>NC_138349.1:9446649-10778315 GCF_046562875.1 Panthera onca
CCCGAGCTTGTACTCAATCTGAAACAGTCCGTGAGCCCTCTGAATATCATACCAGTGGGCAGGACTAACGATCACTGACTCTGAGCTGTGCACACGCACAGCAGCCCGGACCTGTGGGTGGCAGAAAAGAAACACAACATGGCAGCATTAGGTCTGCCGGCAGGAAGGTCATTTGCCACGTTCAGCACGACAGCACAGCTCATGAGTGATCGGGCTCACCTGGACCCAGCCCTTTGCACCCTGTGAGCTGGGCTGGGGCATGACCATTGCTGGTTCTCATTCTTCCAGGCATGCGTTCAATGAGAGCTCTGGTCTCCAAAACAAGATGGACACATGCAACAAACCCATGAGAAGACGACCGCTTCCGCAGCCGTTAGGAAAAGGCAAATCCTATCCACAGACAGATGACTACAATGAAAGGGACAGAAGAAGTCGTGTCGTTGAGGATGTAGAGAAAGCACAACTTCCAGACACAGCTAATGGCACCCTACATTGGTGTGGCTACTGTGGCAACAGTTCAGTGCTTCCACAAGAGAGAAACATAACGTCATCACTTGACCCACACATTCTACCCCAGGTATATACCCAGGAGATCTGTAAACAGCTGTTCAAATATCAAAATTGTACGCAGCAGTCACGGAAAGCCTATTCAAATGAGTCAAAAGATTCAATTAATCAACATGGCCTTCAACCGATGAATGGTTTAAAAAAAAAAAAAAAAGGCTAGGGATTCATGGGGCCACTGTGTACGTGTGCCATCGTGGTGAACCTTGAGAGAGTCTGCCATTGAAAGAAGCCAGCCACAAAGGGCCACATATGCACCGAATCCATTCATACGAAAATGCCAGAGTAAATAAATCCATATTGATAGAAGGCAGACAGGTGATGACCGGAGAGAAATGGGATTGGGTGTGAATGGTAACGGCATGGAATCTCCATCAGGGGCATGAACAATTCTGGAAGTAGATACTGTGCTGGTGGCACTGCTCTGACTATCCTCAAAACTCCAGACTCTAGACATCAGGCTGGAGAATTGTGGGGTAGCGGTTATGCCCAGAGACCCAAAGAGCAGAAAAGCAAGCACTATTTGGCCATTTGCTACAGTCCTGAGTCACACAGACCATCATCCCCGTCCTACTGTAGGACTGAAAGAAGCAGGAGCAGACACCCCTACGGTCCCTACGGAAGACGAGCTACCAGGCTGTAGGGGCAATCGAGTCCCTCTCAGTTGCCCCACGGACACTGCACTGTCAGCACAGAACCGGACCTGAAACCGGAGGCCAGCTCCAGCGTAGAGCGCGACATGGCCTGACAGCCCTGGGAGAGGCAAGCTTCTGTGCCTGGACTGGGCAAATGTGGGCAGCATTCAGCAGAGAGCACTTGGGACAGAACAAAGCTCTGACAGGGAAGAGCTTCTTTGGGTCAGAAACCGCTTGCCCTGAGTTGTAGGTACAGACACCATCGCTCCTATGAAGTCAAGTGGCCAAGACCCCTGTCCATGAGGGTCAAGGAGGCCCTAGTATCACATCTTGTCCCTGTCTCTGGAGGTATAGACGGTGGCCATGGGGACCCTGACCCGGGAATCAGAGCCCATGCACATGGTTCCGGTGACTCATCTCTTCCCAAGCAGGTATCAGAGGCCTCCCAGGACATGTCAACCAGACAATGGGTGACAAACAGAGTCCTTCTCCTGGTGGCACAGGGACCTGGCACTGGCATCGGCCCCTCATGTGCACAATGCACAGCCATAGTGAGCCCGAGCACATAAGAGAAAATGGTGCTAAGACAAACACTGTGAGCAGGCGGTCCTGGGACTTGTACATCCCGTTGTTCCTGAAGCTAGACCCACCCACCACTAATGTCCTCATTATGGACATTAGCATATGTCATATGCTCTCCTAGCATAAGACCGGTAGAGCTGGGTTCCGGTCAATTGCGAACAAAAGCATCCTGACTAGTAGATCCCACAACCGGTAGGTGGCAGGAAATCATAATTCTTGTGGGGAAACAGAACGCCCCACGCTGAATACGCTGGTTAGGGCGGAAGCCGAACCCACATTTAGGAATTTCACCCACGCCACTTGGTTATGGTGTTGATGATAATCTTTCGGCAGGAAATCAAGGATGCTTACCGTAGGAAGGACTTGTATACCACCAATCTGGAGAGACACAGAGAGAGAGACAGAAACAAAAAGTAGAATTAGAAAGGAGGTGGAGTCAGTCAAGGTTGGCTCAAGTGACTATTAGGTGGGACCAATGGTGGTGATATCTGAGGAGTTCTGCCGGATAGAGGAGAAAGGGGTCTCTGCCGAGAGGCTGCCAAGAGGCAAAATCCCACCGTCGAATGTCCAGCACAACGGCAACGAGGTGGTGCCATGTGCAAGGGTAATTGCCGTGCTGTTATGACCCTGTCGTTGGGAAACGCATCACGTAGGCTCCACATGGGGAGTAGGACGTGAAAACGTCTCTATTCTCCCAACACGTGGAGCATTTGGTCCAGGCAATGCAATCCAGCAGAAATGTTCCCGAGACAGCCTTCTCTGTCATCTAAAGTCTTAGTGAGGACGGTGTACCCAGAGGACTCTTATTTCACTGAGCCAGTAAGGACAGTCCGTGTGTTGTGGGCTGTTCAACTGGAAGTGTCTACATAACCGAGAGGGACCAAGGAAGGCCCAGGAGAGAGAAAAGCTCCGGAGTCCCCCTTAGATGTAAAGTTTGGGGCCAGGGCTGGCTTACAAGAGGAGATAGACGCTCAGGAGTCAAGAGGCAGCAGAACTCACCTGGTGCGGTCGTGGGCTGGGACTGGGCAGCTGTGAAGAGACAAGAGCACGTGAGACACCGCACAGAGCTGCCCCAACCGGACGCAAGGGGGAAGGATCTGAGCGGGTCAGATGCCATCGATGCTGGTCCCCAGCCACGGAGGGTAGGGCCCGTGACATCCACACCCTGGAAGGACGACCCTCTTCAAAGGGCCAGGCACACCAAGAACATGATTTCCCATGTCAAGGTGATTGGCTCCAAGGCACACAAACCAAACGTGTGCCTTGAGCTTTCAGCTGCTCACCACGGCAGCAACACCGAGGAGTCCAGCTCCCGCCAACATGCCACGGCTGATCTTTCAGGCCTAAGCAGGGCTCATGACAAGGTTTGTCTGGCAGTCATTGCAGAAGCAGCTGGCCCCTCGCACCACAGACCCGCCGCACGGACCGGGCATCACCCCTCCAGCGGGGGACACGCAGTCAGGGGCTCAGGACCCCAAACCCGCCGCGGCCGTAGCCACACACATACAGGTTGGTCTGCAATCCTAGCCCTGGGATCCCCGCGAGAGACCCCCATTCAGCAGGCTGATCACTCGCCGCCACCTGCAATGTTGCAGGAGGGCCAGTGACGGCTTCGCGGGGACTGGCAGTTTGGCACGTGTCCTACTTTACCATCTCCACACCTGCCAGCCTGACAAAAACTGACACTGACGCTGACACTGACACTGGAGGAGAGTTGAGGAGACGTGAGGAAGACAGGGATGGTATATAGGTAGCTTCCAACGATCGGATCAGAACATGACGTCTCTCTTCCCTAGCCAACAGCAAGAGAAACTCCCAACGACAAGAGGCTCACCTGAACAGATGACACTGGCGTCCTCACTATGGCCACAGTTGTGCGAGTTCCAGCCGTTGTGGGGGCAGCGCCACAGGTAGGACTCTTGCCCGGAGCAGCGCACGTTGTCCAGGACAATGGGCCCTGAGCCCTGACCAAAGCGGGCACTTCCCGGGGCCGACACGGCCCGGCCACAGCCCAGTTGCCTGCACACCACGTTGGCGTCATTGATGTCCCAGTCGTCGTCACACACGGTGCCCCAGGAGCCTTGGGACAGGACTTCCACGCGGCCCTGACACCGGTCACCTCCATTCACCAGCCTCAGGGACAAACCTGCCTCGTTCCCTAGAAAGACAAAGAACAAAACCCACTGTCCATGTCCGTCTTCTGGCCAAAGGCTTAAGGCTTGGTCCAGACTCAAAAGCTTGCTCACGGCCAGTCTTCCCCGGGCACCGTTCCCCTTCGAACATGCCAAGAGCTGAATCTTCAGCCCACGCACCCTAAGAGCTGAGACACCTAGACAGACCTGTCCAAAGGATGCCACGATGCGGGAAAGGACGCTATGATGCAATGCATGTGAGTAGGAAGACAACCCCCATCCACGCTGGGCATGCTCACGAGGGCATCTTCCAGCCATCGCTGTCAGGCCGAGACCGCTGCCCTGTGGGGCAGCTTGTTGGCTTCTGTAGGGTCCTGCCTGGGTTCAGGCAGAGCCCCAGGACCTGCTTGCAACGTGGCAAGAAAGGTGTAATACTAGCACATGGGCCCCCTTCTTCCCAAGGCTATATGCTCCACGGCCTGCGAGCCATGAGGGAGGTCTCAGGAGATTGGACAGATCTCCAAGCATTACGTTAACCTCCTGCAGAACGGTCAGCACTGAACATCGATCCCACTGGAGTCAGGGGGCTATCCGCCTACCTTCAGACCTGGGATCTGAGAGTCACCTCTTTCTGCTACCAAACACACACAGAGGTTGCGGCAAAGAGAGCAAAGACACACCCCGAGTCCCCTCCTGTGACTTCCATAACCAAACTTTACGTAGAAGGAGAGTGAGCCAGGGACTTGGATAGGAATATTTATTCCCTGTTGGTCTTATAGGTGGGTAGACCGGGGGCCCGGGTGTCCAGAAATCGTGACAGAGGGAAGAGCGAGAGGTAGACATCTCGGGAAGGAGTCTTCGAAAAGAGTGTGTGGCGGGCCTCTTGACCACTGACACCTGCAATTGTCACCTTGCTGCACAGGCCTGCTGCTCGGCCAGCCCTGTTGGGATGAAGGCTCTGCGGGAGGACCACCTGGTCCGTCCACATCCATCTCGAAACCTGGCATGTCACTGTCTCCCTCACAGGGCCTTCGCATCCTGCCCACCCTGAGGTATGCATGTCTGAGTGGTGCTGGGTCAACCTGAAATGAGTCAGATATCCTAGTGCCTGTAACACACCATCACTTGCTACACTTTCACCCCCAGGGCACTGTTCATCTGCTTTGGACGTATGCACGGGACACAGATGAATCTGAGGGCGTTCCAAACGGCGAGCGATGGAGAGAATCCAGCATGCTCTGAGGTCCCTTCAGGAGAAGGGCAGTGGTCATCCGTGTCCATTGTTCCACCCAACGTGTCGGCCCAGATTGCATTACAGCTGAAATCCAAACACAGAGGCCAGTTCCCTGAACCTGCACGCAGCTGTCTCCTGGGACAGCCTGAAACAACTACACGAAACCTCCTGGGCCGATGGCCAGACGGGCCTCTTAGAGCTCCAGGTCTCTTTAAGAGCCACTGTCGTGACTAACTGACAAGCAGAAACACGGGATACCCATAATTTCGACCAAGAGCGGTGCTTCCCCCGAGCGCTGAGAAGAAGGATGGGAACCACGAAAAGAGACATTCCCAGTGGGGTCACCTGACACTCACCCGGGCGAACCGTACATTGGGGTGAACAGCTGTAATAGAAAAAACCTCAAGGCAGACACAAAAGCACACAGGTGCTCCAACTGGATCAAAGGTTGAAGAAATCAGCCTAATCTCACAAGCAGATGACTCCACGTGTCCTTGGGCAGACACAGCAAGGGCCCTCCATGAATCTCTCAGTCCTCTGGGAGCCCCACCCTATGCCCCACTGCCATTGCTTGCCTTGCTGGGCCTGAGGACTGGCTTTCCGGCAGTCGGAATGCCACCAGCAGGCCCACGAACACCCTCAGAACCACTGCATCCACGCCACGTGGAAACAGCTAGAATGGGTTGAACAGTTATGCTAGGAAGATCCCAAGCCTCCCATCCCAGGTGCTATGCGCTCAGCCTTGACAAGGTTTCACAGGCTTTCTGCAGGGGGCCAAGCTCAGGCCCCGGGGTCCTCGGTGGCTCATCAGTGTTCCATGTGCCACTCACCAGCCATTCCCTACATCGATCCCCTTCTCCACTACTATCACTGTCGCCCCAGATGCGCAATCTAGGCTGCAATCCTGCTCCCTAGGTTGGCTTCATGGAGGACCCCGAAGCATAGGGCCACAAAGGAGTGAAGGTGGCTCGTCTTTCAACCACATTCCCAAAAGGTGCGCCTTGAGAAAAGGGCCCTAGGAAATCAGGTGTGGACTGAGCAGATGATCCAGCTGACAAGCAGGGGGTCATTTTGGCTGCCCACTGAAAGGTGAATGCACCTTGTCACCCACAGTGTCACTGATAATCCCAAGCAATTTCTGTCCACAGAAAGAGGGCAGCCGCCCCTGCGGTCCACCTCTGTGGCACTTCAGGGGACAGCTGCGCCCAGGAGACCTCGAGACACAGATATCCAGGAGAGGTCGGGTGGGGACCCTGGAGAAAGGAGTGTGTCGGTTCTCAGTAATCGCCATGAGAGTTTTGAAGTTCACCTGAGCAGATGACACTGGCGTCCTCCCCATGGCGACAGTTGTGCGAGTTCCAGCCGTTGTGGGGGCAGCGCCACAGGTAGGACTCTTGCCCGGAGCAGCGCACGTCGTCCAGGACAATGGGCCCTGAGCCCTCACCAAAGCGGGCACTTCCCGGGGCCGACATGGCCCGGCCACAGCTCAGCTGCCTGCACACCACGTCGGCGTCATTGGTGTCCCAGCTGTCGTCACACACGGTGCCCCAGGAGCCTCGGTACAGGACCTCCACGCGGCCCCGACACTGGTCACTTCCATTCACCAGCCTCAGGGACAAACCTGTTTCGTTCCCTAGCAGGAGACACGAAAATTATCTTTCTCTTCCTCCCTGGAGGAAAAGCCCCAGGGTCTCAGTGGACAAGAATTACTTCAGGGACCATGACTTCTGCATGCAGGTTAAGGGTGCCCAGCACAGGACTCTCTGAAGCTTGCTCACCATTGTTCACCATTGAGGGGCTATTCAGATACCCCGGAGGGTCATGAGGTTTACGCATGTGCACAGTTTGGTGGCCCACGATGTCAGCATTGGGATTGCTGACTGGTCATGGGAAGCAGGGGCGAAGGGTGAAAGCCAGCCGCCTGCCTCCCTACCTCGATGACCAACCCAAGCACCTACATCAAGCCCAGAGTTCCTACCCAGCCACCATCAAGAAACTGTCCTAGACCTAGTGCTTACAGACTCCACCTTCCCCTGACCGTCCTATGTCGTGCACCCTACTACTGGGCCTGAGGGTTCTTGTGAAGGTTCCTTTATGCTGACCACTGACTCGTGTCGCTCTTAAGCCCCGAGCTTGTACTCAATCTGAAACAGTCCGTGAGCCCTCTGAATATCATACCAGTGGGCAGGACTAACGATCACTGACTCTGAGCTGTGCACACGCACAGCAGCCCGGACCTGTGGGTGGCAGAAAAGAAACACAACATGGCAGCATTAGGTCTGCCGGCAGGAAGGTCATTTGCCACGTTCAGCACGACAGCACAGCTCATGAGTGATCGGGCTCACCTGGACCCAGCCCTTTGCACCCTGTGAGCTGGGCTGGGGCATGACCATTGCTGGTTCTCATTCTTCCAGGCATGCGTTCAATGAGAGCTCTGGTCTCCAAACAAGATGGACACATGCAACAAACCCATGAGAAGACGACCGCTTCCGCAGCCGTTAGGAAAAGGCAAATCCTATCCACAGACAGATGACTACAATGAAAGGGACAGAAGAAGTCGTGTCGTTGAGGATGTAGAGAAAGCACAACTTCCAGACACAGCTAATGGCACCCTACATTGGTGTGGCTACTGTGGCAAACAGTTCAGTGCTTCCACAAGAGAGAAACATAACGTCATCACTTGACCCACACATTCTACCCCAGGTATATACCCAGGAGATCTGTAAACAGCTGTTCAAATATCAAAATTGTACGCAGCAGTCACGGAAAGCCTATTCAAATGAGTCAAAAGATTCAATTAATCAACATGGCCTTCAACCGATGAATGGTTTAAAAAAAAAAAAAAAGGCTAGGGATTCATGGGGCCACTGTGTACGTGTGCCATCGTGGTGAACCTTGAGAGAGTCTGCCATTGAAAGAAGCCAGCCACAAAGGGCCACATATGCACCGAATCCATTCATACGAAAATGCCAGAGTAAATAAATCCATATTGATAGAAGGCAGACAGGTGATGACCGGAGAGAAATGGGATTGGGTGTGAATGGTAACGGCATGGAATCTCCATCAGGGGCATGAACAATTCTGGAAGTAGATACTGTGCTGGTGGCACTGCTCTGACTATCCTCAAAACTCCAGACTCTAGACATCAGGCTGGAGAATTGTGGGGTAGCGGTTATGCCCAGAGACCCAAAGAGCAGAAAAGCAAGCACTATTTGGCCATTTGCTACAGTCCTGAGTCACACAGACCATCATCCCCGTCCTACTGTAGGACTGAAAGAAGCAGGAGCAGACACCCCTACGGTCCCTACGGAAGACGAGCTACCAGGCTGTAGGGGCAATCGAGTCCCTCTCAGTTGCCCCACGGACACTGCACTGTCAGCACAGAACCGGACCTGAAACCGGAGGCCAGCTCCAGCGTAGAGCGCGACATGGCCTGACAGCCCTGGGAGAGGCAAGCTTCTGTGCCTGGACTGGGCAAATGTGGGCAGCATTCAGCAGAGAGCACTTGGGACAGAACAAAGCTCTGACAGGGAAGAGCTTCTTTGGGTCAGAAACCGCTTGCCCTGAGTTGTAGGTACAGACACCATCGCTCCTATGAAGTCAAGTGGCCAAGACCCCTGTCCATGAGGGTCAAGGAGGCCCTAGTATCACATCTTGTCCCTGTCTCTGGAGGTATAGACGGTGGCCATGGGGACCCTGACCCGGGAATCAGAGCCCATGCACATGGTTCCGGTGACTCATCTCTTCCCAAGCAGGTATCAGAGGCCTCCCAGGACATGTCAACCAGACAATGGGTGACAAACAGAGTCCTTCTCCTGGTGGCACAGGGACCTGGCACTGGCATCGGCCCCTCATGTGCACAATGCACAGCCATAGTGAGCCCGAGCACATAAGAGAAAATGGTGCTAAGACAAACACTGTGAGCAGGCGGTCCTGGGACTTGTACATCCCGTTGTTCCTGAAGCTAGACCCACCCACCACTAATGTCCTCATCATGGACATTAGCATATGTCATATGCTCTCCTAGCATAAGACCGGTAGAGCTGGGTTCCGGTCAATTGCGAACAAAAGCATCCTGACTAGTAGATCCCACAACCGGTAGGTGGCAGGAAATCATAATTCTTGTGGGGAAACAGAACGCCCCACGCTGAATACGCTGGTTAGGGCGGAAGCCGAACCCACATTTAGGAATTTCACCCACGCCACTTGGTTATGGTGTTGATGATAATCTTTCGGCAGGAAATCAAGGATGCTTACCGTAGGAAGGACTTGTATACCACCAATCTGGAGAGACACAGAGAGAGAGACAGAAACAAAAAGTAGAATTAGAAAGGAGGTGGAGTCAGTCAAGGTTGGCTCAAGTGACTATTAGGTGGGACCAATGGTGGTGATATCTGAGGAGTTCTGCCGGATAGAGGAGAAAGGGGTCTCTGCCGAGAGGCTGCCAAGAGGCAAAATCCCACCGTCGAATGTCCAGCACAACGGCAACGAGGTGGTGCCATGTGCAAGGGTAATTGCCGTGCTGTTATGACCCTGTCGTTGGGAAACGCATCACGTAGGCTCCACATGGGGAGTAGGACGTGAAAACGTCTCTATTCTCCCAACACGTGGAGCATTTGGTCCAGGCAATGCAATCCAGCAGAAATGTTCCCGAGACAGCCTTCTCTGTCATCTAAGGTCTTAGTGAGGACGGTGTACCCAGAGGACTCTTATTTCACTGAGCCAGTAAGGACAGTCCGTGTGTTGTGGGCTGTTCAACTGGAAGTGTCTACATAACCGAGAGGGACCAAGGAAGGCCCAGGAGAGAGAAAAGCTCCGGAGTCCCCCTTAGATGTAAAGTTTGGGGCCAGGGCTGGCTTACAAGAGGAGATAGACGCTCAGGAGTCAAGAGGCAGCAGAACTCACCTGGTGCGGTCGTGGGCTGGGACTGGGCAGCTGTGAAGAGACAAGAGCACGTGAGACACCGCACAGAGCTGCCCCAACCGGACGCAAGGGGGAAGGATCTGAGCGGGTCAGATGCCATCGATGCTGGTCCCCAGCCACGGAGGGTAGGGCCCGTGACATCCACACCCTGGAAGGACGACCCTCTTCAAAGGGCCAGGCACACCAAGAACATGATTTCCCATGTCAAGGTGATTGGCTCCAAGGCACACAAACCAAACGTGTGCCTTGAGCTTTCAGCTGCTCACCACGGCAGCAACACCGAGGAGTCCAGCTCCCGCCAACATGCCACGGCTGATCTTTCAGGCCTAAGCAGGGCTCATGACAAGGTTTGTCTGGCAGTCATTGCAGAAGCAGCTGGCCCCTCGCACCACAGACCCGCCGCACGGACCGGGCATCACCCCTCCAGCGGGGGACACGCAGTCAGGGGCTCAGGACCCCAAACCCGCCGCGGCCGTAGCCACACACATACAGGTTGGTCTGCAATCCTAGCCCTGGGATCCCCGCGAGAGACCCCCATTCAGCAGGCCGATCACTCGCCGCCACCTGCAATGTTGCAGGAGGGCCAGTGACGGCTTCGCGGGGACTGGCAGTTTGGCACGTGTCCTACTTTACCATCTCCACACCTGCCAGCCTGACAAAAACTGACACTGACGCTGACACTGACACTGGAGGAGAGTTGAGGAGACGTGAGGAAGACAGGGATGGTATATAGGTAGCTTCCAACGATCGGATCAGAACATGACGTCTCTCTTCCCTAGCCAACAGCAAGAGAAACTCCCAACGACAAGAGGCTCACCTGAACAGATGACACTGGCGTCCTCACTATGGCCACAGTTGTGCGAGTTCCAGCCGTTGTGGGGGCAGCGCCACAGGTAGGACTCTTGCCCGGAGCAGCGCACGTTGTCCAGGACAATGGGCCCTGAGCCCTGACCAAAGCGGGCACTTCCCGGGGCCGACACGGCCCGGCCACAGCCCAGTTGCCTGCACACCACGTTGGCGTCATTGATGTCCCAGTCGTCGTCACACACGGTGCCCCAGGAGCCTTGGGACAGGACTTCCACGCGGCCCTGACACCGGTCACCTCCATTCACCAGCCTCAGGGACAAACCTGCCTCGTTCCCTAGAAAGACAAAGAACAAAACCCACTGTCCATGTCCGTCTTCTGGCCAAAGGCTTAAGGCTTGGTCCAGACTCAAAAGCTTGCTCACGGCCAGTCTTCCCCGGGCACCGTTCCCCTTCGAACATGCCAAGAGCTGAATCTTCAGCCCACGCACCCTAAGAGCTGAGACACCTAGACAGACCTGTCCAAAGGATGCCACGATGCGGGAAAGGACGCTATGATGCAATGCATGTGAGTAGGAAGACAACCCCCATCCACGCTGGGCATGCTCACGAGGGCATCTTCCAGCCATCGCTGTCAGGCCGAGACCGCTGCCCTGTGGGGCAGCTTGTTGGCTTCTGTAGGGTCCTGCCTGGGTTCAGGCAGAGCCCCAGGACCTGCTTGCAACGTGGCAAGAAAGGTGTAATACTAGCACATGGGCCCCCTTCTTCCCAAGGCTATATGCTCCACGGCCTGCGAGCCATGAGGGAGGTCTCAGGAGATTGGACAGATCTCCAAGCATTACGTTAACCTCCTGCAGAACGGTCAGCACTGAACATCGATCCCACTGGAGTCAGGGGGCTATCCGCCTACCTTCAGACCTGGGATCTGAGAGTCACCTCTTTCTGCTACCAAACACACACAGAGGTTGCGGCAAAGAGAGCAAAGACACACCCCGAGTCCCCTCCTGTGACTTCCATAACCAAACTTTACGTAGAAGGAGAGTGAGCCAGGGACTTGGATAGGAATATTTATTCCCTGTTGGTCTTATAGGTGGGTAGACCGGGGGCCCGGGTGTCCAGAAATCGTGACAGAGGGAAGAGCGAGAGGTAGACATCTCGGGAAGGAGTCTTCGAAAAGAGTGTGTGGCGGGCCTCTTGACCACTGACACCTGCAATTGTCACCTTGCTGCACAGGCCTGCTGCTCGGCCAGCCCTGTTGGGATGAAGGCTCTGCGGGAGGACCACCTGGTCCGTCCACATCCATCTCGAAACCTGGCATGTCACTGTCTCCCTCACAGGGCCTTCGCATCCTGCCCACCCTGAGGTATGCATGTCTGAGTGGTGCTGGGTCAACCTGAAATGAGTCAGATATCCTAGTGCCTGTAACACACCATCACTTGCTACACTTTCACCCCCAGGGCACTGTTCATCTGCTTTGGACGTATGCACGGGACACAGATGAATCTGAGGGCGTTCCAAACGGCGAGCGATGGAGAGAATCCAGCATGCTCTGAGGTCCCTTCAGGAGAAGGGCAGTGGTCATCCGTGTCCATTGTTCCACCCAACGTGTCGGCCCAGATTGCATTACAGCTGAAATCCAAACACAGAGGCCA
The DNA here is from genome assembly GCF_046562875.1 of Panthera onca. NCBI lineage: Eukaryota > Metazoa > Chordata > Mammalia > Carnivora > Felidae > Panthera > Panthera onca. Next base: position 9,459,176 of record NC_138349.1, read on the forward strand.
GTTCCCTGAACCTGCACGCAGCTGTCTCCTGGGACAGCCTGAAACAACTACACGAAACCTCCTGGGCCGATGGCCAGACGGGCCTCTTAGAGCTCCAGGTCTCTTTAAGAGCCACTGTCGTGACTAACTGACAAGCAGAAACACGGGATACCCATAATTTCGACCAAGAGCGGTGCTTCCCCCGAGCGCTGAGAAGAAGGATGGGAACCACGAAAAGAGACATTCCCAGTGGGGTCACCTGACACTCACCCGGGCGAACCGTACATTGGGGTGAACAGCTGTAATAGAAAAAACCTCAAGGCAGACACAAAAGCACACAGGTGCTCCAACTGGATCAAAGGTTGAAGAAATCAGCCTAATCTCACAAGCAGATGACTCCACGTGTCCTTGGGCAGACACAGCAAGGGCCCTCCATGAATCTCTCAGTCCTCTGGGAGCCCCACCCTATGCCCCACTGCCATTGCTTGCCTTGCTGGGCCTGAGGACTGGCTTTCCGGCAGTCGGAATGCCACCAGCAGGCCCACGAACACCCTCAGAACCACTGCATCCACGCCACGTGGAAACAGCTAGAATGGGTTGAACAGTTATGCTAGGAAGATCCCAAGCCTCCCATCCCAGGTGCTATGCGCTCAGCCTTGACAAGGTTTCACAGGCTTTCTGCAGGGGGCCAAGCTCAGGCCCCGGGGTCCTCGGTGGCTCATCAGTGTTCCATGTGCCACTCACCAGCCATTCCCTACATCGATCCCCTTCTCCACTACTATCACTGTCGCCCCAGATGCGCAATCTAGGCTGCAATCCTGCTCCCTAGGTTGGCTTCATGGAGGACCCCGAAGCATAGGGCCACAAAGGAGTGAAGGTGGCTCGTCTTTCAACCACATTCCCAAAAGGTGCGCCTTGAGAAAAGGGCCCTAGGAAATCAGGTGTGGACTGAGCAGATGATCCAGCTGACAAGCAGGGGGTCATTTTGGCTGCCCACTGAAAGGTGAATGCACCTTGTCACCCACAGTGTCACTGATAATCCCAAGCAATTTCTGTCCACAGAAAGAGGGCAGCCGCCCCTGCGGTCCACCTCTGTGGCACTTCAGGGGACAGCTGCGCCCAGGAGACCTCGAGACACAGATATCCAGGAGAGGTCGGGTGGGGACCCTGGAGAAAGGAGTGTGTCGGTTCTCAGTAATCGCCATGAGAGTTTTGAAGTTCACCTGAGCAGATGACACTGGCGTCCTCCCCATGGCGACAGTTGTGCGAGTTCCAGCCGTTGTGGGGGCAGCGCCACAGGTAGGACTCTTGCCCGGAGCAGCGCACGTCGTCCAGGACAATGGGCCCTGAGCCCTCACCAAAGCGGGCACTTCCCGGGGCCGACATGGCCCGGCCACAGCTCAGCTGCCTGCACACCACGTCGGCGTCATTGGTGTCCCAGCTGTCGTCACACACGGTGCCCCAGGAGCCTCGGTACAGGACCTCCACGCGGCCCCGACACTGGTCACTTCCATTCACCAGCCTCAGGGACAAACCTGTTTCGTTCCCTAGCAGGAGACACGAAAATTATCTTTCTCTTCCTCCCTGGAGGAAAAGCCCCAGGGTCTCAGTGGACAAGAATTACTTCAGGGACCATGACTTCTGCATGCAGGTTAAGGGTGCCCAGCACAGGACTCTCTGAAGCTTGCTCACCATTGTTCACCATTGAGGGGCTATTCAGATACCCCGGAGGGTCATGAGGTTTACGCATGTGCACAGTTTGGTGGCCCACGATGTCAGCATTGGGATTGCTGACTGGTCATGGGAAGCAGGGGCGAAGGGTGAAAGCCAGCCGCCTGCCTCCCTACCTCGATGACCAACCCAAGCACCTACATCAAGCCCAGAGTTCCTACCCAGCCACCATCAAGAAACTGTCCTAGACCTAGTGCTTACAGACTCCACCTTCCCCTGACCGTCCTATGTCGTGCACCCTACTACTGGGCCTGAGGGTTCTTGTGAAGGTTCCTTTATGCTGACCACTGACTCGTGTCGCTCTTAAGCCCCGAGCTTGTACTCAATCTGAAACAGTCCGTGAGCCCTCTGAATATCATACCAGTGGGCAGGACTAACGATCACTGACTCTGAGCTGTGCACACGCACAGCAGCCCGGACCTGTGGGTGGCAGAAAAGAAACACAACATGGCAGCATTAGGTCTGCCGGCAGGAAGGTCATTTGCCACGTTCAGCACGACAGCACAGCTCATGAGTGATCGGGCTCACCTGGACCCAGCCCTTTGCACCCTGTGAGCTGGGCTGGGGCATGACCATTGCTGGTTCTCATTCTTCCAGGCATGCGTTCAATGAGAGCTCTGGTCTCCAAACAAGATGGACACATGCAACAAACCCATGAGAAGACGACCGCTTCCGCAGCCGTTAGGAAAAGGCAAATCCTATCCACAGACAGATGACTACAATGAAAGGGACAGAAGAAGTCGTGTCGTTGAGGATGTAGAGAAAGCACAACTTCCAGACACAGCTAATGGCACCCTACATTGGTGTGGCTACTGTGGCAAACAGTTCAGTGCTTCCACAAGAGAGAAACATAACGTCATCACTTGACCCACACATTCTACCCCAGGTATATACCCAGGAGATCTGTAAACAGCTGTTCAAATATCAAAATTGTACGCAGCAGTCACGGAAAGCCTATTCAAATGAGTCAAAAGATTCAATTAATCAACATGGCCTTCAACCGATGAATGGTTTAAAAAAAAAAAAAAAAGGCTAGGGATTCATGGGGCCACTGTGTACGTGTGCCATCGTGGTGAACCTTGAGAGAGTCTGCCATTGAAAGAAGCCAGCCACAAAGGGCCACATATGCACCGAATCCATTCATACGAAAATGCCAGAGTAAATAAATCCATATTGATAGAAGGCAGACAGGTGATGACCGGAGAGAAATGGGATTGGGTGTGAATGGTAACGGCATGGAATCTCCATCAGGGGCATGAACAATTCTGGAAGTAGATACTGTGCTGGTGGCACTGCTCTGACTATCCTCAAAACTCCAGACTCTAGACATCAGGCTGGAGAATTGTGGGGTAGCGGTTATGCCCAGAGACCCAAAGAGCAGAAAAGCAAGCACTATTTGGCCATTTGCTACAGTCCTGAGTCACACAGACCATCATCCCCGTCCTACTGTAGGACTGAAAGAAGCAGGAGCAGACACCCCTACGGTCCCTACGGAAGACGAGCTACCAGGCTGTAGGGGCAATCGAGTCCCTCTCAGTTGCCCCACGGACACTGCACTGTCAGCACAGAACCGGACCTGAAACCGGAGGCCAGCTCCAGCGTAGAGCGCGACATGGCCTGACAGCCCTGGGAGAGGCAAGCTTCTGTGCCTGGACTGGGCAAATGTGGGCAGCATTCAGCAGAGAGCACTTGGGACAGAACAAAGCTCTGACAGGGAAGAGCTTCTTTGGGTCAGAAACCGCTTGCCCTGAGTTGTAGGTACAGACACCATCGCTCCTATGAAGTCAAGTGGCCAAGACCCCTGTCCATGAGGGTCAAGGAGGCCCTAGTATCACATCTTGTCCCTGTCTCTGGAGGTATAGACGGTGGCCATGGGGACCCTGACCCGGGAATCAGAGCCCATGCACATGGTTCCGGTGACTCATCTCTTCCCAAGCAGGTATCAGAGGCCTCCCAGGACATGTCAACCAGACAATGGGTGACAAACAGAGTCCTTCTCCTGGTGGCACAGGGACCTGGCACTGGCATCGGCCCCTCATGTGCACAATGCACAGCCATAGTGAGCCCGAGCACATAAGAGAAAATGGTGCTAAGACAAACACTGTGAGCAGGCGGTCCTGGGACTTGTACATCCCGTTGTTCCTGAAGCTAGACCCACCCACCACTAATGTCCTCATCATGGACATTAGCATATGTCATATGCTCTCCTAGCATAAGACAGGTAGAGCTGGGTTCCGGTCAATTGCGAACAAAAGCATCCTGACTAGTAGATCCCACAACCGGTAGGTGGCAGGAAATCATAATTCTTGTGGGGAAACAGAACGCCCCACGCTGAATACGCTGGTTAGGGCGGAAGCCGAACCCACATTTAGGAATTTCACCCACGCCACTTGGTTATGGTGTTGATGATAATCTTTCGGCAGGAAATCAAGGATGCTTACCGTAGGAAGGACTTGTATACCACCAATCTGGAGAGACACAGAGAGAGAGACAGAAACAAAAAGTAGAATTAGAAAGGAGGTGGAGTCAGTCAAGGTTGGCTCAAGTGACTATTAGGTGGGACCAATGGTGGTGATATCTGAGGAGTTCTGCCGGATAGAGGAGAAAGGGGTCTCTGCCGAGAGGCTGCCAAGAGGCAAAATCCCACCGTCGAATGTCCAGCACAACGGCAACGAGGTGGTGCCATGTGCAAGGGTAATTGCCGTGCTGTTATGACCCTGTCGTTGGGAAACGCATCACGTAGGCTCCACATGGGGAGTAGGACGTGAAAACGTCTCTATTCTCCCAACACGTGGAGCATTTGGTCCAGGCAATGCAATCCAGCAGAAATGTTCCCGAGACAGCCTTCTCTGTCATCTAAGGTCTTAGTGAGGACGGTGTACCCAGAGGACTCTTATTTCACTGAGCCAGTAAGGACAGTCCGTGTGTTGTGGGCTGTTCAACTGGAAGTGTCTACATAACCGAGAGGGACCAAGGAAGGCCCAGGAGAGAGAAAAGCTCCGGAGTCCCCCTTAGATGTAAAGTTTGGGGCCAGGGCTGGCTTACAAGAGGAGATAGACGCTCAGGAGTCAAGAGGCAGCAGAACTCACCTGGTGCGGTCGTGGGCTGGGACTGGGCAGCTGTGAAGAGACAAGAGCACGTGAGACACCGCACAGAGCTGCCCCAACCGGACGCAAGGGGGAAGGATCTGAGCGGGTCAGATGCCATCGATGCTGGTCCCCAGCCACGGAGGGTAGGGCCCGTGACATCCACACCCTGGAAGGACGACCCTCTTCAAAGGGCCAGGCACACCAAGAACATGATTTCCCATGTCAAGGTGATTGGCTCCAAGGCACACAAACCAAACGTGTGCCTTGAGCTTTCAGCTGCTCACCACGGCAGCAACACCGAGGAGTCCAGCTCCCGCCAACATGCCACGGCTGATCTTTCAGGCCTAAGCAGGGCTCATGACAAGGTTTGTCTGGCAGTCATTGCAGAAGCAGCTGGCCCCTCGCACCACAGACCCGCCGCACGGACCGGGCATCACCCCTCCAGCGGGGGACACGCAGTCAGGGGCTCAGGACCCCAAACCCGCCGCGGCCGTAGCCACACACATACAGGTTGGTCTGCAATCCTAGCCCTGGGATCCCCGCGAGAGACCCCCATTCAGCAGGCCGATCACTCGCCGCCACCTGCAATGTTGCAGGAGGGCCAGTGACGGCTTCGCGGGGACTGGCAGTTTGGCACGTGTCCTACTTTACCATCTCCACACCTGCCAGCCTGACAAAAACTGACACTGACGCTGACACTGACACTGGAGGAGAGTTGAGGAGACGTGAGGAAGACAGGGATGGTATATAGGTAGCTTCCAACGATCGGATCAGAACATGACGTCTCTCTTCCCTAGCCAACAGCAAGAGAAACTCCCAACGACAAGAGGCTCACCTGAACAGATGACACTGGCGTCCTCACTATGGCCACAGTTGTGCGAGTTCCAGCCGTTGTGGGGGCAGCGCCACAGGTAGGACTCTTGCCCGGAGCAGCGCACGTTGTCCAGGACAATGGGCCCTGAGCCCTGACCAAAGCGGGCACTTCCCGGGGCCGACACGGCCCGGCCACAGCCCAGTTGCCTGCACACCACGTTGGCGTCATTGATGTCCCAGTCGTCGTCACACACGGTGCCCCAGGAGCCTTGGGACAGGACTTCCACGCGGCCCTGACACCGGTCACCTCCATTCACCAGCCTCAGGGACAAACCTGCCTCGTTCCCTAGAAAGACAAAGAACAAAACCCACTGTCCATGTCCGTCTTCTGGCCAAAGGCTTAAGGCTTGGTCCAGACTCAAAAGCTTGCTCACGGCCAGTCTTCCCCGGGCACCGTTCCCCTTCGAACATGCCAAGAGCTGAATCTTCAGCCCACGCACCCTAAGAGCTGAGACACCTAGACAGACCTGTCCAAAGGATGCCACGATGCGGGAAAGGACGCTATGATGCAATGCATGTGAGTAGGAAGACAACCCCCATCCACGCTGGGCATGCTCACGAGGGCATCTTCCAGCCATCGCTGTCAGGCCGAGACCGCTGCCCTGTGGGGCAGCTTGTTGGCTTCTGTAGGGTCCTGCCTGGGTTCAGGCAGAGCCCCAGGACCTGCTTGCAACGTGGCAAGAAAGGTGTAATACTAGCACATGGGCCCCCTTCTTCCCAAGGCTATATGCTCCACGGCCTGCGAGCCATGAGGGAGGTCTCAGGAGATTGGACAGATCTCCAAGCATTACGTTAACCTCCTGCAGAACGGTCAGCACTGAACATCGATCCCACTGGAGTCAGGGGGCTATCCGCCTACCTTCAGACCTGGGATCTGAGAGTCACCTCTTTCTGCTACCAAACACACACAGAGGTTGCGGCAAAGAGAGCAAAGACACACCCCGAGTCCCCTCCTGTGACTTCCATAACCAAACTTTACGTAGAAGGAGAGTGAGCCAGGGACTTGGATAGGAATATTTATTCCCTGTTGGTCTTATAGGTGGGTAGACCGGGGGCCCGGGTGTCCAGAAATCGTGACAGAGGGAAGAGCGAGAGGTAGACATCTCGGGAAGGAGTCTTCGAAAAGAGTGTGTGGCGGGCCTCTTGACCACTGACACCTGCAATTGTCACCTTGCTGCACAGGCCTGCTGCTCGGCCAGCCCTGTTGGGATGAAGGCTCTGCGGGAGGACCACCTGGTCCGTCCACATCCATCTCGAAACCTGGCATGTCACTGTCTCCCTCACAGGGCCTTCGCATCCTGCCCACCCTGAGGTATGCATGTCTGAGTGGTGCTGGGTCAACCTGAAATGAGTCAGATATCCTAGTGCCTGTAACACACCATCACTTGCTACACTTTCACCCCCAGGGCACTGTTCATCTGCTTTGGACGTATGCACGGGACACAGATGAATCTGAGGGCGTTCCAAACGGCGAGCGATGGAGAGAATCCAGCATGCTCTGAGGTCCCTTCAGGAGAAGGGCAGTGGTCATCCGTGTCCATTGTTCCACCCAACGTGTCGGCCCAGATTGCATTACAGCTGAAATCCAAACACAGAGGCCAGTTCCCTGAACCTGCACGCAGCTGTCTCCTGGGACAGCCTGAAACAACTACACGAAACCTCCTGGGCCGATGGCCAGACGGGCCTCTTAGAGCTCCAGGTCTCTTTAAGAGCCACTGTCGTGACTAACTGACAAGCAGAAACACGGGATACCCATAATTTCGACCAAGAGCGGTGCTTCCCCCGAGCGCTGAGAAGAAGGATGGGAACCACGAAAAGAGACATTCCCAGTGGGGTCACCTGACACTCACCCGGGCGAACCGTACATTGGGGTGAACAGCTGTAATAGAAAAAACCTCAAGGCAGACACAAAAGCACACAGGTGCTCCAACTGGATCAAAGGTTGAAGAAATCAGCCTAATCTCACAAGCAGATGACTCCACGTGTCCTTGGGCAGACACAGCAAGGGCCCTCCATGAATCTCTCAGTCCTCTGGGAGCCCCACCCTATGCCCCACTGCCATTGCTTGCCTTGCTGGGCCTGAGGACTGGCTTTCCGGCAGTCGGAATGCCACCAGCAGGCCCACGAACACCCTCAGAACCACTGCATCCACGCCACGTGGAAACAGCTAGAATGGGTTGAACAGTTATGCTAGGAAGATCCCAAGCCTCCCATCCCAGGTGCTATGCGCTCAGCCTTGACAAGGTTTCACAGGCTTTCTGCAGGGGGCCAAGCTCAGGCCCCGGGGTCCTCGGTGGCTCATCAGTGTTCCATGTGCCACTCACCAGCCATTCCCTACATCGATCCCCTTCTCCACTACTATCACTGTCGCCCCAGATGCGCAATCTAGGCTGCAATCCTGCTCCCTAGGTTGGCTTCATGGAGGACCCCGAAGCATAGGGCCACAAAGGAGTGAAGGTGGCTCGTCTTTCAACCACATTCCCAAAAGGTGCGCCTTGAGAAAAGGGCCCTAGGAAATCAGGTGTGGACTGAGCAGATGATCCAGCTGACAAGCAGGGGGTCATTTTGGCTGCCCACTGAAAGGTGAATGCACCTTGTCACCCACAGTGTCACTGATAATCCCAAGCAATTTCTGTCCACAGAAAGAGGGCAGCCGCCCCTGCGGTCCACCTCTGTGGCACTTCAGGGGACAGCTGCGCCCAGGAGACCTCGAGACACAGATATCCAGGAGAGGTCGGGTGGGGACCCTGGAGAAAGGAGTGTGTCGGTTCTCAGTAATCGCCATGAGAGTTTTGAAGTTCACCTGAGCAGATGACACTGGCGTCCTCCCCATGGCGACAGTTGTGCGAGTTCCAGCCGTTGTGGGGGCAGCGCCACAGGTAGGACTCTTGCCCGGAGCAGCGCACGTCGTCCAGGACAATGGGCCCTGAGCCCTCACCAAAGCGGGCACTTCCCGGGGCCGACATGGCCCGGCCACAGCTCAGCTGCCTGCACACCACGTCGGCGTCATTGGTGTCCCAGCTGTCGTCACACACGGTGCCCCAGGAGCCTCGGTACAGGACCTCCACGCGGCCCCGACACTGGTCACTTCCATTCACCAGCCTCAGGGACAAACCTGTTTCGTTCCCTAGCAGGAGACACGAAAATTATCTTTCTCTTCCTCCCTGGAGGAAAAGCCCCAGGGTCTCAGTGGACAAGAATTACTTCAGGGACCATGACTTCTGCATGCAGGTTAAGGGTGCCCAGCACAGGACTCTCTGAAGCTTGCTCACCATTGTTCACCATTGAGGGGCTATTCAGATACCCCGGAGGGTCATGAGGTTTACGCATGTGCACAGTTTGGTGGCCCACGATGTCAGCATTGGGATTGCTGACTGGTCATGGGAAGCAGGGGCGAAGGGTGAAAGCCAGCCGCCTGCCTCCCTACCTCGATGACCAACCCAAGCACCTACATCAAGCCCAGAGTTCCTACCCAGCCACCATCAAGAAACTGTCCTAGACCTAGTGCTTACAGACTCCACCTTCCCCTGACCGTCCTATGTCGTGCACCCTACTACTGGGCCTGAGGGTTCTTGTGAAGGTTCCTTTATGCTGACCACTGACTCGTGTCGCTCTTAAGCCCCGAGCTTGTACTCAATCTGAAACAGTCCGTGAGCCCTCTGAATATCATACCAGTGGGCAGGACTAACGATCACTGACTCTGAGCTGTGCACACGCACAGCAGCCCGGACCTGTGGGTGGCAGAAAAGAAACACAACATGGCAGCATTAGGTCTGCCGGCAGGAAGGTCATTTGCCACGTTCAGCACGACAGCACAGCTCATGAGTGATCGGGCTCACCTGGACCCAGCCCTTTGCACCCTGTGAGCTGGGCTGGGGCATGACCATTGCTGGTTCTCATTCTTCCAGGCATGCGTTCAATGAGAGCTCTGGTCTCCAAACAAGATGGACACATGCAACAAACCCATGAGAAGACGACCGCTTCCGCAGCCGTTAGGAAAAGGCAAATCCTATCCACAGACAGATGACTACAATGAAAGGGACAGAAGAAGTCGTGTCGTTGAGGATGTAGAGAAAGCACAACTTCCAGACACAGCTAATGGCACCCTACATTGGTGTGGCTACTGTGGCAAACAGTTCAGTGCTTCCACAAGAGAGAAACATAACGTCATCACTTGACCCACACATTCTACCCCAGGTATATACCCAGGAGATCTGTAAACAGCTGTTCAAATATCAAAATTGTACGCAGCAGTCACGGAAAGCCTATTCAAATGAGTCAAAAGATTCAATTAATCAACATGGCCTTCAACCGATGAATGGTTTAAAAAAAAAAAAAAAGGCTAGGGATTCATGGGGCCACTGTGTACGTGTGCCATCGTGGTGAACCTTGAGAGAGTCTGCCATTGAAAGAAGCCAGCCACAAAGGGCCACATATGCACCGAATCCATTCATACGAAAATGCCAGAGTAAATAAATCCATATTGATAGAAGGCAGACAGGTGATGACCGGAGAGAAATGGGATTGGGTGTGAATGGTAACGGCATGGAATCTCCATCAGGGGCATGAACAATTCTGGAAGTAGATACTGTGCTGGTGGCACTGCTCTGACTATCCTCAAAACTCCAGACTCTAGACATCAGGCTGGAGAATTGTGGGGTAGCGGTTATGCCCAGAGACCCAAAGAGCAGAAAAGCAAGCACTATTTGGCCATTTGCTACAGTCCTGAGTCACACAGACCATCATCCCCGTCCTACTGTAGGACTGAAAGAAGCAGGAGCAGACACCCCTACGGTCCCTACGGAAGACGAGCTACCAGGCTGTAGGGGCAATCGAGTCCCTCTCAGTTGCCCCACGGACACTGCACTGTCAGCACAGAACCGGACCTGAAACCGGAGGCCAGCTCCAGCGTAGAGCGCGACATGGCCTGACAGCCCTGGGAGAGGCAAGCTTCTGTGCCTGGACTGGGCAAATGTGGGCAGCATTCAGCAGAGAGCACTTGGGACAGAACAAAGCTCTGACAGGGAAGAGCTTCTTTGGGTCAGAAACCGCTTGCCCTGAGTTGTAGGTACAGACACCATCGCTCCTATGAAGTCAAGTGGCCAAGACCCCTGTCCATGAGGGTCAAGGAGGCCCTAGTATCACATCTTGTCCCTGTCTCTGGAGGTATAGACGGTGGCCATGGGGACCCTGACCCGGGAATCAGAGCCCATGCACATGGTTCCGGTGACTCATCTCTTCCCAAGCAGGTATCAGAGGCCTCCCAGGACATGTCAACCAGACAATGGGTGACAAACAGAGTCCTTCTCCTGGTGGCACAGGGACCTGGCACTGGCATCGGCCCCTCATGTGCACAATGCACAGCCATAGTGAGCCCGAGCACATAAGAGAAAATGGTGCTAAGACAAACACTGTGAGCAGGCGGTCCTGGGACTTGTACATCCCGTTGTTCCTGAAGCTAGACCCACCCACCACTAATGTCCTCATCATGGACATTAGCATATGTCATATGCTCTCCTAGCATAAGACCGGTAGAGCTGGGTTCCGGTCAATTGCGAACAAAAGCATCCTGACTAGTAGATCCCACAACCGGTAGGTGGCAGGAAATCATAATTCTTGTGGGGAAACAGAACGCCCCACGCTGAATACGCTGGTTAGGGCGGAAGCCGAACCCACATTTAGGAATTTCACCCACGCCACTTGGTTATGGTGTTGATGATAATCTTTCGGCAGGAAATCAAGGATGCTTACCGTAGGAAGGACTTGTATACCACCAATCTGGAGAGACACAGAGAGAGAGACAGAAACAAAAAGTAGAATTAGAAAGGAGGTGGAGTCAGTCAAGGTTGGCTCAAGTGACTATTAGGTGGGACCAATGGTGGTGATATCTGAGGAGTTCTGCCGGATAGAGGAGAAAGGGGTCTCTGCCGAGAGGCTGCCAAGAGGCAAAATCCCACCGTCGAATGTCCAGCACAACGGCAACGAGGTGGTGCCATGTGCAAGGGTAATTGCCGTGCTGTTATGACCCTGTCGTTGGGAAACGCATCACGTAGGCTCCACATGGGGAGTAGGACGTGAAAACGTCTCTATTCTCCCAACACGTGGAGCATTTGGTCCAGGCAATGCAATCCAGCAGAAATGTTCCCGAGACAGCCTTCTCTGTCATCTAAGGTCTTAGTGAGGACGGTGTACCCAGAGGACTCTTATTTCACTGAGCCAGTAAGGACAGTCCGTGTGTTGTGGGCTGTTCAACTGGAAGTGTCTACATAACCGAGAGGGACCAAGGAAGGCCCAGGAGAGAGAAAAGCTCCGGAGTCCCCCTTAGATGTAAAGTTTGGGGCCAGGGCTGGCTTACAAGAGGAGATAGACGCTCAGGAGTCAAGAGGCAGCAGAACTCACCTGGTGCGGTCGTGGGCTGGGACTGGGCAGCTGTGAAGAGACAAGAGCACGTGAGACACCGCACAGAGCTGCCCCAACCGGACGCAAGGGGGAAGGATCTGAGCGGGTCAGATGCCATCGATGCTGGTCCCCAGCCACGGAGGGTAGGGCCCGTGACATCCACACCCTGGAAGGACGACCCTCTTCAAAGGGCCAGGCACACCAAGAACATGATTTCCCATGTCAAGGTGATTGGCTCCAAGGCACACAAACCAAACGTGTGCCTTGAGCTTTCAGCTGCTCACCACGGCAGCAACACCGAGGAGTCCAGCTCCCGCCAACATGCCACGGCTGATCTTTCAGGCCTAAGCAGGGCTCATGACAAGGTTTGTCTGGCAGTCATTGCAGAAGCAGCTGGCCCCTCGCACCACAGACCCGCCGCACGGACCGGGCATCACCCCTCCAGCGGGGGACACGCAGTCAGGGGCTCAGGACCCCAAACCCGCCGCGGCCGTAGCCACACACATACAGGTTGGTCTGCAATCCTAGCCCTGGGATCCCCGCGAGAGACCCCCATTCAGCAGGCCGATCACTCGCCGCCACCTGCAATGTTGCAGGAGGGCCAGTGACGGCTTCGCGGGGACTGGCAGTTTGGCACGTGTCCTACTTTACCATCTCCACACCTGCCAGCCTGACAAAAACTGACACTGACGCTGACACTGACACTGGAGGAGAGTTGAGGAGACGTGAGGAAGACAGGGATGGTATATAGGTAGCTTCCAACGATCGGATCAGAACATGACGTCTCTCTTCCCTAGCCAACAGCAAGAGAAACTCCCAACGACAAGAGGCTCACCTGAACAGATGACACTGGCGTCCTCACTATGGCCACAGTTGTGCGAGTTCCAGCCGTTGTGGGGGCAGCGCCACAGGTAGGACTCTTGCCCGGAGCAGCGCACGTTGTCCAGGACAATGGGCCCTGAGCCCTGACCAAAGCGGGCACTTCCCGGGGCCGACACGGCCCGGCCACAGCCCAGTTGCCTGCACACCACGTTGGCGTCATTGATGTCCCAGTCGTCGTCACACACGGTGCCCCAGGAGCCTTGGGACAGGACTTCCACGCGGCCCTGACACCGGTCACCTCCATTCACCAGCCTCAGGGACAAACCTGCCTCGTTCCCTAGAAAGACAAAGAACAAAACCCACTGTCCATGTCCGTCTTCTGGCCAAAGGCTTAAGGCTTGGTCCAGACTCAAAAGCTTGCTCACGGCCAGTCTTCCCCGGGCACCGTTCCCCTTCGAACATGCCAAGAGCTGAATCTTCAGCCCACGCACCCTAAGAGCTGAGACACCTAGACAGACCTGTCCAAAGGATGCCACGATGCGGGAAAGGACGCTATGATGCAATGCATGTGAGTAGGAAGACAACCCCCATCCACGCTGGGCATGCTCACGAGGGCATCTTCCAGCCATCGCTGTCAGGCCGAGACCGCTGCCCTGTGGGGCAGCTTGTTGGCTTCTGTAGGGTCCTGCCTGGGTTCAGGCAGAGCCCCAGGACCTGCTTGCAACGTGGCAAGAAAGGTGTAATACTAGCACATGGGCCCCCTTCTTCCCAAGGCTATATGCTCCACGGCCTGCGAGCCATGAGGGAGGTCTCAGGAGATTGGACAGATCTCCAAGCATTACGTTAACCTCCTGCAGAACGGTCAGCACTGAACATCGATCCCACTGGAGTCAGGGGGCTATCCGCCTACCTTCAGACCTGGGATCTGAGAGTCACCTCTTTCTGCTACCAAACACACACAGAGGTTGCGGCAAAGAGAGCAAAGACACACCCCGAGTCCCCTCCTGTGACTTCCATAACCAAACTTTACGTAGAAGGAGAGTGAGCCAGGGACTTGGATAGGAATATTTATTCCCTGTTGGTCTTATAGGTGGGTAGACCGGGGGCCCGGGTGTCCAGAAATCGTGACAGAGGGAAGAGCGAGAGGTAGACATCTCGGGAAGGAGTCTTCGAAAAGAGTGTGTGGCGGGCCTCTTGACCACTGACACCTGCAATTGTCACCTTGCTGCACAGGCCTGCTGCTCGGCCAGCCCTGTTGGGATGAAGGCTCTGCGGGAGGACCACCTGGTCCGTCCACATCCATCTCGAAACCTGGCATGTCACTGTCTCCCTCACAGGGCCTTTGCATCCTGCCCACCCTGAGGTATGCATGTCTGAGTGGTGCTGGGTCAACCTGAAATGAGTCAGATATCCTAGTGCCTGTAACACACCATCACTTGCTACACTTTCACCCCCAGGGCACTGTTCATCTGCTTTGGACGTATGCACGGGACACAGATGAATCTGAGGGCGTTCCAAACGGCGAGCGATGGAGAGAATCCAGCATGCTCTGAGGTCCCTTCAGGAGAAGGGCAGTGGTCATCCGTGTCCATTGTTCCACCCAACGTGTCGGCCCAGATTGCATTACAGCTGAAATCCAAACACAGAGGCCAGTTCCCTGAACCTGCACGCAGCTGTCTCCTGGGACAGCCTGAAACAACTACACGAAACCTCCTGGGCCGATGGCCAGACGGGCCTCTTAGAGCTCCAGGTCTCTTTAAGAGCCACTGTCGTGACTAACTGACAAGCAGAAACACGGGATACCCATAATTTCGACCAAGAGCGGTGCTTCCCCCGAGCGCTGAGAAGAAGGATGGGAACCACGAAAAGAGACATTCCCAGTGGGGTCACCTGACACTCACCCGGGCGAACCGTACATTGGGGTGAACAGCTGTAATAGAAAAAACCTCAAGGCAGACACAAAAGCACACAGGTGCTCCAACTGGATCAAAGGTTGAAGAAATCAGCCTAATCTCACAAGCAGATGACTCCACGTGTCCTTGGGCAGACACAGCAAGGGCCCTCCATGAATCTCTCAGTCCTCTGGGAGCCCCACCCTATGCCCCACTGCCATTGCTTGCCTTGCTGGGCCTGAGGACTGGCTTTCCGGCAGTCGGAATGCCACCAGCAGGCCCACGAACACCCTCAGAACCACTGCATCCACGCCACGTGGAAACAGCTAGAATGGGTTGAACAGTTATGCTAGGAAGATCCCAAGCCTCCCATCCCAGGTGCTATGCGCTCAGCCTTGACAAGGTTTCACAGGCTTTCTGCAGGGGGCCAAGCTCAGGCCCCGGGGTCCTCGGTGGCTCATCAGTGTTCCATGTGCCACTCACCAGCCATTCCCTACATCGATCCCCTTCTCCACTACTATCACTGTCGCCCCAGATGCGCAATCTAGGCTGCAATCCTGCTCCCTAGGTTGGCTTCATGGAGGACCCCGAAGCATAGGGCCACAAAGGAGTGAAGGTGGCTCGTCTTTCAACCACATTCCCAAAAGGTGCGCCTTGAGAAAAGGGCCCTAGGAAATCAGGTGTGGACTGAGCAGATGATCCAGCTGACAAGCAGGGGGTCATTTTGGCTGCCCACTGAAAGGTGAATGCACCTTGTCACCCACAGTGTCACTGATAATCCCAAGCAATTTCTGTCCACAGAAAGAGGGCAGCCGCCCCTGCGGTCCACCTCTGTGGCACTTCAGGGGACAGCTGCGCCCAGGAGACCTCGAGACACAGATATCCAGGAGAGGTCGGGTGGGGACCCTGGAGAAAGGAGTGTGTCGGTTCTCAGTAATCGCCATGAGAGTTTTGAAGTTCACCTGAGCAGATGACACTGGCGTCCTCCCCATGGCGACAGTTGTGCGAGTTCCAGCCGTTGTGGGGGCAGCGCCACAGGTAGGACTCTTGCCCGGAGCAGCGCACGTCGTCCAGGACAATGGGCCCTGAGCCCTCACCAAAGCGGGCACTTCCCGGGGCCGACATGGCCCGGCCACAGCTCAGCTGCCTGCACACCACGTCGGCGTCATTGGTGTCCCAGCTGTCGTCACACACGGTGCCCCAGGAGCCTCGGTACAGGACCTCCACGCGGCCCCGACACTGGTCACTTCCATTCACCAGCCTCAGGGACAAACCTGTTTCGTTCCCTAGCAGGAGACACGAAAATTATCTTTCTCTTCCTCCCTGGAGGAAAAGCCCCAGGGTCTCAGTGGACAAGAATTACTTCAGGGACCATGACTTCTGCATGCAGGTTAAGGGTGCCCAGCACAGGACTCTCTGAAGCTTGCTCACCATTGTTCACCATTGAGGGGCTATTCAGATACCCCGGAGGGTCATGAGGTTTACGCATGTGCACAGTTTGGTGGCCCACGATGTCAGCATTGGGATTGCTGACTGGTCATGGGAAGCAGGGGCGAAGGGTGAAAGCCAGCCGCCTGCCTCCCTACCTCGATGACCAACCCAAGCACCTACATCAAGCCCAGAGTTCCTACCCAGCCACCATCAAGAAACTGTCCTAGACCTAGTGCTTACAGACTCCACCTTCCCCTGACCGTCCTATGTCGTGCACCCTACTACTGGGCCTGAGGGTTCTTGTGAAGGTTCCTTTATGCTGACCACTGACTCGTGTCGCTCTTAAGCCCCGAGCTTGTACTCAATCTGAAACAGTCCGTGAGCCCTCTGAATATCATACCAGTGGGCAGGACTAACGATCACTGACTCTGAGCTGTGCACACGCACAGCAGCCCGGACCTGTGGGTGGCAGAAAAGAAACACAACATGGCAGCATTAGGTCTGCCGGCAGGAAGGTCATTTGCCACGTTCAGCACGACAGCACAGCTCATGAGTGATCGGGCTCACCTGGACCCAGCCCTTTGCACCCTGTGAGCTGGGCTGGGGCATGACCATTGCTGGTTCTCATTCTTCCAGGCATGCGTTCAATGAGAGCTCTGGTCTCCAAACAAGATGGACACATGCAACAAACCCATGAGAAGACGACCGCTTCCGCAGCCGTTAGGAAAAGGCAAATCCTATCCACAGACAGATGACTACAATGAAAGGGACAGAAGAAGTCGTGTCGTTGAGGATGTAGAGAAAGCACAACTTCCAGACACAGCTAATGGCACCCTACATTGGTGTGGCTACTGTGGCAAACAGTTCAGTGCTTCCACAAGAGAGAAACATAACGTCATCACTTGACCCACACATTCTACCCCAGGTATATACCCAGGAGATCTGTAAACAGCTGTTCAAATATCAAAATTGTACGCAGCAGTCACGGAAAGCCTATTCAAATGAGTCAAAAGATTCAATTAATCAACATGGCCTTCAACCGATGAATGGTTTAAAAAAAAAAAAAAGGCTAGGGATTCATGGGGCCACTGTGTACGTGTGCCATCGTGGTGAACCTTGAGAGAGTCTGCCATTGAAAGAAGCCAGCCACAAAGGGCCACATATGCACCGAATCCATTCATACGAAAATGCCAGAGTAAATAAATCCATATTGATAGAAGGCAGACAGGTGATGACCGGAGAGAAATGGGATTGGGTGTGAATGGTAACGGCATGGAATCTCCATCAGGGGCATGAACAATTCTGGAAGTAGATACTGTGCTGGTGGCACTGCTCTGACTATCCTCAAAACTCCAGACTCTAGACATTAGGCTGGAGAATTGTGGGGTAGCGGTTATGCCCAGAGACCCAAAGAGCAGAAAAGCAAGCACTATTTGGCCATTTGCTACAGTCCTGAGTCACACAGACCATCATCCCCGTCCTACTGTAGGACTGAAAGAAGCAGGAGCAGACACCCCTACGGTCCCTACGGAAGACGAGCTACCAGGCTGTAGGGGCAATCGAGTCCCTCTCAGTTGCCCCACGGACACTGCACTGTCAGCACAGAACCGGACCTGAAACCGGAGGCCAGCTCCAGCGTAGAGCGCGACATGGCCTGACAGCCCTGGGAGAGGCAAGCTTCTGTGCCTGGACTGGGCAAATGTGGGCAGCATTCAGCAGAGAGCACTTGGGACAGAACAAAGCTCTGACAGGGAAGAGCTTCTTTGGGTCAGAAACCGCTTGCCCTGAGTTGTAGGTACAGACACCATCGCTCCTATGAAGTCAAGTGGCCAAGACCCCTGTCCATGAGGGTCAAGGAGGCCCTAGTATCACATCTTGTCCCTGTCTCTGGAGGTATAGACGGTGGCCATGGGGACCCTGACCCGGGAATCAGAGCCCATGCACATGGTTCCGGTGACTCATCTCTTCCCAAGCAGGTATTAGAGGCCTCCCAGGACATGTCAGCCACAGAATGGGTGACAAACAGAGTCCTTCTCCTGGTGGCACGGGGACCTGGTGCTGGCATTGGCCCCTCATGTGCACAAAGCACAGCCATAGTGAGCCCGAGCACATAAGAGAAAATGGTGCTAAGACAAATACTGTGAGCAGGCGGTTCTGGGACTTTTATATTTCGTTGTTCCTGAAGCTTGACCCACCCACCACTAATGTCCCCATTATGGGAGTCACTGACTCTCTCCTAGCATGAGACAGGTGGAGCTGGCTTCCTGTCACTTGCGAACATAAGCATCCTGACTAGTAGATCCCACAACCGGTAGGGGGCAGGAAATCATAATTCTTGTGGGGAAACAGAACGCCCCACACTGAATACGCTGGTTAGGGTGGAAGCTGATCCCACATGGAGGAATTTCACCCACGCCACTTGGTTATGGTGTTGATGATAATCTTTCGGCAGGAAATCAAGGATGCTTACTGTAGGAAGGACTTGTATACCACCAATCTGGAGAGACAGAGAGAGAGAGACAGAAACAAAAAGTAGAATTAGAAAGGAGGTGGAGTCAATCAAGGTTGGCTCAAGTGACTATTAGGTGGGACCAATGGTGGTGATATCTGAGGAGTTCTGCCGGATAGAGGAGAAAGGGGTCTCTGCCGAGAGGCTGCCAAGAGCCAAAATTCCACCGTCGAATGTCAAGCACAACGGCAACAAGGTGGTGCCATGTGCAAGGGTAACTGCCGTGCTGTCATGACCCTGTCGTTGGGAAACGCATCACGTAGGCTCCACATGGGGAGTAGGACGTGAAAACGTCTCTATTCTCCCAACACGTGGAGCATTTGGTCCAGGCAATGCAATCCAGCAGAAATGTTCCCGAGACAGCCTTCTCTGTCATCTAAAGTCTTAGTGAGGACGGTGTACCCAGAGGACTCTTATTTCACTGAGCCAGTAAGGACAGTCCGTGTGTTGTGGGCTCAACTGGAAGTGTCCACACGTTGACAATGGTCAGGGAAGGCCCAGGTGGCAGAAACAGTCCACTGTTCCCCCACTGAAACTACTGACTGAGATAGTCAGGAGACAAGAAGCAGCAGAACTCACCTGGTGTGATCGTCGGCTGAGACTGGGCAGCTGTGAAAACAAAAGTACATGAGACACAGTGCACAGAACTGATATGACTGGACACAAAGGTCGAGGACCTGAGGAGGTCACAACCTTTGAAGCTTGTCCCCTGCCATGAAGAGCAGGGCACAATCCACCCACACCCTGGAAGGATGCTCCTTGTAAAAAGACCAGGAAGACCACAAATATTCTATCCAATAGTAAGGTGATTAGCTTCATATCTACATGTCATTACCATATTGAAGCAAAAAAGATCATCTCCGTAGAGCTTTTGGCAGCCTGCTGCAGAGGCAAGTTCAAGGAGTCCAGCTTCTACCAAAAGGCAATGGCTGATCTTTCAGGCCTAAGCAGGGGTCATGACAAGGTTTGCCTGGCAGGAATTGCAAAAGCAGCTGTCCTTCGCAGCACAATCCAGTGCATGGACCAGGCATCCCATTTCTCGGGTGGGAGATGCAGTCAGGGACTCAGGACCCCAAGCCCAGGGCCACCATAGGCACACACATACAAACTCTGTAATCCTAGCCGGGATCCCCATGAGAGTCCTCCATTTTGCAGGAGGATCTTTCGCCGCCTGATGCAGCATTGCAGGAGGCCCGTAATTGTTTCATGGAGACTTGTGGTTTGGTTCTTGTCCTAAGTTACCATCTCCACACCTGGCAGCCTGAAAAAGCTAATCCTGATTCTAGTGGAGAGTTCAGGAGACTTGAGGAAGACAAGGATGGTATAAGTAGCTTCCAAAGAGCTGATCAGAATGTGAGGTCTCTCTTCCCTACCCCTACCCCCAAAAGACAAACACCGAATGATGAGAGGCTCACCTGAGCAGATGACACTGGCGTCCTCACTATGGCCACAGTTGTGCGAGTTCCAGCCGTTGTGGGGGCAGCGCCACAGGTCGGACTCATGCCCGGAGCAGCGCACGTTGTCCAGGACAATGGACCCTGAGCCCTGACCAAAGCGGGCACTTCCCGGGGCCGACACGGCCCAGCCACAGCCCAGTTGCCTGCACACCACGTTGGCGTCATTGGTGTCCCAATCGTCATCACACACGGTGCCCCAGGAGCCTTGGTACAGGACCTCCACGCGGCCCTGACACCGGTCACCTCCATTCACCAGCCTCAGGGCCAAACCTGCCTCACTCCCTAGCAAGACAAAGAACAAAACCCGCTGTCCATGTCTATCTTCTGGTCGTAGGTTTAAGGCATATTCCAGACTCAGGGGCTTGCTCATGGCCAAAGTGCCCTGGGCATCATTCACCTTTGAACATGCCTAGAGTTTAATCTTCCTCACAGGGAAAGAGTGGAAACATCCTACACATCCTAGGCCTTAGGATATTCTGATGCAGGGAAGCACCTTATGATTCAATCGAGGTGAGTAGGAAGATAACCCCAAACCCCACTGGGCCTGCTCAGGATCGAGCCCCATAACTACTGGTTGCAAGCCAAGACCACTGCTCTGTTGGGCAGCTTTTTGGCTTCTGAGGAGCCCTGACGTTTTCTGGAAAAAGCCCCAGGACTTGATGGCAACTTGGCAAGAAAGGAGCAGTACCGTCGTGTTGCCCCCCTCTTCCTGAGGCCCCACTCCATAGCGTGGGAGCCATGAGCAAGGTCACAGCAGGACTTTTGAGGGCTCTAAGTATTACATTAACTCCCTGCTGGAGACTCTTCACTGAACTTCATCCCATGATTCCCCTGATTCAGGTGGCCAGCCCCCTAAGATCAGACCTAGGGTGTGAGAGACACCTCTTTCTACCACCAAACACACACACACAGGGACAAAAAATAACGAAGGGCACACCCTGCGACTCCTCCTGTCACTTCCAAACCCAAACTTTATCTAGAAGAAGAATGAGTCAAGGGGGTCATTTACCTATATTTGGTGTTACAGGTGTGGAGGTGGGGAGCCAGGTGCCTGGAAGTGATGACAAAGGGAAAGGCCAGAGTTAGACCTCATGGAAAGCGGTCTTTTGAAAGAGTTTTTGGCAGGCAGCTGACAATGCACATTGCAGCCTGCCACCTTGCTTCTATTTGTGATACACAAGCCTCCTGCTCAGCCAGCTCTCTTGGGATCAAGGCCATGCAAGAGCACAGCCTGGTCCATCCACATCAGTCTCTAAGCCTAGCATGTTCTTTTCTCCCTTACAAAGCCTTTGCCACCTCCCTGCTCTGAGGCATGTAGTCTGAGCAGTTTCCCACACTCTGAAGCTTGGGCAAAAAGCGTCAGGAGCATAGTGGGTTGACTTGAAACCAGTCAGGTATCTTGGTACCCGAAACTTGCCATCAGTTATTACACTCCTATCCCCTGGGCACTGTCTCTGCCACTTTGGATATACATGTGACCCTGATGAATCTGAGGTTGCTGAAAGCAGTGAGTGATGAAGAGAATCCAGCCTGCTGTCCCTTCAGAGGAGGTTAATCGTCATCCGTGTCCACTCTCCCACTCATCATATCAGCCAAGATTGCCTTACAGCTGAAATTCATGTAACGCAGGGCCAGTTCCCTGAACCTTCAGGCAGCTGTCTCCTGGGACAGCCTGAAAGGACTGGATGAAACATCATGGATTGATAGACAGATGGGACTTTAGAATCCCAGGTCTGGTTAAGAACCACCTGTTGGGGACTCTATGATGGGGGTGGGGGACAAAGCGTGTACATAGGTTCTCTGAAGAACAGTGGTTCTCCCAGAATGGGTAGAAGAGGCATGGGGCGGGGGGGGATGAAGAAAAGGAACATTCCAAGTACGGTCATAAGGACTCACCTGGCTGGCTTGTGGACTGGGTGTGAGTAGCTGTGAGAAAGAAACTTGAGGTTAGACACAAAGCGACCGGTGCCCCAACTGGATCAAGCTGGAAGATTATGAGACTATGCATACAGAGCTGATGACTTCACGTGCCCTCAGTTAGACAGAGCCAGGGCCCTCCATGAATCTCTCCATCCTCTGGGGGCCCCACCCTATGTCCCATTGCCATTGCCTGCCTTGCTAGGTCTGAGGGCTGACTTTCCAGCAAGCAGAATGCCACCACCCTGCCTGCAACAGGCTGCCAAATCATTGTGTTCATTCAGCATGGGAACAGCAAGAATGAGTCTGGGCAGTTATTCTAGGAAGACTCCAATTCCACCAGCCCAGGTGCAATGCTCTCAATCTTTACAAGGTCTCTTGGGCTTTCTGCAGGGGTGAAGCTCAGGTCCCTTAGTCATATGTGGTTCTTCAGCATTCTGTGTACTACTGAGCGGCCATTCCCTGCACCTTCCCCACTTCCAACTGCTATTCACTGCCTGCGCAAATGCACAGTTTGGACCGCAATCCTGTTCTCTGAGTTTGCCTCACTGATGACCCAACATAATTTGACCGCAAAGGGGTGAAGGTGGTTCGTTTTCCAACCACACACAAGATGTGTGCCTTGAGAAAGATCGTCCTGGGAAATTGGTGGTGTACTGAGTAATAATTCCACTGAGAAGGAATAATGGCTCCATTTTTCTGTCCACTGAATAGTGGATGGTTCCTTTCACCCACTATGCCATTGTTGTTGCAAAGTCATATTGGTCCTTCTCTGTTGGCCTAATAGGGGAGGAGAACATACTCTACCCTTTCTTTCTTATTGTACATCAGTTGCCTGCTGTCTCCAGGAAACCTTAGGAGGCACAGGATATCTCAGAGAGGGTTGGATGTGGGCCTTGTAGTATGCAGTGTGTTTGTTCCCATCAAAGACCACTTCAAGAGAGAGCCAGGAATATTTGTTTCCCACCTGAACAGATGACACTGGCATCCTCCCCATGGCCACAGTTGTGTGAGTTCAGCCATTGTGGGGGCAGCTCCACGGGTAGGACTCATGCCTCGAGCAGTGCACATTGTCCAAGACAATTGGCCTTGAGCCTTGACCAGACTGGGCAATTCCTGGGGCTGACATGGCCCAGCCACAGCCCAGCTGCCTACAGACCATATTGGCATCATTGGTGTCCCAGTCATCATCACACACAGTGCCCCAAGAGCCTCAGTACAGGACCTCCACGTGGCCCTGACACCAGTCACCTCTACTCACCAGCCTTAAGACCAAACCAAATTCAGTCCCTAAATGAAGGCATAACATTTCTCTTACATGTTGCCACAAATGACAAAGTCTTAGGACTCTATCATATTCATAGTGCTTCACAGTAGGTGAAGGTCACTGAGAGTTTTAACTAGGCTGGACTCTTAAAGTATCATGAGTTAGAATTCTTCAAGGTTAAAAGGACAGTGACTTCTCTCCCCAATCTAAGCCACTAGAACTTCAAGGGGAAGTAAATGCACCTTAGTTTGTAGCCTTGAGAGGGCTTAAAGACTATAAGTTTTTTGTCTGAGCAAAACAGGGACACAGCTCGACCCATGACTGTCCCATGCTGAAGAGAATCTCGTCTGATGACACCAGGATGTCTTGTGAGTTCTCATACATATCTTGGGCTCTGAGGTTGGCTTAGAAAACATTTTTCACATGCTCCTTCTGGCTCCATATTCAAGTCTTTGGGGCTAGAATGGCTGGGACCAGTGCATATTTGTGGGATGAAACAGGTAACTCTGTAGTCTAGAGACTGATTCCACTGGTCTCTGACCCAAGGCTCCTAGAGATCCCATATTTCAACTGATTCCTCCCCACCCACTAGGGATGGACAATGAAGGAAGCTCCAACTCAAGCTGGGCCCTGGGTCACAAGGGACCTTCCTTTGTGTTATATGCATACAACACTCTTTCTCACCCCAGTTCCTAGAATTCTTCCTGAATAAGAGTGACACCCATGTATATATTTGGCATCATTACCCACCAAAAAGGAGCCAAATAAAATTAATCATTACCTATTGCACCAGTAGTCCCAGTATCCTCTGTAGTGCTATCTGCATAGATAGATTATAGAAGGAGGGGGGAAAAACATAAAATGTAAAATTAGGTCCCTTCTGAGGAGAATCAATAACTGGAAGTAAAATAGAACCTGCTAAGGAAACATCATTTCTGACCTTGATTTCATCTTGCTATGTGACTTTAGAAAAGGGAACAAACCTGTCTAGCCTCAAGCTCTTTCATTCTAAAAGACTATTTTGGAAGAAATCTCTCTTCATTAACCTACTGACCTTGATTCTGACCATCCCACATGTGACCTATGCAGGGCTCCAGGGGACAGATGTAAAAATAACTTTTCTAATCCTTATGCTTCTAACTGATTTGTCTTGTCTAATTGCATTGGCTAGTATCTCTTGCACAGTGTTAAATGACAGGGGTCCCAAAGGCCATCTTGCCTTGTTTTCTACTCTAGTGAAAATGCTTCTGATGTTTACCCATTAAGTAAGATTATGGCTTTAAACCTATCATTTTCACACTGTTTCAAGGAACTGTGGTGTTCGTCCAAGGCCCCAGCAAGATCCTACCTGGTGCTGGGACCTGAAGAAGAGATGACCTGATTACTCCTCTTAACCCACTCTCACTAAAGCACTCATTTTGTTTCTGAATTCCCTATTGGACTTCTATCTGAGGTCTTTTTGGATCTAGAGAAAGTTGACTCCCACATCTACCCCACACTGGAGGTCCTGACAAGAGTAGGTCTATGTAAGTCCTATATGCAGTCTTGTGTCATAGTCAGATATTTAAGCCCCTGAGTTCCTCACCTGCACCCCTGGGTGGAGCAGTTGTACCAAAGAACTTGTCAGGCCCAGCTGTTACTCCTAATACATAGTCAGAGGAAACCACTCTAGAGAGGAGCAGGTTCTCCTCTTACACCTGCTACAAGTAAGAATCTTGGGAAGACATGGCTAAATTTAACAAAGCCAGTGTCCTCCTCAGCTCTGGTGACATCTGTGTCCTTAATCATAGGGAAGAGAAAGAGGTAAAGTCAGACTTCACCCCATGGCCTTTAGGGACAGGAAAGCATAATGCCTGAGGAACAGAAATGCCGGACATGTGTACCATTAAGATTCCCAGCTGATCCATGCTGACTCCTAGTCAGGGGCCTTCATGTGAAGGCTCTCCTTCTTTTCTCCTAGGGTCAACATTTCCCATGTGATATGGCAGTGACTTTCCTTCCCAAAGCCCAGGTTGCCAGAAACTCGAGCTGTATTGACTACCTCCCAGCTGTTTCATTGGAGGTGCCCCCAGGGGGGTGCATGGGACCTCTGATGCCCATAAGCTGAAGGACCATGGTTACTTTATACTGAGAAGGAACCAAGTTGGTCTGATATGGGCTCAGGAAAATGCACAAGCACGCAAGGATGCTACCCCAACAGGTTTGCACTTGCCTCTCCAGGCCCTGCAGCCAGAGACCCAGCACCCCAGCCTGGCCAGGCACCAACGTGCAGCGGTGAGGACCACAGGGGTAGGCCCTGAGCATGAGCAACAGGGCCTTCCTGGAGACAAGACGCCAAGCTCCACCTTGGAACTCCTTGGAAGTGCCTGTGCAGGTCAATCCCTCCCCAATCTCAGGGACATGGTCCCATTGAGGCCTGAGGCCTTGTTCAGAGGTTCCCTCTTTGTTGCTGAGCACCCCTATCTCTTACACCTTTTGCACCTCTTCTGGATCAGAGATGGCCCTGTGAGTACAGTGAGGTAATGAGCCCATAGTGATCCCATATAACAAATGTTACCTTCTACCGCAGCTGTTGCCAGGGATGCCTCCGTGGGAGACAAAGAAGCTAGAGTGGAGAAAGGAAGAGGTAATCAGTATTGGCTCTCATTTGAGAAGGGGTGGACTTCTGTTTCCTTAGCTCTGAAATAAGGGCTGTATGCAGTGATCTGGAAACCCCACCCACTGCTGACAGGCTCCATTTCTTCCTTACAAAACAGAATTCCTCTCTCTGTCATTTCATCAGCCCTTATTCAATGCTGGAATGCCACCAGAGATCTTCTTTGTTCCCACCACCAACCCCCGCCTCCGCCTCCACTGTCTCCATCCAAAAAATAACCCAGTTGACTCACAGCCCCACCTGATTTACAAGGTCGCATTTCCAATACAAACTGCCTATTTCTATAGCTTACCCACACCCTTAAATGACAAGTATCTACCATCACTGAGATATTCCTGAGGAGGTGGCCCCAACTAAGAATAAAGGCAGTTTTTTCAAAGATGCATCCCCAAATGCTGAAATAAACCACTCCAAAGTGACTGCTTGGAGGCCCACACTTTCTGGGGGAAGCCATTCTCAAGTGATGGATTATCTGGGTCACATCCCATGCACGGGGGCATGTGCACACACCAGTCCACATAGCAAATGCCAGAGGTCACTCTAAAGATGGATAATTTATGTAGGAATCCCCCTTTGGGGGACACATTGAGTGTTATCCTCAGGGTTTCTTTGTGGATTAAAAGACCACTTGGTGCTTGAACACCCACCAGCATTGTGTGAACAAGGAGAAACTCAGCATTGGCGTGTGCTAGGTTGAGCCAAGGAGAAGTTCTCTCTTCCACTGTGAGTGTAAATATCTTTTGCTTGTCATTTAATCCCCAGCAAAGAGAATATACTGGTTACTTCCGTGTTTGATTTTGGTATAGATTTAAGTTTTAAGGACCAGAAGTCCCTAGTCCTTCTCTCCTGACTTTAAAAGGAGGGGATAGGGCCACATAGGAAGGCATTTGGTCATCCCAGGCCAGGGATCATCAGAACGATACCACTGGGTGTTGCATTGACAAACTCTGGGGGAGCCTGTGACTGAAACCCACCTGCACCGCTTCCCAGCTTTAGGACTCCAGGCAAGTCACTTGCCTTCTCTGAGCCTGGGATCTCACCCTTTCTGAGTGAAAAGGAACCTGCCCTCTGACATCAAATAAGACATGGCTTAGAGTAAAGCAGGTAAACTGCAAAGTGCTGTGGGCATGCACCGTGATGTAGAGGTCAGCAGGAGCCTCTGCCATCCAAGGGGCACAGGCGACCACACGAGGCGAGGTCAGCTCTACCTGAGCACACAACTCCAGCGTCTTCCCTGTGGCCACATTCATGGTTGTACCACCCGCTGTGGGAGCAGCTCGACAGGTAGGGCTCCCATCCTGAGCAGTATACGGAGCCCAAGAGAATGTTCCCCGAGCCTTGACCAAAGTAGGCCCCGCCCGGGGCCAACACCGCAAGGCCACAGCCGAGCTGCCGACAGACAACATCTGCATCCTGGGTGTCCCAGTCATCGTCACACACGGTGCCCCAGTAGCCTTGGTACAGGACCTCCACGCGGCCCTGACACCGGTCACCTCCGCTCACCAGCCTCAGAGGCAAACCTGCATTGAAAGAGTGGAAAGCTCTCATCCTCTCTCTGCCCCCTTGGCTTTCACTCACCAGTACCCCCTGTTCCCCTCCTCCTTCTGACCACTTCCCCGTCTCCTTCACCCCTGTTTCTCCTCTCCCAGCACCTTACATATTGCTGCTCTGCCACACGCTGTCTTAGCCCTCTTCTCATGCTATCTTCCCCCTGAATGAGCTCATGTGCTCTGAGAGCTTTCCAGGAGGAGGGACCCCCAAAGCCACCTCTCCAGTGCTGATCAACCCCTACAAGCCCAGCCAAGCTCTAGACCAATATTCCCAGTGACCTTCTGGATAGCCGGGCCCTGCTGTCTGGTACCCAACATAGTCTCTTTTGTCTACTTCAATCATGGAGTCACCATGCTCCACATGAGCGGTGTTGGAAATCTGGTTGCTATATTGGATTCCCCCTCTTCTGTACCTCTTGTATCCAACGTATCAACAGGGTTGTCTTTCCTTTTATTCTCACTGCCATTTTGCTAGATCTTCCTTCTCCTGAACCTGGCCTACTCCAGGGCCCTGTCAGTGGACTTTCCTGCCCTCTGCCCCTCTCTCTTGAATCCATCCCATTGATGGATTCCATAAGCATTTATGGAGAGCTTACTCTATGCCCCTCCTCTGCCGATGGGATTGATCTGTTTCCCCCTGGAATGTCCCAAGTTTTATTTTCATAAATTGTGAATATGTTCAACTCATTTTCCTGCTCAAAGCACCTCACTGTATTCTCCACTTGATCAGGGTCAAGTCTTGGACGGCATTCATCCAAGAGTGGGCCTCAGGTCACCTTTCAAGCCTCCTGACAGAGCCGGGGTGCCACCGTCATGGGCACCTTGCTCCTGCCTGACATGATCCTGCTGAACCACCTGTGCTATGGGAGGAAAACAGGCAGCAGGGTCTGAGGAATCCAGCCCAACACTGTGACAGCAGGAGCTGGGTCTAAGGTATGCTTTTCAATGGTTGGTTTGTGGTTATGAGAAATTTATGGGGGGGGGGGGACCAGAGAGGGTGGGATGGGATGGAAGATAAGGGGGCAGGTGGTTGCTATGGTCTTTATAAAGGAAGGAATCAGAGAAAGAGAGAGGAAATGCCAATCAGGCTGTTTCTAGAGTATTCTAGAGGTGCATTCCAGGCCTCCTCAGTCTTTCCTGCTGCCCCTTCACTGCTGTGAATGTCTCTGCAGAAGATCTCTCAGTCTCCCTACCCTCAGATGCCCTTTACTGGTGGTCAATCACCAAAAAACTCCCCTCCAGCCCCTCCAAGGCCACATTTGGACCCTCAGGGCAGCTTCTGAAAGGACAGAGATTGGTCTCAACAGAGCCAAGAACCCCATGGTAGGATCCACTGTCCTAAGTGGTCACATCAAGGACTCTGACATATCAAATTCAGTGGAAAGTGTGCACAGATGCTCAGAGGTTGAGGAAAGATGGATAGATTTAGTAAGAATAGTGAACAGAGAACAGGCACCTGTTCTGGGTTCAAATTTCTGCCCAGACACTTCCCCACCCTGTGGCCTTAGACATATAACTATTGACAAGTGACCAATCTGTGCCCCAGTTTCCTCATCTGCAACTTGGGGGTAATAATACCACTTACCTCAAAGTGTTGGAAAGATTTCATGATAATAGCACTTACTGTGTGCATTAGCTGAGCACATACTACGTGCCAAGCAATATTTTTAAATGATTTTTTTATACATTAACTCATTTGGTGTATGAAACTGATTTTGTGCAAGGTACATAGAAAGTGCTTCGGAGATGTAAGTTATCATCAAGATAACTATCACTAAGAAGAGGCACTGGCTTTTTTTCACCTATCTCTCCTGACACCAAGCTGAAGCTAATCTCACGCAACGAATGAGCGAGAAGCAGAGAGAAGGAAGGAGAATGACAGCTGAGACTGGCTGAGTGCGGATCTGGGACACGCCTAGGGTCTCAGCATCCACTGACCCTTCCCTCTCCATCCCTGCGTGCTAAAGGACAGGTGCTAGCCCTGTGGCCAAGACTGCACTCAGCCTCAACTAGCCAACAGCAGCAGCAACAGCAGCAGAACTGGCTGGCTCAGCCAGTGAGCAAAACCCCAGGAAGACAAGTAAAGAAAAAATGTCTTACCATAGTCTGTAGTCAAGGGGTTCCACAGACCTAGACAGAAACAAAATTCACCTTGAAACAGAGGTTCTGCTGTTTATAAATGATGTACAGTCACAGAAATTGGCTTGAGCGTTACCTTACAACCATGCCAGGGGGCGCGGTGGCTCACTCTTGGGTCTCTGTGCCGACAGTGTTCTTGCAGTGTTTGGGGTTTTGCAAGAATAGATTACAAGTGGGCTGGATATGGAGTGTTTGATAATTTTAGATGTAATGAAGTACATGCCTCTTTACGCTGCCCACTTACGCTACAGTTTATAGCGTAATCTGTTCGCAGAAAGAAAGGCTAGACAAGAAAAGGCAGCGTAGACGGGTTTCTAGGATTCTGGATGCCAGTTGAATCCTCCTTCCAGTCTGAAATTTGAGTGGAGTCAGCACTCAGAATAGCCACTCAGAGGCCCCCTAAAAAAGTATTTATTCTGGCAGCAGATGACCTCTTCCTTCTGATCCATACCCTGTGAAATTTCTAGTCTATCTTGAAGAAAACCGACATCTAGAGAACCCTGGATCTTTATCATCAGTGAGGCCACTCTAAAGCTCTCCATGCCCTTCGACTTCAGATTAACCCTAAGGACACCTTCAGGGGCCATCAGGCTTAATTTTAGTTTTTGAGTTTCTTTTTTTGAGCAAATCGCATTCTATTTGTGAGGATTGATAGGTCATGACCTTTCTATGTTTTAAGAGGTCTTCCAAAGGACAAAAAGAATATTTATTCATTAGAAGAAAATACGATAGGGGCGCCTGGTGGCTCAGTCGGTTAAGCATCCGACTTCAGCTCAGGTCATGATCTCACAGTTCGTGAGTTTGAGCCCCGCGTCAGGCTCTGTGCTGACAGCTTGGATTCTGCTTCGGTTCTGTGTCTCCCTCTGTCTTTGCCCCTCCCCACTCATGCTCTTTCTCTCTCTCTCTCAAAAATAAACTTATAAAAAAACTTTAATAAAAGAAAAGAAAACAGAATAAAACTCATTCTTATAGTCACTATATGGGTTCACTGGATCCTTTTAGAAGTCCAAGATACATTATGGGCTCTCAGTGATCCCCTTTTTCCTATATCTTGAGACATTTTGCTATTTCATCATGTGAGAAATTGGTTCATCATTACTCATTAATTATTAACTATCATTAAAAAAGAGTTCTATAATAAAGACAAAGAGAGAATGGTGGCATTATCTAGAAGAAAAAAATGGAATGGTAGGCTTTATCTAGAAGACAAATGGAATGGGTCACCATTTCTCAGTGACCCAAATATCACCGTAGCTTTCAAGAGGGTATTTTTTTAAAGACTGGAGACACTGTCTTTGTAGGATGCTTTTGGCTTTCATTGAATTAAATTAAGAATTCAGAACGTTTCATTACTTGTTATCAATGATAAAGAGAAGAAAATTGACAAAGGAAGATGTTTCACAATAACTAGATGAGTCAGAAGAGGAACATAAAGAGATAGAGAGCAGTCCTGTAGATGCTAAGAGTAATGGTGAAAATGCTTGTACAATTGAAATCTCAGACTCTGAGCCTTCAAATTATGATAACCTAGAGGAACTTCCTCAAATGCAAGAATCAAAGAGTCAGTAATATAATTCTAAGTACAAAAACAAAATATAGTGCGCTCACTCACTTCAGTGGAAAGGATTTCATCAGTGATATTTCTCAGCAAGAACTTGGACCATCTCATTTTGCTAAAAGGACATGTGATGGTAACACTTTTACTTTTTCTAATGCTAATGTGCCAAAATCTACTTCATACAGGAGATCTGCTATGTTTAAATTCTTATTATAAATTTTAATAAATTTTCTTTCACGATCCCTTTTTTTTTAACTTCCTGGTACAGGGAAAGTTAAGGCATTTGACAAACTTCTCCAGATTCTTTGTAAATGTGAGTCCTGCTGGGAGCAGAACTCAGGGGTTCAGAGATTTGTCTCTCTCTAGCAAAACCAACAGGCCAGAGAGGGGACTGGATGCCAGAGAACCACCCCATTTGTCTCAACACTTTGAATGGGGGTTCCACACTGGACTTCTCCAGCTGCCCTGCTTCATATTGTTGATGACCCAGTAACAGGGCCAGTGAGGCCATGTAGCTGCACGCCCCTGAGGATGGAGAAGCAATCCAAAATGGAAACAAGAAGCTAGAGCATTCTTTCAACAGAGGCCACACACCTAGGAAATGTCTGCACCAGAACATCCCCACCTCATTTCTGACATGCCATCCCTGCTCCCACACTCAAGGACATGATGACAGACATGCCTGAGAGAGTACTCTGTTGAAAACTCTGACATTTAAACACAGTACAGATGACACCACACAATTCCTATTTTCTTGTTCCAGGTATCTTTGCTTAGTCACACAGCAGTCAATAAACATCCAACTCAGAAGCTCTGAGATCCAGAGTCCTGACAACATCCAGCCATAGCACCAAACAGAACACTAAGGTTGTCTCTGGGCTATTTGTGCACAGTCTGAACAGACACTTTTCCACAAATGTACTGAGACCCACTTGCTTTCTTCCAGCAAGCAACCACAGAGCTGTAGATGATGTCAGCTGCCATTTTGGGAATGATGGTAAATCACTTGGAAAGAACAGCTCCCACTTCTTTGTTTTCCAGGAACAGAAATAGTCTGGTCTCTACTGCTGGGTACCATGTCCAAGACAGTTGAACCATCAGAATGAACCAACCGGGAAAAGCTACAAAGAGATCTCAAAAGACATTCCCCCCAAAGACCTAGTCACTTTCCAAGGGAGCTGGTCCCTTTCCATCTAGACTCAACCATTGCCCCAAATCTTCTGGAGTAATTATTGTGTACATTTGAACATGGCATACATTATTGTTCTAGTGGGGGTGAAGAGGGCCTGAAGAAGAGCTTGAGTATAAAAACAAACCGGTGTCATCAAACCAGCCCATATCTACTGGCTAGACCACTCCAGTTATTCTAGAAGGGAAGCCTAAGGGGACTGTGTGGTGACTCCAATAGCCCTCTGGAAAGTGCTCTGGACCTTAAACACATTTACTGAAGAAGTATTACATCTTCATAGTTGAGAACAACACCATGTTTTACTATTTATATGTACTATCTCAGTTCATCTTTACCCCAACCCAGTATCCCCACTTATAGACAAGGACACGGAGTCACAAACATTGAACAAATGAGTCCAAGGACATACAGACTCCACCTCTATTGTCAAGGCTTTCAGCTATCATCTTGCACTGACTTTTGTCACAGCCACTGCCTGCTACCAACCCACTCCTTGTGGTTCTTGCAAGGAAAGTGGTCCACACCAACCTACTTTCCATAAACTCAACAAAATGAGGTTTTCAATATGAAGTCACTCAGCAGCCTTGACTAAATTTCCATATTGTTTTTGTGTAGCACCACTCCAGGATAAGAGTGCTTTCAATTATTGTGGTTTTCATCTTTAAGAAGGCTTTCATCTTACATCTGTCACAAGCCCCCAGATTAGTTCATCCTCTCAGGTACCATCTACTCTGCCATATAGTCTGCGTCTATCTCAGTGGAGTTAAGGACGTTGTGGATGGAAGCTGTGTATAAGCCCTCTTCATTAAGTCTCACTATCTCCAAGAAAATGGCCAACTTAAGGGGTTGGTACAGGGGGGATAGGATGACACAAAGCAGAGATCGTGCTACATTGCTCATCTTTAATATGTCAGTTCAAGATATGATCGAAGGATGAGCTTCCCAGGGATTTGCTCATGAACGCATCTCTGGCTTTGCCTTCCACCAACTCCATCCATATTTAGACAAGAATTTAGAAGGCAAACAAGAATCAAGTCCAGCTGTGGCTCTTAACCCATTTGCTCCAAAAGACAAATGGTATTCTACCACCAATGGCAGGCAACACTTCAAAAACTCTATTAACTGTAAGTCTCTCTCTCTCTCTCTCTCTCTCTCTCTCTCTCTCTCTTTTTTTTTTTTTTTTTTTTTTTTTTTTTTTTTTTTTTAGTTAGAGCTTTGGAAAATGTGTCAAGGGCAGTTTGGAAAATGGAACCTAGAGATAACCTCCCATCAGGGCAGTACCCTGGCTAGATGGCTAAGCATGGAGGAGGGGAGTATCTAAAGGCAGAAACAGGGTGGCTATCGTCCCTCTGAGTCTGTACCTGTTCCTTCACATTCCTGACAGCAAATGCAGTGAAGAACAGAAAACCACTCTTCCTTCGTGCTCTGTCTGGTGAATTCCTGCACTAGCTCCAGACCTGAGTTCACCTGTGACTATCTTGGAGCTGGTCTCTTTCTCATAGCCTGATCACATCTCTCTCGCCATGTACCTCTTGCTCCAGAATTTCCCACAGCTGTACTTGTAACTGTATGATTACTGTCTATCTTGCCATTAGACCATAAGTCCCTGAGATCGGGAGACACATTCTCCTGAAACACCACACAGAGAGCCCACACTGTAGTCTCTCCTGCATAGAAGGGTCCATGGCAGGACTGGTTCTCGCCAAATGAGGTAGCAAAGATATTGAGGCCATTTGGAAAGGGGTGTAAACGTTCAATGTTAGCAATGCACTTGTTGAAAAGCCTTGATATCAATCAGTCAGACTTATGATGCAGCCATGAACCACTTGGGAAAATGTTACCAACTTAAATGTACTCGACATTGAGCAAAATACAGACATTAAGAAAAAAATAAGTAAAAACAGATAGAACTTAAAATACATATATACGTATCTCTGCCACTGTCTTTGGAAATTCTTAGCAATGTCATGCTTCTGGAATTACACTCCAAACATAAAAACTTAATTCAGTACTGGGCCATGCAGCATGGTTGCTCAAAGTGCGGTCTACGGACCATCTTCATTTTCAGTTACTTTGAAACTGAAGTTTCAAACTGAAACTGAAACTGAAGGAATCAGAGTTCAGATTCCTGAGCCTCAAACCGGACCCTCCAAATCAGGGTCTCTGAAGGGAAGGAAGGTAGATCCCAAGAACTGGCATTCAAAAAATATCCTCATTGATTCTGATGTACATAAAAGTTTGAGGCAAAGGCAAAATAAAATTGAAGAAGAACATAACAGTGTAACTACTTGGTCCGTTTATTCTATAACTGAAAGAAGCTTCTATTGTCTTTGTATTTCTACAAAGGACACAAATCATGCTTTTGTGTAGACCTCATACCATTCACTAAAGGCAGTGTTTGTGCTTAAGATGTAAATAACTGTATAGGATAATAATTAAATTCTAAACCAAATTCAGACATTGTTTTGAAAGTACTCACCAGGTGTTGTGAGAAGATCTGATTGGGAAACTACAAAGCAATAAAAGAAAAATCAGACATGAGTGTGTTTCATCTACAGGGATCCTGACCAAGAAATCCACATGTGAACCATTGGTTTTCTTCTGGTTGACTCCGAAGTAGAGTTATAGCCACTGCATGTGGATCAACGTCAACAGATCTGTAATCTGTCTTTGAAACTTCATTCAAATTGATAAAGACTTCTTGCGTCTCTGGTGCGTGGAGAACAAAATGCTAAGCTAGTCCCAAGAGACATGGTGACTTAAAAAAAAATGGCTTTTTACATCTGAAGAATAAATTCACTGTAACACTCTTTAATAATGTGGGCACTTGTTTCTGCATACTTCCTGCTGCAGATATTTCTGTATTTCATTAAAATAGAAATGAACGTTTCATCCCTGAAGAAAAGCAAATTAGGCTTGTACCTAATTTCGTACAAATGTGGGACCCATTCCTTTTCTTATTTCTTTGAGGGAACGTAGCCTGGCCGGTTCGTATGAATGGGCATGAGGAGCTGAGAAGGCGGGCTTTGGCTTCTCGGTTCTTGACCGGCTGAAATCACTAAAAGCATAGATTGGCAACTGTTGGGTCCAAAGAACAGTCAAGTGGCCTTGTGTTGACAAAGACAGTGGGGAGGTGAAAATGTCTTTCCTTTCTCATAAAATGACAGAGGCGGTCACTTACTGAGACTCACTGACCCTCGACTAAATTCTCATTTAATCGGGAGAATTAAACGAGAGACATAGATCGAATGTGTATCAGACTGGCTGGCGTGTTGTCGGCACACAACGGATGTCAGCCACCATTACAGTAAGAATTACAATGATGATAATTCTACAATTTCCAACACTCACTGTCTTTAAGTACGTCACCCACATTGTCTCATTTGGTCCTCATGGCAACCCATGATGGTAGGATTCCCTCCTCTTAGAGAGAAGTAAACTGAAGTTGACTTAGCGGTAAAATAAGTTGGTCAAAGCACTCCATTGTTTGCACTTTCCTGATGGACAAATCAGTTTGGAGAGGAAGAGAGGTCATTGCTATCATGATTCTGCCTTGAGCTATGTAATATGCATTATCTCTTGGAGGCCCCCCTGAGCAGATGGCCCATGTCTTCCCCATGGCCACAGTCATGTGCGTTGTGGGGGCAGTGCCACAGGTAGGATCTGTTTCCTGAGCAGCACACATCGTCCAGGACAACCTGTGCTGAGCCCTGACCAAACCACGCAGTTGCTCAGATGCTATTCAAGAGCTTTCCATGTATCATCCTGGTTAGTCCTCAAAACAACCCATGGAAAAACGGAGGCTCTGGAAGGTGACCCAAGACCGACTGGCTGGTAGGCAATAAGGGGCAGGACTTGTACTCAGGCCAGTTGCTCTTACCCATGGCACAGTTTTGCCTCTTGGCATCTATATATTTAACATTCAACTATGTGACCCAAATCATAAGGTCTGCACTTTTGCACAGGCAGGCACACCCGTGCACACACAGGGCTAGAAGAAGATAAAGAAACAGCAGAAGAAGTTACTATTTAAAGCATCAACCAAGGCAGAGGTATTCACTGTTTTCCCAACACTTGATAAAAATTCTAGAAAAGAAGAGAAATCATAACTGATTATATCCAGAGTCTTAGTCAGATCCTCCTGTCCACACCTGCCTCTGCTGCGTCTCTGAGTGGCTGCAACCCCCAGGGAACACCCTGAGCGGGAGAGATCTTAGGAAAGGGGTGTCACTGGGCAGAGGCCAGCATGAAGACTCAGGACCTATCTTCTGGTCAGTGTGGAACCTTACGAGGAAGAGGCCCGGGCCCTGGTAGTCCCCATCAGAAGAGGCCCTTCCTTGCCCTACATCTAAAACCCAGCAAGAATCTCCATAGCAGGCCCTCCTGAGTCCTTGGGGTGGCTTTGGGCCCCACAACCACCCAATCCCAGAGTTCAGTTACCACCTGCTGTCTGTGCCTCTTCAGAAGTGGCTTCTATGGTTGATTCTGTCACTGATCTTGCTGAAAAATACAAAGAAAAAGGGCCAAATGAGAACTCTTCTGAAAACCAGCGTTAAATCTCACCTCCCTGCTAATTCACGCAGAGGAGGGGGTGGCATCACACTTTACTTTGGAGGGTTAGCTGGGCCTCACTCATTAAATAATTCACTCAGCAAACATGGACTGATCTCTCACTGCCCATGAGGCACTGCACTGAAAGTTGGGGAGAAGGGAGGACTCCATCACACAGGACAAGACTCCATTCTCTGGAGCTTAGAGACGACTCAGCATCCAGTCTCGGTAGCCAGTAATCCAGTCTTACCCTTGAGAGGAAAACAGAGCACAGGGTGGGAATCTCAAAGTGAACGATTTATGGGCTTAGAAGGAGGGCAGGAAAATTCCAGAGAGGAGCAGATATTTCATCTAGACTTGAAAAAAGGCAACAAATGTCAAGAAAATATGGAGCAGAAGTAGGATTGCCAGACAAAAGTTACAGGAGTCCCAGTTAAGTTGGGATTTCAAATAAACAAGCATATTTCGTAATGTAAGTATATCCCAAATACTGTATGGGACATACTATACTAAATAATTGTCTTAAAAAAAGTTTTATTTGAATTTCAGGTAAACAATGGGTACTTCTTTAGTGTAAGTATGTCCCAAATAAATTTGCATGGGACACACTTACACGCACACACACACACACACACACACACACACAAACCAAAAATATTTTTTTATAAATCTGAAGTTCAAATTTAACTAGGTGCATTGTATTTTTATTTGCAATATCTGAATACTCTGGTGGAAAGGCATCCTGTAGGTGGCAGTAAACACATTCTCTTCACTGACCTTTTTTTTTTTAATTTTTTTTATTTTTTACATTTATTTATTTTTGCGAGACAGAGAGAGACCAAGCACAAGCAGGGGATGGGCAGAAAGAGAAGGAGACACAGAATCCGAAGCAGGCTCCAGGCTCCGAGCCGTCAGCACAGAGCCCGACACGGGGCTCGAACTCACAAACCGCGAGATCATGACCTGAGCTGAAGTTGGCCGCTCAACCGACTGACCCACCCAGGCACCGCTTCACTGACCTTTATTTAACCCCCTCTCCAAGTGAACTGATGCCCTCCATCCTCCCTATAAACCTACCAATCACTAGGGCTGGTGCACTGTTTCCTAGCATCCTGGCAACTTCCGTCCTAACCAGCTTAGTTGTACGATCAGCTAGAGGCAGGTATGAACCTCAACCTTGATTATGCCAGTCGTCCTTGGATTAAATTCAATTAAATATTAAGTACATCGATGAAATGTGGGTAAAAAGAAAACGATGGCTTTCTATAAAAATGAGGCTGAAGGCTTTGGAAATAAAATCAAGGTACTAAAAAGAAATCAGGCGAGAGAGACACTGAAGAATATAAGAAAGACGTACAACCACAGGAAAGACGTACAACCACATGAGAATGTCTGTGTTCATACCGCTTTGCAAGTGTCTTTCATTTCACACTTCCCTTTAGAGAAATGAAGGCTAGAAATTTCAGATATGCAAAATTGGTTTGGTTTATGCAAGAAAGACATTGGAGAACCACCGGAGATCCCTACTGGGAGAAAGTCCTAAGGCAGCAAATTGGTGAGTCAAAGTGTATTTATGTGCCTTAAGTTAAAGCGAAACACTTAAAATATGTATCCTAGCTTATGGTTCCCCATTTTAAACAACATTTTTGAGTAACCAACAAACTCCCTGTTCCAGCTCCATAAGAACAAGTTCTTTTGGAGCAACGGTTCTTCAAGCAGGGGCCACGAGTCAGCAGCAGCAGCCAGCACCCGGAATGTGTTAAAAATGCAAATTGTTAGGGCTCCCCCAGACTTACGCATCAGGAGTTCTGGAAGTGGTGCCCAAATATGTGTGTTTACTAAGCACTCCAGGTGACTCTGACACATGGGAAAACCACTGTGCAACAGCATATGTAAAGGAAACGTAACAGCGAGTTCAACAGTATGGTGAGATACACTTCCTTAGACAACCACTTACGCAGCCCCTATGGGACGCTGGAC
This sequence comes from Panthera onca, assembly GCF_046562875.1. Taxonomy (NCBI): domain Eukaryota; kingdom Metazoa; phylum Chordata; class Mammalia; order Carnivora; family Felidae; genus Panthera; species Panthera onca. The sequence continues at coordinate 9,498,165 of NC_138349.1, forward strand.
CCCTCAGGCAGGGGATGTATTGACATTGCGTGATGCCTCCACTGTCCTTTGTAAATTTGCTCTAGCAGGTGAGGCGTCCAGGTAAGCAACTGGTGAACAGGAAACTAAGGGCTCCAGTTGAGGGATGTCCAGGAGTCTAGCGGAGATCATATGTGATTCCCCGGCACAATTCCAGGAAGTACAAACAGATGTGAGCCAGGCAGAGGGGAAGACGTGGGGCAAAATGGGCTCTGAGGAGGTAGGGACACTACTTCTACACTAACTAAAGGGCTCCTTCGAAACAGTCTAATAAGAATAAGAATAAAAAACAGTATTTATAAGAATAAAATACAAACTCTAGGGGCACCTTGGTGGCTCAGTTGGTTAAGCATCCAACTCTTGGTTTCGGCCCAGGTCATGATCTCACAGTTCGTGGGTTCGAGTCCCACGTTGGGCTCTGGGCTGACAGCTGTGGAGCCTGCTTGGGATTCTCTGTCTCCCTCTCTTTCTGCCCCTCCCCCACTTACACACACATACTCTCTCTCTCTCTCTCTCTCTCTCTCAAAAATAGAATAAGTAAACACACACACACACACACACAAAATACAAACTCTATGCAAAGCTTCTTGGCCGTCTCCTGCAGAGGGAGAGATAGACGAATTAGGTTTCTGGCTGGAAGGACTGAATACAGAAGTGTCATTCACTGTAAACCAATTTGGGTTTACTATCATTCCCATCCAAAGATTCTTCTTTGAGAGGTTCTTTTAAAAAAGGGTTCTGAGTTCATTAGGAAACATTAACAGCCTAAAACTAAGTTCTTGAAAAGGAAAGATCCTGATGGGGCAAAGTGGGGGTGCTGGGAGTGGGACCTGTACACCCAGGAGCTTGGGGGACACAGGAACGTAGGTTTAAATTCTAGTGCTGCTGCTCCTTTGCCCTCTAAACGTGAGCAATCATTAACCTCACTCTCCGTCTCCTTATCTGTATGAGGATAATTACACGAACTACTTCATTAGGTTATTGTGAAGACAAAACCAGAAAAAAAAATACACCAAGTGTTTAAAACAGTGTCTGTCATGTAGCTGGCATTCAAAAAATTAGCTTTGAAATATTCAAAATACTAGCTATATTAGCTATATTCAAAATATAGCTATACGAATTAAATATATAGGGGGAAAAAAACCCTTATTCTAAAATAAAATACTGACTTCGCACCAGAAAGCAACATAATTTTCAGAATGAAAGAACTAGATATTTAAACACACAAAAATAAGAAACTCATTAGAGACCAGATACGCTGTTAAACATCTTAAACGCTATTAAACGTCTTAAAATACACAGGCCAGAGCCCCACAACAACACTTCAACCTGATCTGAAATGTAAGTACTGCTGAGGTGGAGAAACCCTGGGGTTGGACTAGAAAAAAATGACTTTTCTCTGAGTTCCCATTTCCAAAATACACGTCCTCATTTTATAGATTAGGAAACCGAGGTTCAGAGATGTTAAGTCATTTACCAAAGTCACAGCTAATAGCTCCCCTTCCTTGCCTTATACCATCGATTTCAACTTACAGAAATTGCAAAGTATTTTATTCTTTCCTTTGAATGTTTATTTGTGTATTTTTGAGGGGGGGTGTAAAAAGGGCTGAGAGAGAGGGAGACAGAGAATCCCAAGAAGGCTCGGCGCTCTCAGCACAGAGCCTGATGTGGGGCTTCAACTCACGAACGTGAAGATCACAGCCTGAGCTGAAATCAAGAGTCAGATGCTCAACGGACTGAACCACGCAGGCGCCCCGCAAAGTATTTTATTCTTAAACACTACTGTTCAAAGAACACCATATATATATATAGTCTGCCAGAAATTATATTTTTTGCTTATTTGTGAGATTTAAATTTCAGCCGACACTTTCACTGGTTCACACATTCTCACACCTTCAAACATCAGTCGGGCTGATGGCATCCACATTTCTGTATCCATCCTGCTTTTTACCCTTTGCATAGGAAAGAATGTATAAGACATAAAAAGAAATAAACCCCATAAATCTTAACAAACGTATACTGTTGTTTCCTTATCACACTTCTGGCCCGGGGACGTGTCTCGTAAGAAAATGCCAAGGCTGATATCAAAAAGGTGGCTGCCTGTGTTCTCCTCTATGATTTTGATGGCTTCCCGTCTCGCATTTAGGTCTTTTCATCCATTTTTAATTTAGCGTCCCAGAAACTATATACAAGGAAACAGAAATCCTGCTCAGGACCTGGCATGAAGTCGTGCCTTTGGGGACGGCTCACAGGCACAATGGCTCTGGCCCAGCTGGCCCCGCACTGGAGCATTCAGGCTGCATCACTATGTTCAGCATGAGCCAGGCACTCGGTCAGGCTCTTGGAAATGCAAGATGTGGAGCCAGGTCCTAAATGAGCAAGACGCTGCCCTCCAGCGCCTCCCAGCATAGCAGGATCCCTAGAAAAATCCACAGATAATTTGGTGCAAGATGCCATGGAAAAATAAGAGTGATAACCATAGGGATGATACACTCTGTGTGTGTATCTGTATATGTGCCTGTTTGTGAGTGTGTGTGTGTGTGTGTGTTAAGAGTATATGTCAGGGAAAGATTCCTGGACAGGACAGGTATGTCTGCGGTATTTAAAATAGCAGCTAAGGGTGCCTGGGTGGTCAGTCGGTTAAGCATCTGACTTCAGCCCAGGTCACAATCTCGGGTTTGCAAGTTTGAGCCCCGCATTGGGCTCTGTGCTGACAGCTCAGAGCCTGGAGCTTGCTTTGAGTTCTGTGTCTCCCTCTCTTTCTCCCCTTCCCTGCTCATGCTCTGTCTCTCTCTCTCTCTCTCTCTCAAAAATGAATAAACATTAAAAAATAAATAAATAAAATAAAATTGAGATGAAATGGACAAATTACTTGAAAAAGTAATTTACCAAAACTGACACAAGAAAGAGAAAATGTGAACAGTCCTGTATCTACTGAGTAAACTGAATTTTGAATTAAAAACTTTCAACACAGGGCACCTGGGTGGCTCAATCGGTTGAGTGCCCAACTTCGGCTCAGGTCATGATCTCGCGGTTCATGAGTTTGAACCCCGCGTCGGGCTCTGTGCTGACAGCTCGGAGCCTGGAGCCTGCTTCTGATTCTGTGTCTTCCTCTCTCTCTGCCCCTCCCCTACTCTCACTGTGTGTCTCTCTCTTTCAAAAATAAACATTAAAAGATTAAAAAAAATTTTTTTTAATAAAATAAGAATAGCAGCTAGATTTAGCCAGGTGAAGGCAAGGGAGAGTGGGAAGAAGACTGTAACCAGATAAAGGGAACAGCATGAGTGTTGTCAACATGGCAGAGAAACAGCATTACTGGAGTGTGGCCACGGACTTTCTCCTTGTTCCAGAACATTCTGCACCTCAACCAGACTGAGTCACATAACTTTCACTGGTGAGTTTGTGCAACAATCGTGCTCTGAAGAAAGGAGAACTGTTCAGGATGGTGATTCAGGAGTGCCTCCCCATGTCCCACATCCACCCCCCCCCCCGCCCCGCCCCCTGTCCAGATGTCACCCACATTAAACACCTTCTCATAATGTCTGAAAACCCCTTCATTCGTTTTCTCCTTATTTCAGGCATCAGTCATTGCTAAATCCCTTGCGAAGCTGTGGAAAGGGTACACACAAGGCTCAGCAACCTGCTGGAATTCATTTGTAAGCAGTTATTACTTCCTCGTTTTGCAAAACGTTGGCCTTCAAGAAATGGGACCAAAGGAAGTTACATTAAAAATTTTCTTGCAGGGGCGCCTGGGTGGCTCAGTCGGTTAAGCATCCGACTTCAGCTCAAGTCATGATCTCACGGTCTGTGAGTTCGAGCCCCGCTTCAGGCTCTGTGCTGACAGCTTGGAGCCTGGAGCCTGCTTCAGATTCTGGGTCTCCCTCTCTCTCTGCCCCTCCCCCGCTCATGCTCTGTCTCTCTCTGTCTCAAAAATAAATAAAAACATTTAAAAAAATTTTAAAAAATTTTTCTTTCAATAACTGTAGGCTTCTAGAAAAAGTTGCAGGGCTAATACGGAGATCCCACACACCCTGACCCAACTCCTCTGATGCTACCCAAAACTACCGGGGTGCATTTGTCCTGACTACCAAATCAGTGCTGGTACGTTCCCACTCACTAAACTCCAGGGTTTATTTGGATGTCACTTGCTTTTGCTTTTTCTCTCCCAGGATCCAATCCAAGACACTACTGGCCCTTAGGTAGTTAGGTTTGGATAAAACGTTAGGACAGCGCCTAGAGGCTTAAAAGTGAGCAGTTCCAAGGCGCCCTCTATGGGCCGGACACTGGGCGGTGACTTCCCGCCGATGTGACCCTAGGAGGTTGGAACACGGTCGCATATCACAAACGAGTAAAGGGAGGCTTGCAGAGAGGCCCCAGAGCTGGCAAACGGCAGCGCGAAAGACGTGGCTAGGAGAGGCAGGGGTTCCACGGCCCCTCCAGCCCCGCACAAACCTGGGGGCACTGAATTTTTCTCAGGAGTTTGTGCGAGGACCAAAGCTGAGGACGGTGCCCGCTGCCATGGCCGGCGGGCACCCAGCTCCCCCACGGGGGCTCCAGCCCCGAGCCAAATGCCAAGGTTTGTCTCCTGGGCTCTTTTCGAGAAGCAGCAAGAGTCGTCGGGCCAAGACGGCTCCCTGAATGCCAGCGGACCGCCTCCAGGGTTCAAACCCCGGCCCAGCCGCTCACCCGCTGCTGACCCGGCCCAAACCGCGTAACCTTTCTGAACCTCAGTTTCCTCATCTGCAATGCGCCAGTGGTGATGCTTAACTGTGGGGCTGTTGGCAGGTTTAGATCGGAAAACACAGGCACGCTCTCCACCCGAGCACCTGGTACAGAGGGAGCACGTTGCAGAGGGTCATCCCCCACGTCTAAACAGCAAGCACCGGCGCGCGTGCGTGCGTGCGCGCACACGCGTTTGCGCATGCGCATGCCCATGCCTATAACACCCGCTAGTAAAACCACGAGTTGCGGCAATCCGCGATCCCTGCGGCCGTAAGCCCCTCTGCAGGTAACAATGGGGGGAACTCGCACCCTGTCCCTCAGGGGCTGACGTGGATCTCGTGTCCCTGCTCAGCCAGTCCAAGTCCAGGGATTAATGTCCTCTAGATAAAAGCCAGAGCTAACAACACCCCCCCACACCACCATTTGCAAGTATTTTGATGGAGACGAAGTTTCCAGCCCCCAGACTGCCCGGAGCCAGTATCCACTGACGTCCTCCTGACAAGAAAAGAAGGTGGGCGCCCTCGGTCACCATGTAGTCAGTACCCCGTTGACGTAGAACTGGCCGGTCCCCCCATCACCAGGGCGGCGAGGGCCTCATCACGGGGGTGCTGCTTTCACGAAGGCCCTTTCCCAAATGAACCTCTAGCTTGGGAGCTTCCCCTACAAAGCCTGGGGGTAGGCGTGAGAGTTCTAGAAGTTCTCTGGGAATTAGGGTTCTTTGGCCCCGTCTTCTGAAATTCACGAGTGGAGCAAAAAGGTGACACCAAAGAAAGGGGGAGGGAGATAGAAGAGAAAAAGGAAGGAAGAGACGAAGGGAGGGAGGGAGAGAAGGAAGGAGGAAAGGGAAGCAAGGGAAAACGGAAGGGAGGAACTGAGGGAGAGACAGAGACAATGGGAAAAGGGAGAGAGATGGAGAGATAGCTAACAGGCAGACTGGCTAACCGGCCTGTTCACGTACTATCTCATACATGGACACCGAGATTCCACAGTCACACTGATTTGCCTGTGGCTCTTTTGTGTCCGTTTGACCACCTGACACTCTTAAGAACACAAAGATATCCATGAGTTGTTGAGCTTCTAAAGCGGTGAGTGACAGACACAAATTTCGAGTCTTAATGATCTTGTCTGTGCTCAGCTCTTTGGCCTGTAAATATTACCAAGCCAGATATACCTGCAGAAATAAGTCACGTAATGAGCATTTTCAGGGGCAGTCTTACTGCCCGTTTTTATAGTACACAAACCATGTCCTCAACCAACGATCAAAATTTTAGGGCCTCTTAATAATACACACACACTTTTCCGTAACACCAAGGATTTTTCTAAGGCCAATCAATCGTTTCCTTAGTTGAGCTACTCGCTGAAAACACTGACATAATGATCGACTTTTTCTAAGTACAACTATTGTATTTCTCAGCCAGAAACAAAAGGGGGGAAAAAAGAGCCATTCCTTCTAAGTACTCGCAATGACAATTATCAGCAAAGACTTGCCTCCTCCTTGATACAAAACTCCCCTCGAGATGGAAATTCTAACACCAGGGAATAAGTAGATACAATTTGCTATGATTTGGATTTGCAGGAGCGAAATTAATGAATATAATAATTAGATATAATACCTGTAGGTAGAACTGGACCCAGTAAAAGACATATTTGGAAGATGACCGTGGAGATCCCCATTTTGCTGGGTTCTTCTCAACTGGAAGAAAAATACCTTGACATTTATAGGTTCCCAGCTGAAAGGAGGCGTGCCCACTAGGGTGGTATAGTTCTATTGCTGCCATAAATCAGTGTAAAGGAAGTGAGGACTTTTGCTAACAGTTGATGGTTAATCTGTGGGAACAACTTAGGTGTGTTAGATTGATTGCTCTGTGAACGATCTGGCCATTCTCCAACTGCAGACACACTGACAGTGATACAATTCCCAACTTCCTTTTAGGTGAACCTGTAAGACTCTCAGGTGCTCTCTGAATACAGGCTTAAGTTTAATCTTGGAGAATTTGAATGAACTTTGGGGAAGTCAGCCCCAAGAGTGGGGCATAGCAGGATGTGGGCTGCCGGGCAAACATAGAACGTGGTGCCAAGGGGAAATCATCTCTTTGGGATGATTTGTTCTGGCAGTGCATGCCCTTGTTGGCCCCTTGCTTTGGAGAACAACATGATTGGAAAGTAGAAGGTACGAGGGGTGAGTTCATAGAGTCCGTAGAGTTCATAGGCTCGACCTAGCTTCCACCATCTTCTGGCTCTCACACTAATCCCATAGCACGGGAGCTGAGAAACCAAACGTCAGACCAAACCCCCTCCGACCATCTCACAGGCTCTGATTTCTTGGCCCTTGACGTTCACTTTGTGTAACTCTGGGAGCTTGGCAAACCCACAAAGCCTGCCCCTGACCTCCTCCTACCTTACAAACGGTCCCTCTCCTTGGCTTTGTCATGTAGGTATCACTTTTCCCTTTGGGACCCCCAGTCTTTATCACCAGACTTTGGTAAACCCCCCACTCTCCCCAAGGTTGCCTGTCTTGTATTTTGATCAAAGTGCTCTTGGTGGTTGGTAACCCTTGGTAGAAGCATTTGCAGGACTTGCCTGTCATGCTGACCTGGAGGAGCAGTGCCCTGCTTCTCAGCTGAGACACCGAGGCTATCAGATAACACCTTGGTTTCCTTGCCATGAGCCGATAACCTGTGGTCTCCTGCTGTGTCATTCTGGAAGGATACCATGAACTCACGCCAGTCAGGATTCAAGGCTGGGCGTCTACACTTCGCTTCATTCAGATAGAAGATACATTCACCCCGGGGATTTTGTTTTTAATCCTACACCTCTTCCCAAGTTCTACTTCTCCCCTTGATGAAAGTAGGCACGTTTCTGCAGGATAGCCTCATTGATTTTCATTCTCCTGCTGTCAGTCCAAGAATTGGTAGGTCTCAGGGGACTAGAGGGCAAGGATACACATCTCCTAGGGATGCCTAAGACCAGACAGCACATCGGATTCCTCTGCCAGGGGTTATGCTAGTTTGGATCCTGGTGGGCTGGGCCGAGGATGGTCATGAAGCCAGGTCTGGGATCATCAAAACAGGGGAGCTCTTACAGCTTAGTGATGTGTGCCTTGAGCACAGCAGAGAATAGTGGTGGTCGGAGTAAGAAATATCTGTGAGGGAGAAAGAGGGTAAATGTATCCTTCCCTCACCGAACAAAGCACACTGCCTGGTCGTAGAGACAGATGCACATGCTGACAATTACAACAGGGGGCAGTAAGTATTAATACAAGTTGTGATGGGAACGTACAGAAAATGTATCTAAACCAGACGGCAGAGGCAGTTTCTCGGAAAAGGGGACACCTAAACGTAGTGCCGAAGTATAAACAAGGGTCATCCAGTGACCACCAGTGGGAAGACCCAGCGAAGAACAAGGCATGACTTTCTGGACTGTGTGAGAAGGGAAGCAGGAGGGTATCCTGCCAGGAGCCTGGGAAGCAAGCTTCATCGATAGCTCTGCCCAGACCGGGAGCATCCTTCTTGAGAGCTTAGTGTGATTTTCCCAATGGCACAGTATCCCCATTTTCGTTATTTTGGTGACTCTGTTCTTCTTCCTCTTTGATCAGTAGTAAAGAGCCAAAAAAAAAAAAAAAAAAAAACAAGGGCATGTGTGGTTTTTTTTTTTTTTTGTTTTTTCAGAAGACTCCAGGGAGAGGGAAGTGGAGGGGACCTACCTGTCATTTCAAAGCCACTTGGGGATGTGTCCCAGGTGGGAAAATGGCTAATGTCGGCGGAGCAGGAAGAAGGTGGACGTCCCTAACGTGCAGGATGGACACAATGGGGTTGAGGGCACCACCAGGTAGGTCCTTCATCACCAGAAACCCGCCTTGTCCCAAGGCCCTTTGTTGGTTATAAGACCCTGTTCAGAGAGGCCTTCCTGTGTGTAGAGGAGGGTTCTGGGGGAACCCAGCCCTCCAGCAGCATCTGCTCCCTCTCCCTTTCCCCTGCCCACTGGCTTAGAAGCACCTGCGTGAACAGCACATCTGGATGGAAGACTGGAGCTACGGAGCTGCCATTAAGAACAACAGAACAGGGGCGCCTGGCTGGCTCGGGGGGTTAAGCCAACTCTTGATTTTGGCTCATCATCTCACAGTTCATGGGTAGAGCCCAGTTCATGCATCGGGCTCTGTGACATCAGTGCGGAGCCTACCTGGGATCCTCTCTCCCCCTCTCTCTGTCCCTTCCTCGCTCGCTCTCTAAATAAATAAATAATTGAAAAAAGAAAAACAGGACAGAGCAGCTCATGAAAGCTCCGAGGCTCGGCACGCAGGCCCCACGTGGGAAGGGCCTTCCCCAGGCAAACCATACTGATGGCCACCTGCCTGCAGACTCCGGAGGTGGAACCAAGCTCCCCACCTCCGTCCCAGAGGGATGGCCCTCACTGGAACCCTGGAGGCGTGCACATGGCTTTTAGTTTTTTTCAGCACTAGAAACCTTTCCTAAATTGAAATTCGTGGGAAGCCCCCAAATGTAAAACGGAGGAGGAGGAGTCCGTGCCAGTTCAGACAGCTCCTCCTCCTTCCTGTGCTCACCGTCCTCCAGCTTACCACCCCCCCCACCACCCTTTCCTCCTGCAGGCAGCCTGGGGCAGAGCTGGGAATCCCTTGAGGGAGCTCTGCCCTTCCTTTTACAGGACGGAGAACTAGAGGCCCAGTGAGGCTCCGGGCATTGCCAGAGGCAGTGCCCCGATGCTGAGCTGGGGTTCCAGGCAGATTCCCCAGGGCAGGCAACTGCCCTCAGCTTACGTGGCCTAAGCCCTGCTTTCTTTCAAAGATTGGCTCCACCCACAGGCAAGTGCCCTGCCTGCCCCCCTGGGGGGCTGGAGGCAACACAGGTTCCCATCGCCTCTGCAGGGTGTCTGATCTCTGAGCCCAGGGGCCCTGTGACTGGGACGGACCAGGGTCGCTGAGCTAAGGGTGCAAGAAGGCTGGGGAGCCTGGGTGGGAAGGGGTGGGCGTCTTCAGATATTGCTGTTTGTTTCTGGCCACTGGGTCCCAGAAGTCTGTGTGACCACGGCTCACCTTCGGGTGTCAGGCTGACCTCCAAAATCTGATTTTGCCCTTGCTAAGTAACACAGCAGAACTGCTAGCCATTGTTACCATTCTAATAACCCTTCGTGCACAATGTGTATGATGCATACAGTCAGCTTTGATCTCAGAAAGCCCGTCTTCCCAACCAGGCTACAAGGGACCCCCGCCCCATCCAGCCCCACCACGATCTGAAGAGCAAGCTGTCTCAGCGTTTCCTGCTGCTCCTCTGTAATCACGGTGCCTCAAGCAGAGCAGGTGCTCAGCAGGCATTGGCTGTTGAAGGTGGGTTATCAAGAGCAGTCCCCGCTCCTGTTTTCCAGGGTCACCAACATGCGGCCTCGAGCTGGGGACTCTGTGATCCAGAGAGAGGAAGTGACACACAGAGCCAGGCCGGTGTCCAGGACAGCTCCAACAGAAACTGCCTCCCATCAGAAGAATGGAGAGTAGGAGGATTGATACAGCTTGCTGTCCATCAGGACACAATCCAACTGCAGAATCTTCCAGAAAGAAACACTCTAATGACCCTTGAAAAATAGAAGTCTGATCATCTTACTCTCATCTTTCTCAAAATAATGCTGCAAGCCCTGGCATGGTTTATAAACCCCACAGAGCCAGCCCCCATAGCCTCTCCTCTCAGCACACTCCAGTGATAGTCCAGCCTCAGGGCCTTTGCACTTGCTGTTTTTGCTGCCTGGAAGATTTTCCCCCACAAATCTGTGAGTTCACTCCCTTCCATCCTTCAGATTTTTTCTGATACATATTTCCCCCTTGCAGCCTTTCCTAACCACCCCTATTTAGGCCTCCCTAACCCCTTCCTGGCTCACCATTCTCCACAGTGCTTCTCACCATCTGGCCTCCTTATATTTTATGTCTTTACTGTTTTGCCTATCTGCTCCCACTACAATACAAGCTCTACCAGGCAAGGATTCGTGTCTGCTATATCCCCAGAATCTAGAACAATGCTTAGCACACAGTAGGTATCAAGAAATATCAAGAAATATTTGCAGATGGAATTGACTGAATGGACATGAGCAGATCCGAAAGAAGGAGACCAGGACTGTTCACACAGAGTGACTTCTACGTTAACTGGGTACTGAGTACATGTAAAAGATAATACTGTTTATTCATCTGCTTACTTAGCAAATATGTCCTGAGTACTTACGATGTGCCAGGCACTGCTCTAGGTAATGGGGCTAAAGTCCAAAGCCAGGGAGACATAATCCCTGCCCTCATGGGCTTTATAAACTAGAGCAACACAGACAATAGACAAGAAATGAATAAGTAGAAAGAAGGATTTCAGATTGTGATAAGAATTATGAAGGAAATGAAAAAGGTGATAGAATAGAGTATCAGTGGTAGGAAGAACTACTTTGAATGAGGTGCCCAAAATAGCACACTAGCTCGGTAACTGCTTCAGAGGAATCTGAGTCTCAGAGAGGTTAGGTAACTTACTCAAATCACACCACTAGAAAATGGCAGAACCAGAGCTTGAATCAAAAGTGGGACTCCAGGGCCCGGTATTTTTCCACTAAACCCCAAAGCCCTCCCCACCTACCTCTAAGAGATTGTATTTCCAACCAAATGGTGGGTCTTGGGTTTGAGTGCTATCCACCAAAGGACATCTTGATATTCGGAAACATTCAAAGGAATGGGTAGAGAAAGAAAACAAGCTCTGAGGTCCTCGGGACAGGTGCAGAATTTTTTGACACAGGTCCTATGAAAGACACTAAGTGGCCTGTCCCCAAAAGAGTGAAGGGAGAATATTTTTAAGGACAACATGAGATCTAGACCAACACAAGTGGAAGCCTCATAGGCAGCTGCTGTCCAGAGTCGGCTCACAACAAAATGGGAAAATAAAAGGAAATCAAACCTGTGGCTTCCCAGTTCCTCTCTGCTACCTGTCTTTCCCTTTCTCTCCCTCCCCTTAGACACCCAGGAGCCATCTCTCCTTCACCAACGATCACCATCTTCCCCAGAGTTATTTCCAACTCTTTCCCACTGAGGCACAGGTTAGTGAAGCCCAATGCACTGCCTCTCCAGGGGGGGGGTCTATACCTGAACAGGGAACCCCTGAGGGCAAAAGTCCAAGGACAAAGTGAAGGAAGCAGGGGCAAGGAGCCTGGGGGACAGTGGGAGCACCCACACACAGGATGGCAGCATCATGGAGTGTTAGCCTTTTCAAGTTCAATTCGCCCCAGGGCGATCAGATTCTAGTAAATCCAGTTAAACTAATTATACTCACCAGACACTAATTGGTAAGCCAGGGGCCAATTCATTCATTTACAATAGGAGTATACTTTGGCTCCAGAACCAGTCTGCTTGAAAGACCAAATTATATACCAAGAGTTTGTTTGGTGAGCAAAGAATGGGAACAAGGAAACTGGATGGTATCCAAAAGAAACTCTTATCAAGATAATGGAACCTGTCATTGTCCTTGGGAAGTTTCTGCACAAAGAACTATTCTGGGCACCTCTAAATGCTTGTGGTTAGGAGTGCGCCCGCAATTCCCCAACGTGAAGCCCCTGCTATGGAAGAAATACGGGAGACTCTTCAGTAGGCCACCTCCAGCCAGAGCATGCGAGAACCGGGCCCACAGCCAATTTGGTTCATGCCATTATTTGTGTTCAATCCAAGTTGCACTGGTGGTCGTTTTGCTAAATTAAAAGGCTGAGATTTAGTTATTTTAGGAGAAGTCTTGGGATCCAAAGGGGCTGATGATTGGTCAGTGTCTACCCAGAGGGCATCCTGCACCATAAGATAGTCCCTCATCCTCGTCTCCTTCAACACCTCTACCCGTGGCTGGGAAAAGACATATAAAGAGGGATGAACACAAACCAAAGATACCACCGGTATGCACAACAATCTAAAAAGACTGAGCAGCTGGTGAAGCTAAACATGATTAAATGCAGCACAAATCAGACTTGTCCTTGAGTCTAAAAATCAACTGCACCAGCCCTGGATGGCGGGATTTTCACCAGGCATCTGTAAGGATAACTGCAGTGTTAGAACGGACTGGAAAGGTAGTAGGAATCCAGTGGAATGAGGCACCACTGAAAGCAAAGCATCTAGGTTCATCCTAGTTGCTGCTTGGGGCCCTGAAGGAGGAAGGACCCGGTTCCCTCCGGATGGATCAGGACATACCTTGAACACTCCAGACATTGATGCACTGAACCACTGGTTCTCAAAGTGTGGTTCCTGAACCCACATCAGCATCACCTGAGGACTGGTCAGAACTGCAACATCTTAGGCTGCAGAGCAGGTCCTAGTAATCCGTGCTTCAGCAAGCCCTCCAGCTCGCTCACGGGCGAGCTGCACAAAACAAACCTCAAGGTGCACCCGCACATGCCTGGCTCGCATCCCCAACCAGGGGCACACATTTGAGTAAAGCACGGCCCTGCCCTGCAGGAATGTGGCAGGGCCAGTGGCAGTGGGGAAGATTTCAGGGGGAACAGGAACTGAAGCCAGGATCTACTGGATGCCGGGGGAATAAGGCAAAGGAGGTGGGGGAGCCCAGAACGTCCGGCTCTGCTTTGAGTCAGTGGGCCACCAACTAAAGGAGCCACTGCCTGAGACAGGGAACTCAGGAGGAAGGGGGGCACTGGGGACAATGGGTGCTTTTCTGGGCTCTACATCAGCCCCCTGCTCTCCCGCCTCCTGATGGACTCCATCTACACCCATGGCTTTGCACCTTTGACCCTGATTCTCTACCCGGCCCCTGCTTCCCCCGTCTTTTGCTACCTGCTGGCCATCTCCACCTGCGCAAAAGCCTAATCTGCACATTCAGTTGATTTAAGCCTGTAGGGGATGGGGGAGGGGCCCTGGAAAAGATGCACTGAAGGTCTAACAAGCAGCCAGTGTGGCTGAGATTGAGCCACAAATCAGAGGGGCCCAGGCCCAGGGGAGGGTGGAGAAAACTGTCCGGTGGTTTCAGGGGTCTGGAAGGTGAAGGTCATGGGTGTGATGAAAGGAAAGAAGTGAAGCCGGAGTGGGGTAGCCAATGAACTTGGGGGGCGGGGGGGCACAGGGGTGCCAGTGAGGTGAGGTCTGGGTCTGTCACATCTGTGTGGAGCTAAGGACAGGAGAAGGTGAAGGCTCTATGCCAGTGCTGGGGTCTGGCAGCAACAGGCTGAGGTTCTGGAAGTTTCTAAGGCCCAGGGCAGGGCCGTGGGGAATAAAGAAAGGTCACTGGGAAGAGGGTCCAAGAACGGAGAGACTCTGCCGGGTGCCACGCTTTAGGCAGGAGGTAGGCCTGTTGTCTCCAAACCTTCGCTGTAACGGGCCTGTCCATTTTCAGACAAATTTTATTTTGGGACTAACACAATGCCACCATCTTTTATTGGCAAATGAAAATGTTTTTAAAGCCCAGTTTTCACCACCACCATTTCATAAACTAATGGACATTTAACCACAAAGAGACAAGAGTGACAGAAGCTCAGATTTAAGGATGGTCCTTCCCGAGAAGAGGCCTTGTTTTCCTGCTTTGCCTCGGGCCAGTACATCTTCAGTCTGGTGGTGCCATCCCTGGTCCAGTGGCAGAGACCCACAAGGGCGTCCCCAGCGAAGAAGGGCCAGGGCCCTGGCTGGTGAAGGCTACTCGCTCCACTGCACAGCCCCAGGGCCATCCCCCCCCACCCCGCCTTCAAACCTGGACTGGCCCCACAGTCCCTTTGCCCCCTTCCAATCTGGACTCCATCCAGAAGCTACAGTGACCTTTAAACAACACAGGATGGGTCCATTGTTCTGCTGAAGGCTTCAGGGCAATCCTCATGTGTTCTACATTAAGACCAGGCTCACCAGCAGGGCCCAGGCTCACAAAGGGACCATGTGTCCAGTTGTCCTGAGGGTCCTGCTTCTTACTTCTTATCCCAGGGCCTTGACTGCTGGAACCCACCTCTGCTCCCACCAGTGTTCTGGTTGGGGTGGTTTGATGTGGGCGTCTACCCTCTGCCCACCACCCTCTTTCACCTTCAACAAGGCGTGTGAGCCTCGGGGCACCTGGGTGGCTCAGTTGGTTAAGCGTCCGACTCTTGATGATTTCAGCTCAGGTCATGATCTCTCTGCCCTGAGCATAGAGTCTGCTTGGGATTCTCTCTCTCCCTCTCTCTCTCTCTCTCTCTCTCCCTCTCTCTCTCTGCCCCTCCCTGACTCTCTCTCTCTCTCTCTCTCTCTCTCTCAAAATAAGTAAATAAACATTTAAAAACAACAGCAACAAGGAGTGGGAGCCTTTCAAGCCAGTGAGGCAACACGGGGCAGGGAGGGCAGAGGAGCGAAAGGGAACAAGGAAGAGAGCAGTGTTGGCTCACAGGAGTGGGCGATGCTGGTGCTAAAGGATCCAGATTCAAACCCAGCATGACTATTCCCAGTGCTGCCCGTCTTCACGCTTCACCCCCAGGATTGGAGGTTCAACATGAGGGGAGGCTAGCAAGGCCCCCATTGGGCCCAAGCCGCCTGCCCTCCAGGCTCAGAGATGCTGCCTCTGTCTGGCTCTCATTCTGACTCTGAGAAAGGAGGCAGTGGCTCTGACCTCCAAGCAAAGTGGGCCAAGGGGAGCAGCTCTAAAGGACACACATCACCCGAGAGGAAAGCTTTTTATTTAAAAAGGGGATCATCTGTTGCCCACATGGGCTGGAGTCCTGAGTGAGCTCAGGGGACAAGGGTGGCCCTGGAGACAAGGAAACCATCACCTCGGCCCCTCCACTCTGGAGAACTGGTTCACACTGGGTTTAAGGCAGTGGTTCAAATCCACTGCTTTGCTCGCCAACAATCACCAGGTCAGTTTTGGTCGTGGCCTTGACAGGTGGTGTTGAAAACCACAAGTCCTATACCTCCAAGGAAATTGGAACAAAGGAAGAGCCTTAAATGCATATGGGGTAATGACAAGCACGCGACAGCCAGCCAAACCAAAGAAACAAAAGTGCTGCTGGTGTCACCAGAGCTTAAGAGCAGCACAGCCATAATGGACTTCTTATGCGTGTCCAGTGAAGAAGGAAACCACGGTTGATGGCCTCCACAAAGCTGCCTCTGACTCTCAAGCTAGTTCCTGGAGTGAGAAATGTTTCATTCATATTTCCTTCTTCCTTATTACAACATGAAGCCCAGAGAGCCAGTGCAAGTGTGTGTGTGTGTGTGTGTGTGTGTGTGTGTGTGTGTGTGCACATGTGAGCATGCATGTGTGTGCACAGGCAGTATCCCTAGGAGACCGCTGACCCACCATTTCATTGGATATAATCGGGCGAACACATTTTTTCCATGGCCTTATAGGGTGGTTTTGATCAGGCTGAGATTAGTGCCAGGGGTCCGGCTCTGCAGGGAGCTGGCCCCAGGCCAGAGAGAACCAGCCCTGTGGGAGGAACCGCTCTTACCCAAGGCTGGGGTGGAGCAGCTGAGCCCTCCATCACATCTGGGGTCACTCCCAGCGTGGCTTGGGCTCTGCGGAGGGGCTCCAGACTGGGAGGCGTGCCAGGGTTCAACCTTTTCTTCACGTCAAAAGTCCCAGGGCATGGGATGGGCGGTTAAAACCGTTTCTCATTCCTCCCGGAGAGATTTATTCAAGTTCTCCTTCCTTCTCTGTCGTGGCCCCACCATGTCTCAGAAAACCCGATGAATCTCTCTTGCTTCCCTCCACGAAGACTTTTCTCTCTGATGGCCGCCAGGGTCGCCACCCTCACAGTGGGTCTCTTGCTCACGCGCCGTGTTGGGCTGGGCCCTTGCTCCAAAACAATTTCATGCCATTTTCAAAACCGCATACAGAGTCCCAGCAAAAAAGAAATGTTTGAGAGCACGTATATGGAAAACTAACGGTAAGCTAGGAAAGCAAAGCCAGGATAAAATCACAAACCATAACCAGAAATACGATAAGGCCCTCCACCAGGGGACCGGATTTGCTCCACGTCGACTGAAATTGGGGCCCTGTGCTTCCTAGCGTCAAAGCAAAGAAGGAAACAAGATCAGCACGAGACTGAGCCCATTTGTTGCTCTGAGACGCATTACTTTTCTTATTCCTGAGGCCTGAAAAGAAGTGTCTCCCTGAAAAGAATGGCCTCAGGGACAGATTACCTCGGTGAAGGACAGTGGCTTTCCAACCAAGAGTCCCACATGCCAGAGGTGACAGGGGTGTGACAAGGAGGTTGAGGGATTGGTTGTGCTCCCGTGCCCCCTTCCTCCCCTCCAGCATCAGCTCCAACGAGTGGCTCCTCTCTGGGGGGCCCTTGGAACGCTGAGGTGGCCTGTGCAGCCCAGAGATAGGTTTCTGCTGCCTTTCACTTCCTGCCTGACAGGAATGTTGCTTGGACTTGATTAAAACCATCCATCCCGCTCTATTTTCTAGCACCCAAAACTCTCGGGAGGCTCTCACTTTTATATGCAGACAGATGTGCAAGAATCTGTCTCATACGAGAGGCCCCACATCTGGATCCCCTACTCCCTTCCTCCTCCTCCTCGTCTTCACCGCTGGCTGCCCAGGTACTGTGTTCAAGCCCTACTTGGGCTAACAAACCTCCTCTGGGAAGGGTAGTTTTTCTTCTAACATTGTTATTCCCTCAAGAATTCTATAGAACAGTCTCTTCTCTCCTCAGAAACCAAGAAGAAGTGGGGGGGGGGGGGGAAGCCATATATTCGACAAAGAGAGAAAGGCAGCGTCCGCCACATAAAATATGCAGAATATCCTCCCTCACCGTGTGTCACGGGTTCTGTGTAAGTCTTGCCATTGGATGAAGTGACCACGTCGAGAGAGGAAGAGTATAAAATACATTAAAAGTGTATCTCAACTGCAGATGATTCCCAATTTGAGACATGTTAAAAATGGGGCAAAACACATATATGTTAGAATCAACAAAATAGGGGCGTCTGGGTGGCTCAGTCGGTTGGGCGTCCGACTTCAGCTCAGGTCACGATCTCGCGGTTTGTGAGTTCGAGTCCCGCGTCGGGCACTGTGCTGACAGCTCCGAGCCTGGAGCCTGTTTCGGATTCTGTGTCTCCCTCTCTCTCTGCCCCTCCCCCGCTTGTGCTCTGTCTCTGTCTCTCTCTCTCTTCCTCTCTCAAAAATAAATAAACATTAAAAAAATTTTTTTTAAAGAAATCAACAAAATAGATAGGTTAGAAAAGGCTGTTTTCTGACATATCTTCCCAAGACAAAAAGAGAATTTAGGGGCGCCTGGGTGGCTCAGTCAGTTGAGCATCCAACTTCGGCTCAGTTCATGATCTCACAGTTCGTGAGTTCAAGCCCTGCCTCCGGCTCTCTGCTATCAGCACAGAGCTTGCTTGAGATCCTCTGTCCCCTTCTCTCTGTCCCTTCCCTGCTTTCTCTCTCTCTCAAAAATAAAAATGAAACATTTTAAAAGAGAGAGAGAATTTCGAGATCGCTTAATCAATGCCCCTTATTTTCCAGGGAGGAAATTGAGCCCCCAGAAGGTGATGTGTCTTGCCCAAGCCGCCTGAGTCTGGAACCCAGTCTCCTGACCCCCTCTAGTCAAGCGTCTTCCCAGTCCGTATGCTGCCTCTTTACAGATTTCTAATGGCCTGTCGCCTTGCTACTTTTCAATAATGCACTGCCAACCCATAGCAAGCTGCAAAGAGAGCTGCTCGATAAAAGTAAAGATAAGAGAGCCAGATTTTTCCAAGTTGGCTTCCTGGTTGATTGAACCAGAAACCACCTTGCCTCCTATTGCCTTGTGGCCTTGTGTCCTGGGGACAGAAAAACAACAAGCTACTTTCTCCAGGTCCTCTGGAAGCTGTCTTAATTGAACCATAGAAACTTACACAGGGTAGGGGCTTGCTCCATTTCCGTTTTGGCTTTTTCTGTAAAAGCTACACACAGTGGCAGGCGGCCGTGGCTACTCATTCTAAGATCGGGGTCACAGAGCTGTGCTGGGTCGCGTAGAAGATAAAACTAGTTTAAAACACAGACGCCTTGGCCCCACACCCTGACGCTCTGACACACTGACTCTGGTGTTGGGCCTGGAGATTCTTCTGTTCAGACTTCCCAGATGATTCTGGGGCACACCCAGAGAGACACTCTGAGCAGGGCCAGGAGAAAATTCGGATTCATTTGAGAAGAGCAGAAAAGCGGTTTGGGCCGCACGGTGAGGGTCTTCAATAACTCCTGAAGGACTCGGTGTCTAATTCAGTGCAAAATGGGGAGCCCTGGCAGGGTCTTGAAGAGGAGAGTGGTGAGAGATGAGTTTTACAAAGACAGACGGAGGAACAAGAGAGGGCAGTGTGCCTGCGTTGGGATGCTTGGAGGCGCACGCATATTTAGAGTGTGTAATCATACCCAGTGCTGTGCCAGGGGTCTGGAAAGCTACTAGGAAGAAGAAAATGATCCCTGCCTGAAGGAACTTACAATCCAGCCATGGAGAAAGGTCACTGGCACATCGGAAAATAACCCATGAAAACCACTTGGCCCCTTAAAGGCCTCTGCCCCAGAACTGGCACTGGAGACGTGGGCTGGAGCCCTCGGGAGGCATGGGGCTTTAAGAAAATGGACTTGAGTGAAATTAAAGACCTTTCTAAGCTTGGATCTGGGGAATAGATAAGAGTTAAATCTATGCTAGAAAAAGATTTATGAGGTGGCACCTGGCAGTGCCTAGGCATCTACGAATTCAGGCCTTCATCTACGTTACCTATCTGCTTTTGATAAATAGAAAGTCACTGGTTGTTTTGAACTATTATCTTACAAATATTTTTTTTATGTAAAAGGTAAAAGTGGAATCACTAAGAGCACAGAGGCTGGCTGTGCCGTGTCTGGGGGCGGTATGTGCCAGGGGGCTCTTGGAAGCCAAGTCCACGGGTTTGAGGGACCTATCCAGACCTCACAGAGCAGTTTAGGGCTTCAGCTGGGCCTTGGGGATGCCATCCATCCAGAAGATCCTGGACATTTCTGGGAAAGGTAGCATCAGATCTTGTAAGTGTCTGATCACAAACTACTACTTTAGATAATTCTTGTGTGTTAACAGAACAGCAGCCAGGGTGAGTTAAAATGAGGTACAATTTGAGTCTTGGGCTGTCATTTCTGCACAGATTTAAAAGTCCCCTCAAAGACGAAAATTAAAAAAAAAAAAAAAACAGTCTTGTCAACAAATGGCTGCAATAAGTGATCAAAATTTAATTTCCAGAGCACTTCCAATTTTTTAAAAAGGAGAAAACGTTCCTTCATTCCATTAGCTGCCTTTTAGTTTTGTTGATTGTTTCCTTCGCGGTGCAGCGTTTTAGCTTGATGAAGTCCCAATAGTTCACTTTTGCTTTTATTTTCCTTGCCTTCGGAAACACGTGGAGTAAGAAGTTGCTGTGGCTGAGGTCAAAGAGGTTGTTGCCTGTCTAGGATTTTGATGGTTTTCTGTCTCACATTTAAGCCCTTCATCCATTTTGAATTTATTTTTGTGTCTGGTGTAAGAAAGTGGTCCAGGTTCATTCTTCTGCATGTCGCTGTTCAGTTTTCCCAGCACCACTTGCTAAAGAGCCTGTCTTTTTTTCACTGGATGCTCTTTCCTGCTTTGTCAAAGATTAGTTGGTCGTACATTTGTGGGTCCAGTTCTGGATTCTCTATTCTGTTTCATTGGTCTACGTGTCTGTCTTTGTGCCAATACCATACTGTCTTGAGGATGACGGCTTCGTAGTAGAGGCTAAAGTCCGGGATTGTGATACCTCCAGTTTTGGTTTTCTTTATCAACATCACTTTGGCTATTTGGGGTCTTTTGTGGTTCCATACAAATTTTAGGATTGTTTGTCCTAGCTCTGAGAAGAATGCTGGTGCTGTTTTGATTGGGGTTGCAGTGAATGTGTAGATTGCTTTGGGTAGTATCACATTTTAACAATATTTTTTCTTCCAATCCATGAGCATGGAATGTTTTCCCATTTCTTTGCGTCTTCTTTAAATTCTTTCATAAGTTTTCTATGGTTTTCAGCATACAGATCTTTTACCTCTTTGGTTAGGTTTATTCCTAAATACTTTATGGTTCTTAATGCAATTGTAAATGGGATCGATTCTCTTTCTGTTGCTTCATTATTGATGTATAGAAATGCAACCGATTTCCATACATTGATTTTATATCCTGTGACTTTGCTGAATTCATGTATCCATTCTAGAAGTTTTTTGGTGGAGTCTTTCAGGTTTCCCATGTAGAGTATCATGTCATCTGTGAAAAGTGGAAATTTGATTTCTTTGCCAATTTGGGTGCCTTTTATTTCATGTTGTTGTCTGATTGCTGAGGCTGACTTCCAACACTATGTTAAACAACAGTGGTGAGAGTAGACATCCCTGTCATGTTCCTGATCTCAGGGGGAAATTCTTGGTTTTTCCCCATTGAGGATGATATTAGCTGTGGGCCTTTCATATATGGCTTTTATGATGTTAAGGTATTTTCCCTCTATTCTGAATTTTTGAGGGTTTTTATTAAGAACTGATGCTGTATTTTGTCAAATGCTTTTTTCGTATCTATTGATAGGATCATATGGTTCTTTTCCTTTCTTCTTTAATGTGATGTATCACACTGATTGATTTGCAGATATTGAACCAGCCCTCTAGTCCATGAATGAATCCCACTTGATCATGGTGAATAATTCTTTTAATATACTGTTGACCTAGCATAATACCCTCCAGTTCCAACCACATTGCTGCCAATGGCCAGATTTCATTGTTTCTCATTGCCAAGTAGTATTCCCTTATATACATAAACCACATCTTTTTTATCCATTTGTCACTCGATGGGCATTTAGGCTCTTTCCATAATTTGGCTATTGTTGAAAGTGCTGCTATAAACGTTAGGGTATATGTGCTCCTATGCATCAGCATTCCTGTATCCTTTGGGTAGATTCCTAGCAGTGCTGTTGCTGGGTCATAGGGTAGTTCTATTTGTAATTTTTTGAGGCACCTCCACACTGTTTTCCAGAGCGGCTGCACCAGTTTGCATTCCCACCAGCAGTGCAAGTGGGTTCCCATTTCTCCACATCCTCGCCAGCATCTATAGTCTCCTGAGTTGTTAATTTTAGTCACTCTGACCAGCATGAGGTGGTATCTCATTGTAGTTTTGATTTGTATTTCCCTAACGATGAGTGACGTTGAGCATCTTTCATGTGTCTATTGGCCATCTGGATGTCTTTTTTGGAAAAGTGTCTATTCATGTCTTCTGCTCATTTCTTCACTGGATTATTTGTTTTTTGGGTGTGGAGTTTGGTGAGTTTGTTATAGATTTTAGATACTAGCCCTTCATCCAATATGTCATTTGCAAATATCTTTTCCCATTCCATTGGTTGCCTTTTAGTTTTGTTGATTGTTTCCTTCTCAGTGCAGAAGCTTTTTATCTTGATGAGGTCCCAATAGTTCATTTTTGCTTTTAATTCCCTTGCCTTTGGAGATGTGTCAAGTAAGAAATTGCTGCGTCAGAAAAACACAGATACCATATGTTTTCACTCATATGTGGATTTTGAGAAACTTAACGGAAGACCATGGGGGAGGGGAAGGTGGAAAAAAGTTACAGAGAGGGAGGGAGGCAAACCATAAGAGACTCTTAAGGACTGAGAACAAACTAAGGGTAGATGGGGGGTGGGGAAGAGGGGAAAGTGGGTGACGGGCAGGGAGGAGGGCATTTGTTGGGATGAGCACTGGGTGTTGTATGGAAACCAATTTGACAATAAATTATATTTTAAAAATAAAAAAATAAAAATAGGAGTTCTAAAATTAAAAAATATATATACTGTTGAATTGAATTTGCTAGTATCTTTTTGAGAATTTTTGCATCTGTATTCATCAGGGATATTGGCCTATAATTCTCCTTTTGAGTGGGGTCTTTGTCTGGTTTGGGAATCAAGGTAATACTGGCTTCATAGAATGCATCCAGAAGCTTTCCTTCTGTTTCTGTTTTTTGGAACAGCTTGAGAAGAATAGGTATTAACTCTGCTTTAAATGTCTGAAAGAATTCCTCTGGGAAGCCATCTGGCCCAGGACTCTTATTCGTTGGGAGATTTTTGATAACTGATTCAATTTCAAATGACATATTGGATAAAGGGTTAGTATCCAGAATCTATAAAGAATTTACCAAACTCAATACCCAAAAAACACATAATCCAGTGAAGAAATGGGCAGAAGACATGAACAGACACTTTTCCAAAGAAGATATCCAGATGGCTAACAGACACATGAAAAGATGCTTAACATCGCTCATCATCAGGGAAACACCAATCAAAACCACATAGAGATACCACCCACACCGGTCAGAGGGGCTAAAATTAACAACTCAGGAGACAACAGACGTTGGCGAGGATGAGGAGAAAGAGGAGCCCTCTTGTACTGTTGGTGGGAATGCAAACTGGTGCAGCCGCTCTGGAAAACAGTGTGGAGGTGCCTCAAAAAATGAAAAATAGATCTACCCTATGACCCAGCAATAGCACTGCTAGGAATTTACCCAAGGGATACAGGAGTGCTGATGCACAGGGGCACTTGTACCCCAATGTTTATAGCAGCACTTTCAACAATAGCCAAATTATGGAAAAAGCCAAATGCCCATCAATTGATGACTGGATAAAGAAGATGTAGTATATTTACACAATGGAATACTACTCGGCAATGAAAAAGAATGAAATCTTGCCATTTGCAACAATGTGGATGGTACTCGAGGGTATTATGCTAACAGAAATAAGTCAGTCAGAGAAGTACAGATATCATATGTTCTCACCCATAGGTGGAATTTGAGAAACTCAACAGAAAACCCGGGGGGAAGGGAAGGAAAAAAACATAGTTACAAACTGAGAAGAAGTCAAACCGTAAGGGACTGTTATATACAGAGAACAAACTGAGGATGGCAGAGGGACTGAGGGAAGGGGGAAATGGGTGATGGGCATTGAGGAGAGCACTTGTTCGTAGGAGCACTGGGTGTTGTATGTAAGTGATGAATCATGGGAATCTACTCCTGAGGCTGAGAGCACACTATATACTCAGTATGTTAGCTAACTTGACAACAAATTATATATTTTTTAAAAGGATAAAATGCTTTATTTTATTTAAAAGAGCAAAATGTATCCCTGTCTTTCACTTTACATTTGTGTAAAATGCACTTCCCTAATAAATGTGTTTAAGAAAGATAATACATTTGTATCTTCAGCACATGCAATGGTGATAAATTGCCCCATAATATTCAGATGGAAGAAATTCCATAGTAATTTTCCTAATCTAATCAAATCCTTACACAAGCCTAGCGTTCACCAATGCTGATGAAAAGCTCAATACTTACCATTCTTCAGGGGCCCTCCTGTCCCCTAGATTGGTCCTAGGCTCTCCCTGAGTGGTTGGTTGATACTGTGTTAAGCCCATCCACCCACCACAATAGCTTGTTGAGGCATGTCTTAGTGTATCTACTTCCTGCCCAGGCCAGCTTGCTCACATAGTGGTGGATGACCCTTGTGTCCAAGCCCCTAAGCTGAGTACCCGGGCCTTTACTGACCCACAGGCTACCGGCCCCAAAACTCTGGTTTGTGATTAAAAGCGACCATAACACTCAATTTCTGAAGAAGGTCCAGACCAAGTTTTCTTACTGGAACAGGGAAAGAGATCCTCACTGAAAAAACATTTAAGGGACAAAGACAAAAAGTAAACTTGTGTTTTGATGACGTCATGGGTTACGCTCATTTAATGTATCACACGAGCAAATTTCTAAAGGACAAATACAATTTTTAAATAAATTATAAAATAAAAAAAAAAGGAATGGTTTCCCATCATACACGGGCTCCCACCTGTTCTCAAAGGATTTATGAGTCACAAACCAGCCCCAGAAGGAATCTTAACTACATTTGTCTTTACCCAATGGAACTGCTCTTTGAACTTCATGAAAAACCATTGTGTGAATGGAACCCTATTTATACGGCACCTGGGGAAGTTGGTTAGTTAAGGCAATCCATCAGGACCCTTCTAATACCTTAAAATATCACTTCCTAGTGATTTGGGGAGGGGGGAATCAGACTTTTTTTCCCAGTTTTATGGGGATAGCAGACACGCAGCACTTGTAAGTAAGGTATACGGCATGATGACGTGACTTACCATATAGCATGGAAAAACTATAGTTAAGTTTAGATACTAGCCATCCTCTCATATGGGTGTAAAACCAAAGAGAAAGAAGAAGAAGGAATGTAGTTTTTACTCTCTGAGCAGCTTTCATATCCCCCACACAGCCGTAGTGACTGTCACTGTCATGCTGTGTGTCCCATCCCTGCTACTTGTTTATTTTATAACTGGAGCTGGGGTGTTTTTTTTTTTAGTTTTTTTCTTCTTATTTATTTATTTGAGAAAGAGGGTGGGGGGAGGGGGTGGGACAGAGAGAGATAGGGAGACAGAATCCGAAGCAGGCTCCACACTCAGCGAGGAGCCCAACTGGGGCTCGATCTCACCAACCGTGAGATCATGACCTGAACTGAAATCAAGAGTCAGTGGCTTAACCGACTGAAACCACCCAGGCACCCCAGGAGCTGGGCTTCTTAAGTGTCAGGTCACTCAGAGGTTTAGTTTACTTCTCTTTACTTTTTTACTTTAGTTAAATTTTTCTTTCATTTCGGCTGAGAAATGGGAATTAAAGAGGCCAGCTGATTGGCCTTGTAACCGAAGAGCAAGAACACACAAGCTCCAAGGACCTCTTCGCTTCTCTGCTTATGAGCTCCCACCCAGCAGCTGAAGATCCGAGGACCAACAAGGACTCAGGGAACATTCAGGCCCAGTCCTTCCTCTCCTCCCCTCCATTTCACAGACGAGACAACAGAGCTTCGGGGAGGTCAATGGAGTAGACCCAACCCCTCCTCCTCCCACTGGCCCACTCTGCCTGCGAACAGGCCTCATGAGGAAGGGCTGCTGTGGGCAGGGACAGAGGGCTGCTTGTCCTCCACAGCAGACAGGAGGGCCACCAGGGCGAGGGAGGAGCATCTCAGGCAGCTTCTGCTCTATGCAGGTGCCACTGGCCGTTAGTGTGTTCCGGAAGGACTGAGCAAAGTCTCTATTAATGAGTACCCACCTCAGCCCCCAGTGTGCCCCAGAAGCCCTTGTACAAGGGGCAGATTATCTTAGCGCCCTTTGTGTGGCAGCGGCTATGGCAGAGGTCGCCGAGGAATCAGGGGGCAGCTTCCTGTTCGTGCTGCCAACACAGATTGCCCAACTCCCCTCTGTCACCTCCGCTCGGTCACCTTGTGCCTGTTTTTCCACGCTGCGGGTCCTTAATCTTTTCCAACCTCTTCCTGGTCAGTCTCCCTCCTTCTCTTTTGACGTGCCCTTCTGGAGCCAAAGCAGCACATGTCCTAGCTTCTCCTTTGCTTTGCTGGTTTTCAGGGCCTTCTTCCTCACCCTCTGCCCAGCCTACTCTGTGGCTGGGCAGCCGCATCTCAGAACTCGGACTTGGTCCTGCCAGAGGGCCTTGGGTTTCTTGACCCTGGCCTGGCTGCCAGGCCGGAGACTCTCCCACTGCATTGGTACCTGCCCGTCTCCCTCCTGATTGACTTCCTGTTAGCTTGTGCATGGAACAGTGTTCCTCCCAGCTGTCTCCTTCACAGCCTTCCTATACCAGTCCCTCTCTGTTTTTCTTTGCCTCAGGTTGTGTCCAGAGTGTTGCGGCCATCTGTCATCATGAGCTTGTGAGGTGACACCCAAAGCATCAGGGTGAGCATTTAGGTGTCCTCTGTCAGGGCATTTGGCCAGGATTTGCTGGCTGCACCGTGTTTATCACAGAACATGCAGATGTCATATCTGGGGATCTCTGGACAAGAAGGGACTCGCTAAGAAGCCAACTTATTCACCCGTCTTCTAGTTAGAATACGTCTCTGAACCAGCCCCAGGTGGTAAAACCTACAAGGTGCTCCTACAAGGTGTGCAAGGTGCTCAAAAGCCGAGGCCCCGCTACCCTTGGGCACACTTTCTCATGAAAAATAAATTGTACAGCCATGAGAATAAAAGTTGTTCAACACTGCCCAAAATAAGGAAGAGAAAACACCCATTTCCCTTTGTCCCACCGCTGCTGGGACAATAATTTTCTTCCCATCCTCCTGGGAAGCCTGCAGAAACAGGAATGGGCTGGACTGGCCTGCATTCATACCTCTCTACCACTTAACCTGGCCGGCACGTATCCTCTGCCCTCCATAAGCAGGCGTGCACGCGTGTGCGTGCACAAATCCGCACAGAGAACCAAAAGAGATTCAGGTAGGAGTAGTATATTAAACCAAGCCCGTCACTGAGGATTTTTTCCAAATTCATTTTGAACATTACATTTCAGACAGCATCATCTGTCTGGCTCGCATGTTACGTGAATTCACCTTCTACCAAGTAACATAGTTCATGGCTCCTTCCCTTGTTCTGAGTGGACCACTTCCATGGACTTCAAAGAATACTCCATTTTGTCATTTCATCCTCCCTGATTCCAGAAACTTCTTCAACCCCACTTCAGCTTCATCTTCCTATTCCAAAGCTTCTTCCTTTGTCTTCCTTCAGGTGGTGGCATATCTGTGTGCAGGAACATCCTAGTTTCTTGACCGTGCCCAGTCCCACCAGTCCCTGAAAGGCAACAATTACAATTCTAAAAGTCCTTTTTTTTTTTTAGATCCTCACAGAAAAAATGAAAGCCATTCGTACTTTAAGCATAAAGGGGATTTTCCTCCCTAAATGTAGGTGCTCCACTTGACCATCTAGGCCCTTCTGCCTGCTCACACAGCCTCCTGACAGTTTCATGCACTTTCTCCTTTTGGTTTCCTGACGAGTCAAGTGCCATTCAGTCACGAGACTTTTGGAGGGGTTTTGTTCTTTCTTCATTCTCTTCCACTGAGGATTGGAAGAATAGTGCTCACAACACTCATGCCATACACGAGCCATCCCAGTGTCTATGACTAGAGAGGACAAGCCCTCTTTTTTTCTGTTCCCATCCAACAAAATCAGGGAAGGACTCTGATTGGCCTAATTTAGGTCCGATGCTCACCCCGTAGCCAATCATCAACGGGGAGTTGCTGGGGTCTCAAGAACACGGCAACTCCCACTCAAATGGATGAAGCAGTTTCCAGAAGCAAAAGGAAGGCCATTTTCAAAAGAATTAAAGACAAAATACTCAAAACAGTAGACATCTGCAATAAAGTATTTCTAAGCGTGCACGTAGATGTAGTGAGTTATGATGACATCACTGCCTAAAGACATGTTTACACATAATAAATGCATTAAACAGATGTTATCAAAATGCCAATAGCTATTATAAGATGGTAAACCATAGATACTGAATAACTGTATTGTTTTTAGAAAAAGTTAGAGTTAAGTATTAAGTTTAGAAATTTAATGGCAAGAATTAAAACAAGAAATACAGAACTTATACCCTCCACATCAGCAAAAGAGGAGAAGGAGAACATCAATCTAAGTAAAGGCAGGAAGGAAAAAAAAATATGCAGACAGAGAGGATGGTAAGCACAAAATGTAAGAGAAGATGTTTAAAATCAGTTCAAATATATAAGAAATCACAATAACTATAAATAGGTTATGCTCACTGTTCAAAAGAAACAGACTATCCACTTGTGTTTTTTTTTTAAATCAAGCTATATCTTGTCTATAAAGTCATGCCTAAACAAGATGACATAGAAAACATTGGAGAAAGCCACACGCCCCATGAAAGTACTAAACCCAAATCGGCGTGGTGACATCAATTTATAGCAAAATAGTAAAAATCGCTAGCAGAAATAAGAGAAATGCTACATGGTAATAAAAGAAATAGTCCACAAAACGTTGGTGCCTTCTGCCAAAATAATCTTGAAACGTATCGAGCGAAAACTGGCACAATTGCAAAAAGAAATTCATAAAACCACAACTGTGGTGAGGGTTTTAGCAGGTCGTTCTCCATCACTTACAGATCAAGCAGCATAAGCATAAGGCATCATCATTAAGCATGTGGAAGAGCAGTGTATGGAAGGGAGACATTGGTCACCATCCGTGATGAAAAGTCAACCACTAATGCAATTTCAGGAAAATCCTAAAAGGCGTAAGTTTCCACGCTGTGATTGTGAACGTCCTTGCTCTTGAAAATCATTTGCCCGTGAATAGCATGACTGACAAATAATTGCTACTGGGAAATGATTAAATATCCTGGAATACAAGACCCATTTGTAGAACTTGCCAAAGGGAGACGATTTTATAAAAACAAGAACAAAGCAGTCCTTGGCTTTTAATCATTTCATCGGTTTGAAAAAAAAAAATGGTGTCAGCCTTAGGGAACAAGAAGGCCACCAACATTTCCCAAGGTCTCCGCCCTAAGACCTGTGACCTACTGACTGGAGGCCTAGTCACCATTGAGGAACATTTTGTAGGGCAATGGCTCCCATCTAGATTTTTGGCAGGAACTCGAAGAATACAAAATGCAAACAACACTAAAGATTACAACAGAATTTCCATCCTGTCTATAAAAGCACACAGTTTATGTGATATTCACTCAATCGCTCTTTACCACCATGTTCTGTTTGATCAGGAATGTTTATTACCCTGACTATACTTTCTTACATACTCACATCCTCACATCCACATCTGTCTCTGACCCAATTTCACACTAGGCCCCCCTGGAGTAAGATCAGGGAAAGAGCTACTTCACTTCAAAGGCCCTGCTTAGTTCACTGAGCCTGCAATCAACACGACAATAACGAGATAAAACAGCAATGTATTTCAAATGCTCATCCACCTCCACTGACCCTTCTTGAGAAGAGTTCGTAACACATGGAGGGGCCACAGCCCAACACTTGAGAACCGCAGTTTTAGGGTCTCGCTATCTTTACATCCCTTCATAATGCTCTGCTTGTGTTCAAGTCAGTTCCTGGGAGGGAAAAGGGAATAGTTAATCTGCATCATCTATTCAATATGAATGTAGAGAGTGATTGTTCCATGTCAATTCCTGGGCCAAATATTGGGATTCAAAATGCGTTGGGGCGCCTGGGTGACTCAGTCGGTTAGGCATCCAGCTTCGGCTCAGGTCATGATCTCACAGCTTGTGAGTTTGAGCCCCGCGTCGGGCTCTGCGCTGCCAGCTCAGAGCTTGGAGCCTGCTTCAATTCTGTGGCTCCCTCTCTCTCTGCCCCTACCCTGCTTGTGTTCTCTGTTTCTCATAAATGAATAAATGTTAAAAAAAAAAATTCAAAAAAAATGCTCAAAAGAAGGTCGCTGCCCTTGAAGAGTTTATGATGCAGCGGGCAGACCCATATAAGCTGGTAATAACAATATAGCATGATAAGATCACAAAAGAGGCTATGTGGACACCTAGGAAAGACTCCGTGCCGGAGGGAGTGGCACAGAGCGAGAGCATTGGTCATAAAGGGTATGCTTGAGCCAAGTCACGAAAGAAGAGTAGGCAGTGAGGAGGCAGGGGGCGGGCTGGCAGGGGGGGAGGGCTTTCAGGGCAGGGGGATTAGCGTGTCCTGGCCATGAAGATAAAACAAAGCACGGACGCACTGGGACAATTGCCAGGGAAGCATAACGGAGTGGGAGGCAAATGGTGAGAAGTTGGGGCTTCAGAAGCACGCAGGGGCCAGACCGTGGGCCTTGTGTGTGCACCCAATCCGGGAGACATGGTGCATCTGTTGTAGAACGAGGCTCAGCTTTATCCCTACAGAAATTTTGAATGGATCTAGAGGCCTGTAATACCTACCTCTTTGCTTTGGGCTTTTTCTTTGGGTTTTGAATCAATTCTTTAGCCCTTTGACCTGTTTCCAGCGGCTATCAGACAGTCTCCTGGAAGTATTCTGTGCCCAATGTCTACAGGACAGACTTCCAAGTTTGACATTCAAGTCCCTCCACTTATCTCCATTCAATCTACCAGCCTCTGTACAAATTTGCTGCTGGCCAACCCCTGTTCCAGCAACAGCCTTATCCTGCTTCAGCTCTTCCCATTTGCTTACAACAACCCAGCTCTAATGCTGCAACTTTATTCATCCCCTAAGACCCACCTGAAGCTGCTGCCTTTGATGGAGCATGAGAAACTGTCCGCTGATCCGGCATTTCATATATATATATATATATATATATATATATATATATATATATATATCTCTAGCATTGTCCAATTTCTTATACGTTTACTTCTCATCTCCTGGGCTTAACTGTGAGCTCCTGGAGGCAGGGAATGTGCTCATGAGGACCTACTCTGCTTTTCAAAATATAGATTGTGTTAACACGGATCAGAACCCGAGGTTTGTTCTATCATTGTAGAAAGAGGGATCCATGATTGTGAAGGCGATACTAAAAGCCTAGTACCGACCTAAGACATCTTGACTTAACAGAGTACAGGAGACCAGACAAGGACCCACATTTTCACTATGAGATCCAGACTATTTCATACTGGTTCCTGCATTGCCAAAGTCATCTCCTGGCCCTTCAGTCATATCAGCAAATGTGAACATCCATAAAGGTCTGAATCACTAAACAGCAAGACGTGAAAGATATTTACCTCTGAAAGTGGCGATGTGAATTTATGAGGGGACTTTCCCTTTCTACTGTCTAAACTTTGACATCGTTTAAATCTATTGCGCATGCATAAAATATAGTCACAATAAAAACAATTAACAAAGCGTCGACGCAAAATGACCAAAAAGCTTATAAAAACAGTCTCGTGTTTGCATGGTGTGTTCCTTGCCAAGGAGTCAACAACAAATTAATCATGGATTCAGCAAATGCTACTAAAGCAAAGATGACCACGACGACCACGACAGAAGCATTTTAATTAGCATTGTGTCTGCCTTGTTAGAATTTATGAGAACTTCGGGAAAGATGTATCGGCGAGCTCAATGTTCTCTATGAGCCTATGATTTCTCTCCTAATACGTTTTTCTACCACAAATAAAGAAGCCACAATCATTCCATAGGTTCTTAAAATACCCAATGGAAGCACTTCTACTAGTTGACGGAGTTTCTGCCACAGGACAACAGTTGGAGAATCAGAGATCGTAATCTATTCCATGAATATTTATTGGGGCTACTATGTGTCAGGCGTTCATTGTGCAGTGAGCTACCACCGCAGGGGCACAGGGCAGCAGTAAGCTCTATCAGGCTCTGTGCATCGTGCCACGTATCTTAGCGACGACTACCTCATTTATTCTCATGTAGTCTATAAGACAAGTATTAATATGGTCACAGGCCCTTTGCAGAAGCCTTCCTGGGGCTTCCAGACTAGAGGAGGAACAATAAACAAGCAAACATGTGGGTAAAGAGGGACTGAACCGACATTTCTCCCCTTTATCCACTCCTAGTTTATTTTTGTCACCCAAGTAATGTGTTTGGACATATTTCATAACCGCCAGAAAAGAACCATGTGATCTGTTCCAGATTTGCCTCATCCCTTCCCATAAGGCGCTTATTGGGATGGCTTGCTTGAACTTGACCATAAAAATACTTCTAATGAGTTAAGAGCCATGAAGGCAATTCTCATTAGTGTGGGTAGTCTAATCTGAGCACCCAGACCTTTCCCTGGGAAAGACATCCTAGGGATGCTCTCCTCCAAGGAGACCCAGATTCTGACCTTGGCCAAATGTGTGATTCAAGGAAGAAGACTGGGGTTAGCCCCCTGGACGCCCAGCTTCGAAAAGAGTAAAGGGCTGGTGAAAAGTAGTAACTACCCGTGCCCTTCTGCATCCTGCCGGACTTCAAGCATAGTTCACTGGAAGCGTTCCGTAACGCCTTTACTAGTAATTTCCTTTAAGCTACAAGTTCCAAAACCTAGTCCCACAGACCTATGGGCTTGAGGGCCCATGGACACTTAACGTGCAGGGTATGAGTGCATTTTCCAGACACTACAGAGTTCATGGTTTTCCTCCAATTCTCAGGAGAGTTTGAGCTTTACAGGTTGATGCCCAAAGTGTATGAAAACATGTTCTGCAGTCATGGTCATCCACAGGAGGGCACCAACCTGCCCTGGAAGACCAGACGACATGGCAGCAGTAAGTTCTATCGGACTCTGTGCGTCGTCATACGTATCTTAGCAACAACTACCTCCTTTATTCTCACGTACTTCCTAAGACAAGTATTAATATGGTCACACCTCCTTTGCAGAATAATTAAGGGGTCTCAGGCCTGCAGGATTAACCACTAATTACCTTTGCTCTTCCTATGGGCAGAAGCACTTGCTATCTCCCATGGGAACCCAGGATCACTATGATTACAGGGACACTCTACTTACTCCCATCGCTGTTAAAATCAGATCCAGAGCCAGAGGACAGAAGGCCCCAAAGGTGTCTCCGGCAAAATCTGACTTAGAAAAAAGGGAAATCCAGACGGGTTCCCAAGACCTCACGCT
The DNA here is from genome assembly GCF_046562875.1 of Panthera onca. NCBI lineage: Eukaryota > Metazoa > Chordata > Mammalia > Carnivora > Felidae > Panthera > Panthera onca. Next base: position 9,531,224 of record NC_138349.1, read on the forward strand.
GCTAGGAACTGTGACGCCCAGTGCACGCCTGCTTCAAAGAACCATTGTGCATCTTGATTACAGGTAAATAGATGGACATAATAGTCTCTGTTGACTCTTTTCAGGTCTAGCCATTTAATTAAGATCGGCTCGCGGGTGAAAAGCCCAAGTGCCCCACCCCCTGTCGACACCGCTTCGCCAAAGCTTATAATTCAACTCCACTGAAGCATGGTCTATGTGACATGTGCCACCTCACAAGGCAGTAGGCCCCAGGCAAGTGTGGGAGGGAGGGTGGTCACATGGGTGAATAAAACATTTCATATATCCGCCTTGGCAAAAAATAGGGATGTAGGATACATTTTATGTGATCAAGACAGTTAGGAAAATTGGACACAAATCACTGCTTCCAGTGTTTTCAGGGGTCAGACTGAAGGGTGATAGCAGTGACGAAGATCCACTTGTCCCCCCACTTAACATCAGGGCTGCTATGTCACATGCCGTGTCTCAAGACACCACAAAAATTCTATGAGGTCGATTTTACTGGCCCATTTTAGAGATGAAATAAAGTCGAGAAAAAGGCCCAATGGCACAGAGCTAATAACTAAGCAGCTGAGCATGAGGTCGATTTTACTGGCCCATTTTAGAGATGAAATAAAGTCGAGAAAAAGGCCCAACGGCACAGAGCTAATAACTAAGCAGCTGAGCAAGAGCTTAAACCCAGTTCTATTCACCCCCAGAGCCCTGCTCGCTTCCCACCGGCTCCCGCTGCAAAGCCTCTGCTGTAATGTGGATTTACTCTCCGGTTCCTCTGTTTTATGGACGTGATCTCCCAAGAAGTATATTTCAAAATAGCAGTTTAAAAAATATAGTGTCATTCTATGTCCATCAACTGATGAATGGATAAAGAAGACGTGGTTTATACATGTAATGGAATACCACCTGGCAATGAGAAAGAATGAAAGCCTGCCATTTGCAACAACATGGAGGGAACCGGAGGGTGTTATGCTAAATGAAATAAGTCGTCAGAGAAAGACAGATACCATATATTTTCACTCACACGTGGAACTTGAGAAACTTAACAGAGACCATAGGGGAAGGGAAGGAGAAATAAGTTACAAACAGAGAGGGAGGCAAACCATAAGAGACTCTCAAATACAGGGAACAAACTGAGGGTTGATGGGGGGGGGGGGCGGGCGGGGAGGAGGAAAATGGGGGATGGGCATTGAGGAGGGCACTTGTTGGGATGAGCACTGGGTGTTGTAGGTAAGCGATGAATCACGGGAACCTACCCCCAAAACCAAGAGCACACTGTATACGCTGTATGTTAGCCAACTTGACGATGACTTAGACTTAAAAAATAAATACATAATTAAACAATTAAAAATACAGTGTCATTCTAGACTGGAGCACCACACAACATGGATCCATGACAGGAAGAGGTACAGCCTTCATGCGGACCTTCCTTTTCAATGCCCTTTTTAGGAAATCTACCATTCGCCACTTTTCCATACGGTTTGTCACGGGTAACTCACATCTTCAACCACAAGCCCAGGGCTGGCGTCCAGAAGCCCAGCTACTGGGGAACTGCCTGACCTTAGCTGGTCAAGCTGCTTTCTTTTGCTTGAAAATGAGCATGAGGAATCACACCAGCCTCGGAGCACTCGGCGCAGGGACATTATCCGGTGTGCCCATCTCTCCATGGGAGTTAATCATTTACAGTATTTCTTCACAGCTTAGACAATGCCAGTAATGAAGAGTAATGAAATAATCTGCCAGAAAGATTAGTTTTTATTGCTCCATTATGTTATAAAACAACCAGATTGCCGACATTTAGGTTATCAAATGCTTGAAGTGTGGGAATACATCTTGTCCTGATAACGGCTTTATTATTATGGGTAACTCCGATTCCTAAAAGTTGTCCAAGCAAAGTCCACCACCCTCTATGTTTCAAACATCAAGCTTCTAGAAGCCATATACCACACTATCAAGTAGTCTACTGATCTGATGTGACGTGCTGAACGGGTAGCATAATAAATTTTTATTTCGCACAACCGCTGACATATACTGGAAATGCCATAAAATGTCTACTGTTGTTACTCCTAATAATGCTTAATAGAGGGCAATTATGAGATATGATTTACCCTACTGTGCGGTACTCTACAGAAGTCTAAAAAGAAAACCAACCACAAAAATCAGTTGGTCCAGTCCAGGTGTACTAAGGCCCCAAACTTCATGCTAATGAAGCTCATAAAATTGCTAAGATTGTTAATATCTTGAAAAGTCACACTGTTCTCAAATCTTAGGTCGGAATCAAGGGGTCTGGGAAGGGTTTCGGAACCCTAATATGAATCAGGAAATGCAGACACAGGTGATCTTTAGAGAATCGCACATTAAAGGGATGCAGTTGACCTGTCTGGGTCCAGGGCGGTGCCGTCCCTTGGCAGGATGCCCATCAGAGAGGTCCTGGATTGACCCACACCTGGTGCAAGAAGCAGAAATGCTAACAGTTCTAGTCCTTGCTCTCCACTATTCTTTTCAGAGGTGAGGGCTGCGGTATAAGGTATAAGGATAAAGGCCACCTTAACCTTGGGGAAGCTGGCTAATTTGTTTAGTTAGCAATTCAAAGGCAGGGATAAGCCATTATACATCATAGAAGGCAGATATAATGACAGGAATTTACCAAGCCCCTCCTCCTTCCAGAACCTTCCAGCCTCTTGGCCTCCACAGCCTTCGTCTTATTTCCACCAGCCTCTCACCAATTCCCCTCTCCTTCACATCTCCTAGGTTCCAGCTGCCTCCCCTTCTCCTTGCTCTTTGTCATTTAGAATTAGATTAAGCTCAAAGACATTTTTATTTTCATGGCTGCTAATTTAAAAATCAGAGGACCCTTGTTTCTAGTTTCATTGATAAAAACTTACGAAATATATTTGTGGTTTTGTTTGCATTATCAATTTTGTTTTCCTTGTATGATGGGGACCCTCAGTCACTCGCTAATTACCGCTCATCTCTTTTGTGCAAGGTTTTGAGCGGGACTTCTGAAAACACAAAGATTCTAGATGTGGTTTCCTTGAGGACAGAGACATGTTTCACTCACATCTGCCTTGCTTTCCACAGAGGCAATATGCTCAAAAATAGAGCGATGGCTCAAAATATAGCTACTGAATTAAGTGGCTCCAGCCTTCAGAAACTTACGTCCTGGCTGGAGAGGTGGCTATAAATGCAGGGAAAAGAAATCCCAACACAGACTATATTCATTTCTTATTGTTCCTGTAACAAAGTACCACAAACTGGGTAGTTTAAAACAACACAGGGGAGCCTGAACGGCTCAGTTGGTTTAAGTGTCCAACTCTTGGTCTCAGCTTAGGTCATGACCTCATGGTTTGTGAGTTCGAGTCCCACACTAGGCTCTGCTCTGACAATGCAGAGCCTGCTTGGAATTCTCTCTCTCCCTCTGTTGCTCTGCCCCTCCCCTGCTCGCTCTTTCTCTCAAAATAAATAGATAAGCTTAAAAATCTTCTAAACAATGTAAAGTTATTATCTTATAGTTTTGGAGGGCAGAAGAAGAAAGTGGGTCTCACAGTTTCAGATCAAGGTGTCTGCTGGTCTGTGTTTCTTCCGGAAATGCCAGGGGAGGATCCATTTCCTTGCCTTTCCCAGTTTCTGAAGGTGTTCATGCCCTTGGGCTCGTGGCCCCTTTCTCCACCTTCAAAGTGCACCTCTCTAACCTCGGCTTCTGTGGTCACATCTTTCCTTCTGAGCCTCCTGCCTCCTTCTTATAAGGACACTTGTGATCACACTGGGCGCACCCAGATAGTCTGGAATAATCCTCACATCTCAAGATACTTAATCACACTTGCAAAATCCCTCTTGCCATCAGAAGAAGCATATGCACAGGTTTTGCGGATCAGGGAGATGACACGGGGGGTAAGGGGGCAGTAGGGATGCTCAGCCTGCCTCAAACAGGCACAGACCTAGGAATCCAGGAAACAGGGTTGGGGCAGGGGGAGCCCCTCATGTGGGAGTGGTAGGGGGTTGGGATTTCTAGAATGAAAGGTTTTCCAGCTGAGCCGTGAAGGATAGTTCAAGATGGGGGGTAAGAGTATAAGCTCTGGGGACAGGCAAACCTGTCACTTCAGTTCTCTTGCATGGAGACTAATATAATACCTGTCTCATTTATGGGAAGATTAAATAAGGTAATATATGTAAAGGGCCTGGCTGTGCTGCGTAACTAATGCATAGAACATTTGGAAACGTGAGAGATGCCACCCCCCCCTTAACTCGTTACGGACTTGTCCCCCTCGAGGCTGAAACGACACAACAACAGAGACGTCGTGCGTGAAAAATACAGCATTCGAAGAGTCGCCAAGAAAACATCTTATGGTGCTACTCTCCTTCCCAGAAGTCGCAAGTTCCAAATCTAGTGGTCAAGGTCTCCTGCCAACTTGGCTATTCCCCTCCAAAATAAAAAGAAGCTGAGGGTGCGGTCGACCCGAAGGAAATGCCCCGGGCTCCGAGCAGGAAACCGTTTCCGTAACAACCCAGCCCACGCTATTGTCCTCGCCCACCTAGGGAAATGTTCCCTCCTCGGGGTTTCTTCAGACAAGGTTTCCTTTTAAAGCATTAGGTTGGGTTGGTGAGAGAAAAAAAAAACACAACAAAAAAGTAAATCTGATGGGGACTGTTAAGGACGATGCCGACAGCGGGCAGCTGCTTCCATCATGCCGCTCGGTCACGCGTAAGTGTGCAGAGCCAGCGAGTTCGGGGGTCAGCACTAACCATGAGGAGCATGGGAGGCTCACGTTCTCCCTCTCTACGTGCCAGAACCCTAGCTCAGGGAGGGGATGAAACCACAGGAACAGGAAAGTCGCAGCTACCCAGTATTCTCTGCGTGCGCTACGCAGGTGACATTGGAACACGGGGGAAAGTGGAGAGCAGAGGTGACACCTCACGAAGGCGGTGGGTGCCTGCGACTCTTCAAGTCCTTCAGCTTTTTGGTCAAACAGGTCTGTAAGATTTAAAGATTAAGGGGCTCACCGCCCTAAGCCACCTGTTGAGGGTGTCAACACAATCCCCGCGATTTCTGTGGCTCATACTCAACACCGCCGTTGGCTCCAGCTTCCTGTGCCCACTGGGCTCCGCGGCCGATCTCATGATGGCATTACCACCTCACCCGTTCGTTCCTCTTTGTCAAGCATTGACCTAAAGTTTCGTTAGCAAATCCTCCCTGGAGTCTGGGGGCAACGAAGGGAGTTTACAGAGGATCAAGGGCTTCAAAGAGAAATACCTCCTTCAGTTCCTTCCACCTTCAAGAGTTTCCCACTGGCTTCCTGTTGTATTCTGCGCCTCTTTTCCCCTCTGCCCTTGGTTTTTCTGAGCCTGTTAACCTTTCTCTCAGGGCGGCCCAGGAAAAAACCCCAAATTTCTCTTGTCTTAAGACAGCAGTTCAGCCGTCTCCGCCCTCTTTCTTCTCCTCTTAGTTCAGGGGTTTCGCCTTTGCAGTCCCAAAGGCCTCCAAAGTCTACCCCGAGACAAAGAACCATCTACCGTAGTGCATAGCAGCTCGAGACAGCTCTGGGTTCACACAGCAGTGTCCTCTCTTCCACCAGGCTTGTAAAAGCCACTCTGGCTCTGAGTCTCCGGGATCATCTTATAAAGAGCCTGCACCCACACTGGGAGCCAGCATGATGCTGCCTTCCGCTTGAACAGTGCCTCCATGCCTGTGTGTCTCACAGACCTTGAAGCCAGAAAAGCCCCTGGAGTCGACTCCCTGCTCTTCCTAGCAGAGCTCCCTGGGCCAAGCCAGTTAGCATATCTGAGCCTCACTGTGCCCATCTCTGAAATGGGGATGATAATACCCACGCTGCACGTGTTATAAGGATGAAATACAAGAGTGGACACACCTCTGTCTTCAGCAAATGGTGGCCATTCTTGTCCTGATTGTCCCCACTTAGAAAAAACTCTTTCACTCATTATTCTTACTCTTTAATCCTCTCAAAACTCTATGATGTAGGTGGGCCCGGGAATCATTAGACCCATTTTTAAAAACCACAGAAGTAGGGGCACCTGGGTGGCTCAGTCAACTGAGCATCCGACTCAGGTCATGATCCCAGGGTCTTGGGATGGAGCCCCAAGCAGGGCTCCGCACGGAGCACGGAACTTGCTTAAGATTCTCTCCCTCTCCCTCTGCCCCTCTCCCTGGCTTGCGCTCTTTCTCTCTCTCTAAAACAGATTTTTTTTTTTAATGTTATTTAACCAACAACAACGACAACAACCCACAGAGTTCAGGGTTCCCCTGGCCAAGGTGGCCCAGTTGAGTGGCTGACTGAGCTAAGACCAGAACCACGGCACCCACTTCCCTCCCCAGCAGAACTTCTATAAAACTGCAAGCCTCCAAGCCGCCACACTGGGCAGCCGGAGGTGGGCCAGGGAGGGGAGTGGACTTTGTCCTGAAGTAACGTGATTTTTCCAGCCATTGGGTGTGACGGACGTTGAAATGGGCCCAGACAGCAGCGTGCTTCCCAAAGCCTCAGACCGGACGGTTCTCTCCTGCTGGCGGAAGCTACAAGATGGGTTCCGAACACAGGTGTTTGCCATCTGGGGAGCTGTTTTCTTCTCTCCGGGCCAGATGAAATGGGGGCATGGGGTCCCTAACAAAGTCCAGATTGACCCTTTCAACAGTTTCCTCTTTTGCTCCTACGTTTTATTAATTCCAGTGCTGTGCCCTTCCTCCTTCCAAGGCAATAGGTTGATGATAAACACACATTGCAAAAGTGGACATTGGAGGACAGCAGCCCAGAGGCCGTGGGGACAGGGGCCTCCAGAGGGCGGGTGTGGCTCTGGAGTGGGTCAGATGGCCGGTTTGGGCAATGGAGTTGGCTTGGCTTCGTGTTTGCGTGAATCAAGGCTCCTGTGGTTGCAAGAAACAGAAACTGAGCAGGTTCGAAACTGGCTCATGCCAAAGGCAGATTCATTATTAGCACTTGGGGGTCTGGAGGTCCGCAGGAGTGGGTGGGAACCAGGGCTTGCACTTGTCGAGACACCCTCCTTCCCTCTGCTCCGTCCATGCCCCCCGTCTCTCTCGCTCTCGCTGCCCTTCCCCTCTCTCTTGCTGCGTTTTCTCTGCTCCTCAAGAAACCCGCAGGCTGCCAGCAGTTTTCTCATTTGAATTTGCTCCGTCCAAGGGACCCACAGCTTGGAGCCTCGAATCTCTTAGTTCTGACCAAAAAGGCCAACAAGTGAAAAGGCAGCTCTTGACACAGCTTTTAAGTGCAAGTTACCCAGGGCTGAGTGTCAGCTGTCTTCGTCAAAGAATGGGTGCCCATGAGAGTGGGGCCCTGTGCCGGGAGACAAGCTGCACTGATTAAGAGGCTGCTTGGAGGCCCATCCCAGGTTCCCTGTGACTTGGGTGAAGGGGCAGTTCCAAGCAAAGTTGTGAATGGGGAGAGGACATGAAGGAGAAAAGCCAGCAGGTGTTCAGTACAATGTTGTCTGTACTTAAGGCAAAAAGCACCCGCAGAGGCCGCCTCCTACTGTTTCTGGCGTATTCTGCAGAATACATTTTAGCTGGAGCTCAACTCAGCCAGAAATTCACCACCTAAGATCGGGAACAGGAACACTTTCAGAGGATGGCCGGGATGGCAAGGGGATGACAGAACATTTCAGAGGAGAGCTGCATTTCCTTTCTCAAGTGTGACGTTAGCCCAGAGGACGAAGGACAGGGGCGGGGGTGGGCATACCAGCTGCCGTTAAATTTGCAACGTGCTGTGGGGCCCCAGCAGGCAGAACTGGGGCAAAACAGTGGAACTTACCAGAACACAGATTTTTGACCCAGTACAAGACTGAGCTGCCTTTGGGGATGGGGGTTCCCTATTCATAGAGGGGGTACAGGCAGGGGTGGACAGCCCATGGTGGTCACTGGTGGAGGCAATTGAGTTAGATGAGTCCTAATATTTCCTCCAGTGTCAGAGGGGAGCTCAGTGTTGACCTTATGCGCTGGGTCACAAGCCCTCCTTTTATGGGGCCAACCTGATAGGCTGCCATCGCTGGAGATTGGAGAAGACATTGAACACAGCATGTCCTGAAACAGGACTCTTCCTGGGGGCTGGAAAGTCACTCCCTCTGGTAGGTCTTGAAAAGGTTCTCTGGCCAACTGCCAAGCAAGGTACTGTCACCTGCACCCCCCCCCCCACATAGGCTCCACGATGTGAGAGAGGTACATCGATTCCCGCTTTACAGATCAAGGCACTGAACCCCATCACCATAAAGGTCCATCATTCGGGAAATAGAAAAATTAACTGGGGCATAATATTCATATTATGGAATACTAACATGGAGCAAAACAGAAATACGTGTGTGTGTGTGTGTGTGTGTATGTGTGTGTGTATCACACACACATACACACACACACACACACACACACACACACAGGATAGATCTCCAAAAACAAAGTTGAGTAAAAAAAAAAAAAGAAAGTTGTAGGATAATACATATTAGATATCATTAACGAAATCCCTAAAGCCCACAGAAGCCAATACCCACTGCTCATAGATACATATGTAACATATAAATATACGAAAAAAGGGACACGCCAAATACAAGGGGGGTGAGGAGGCAGGAAGGGTGGGATTGGGCGAAAGCAGTCAAAGGAAAGTTCAGATATGTTTGTAGGGTGTTTCTTTTTTTATTTATGAAAAGCAAATACAGTAAAGTGCAAACCATTGTTAAACTGGGTTAGAAGGAAGATGGGAGACAGGAACAAACCGAGGCCCGAGCCAACTAAAGAACGTTTTCCAACATCGCCTGAGATCCTGGCTAGAGTCATTCCCAGGCTGTGCACCCAGCAGCAAGTGGATTCTGACCCAGTTCTGCTTGGCTGCTGCCCCTGCCTCACATGGGGCTGGCCCCATCTTGTTCGACAGCCCCTCCTCCTTACTCGCCCCCATTTCTCCCCCCACCCACTGCCTGGAACCCCAGCAGCCTCAACCAGTAACACCAGTGAGGCTCAAGAGGCCCAGGGAAGGGAATTGCTGAGAAAGTATCTGATGATGGCAGGGGCCCAGGGGCCTGGGGGGTGAGCACAGAGGAAGGCAGAAATGACTGTAAATAAACGTTTCTGGCCTGACAGCTGTCACCCTGGAGAAGATCAACTTGTCACCTTGGTTCCCAGCACGAGAAGGAGACGGGTCTGGCGTCCCCAGGCTGGGGTTCTCAGCTAGAGTGCCTGTTAGCAAGCAGGTTCCCAGGCTCTGCTCAGGGTGGGGGTGCAGGGTCAGGATCCCATGGCGGTGGGGGCCTCAGACCAGGTGTGTCCCCACAAGCGAACGCACACTGGCTTAAACCAGATCACAGCCCAGTGCCACGGGGGAAACTAAATCCTGCTAATCTTCAAAAATGGCAGAAATGCTTAGCAATAAAGAGAGCTATGACCAAGGAAGAGAAATACAGCAGGAGAGGAAATAAGGCACCCAAACTGAAGAGCAAAGAGGTGCTCCCAGTACCAAGTGATGCTCCCCTGCCCCTTCGGTCCTAAAATAGTCCCAAATTTCAAAGTGCAGGAAGCCAGAGGCTGCAGGGTGCTTCCCACAGAATAGGCGGGAGCGGCCTACAGCCCCTCTTTAGATCCGCTGCTCTAGCGTGCCTTGCCTACGACACTCTTCTAATGTATGGGGCTGTGGAGAGCCTGTGCGTAAGGTCCCTGCTCTCACAGGGGCTTTTATCTTAGCGGGAGAAATAAGCAATGGACAAGTAAGTGTGGTCCGTGTGTAACATGTAAGAGAAGGGGCTGGTGTGGCCGGAGCATGGAAAGAAGCAGAGAGGTGGGGGGCTCAGAGCCACTCCCCCAGGCCGACAGTGCTGGGCACAGATGGGGCTGGAGGAAGCTGCCCGCTCCTGCCCCCAGCTTCGCCCTCTCTTGGCTGCTTCCTCCAGGCACCCTTCCCTTTCACATCCAGGTCCCCTGGCACCTCCCGGAGTTTCACGAGGCCAGTTCACCCCCTAGTGGACACACCTATGCCGTCACCATGGCCACAATGTTTCATGGAACCTCTGCTTCTCTCCTAGCCTAGTAGGAAATAATTTAAGTATCCGGGGCTCAGAGGCAGTGTATCTCCCTTACAGATAAAGAAGAGGTTATAAGAACAACCCGTGGGCGCAGAGGGGCCCTGTCTGAACAGAGACCAGGGGGTCCCAAATCTAGCAGCCCAACCCAGCTAAGCCGGCTGGGCGTGGGAGATGCACGAAGGGAAGAGAACACTGTTAGCCAGGCAGGGGCACCTGCAGCAGGTGGACAATACACCGGCCAAAAGGCATCACCCACGAGCCCAGGAGGGAGGTGATGGTGGCTTCGTGGAGTAGAAGCAGCTCTCTCCGGTCATCAAAAGCCTCCCCATCCTGCGGGGGCCATAAGGAATTCTGTCACGAGGACAGGGCACTGTTTGCAGAAACCCAGGCAAACGTGGCCCACCTGAAATGCCTCCCTGCGCCACACCAGCCCAAGGCACGGCGCCCCCGGGCCACGTGAGTCAAGAACGGATTTTCTTCCAGCAGAACACAGGTTTCCGTCATAGGAAAAGAATGGGTCAGGTTGTGGGCACAGGGCTTAGAACCCTGGGTGGGCGCCACGAAGGGGCCAGCGGCCACACTCCCAGCGGTGGCAACTGGGTTTTTCATTTTTGTTTCAGGGTCCACTCTGCAGGCTTGAACCTGCTGGGAGAGACTCTGGCTTTGAGAAGTTCTTCTCTAAAAAACACTCACTCCTCCCCTCTGCCCAGAACACCTGTCTCGGGTCTGCAACCTGGGCCAAGGGAAGCGGAAGGGGGCCGCTGCTGGAGGCTAGCGGGGGAGGCTGAATCTGAGGGAAGCATTTTTCTGGATCAGACAGGGGCTTCCATTTGGCTCCAGGGCCTGACCTAGAACCTCATATTGTTCAGAAGTTTGCTTTTGAATTTTAATTAACAGCCTTTTTTATTTTTTTTTTTAGAGCAGTTTTGGGTTCACAGCAAAATTGAAGAAAAAGTTCAGAGTTCCCAGGGCCTCTCCCCCACCAACCCCCAGTTTCTTTTTTTTTTTTTTTTTTTTTTTTTTTAATGTTTATTTATTTTTGAGACAGAGAGAGACAGAGCATGAACGGGGGAGGGGCAGAGAGAGAGGGAGACACAGAATTGGAAGCAAGCTCCAGGCTCTGAGCCATCAGCCCAGAGCCCGACGCGGGGCTCGAACTCACGGAGCGTGAGATCGTGACCTGAGCCGAAGTCGGACGCTTAACCGACTGAGCCACCCAGGCGCCCCGACCAACCCCCAGTTTCAATATCCCTCACTAGCCTGGTACATTTGTGATGACTGACGGGCCTGCATTGCCACATGTCCTTATCACCCAGAGCCTACAGACGCATTAGTGTTCACCCAGTGGCGTAGATTCTATGGGTTTGGACAAATTGTGTGTCTGTCATTCGGTATCATATAGAATAGTTTCACTGCCCTAAAACTCGCCCATCCCTCTTTCCCCACTAACTCCTGGCAGCCACTGATTTTTTTCCTGTCTCCATAGTTTTGCCTTTCCAGAATGGTATACATTTGGAATCATAGCCTCTACAAATGGGCTTCTCTCACTCAGAAACATGCATTTAAATTTCCCCCACGTCTTTTCATTGTTTGATTGCTCATCGCTTTCAGGCACTGGATAAAATTTTACCGTCTGGATGTATCACACTTTATTTATCCATTTGACTACTGACAGACATCTTTGGTTGCTTTCAAGGTTTGGCAATTATGAATAAAGCTGCTATAAACACGTGTGCAGGATTTTGCGTGGACATGTTTTCTCTCCCGTTGCTTTTCAGTGTTTTTACTCTTTGCAGGTTTTTAGCTTAACACGCTCAACGTAATTTGTACTGACGGGAAAACTGTGGCTGACACATGTTTGCCCCCCCTCCCCACCTTAATCCAGTATAGGGATAGGGCTCAGGGTTCAGACCACTGAGGCAGCCAGGACAAGATTCTGCAGATGCCCACCCAAAGGATGCATTGTGGCCGCTGCCGTGGGAACCAGCTCAGGGGCTCCGGAGGCAGAATCCTGCTTTCCACTCCTGGCTCTGACTTTTTTCGCTGTGTGTCATTGAACAAGGAAAGCCACGTCTCTGAGCTTCAGTTTCCTCCTCTGAGAAGAGGGGCCGCAGGTCACGAATTCAGAATTCGCCGGGATAGTGGCTGTAAAGCCTTTGCACAGTGCCAGGCACAAAACCAGTGCTGGATAAAAGTCACAGGAACGGGCACATGACCAAGACAAAAGTGAAACGGATTCGACTAGCCCCTAACTCAGTTGCCGTAATTCGACAAAACATTCTCAAGAAACTCCATTCACTGCGAACTACTTTCATTAAAGCAAGAAAGCAGCTCAGAATCTTCCACGTCGACTCCACCTTTGTTGATTCCAGTCATTAAATGTCAGTGCAATTAATTTACGAGGGAAGGGACAAGGATAATAAGCCGGAAAATAGCTTCAGAAGTTGAGGATCCTTGATTGCCGGGATTTCCGAGGAGGTTTGAGTTCTGCATGAATGATTTATTAACCCTCTCTTCCTTGAGGTTTCTAGGACGCGTTCTTTTTTTTTTTTTTTTTTAATGTTTATTCACTTCTGAAAGACAGAGAGAGAGCACAAGCAGGGGTGGGGTGGAGGCGGGGGGGTGCGGGGGGGAGACACAGAATCTGAAGCAGGCTCCAGGCTCTGAGCTGTCAGCGGGGCTCCAACTCACAAACCATGAGATCATGACCCGAGCCAAAGTCTGACGCTTAACCGACTGAGCCACCCAGGCGCTCCTCTAGGACGCATTCTTTGTGCTCAGTATCTGCCATGCAGGGCCTTAGACAGTGAGGTGTGTTTTTACCCTGGCAATCATCTAAGACCCTGTGTTCCCACTCTACTGGCTCATTGGGAGAGAGCACAGGGCAAAAAATACAAGACAGGCGGGCCAGCTGGGAGTTTGCGGGGCCTGGGCATTCTGAGGATGGATGCCGATGGGGGCCCCCAGGCTCCCTTATTGCCCACAGCGTTTATGCCCTTTCACGGCAGTGATGCCCATGAAACGGGGGTGGGGGGGCGGCTTTCTAGTTCTGCAAAGTCATGCTTACAAACCAGCCCTTGAGCCAGCCTTTCTTTACCGCTTCAGAGACAGTCCAATGGAAAGTTCTGTTACAGAGGTCACTGGGCGTCATCAGCAAAAGTGTATAAAGGCCTAGTGGCTGCAAGAGAGCACTCCAGAGCCAGCCATCGAAATTCCAATGCACCAGCTTTACTGTCCTCCTCGCTGTGTGACTTCAGGCTTGTCACTCAATGCTCTGTGCCTCAGTGTCCCCCCATGTATTCTAACAATATCTGCATCATCAGACGGCTCTGAAGCAATGGGCATACAGCACACTCCTGTGGCAGGTGGCGCTGATGACCCTGACCGTGGGGATGCACAAGGAGGAGGAGGAGGCCTGAAAGGCAGTGTGGGTACCTCGGGCAGTGTGCGCCCAAGATCTTACCTGACCCAGTGAGACACGTTGGACAGAAATCCATTTCCATACAGAATCTGAGCTGCGTTTCAGTTGTTTTTAAACTAAAAATGCAATCGTGGGTGTTTACTTCATTTGATCTTCGCTGATCCTTGGCAGGCACCACGCTGAGGCCATCACTTTCACAAGCGCGAAACAAAACAGCTGCCGCACGGCAGGAAGGCCTCTGCTCAGTGTGCTCCGCCCACATCTTGACGGAAGCACCGGAAGGCCACGGCCAGTCCCCTGTGGGAACAATGAGTCAGCCCAACTGGGGCCCAGATGCAGGGCACAGACAGGGTCGGAGGCCCACTTGGCTCCTGCAGAACCAGCCCCAGCACCCTGCGAAGCCCGGGGCCCTCGGATGCGTGCTTCAACACGCAGGGATTATTTGATTCCAAGAACTGGCCTCCCGCTGAGCCAGATTCCTTTCTGTGGACTGTGGCTGAGTGCGCGGCGGGGCGGGGAGGGCCCTGAAATGGAACCAACAGCACGTATTTTAAAACAGGAGACTGACTTTCCAAGCCAGCATCCTGACGGTTCCATCAGACCCACGTGGCAGTCACAGCTCATGAGGCAGTCAGTTCTAGCGAGAGTTCTTTAGAGCCGTGTGGGGTCCGGTCCCTACCGGACAGCTGGTGAGGGTCGTGCGGCCCGGGGAGACAGCTGCAGAGGTACAGGGAGAGGGGGAGCCCAGGCATCTCAGGGCAAGGAGCAGCTGCCTGGAGGGGAGGGGCAGGAGACAGAGAGCAGCCATGACGGCAGGCTCACCCTCCAGCCCACCTGCGTCAATGACGTCACCCGGATGGCTGAGGGTGACATCCAGGCATCAGCTCGCTTTTAAAATGCTTCTGCACTGAGCCTTACCACCTGCTCAGCCCAGGGCCCCAGGGAACTCCGGAAGCCCACTGACCCATCCTGCCACTATCAGACCTCTGGCCTCACCTGGAACCACCTCTGGGGGAGAAGGCAGCTTTCACGTAGTAACCTTGAACCTGCACGGGGCCATTCGTTCACCCACATGTGCCCCCTCTTGCACAACCTCAAGCTGGCCTCACTTGAGTGGCATCTACCGAAATGGGCCAAGTGCCCTTGCCGGCCAACTAAAACCCCACTGTCCAAGGCTCAGGCCTGAGGTGCTAACCAGGTAAAGACAAGCACCGTGCCAAGTTTTCATAAAAACACGTGCTGCCCTTCCCCACACCCACCAGACATGAGCATTCTGCAAAGTTTGCAGCTGAAGAAATGGAGCCAGAAAAGACCAGGACCACGTACAGTTTCTGGGCACAGCACCCACTCGGCGGGGCCCCAGAAGAGACGGTGAGGAGACCCCTTCAAGCCGTGGCCTCTCTCCCGGCTCGTGCATCTAGGGAAGCATCTGGGAGGGTGGGACGGGGACCAATCATGCCACATAAACGTGCCCATTGGCATCGCTCAAGGTTTCACACAAGCCGGAAGCAGGGACTGGAGCCACAGAGCCAAGACTGGGTGGGTAGGAATTCCTCAGGGGACAGAGAAGGGGCGTTGCCAACCCACCAGCCAGCAGGGCCATTAGGGGACCACGGAGGGGTCTGCAAGGCCCCGGAGGAACCAGAAACCAAGCAGGCTGCAGGCCCCCATGACCACCTTCTAGAAGCGAGATGGACACAGGCCTGCCCCGAGGCGGAGGGACTGGGAGTCTTAGTCCCAAGGAGGCAAAGGTGGGCAGGCAGTGCCGCACAGAGACCATGGGCTCAGGCCTCCTGGGTTTAAGTCACAGCCGCCCGCTTATCAGCTCCGTGACTTGAGCAAGATGCTTAATTTCTGGGCATCAATTTTTTCACCTGTCAAAAGAGGTAAATATAGCGTCCAGCCCAGGGCTGATCTGAGGCCCGAACAGCCAGTAAATGTAAAATGCTCGGCACGACGTCTGACACACAGCAAGCACCCGGCAGATGTTAACTATTGAAATTGTCAGTTGAGAACCAGAAGGACGGCAGGCTACCCACAATAAAAACGGGAGCAGCTGCACTTATCTAGGAGCACAGGCCCTCATGGTTGACGCACACAACTCCAGGGCAAGGGGGGACGCTGCTCTTACTCCCCACTTGACCGAGGGGGAAACTGAGGCTCCAAGACATCAAGGAACGCCCATGTCACTAATATTTAGAGCGTTCGCTGTGCGCCACTGTGTCACTAGCCACAGCAGACACAGGAAGTGGTACAGATGGAAAAACGGGCACAGAGGGGTGAAATAACTCGTTCAAAGGTCACGCGGCCAGTAAGATGCGGACCCCAGAGCCGAGCCCACATTTACCTAGCTCCAGGAGCGATGCCCCTTCGACTCAGCTCTGCCTCCCGGACCTTAAGGCTAATTGATGTGGCCAAAACCTCCATCAGAACCCAAAGCAAGGTGAGGAAACAACAGCTGGCCTAAGAGGGCCTGAGAAAGCCCGTGTGAGCGTGGGGTGCTCGGGTGAGCAGCCCCCACAGGACACCGGGTACCACAGCTCAGGGCAGCCACGGAACCGGACCCATTACGCGTCGACCGTGCGCCAAGCTGCCCTCTCTGAGGCCTCGTATATACGACCACATCTGCGGGCAACACCCCTCCCCCCTCCCCCAGAGTCCCGTGGCCCTTCGGAACTGCTGCTCAGTATTTACAGTGTTTGCAGAGGGCTGAGCCCGTGGGCTCCAGGCCGATGCCTTCCAGCAGAACCCTCTGTGATCTCCCGAGCGGATGACAGGCTGGAGACAGACGGGCTCCGGCCGGGGCTGCCGCTGACCTGGACGCCACCCAGCGCGCCCTCCCCACCTGCAGTGGTACCTCAGCCCTGGGGCCCACCCAGGAGCAGGCCCGTGGGAAAAACATCTGAGGACGGAGCCATTCTCTGAGTCATCACCTTAGGTGGAGAGGGAGGGAGTGCAAAACCCACAGGCAAGTCGGCTCCTTCCGACTTTCCAAGGTCATCTAAACAGACCGCGAGGGCACACAGCCACCCGGCTGCCTGGCGTCACTACTGATGAGGGTCTTGCTAAATCGGATTTCCCCTCCACTGAACTTGGGCCCTTGTTCTTCTACAGCCTCTTCAGTTATGAACCAGACCTCAGAGATCTACTGGTGGAGGAAGGATTAAGCTCTCCGTCCAGGGACCCCAACCTCCATCCTGTCCAAGGCCCCCCCTTTTACAGCTGACAAGTAGAGAGCCTCATCCTCCACTCCCGGTGTAAAAAGCCTCCTCCCCGGTGTGTGCTCCCCACAGCGACGCAGGCCCGTGCTAACTTCTCAAGCTAAATTTCTGTGGCAGTCTACACGGGTCCAGTCTCCAACTCTTGGGAGCTTTCCCAGAGACAGAGGCGTCTCTGGCCGCTTACGGTTACACTTGTTTGAGAACGCGTCGAGGGGAGCCCTGCTCTAGCCCTCCTCCCCCTCCCAAGGCTTACGGTCTGGTTCTCAGGTCAGAGCCCAGGACAACTGCAATCAACTTCAGCCTGTACTTTCTGGGGACTTAAGATAAGAGAGTTCTTGGGTCACAGAAGGCCTGGGTCCACCCTGCTCTGCGCTGATCCCTCTATACTTAGCACCCTGTCTGGCGCAGAGCGGAGGCCCAGAGAATCTTTCGTTGACTGATTGCGTGATGCATGAGGTCAACACACTCTCGTCAGTTTGGAAAGCTCCAGATGCAAGTACGACTGTCCTCAAGCCCTATTTTATGAAGCCAGAGCGGCCAAGCACAGTTGTTAGTAATGCCGGTAAACCCCACGTGATGATTTGGAAATAACTGGTAAGCCTGCAAGCTCAACCCTGCGCGGACAATGTGGTTTAATGAGGACCTGTTGACCTTACAAGCATTTCCAAGAGACAGCCACCAGCTGTTCACAGGGAACGGGAAAGAAGCAAGCCACAAGGCAGAGTATGAAGAAGTACTTTAATAGCTCAAACTCAAAGTCATTGTGCCCCCAGTTCTGAAGAGATTCCTAAAAGAGGCAACTTCGGCCGTTTGGGAAGCCAACGGTCACCGGCCTGTGGTCTCTGGCGTCCATCTCCTCTGGGTGCTGACCGCGAGGAAAGCAAAACCGTGCCCAGGACCATTCTGGCTCCCGTGGGGCCTTCCTCCACCTATGCGTTATATCAACTGCCTTAGTTGGACTAAGATGACGACTCAGTTAAAGGGAGAGACAAATGTTGACTGTCTAAGCAGGAACGGTCCAAGCCGGCAAGGAAAAGCACACTGCATACATAGGAATACAGAAGGGCGAGCTTCTGCCTACGGATCTATGACATTACATTTGTTTTGCCTGCAAACTATCAAGAAGGATTCTGTTGGCCAGGGTGCTTCTGCTGAACAAGGAACACGGTGGTCCGAAGTCTTGAGTGTCCTGTGCCACCAGCCCAGAGTCATCATGCACCGTCCACTGGAGAGTCTTTGAGGGGAAACATGAAATCCAGCTCATGCCTCTACCTATGGGTCGATTTCTTCAGGAATCACCGTAATCATAATGTCTTCGTTGCCCCTGCGGACAACCATGTTCAGGGTGCTTTCCTTTTTAATGACGTCACTGACGTCATTAGCTGAGACCACCGACTGTCCATTGATGCTGATTATGACGTCGTTTTCCTTGAGCCCACCCCTGCAACACAAGGGGAAACACGATTGTAACGCTTCCATTCCCCCGGGTCTAACTGCCAGGAGAGGGACTCGACTGTGCATTGACAGAGGCACAGTTTAGAACCCAGAAGCCCCAAGCGCATCGGGTGGGGTGATGGCGAACTCACATGACAGTAGCTTCAACTACCAACGGATTGCGTCATTTCCTTTTGAGAGTTTTAGGCCAAATCATCAGTCCTGTCCATTGCAGAAACGCTCCCCAGCACTTGTTATGATTGGATGACAGACTGACCCCAGAGGAGGCAAGGATATGCCGCAGACCGTCTACCACGGATCGTGCCCGTGGCCAGCTTGCTTGTCATGGGCATCACAACTCGGAGGACGGTCCCCTAAGGAGCAGGTGGAATGGTTCCACCTTCTTTTGTGTTATTATTGCTGTAACTTTAGCTCTTACAAATAAGCAAGAGTCAAATAAGTGTCAAATAAGCTATTACGGTCCTTTAGTGGTCTAGCACGGCGTCAGCAAACTTTTTCTGTAAAGGGCCAGATAGGAAATATTTTGGACTTTGCAGGCCATGTGGCATCCATCACAAGTCAACTCGACTGCCGTGGCCGTCAAGCCACTGTAGGCAGTGTGTAACTACCGAGCTTGGCTGTGTTCCAGTAACCTTCACTTACGGACACTGAAATGTCAATTTCGTACAATTTTTATGTATCAGAAGAAAATACTCTTGCTTAAAAATTTTTTCAGCCGTTTAAAAATGCAGTATCTATCCTTCGCCCACGGGTCATATTAAAGCGGAGCAGTCGGCGGGCCAGATCCGGGCCCCAGGGAACAGCTTGCAGGCCCCACCCCGTCTAGCTCTTCTCCCTGCATATTATGTCCGTAGAAGTAAGAAGTGCTGACTGCCTGCTGAGCTACTTCTTTTCATGTTACTTGGATGTTACCTGGGTTATTGTTCTG
Source organism: Panthera onca (assembly GCF_046562875.1). Lineage (NCBI taxonomy): Eukaryota > Metazoa > Chordata > Mammalia > Carnivora > Felidae > Panthera > Panthera onca. Next base: position 9,550,287 of record NC_138349.1, read on the forward strand.
GAGGTACAGAACAGACAGGTATGGCCTGGTCGGTAACAGACGGAATCAGAGAAGGCAGGCTTCTACGGGAAATGTGTCCGTCTGGCGGCCCAGGACGGGACCACTGCCCAAGATCTCAGGGCCACTGCTCCTTGAACCCTCTTTCCCCAGCCAGGCCTGCCCCAGAGACTCATGAGAGTCAGATGTCATTCCTTCCACCTGAATCACCTCTCAGGAAGTGAGGACTTCTGAGGACAGGAAGCACCCTTTTGCTGATGAGTGCTGAGCTGAACCAGGCCCGAAGGTCCCGGCTGGCAGGACCAAGGGTGTCCAACCCTTTCATCAGGGACCCTCACCACCACTTGAGCCGATATGAAAAGAACACAGCCTTCCCCGACCGCCCCCAGGAACCGCAGGGATAATCCGGCAAAGAGAAAATAGTTCTAACTCACGCTTCCGCTGGAGTGTCAGGAATGACTTCAATGATATACGCTCCCGAAAGCACATCCGGGAAGTCTCGGTGACGGTCTTTTAGCTCTTTGGCTTTGCTGCTCGGGAGGAAAACACCTGCGTTAACATCAAGTAACAAGGGGCCTCTGTTGGCTGAGACTCAGCTCTCACCCAGCTTCTCCTCCTGATCCCTGAATCCGAAATAAAATAGCCCCAGGAGGTCTGATTCTGCTTCGCTTACATGTCTATTAGAGTCAAAGATCTACTGGCTGACAGGAAGTACGGTGCTTTATAATTATTATTATTCTTAATTTTACTAATGATTTAATAGTAGCTATTGTAACGTAAGGAGTGAATACGGTGTAGCGGTTGCCCAGGTTTGGAGCCCCAGCTCTGCCACTTTCTGTGTGATCCTGGGCAGCTGCTTAACCTCTCTGTGCCTTAGTTTCCTCACCTACAAAACAGGAATAATGACAATACTCTATGATGTAGGGGTCGTTTTGAGGATTAGGTGAGATGGTCTGGACGCAGCACCTGGCCCGGTGCCTGGTGCGGAGCAAATGTGCGGTAAATACAGTGGCTGGTGTCACTGTGGCTGGCGACCCGTGCCACCACCCGTGGATCCAAGCCTGGGCACACGTTCAATCACTCGGTCCTCACCACCCACCAAAATGCCTGCACTGTTATCCTGGTCCCGGAGAGGAGGAAACTGAGGCACAGAGGTCAAGTCATTCCCCAGGTCATGAGCCAGGAAGTCGCACAGCTGGGACAAGAACTCAGGAAGCCAGATGCTAGGGTGTATATTCCTTCCCCATACCTTCATCGCCCATGACTCCAAGACAAGTAACTGATTCACATTTGAGTCTCAGCAAATCAGTCCACACATTGTGGAGTGCTAAAAACGACACCACCATTCATAATATGCATCTAAAGGATAGTAATATGGTCACGATTAATAGTAAATTAATTACGATAATTCATATGTTAATGCCTACATGAATACGTTCTGCTCTTTGCTACCTGTACCCGCAAGAGTTTCCACTGTGCCCTTAGTTACCAGGCTCGTGTGCTTATACCAGACGTTTTCATCAAGGGTAAAACACCAGTACGTTATAAGCCTGGCAGCCGCACGCCACGGCTTCCACCGGCTCCGGCAAAGAAGCCTGACCCAGCATTCCGGCAGCCACAGCCCACACACGGTCGCACTCCCAAAAGGCAGGGTGCTTTGGGCTGAGGGAGGTGCTGGGGCACTCCTGGAATGTGGGTTTCAACGGAACAAGTGGGAAAAGGAAGGCATGAGGGAGAGTGACCAACACGCCCCACTGTCCAGGCCTGCCTTCAAAGAGGAGGGCAGAATCTTCTAGAGGGAAGGACCTGTTCCCTCCAAACACAAAAAACAAAACCCCCAAAATGAAGCATAAAACCAGAGGCCCAGGGGAATGGCCCCTCCTCTTTCCTGATGTTTCTCAATTATAACCAGAAACCGAGATGCTTAAGGCAGCATGAGGTTTCCCTTTCAGGGTGCCAGTGAGAGCCTTCCTAAGTTTAGGTTTAAGTTTAAGATACACACACAGACGTCCCGCTTACCCACCTGGATGTGAGCGACATCATTCGGATGCCAATATACTTCTTCTTGGTAATGGCTTTGCCTGGTGGGACGACAAAAGGACAACAGGTCAGCCCAGTTGGCAGCTGTACTGGGGACACCAGGAGCTGTGAGGTTCAGTCCCTGCAGTGTATAAAGTCAGGGCCACGGGGGGGGAACGCTGACGATGTGGTTCAAATCCTTCTCAGGCCCCTACCTGCCATGGCACCTGGGGAAAGTCCTGTCATTTTTGTTAATGGCCAAAAACTGAGGAGTGATACTTGCTTCCTCTTTGCCTTATCCTGACCTCCAATGAGGGTTCTAGCCCTCCGATAAATCCAGAATCTGAGCCCTTCGTCCCACCCTGGCGTGGATGACCAGGAGAGTCTCTCACCTGGTCCTACAACTTCTGCCCAGCCCCTCCAGCGGAGTCTCCATGCAGCCATGACAATGACTTTTCAAAGACGTCCACCAGATCACGACCTTCCCTGTTCTCAATACAACCCAAGGCCTTCACCACGGCCACCACGGCACAGAGGTCAAGTCTCCGTGACCCTGGCTAACCGCTTTCTGCATCCATCTGTGCGACCCTGAACCTCACTGCACTCCAGCCACGTGACCCACTCGCTGTGTGTGCTGTGCCCACAACGGAGGCCTTGAATCCACTGTTCCTTGGTCTGGAATGTCTCCCTCCCGGCACTCCCTCAGCTCACCACCCTGCTTCATTTTCAGGGAAGCATCATTGGTATCTGAAACCTTGCATGTTTGTCGAGTACCACCCTCCCTCCCCCTCCAGTCAGAGTGTAAACATCACGCATGCCGGGACCTTGTGGAGCCATGGAACCCCCAGCCTAACCCCAAGCAGAGACGGGTCAACAAACGTGTGTGGAATGAACGATCTCCCTGAATCTCAGTTTTCTTATCACTAAAATGGGACTAATACTTCCCTCCTGAGAGGGCAAAGGAACTTAATGAAATAAAACGATGTATAGAAATCACCTAGGATCGTGCCTGGCACATATTCGACCAAACCACATGAAACATTTACGGGCAAAAAGGGTCAAACTTCTGTGACCCAATGCCAGGGGCCTAACAACGTGTATCCCATTTCCCTTCTCGATCTGAAAAGGCTTATTAGCTGACGTTCAGGGGTGCAGCCGGGCCTGCCTGAACCACCCGCGGCCACGCGGGGCCATGCTTTACCTTTGGCCTGTCGGTCATGGGACTCGGTTAGGAACTTTTTAATCTTATCTGATGGGATTGCAAAGGAGATTCCGGCTGTCACCTTCAGAGTGTTAATCCCAATGACTTCGCCATCCTGAAAAGCAAGATGGAAACAGCCTGTTGGGCCCATGAAGGTTTACCAGAAGACACGCACCAAAAGCGAACAGATCGTCTGTAATGAAGGAAGTCTTTGAGCTGTGAATGGGTGGGGAGGGGGAACCGGGTGGAGGGGGTCCCGGGGCCGCAGGGGTAGAGGCATCACTTGGGCAGTACGAGCCAACACACATCAGGCTCTGTCCTCAGGGAGCACCGTGCCACAAAAACAGCCTCAAGAGGCTGGTTTCGAGGTGCTCCTTTGCTCCTTTCCCAGGGAATATTTCTGAAACCTCAGAGTCCCTTAGGTGGCTGTCCACAGCCTCCAGCTTCTTCCATGTTCCATGATCTAAAGATTCCTCTGCTGATACCCAGGGGGACAACCTTAGTGACTAGGGGTTACCAGGAAAACACAGTGCTATCTCCGTGCTGTCTCAGCAGCCACAGATGTTACAGGGGCTGCAGGGTAAGGCCCCGCCTCGCTTCCTCTGCTTGTCACAGACCGGCTTCAGATCATGGAGGAAGCCAGTCTACGGGCTGTGCTCTCGTTCAAGACAGATTCCTAGTTTGGCGAACGCTACTCGTGAAATAACAAGACCCCTTCACCGTTATTCTGCACACCCTTGTTGAATGGTTTGTTTAGCTCAGGCTGATAAGGGACAAGTGCCAAGCGACTACAAATTCTCTCCTCGTACAGTTCCTGCAACACAGGATTCGGTCCCCGACACTGAGAACCTTCCAGCAGGCCCTGCCACCCAGGGCCTCTCTAAAGACGGCCTCGATTTCCCATGGAGGGAAATGAGAACAGGGCTGGGTGACCCCTGAGCTGCGTAGGCCTCACTCTGACAGATTCTAAAGCTTCCCTTTTCATGCTTATGTATTTAAATATAGCCTTATGTGACATCTCTGTGAGCGGGGGCAACTCCTCATTTCAGCCAGGTCTTAAGGGAGGGCTCCTGGCCAAGACAAAGACTGTGGACGAGCCAAGCCAGCTCCTGTGGCGGCCTGGGGACCTCATTTGAAGGCTGTGCCTTTTTGTAACAGGCCAGAGCTGCTGACACCTTCAAAAGAAAGGCCTCCCCCTTTGGCTGCTCCTGGGTTGGACCCAAATTCCACTGAATTTACTTGTAACTTTGAAACCCAAGCATGTCTGCTGGCATAACACTTCCAACCCCGACTCCCACATGCCTTACTCTTTCCAGAAAAGATAAGAAGGGTAATTTCTAAGGATGTGGTACAGACTCACAGATTTCACTGTAAAAGAATCAGATAATGTGCTGTGGCAAGTTCATGTCTGAAAAGAAAGCAAAAAACAGCAAAACAAAAAACAAAAAAACATGTACACAGATTTAAAAAAAAAAAAAAAAGGCCTTACCAGGTTTACTAATGGTCCTCCCGAGTTTCCATACTGAAATTAAGCAAAAATTAGAAGGTTATGAGTTTATGTCTTTACATGGCCTTGTGCATTTGCCTGCCTGGCAGGTTCTCTCCTTGGATTTGTTCCTGTCAACCTAATATGCTGCTGGAAAAAGGGACCTTAAACATTTTCAGAAAGTTTTAGATGTGCCATAAATGGGAGAAAAAATTTTTTTTTGGCTCCAAAGCCCAGAGGCCAACTATGACCCCCCTCAAACACCCAACACCCACTTCCTTCTCCTGGCAACACACTGGCTACCAACCGGTATTTCAAACCTGCCCCCACCCCACCCCCATCCCCCTATGCGATCCCCGCTTTGCCGCTGTGGCTGGAAATCCACATGGTTTGTTCTTTTTCCACTACTTCATGCGGATCACAAGAAAGTTTGGGAATGAAACCTTTTAGAGCAGCAAATGTACAAAACACACTGTTTCTTATTTATTAGACAGATGTAGGGGGAAACACGTTGCTCTGTAGAAAGGCCGATCCATGGGGCTCCTGGGTGGCTCAGTCTGTTGAGCGACCGACTTCAGCTAGGGTCATGATCTCACGGTTTGTTGAGTTCGAGCCCCGCGTCGGGCTCTGTGCTGACAGCTCGGAGCCTAGAGCCTGCTTCTGATTCTGTGTCTCCCTCTCTCTCTGCCCCTCCCCCGCTCATGCTCTGTCTCAGAAATAAACATTTAAAAAAAAAAAAAAAAAAAGAAAGGCCAATCCTATAAGGAGACGGCCAACGGGGAAAAAATGTGGTTTATAAAAGATTCCATTGAGGAGATGGTGTGGAGCAAGGCCTGGCCTCCTTAGACATGGAACAGTATGGGCCTAACGCTCAGACCATGCCCCAAGGCAGAGCAAGCACCTCTGGGGGTGACAGCACCTGCACCAGGGTGAACGTCCCTCCTGCACAGAGCCTCAACATCGGGTCCGCTGAGCGGCCTGGGGGCAGAGGAGCCACGGCCCCTCCAGTGGGATGGGGAGCTCCCTTGGGCTGCAGACCTTGGTGTATCTGAAGTCCCCTTCACCAGGAGTCCCTGGAGATGGCTGAGGCCGAGGACCAGCCCTCGGCCTCAGCCGCTTAGGGGTTCAGAGGTAACACCTTGGCCGGCACCTCGAGGATCCTGGCTCCACCCCGGGTTCCTAAGCCCAGCTCTCCAAACACCTGCCCGACCCCACGGGACTCACGTTGATGATGGCATCGGTCTGGATGTAGTCCATGTCCGAGTTCCGGAGCCCCAGCTCTTTGCCACCGCGCTGGGTGGTGCTGACGATCCCAGTGGTGACCGTGTTCTGAAGGGAGAACGGGCTTCCGATGGCGACCACGAACTCCCCCGGCCGCAGCTCGGAGGAGCGGCCCAGCAGCAGGACAGGCAGCTTGCCCTGGAACCACAAGGTTGGCGTTGCTGCGTTTGGTTAACAGAATGGACGACGCGCAGGCGTCGGGGAGTGTCGGGCGGTGACGGGCCTCGTGCGGGAGTGAGGGCAGGCCCGGGGCCTCCCGTCCCCTCCCGCCCACCGCCATCAGCACGTCGCAAGCTGCTGAGGGACAAGTGAGCGTTGGAGCCGCTGACCAAGGAGAACACGGAAGGTCATGAGAGGCCATCGCGGGGTCGCGCCCCATCTTGACTATTAGCACAGACCTGCTGTGAGACCCTGAGACCAGGGGACAGGAGACAAAGTCTGGACTTGGGGCAAGGCTGCCTGAGGAAGGGAAGGCGCACAGAAGGGTCCTGAGCCTACACAGCCTTGGGTGGAATGGGGTGGAAGGAAAGGGCAGAGCCACCCCCGCTCATCACAGGTGCTTCTGTCCGAGTCCTGGAGGATCGGGAGCACTGAGGCTGGAGCTGCACGGGTTCGGCTGGGTGCATCTCTGTGCTAAGTGCAGGGCAATTCTGGAGAGGCGCAGGGAGCGGGAGGGGGCGGCGAGGCATCCAGCTCCCCCCATCCCTCCACCGGCCCCAAAACCCCAGAAGTAGCCTCTCTCCTCGCCCAAAAAGAGCGCCCCATCGACCACCACTGCTCCGCGCGGCCCTGGTGAACTGACCAACCCCGCGAGCCTGATCCCCAGGGCCCTGTGAGGCTCCGGCAGAGTCAGAAGCTCCAAATAACTCTTCACTGAAACAGGGCAAAATAAGGCCAGCTGGAGTAGCCAGGCCTAGAGCTGGGCTTCCATAGGGACGGCCTGAGGCTCTCCCCCTCCCTTCCTTCCTGAGCCAAGCAAACCTTCCTCTCGCCTTTGTTCCCTGAGTCAAGAGCAGAGTAGCGGCTGCCCAAACAACGGGAACCAGGTCCAGGAAGCCGAGACCCCGCCCAGGCCTCATGCACGTCCAGCCCCCTCACATCCACCTCAACAAAGACAGAAAGAGATGAGGGGGGCCCCCGAGAGGATGGGGTGGGCGAAAACCAGGGTTATTTTAGCATCTGTTCTGACACGGAGAGGGCAGACACCAGCGGATGAGGCGAGGTGCCCATTTAACAGATGGACAAATTGAGGCCCCAAAAGACTGGGTGACTCGAGACAGAGCAGAGATTCACACATCAGACTGTGCCCCCAAACCCAGAGTCCCTCATCCTCTGACATGGCGCTAAGCCATAAAGACCCCTTCCCGCCCCCAATAAGGAAGACGCTGGCTCAGAAAGTTCACGGAGGAAGAAGGAATATTGGAGAAGGGATCTAAGACCTCACGCTGACTTCGAGAAATGGCAATGAGAAGGAACGCCCCTCAGAGCACAGACAGCAAGAAGCGCAGTAGAGGCCTGTCAAGGGCACAGATTAGATCCTGATTAGATCCTGGTGCGAGTTCATAACCCCCTGGGTCTCCAGGGTTGTCGTCTGGAAAACGGGAATAATGCGGCACAGCTCTCTCACGGGGGAGTTGTGAGAATTAGGCGACAAGACCCGAACAACACCATGAATACCGCCTGGCTCATGTTAAGCACCATGTGACTGGGACGTGTCAGCATCGTCTAAGTGTTAGTTATCGTTACTAGCACTGGGATCTGTGCAGACCCAATGGGGGAACCCGGCCAACTAAACTCCCACAAGCTCGTGTGCCGTCGCCCAGCCGGGAAGAGGCAGGTGGCACGGGTCTACACTACCAGTGACCCTTGGGGTCGCCCGAGGCCGGAGCGCACGGTGCTGTTCTGGAAGGGGCAGGCCCGCGGCCCCGCACCCCCAAGCTTCTCGGCGTCCAGAGGCACACCAGCGGCTCAGTTCGGCCTGTTTACTCTGGGCCCGTGCCAGCCACCCCTGCCAGGAATGACTTCATCCAGCAGTCACAGCGGGTGGGCGAGCAGGGCCAGTGATGTATACTCAGCCACTCTGGGGGAGGCCTGCTGGGGACACTACCCCTCCTTCGGGGCTGGGCCAGGGGACATGGCGGCGAAGGATCCTGGGGCTGGCTGTGTCTGGCTGCCCAAGATAACAGTTGCTTTTCACCAACTCCAAGGCAAGAGATCAAGTTCAAACAGAGAGGTGGGCCCAGCCCACATCAGCTCAGACACAAACCGGGAACCGCATCAGAAAGTTCCGTGGGGCAGGGCTCGCCGTGGGGCTCTCAAACAGCCTTGGCACACCCTCGATTCCTGCATTCCACCTGTACCCCGTCGGAAGGGAACCAGGCCCAGGCTCCCAGTTCTCGGGGTTCAGGAGGCAGAGGGGCTCTGAAGATGACACCCCTTGAGCTCTTCTTTCCCAAGTCTGAGCTCGAGGCAGAGGACGAGGCAGGGAGACAAACACTTTGGGGTCAGCAGAAGCTGTAAGGACAGAGGAGAGTCCCCCCCCCCCCCACGCCCCCCGCCCCCATGAGGGGAGGAGAATACCAGGGGCCTGGGTGCTGCTCAGCCGTGCTCACTGGGGAGGGCCGGGCCTGGGGGCCTTCAGCACGGTGAAGTCCTCACACTCAAGGGACCACACGGGCTTGGACAAGTGGACACCAGTGGTACTAGCCCAAGTCTCCCCAGGAACCAATCCTCCCTGGAACACAACCGGGGGAAAGAACCCTGGATCCCAAGAGGCCAAACCTGCACCAATGGTACCAGTGGGCAATGCCAACCCTCACCTTGTGTAAGCTGTTACTCACTCGTCTCCTGGATCACGAAGGACAATCGTAGACAAAAATAAGCAAGCGGACATATCCCAAGGGGGTGGGGTTTTTAACACGAAGCCTCTACTGACATGGAAGGGAATGAACCTTCCACCTGCCGGCTGACAAAGCACTTTCACGGCCATCTTGAGAATTAGCGCCTGCGTCCCCTCCATTTCACAGATGTGGAAACTGAGGCCCAGAGATGCAGTGACTCCTCACAGCTCATGAGCAGCCTGGCTAAAGAAGAGAACAGGCTTCCCAACTCTCAGACCTGCGCTCCTGGTACGTGTTACCCTGAAGTCCAAGTGGAGGCAGAGATCTTTGCAAAGGGGTGACGTGGGGCAGGAATGTGGGTCAGGCCAGGCTTACAGCTCTCCATGAAGTCAAAATGCCTTCTCAGGGCCATCTGGCCCCTGCTCCCCACAGGGGCTGCTGGCCCCACAAGCGTCAGGCTCTCTAGCTGTTCCGGATCCAAGCAGGCTCATCTGATCAGTCTTTACCTCGGGTCTGTCTGCTCAATGCAGCTATACCTCTGCTGGCCAAATTCCTACTTGGTAATTGAGCATTTTATCCCATGGCTGTCTAGACACACGGTCCACAGGAGGCCTCGGGGGGGATGAAACGCAGATACGGCTGGAAGCACCAAGACACGAATTGGCCTTGACCGCTCAGCCCGCTCCTGGTTTAACTCCGCAGTGCTGCCGGAAGGCTGGCTCCCGAGACACCCACATCAAAGCCGCCTCGAGGCTCCTGAGCAGACGCTCCGCCTGAGTCTCCTTCTGAAGCGGCCCCAGCTTCACAGGGCCTGTCAGAGAAGCCAGCCCCTCTCCCGACAGTCCCTTCCCACAGCTCACCATCCCGGGCACGCAGCACGCCTGCGATGTTAGGACACAGGCATCTCTCCTCCACTCGGTACGAAGCAAGGGTGCGAGCAGCATCTATTCCCACGTTGGATCCTTTAGCCACCGGGTGGATGAAAACCTAAGTCGGGTGTGCACACCGCAGCAGCGTGTGTGTGTGTGTGTGTGTGTGTGTGTGTGCGCGCGCGGGGAGGGGGGAGGGGGGCAGTGCGGGGGGTTGAGCTCGTAAGTGGCCGCAGCGAGACTCCAAGGCTCCGTGTCAGAGCTGAGAAGGAGCCCTCGGGCTGTACCCGGAGAGCCTGAGTCTCACGTTTGGCCTAAGTCCTTCGAGGACCAGGGATATTTCATAGCGTGCCCGGTATGCTCCCAGTTCTCAAGGTCACATTCATGCTCATGGGGCGGGGCGGGGGAGCTATCTGGATGTGACTCAAGACCATTAAACAGCATCCTCACAACAGCACCACCGAGAGTGACTTTAAGAAAACACGAGGGGCGCCTGGGTGGCTCAGTCGGTTAAGCGTCCGACTTTGGCTCAGGTCACGATCCTGAGTTCGAGCCCCGCGTCGGGCTCTGTGCTGACAGCTCAGAGCCTGGAGCCTGTTTCCGATTCTGTGTCTCCCTCTCTCTCTGACCTTCCCCTGTTCATGCTCTGTCTCTGTCTCAAAAATAAATAAACGTTAAAAAAATAAATTAAAAAAAAAAAAAGAAAAGAAAACACGAAACCCCCTAACTCCTGAGTTTTCAGCCCACTGTCACCCAGGCGGAGGGAGAAACAGCCCAGGTGAGGTTGTCAGAAGTCCTGGGTGTGGACTCCAGACTCCGCAGGTCTGTATTAAATTACTAAACACTAGCCATTGGCAGGATACTGACTGTGAGGTACGTTTAATGCTAGAACTTGGGGGAGGTGAGCGTAGAGTGTGATTAAAGAAGGCTCTCCCATTCAATTACAACAAACAAACAACCAGCAGGCCGGGCAGCACTCCCGTGAAACACCACCACCATGAAAGAGAACTTTCTCAACAAGCATTTGCCGAGCGTCTCCTAAGTGCCCGGCACAGTGAACACAGAAGATCAGTGAAATCCATCCGTGCCCACCCCTCCAGCCGTACTGCCTGGTGGGCTGGAGAGTCACACGGCAGTAAAAAAGCACATGGTCCAAATCTCCATTGCCAAGGTCAGTTCAGTCTAGAATGTTCCATAAAGGCTAACTATAGATCAACACGAGAAACGATTTGGGTGTTTCAATTAGGGTATTTTCAGCTGCAAGTATCAGAAAACCCGACTCAAAATGGAGCAAATGTCCAGCTGTTCAAGGGCAAGATGGTGGCAGGGCTGATCACCTCAAAGACTCATGGACATCCTTCCTTCTGTCTGATCAATTTAAGCCACCTGCCTTCCAAGTGTTATGTAAAGACAGAACTATGCCCAGTGGATGTCAAAGGATCTTTTCTCTTCTGTGTGTCTCTTCAGAAGAGCAAAGAATCCAGAGGCCCAGCACATTCTTCTTCCTGGGTCATCGGCCAGCAATTAGTCACAAGATTACCCTCAACCATGCTTTGACAAGGGGAACGTGGCCCCCATGACTGCCTTAGCTTCTCCAGAATTTGTCTGCCTTAGGAATGGGGTGGATCATGGTTGGACAGACCAGGGCTGTAGCAGCAAGGAGAAGGAGGGCTGTGGGGTGGGAGCCATCAGCAACCCCCAAGGCTTAGGGGAAAATGGTTCACTGTAGAGCAGCGATCCTAGGTGCTCCTGGATGGCTCAGTCAGTTAAGTGTCCAACTCGGCTGAGGGCATGATCACACAGTCCATGAGTTCAAGCCCTGAATCGGGCTCTGTGCTGCCAACTCAGAGCCCGGAGGCTGTTTCAGATTCTGTGTCTCCTTCTCCACCTCTCCCCCACTCACGCTCTCTCTGTCGCTCTCTCAAAAATAAATATTAAACAAAGTTTAGAGAAGCGATCCTAATACCTAACAATGTTTGGGAAGGGCTCTACTAAGTATATGCTCCTTCATGCAGTTTTTTGGTGGGGTTGGGATGGGAGCAAAAGGAGAAATCTGCTTCAAAAACAAGTAATGGTCACGAAATGTCTGTGTTCGTGCAAGACACAAATGGTCCAAGCAGAGCCTGGCCTAACCCACCCCTTGTATGCGTGCCCTACGTGCGTCGTGCTCTGTCATCTGCTTGACGTTTACAACCAGACACTCTGGGCAGCCTGAGTGGCTCAGTCTGTTGAGTGTCCAACTTCAGCTCAGGTCATGATCTCACGGTTTGTGGGTTCGAGCCCCACACCAGGCTCTGTGCTGACAGCTCACAGCCTGGAGCCTGCTTTGGATCCAGTGTCTCCCTCTCTCTCTGCTCCTCCCCTGCTTGCGCTCTGTTTCCATCTCTCTCTCTCTCTCTCTCTCTCTCTCTCTCTCAAAAGTAAATAAACATTTAAAAAAAAGTTTACAACCAGACGCTCAGTGGGACAGACCATCGTGCCCATGACGACGACGTTCCCACAGCTAGGAGATGGAGGTCCCAGGACCAGAATCCTCCCTCTGCCTCCAACCCAAGTGACCTTCTCTCCGGCCTACCCTGCCCACTGCCCAAATGCTCACGGTGCAGGACCTTCCCACAGGGGCGAGTGAGGGCAGCAGAGATGGTACATGACAGGGCACCTGGGGAGTCGAAGGGCAATCAGCACAGAAACCAGCCAGGGGAGGCCAAGTTCACGAGTCCTCGGGGCGAGGGCCTGGGCCATGCTGTTTCTCCAGTGCCGGGAAGCTGAACTATCCTCAGACAAGCCTGGGCCGGGGCCTGGCGGCAGGGCTGTGTGGCCCCACCTGCTTCGAGGACTCTGCGTGGGGCCTGGGCTCCTGCTGAACGTGAATCACAACCACCGGACGCCCCGAGGAAGGAAGGCTGGGTCTGTGCTGGGTAACGTCCTGGGTGATGGCTTCCTTTGGGCTTATTCTCCAGCAGCAGCCAAGGGTTGTGCACAAGTGCACAAGTGCGCCACACGCACACGCACATACGTGCCCCCTCGGCCGCCGCGTATCCCAGGAGCACAATGTCCCAGGCAGCGGGACAGCCGGGTTTGGACCTGGTTCTGTATTAACTCACTCTGCGACCTTGGGCCACCTGATTGACTTCTCTGAGTCCCGGATTTGGCCACTTCTAAAATAAGGTTGTTGGCGGCCGGTGATGTCCAAGGTCATTCCAGCTCTGACAATTAGGGTTCTTTCCAAAAGACCTGGCTGATTTCCAAAAAACCTATTAGCAGACAACCGTTAAACTGATGAGATCAAAACAGCCACCGCCGTCCTTAATAAATCTCTTTTCCTACAAGTCCCCGACGGGGGCAGATGGTCCTTGCAAGTGCCTGCCTCAAGAGGAGAGGGGACTCCTGGAATTCTCCAGATGCTGGCTCAGCCTGTAGTCATCTAGAGAGGACCTAAAGGCAACGGCCTGTCAGTCTTTCAGCGTCTGGCCACACTGGGTTCTGCCTACGAGCCCTTGAATGCTCTCAAACTACTGCACTCCTGCCCTGAAGCTGACAGAGAAGGCCAATGAAACAAACCATAAAACTGAACGGAAAAAAATGTTTTTAACCTAATGAGGCAAGTGAACTACTTCTTTCTCTTCCTTGGAAAGTATAAAGTGCTCCTGTTACAAAAATATTTTCGTTGCCGAGTCGGCGGGAGCCGCTGCCTCTCCGCCGCCTGGCACACTCGTTGTCAAGGGGCTGGAGCCCCAGGCTGGTCCTGAGTGTGTCGGCCACAGTGTGCCTCAAAGGCTAATGTTGCAGCGGCTGGCTGGGACTCAACTGAGTGATTCCATGTGCTTTCTGGAAACAGTTATGCTAACCTTTCATTTTCTTTTAAAAAAAATATATATATGCAATGGAGAAAATAGCACGTCCCCCATACCCAGCGAGAAGCAGAGCCACCAACTTGCCTGCTTACCATGGAAAAGCAAACTAGGTCGCAGAGGCATTCGAGCGGGGGGGTGCTGTCAGCATCTAAGACTGTTCCACGGATGGGAGTAGGGGAGGGTTCAGGTGGGGGAGACGGGAGAAGTGGGGGAGGCAGAGGGAGAAAGAGAAAGGAACAGAGCATGGTCAAGCCTGAACAGAAAGAGAAGGAGCAGGCCAGCAACCCCCTCGTCCCTGTCTGTGAACTCCACCAGAATATTTAGTCTCCGTCAGGCTATAAACACTGGCATCTCGAAAATTCCCTTACTCCTGTTGTTTAAGCCACAAAATGTCAACAGTTCTACATGGGAGCCCAGTGGCCAGTGACTGTACTTATTCCGTGGCATCCAGAGGAGGCAAAACATCGCCTCTGTCAAGCGTAACCCTGGTCTTCACACACCAGCCCCTGGATGCCTCCACATTTATCAAACACTGACTTCAGTTTCACTGATAACAGTGATTGGCGGCTAAGCATCTATTATAAAAATCAATGAATAGGAAAGTGAAAAACGGAAGAAATGGAAAAAAACCAGGTCTTTAAAGGCCCATCCCCAAAAACTGATCTCAAAAGATCCTTCCCTAGGGGCGCCGGGGTGGCTCAGTCGGTTGAATGTCCGACTTCAGCTCAGGTCACGATCTCACGGTCTGTGAGTTCGAGCCCCACGTCGGGCTCTGGGCTGATGGCTCGGAGCCTGGAGCCTCCTTCGGATGCTGTGTCTCCCTCTCTCTCTGCCCCTCCCCTGCTCATGCTCTGTCTCTCTCTGTCTCAAAAATAAATAAAAACATTTAAAAAAATTAAAAAAAAAAAGATCCTTCCCCAAAAGAAGCGCAGTGGTCCCTCTCTGGTGGATTCAGTACTTAGCACGCCACAGGCACCCGATGTCTGTTGAACTGAACTGGCTCCTTACTCCCCGTGACCACTTAGAGCTTGTGCCATCCTGTACGCAGAGAAGCCCAAGGAAATACCTTTCCTTTCAATGTTTAAGATGTTTTTTAATATATAACCTCCTCTACGTAAAAATAATCTGACACGGTCAGTGACACGGGATATATTATACTAAGCTAATTAACATATATCCGTGGCATAAAATGGAGTCACAGAGAATATTCTAACCACAAAGCCAATGGTTTCGATGAGCTGCCTGGTAACCAAAGCAAAGAGGGAAATACCATGAGTCACATGCTGTCATCACCAGATTCTGGAGCCTTCATTAGCAAAAGTGACTTGTTAATTAGCACATGTACTAAAATATTCAGTCCTCAATTCACCAGAATGCCTTATTTCTCCCTTGCCACGGAAGGTGGTCATGATGGTGGTGGGAAAGCAGTTTTGGGCAACGGCATCTACACTGTCGTGGAATGAGGCAACCAGTTCATTACGAAGCCTCAGCACTTTCAGACTCTCAGGAGATTGACTACATGAGAAAGCGGAGCTTTCCAGAGTATGACCAGGAATTCCCAAGAACAAGGCCCATAAGAGATGTAGACAATATGCGGAAAAAGCAGCTAGCCAGAAACGTCGGCTGTGTTCTGAAGGGCTCCAATAAACTCACTGAGAAGTAAGTTTGCACGAGGTCCGAGGTCCAGAGGCTCCAGGCTTGGCCCAGATCTTCCCCCGGGTTGGCCCTATCTGCCCTTCCTGTCATGTCACCTCCAAATGTAAGCTTCCTTGCCTGCAATAGGTACAGAGGTCTCCCCAGCCCCCAGTGCCTTCTACTTCTTCTGTTTGTTCCTTTTCTGCACCTGTCACCGACTTTTACGCCACCTGTCCTGTTTCCCACCCTCGACTGCCTTCTCACGGCTCTTGCCCAAGTGCTGGTACATCCTCAGCACCTAACACACCGTCTGGCCAAGACAGACGCTCGGTAAAGACGTACAGAATCCATGAGTGAATAAAGAGTAACTGAGGACAGTGAACAAAGCAGACTCTAAAGATCTTTAGGATTTAACACTGGACACTCATTTTCAAAACATCTTGGAATTCACGGAAACGCTGCACTGAGAATACAGAGAAATGGGCAAAAACAAGGCTTCTCTCTGCCTAACCCAGCAAAACCAAAGCTGCGGAAGCAGCAGCAAAACAGAGCAGAATTCACACATGCACACGTGCACACACACGCGCACACACACTCACACACACACACACACACACACACACACACACGCCCCAAGAGAAAGGGCAGATGAAATCAGCCTCTCTGGCCTCTGGTCACCTAGAGCCGCACCTCAATGGGTCTTAGGAGCACAGTCAGCCCCCAGCACACTCAGCTCCTTAGGACAAGGTGTTAATCGCCTCACACTGGGGCTGGCAAGCCTCTTCTGTGAAAGGCCAAAAAGGAGATACTTTCAGCTTCACAGGCCCTGTGGTCTCCATCCTCACTACTGGACTCTGCTGGGGCGGGGCAAAAGCAGCCACAGACTGTGAATAAAGGAACGGGCATGGCTGCTGTTGCAATAAAACTTTATTTACAAAAACAGGTGGAGGGCTGGATCTGGCCCGCGGGCCGCAGCTGGCCAAGCCTGGACTCGAACGCATCATGACACATTCACTACACTGTCCCACGCAGTGAAGGGGACAGGAGACACTCCCGATGGGGCACCTACAAATTCAGGGAACTGAAAACCTGGGAACTGCTTTGTCACAACCATAAATAATAGTCTTAATCCAATTCCCTGAGGAGAGAGCGCCAAAGTGAAAAAAGGCATTACCATATTAAGAGAAAAAATAGCCAAAGAATTTCCTTAACAATCAGCTAAGTTCTTGAACCGGGGCCAGAGAACACACAAGGGCTCCGGTTTTGATAGTTTGGGGAACTGAAACATTTTCACATTCCAAGAGGAGCTGCAGTCAGAACATAAGGGGCCACGTCCCCAGCAGCCTCTGCACAAAGGCCGCACAGAGGAATGAAGGCCGGCTTCCACCTCGCTGCCCGGGTTTCCATTACCTCATGAGATATTGATTCCCACCCCCTAAAACTGGTAAAAATCAATACGGTAATAGAAGCCTTGGGGCGCCAACAGGGTCTGTGGCGTCTCTGGCCTGGGGAGTTCTGGGAGAGAAAGAGCGAGACCACAGAACGACCAGCACGGAGGGAGTGGGGGAAAGAATCCAAAAGGGAAAAACACAGAAACAAAATAAGAGGGTAGCTATGGTGGTGCGATCCACAGCCCAGGCTCCCAGTCGCTTTACGAGGGCGAGGGACGGGCTCCAAAAGATGGGAGGCCATGCCAGTCCAGGCCCCGAGTTATCTGATTCACTCTCGGACGGCTCGCAAGGCTTAGTCAGTGCCTTCTGACGTTCAGGCTGCCTGAGGAGAGCTGGCTGGTGGGCGGGCATGAGTCATGCCTGGCACCACACCACCCCCGGCCCTCGCCACGGTCCTGGGGCCCCCTTGGGCCCTCCTCGGGGCGGATTCGTCGCCACGCACCGGGCCAAATCTTGAGACACGGGCCTGGAGAAGACAGAGCCTGCTGAGCGGCCACTGGGACCCGTGCGGGGAAGGCCCGGGGCCCTCGACCCCGAGGGACCCCTGTCCCGAGCTGCACAGGCTCAGAGCTGGCAGCTCTTCCTGTCCCAGCAGCTGGCTCAGCAGCAAAACGACCCTCTGAAAACCAAGCAGCCCCCCCCTGCCCAGAAGTCCTCCTCTTGGGCCACTTCAAACGAGTCTGGCCTGTAGGCGGCAACCGGCCCCAACGTGGCCGGGGACGGACGTGGGCCTGGGGGCGAGGGAAGAAAAACACCTCCCAAGCCCCAACCTGGCCACTTCCACATATTTCCCGGTTTGTTGGCGTCAGGGGAAAGCGCCCACAGGAAACCTAACTGCCTCAGCAGCGCGTTGAGTTACCAAAGACCACAGAGCTGCGGGAGCCCAGGCAAAGCCGGGTGTCCGTCCAAAGCAGACGGGCCTCGGGAT
Source organism: Panthera onca (assembly GCF_046562875.1). Taxonomy (NCBI): domain Eukaryota; kingdom Metazoa; phylum Chordata; class Mammalia; order Carnivora; family Felidae; genus Panthera; species Panthera onca. The sequence goes on from NC_138349.1 coordinate 9,567,848, forward strand.
CCGATGAGCACTGGCTGAGGAGGGTGGGGGGAGCGTGGGCCATCACACCCTCATCTGACAGTGGGACACAGGCCACCACGGGAGCCCTGTGCCTCCCTGCTCTGGCATTCCTCGGAGCAGCGGGCACTTAGATTCGTACCGGGACACGGGTGCCCAGCACCTACGACCTAACATGTGAGTGTGACAGGCGTGTCCCTCACGCTCCCGCCGGAGAGGAAAAACTTAAATCAACAAATAAGGCAATGGTAAATTATGCTAAGGAGAGGAGCAGCTGGGGGGGGGGGGGGGGGGCGGGATATGAACAGTGATGCGTGACTGTCCTCAGAGTGACAAGTTGGGGGTTGGGATGTGGGCACCCCCTCGGGTCGTGGGTCGGGGAAGGGCTGTCTCGGGCAGAAATTGGCAGGAGCCCCGAAGAGATGGGAAGGCCAGCTCTGGAGGAGGTGCAGGGAGATACCCCGGGGTGCGGGGGGAGGCACGGCCAAGACACCCCCCCCCCCCACCGGGTAGAAACAGCACTGGTGTGAAAGAGGCTAAGTAGAGTGGGTGGTGGGCGGGCCGAGGGGGGAGATGAGGTTGGGAGGAGGCGCGCCCCATCAGGCCAGGCCTCCGAGGCCCCGGGAAAGGAGCTTAGCTCTCTTCGGAAGAGCACTGGGAAATGCATCAAGGGGACACAGCACACGGTCCGAAAGTCAGAACCAGCGAGGGAGGCGTGTGCTTTCTCGCCTGGTGTTTCCTCGTCAACCCGGCTGGAAAACCGCTGTAACGAAAGGAGATTTCCCCTCAACGCATCCCCAGGGTTTCTGCCCTGGAGTCTGGCCTAGAGAAACCACATTGCTCTCTTTCTACCTCTGCCTCTATCTATACCTACCCCCTCTCCTTCTCGGCCTCTCTCTCCACCCCACTCTCTCTCTCTTTCGGAACCGCTCAGAGAGGAGACTGCACGGACAAAATGCTGCCTGGGGATGAAATGTTTAAATGTTCTGCAAACACGGCCAGTGTCATGTTAAACACACTTGGAAACAGTTTGTATCCGAAGCCGAGCTAGTCTGCCCTCAAAGCTGCTTTCTATTAAAATGTTTGCATGCACCCGCTGTCCCAACTTCCTGCAGCTGGCGCTCCCTCCCCAGGCCACTGCTGGTCCCAGGAAAGAGGAGGTGCAAAACCTAGGACAGAAGCACAGAATGGGCCTGGGGGAGGGGGGGGTGACCCGCCTCCCCCAGCTTAGGGGGTGGGGGGCAGGGGGACAGACCGGGCCACGCGGCTGCTGGCGAACCTTCTTCCGAAAGTTCTCCCGTCTCCAAACTCAGCAGGGAAAGTGAGCGCACATGTGTCTTCTCAGCCGTGAGAAGCAAAAACAGAGCTCCTTGGTCGCCAGCCCAGACATGTCGCTGGCAATCTCAAGCCAAAGGGGGTTCACTGGAGATGCGAGGGAAGCTCGAAGAATGGAAGCAAAAGTAGACAGACTGGGCTCAGAGAAGGCTGGAACTCAGACAGTGCCTGGGGGTCTCAGCAGCAGGGGCTCCACCCGCGTGGCCCCTGCAGTTTTTGTGAGGGTGACAGACAGGTGCACCCCTGAGGGGAGGGCCTGCTTGATCTAACGGGGCCACGGGGGGGGGGGGGGGGGTTACCGTGACAGACGGTCCCACCAAGACTGCCCAACGGGGGAGAAGCAGAGCCCAAAGAAGATGCTAGCTGCTGTTCCCAGGAGATGGCGGCCAGATAGATGACAAGGGGCATGACAACAGATGTCCATGGTAATTTCTATTCCTTAAAAGTGTTGACAATACCACACTCAGGAAGGACAAGAGCTGTTTAAAGTCATGGAGAGCCTCCAAAAGAAATCATGATGGGGGGGGGGGGGGACGCCGAGTAAGAAATGGCCCCGGGTCATGAGCCACCAAGTTAGCTACCCAGCCCACATACTTGGCGGGCCATCACATCAATTTCATCGGGTTATTAGGAAACAGCCCCGGGGGCAGCTGGGCCACAGTCCCCCGAGGCACCATTTGGAATGATGTTCGATCCTCAGGCCCAGTTTTTGCCGGTTCTGTTCCTCCTTGCTCTGAGTTTTCGCACTGGCTCTCTTCTCTTCTGCTATTCCTGAGAGTGACTCAGTGCAAACTCACATCCCATCCACAGCCTGCAGGTTATTAAATCGTGCGCTGGGGCGGATTTGGGTTTGCCCAGAGGAGAGGCTCCTTCCAAATTGAGCCTCCTTCCAAGTCAGTCTCTGACCCCTCCTAAAGAATCAATCATCAAACTACGGGAACAAAAGGGAAAGAGCTGAAGAGATGGTTTTACTCTCCCCGCTTCCCACTCCTATCAGCAAAAAATAAAAAAAGCAGTTTAGTAAGTGGAAGCGAGTCTCTTGTGTGGGTGTCTGCAATTTAATATCCATTCATTTCCGATTCCTTTTTAAAGAGCCACATTTGGCTCAGCTTTTAAATTGTAAGCACCTTTCTCTTGAGCTGGAAACACATGGCAAACTGTGCTGCCGGTCGAAGGGCCGGACCCCCGGCGGGGGGAGGGGGGTGGGGGGGGGGCGCTGCAAGGGCTGGGTCGGAAACACCGCAAAGCTGGTCCGTTGAGATGTTTCACGTCCTGCCTGGACATGTCAGGGATGACACAAGGATACAGTCTCCACCTTGGCTCAAAATCTGAAAAGAATATCCCCCTGGCCAGAGGCACATTATGTGCCCACGCATTCCAAACACAAAATTACTCAGCGGCGGCAGCTCACTTAGCATCCGGGCCAGCACCCTGCCTGCAGAGAGCCCCGACTGCTGGCTGCCTTCCAGGAGCTTGGGGAGGGGGGGAGCTGAAAAGTCTTGCCTGTGGCCACAGGATGTGCTATTCTGGCCAGCCTCCTTCCGATGAGACTACCACATCCTGCACACCTTTCGAGCAGCACGTTCCTAAATAGGGAAGTGCCAGCCTTCCCGTGGGCTATCTGAAGCCCAGCCATCTGGTCTCCCCCAAAAGGCTGGGTTCCATTCTTTCGGTAAAGGCCACGGCCTTGGGCAGTTGAGGGTCAGGAGCCTGGCTTGGCTTGGAAGGTTAGTTTCACGGCAGCATAGCTGTGTGACTTCCGGCAGGTTATTTCCTATTTCTTCCACTATAAAACGGGGATGATACAGCTATCTTGTTGATTAGGTGGAAGTTATGCATGAAGGCAGAGGCTGGATCGGCACTGGAGCTCACTGAGTAGAAGTTATTATGATTATATCGTGACCAATAAACACATCTTCAAAGAGAGATGTTGCTAGAAATTCCACAGCTACCTAATAGAAATAATATCCAATCGAGACTTTGCTAAAGGCCACCAGGCACGGAGCTGGAGAAACAGCACAGACAACAAACGGCCTGTGTCATACTCCACTGGTCTGCCTTCAGAGCCCACAACCAGGCAAAGGTGGGTAAAGAGGTGGGAAAAAAGACCCCTCCTGGCTCTCAGTCTAGGACCTTTTCCTGGGCCAACAACAGGATTCCAGCCTCCCCAGAGTCTCCCTTCCCTATGAAGTCTGCAAGATCACAAGGGCACGAAGCAACCAGAAAATGCAATCTCACTGCACACACCACAGAGCAAACCAAGCCTCCCCACCAACACACCATCAAGCGGGAATTGGTGATGGCCCCTAAGACCTGGGTTTGATTTCAGGTAGGAAGACTTGGCAGACAAATCAACAGGGCAAAAACGACGGCAAGGAGAATACTTAAATAGAGAGCAAACCGCTTTCAAACACAGCATTTCCCAGACTGAGCTCACTATGTCTCAGTTTTGCCAAAAAAAAAAAAAAAAAAAAAGTCCTAAGCTCAGATGATTATCATTCGGAGTATACACCCTTTTGTGGGAGACAACTGTGCCTGTGAGCATATTAAAAGGTCTGAGAAGTTCTGTAAGGAAGAAATCCATCAGCGCTGCTTTAATTCAAGGTTTCCAAAACTTTTTTAAGAATGGAGCATTGTTTTAAAACACTTCTAGTAACCCTGAAAAAAAACCAATCTGGGAGACCTGGTTTGTTTTCAAAGCTGCTGAAATGCACAAATGAAAACAAATCTGTAACAATAGTTGCCTGGAGGTCAGGAATGCAAGGGAGCCTCGAGGTTCACTGCTTACCTACTAATGTCTTTATAAACCTGTTGCTTTCTTTTATAAAAATGTCAGCTTCTATTTTTTAAAACTCTGATCTTATAGTCTGCTTATTAAAGAAGCTTCCGTGAGCCCCCTTTGCTCGCCCAGCCCAGGCCATACTCCCAGCATCTCTTAAACGCTCCCAGGTTTCCGACCTGGGAACTGAGTTCTGCAGATGGGGAGCGCACTTACCTCGTGGTCAATTTTGATAAGTGCAATGTCTGCCTTTTCATCCACATCCTTGATTTTGGCTTCGTAGGTGGCACCATTTTTCAGCTCAACCTTGACCCGATGCTTGTTGGTCACCACGTGGGCGTTTGTCACGATCAGTCCATCTTCGGACACGATAAAGCCAGACCCACTGGCCACTGGCACCTCCCTCTTAGAAAAAGGAAGCCTAGAACCCAGAGGAGAACCCGGTTAAGCCTGAAACACCTTACAATCAACGGTCTATTTAACATTCAAAACAATGGAAAGCTACTGACTTTTGCGAGCTCCAAAAAACTCCACTTACAAAATATTCTTAGGGGCTCTCTTCAGCACCAGAGGTTCTTAACTCCTCTAGGCGGGTCAAGAAGGTAGCTTTAAAGAGTCAAAAGGGAAAGCCCACTAAGGGAGAAACATTATCTTCCCGTAGGAATATAGTCAATGGCACTTGGACAAATCCAAGTGCCTCAGAGATAGCTCTGATGCTTTGCTAACGGCAGTGCATCTCGGTGGGAGCATCAGAGGTCGTGGGAAAACAAGAAGGCCCTCTTTACTTGCGGAACAACTCGATGTGAACCACAGCAGGAGCGATCTTCTCCACCACATCGGCGATGAAGTTGTATTTATGGCGCAAACTGTTGGGGTCTTCCTGCCCTGGGAACAAAGCAAAGACGGGGCACTTCAGGACCTTGTTGCTCTGTGCTGTGGGTTCCTGGGGAAGGCATGGGTGAGAAGGAGCCAAAATATATGCCCGGGGCCTTTGGAAACCTGGACAAGCGAGGATAAGACCCCAGCCCTGAGCTCCTTTGCAAAGATCCTTGCGGCTCTCAAGGAAACGTCCACTTAGGTAAGAAGCAACACCCATCACAGAGCACCTCTTTGTTCTGCTTCTTTCCTTCCAACAGCTTCGCTACAAAAATGCTGAGCCAGAGGCACCAGCCGATACCTGGACCTCCTAGCGGCCCCCCTGCAAAGGCCGTGGCACGCAGGGTCACCGTCCCGGCGCCACCCTCCAACACAGCCCTGCCAGCCCTTCCCAGCACATCGCCACCACCGAGGGGAGGGCTGAGGTTGCTTTGGAGGAGATGCCCATTAGACATTATAGACTGAAAACACTATCATGAAAAGGCATTAAGGCAAAGGCACAGATCCTGTCTTTCCCACTGATACCACAAGGTGAACAGAGGCCACCGTCTGTCCCCAGAGCAACTTTCCATTACGCCTGGTTTCTTCCAACACCCTGGGACATCCCAGGCCAGAAGGCACAAGAAGTGCCTTGATACTGTTGGGGGGAAAAGAAAGAGAGAGAAATCAAACGACCGCAATTTCTATATAAACATACACCCTGTAATTAGCGAGCCCCCATTTCAAAGCTACTTTCAGACAAAGCGATCCCACATCCCAGTGCAGGGCTCTCACCCAGCAAGGCCAGAAAGTTGGTTTCTGCCAACACCATGGCATCTGGTGCAGAAAGGAGCTGCTAGAGACTCAGGTCCCAGGACACCCGTCCTGCTAGCATGGGTGGTGACAGAGGCAGGGTAGCCCCAGGAAGTTATTCCCTGAGCCTGCTGCTCTGGCCCCAAATTCATGCCACCTGCTGATATCCCTCGACATGTCTCTCTGCCTTCACGGACCAGGGCGGTTCTAGGCTAGTCTGCCGCAAAGAACCCCTTCCTGGCTCTCTCCACGCCTCCCTCGGGCCAGTCGCCTAGCCCAATGCGACACAAAGCAGGCTCCAGGGACCAGTGGCCCTGCCGGCGTCATGGCCCCTCGGTCCCATGCAGACACTGACAGGCAATCTGCAGGAGCCCTTACAGCGGTAACCTTCCGTCTGGCGCATCCAAACATTTTAAACTGAGGCTTATATTTTGTGTCCTTTTTACGACATTTTGGTAGGAATTCACTTTAATTGATCCATAATGGATAGGGAATAAAAGGAAAAGAAATCTGTTCCTTTGCCACAGATGGTCTAAGAAGCACGGATCTGTCCCCCTCACCTGTCACTCCCTGTCACAGCTTACTCAGCGGGATTCACAAACCACCCTGCAGCTTAAAAAGAAACCACTGGGGGCGCCTGGGTGGCTCAGACAGTTGAGTGAACGACTTCGGCTCAGGTCATGATCTCACGGTCCGTGAGTTCGAGCCCCGCGTCGGGCTCTGTCTGACACCTCCGAGCCTGGAGCCTGTTTCGGATTCTGTGTCTCCCTCTCTCTCTGACCCTCCCCCATTCATGCTCTGTCTCTCTCTGTCTCAAAAATAAATAAATGTTAAAAAAAAAATTTTAAAAAGAAACCACTGGCCTGCAAAACCGTCCGTCACTAACCCAAGATAGGGCCTGTGTGCCCCACTCCCAACACACATGCACAGAGGTGCACACAAACACACCCACACGTACACACTCATACCCATGAGCCCGCACATACACATGCACACTCAGACATTCATGCACAGACTCCGTCTCTCATACAAACCCACGTATGCCCGTATACTCTCACACCCACTCGCATATACATGCATATACATACACACATATACACACTCCCACACACATACACTCACGTATATGCACACTCTTAACATACATACACTCACCCACATTTACACATACACTCACATACACATATATATGTGCACACACATACACATACTTATACACACACACAGAGACTCACACACCCACACGCCTCCCTCCCCGTGAGCAAGGGCTGCAGCCGCTTCCCAGGCTCTGGGCCGGCAGTGAAAGCTGTGAGCCTTGCCAGTGCCTGTGGCTCTCAGAGTTTCGTCTCCACAGGTTTCCCCGGTGGCTCGCTGTACAGACTGTGCTGAACCCACGGCTGCGTGTCCCCCCCAGAGACCTCAGCAATGCAACTCGATACCGCTGGGCCCCGGGACATCGAGGGGACCAGCCTGCCTCTCCCACGCTTCCCTTCTGAGAAGTGAGAGACCATCGATGAGCAAAGGGCCCCTCTGTGGCCGGGCTGCCGGGCTCTGAGCTGCTTTACTCCAGGGCTGGAACCCACTCTCTTTTTGCACAGCTGGATTTTCTAAGGTCAGAAGGTCTGCACCCACCAGATAAGGAAAACTAATTCAACAAGTTCGTGGTAGCATCATTTTATCATTTTTGCTTTTAAAGCCCCTTCATGCAGTACCCTACTTTTATTCCCCCTGCCTCCCTAAGGGCGAGGAAAATCAAGTATTGTTCCCATATTATATTTAGGGAAACTGAGGCTCACAGACCTTAAATGACTTCTCCACAGACACTACATGTTCTTTTTTTTTTTAACGTTTATTTATTTTTGAGACAGAGAGAGACAGAGCATGAATGGGGGGAGGGTCAGAGAGAGGGAGACACAGAATCAGAAGCAGGCTCCAGGTTCTGAGCTGTCAACACAGAGACCGATGTGGGGCTCGAACTCACGGACCACGAGATCACGACCTGAGCTGAAGTCGGACGCTTAACCGACTGAGCCACCCAGGTGCCCCGACACTACGTGTTCTTAATACAGAGTATAAATAATGGGGAAATATGGGCAAATCTACAACTTTTTCTTTTTTAAAAAAATGTTTAGCTTTGAGAGAGAGAGAGCATGCACGAGCAGGGGGCAGGCAGGGAGAGCGGGAGACAGAGGATCCGAAGCAGGCTTCATCGCGACAGCAGACGGCCCGATGCGGGGCTCAAACTCAAGAACCACGAGATCATGACCCGAGCCAACGTCCGACGCTCAACTGACTGAGCCACCCCGGCACCCCTACAACTTTTCTTCTTAATACCGGCCCCAGACATATCCGCCATCTCCCAGGTTTCCAGGTAGTGGCGGTTAATTGATTGGTCTGTCTCCCCAAGGGCTCTCAAGGGAGATATAAATAAGGGGACAGAAACATTCCTTCTGACCACAGAACCTGGCGACCATCACCCAGAGACAGCTGTAAACAAACGCATCTGGGCCTCCTCAGGCCAGCTTCCTGGGAAAGGCCAAAAGGAGGTTTAACGCCAAAAGGCCAGCAACCTCCAGGTCAGCATGGCGTTTCAGGGACCCTCTCAATCACAAGAGTCTTACCAGCAAGGATCCTTAATTCACTTCCTCTTTCTGACTTCCCAGAGTAGGCATGGGAGAATTTGGCTGCATCAGGGGTAAAAATGAACATGGGTTTTTCCAGGTCCTGTGAGAGCCAGCTGCTTTGTCACATAAACTAGACAAAGTGGCTCCAGGCACGGTGCATTCCAGAAAAACAACATGGGAGATCAGCGAGGACACAGGCCTGGGCGCTTAGAAGGCCCAGGGCCCATCCCATCTTCTGGGTGGCTTTCATTTCCCCATCTGTGAAATGGGGCCGACTGCCTCTAGAATGAGCTGCAAAGTCCATCCAGCCCAGTTCCAACATTCTGTGATCTAATCCCCGTCTCTCCCTCTCACCCCAACGTGCGATGGCAAGATAAAGAACTTGTGGAATTTGAGGCCGGGCACAGGACTCTCCAAACTCTGCACATGAGTACTCAGAAAGGAGGAAAAGTGGGAGGACGGACCATAATGAAGAGCCCAACTGACAAGCCTTAATTGTGAAGCTTTGATGAGAAAACCACCAGTGCCCCACCCCCCCGCCCGCCCCCCGCCATCACCAAGGGGACCCGCATCAGCGGGAAAATGAAATAGAGCAGAAACAATGATCATAAGGAACATCAACTGATTGTTCAAAGATGGGCAAAATGTGAAACCAGAGAAGAAGTGTTTGGCTTCTCGAAATGCTATTTCAGAACGAGGAATGGAAATGTCTCTAAGACCAGCATGGCTCAGGGTCAGAGTCCCGCTCCATGTCAAAGGCTGTGCATCAAACTAGAGGAGGCTGGCACGGCCCCCTGGTCGTTCCAAACCCTGGCTGGCTCACCTGCTCGCATCTCAACTGCCAGCCAACTGTCTTCCTTCCAGAGGGGTCACCCAAGGTGGAGAATTCCCCGAGGTGGACCCCGGCTGGCTCTGCCACAATCTAGGTGATTTTAGACGGATGGAGGGCCGGGGCATCCAGGCCACTAAGCCTGGGGAAAATGGCTAAGAGCCCAGGCTGTGGTCTCAGCAGAGTTGAGCTCTGCACAGCGCTCGGCACAGCAGTTACCTGCTGTGTGACCTTCGGTATGTCACCTCACTCCTCCAAGTCTCATCCCCCTTGTCCAGAAAATGGGGTGACAATAAACCTGCCTCAGTGCGGTTCTGAGGCCGAGTGTATGAGCTACTGTATATGAAGTGTTTGGCCGAGTCGCAGTGTCGAGTTTAAAAATAAAAATAAACAGTGCTGCTCTTTTTACGGTAAAGGTGCTCAGGAGACAGCTCTGGACAGGTGTGAACACCACACGCCTCGGCGGTACAGCAGAGAAGTTAAGGGGAGACGTGAGGGTGTCCACAGAACCAGGCTCCCCACCTCAGCGAATTTGTTCGGGTCCTGGAAATTCCTCCTCCCAGGGCCATCACGGCCGCCGCTGCAGAGGCAGAGATCAAGGGCAAGTTGTGTGGCAGGCCAATGTTTCTGGCCTGGATGTTGACCTGTGCTCCCCAGCGTACAAGGCTAACCCGCACAAAGGGTAGCAAAAAGGATGATATATCGTGACCAGGCGGGGCTTGTTCCAGAAAGGATCGATAAGACTTAACACCAGAAAACTAAGCAATGTGATACTAAGAAAACTCAAGCGAGTATCCCAACAATTGCAAAAAGATGGGACAAAACTGAACGCCCACTCGTGACAAAAACACTCAGCAAACTAGAAAGAGAACTTCCTTGACCTGATAAAAGGGATTAATAAAAAAAACCTGAAACCAACATCATTCTCAATGGTGAAAGACTGCATGCTTTCTCTCTAAAACTGGGAGCAAGACAAGGCCATTCACTCTTCCATTCAGTATTGTATTGATGTCCTAATTGGAACAGTCAAGCTAGAAAAAGAAATTAAAGGCATAGAGATTAGAAAGGAGAACCTAAAACTGCCACTATTTGAAGACGGCACGACAGTCCATATGGAAATTGCTTAAGAATCTGAAGTACACCTGCTGGAGTGAGTGAGTTTGTCAATGTCACAAGCAAACACAGGTCAATATACACAATCGTATTTCTATGTATTAACAATAAACTACCGGGGACACCTGGGTGGCTCAGTCGGTGAAGCGTCTGACTTTAGTTCAGGGCATGATATTGTGGTTCACGGGTTCGAGCCCTGCATCGGGCTCCGTGCCGACAGCTCAGAGCCTAGAGCCGCTTCAGATTCTGTCTCTCTCTCTCTCTGCCCCTCCCCTGCCTCTGCTCTCTCTTGCTCGCTCTCTAAAAGAAATAAAACATTTTTTAAAAAAACAATAAACCATTGGGGCGCCTGGGTGGCTCAGTCAGTTGAGTGTCTGACTTCAGCTCAGGTCATGAACATCTTTTTTTTTTTTAAGTTTTTTTTTTTTTAATTTTTCTAATGTTTGTTTATTCTTGAGACAGAGACAGAGCGCGAATAGGGGAGGGGCAGAGAGAGAGGGAGACACAGAATCTGAAACAGGCTCCAGGCTCTGAGCTGTCAGCACAGAGCCCGATGCGGGGCTCGAACCCACGAACTGTGAGATCATGACCTGAGCCGAAGTCGGACGCTCAACCGACTGAGCCACCCAGGCGCCCCATGAACATCTTTTAAAAAAACAATAAACTATTGGGGCGCCTGGATGGCTCAGTTAGCTGAGTGTCTGACTTTAGCTCAGGTCATGACCTCATGGCCTGTGAATTCAAGCCCTACGTAGGGCTCTGTGCTGATAGCTTGGAGCCTGGAGCCTGCTTCGGGTTCTGTGTCTCCCTCTCTCTCTGCCCCTCCCTCACTCATGTTCTCTCTCTCTCAAAAATAAATAAAAACATTAAAAAATTTTAAAATACTGTTGGAAATTAAAAAATTTTTAAATACCAATTATAGCATCAAAAATATTAAATACATAATAGGTAAATATTTCACTTTAAACTGAAAAACTATGAATAACTAGGATTAGAATAATGAGTCACAGCATTTTACAGGACAGGCCTTTCCATCTACCTAATAAATATTTATCATTACTAATGTTTAACACAACAAATGACCCATTAAGAGCAGCCAACATTTCCTATTATTCAATGAGTTTAAAACTGCCAGGATTTCATCCAAAGATAATAAATGATTTTTCTTTCCTCTGTATAAACTACTAGGAAAACACACAACTCCGTAAATGCTGCTTCCTTGAACCCCATCTTCCCCGGGGTTTTACAGATAATACTTACCTACTTTCAAAAACTTCTACACAGGGGGGAAGAGAGAGATACACACAGCCTGCTCAGTTTCATTAATTAGTATCAAAATTAGTGTAACAGACACTTCCATTATTGTTTGCTGAAAAGTGCCAGGCACTAGGTTAAGAATTTGACATACGTGATCACAGTGAAGAAAAATGTGTTGCAGTGAAAATGAAAAATCACAATGTGGGGGCTATGAACCAACAGGTAGACTTTTATCTATGCTCCTCTCCGAAGATTTAGCACCGAATTAGACATGTGCTTTAAAAACATCAAAGTGTGCGTGTGTTCCTATTTAAGGCAAAAATGTCTGGTAAAGATTAGATGTGGGGCAAGAGGAAAAGATCAAACTCGTATACTTCCCTCCTGCCAGCTCCTTAGTGCAGGCCAGGGGTTGTACAGGGTATGAAAGTATATGGGAGCAGAGAAATATGCCAGAGGAAAGACTAAATTAATAATAATCACAGTAGGGCACCTGGGTGGTTTAGCCAGGTAAGCTTCAGACTCGATCTCAGCTCAGGGTATGAGCTGAGATCAAGCCTTGCATCGGGCTCTATGCTGATGGCACAGAGCCTGCTTGGGATTCTGTCTCTCCTCCTCTCTGCCCCTCACCTGTTTGTGCTTTCTCTCTCTCTCTCAAAATAAATAAACTTAAAATAATAATAATAATAATAACAATAAAGAATTCTATTCTCTCCATAGGAAACATTACAAACTCACTGTCATATGAAAGGTGATCCAAGACCCTATAATTTTGAACTTTTTCTTTCTTTTGTAAATTTTTTTAAATCTTTTAGAGCACACACGCACGCACACGCACGCACAAGCTGAAGAGGGGCAGAGGGAGAGAGAGAACCCCAAGCAGACTCCGCGCTGTCGGCACAAAGCCCGACGTGGGGCTCGATCCCACAAACTGTGAGATCATGACCTGAGTCGAAATTAAGAATCAGATGCTTACCAGCTGAGCCATCCAAAGCGCCCCTTGAATTCTTTTTCTCAAAGAGGTTCCCTAAATTGTCTATGTCTCAGGTCCCATACAACCTAGACCTGCCAGCGGGGAGGTGGGAGGACCAGCTCCTAACCGAGTAGCAGGCCTGAGTCCCACTCATTCCCCAGCTCCCTGGATTTCTGGAGCTCGTGACTGGCTCGCCGTGTAAGGCGAGGAGTGGGGGACCCTTGAGCTACACCTGCAGGATGTGCTGCCTCAGTCACCAGGACTCCCGGTCACCGTCCAGACACCATGGCTAGCAGGGGAGGCATCTGCTTTAGGAGGACCAATGGAGCCCTCCTGGCAGTCCCAGGAGAGCCCCAGGGCCGCCCCGGTGGGCAGCTGCCACTGCAGACCTGGCTCCAGGAATCCCAGCATGGATCCCAGATGCCCTGACCCTGTTCTCACCTCCACGGTTTCCCAATCTGGCCTGGCAGCTCCGGGTCGCACCTACAGGGAATAGATGGGATGCCGGGCTGAGCTCCAGCCCCAGAAGATTCCTAGCAGCGTCAGCGACGCTGGGAAAGATCACAAGGCTCCCGTTAGTGCCGGGATGACTGCAGAGCCAGACTTGGCCTCAAATCCTGATGCTGCCCCTTCCAGCCGTGTTAACTTCCGGCAGTGGCTTTCTCTCTGTCCGAGCCTCAGTCTCCCGTTCTGCATGCTGATGGTGGTGGGGAGTCCACAGCGGGACAGTGCCCACAAAGCCTGCCCTCAAGGCCATTATCATCTCCCAGCTCTCAGCCTGCGTACCACCCAGGTGCATTTCGGGGCTCCCAAGCGCCTCCTCCCACACTCCTAAGACTTCTCAGAATCCCGTTTCTGCATTCTTTTTTTTTTTTTTTTTTTTTTTTTTTTTTTTTTTAACGTTTATTTATTTTTGAGACAGAGAGAGACACAGCATGAACGGGGGAGGGGCAGAGAGAGAGGGAGACGCAGAATCGGAAGCAGGCTCCAGGCTCTGAGCCATCAGCCCAGAGCCCGACGCGGGGCTCGAACTCACAGACCGCGAGATCGTGACCTGAGCTGAAGTCGGACGCTTAACCGACTGAGCCACCCAGGCGCCCCCCGTTTCTGCATTCTAATTCAGGCATGCCCGGCCCGTTTTCAGTGTTGCCCCCAAAATGACGGTTACCACCTGGGGGGTGTGAACTTCCTACAGGACCCCCACGCTGGTCTGCATCTCCCGAGCCCAGCTCCCCACTGCCCTGATTCCCCAACTCACTCTCCCAGGACCCCTTGAGATACACCCTCCACTGCTGCAAACTTCTTACCAGCCTCCGGGCCCACTACGCTCCACCCCACCCACCCCTGCACTCACCCTATTTTCCTTCCTGCCTGGAATCCTCATTCTCCTCCCATACAGCTGGGCCAGTCCCACCCAACCCGCAATATTGGCAATAAAATAATAACACCAATGAGAATAATACCAGTACTCATTTACTAAGCATCTACTACGTGCAAGCAGAATGCGAGGCACTCAACAAGCATTATCTCTAAATGTTCCTGCAAGCCTCTAAGGTGAATCCCATGCCCGGTCTCCGGAAAGATGGAAAAATGAAGGATGTGAGACGTAAGGCCGAGAAGCGAAGCACGTTGCTCACGTCCTGGGAGCTGGCAGGTGGCACGGGCGGGAAGCTTCCCCCTGTGCTCTGCTGCCGTAGCCTCCCTTCCAGGCGCCGGCCCCTTCCCTCGGCCTCCAGCCCCCTGCGGCCCCATGACTGTAGGAAAAGGCTTCCCACTTCGTGCCTGAGAGCTCAGGGCCAGAACTCGGGACTAACAATCCAGCCTTGGCCTCCAACAAGAACAATTGCGCCTTCCAGTTTCTCAAGAGAATCGAGAAGTAGAGCTAATTTGGAAAACAGAACACAGTGTATTCGAGGGAAAAGAAATGAATCCCCCTTTATTCACAGGGAACAGCATGTTCCCAAAATTCAAACCAGTTGCAAGAGGAGATTGATCAAATCATGGGCATTTTAATGCCCTGTCCTACATTCAGGACCGGAGAGGCGACGTGCAGGGCCCTGTGCAAAATGAAACTGCAGGGGCTCCTTGCTCCAGAATTATCGAGAAGTCCAAGACGGTGGCCACAGGGCGTTAACCCGGGTGTGGGGTCCGTCAGAGCACGGACTGCACGAGAGGCATGCCCATGACGCCGGGCCTGTCTGCATTTCATTTCATTTAATTTAAAACCCAAAGTGCAGAAGTACTGAGAGGCAGCACCTGCTGCCCAGGAGCTGATGGAGATACTGAGTCTGGCAGAGCCCAGGAGCCCACAGGCAGCCGTCAGGGGTGATGGGCGCTCCGTGTGCCGGGAGGTGGGCACTCCGTTCCGTGGTCCAACGTGCCGGGCACGCCTCACACGTGGGTGAGACAAGTACGCAACCACAGGCAAGGCCCTGGGGCTGAAGGTTCTTCAAGTTTAAAATAAGGAGGCGCGGGGTCACTGGGTGGGGCTCAGTTGGTGAAGCATCCGTCTGTCGGTTTTGGCTCAGATCATGATCTCACACTTCGTGAGTTCGAGCCCAGCATCCGGCTGCGTACTGACGGTGTGGAGCCTGCTTGGGATTCTCTCTCCCTCTCTCTCTCTGCCCCTCCCCTGCTCTCTCTCTCTCTCAAAACTAAATAGAGTTTTAAAAAGATAATAAAGTAAGAAGGCTCAACTGGGTGGCTTCCAAGGTCCCTCCCAGCTCCCGAGGAGAAAGGGAAGAAATCCCTTGTGATGTGTCACCTGATTGCTTCCACTTTAAGTGCCACCAAAGGTACCGGTCCTTTCAAGCCTACAAATCCCAGCACAGACCAGCTCCAACAATCGGCAGGACGCAGAGGAAAAGACAAAATGTGAAGACAGACACTCAGCCAACAGGGCCAGAGTTGGCCAGAGCCTTCTCTGCCAAGGGACCGCGGGAGGGCAGGCGGAGATAGCTGGCCCTCCTCCGTTCGCCCCTGCTTCCCTCAAGCTTCCGGTCCAGCCTTTCTCTTCCTTCTGTCACACGGGCCTGGGCACAAGTGACAAAAGAAACGAAGTCCTTTCAAAGGCAAGGGCACAAAACGCACCATGCAGAGGTCGGAGATGAAGGCCAGAGGAAAGCCTGTTCCCGTGTTCACCTGAAGGGACACCCCGGGCCCCGGGCCAGGTGATGACCAGGAGAAGTAATCACCCCTGAGACAGCAGCTTGGACCCACCATGCTCTAGATTCAAGGCCAGCCCCAAAGCCTGGGGAAATGTACTCTGGCCACCAGCAGAGGCACTTCCAGCCAGGCTCCCACGGGCTCAGAAACCGTCAATCGGCCCCCAGTGGGGTGTCATGAAACGTTTCAATGGTCTTTAGGAATGGCTCAGTTGCTTGCGGGGTCTGGGACACACTCTCAGCTGTCATCAGCCACCCTCCCACAGCCCCAACGCTCGAACAGGAGCCCCCCACCCCAGATGAGTTCCAGCCTCTGGAGCCCCCTTCCTCCAAGTAGCAGCCACAATTCAGGCTGACGATCCAGGGACATCCCCAGAATGTATTGCCAGGGGGCTGCATGCTGAAGGCTGGCCTCTTTTTCACCTTTTGATGGTCCCAGGGGCACATCTGAACTTTTCTTCGTCCCTAGCACGGCTGGATGAAGAGTAACTACCAAGAGGCTACTTGCTGGGTAAATAAATCCGGGCTCAAATCCAGAGGGGACCTGCAGGAGGAAATTCCACTCCTGGCACATCACCTGCACATGCCCGGGGCCTGCTCTCCCACCTGCTCTGTCCCGCTCACAGTCTGGCACCTTCACAGAGAGGCCAAGTGGAGCCTGGACAGGGGGAGGTGGCGGGGGGGAAGTGGGGGGGGGGGGTGGGTGGGTAGCACACGCAGTCAGGATCCAAAGCTTGTCCCACCGATGCTCCTCCTACTTCCCCAGCGCTGCACTGCCCTGCGCCCAAGGTCCCCGCACTTCTGATGGGGTGAGGACATCAATCTCAGACAAAACAAAGCAGAGAATGAGAGGGCTGCAGCCAAGGCCAACACGTATGAGGGGCCTGCCATGGCCCGACGCTATGATGGCGGGGACACTGTGCTTTTGCTCAATGACGGGTCCCCCCACCACCCTGCTTGCCACATCAGACCTTTTTTTTTTTTTTTTTTTTTTTTTTAAAGTGGGCTTCACCCAACGCGGGGCTTGAACTCATAACCCTGACATCAAGACCTGAGCTGAGATCAAGAGTCGGATGCCTCACCAACTGAGCCACCCAGGCGCCCCAACACACATCAGGGTCTTTTGATGTCAGCATTGGAACTGGGCTCCACAACTCTGCCGAGTGCGGGCACCTGAAGCAGGAGCGGGCCACCTGTTCCCACTTGGGTAGGGGCGTGGAGACGGGACCAGGAAGCAGGCGGTTAACTAACCTGACACCGTGCAGCTGGGAGAGATGCTGGTCCACATTCAGGGAGGGCAAGGGGGATGATTTTTCACTAAGAAAAGCTCTCTTTGTGAGGTTGCATGATGAATTCAAGAATGACTGTGAGAGGGGTGGGAGAGGCCAGACCAGCCAAGGGGGGGAGAAAGAGAAGCAGCAGGCTGCATTACAGGAGCCAGACAGCGGGCGGGCAGAGAAACAGAAGGAGGCTTCCTCGCCTTGCAGTGAACTTTCACTACTTTCTCCCTGAGGGTCAGCAGAGAATCAATTTAAAAAAATTTTTTTTTTAACATTTATTTATTTTTGAGACAGAGACAGAGCATGAACGGGGGAGGGTCACAGAGAGGGAGACACAGAATCTGAAACAGGCCCCAGGCTCTGAGCTGTCAGCACAGAGCCCGACGCGGGGCTTGAACCCACCGACCACGAGATCGTGACCTGAGCCGAAGTCAGACGCTTAACCGACCAAGCCACCCAGGCGCCCCCAGAGAATCAATTTAAACAGGTTCCTAATGGGTAATGAGTCATGATGTGCAAAGGGAATGGGGCCTCCTGTTTGCAAGCGGCTTGCCTGGGAGAAGAAGAAGCATAACCCAGTGGAGGCAGCAAAGATGCCCCGAAAAACTCATTTTCTCCACGTTTTCAGTTTGAGCGACTGCGATCTGTCTGTCCCACTCCATTAAATTCCAAGTAAGCTTGTCAGGAACAGCTCCAACCCAGAGGCTGGCCCAGCGCTGGTCTGGGGTGTGGAGGCAGCAGAAACAGAAGCGAGACTTTGCACATTCCGGGAAACCAGACCCCCATTCTAATCAGTGCTGTGACTGCAAATTCCAGGACGCTGGGGGCCTGACGCAGAGGGGCCCCTGCACAACGAGGTTGCTCTGAACCTTGCAGAGAAAAATGCCCAGGAGGGAGACAGGTATCACTTGGCTGTGGCCACGGCAGCAGAGGCTGAGGTCTAAAATAAACTTGAAAATCCTGTGCATCATCAGGGCCACCGTCTGCAAATCTAAGGAAGAAGGAAACGGAAGACACAGTTCTGGAGTCAAACTTCTCAAGGCCAAAGGCCCTTGGACCCCTCCTTGTTAAAATAAACTGAATTCACGGGGCGCCTGGTTGGCTGGGCTTCTGACTTCGGCTCAGGGCATGATCTCACGGTTCGTGGGTTCGAGCCCCGCATCGGGCTCTCTGCTGTCAGTGCAGAGCCCACTTCGGATCCTGTGTCCCCCCCCCCCCCCCCCACCTCTCTATCCCCACCCTGGCCGATCCTGCACACTCTCCCTCTCTCTCTCAAAAATAAATTTAAAAACATTTTTAAAAGTCATAAAAAAATAATACACTGAATTCACAAGGAGCCAGTTATTATTACTATTTTTTTTTTAAGGTTGCATGATGCACTCCCATGCTCCCTGTCTTCTGCACAGAAATAAAGAAATGAAATTCAGGAGAGTCCGGGGTGACCTATTTCTCTCCTCATAATGAAGAAAGGAGGAAGAGGAGGCGGAGCCTGGGAGCCTGGCCTCAATTTCCAGCCCACACTGGCGCTTCCAAATGCTGGCAGCCCCCCTTTCCGGCGCAGTCTCCCAGACGGCCGAGGGTGGGAAAAGCTCGCCTGACGCCAGCCCTCAGACCGCGAAGGTGCCCCCCAGCCCCACGGGGCCCTGAGCACGGAGCAGCCTGCAGAGGCCGGGTAGCAGATGATGCAGGGGTAAGGCGAGGGGCGCGCACACTCTGACCCTGCCCCAGACAAGCCTCAGCCCGAGCCCGCCTCTCCCGACCGACAACGGGCTCTGGGGGTGGGGGGGCACCTGGCCAGTTGGCTGCAAACCCCTAAACGTGCCGTCAGTCACAAGGGCGGCTCGCTGTTGCAGCTTCAACTTTACTAGCAAAGAGGTGCCTTTTCCAGAACAACGTGTCTATGTTTTCATGGCGCCTGTCATTGATCATTACTTTTCAGTTTCATCGGCCAAAAAAAAAAAAAGCCCTTCCCTGCGCACCGCGGTGAATGCTCGGGTCTGGTCAGTATTGCAGCCTCTGACAGTCTTTCCCGACCTATTATTGTCCGTGCTGGGGGAAAAGGGTCCGATCCATTCCACGGCACGATTCCCCCCCCCCCCCCGAAGTCTCCTGAATGCCCAGCATGATGTGTCTTTTATTACCTTCA
Organism: Panthera onca; assembly: GCF_046562875.1. Classification (NCBI taxonomy): domain Eukaryota; kingdom Metazoa; phylum Chordata; class Mammalia; order Carnivora; family Felidae; genus Panthera; species Panthera onca. The sequence goes on from NC_138349.1 coordinate 9,587,010, forward strand.
GGGAAACGGCTGACCGCTCAGTTCACAAAAACACTATTAATGTTCCTCTTGATAAGCATCTGGCTCCGGTCTTGACCTTCCCAGATTTCTCATTTGGGTTTTCTTCCTGCACCGACTGCTCCTACTTGTTATGTCTGGAGCGGCCAGGGCAGCTCTGCCTCCGTAAGCAGTGGGGCTGGGAGGCGACCGCGGAGTTGCTCAAGGGGCCCCCCTGGAACGCACCCCTCAGCGGTCATGGTTCCCCTCCCACGGCCCCCTGGTGGAGGAGGGTGGGCCTGGGAGCCAGGGGAAACCGGGAAGGCACAGGGAGGGATGTGACTGTGAACCAAGGCCCTCCATCCAGGAAGGGGACAGTTCCTCCCAGGAAGTACCCCATACCCATCTGTGATGAGCCCGCTACAAGGAGGAGAAGGAGGGTAACTTGGGAAACCGAGACAGAAGCCACGGGGAATCTCTGGCTCAAGGAAGAAGTGAAAAGTGGGGCCTGAGACCTGAGACAAGCCACTTCCCCTCTCTGGGCCTCAGTTACCTCAGCAGTAAGATGATGAGGGGGTGGGCTAGACCATTTCCGACATCCTTTCCAGCTCCCAACAAAGTTATATGATCTAATAAATCTGAGAAGTGCATTTCCTGATCTCTTCCTGTCAGCATATAATTCCCATCCATATAGAATACTCCCGGTTTCCTTTAAGAGACAAAACAGATGAACATAGGGGAAAGGAAGGAAAATACTATAAAAACAGACGGGGAGACAAACCCTAAGAGACCCAACAAACTGAGGGTTGCTGGAGGGGCTGTGGGAGGGGGGATGGGCTAAATGGGTAAGGGGCATTAAGGAATCTACTCCTGAAATCATTGTTGCACTATATGCTAACTAATTTGGATGTAAATTTTAAAAAATAGAATTAAAAAAAAACAAACAGAGGCAGGCAAACCATAAGAGACTCTTAAATACAGAGAACAAACTGAGGGCTGCTGGAGGGGTGTTGGGTGGGGGGATGGGCTAAATGGGGGATGGGCATTAAGGAGGGCACTTGGGATGAGCACTGGGTGTCATATGTAAGTCATGAATCACTGGGTTCTACTCCTGAAACCATCACTAACTACACTGTATGTTAAATAACTTGAATTTAAATAAATTAAAAAATACATATATTGCTGTTTTCAATGCTGGCTTCCTGTGTCACGTGCTCTGGTTTCTTCCAATAGAACAAGCCAGGGCCACCTCAACAGTTCAGACTTTCAACGTGGCTTTCCCGGCTGGGATTAGGACTCCCCGTGAGGGAGAATCGATACAATAAAAAGTCTGGCCTTCCTATATCCACACAAGAGAGTCTGATGGGGCCATAGAATGGACTAAGGCACCGGCACATGCTACAATGTGAATGAGCCTTGAAAACATTATGCTAAGTGAAAGAAACCAGTCACCAAAAACCACATGGGGTGCAATTCCATTAGTAGGAGATGTCCAGAACAGGCAAATCCAGAGGGACAGAAAGCAGATTTAGTGGTTGCCTAGGACTGGGCAGAGGGAAAGTATGGAGTGTGTGCTGATGGGCACTGGGTTTCTTTTTTTTTTTTTTCTTACGTTTATTTAGTTTTGAGAGAGAGAGAGACGGCACGGAAGGGGCGGGGGGGGGGGGGGGGAACAGAGAATCCAAAGCCGATTCCACACTGACAGCATGAGCCTGATGTGGGGGCTCGAACCCACGAACCGTGAGATCATGACCTGAGCCGAAGTCGGACGTTCAACCGACCGAGCCACCCAGGTGCCCCTGGGTACTGGGTTTCCTTTGGGAGTGATGAAAATGTTATAGAATTCAACCACGGTGATAACTGCACCCCTCTGAGAATATACAGAAACTGTGAACCACACACTTTAAAAGGGTGAATTTCATGGCATGCGAATTACGCCTCAATACAACTACAATAAAAAAGAAAAAAATGTCATTTGTACCTGTTTAACTCTTTTAATGGGGCTACTAGAAAGGTGGATTTTATCTACGTGGCTCATGTCATATTTCTGTGTGTACAAAACGTTTGAATAAACATATTCTTCCCTTTGAAAAACAAACAAAAACATCCTGGCCTCCTCCTGCATCCTGGGCAGAACTGGATATCTGGGAGGCTCAGTGCAGAGAGGCCTGGGCTGGGTGTCCAGGGACTCAAGTCCTCGGTCACAGCCTGGGTTGTGACCTCGGACCTTCACATGCCCTGGCTGGTCCTGGCTCCTCACTGAAAACAGTAGGGTCAGATAAGATGACCTAACAAACACAGGACCGCTTCCAGGTCAGACAGTCTGGGATCACAACTCTATCACTGGGTAAAAACCAAATTTTTGAAGTGTTCACTCTACCCCAAACATTGATTGTCTCTTAAAAGCATCCACCTGAAAATAAAAATAACTTAAAGACCAGGGTGCCTGGGTGGCTCAGTCGGTTAAGCGTCCGACTTTGGCTCAGGTCATGATCTCACGGTTCGTGAGTTCGAGCCCCGTATCGCGCTCTGTGCTGACAGCTCAGAGCCTGGACCCCGCTTTGGATTCTGTGTCTCCTTCTCTCTCTGCCCCTCCCCTGCTCATGCTCTATGTCACTCTCAAAAATAAATAAACATTATAAGTAAATAAATAAATAAATAAATAAATAAATAAATAAATAACTGAAAGACCAACCAGGTGATGTATTCAGTGAACAGAATGACTCACTTGGCATCATCCTGTTCCATTTATCTTAAAGGTTTTCTTTTAGGGGAATTTCTTGTTGCCCGTCTCAACTTTCAGTGACTTAAGACGCTGCTAATTCTACAGCTGATGGCAACGAACACGGGTACAACCCTCTAGGAAGACAACTTGGCGATATACACCGAGGGGCATTAAAAAAGCCTTATTCCATCCAGTCGTCGCACTTCTTAATATCTGCCCTGGGGAATAGCCCTAGATACTAAAGTAACCAAGAGCATGAAAATGTTCATTTCAGTATCCCCTGCCACAGCAACCACAGCTCAGACAGACACAAAGCGGGGACTCGGTAACCAGACGCTGGTAATGCTCGGGACAGAAATGATGGAGATGCCAAACTGTGGCTCTTTTTGCCAGTTTTCTTTATTCGCGATGTAATGAGACTATATTTATAATTTTTAAAAACTGATACGGTAAAATGTGTCATCAAATGTATGAATTCATGTCCTGAGACGTCTACAGAGTCCAGTAAGAGAAATAAAAAGGAAAAAGAGCCTTGATGCTAAAAGAGGGAAAACTTGGTATAGTCATCTCAAAGAAAATCTAACCGCAGCTTAAAAGACAAGGAAGCATCTCAGCCCCGATTTATCTGGCGTGTCCACCATGATATTTGTACTGTTTTTTTTTTTCTTTCCCCTCAGCGAGAGCACTATAATTATAGTTCAGAGGCATTAATAATATGTGCTTAGAACTCTTGAGAGGAGAAATCAGTCATTACGTGCATGGCTTTGGGGTCATCTTCCAACTGAAAGAGATCATTCTTTTGGAGGGGAGATCATTTTTTTTGGGGGGGGGGGGCAGTTATCTTTAGCATCATTTTGGGAGACTAAGCCAAAGTACCCACTGCTTCTCAGCCTCATGGAAAAATCATGTGGATGGACCCTGTCTTCTCCCAAACACCCACTTGCTTCCAGCAGGAAGGTGTGGTTGACGTGGGAAGGGCCTCAGGATGGAGTCCACACTGGCTCCCCACTGATGAGCTGGGCAGCTCGTGAGTCATGTTCCCCTTAGGTGCCCATTTCCCCATCTGTCAAGGGAAGGGTTGGCCTACGAGACCTGCAAGGCCCTTCCACACTCAGGCTGCACGCTCTGGGATTCGGTCCTCTCTACAAGGTACTCGGGGACTATGGCCAGCCCTCTGAAGGGAAGGAGTTGTTCTTGTCCACAAAACCCCAGAAAACATGAAAATGAGGTGCGGCCGTGGTCAGAGATGGGCTGTGGAAGCCCACAGTATTTTTCAGAGGACGAAGGACTGTCTGGCTGGCCAGTGATGGGCATTCCAAGGAAATGGCTGTGTCTGAGAACACCGCAGAACCACTCCCCCCCGCCAAACACACACACACACACGAAGAAATCAGGGCACATGGGTCCTTTCTCGACGGTCTCCAATCCTTGCCCTTCCTCCTGTGCCTTCTGTGCTGTTATCAGACTTCTGGGTTTCTCCGGTGAGAGCTGAACCCATACTGGGATCTAGTTTTCAGAACCAAAAATGTCCAAAGTGTCATATCTTGGAATACGGATTCATACATTTGATGAATTTCTCCAGCAATTTCAAGCTGGAGAACCTCAATTCAGGCCACTTCTTGGCCAGCAGATGTCCGACAGAAACTCAGCCTGAGGAACTCAGAACGCACGCCACAGGCTCCCTGGAGGCACAGTGGAGATGGCAGTGTGCTCGGTATAATTAATTCCCAATTCCTAGTGGTTTGAGCCAAAGTGTTCTTCCCTTAAGAGCTGATGGTAGTGGACTTGGCCTTTGGCTTCCCTGAAACAGAGCATCAGTGCTTACGGATAATTCAGTCGCCCTGGCCAAGGGCTATCGTGTCTCAGTGGGATGGGGGGACACGCCCAGAGGAGACCCATGTCCTAAACACACAGGAAGCATATTACTTTTTCCACCCTTCTGGCTCCACCGCTTGGTGCTGGTTGTACCAGGAGCCCCGGAAGAGTCCGGAAGTGCCAATTCAGGGCCCTAACTCCTTGCAGGTGCAATGCTCCAGGACTCCCAGATGACCACACAGCTTCACAGCCACTCTCTCCTCTGACTCTCACAGTGTCCCTCTGAGGTCTCCTAGGCAGCATCGTTATCCCCATATTACAGATGAGGAAACTGAGGCTGAAGGGAGTTCGGAACTCCCCCCAAAGGTCCAAGCAAGTACGAGAACCCAGGTCTCCTGACACCAGGAGGTCACAAAGGAGACGGCGGGTCAGGGCTTTGGAGCAGACTCAGGAGACTTTGCCACACCTGTGTCGCGAACTGACAGACCAAGCAGGCCAAAAATCAGTCAGGCCAGGGTTGACCTGAACAGCACTATCGGTCCACTAGACCTAGTTGGCATGTATAAAACACTGCATCCAACAACCACAGCAGAATATTCTGCTGTTTGCATGGAACACTCGCCAAGACAGGCCACATTCCAGACCAGAATACACACCCGACCAAACTTAAAAGAACAGAAATCATACCAAGTATGTTCTCAGACCACAGTGGAACTGAACTGGAAATCGAGAACAGAAAAGATCGCTGGAAACCGCCCCCCTCCCCCTCCCACCAATACTTGGAGATTCAGTAACAGTCTTCTAAGTAACACTTGAGGCAAAGAAGTCTTGAGGCGCCTGGGTGGCTCAGTCGGATAAGCGTCCAACTCCGGCTCAGGTCATGATCTCACTGCTTGTGAGTTCAATCCCCACATCGGACTTTCCGCTCTCAGCGCAGGGCCCGCTTCGGACCCTCTGTCTCCCTCTCTCTCTGCCCCTACCTACCCCACTTGTTCTCTCTCTCTCTCTCTCAAAAATAAATAAAAAACATGGATAAAAAAGAAGTCTCAAAATGGTTTGGGAGTAAGACAGAGTTGGGTCCCAGTCCCAGCCCTGCTTCGTCCTGCCAGGGAGCCTTGGTCAGTTACAACCTACTGCTTGGAGCCTCCTCTTGTTTCCTGAGCCGGGAAGCGAGGACAATGCCATTCCCTCCCTGGGTGGCCCTAGTGGCCAAGGAGGCAGCAGGCCCCTAACTCAGGGTGCACAGTGTCCCCTCCCAGAGGGCACCCAGCGGCAGTAGCTCTTTGGGGGTCACTGTTTCTCCAGGGCTGTGACCCACCACCCGGCCGTCCTGGGGTCCCTGGGCCCCCCGGCTAGCTCACTCTGCCGGAGAAAACCAGATGTGACCGCTAGACGCTGAGCCTTCTCTCCTCCGTATCTGGCTGGCAGCCGCCTGCCTGGGCAGCCCCAACTGGCAGAACTCTGTGTCCATCCATCCCCACCAAGTGGTGACTGCCACCTGGAATAGTGGCACCGAAGACAGGGCTTCTCCCAGTCACGGGGTGCAAGATGACTCAAGTGCTAAATGAGCCGGTGAAATCTCACCCGAGACTATGTGAAAGGGAACCGTCCCGCAAACCTCGCCAAACCCTGAGAAGAAAACAGCTCGTCACACACACAGGCCTACCGTCTTCTTCTCAAGATCTGATTGCACAACTAATGAAAAAGATGTTTCCTGAGGCCTGAAGGCATTGCACAAGCCTCTGACTCACTTAGGATTTATTCAAATCTGAAAACTATCAAACATTCCAGCCACAACAACGTGCCCTCCGAAACCACCATGTGCCCAAGGGCGCAGGATCAGCCCCCGGTGAGGGAGTGGGCCACTGTCACGTGATGCTGGGGAGGACCGTGTTCATGCAATGCGCTTACTTGACAATTTGTCCCAGGAATCTCAAATAATAGGGTACCCGGTAGGCTCCCACACTTAGATGTGGCAAATCTTTCCATGTGAGACGCTCCCAAAACAAGGATTATTCAAGAAGCTCTCAGGGCTTCTAAACACTGCCATCTCCTGAGCGTCACAAAGTCCCTCCAGGCAGGGTTAACAAGGGGACATCTGTAAAAGCTCAGGTGTCCCAGCTCTTCACTCAAGAGAAGTCACACAGGGGCGCCTAGTGGCTCAGACGGTTAAGCGTCCGACTTTGGCTCAGATCATGATCTCCCTGCTGGTGGGTGCAAGCCCCGCATCGGGCTCTGTGCTGACAGCTGGGAGCCCGGAACCTGCTTCGGATTCTGTGTCTCCCTTTTTCTCTGCCCCTCCCCCACTCATTCTCACGCTCTCTCTCTCTCTCTCTCAAAACTAAATAGGAAGGAAGGAAGGAAGGAAGGAAGGAAGGAAGGAAGGAAAGAAAGAAAGAAAGAAAGAAAGAAAAGAAAGAAAGAAAGAAAGAAGTAGAGAGAAAGAAAGAAAAGTCACACACTTGTCAAATGATACATAGGCAAGGACCAGGGGGTTCACGGGGTAACAGCGACAGTGGCGTCTGAGTCCCTCTGCCCAGAGAAACTTTCAAACATGTTTACTGGCAAATTCCAAGTCAGCTTCCAGGACACATGTCCCCCACCGCCTTCCTTCTCTGCGAAGCCTTCTGTAACCCACCTGCCCACCTCATCCCCAGGAAGACATGATCCTTACAGCACTCCCCCTGCCGAGCTGACTCCCTGTTAGATGTCTCAAAAATGATGACTGTTTCTATTATTACAGCCAATGCTGATTGGGTCCTAGTAACGCAGCAGGTACACTTCTAAGCACTTCATATAATTCGAAGCCTCCACCCCCCAGCAACCCAAGGGCATATGTACGCAGGTACTATTGTTTTTATTATTATTCCACTGATGAGGAAACTGAGGCTTACAGAGATTACGTCACACACACGAAGTCCCACGTTTAGAAAGTGCTGCTCCGACTCCTGAGGCCGGGTATCGCGTGATCCAGCACGAAGTCCTTGAGATCGTGGGCTGCTAGCCTTACTCCCTTCGACCCCCTTCTGAGTACACAGTAGGTGTTCCATAAATGCTCTGAAGAAACTTAGAAGTAGAATCCACGTCACTAATTCCAAACGCTAAATTCTGTACCCTCTGAGCAGCAAGTGGCCTGGCCTCTTCGCTGCCAGTCATTCCCGTCTGGTGCTGTGTTATCCTAGCTGGTGACCATCGGTGGCTCTAGACACACGTCACCCAGCAGCACTGGGTCACACCAACTTCCCTATCACTTCTGGGGGCCTTTTGGAAAAGCATTTGGAATTGGTACACGTCTCAGTTCCTCTGTTGATGTTAATTCTATCTCCCTTTCTTTCTTTGCCTTCTTGCCTCCTTTCTTGCCTGCCAGCCTGCCTGCCTGCCTGCCTTCCCTTTTTCCTTCTTCTTTAATGGCAAGGAAGGTGGGAAAGAAAGATGAAATGACTCGAGAAGGATCCCACTCCAGCCCAGCCGTGGGGCCTCTGGGAAAAGCAGGGAGAGGCACCAGGTTCACTGGAGCTCACATCTCAGGGCTGGGCATGTCACCACGATGGTCAACCAGGGATTTTCCCCAGCCAGCAAAAGCTAACGTACAAGGGAACCAGGCCCAAGATGGGCCACGTGACCACGGGTTTTCAGATTAGTTTTCTTACAAGAATCACAGACCATTCCAGCTAGAAGGGACCTCAGAGATCATCTGGCCCAATCCCCTCATTGCTGAGGCTCTGAGATGTCAGGAGCTGGTCACCTGGGTGAGGTAACAGTCGAGGAAGGGTCAGAGCCAGGGGCCAGCCCGCCAGTCCCTCCACACCAGCTGGCCTTCCAAGGAACCCTCAGCCGCTGCCAAACTTGATTTCTTCTTCAAACTAAGCCTGACCAGAGCTATTTATTCACTTGATATACAGGCCCATGGAAAGTCTGATCTCTCAATCCAAGGCACGAAACAGTGTCCAGGATCACACAACTCCAAATGGACTCAGAATCCAGCCCCGCAGTCCGGAGGCTGTCGGACGCCTGACCACAGTTAGCTCATGGTCCCCACCAGAATCGCTTACTGAATGCGGTTATTTTAAGCTCTAATGCAACCTATTTACAGCTCTTCTGGACAGAATGAAATAACTCAAACGCTTGGCTTTCGATACTGTTAACGTACTAATTTTGTGAAACTTTAATATTTTAACTCTTTAGCAAAACCGACAAGAGAATAAAGGCAAATAACCAACCGGAGAGAGCAAAGCCTTCTAAACCGTGGAAAAGACAGTTCTTCTTCCAAGCTGGTGGCTCTTTACCAGGAATGCACAGCCAGGCTCCACCTCATGGGGGGGGGGGGGGGAGGAGAGATTTGGGGGGCGGGGGGGGGCGGGGGGGGGCGGGGACGGTGATGTTGGGACCGGGACCAGGACCAGAACGAGGACGGGAGAGCTCCAGGCTTGTCTGGGCTGCTGTTTGAGGTGGGGTGGGCTCTCCTGGGGTGGGTACTAGGGGTAGAAACGGAGTAGCCTGCTGCTTTGAGAAGTCTTTTTCAGGCCTCTTTCCTGGCTTCTCGTCCATTTTTAGCAGAGATCTGTAGTGCTGGCTAGTCTTTTGCAATGTCTGGGAATCCAGAGGGGACTTTCTCTCCCCAACAGCAGTCTGGGGCCGAGGGTTCTGGTTTGGATACATCTTTCTTCCAGCCCCTTCTGTTCTTTTGCTTTTCTGTAGCAAAAGTTGCACTGACGGCAACTGGGGCAACCATGTCCTCCAACTCTCGTGCCTGTGGAATGAGAGCTGGGAGGTGTCCTACATTTCATCTCAAGGCCATGGCCATCTGGAGCACTGTTTATTCCAGCTATTAGCCGCGGCTTAGCTGGAGCTGGCTTATAATCTTAGTTTCTCTGTCAACAGCACAGCATGGTGATTATGAATGCGCCCTGGACCAGATGCATGGGTTCAAGTCCTGGACAAGGAACTTCTCTGTGACTCTGTCTCCCAGTTGGGACACAGGGAAGATTAGAGCACACTCCTCACACGATTCTAGGCGGGTCAAATGGGTTGACACATGCCTGGCACAGATTAAGCCCTAAATATATGTTAGCCTTTATTATTATACTGTTATATTACTTGCAATTCCTTTCTCTGTTATAATTTCCTGACAGCAGCGAATTTTTGCTTTAAATGAATCCAAGCTGCTAGTGGTGAAAGATGAGAGATCTTTGTTCTCATACTTGGACACTTTCCCATCCAAACCCTGACAGCAGCATTGAGATTTTTTTTTTTTAATATTTTTTTAATGTTTATTTATTTTTGAGACAGAGAGAGACAGAGCATGAACGGGGGAGGGCCAGAGAGAGAGGGAGACACAGAATCGGAAGCAGGTTCCAGGCTCCGAGCTGTCAGCACAGAGCCCCACGCGGGGCTCGAACCCACCGACCACGAGATCATGACCTGAGCTGAAGTCGGCCGCTTAACCGACTGAGCCACCCCGGTGCCCCGAGACTTCTGAAATAGATGATTTGCCTTCACCTCCAGAACCATTTTTAGGAGACGCTGTCTGAACTCTTCGTTAAACAGCTTACAGATAAAAGTGCTTTCTTTTCAGTGGTGACACGTTCCCCCATCCAACCATCCACCATGACTCTAAAGAGCCGCTCAACTCAGGGCCCGCTGGTCTGCGGGCATTTCCTCCTGGCTCCCCGCTCGCTCTCTGCTCCAGACAAACCCTCCAGAGGATCTCGGAGATCATGGAGCCCGCTCCTGTCTCGGGAGCTCCTTCCCCACATCCGTGCACGGCTCCCTCCAACTCCAGGCCTCCCGCGATCACCCCAGCGAAAAGAGAGAGCATTCCCGCCAACCCTCTCGGCCAGAACTGGCTGCCAATTTCACCTCATTCAACAACGACGTCAAGTGACCTGCTTGCCGGCCGGGCTTCCACTGAATGAAGTCTTGGCTCCCAGGCTCCGGTCCGCAGAGGCACCCCTGGGAAGTCAAGGGCGGAGTGCTAGATGGCAGGAGTGGAGCACGGGTGGGCAGCAGATGGGAAAAGCAAGGCCTTCCATTAGGGGAAGTCTGGATGGCCCTGTGTCTCAGGCACCTCTTATTTCCTGATGCATTCACTTATTCATTCATCACCTGCCCACATATCTACCGGGTGCCTCCCGTGTGCCAGGCAGAGAAGCACACGGCGTCTGACACACCGCAGTGCTCAAGAAATACTTGCAGAGAGAAGGGTGAGAATAGCCTCGCCCCCTCTTGTCTCTCTCTCCTCTCAAGGCCGCCACCCACGCTCATCCTCCTGTGACTGTCCCCACGCCGGCTGTCTGGGAGCCTGCTGTGGGCCTGATGGCCCACGGACAAGGACCTGTTTCTCTCCACACGGCGACTATTAATGCCTCTGCCAACTGCGAAGCTCGCTAAGTGACTCCACGGGCAATAAATCAGGTGCTCAGACGGTGCCAATGACTCAAGACCCCGAGCAGTGAGACTACACGCAGGAACAGCTGGCTCGTTTTTGACAAAAATATGCCAGATGCTTTTTTCAATGTCGTCACCCCACACCCAGACTATTGCAGTGGCCCTCACTCCGCACCCTGGCGAGTTCTGCGCTCCGGTGCTAGGTGAGTCCTACGCTGGGATTTCTTTAAGCTGCCCCTGGTCCAAGAACATCCAAATACACAGCACAGCCGGCCTCTTCAGGCCCGGGACTCTGTGCCACCAGCCTGAGTCACTCTCGCTGCCCGCCCCTAATGTCCCCAGCCACACCAATCTATTCACCAGCTCCCAAGCAAGTTTCAGGCTTTGCCCAGACTGAGTAGGCCGCCCGGGATGCACTTCCCGGCCTTCCGGAAACTTCCATCACCCTGTCTGACCTCTTTCTCAGCCTTGGGGTTGAGCACTAGGCTGGCACCAAGGAAGGCTGTCTGGGTTCAAATTCCAGCTGAGTGGCCGTGGGCAAGTAACTGAGCCTCAGTTCCCCTATCTGTGAAACGGGAATCTCACACCTGTGCACTGTCACAGCCATACCTCAGTCGCTGTTGGACCACTTCTCTCCGAGGGAAGTCTCCTGCCTCCCCCCTGGCTAGGCTCTTTCCTGAGGGCAGGCCGGGCTCCCTGCTCCTGTGTTGCTGGAATACACAACCTCCAATTTCTCCTCCACGGCTCTGGCACCTTTCTCTGCGTGGGAGCCAACCTGTGCCAGGCCCTAGTTGGTCATGTTGGACCATATTTCTCCAAAGAAAATCTAGACCACTTCCTGGCGCTGGGCTCCCCTGCCTCCCTCCCTCTCCATGCACTGCCCGCGGTAGGAGGCTGCGGCCAAGTGCGCTGCCAAGCACAGCCGGCCAGTCCCTACACCGCTGGATTGGCCGCAGCTGAACTCCGTATTGTTTTTCCACATGGTCTCTCCGCCTGGAGAAGCATCCCTCTGGAAGGTCCCGCGAGAGAGACAACTTCCCCACCCTTCGCTGGGTCACCGGCACCTCCCCAGCCAGGACGGGTCTCGCTGAGCCAGAAATGATGCGAAAGTAAGGAGGAGGGGTTCACTTCTTCATCCCTAACCGCCTCCCCCACCCCTTCCCCGCCTCAGATTCCGCGATCCAAAGTTCCGTTCCGCTTATTTAAAAAAAAAAAAAAAAAGCCACTTTCATTTTTGTAGGATTGGCTCAAAACACGGGAAGCAGGCAGGCGGCCACGCCGCTGCAAAGTCTGCGGGGCTCAAGCGGTGCCAACCCAGCGAGATCATCTGGGGGAACCGCGGAGCGGGCGGGAACACCGTTCCTTTCAAATACAAAGTTACGGGAAAGTTTTCCGGGACAGGATCCATAATAAGACCAACGCACGCTTAACCTTAAAGGCGCCAGGGGGGTGGGGGGCCGAATGCAGAGAAGTAGAAGGAAGGCAAAGCGACAGAAATGAGTCCTGGCGGTCCCGACGCCTCGGGCACAAGGCACCTTTCCCAATCCCTCTCAACTCTACGCGCACACTCCTGTCTCGTTTGTCCGCGTTCCCCCGGGGCGCTGTGGTGCCTCGCGGGGCACCCAGCAGCCGGCCAGCGGGCGGGACGCCCCGTCACCCTGGCCCGGGGCTGCCGCCCAGAGCGCGCGGGGCACCCGCCGGGCGCAAAGCTTGGGTCCCCAGGGGGCCCGCGGAAAGTTCCCCCACCGGGGGTCCGGGGCCCGCCTCTCGCAGCAGGTGGGAGCCCCAACACCCCGCGACGCTTCGCCGCCCCTCGGCTCGCCCGGCCGGCCCGCCGGGGCCGGGATGGCGAGAGCGGGGAGCCCCGGGCGCGCAGGTACCTTGGCCGCAGGCGCCGCGCTGCAGGACGATGACCGGCGGCTGGTGCAGCCTCTCGGAGCGGCGGCTGGCGGCGCGCAGCTGGCACAGGTTGGCGTAGGTGTTGGCGTCGCTGCCGCACACCGGCTCGCTGCTGGCGCACACGCAGAGGCCGGCCTGCGAGCGCCGCCGCACCGTGGCCGAGGCGGGCACCCCGAAGGGCACCACGCACTGCAGCCCCTCGCCGCACGGGCCCTCCTGCAGGCCGCACGCCGCCCCCTCGGGCGCGCCGCACACCTCGCAGCAGCCGCACGCGTCGCGGACGCGGCCGCCTTCGCAGTGTGCCGGCGGCGGGGAGCAGCGCGCGGGCTCGCAGCGCTCCGGGCACCCGGCGGCGGCGGCAGGCGCCGAGCGTCCGGCCCGGGACGGCTGCGCCGGGGCGGGCGCCGCGAGCAGCAGCAGCAGCAGCAGCGGCGGCGGCGGGAGGCACGAGGCGCGCGGGGGCTGCATGGCGGCTCCGACGGCGGCGGCGGCGGGCTGGGCGCGGGCCGGAGAGCGGCGCCGGGGAGAGCGCGGGAGGGACTAGGGGGAGCGGGTGCGAGTGCGCGCGGCCGCGCGGCCCAGCCCATTGGCCTCGCGGCGGTGACGAGCCGCCTTGGGGACGGGCACGGCGGCCGGGGGGGGGGGGGGGGGGGGGGTGTGCGGACGGGGGGCGGGCGGGCGGCTGCAGCGGGGACCGCCCGCGGCGGGGGCAGGGCGGGCGCGCCCGGGCACGGCGCGGCTCGCGGGGCGCGGGCGGGGCGGCGCGCGGGTCCGCCCTCTCGCGGGGCTCGGTGTCCGGCTCCGCGCGCCCCTCCCGCCCCTCCCGTCCGCGGGTTCTCGCACGCCCCTCGCCGGCCTAAAACTAAAAGGGAGACTCTGCGAAGGGGAACCTGCGGCGGCCCCGCCCGCGCGCGCGGGCCCGAGGAAGTTCCCCAGATTGCCGAGCCGGGGACCCGCTGGCCCTCGGTCATGCGCTCCAGAGGAGGGGGGCGGGCACTTCCCTGGAATTGACCCCCGCGTCCCACACGCGCGACCGTGACCGCGGTCCCGGTGCAGCCTTGCGAGGAAGGCGGGGCTGGCGGAGAGCCCGCGGCCAGACCCACGGTTACGTGAAAAAAGCAAAGAGCCGAAGTAATTAGAGTACAATCACTCGCGTCAGATTCCTTTGGAAAGTTGTTACGGGTGGGAGGCGTGCTTGTGCATGCACGGAATAGCTCCGGAGCGTAGACGCGAGAAGCTGGTAGCACCGGGGCGGGGGGTGTGTGGGAGTCCCGGCTGAGAGAGGGGCTTTGTAGCGCCTGAGTTTTTCACCACGTGCATGATTATCTCAAAACGTTGTTATTACCTACAGGAGTTCATCTTTGATCTTCCACCTGAGAGTCTTCGGTGCTTCCTTTGGGACAGATGCAAGTCAAGGCATCACCTGGGGGGGCAGGGGCGACTCCGGAGGTGGATCCGCGCGTCCCGGTGGCGCCAGGCCCTCGGGCGTCGGCCTCCGGGCCCGATACTCAGCAGATGGACAAAGCTTACACCTGAGGCCCCGGGAGGAGACCGGTTCGCACACGCCCCGCCCAGGCAGAGATGCCGAAGGAAGGACGGGCAGGCGGACTGGGAGCTCTGACCTTGGGGTGGAGTAGGTGTGGGAAGGGGCACAGGAGGCTTAGGGATTTTGCACTTTTTTTTTTTTTTTTTTTTTTTTTTGTATTTGGGTGGTTCCCTTGTGCACGGGATGTTTTTCCAATAAAAATAGTTTTAAAAAGCAAAATCCAAATATTTATAACCGCCCCCGCCCAAAGCACCTCCCAAATGTGAGCCAATAGCATCCAGGATCCAGAGGGGTACCTGGGACCAAGAGTTGGGAAACAGGAGGTCCAGCAGCCTGGACTTCTAGAAGGACATTAGCACAGGATTTCCTAAAGCCACAATCTTCATCCTTGTGTAAAGGGAGACCTTGAGCCAGAATTCGCTCAGTCCCTGGATACTGGAGAAGGGCACAGCATTCTGATTAGGGGTGCTGAGCGCCTGGCTAGCTGTGATTACCCAAAAAGGGGGATGGGGGGGTGAGGGGAATAAGTAGCAAAGTGGATCAGCCAATAAAGCGTCTCCCCACTGCAGCCCAGTGGGCAGATACGATAAGCTTTGGCCTGCGGTAGTGACTTCTTTTCGTCCAATACTCTTGCTTTGCAGATGAGAGAGAAAACTGAGAGCCAGCAAGGGTAGTGTGACTCCCCCAGGGTCACACTACAAGAGTGATACAGCCAGGACCCCATCCTCCACCCTCCAGCCAAGCTGCGGGAGTGAAATCACTGATTAAAAATAAAACTGCATGATGGGTATGGGTCCTGGCCTTTTCCCTATCAGAGGCCAAGTCCCTGCCAGTTTTAAGAGTCCCCATCACCCCTTCCCCCTCACTCCATTCTCCACCCCTTTGCCCCGCCACACACACCTGACTCCCCTAGTGCTGAATAACTTGCATTTTCTGGAACATACCTTCTCCTGTTTAAAGTCTTTGTGTCTCTGCCCATGCTCTTCCCTCCTCCTGCAATGCCCTTCCTCCTCGCCAGGGTGAGTTAAATGTGACCTAGTGAAGCTGGCAGGAGCCGTGTCGTCTGATGAGTTTGGGAGTCAAAGTCCCGCTTCTGGCCCTTAATTCTGTGACTTTGGGCAAGTTATTTAAGAATCTCGAGACCTTCACCGGGAAAATGGGGGTGACTACGCATCCAGTGGCTTAAAAAGGGTGTTTGTGGCAAGGAAACCGCTCCTGTAATGGTTCACAACCCGGAAGTGATGTTCGCAACGGCGGTGATCGGGAAACGCAAGCCAAGGAGTGGAAGGCTGAACAGCGCCCGACAAGCAGAACTGACAATGCCCAAGGTTCTGGAAAGACCGTGATCACATCATACCATCTCCCCCCCCTGGTGTGACTACAGTTCACTCACCTGCTCTTGCGTTAACGGGGAGCCCTGAGAAGACAGCTCATAGGAGGGCCCTCGCCCAAGACCCTCGACTCTGAGTTCGAGAAATTAAAGATCCACTGGATGGATTATGGAGATTTTTTGCACCGTCCACTCAGGAGGGTGTCCTTTGTGTATGTGCCCCTGCGTGTGTCCGTGAGCGTGCATGGGTTGAAGGACACGGAATAATACAATTGAAACCAGGTATTCCCTTACTCCTAGCATTTCCAGATCTAAAACTAATGCTTTTGGTCCGAAAGGACTACTCTTTCTTTTCTTTTTCTCCCCACCCTGATGCCATGTATAATGACAGTTTCTTACAAGATGCGTGTTTCAAATACATCATGAAAACTCATTTCTCACCGGGGCTTGGCACGGATTCCTAGAGAAGATTTTTCCAGGGAAAAGGGAGTCGTTTGGAAGCTACGTAGGCCCTGCTATCTTCTCTACGGCCCAAATTTGCAGCCATTAAACCTTAATGTTGAACAGAGTCAAGTCTATTCATGAATAATGAACAAATAAAACACCATGGCTGACAAAGCCTCCATTAGGAAATGAGGTTTCTGAACTGGCACAGAGCAACCATGTCTGTGCTGTCCCCAAAGAGAAAGATCTCCCACTTTGGGGGCCTCCCAAAACTACGAAGGACCCAGAATGGTTGGGGACTCGAAGTGCCTTTCCTAATCCACAGGACCTAAAGCCTAAGGATCTGTAGCAATCATTTTGACTTTTCCTACAATCTTGCAATTGCCCTACTCAGTCATTTTCAGGGGCTCGAAATCTTAGTAAAAGAAAGTCCAAACTTCTTCACCTGACACCCAGAATGCTCCATGCTGTCACCCAAAGTGCCCCTCAAGCCAGGTTGTTCTCTGCTGCTATAGGGTGGCAGAATCCCCCAGTTGCCCCTAGCATCTAGTCTCGCCCTCTCCATAGTAACAGCCTTGGCTGGGGACAGGCTGCCCAGGTAAAAGGTGACTTCTGAGCCAGTTTCGATTCCCTTCCCTCTGAGAACCAAGCACGCTCCCATTATGTCCATCGGAAAGTCATGACCTCCTTTGACAAAAGACACATCTGCTCCTTCCTGCCTCTCTGAAGATGGTCCCACATCGGTTCAGTTTCACTTAGAGGAATTTCTTGAGCATCTGCCAAGTGCTGGACACTCTGCTAGACACTGGAGATGCAGCATTAAACGCAGCTCAAAGTCTAGAATTTTCTGCAGTGATGGAAACGTTCTCTACCTAAGATGGTTGCCACTAACTATGTGTAACTAACTGCTGAGCGTTATTAATGTGGCAAGTGCAGCCAAGAGACTTTGTATTTGTATTTCATTTCAATTCTTTGAGCGTAACCACACGAGGGCACCCCCTTAGCGGTATGAGACTGGTGCCTATCACACCGGAGACAGCAATAAGAAGGCAAGCACAGGGTGACGGGAGGGAACTCTATGAGGGGGAGGAATTAGGACTTTAGAGATGCTAACTGGGCTGCATCTCGAGGGATGGGGAGGAAGTCACCAGGCGGACAGGAGCAGGCAGCACACGGGGCACCCTATGAGTCCACGCAGTTGGGGAAATTCCAAGCCGTCCAGTGTATGTCTGGCAGGAAAGGGGCCCCGTGATCAGGAGAGGCAGCTGGAGGGGAGGGCCAGGTTCTGAAGGACTCCTGTTGTCCTCCTAAGGAATTTGGGCTTTGCCCCGGTGCTGATGTGGAACTCCAGTGGGCTTTGAAGGAGCTGGGTTTTGGCAGAATCACCTTACCGCAGTAAGGACGGTGGCTTGAAAAAGAAAATGGATTCAGCAACATACATTTTTAAATACAGACACATTATTAGAGTCTAGGTTAAGAAGCACTTTGAACTACATTGAAGATGCAGTTGACGTAACGCAGTAAGATAAGAGGTAGAGAGATTCCAATAGCTTTGTGACAATTCATTTCAGCATGACCTCTTCCACGCGAGCCCCTCCTTCAGAAATCATGCAAATGGCGAGGATGTTTAAAATATGTTTGAGAACTTCAGAGGCACTTTAGAAATACTAGCATTTCTCGGGGGTCTGGGCGGCTCAGTCAGTTGAGCCTCCAACTCTTGATTTCGGCCCAGGTCATGATCCTAGGGGATTCTAGGGGATCCTAGAGGATTCTCTATCTCTCTCTCTCTCTCCCCCATGTCCCTTCCCCCCCTCTCCTGAAATCTCTCCCCCTCTCTCCCTCCAAAATCATAAAAAGAAGAAATACTAGCATTTCTAATATCAAATCACCAAACATTCATGTCTCTTAATCAAAGGAGGACCCATAGAAACCAGTCCCTGGCCTGCCTGCTGTTCTGTGTTTCCTTTCAAGCCTTCAAGATCTATAATTCAGATCTTTCATTAATCTACCCTAACATGTCCCCTGTCATTTGCAGAAGACCAATGGTCTGTGTTTGCATCAATCGGCTCTTTCCAACATATTTGCTCTAAGAAATTAAAAGTGCATGCATGCCATATGACTGGATTTTTCCACTCTCATCGACCGAATATCTGACAGATGCAAGTTCAAACAGAGCCACAGGCAACCGCCAAAGTGCAATGAGTGACAACTTGTCAATTTTGTTAGGAGCAGCATGAAAATAGAACAAGGTCACTTACAGAACAGACTGCCTTTTAGGCAAGAATGTTTGAGTTTGAATAAAAGAAATTCTGAACCAGAATTTTAAAGGTGCTCGTAAAAAAAAAAAGTTTTTAAATGGAGGAGGGTGTTCAGTCTTAGAAGTATTTCATCATCTAGTTATATAGGCACTAAGTTACACACAAAGGGCCACAGGTCTAGAGTATTAAAAACTATTCACTGAATGTATTTATCAGTAGGGGGGTGCTTGGATGTCAACATTTAAAAAAAAATTTAATGTTTACTTTTGAGAGACAGAGAGCACAAGCAGGGGAGGGGCAGAAACAGAGGGAGGCACGGAATCTGAAGCAGGCTCCAGGCTCTGAGCTGTCGGCACAGAGCCCGACGCGGGGCTCAAACTCATGAACCATGAGATCATGGCCTGAGCCAAAGTTGGACGCTTAACCGACTGAGCCACCCAGGTGCCCCTGGATGTCGACATTTTAAGCGAACGTGACCTAGAAGGCCCAGATTCTTTCTCTACAGACTTGCGTTGTTATCTTCTTACATTTACAGCCAAATGTGGTTTCCTTTGAAATCCCTATACTAATGGGACCATGAGAAACGTGAAGCCGTGGGAATATAAAGGTGGTGCCCCTTACCTAATGGCTACTCTAGAAGCCTTGGCCAGAGGTCCCTGAGGGCTGAGGTCTCCGCTTCCATCAGTGTAACTCCAAACCCAGTCCAGCAGCTGGAGGGGCCACCCAGATGGCCTTCTATGGGCTTTGGGTTTCCCCCACCCGCTCCCACTCTCCCACCCAGTGCATCTTCCTGTGTCCTTTGTCCGGCCCATACTAGGTGCACTGGAAATATTGGTTGATATTCTTGACTTCCCAGCCGTGGAGAATATCCACCTTGAATTACTTGAACCCAGGGAAGGGCTGAATTGCCCCTGATTCTGGCTGCGAGGCCGGTGTTCTCAAGCCTGAGCCAGCATCAGGAACACCTGGAGGGCTGGCCAGCTGCCAGGCAGGTGGCTGAGCTCCGCCCCAAATTTCTGATCCAGTGAGTCTGGGGCGGAGCCTGAGGATGTGCATTGCTAACAAGTTTCAGGTGACGTGATGCCCGTTGGCCTGGAGACTCCGCTTGGGGTAACAAGGCACTAGGCAAATAACGTGTGTCCCCCTCCCATCCCTGCTCCACTGACACATCTCCGCATACACACGCTGGGTCGTATTGTGGGAGAGACGCGTGGCATCATTTGCGGGAACAGATAACCAGCCTCAGAGGGGCTTCTGCAGAGAGACGCCAGAGTAAGTCTTACGGGTGAGTAGGAGTTAGAGACCAGGGGGCGGGGAAGGGCCGAGCAGAGACAGCCGCTCTTCCCATTTATTGCATATGGAGGAACTCTGGCTTCATCTAGTGGTTTTAATCGGGAAAGGGATGTGGTCAGATCTGTGGGTTGGAAAGACCACCAGGACCAGGGTGAAATCTGGTTTGAGGGATGGGGGAGTGGAAGGAGGGAGAGTCTGGAGACAGGTTTTAGCAGGAGAGAAGACTCCCGATTTTGGCAGCTCAGATCATGGAATACAACAAAGAAACAGTTTGCCCCTCAGCCTATAACCAGCTCCTCCCCTTCCCACTCAATGTCAAGCACAGACTCTCCAAGGGCAGACAGGAAGGGCACGTGTCCCACGATGCAGAACAGACTGACAGTCCCAGGCCCTCAGGAGCCCTGCCTCTCCCCTCCCCTTTCTCAGCTATCCTCAGCCCTACATAGAGAATGTGCCTGGTGCTAGGGTACAGAGGCCTGACACGACAACAAAGGCACTGTCCCCTCGCCACGCAATTGCCCATCCGGTTCAGCTCTAGGAAAGGCCTCTTTTCCTAAGTCATAGAAGATGCCTCAAGGGCTGGACACCCTAAAAACCCTGCCCTAAGTTGCCGGTGACCTCAGGGAGGGCATTCTCGTTTCTACGGTCCTTCTCCACAAGAGGAGGAGACAGATGCCCCTGGTGTCTATTGGAATCACCTGTGGAGCTGTTTTAAAATGCCGACATCTGGAATTTGGCAAAATTTGATCAAATTCCGTAAACAGTATTGAATCAGTATCGGTTTTCTGATTTTGATCATTTTCCTATGGTTGCATAAGAGCAAGTTGGTTTTTAATTTTGTTTCTTAAGAAAGATACATGGAGGGGCCCCTGGATGGCTCAGTCGGTTAAGCGTCCGACTTCAGCTCAGGTCATGGTCTCGCGGTTCTTGAGTTCCAGCCCCGCGTCAGGCTCTGTGCTGACAGCTCAGAGCCTGGAGCCTGCTTCCAATTCTGTGTCTCCCTCTCTCTCTGCCCCTCCCCGGGTTTCTCTCTCTCAAAAATAAATAAACATTAAAAAAAATTTTTTTAAACACATGGGGTGCCTGGACTAAGCCTGGGGCTTAGTCAGTTAAGCGTTCGACTTCGGCTCAGGTCACAATCTCACGGTTTGTGAGTTCAAGCCCCACGTCAGGCTCTGTGCTGACAGCTCAGAGCCTGGAGCCTACTTCGGATTCTGTGTCTCCCTCTCTCTCTGCCCCTCCTCTACTTGCGCTCTGTCTCTCTCTCTCTCTCTCTCTCTGAAAAACAGATAAATATTAAAAATAATAATAATAAATTAAAGAAGAAAAGAAAATACACACTAAAGCATTTAGAGGTATAGGGCCTTCCTGTCTACAACTCACTCTTAAATGTCTCAGGAGTGCAGAATGAGCAAGTGTGATCGACATGTGGGGAAGCTGGGTTTGGGAAGCTGGGTGCAGGGTAAATGAGAGTTTTATATGATTGTTACGACTTTTATCTAAACCAAAAATTATTTCAAAATAAAAAAGTTTCTTGAAAATAAATCACCCAGATCAATCGAATCAAAAAGTCTAGAGGCACCGGGGTGCCTGGGTGGCTCAGTTGGCCAAGCGACCGACTCTTGGTGTCAGCTCAGGTCTTGATCTCCGTGAGATCGAGCCCCAAGTCACGCTCTGCACTGACAGCGCGAAGCCTGCTTGCGGCTCTCTCCCCCCACCTCTCTCTGCCCCTCCCCCACTCATGGTTCCACACATGCGCACGATCTCTCTCTCAAAATAAATAAACATAAAAGAAAAACCTCTAGAGGCACCAATAATGAAAAGATGCTCAACATCATTAGTCATCAACGGATCAAAACCACATGGAGACACCACACCCACTAGAATGGCTTGTATAAAAAAAAAATCAGATGATAACGGGAGAAGGCAGAAATGTTGAGAAAAGGGAACCCTCCAACGCTGCTGATGGGAATGGAAAATGGTGCAGCCACTTTGAAAACCAGTCTAGGGGTTCCTCGAATAATTAAACACAGAGTTACCATGTGGCCCAGCAATTCCATGCCTTGGTACACACCCAAGAGGGACAAAAGCATACGTCCACACAGAGGCTGGTACGCGAATGTTCGTAGCAGCGTTATTCACAACAGCCAAAAGGTGGAGATACCCCCACATGTCCAGTCGGCGTGCCGTATCCATGCCATGGAATCGTCCTCAGCCGTGAAAGAGTGGAATCCTGACACATGGTACAAAATAGATGAACCCTGAGTACATTATTGCCAGATGAAAGAAACCAGTCACAAAAGGCCGCATATCGTACGATTCCTTTGGAATGAAATGTCGACAACATCTGGGAAATCTACAGAGACGGGAAATAGATTAGTGGTTGCTCAGGGCTGGGGGGAGGATGGTGGGATAGAGAGGTAACAGCAAAAGGAAAGGGGCTTCTTTTTGAGGTGATAAAAATGTTTTAAAATTGTGGTGATGGTTGCACCCCTCGGAACACGCTAAACACCATTGGCCTGGACCTTTTGAAACGGTGACTTGTATGGTATTTGAATGCTACCTCGATAGGACTGTTCGAAACGAATCCTCTAGGGGGTGTGATTGAGCATCCCTGATGCTGAGTTTTCAGAGCCCTCCCAGGGACTCCAGGGAGCAGTCAGGCTGGGAACCACAGGCGGACCGTTACTCTGTGTTGAGGCTATGTGAATACGTGTTTAAACCATCCTGTTGTTTCACAGCCAGGGAGATGTCCTTCGGGATCCAAAATTCCGCGACTCTGGGAATTCTGTTCGTCTAATTCACAGCCTGTAGTTTAATCAGCGGTCTGTGTTCAGATGGGCCACCGCATTGCCCTCCGCCAGCAGGCTGGGAGTTGTCTGGAAAGGGAAGCCTGACCTGCCCATTGGACCAGACAGTGCCGGCCACAATGGTCTCAGGTTGTTGAGTTCAACAGACAGCTTGCAGCAGAGGCCAGGTATGGCACAGAAGTAATACATTTTGTGTTGATTTTCATCGACTTTCTTCCCTTAAACTGATTCCTCTTATTTTTTCTTAATTTTTTTGGAATCTCTTAATCCCTTCACCCATTTCGCCCAAAATTGGTTCTATTTTTGATGTGTCCTCCAGCCGTCAGCTGTCGGCACTCCTGGATGGCGTGACACCAGCAGAGCATTATCCCCGATGAATCACAGCCGAGGTACTTTTCCACTGCCCGCCCCCCATCCTTTCTTAAAGCCCTGTCACCTCACATTGTGGAGACCTGTGTCCCTCTTTCCCGATGGCCTCCACCGCTCGTAGGTGGCGTCTGGGCGCTCAAGCCTAGCCTAGTTCCTGGCACTCAGTCATTAAATGACTTCACTGTCGCTTAAAAAAGAAGAGCCGCCACTTTAGAGATCAGGCCTGAAAGGCGCACCAGCGTTCCCCGTCCTGAAGACCTGTGGCTGGAGAGAGGGGAGGGAGAGATAACCCGACCCCTCAGCTACAGGAAGACCCAGCCCAACCACCCTGATCCTTCAAAGGGGATTCAGGAAATCCTCACTAATGGCCCAACTTCCCTAGTTTGAGATTCCAGAGGAAGCACGGTAGTGACCCAGAGAGATGCTAATACACCAAGCAAGAAATGCAGGATACAAACAAAAGTGTGCGTGGGGCTCACCCCGCCCCTGATTGTTAAGAAACTGACTGTCAGGCTCCAACGTGGGCAGAACAAAGCCTGAGGCTAATTCTGGGTGGAGGGGTGGAGGGGTGGAGGGGTGGAGGGGTGGAGGGGTGGAGGGGTGGAGGGGTGGAGACTGATTGGTGATATTTTCTGTACTGAGCAGCCATTCTGGAGGAGATAGGCAAAAGTAAAGGAAGAGAAGGTCAGAAAGCCGGAGGCCTTTGCCATCAGTGAAAGCCAAGTTCCCGGGCATGCTCTCCCTGCAGCGTGGGCTCCCCGTCTGAGGACTCCCGACACTGGCCCATGCTCCTGCCTGTGGTCACTCCTTGTCCCTCAGGCCCTTCAAACCCACCCTGTCCCACCACTGAGCTCAGCACCTGCTCCTGATCCTTTGTGGACGCGGCCCATGCCTGCCTTTTACATAGCCAGCAAACAGTTGAGTGTGCACGAGTGCTGAGCCCTGAATAACGCCCCAAATTTATAGATTGTTCCAAATCTGTATTTTCTGACGTTAAAAGAAAGTTTGTTAACGTTTATTTTTGAGGGAGGTGGGGAGAGGCAGAGAGAGAGAGGCTCCGCTCTATCAGCGCAAAGCCCGACTCGGGGCTTGAACTCACAAACAGAGAGAGCAACCTGAGCCCAAGTGGGACACTCAACCAACCGAGCCACCCAGGCGCCCCTATGTTTTCTGACATTTTAAAACGAGGATGCTTTTTCAAGTTTTTAAATCCAAGACATCTGTACATCTTTTTGGAGTCTTCAGTGAAGCTCTGTCTGGACATGAGCTATTCACTCCCTATTTCCCCCTTTCTGTGTCCCCATTTCTAGTGGCCTGTGCCCTGCTCCCTGGCACAAGGAAATAGCCGCGCGGATGCTATAGAGGTCACGACTCCCAGGTTACCTTTGAAGGTGGTGTTTAAACATCACAGCGTAATTTAAAAATAATCAGGACAGGGGCTTAGTCAGTTAAGCGTCTGACTTTGGCTCAGGTCATGATCTCGTGGTTTGTGAGTTCGAGCCCCCTTCTTGGGATTCTTTCTCTCCCCCCCTCTCTCTCTGCCACTCCCGGCTCATGCTTTCTTTCTTTCTCAAAATAAATAAATAAATACAAATAAATAAGTAAACAAAAAATCTCTTAAATTATAAAAATAAAAAATCTTAAAAATAAAAAATAAATATAACAATCAGGACAGTTTGATCCGGGCATACAGACAAACATATAACTCACTGGAATAGGAGGGAGCCCAGATCAGACTCAGACATCAAGCAGTAACCTGATTTAACAAAAGCATAACTGAAGTAGGGTCTTCTCAATAAATGGCACTGAACCATCTGGCTATTGATATGGAAGAAAAATGAGCTAGGTCCCATGTCAAAATTAAAATTATTCAAAGTGGATCATAGACCTAAATTTGAAAAGTAAAAACAATGCAGAGTTCAGGAGAAAGGTTCCCGATAGGAAAATATCTTTACGACCCCAGGGTAGGCAGAGATTTCATAAACAGGACACAGAAATCACTATTTAAAAAACTGACAAGTATGACATAATTAAAATAAGTAATTTCTGTTCATCCAAAATGAAAATCATCCACTGGGAGAAGATAGTTACAATACTGTATCTAAATAAGGACCCATACTCGGAATATACAACTCCACAAAAAGAAAGACAAATGAAGAGAAAAAAAAAAATCTGAGACAAAGACTTCACAAAAGATGATCTACAAATAGCCAATGATGTCAGGAAAATACAGAGTAAAACAATGACACACGCCTACAAGAATGGCTAAAATTAAAAAGGCTAACAACCCCAAGGCAGGAGGAATTCTAGGGTGACCTCCAAGCTTTCCGGCCCCTGGTATGCACCCCCGGAAAACCCCCTCCCCTGAAATATAGGTAGGACCATGGATATGCTGCCGCGATTAGGTTGTATTAAATGCCAAAGTCAGGGGCGCCTGGGTGGCTCAGTTGGTTGAGCGTCTGACCCTTGATTTCGGCTTAGGTCATGATCTTGTGGTTCATGAGCTCAAGCCTCACGTGGGGCTCTGCACTGACGTGCAGAGCCTGCTTGGGATTCTCTCTCTGCCCCTCTCCTGCTCATGCTCTGTCTCTCTCTCTCTCTCCCTAAATAAATAAACTTTTTTAAAAATGCCAAAGACAGAGGGATTTCGCAGATGTAAAAGTAATCACTCTGACCTTGAGTTAATCAGCAGGAGGAGACCCTGGTAGGCCTGACCTGATGAGGCATGCGCCAAGCTTAGGGATTCTCCAGCCGCCCTTGAGGGAGCCACCGTGAGTTCTGCGGCTGCACAGAAACGAATTTGGCCACAACACTGGGCTTAGAGAAGGACCACAAGTTGCCACAGCTCCCCATGCCCCTGCCTCCTATCTACAAATCATCCGTGCTAGATGCCGGGGCAGAAGCCAGAATGTGGGCTCCCTGGGGACAGATGCCTCTATCCTGCCATCTCTCATAGAACCCGACACATTGCAAGGGCTCAGCAGATTTTAAGTTCCTTGTTGACACATGGAAGGGTTGGTTGTATGTGTGCAACTCAAGTGAAATACAGGATTTTTGAATTTTAATTCTTTGCATATCCTCATCTGAATTTAAAAGACAATTTTTTTTTTTACTATTTGCAACTTTGCTGGTACATCTACGGGGTAGATTCAAATATTCCTTGCCCTCCCGATAGGAGGATTATAGCATCAAATAACATTATAGCAATCAAATAACATTGCTGATATTTGGTCATTTTTTGACTTACTAAAGAGGCAATCTTACATGGTTCAACCTCATACTTCGCTGCCCTTTTGACGTCAGGCTGGATCGTATCATTTTCTCTGACCAACGAAACGCGGGCATTAATGGCATGTGTCACTTAAGTCTTAGGAGGGGTTACATGACTGCGTATCTTTTCCCTCTTCCGTGATTTTCCCTCTTTCTCCATTTTCCACATAGAGGTTGCCCGATGCGGGGCTCGAACCCGTGAACCACGAGATCATGCCCTGAACTCAAGTCAGACGCTTCGCTGACTGAGCCACCCAGTGAAGAGCACAGCTGTTGGACACGCAGCAGGATCAATAAGCCTGTATGGTTATAAGCGTCTGAGGTATTTGCTGCAGCAGCAAAACCTAGCACATTCCATGAGACAGTCTGCCATGTAATAGGGGTAACTTCTGTGTGTCTCCCTCCCTCACGTTTCTTTTTTTTAATGTTTCTTTATTTATTTTGAGAGAGAGCGAGAGCGCGAGCTCTCACACAAATGGGGGAAGGGTGGGTAGAGAGAGGGAGAGAGAGAATCCCAAGCAGGCTTTGCACTATCAGCGATAAGCCTGACTCAGGGCTCGAACTCACCAACTGTGAGATCGTGACCGGAGCCGAGGTCAAGCGTCAAGACACCCAACTGACCGAGCCACCCGGGCGCTCCATCCCTCTTCTTTCTTACGCTCCAGAGTTGGCGGCAAAATGTCTTGTCCCCGGGGAAACCCTTGGGAAAGGATGATAGCGTTTAATCAAGCACAGTCTTTCTTCTGATGGAAAAAAACTGGCTGAGCACAACCAAAGACGTTTTGTAACATTTATTAATGCCTGCTCTACCTTTAAGCCTAAGGACAAGAAGCCGTCAGGAGCCAAGCTCTATTACGTCAGCAAACATTCCAGAACAATTAAGGCCCCTTGAAGGCTGAAACGGAACGGTTTCCAGAATCAGAACGAAATGCAGTTGTCAGCACGTATCTGTTAGCTCCTCTTCCTGGGCTGCCCGTTACTCCAGGCAGGGGAATGTGATGCCTCCTATAGCGCTGACACCATACCCAAGGCAGGAGAAGTAGAAGCCAGGACTAGACCATGAAGGGTCTTTGTAGACCATGGGATATAGTCATTGTCTGAAGAACAATGGAAAAGTATCAAAGGTCTTCACCCAATGAGTGAACAATCTGATATCTGAACTGGGAGAAGAGATTGTAGGGAAACAGGGGAAACAGGGATGGAATAGAAATTTTCTCAGAAATCACAAATCAGGGGCGCCCGGCTGGCTCGGTTGGTAGAGCGTGAAACTCTTGACCTCAGGGTTCTACGTTCGAGCCCCACTTTGGGTGTAGAGATTACTTCAAAATAAAATATTTTTAAAAAGGCAATGAACATTGAAAAATATTTTTAAAGAAATTACAAATTGCTTTTTTGACAGAATTTTTAAAAATCTTAAGTAAGCCAGCATCTACAGAGCAAATGAAATGTCTGTCAAAACAAACAAATAAAAATCACCTCTGAAAAAATTATTGAGGCCAACAGGTTTCATGGTTGAATTCCTGGGAACTTTAAGTAAACAGATAATCTCATTTTCTTTGAGAGAGAAGGTTGGGGGGAGAAATGAAAAACTTCCCAATTCATTTTACAAAGCGGACACACGCCGATACTAAAACTTCTAAAAGAAAGCACCCCTTCTCCCCCTGAAAAAAATATACAAGTCAATATTACTTATGGGTACAGGTATGGGGCCACTAAAAACAAGCAAATCATTCTGCACTGCATTAAAGAATGGAACAAGCATGCAAGAATGCTGTGTTATTCCGAATTGTATTAATATAATTTTTCATATCATCCCAAATCCCAAAAAGTATCTCATGAAATTCCATATCCATTCCTGAGAGGATTTTTTTTTTTTTTTTTGGTGTCTAAAAAATAAGGAACTTCTTTAACATGATGAAGAATACCGTAAGTCAACAGCCAGCATCATATATAATAATAAAACACCAGAGACAATCCTATTAATATCTGGACTAAAACGAGGGTGCCAAGCACTAGATGTTCAGGGCAATTCAATATTAACTACGAGTTCTTTGGGGGGAAAAATTTACTATAAATTTTACTGATTTGAGAGATATATAGCACATGATTTACAAATAGTAATACAATATACAATACTCTTTATTGTGAATTCCATATAGGCAACTGGTTTTCACAGAATGCTTTTTTTAAAAAAATTTTTTTAAACGTTTATTTATTATTAAGAGGCAGAGGGAGACAGAGCATGAGCAGGAGAGGGGCAGAGAGAGAAGACACAGAATCCGAAGCAGGCTCCAGGCTCTGAGCTGTCAGCACAGAGCCCGATGCGGGGCTCGAACTCGCAAACCCCGAGATCAGGACCTGAGCCGAAGTCGGACGCTCAACCAACTGAGCCACCCAGGCGCCCCCAGAATGCTTTCTTAATTATCAACCAGGGGTTAGCAAACTGGCCCGCAGGCCAAATCAGTCCATCTCCTGGTTTCCTACAACCTGCAAACTAACAATAGCTTTTACATTCTTGAATGGCTGAAAAAAATCAAAAAGAATCGTATTTCGTGGCACCAGAAAATTATATGAAATTCAAGTGGCACAAGTTCCACAAATAAAGTTGTATTGGAACACTGCCTGACTCAATTCTGCATCGTCCGTGGCTGCTTTCCCTGTGCAACGGCAGAGTGAGTAGTTGTGACAGAGGCCTATGGCCTGCAGAGCCTAAAACATTTACTATCTTGCCCTTGACAGGAAGAGGTGCCAACCTCTCGCCTAGACGATCAACGGAAGAATAAGTCAAGCCCTCCTTTGTAGCACCTGCCAATTTCCAGGGTAAACATTCCCACTGTGGCCGGTTACCAGTGTGGCGTTGCTGAATTCAGAGCAGGGAGAAAGGCACCGAGCACAGCGTCATGTAGGGTTTCAGCCTTGCAGGTACACAGCGTGAATAACTGCCAGGGTACAGATAATAATAAGGTGCAGTAAAATAACCAGGACGTGAGGACTTGCACTTAGTACCTTTCTCCTGGATGTAACTTATTTTTTATTTTTCAAATGTTTATTGAGAGAGGGAGAGAGAATCCCAAGCAGGCTCCATACTCAGCACAGAGCCCGACACGGAGCTGGATCTCACCAGACTACGGTGAGATCTCTGGATGGTCTCTGGATCATGACCTGAGCCCAAATCAAGAGTCGGGCGCTTAACCGACTGAGCCACCCAGGCGCCCCCTGATGTAACTTATTTGACGGTAGGTTTTGATAGTCTAATCTGAATCATGGGTGTGTGTGACGACAAGCGTGCAAAATTCCCCCACATTCAGCAGTTGACTTACAAGCCAGTCCCAGCACCACCCCCGACCTGGAGTGACCAATGGGAGGGCTGAGATGTCAGCCCTCCGGCCTGTGTCCACACCACATCCCACAGAAATGGGGAGAACACCCTTCTCTATGCCCACCCTGCCTCCGTGGTCCTTCTGGTCACTCCTAGCTCCACAACGCAGCTGTGTTCAGAGGACCCAGAGTCTCTACCGCCTTCAGGCACACAGCGTCTTCTCTGCACATCCCCTCCCCACAAATGCAAACGCTCCCAGGAAGAGCCCGAGTCGGGAGAACCACCTGTCCACAGAGCCACCAAACACGGCAGAGACCCGGAGTTTCATCTCTGCTGTCACAGGAACAAGCGCCCTGACGATGTTATAAATTTAACCTAATTGCAGGTTTTTAAAAAGTGGGATTTTTTTGGAAGTCAAAAATGAGGATTTGGAGGTTCAAAAATAGAACAGAAAAACATCTTTGATATTAAAATGTATTGTAAGCTGCAATGACTAATGCTGTATGCTCCCGGCAGAGAAATAGTCATATCCGTGTTCTAGAAAGTTCAGAAATGGACTCCAATGTAAACAATTACTGCCTGAGTGCTAGAGACTAAAGGTGGGTGGCCCCCTCCAATTAATGTGTTGAAACCTAACCCCCAAGGTGATGGTACTAGGAGAGAAGGGCCTTAGGGAGGTGACAGGTCATGAAGGCACCGTTGTCACCCTTGTAAGACAGACCCCTGAGAGCTCCCTCGCCCCCTCTGCCATGTGAGGACCCAGTGACAAGACAGCCATCTCTTACCCAGGAAGCGGACCCTCATCAGACACCAAACCTGTGGGTGCCTCAGTCCGAGCCTTCCAGCTTCCAGAACTGTGAGACATAAATTTCTGCTGTTTCTAAGCCACCGAGTCTATGGCATTCTGTTAATAACAGCCCACTCTGGCTAAGACACTGATACAAGCAGTATTTCAAATCAGTGGGAAGAAACAGATTTTTAAAACTCCCCAAGAAATAGATTTAAACTAAAAGCACGGAGACACTGCTGAGCGTCTGCACTGGGGTCGGTTGATGGAGGCTATCAGATCTTTCCTTATTACTATTTGCCAGAATTGACTCCAGATGGAATCAGCTTTTTTTTTTTAAATTTTTTTTTTAACGTTTATTTATTTTTGAGACAGAGAGAGACAGAGCATGAACGGGGGAGGGTCAGAGAGAGAGGGAGACACAGAATCTGAAACGGGCTCCAGGCTCTGAGCCGTCAGCACAGAGCCTGACGCGGGGCTCAAACTCACAGACCGCGAGATCATGACCTGAGCCGAAGTCGGACGCTTAACCGACTGAGCCACCCAGGCGCCCCCAGATGGAATCAGCTTTGAGGAGTAAAAAGTTACAATAAATGTATTGAGAGATGTCGGAGGTATATATATTCCTATGTGTGTGGAAAATTACTCTCCAGGCATGACAGCAAAGGCAAAATCCATAAAGAAAAAGACACTCATAAACAGACGCACGTACATGAAAGACAAGTGGTAAACAAGGATATTTAAATATAGAAGATGAATAAAGGACGAAGGTTGGTAGTTCCGACACACAGAATTCTTGGCAACAGGAAAAATTCAAGCAGCACTCAGAAAAATAGATAGGGACAAAAACAGCCATCCACAAAAAGGGCGAATGGAAGTGGTCAGTTAACTTTTAAAAAAGTGAACTCCCAATAATTTTCAAGCGAGCATAAATTAAGATCTCAACAAGACGCCCTTTTTTTCCAGTCAGAATGCCCCAAAATAATGAAACCCGGTGCTGTCCAGGATGCGAGGAGATGGGCACTCTCATGCACTATCGGCGGGAGCAGGAACGAATGCGCCCTTCCTACAAGGTGGTTTGGCCATATCGAGAGATGTGAAGGTCGCACACCCACGAGACCCACAAACCCGCGTGGAGGGACGTGCGGCCCCTGGAGGCAAAGACGTGACTTGCAGTGTTGTTAGAATTGCAAAGTTGCGGGGGTGGGGGGGCACCTGGATGGCTCAGTCGGTTAAGTGCCCAACTTCGCTCAGGTCACGATCTCACAGTTCGTGGGTTCGAGCCCCGTGTTGGGCTTCGTGCTGACAGCTCAGAGCCCGGAGCCTGCTTTGGATTCTGTCTCCCTCTCTCTCTGCCCCTCCCCCCAATCACGTTCTCCTCTCTCTCTCTCTCAAAAATAAATAAACATTAAAAAACAATTTGTTTTAAAGAATTGCATAGTTGGAAACAATCAAAAGGCCCAGTAACAGAACAGGTAGAGACTTTTGCATAGAAACACACAAGACCAAAGGTTGAAGCCTCTAGGAGTGTTGATCCATATTTATCGCCAGATGACGGTGTCCACAATATCCTATGGCATGGAAAAAAGGCTACAAAAAAGCCCACAGAACATGGCTCCAAACTCGTAAGTGTGCCCGTGTACGCGTGTAAATGAGCACGAAGGTGCACCCAGAAGCAAGCGCTGGAGTGTCAGGTGCTTTCTACTTTTATTCTTCTGTCTGGGGCGTGTCAGGCGGCTTCTACTCAAAGGTAAAATTGAACGTGCAAGTGTGTGAAAGGGGCCCGTGACCTTCCCAACAGCCGTGGGCAACTGTTGAAGCCGCTGCATTGGTGAAGGGCTTTTATAGAACCTCCAGGCCCACCAGCATGTCTGAATTTTGCTTCCTGTCTCGCTGACTGCTCTTCTGGGCCAATCTAATCAACAAAGAGCTCGATTTGGGCTCTTTCCACTTTCTAATCTCTTCCAAATTTTGAAGTCATTGGTTTTTAAAAGGAACTGTAGGGGAGAGAGAAAAGCTCTTTAGTCAGCCCAGAGTTTGAGAGCAGAAGCTTACATTGAATTCCAGTTCCAACGAACAGAGTTGAATGTTGGCTTACGAAGGGAGAGGGAATCGGGTATTTTGGGGTCATCCTGGCTTATGTTGTGGGAAAGTTGAGAAAGTGATTGTAACGCCTCAAGGAGAACGCTGCATCTTAGCAAGAACTGAAGGGCGAGTGGAGTCACAAGGCAAAGATGACCGGGACAGTGGCGTCCAATGAGGGGCAGCAAGAATTAAGGCAGAGAGGTGGGGAAACCAAGAAACGAAGAATGGTTCGGTTGAACTGGAACATGGGATATACAAGAAGCAACGTGTGAGGGGCGCCTGGGGGGCTCAGTTGGCTAAGCTTCCAACTTCGGCTCAGGTCATGGTCTCATGGTTCATGGGTTCGAGCCCCTCATCAGGCTCTATGCTGTCAGCTCGGAGCCCGCAGCCTGCTTCGGAGTCTGTGTCTTCCTCTCTCTCTGCCCCTCCTCTACTCATGGTCTCTCTCTCTCAAAAATAAACATTAAAAAACAAAAACAAAAAAAGCAGCAGCAACACGTGAGAAGGTGGGAGGGCCCTGAAATTAAGCTAAGTTTAAACACTGCTTCACAAGGAGAGTGTTTCATAAACGGGGAACTCAGCCTTGTTCTCCAGGGATCACAGGTGCTTTATGAGAAATAATGCATTTCACACTTGAATTTTAATTTTTAAAGGACTCCTAAGTTGGACTTACATGGCCTCCTTATACCTGAATACTACCACTTTATTTTGGTGTCCACGTTTGTGTTTGTAACCACCTCGGTGCCAGGTAAAATACAGAGGATATCATCATCTGCCACATAAATAACGTCTTCACATTTGTTCATACATTTTGAGTTGAAGACAAAAGGAGTTCTTGCACCATATACTTTGCTCAACTCCATGCAAATACATTTGAAAACTTGGGATGTAATTTTCAAGGTATATGATTTAACAGAACTGGTTCTAGAAGAGACAGAAAACCTAAGCACATCAATTTTCTAGAGGAAATGAGGAAGTCGTCAGATACACCCTCCCAAAAGGGGTCCAGAGGGGATCCTAAGTATAGCACCAACTCTGTAGAGTAATAATCTCAACTCTCTTTAGACAGGCCAGAGTGGGAGGAGAAAGGACAACACGAGCAGTGACATGAACTGAGACAGTGAACGTGAGGTATGTGAAAGTCACAAAGGAACGCAGGTCACTGGGACTAACAGCCCCTATTTGGAAATAGTAAATAAGGTTCCACGGGCAATAGATGTTCCCATTACGAAGGTAGCAAAGGCAGAGGCCAAAATGGGCTTTGAAACGGTAATCTTCTAAATCATGGAAAGTTCTCCACACTTCCCATCCACTCCTTCCCCGTCAACCTCTCGCCGGGCCAACCACACTGCTGACGAAAACTAGTGTGACTGGTACAAGTATTGTAGTTTGAAAGGGAGAAAGAGGCAACGAGCCTCTAAGGGAAGATTTAAGTTTTTGCACCATTTTGGACCCTTCAAATTCCAAATCAACATCTGCAAATGTATTGTCATGTCACCTAGTTTTTACTCACTGGGTACCTTCTCCTCTTCTGGGACCTTTGGAGGGCCCCTCTGGCACAAAGCTTCTGTCACCCGCTCAGTCACTCACTGACCACCTCAGTCTCTCCACGTGTGGTTTTCCACGCTTGATTTGATCATGTACTGTGTATTTCTTTCCGCAGACTCCTTGTGGATGGTCTTCGTCATCTTCCAAGATCCCTGTCGTGGGCATATCATACACCGAAGACACCGGTTTGACCCAAGATCTTACACTACAAGGTCAAAAGCTCCTTCACATGGAAGAACACCTCACTCCTACCCTACAAGTGATTATAACCAGTCTCCACAACTAGTTCCAATGCAAGAATCTGGCATCTGGAAACTATTTTATTTAATAGTCCTTCTTCTAGTAATCTTACTAAGTATATATATAAACGGCAGGGCTTAACATCTCTCAGGGAGGTTACGATCAGGATACTTCTGTACTACTGGTTCTCCAATGTTAAATTTAAATGTATATATAAAGTATTATTTTCCAATTTCTAACATTTGAAATACTATGCTTCCGGGAAATGTTAAAAATAGATTTAATGAAAAGTCAACTAATTTAATAATCTGGAGATAGTACAATTAAGCAAAGAATAGTTTTCAAGACTTCTTCCGAGACAGTAATACCATACTAGTTAAGAGCCCAAACTTTGGTACCAAAATAACTGGATTTTACATCTACTATGACTAAGTGTACTTCCAAACCTGAAAAATGGGAGGCGAGTGTGACTATAACGGCAATAAGAAGGGATCCTTGTTTTGTATCTTGACTGTATTTGGGTCAAAATCCTGGTTATAATATTTTACTATAGTGTTTCAGTATGTTATCACTGGGGAAACGTGAATAAAGGATATCCAAGAACTCTGTATTATTCCTTAACAACTACATGTGAATTTGTAATTATCTCCAAATAGAAAGTTTAATTGGTCTTTTGCAAATGTTGACTTAAACTGTAATTTCAAAACTATCCTATGCAATTACATTTCTTTTCTAACTTCTATGATGAGTGAAATAGACAAAGTCAAACAGACTACAAATTACTTTATTTTAAATTTAGCAATGACCTAACCAGAAGGTGGCACTGTTCCCACATCCCTAGACCACGGTAAGGGACTGTCACTTTAAACGTCATGAAAACGGAATACTAAGGTTTTACCAATCAAAACCGTAAACGCTAACCCCAATTCAGTAATATTTTCAATAAGTCTCAGATGAGATTTGAAAAAGTACAATTTTCATAAATCATTAAAAAATAAACAACATATAAAATAACCAATTTTGGGTCTGCATAACATGGAAGGTGGCAAATGGAAAATACAAAGCCATCTAACTACGTGTATTTTCATCATGTCCTGTGTAGACTGGCAAACCCGTCCAGAGACCAGGAAGATTCTTCCCCAGTCTGGTATGAAGCTGTTCTATCGCTGCACTTTTTAATACAAGTATCTCCTGCCTCACCAACTGTTAACGTTTTCACAAAGGTATGGGAACAACGAAGATTTCTGAACAGCAGCTAGGGTAAAAGAAAAGCTGAGAAAGGAATCTCTTTTTCTGTGAAAGCCACGAAGTTTCGAACTTTCTCATTTTGGGCTTTTTAAAAATAAAAACATGTAAAATCTTTTCAGGGAAAGAAAATTAAATTGCACCAGTTAACAAGAATTACTAAGACAGACTTTCTCCAATTCCATCGCTATTAGATGCTGGATGCAGGAGCAGACACGAACGATTTGTTACCAACAGCGGGTCTGCAAAAAGCAGTCTTTAACGCCCGACAAGCAGTTTCATGAGTACATGTCAACAGCCCGTCTGGGGATCAAAATGCCCTCTGCACCCAGCCTCGCTCAGGCCGGGTCCAGTCTAACCGATAACCACGCGCTGCAAAAGCAGCTTGGACGATTCAAACTATGCTCTGAAGCCAACATATCTAGTACTGCTTTTGAGAACGTGTTTTTCTTTTGTTTGAGGTAAGCAAAATAATCAAGCTCTTTTTTCCAAAAACAATCATTTTTTCTCATGCAACTTTCATTCCAGCTGTGCCTTCCAAAGGCCACCAAATAGTTACTCCGTCCTTAAACATGGAAATTCAAGTCAACTAACCAAACGGATTTTGTACTAGTTCCGGTTGCCTGTTCACATCAGAAACTGAATCAAACCGAACGAGAAGTAAGTTAGAATTTGAAGTTTATTTTCAAATCATTACAGTGTTCATACCAGTTTGACATTATAAAGTAGCAGACGTAAAAGTAAACACTGGGAAGCACATGTATATTCCCATTCTGAAAGAAGACGTGTTCTATATACAGAAAAAAAAAAAATGCAGCAAATATTAAGGTATTCGAAGTAATTTTCTGACAATTCAGATGTGATATATTTACAAGAAAAGTATAAGTTTTAAAATAATTAAATAATTTTCATAGAATTATAAAAGTATTGAGATAAATATTAGGAGACCCTGACAATCACAAGAACATTTTCCTACGCTACTGAATATGAGGGGTAGTTCTATAAAAAGTCCCAAAATAGAGCTAATATTTTACCACTATGAAATATATCAAATTACCAATACCAAAATATGCTAAAATAAACATGCAACGTAGAAGCTGTACCAAAGAAAAAAGCGTGAGGCTCCTGAATATTGCAAACTGTCTACACAAGACTTCTTAGGTATGTTCATGAAAGAGTAACCTTCAAAAGAGCCACTGAAATGGGCATATCATCAGAAAAAGTGACAACTACTTAAAACCTTTCCATTCTACCATTTTCGAATATAGCTGCAAAAAAGGAAACAATCGAAATGTGCCTTTTCAAAATATTAGCTTATGAATAAAAAAAATTGAGTAGCGCACTTGACGCATTTGGATTTTTAAACTGATTCTATGACAATTCCAATGCAATAAATAGTAAACTCTGGACCCCACTGCTGGAGCAGGAAATCTCTCCCTCTCTTTCTCAAACAAGAGTCATCTTAGAAAATGAAAAGGGGAAACAGTGACACGTATGAATTCCAAAACAGAACAGCACAGTAAGATGGCAAAGTATCATAAGAACAGCAGCATGTGAGATTCAAGACTATTATCTTAAAGCAAACGTTTAAGAATCAACCATAAAGACGATACCTCAAACTCGTCTATTATTCAACACTTGAAACTAAGGATTTCTCAGAGCGGTGCTTACACTGATGACGTCCCCGTGATTCAATGTATACTCAAATGTGTGTTTTAAAACACGAATATTGCACAGGTAGTAGAATAAAAGCATTCTGGCATCTCAAACATAAGATGATATCTTGCTTAACACAATAAACTATGCTACTGACAACTAATTTTATCTCAATGTTTAAAACCAATCACATAGGACTTTTGAGGAGCACGTTCATCTGACAACGTTCTCAAGCAAGATGAGAAAACACAGGCACTTGAATGTGATTAGTGACAAAAAGGAGAGGCATGACTAAGGGCAGTTATGTCTTCACATACAAACTCACAGTCTTTCACTGATCCAAATATAGAAAGAAGAACTATTTATAAAAACCTTGATAAGAAAATCAGATCTCCCAGAAATTTCACACCAAGTCATTTTCACCATTTCATAAAGCAATGACTGCTTAAGGTCCTAAGCTTTTTCAAACACATGTCCAAGATACAGTTGTCTGAATTAGTTCCCCTCCCCCAACCCTCGCTAAACGGTCCGGTGATAATCTCTGCGGCAAAACTTGCTACTCACCTCGATAACCAGAGCATCAAAAGTGGTGACCATTTCCAAACTGTCCATGTCGTAGTATAAATTTTACAGCACCACAGACATCATGATTTCAGTTATCTTAGTCTGACCATATTTCATTCAATAATATTAACCAGTAAGAATGTGTAAATATCAAGCATCTAATAGGAAGTCAAAGTAGCATTTTAAAAACAACCAAAATAATTAACAAGCATTTTTAATGTTTTACGTGGTGAAACATTTCAATTGTCAAATTCACTAGGAAAAAAAATACCACGCACACATTTTCATCACCCAAGCGAGAGCACACGAAGCTTCAGACAGTTGATACTGAAACACTTAGGTTTTTTTCTTTCGTTCGTTCACTGTGTTTTGTTTTGTTTTGTTTTGTTTTAAGGAAATTACATTTCGTTTGGCCACTCCCGAGATCCTTGGTTTACCAGCTTATGAAGAGTACATCTAAGAGGCAGTATAATCTATGTATTAAAAACCATTTCACCCTTTATCATCTTTGGCTAGAAGCCTCGTGAGAGGAAACAGGGGCTGGGGAGGCGGAGGGGGGCGGGGGGGGGGGGGGGGGGCGCGTGCTTCGTCTTACACGTCACTGACCGGAAGGCTTGCATCATCCAAGTCCACCGGGTCACAATCTTTATCCTGAGGGCCAGTTTTACTTGGAGGTTTGAGTGGAGCGCGTTCAGTCACTTTGGAAGCTGGTTCTCTTGGAGAGACAGTCTGGACCTTGAAGTTCCCTGGCTTGACCTTGGCAAGAGATTCGTAAAATCCTCGCTTCTCCACGGTAAAGCTTGAGACCAAAGAGTTGCTGCGAGAGGCCGTGCAAAGGGAGGCGGCGGCTGCGGCGCTGGCAGAGCGGAAAGCGTGCTTGGGGTCTGGAGGACAGCTGGGATGCTCCTGGAAAGAGGACAGGCCGTCAGACACAGTCAAACATTAACGACGGAGTTAGTAACTCAGCGTGAGACTTTACTCTCTGAAAAACAAACAAAACACACACACACGGAGCAGAAGCACGAGCCATGCAGCAAACGTGTGCACGTTCCTTCCCAAAGCAATGCATTTTTAGGAGTGAGGTTAAAGCAAGGACAGTCCACAACCATTTCCACTAAGAAACCAGTTCTGTCACCAAAGCTCTGCCACTCGAAGCCTCGGTCGGCCTGCACCGGAATGCGGCGCTGCAGCCGCGGCTGAGCACCGGGTGTGTGAGAGGGCCCTGTGGCGTCGGGTCACGTAAGAGTGTGTTCTAGTCTCTCGATCAACACTAGGGATCGTCCCACGTATTTTAGAAAGATAAAAAAATAAAAATGCAGGATATAAAAATGAAAGGCCCTATTTTTTTAATAAGCAGAACTCACTATTTTTCAAGCCTACGATTCTGTCTGGCAGTCTGACCAACCTTCGTTTTTCTGCCCTGAGTTTCACGGCAGCGGATAATTGTGCCGCCTTTTCACTTCCTCTTAACTGTATTTATTCAGTTTTGAACACGTCCTTGATTCTCATGGCTTGAGAGTTTGATGGCAGCAAAGGGTACATATTTAATCATTCATTAAATCTGTGGCGAAATAATGGTCAGTTGTGACTCTTAATTCCCACTCGCTTCTAACTTAAGATATCCTTAAATAGGACCATTCCAAATGCATTGCCATGTAGTTCCCGGTGTGCTGTGCTCATGTATGACACTCGCGGCCTTGAAAACAAAGCGCCACAAGTTCACAAAACACTCCAGATTCCCACGAGCTGGCTAAATTTCGCCTGAGATTGAAAATGCCATGCAAACTACAGTAATGTGGAGTTTATCCAATGCATAAGCGTGCATGAGTTTGCATAGATTATTAGAACAAGGGTGCGGTGCAGTGGTGTAGCATCAAAAATCTCAAAATACATAAAATACAGAAGTTGAAACTTGTGGCAATTCGGTAAATTAATTTTTAGGACAGCTTAATGCGACTTGTTCAATTAGTAAGGTTCTATTGCTCTTTCATGATTTATCTTTTCTCGTTGTTGTTTAAATATACGTATCCAACCGGATGACCAGAGGGAAATAGTTTGCGTTAGTGTTGACAAAGTCAGTTACGATAACTGCAAAAGGCAGTTTGGTTAACTCAACTTTCTACGATCAGTTGTGAGTAGTGAGTAAGTCCGGGCCCTCTAGTAAGAAGGCACGTTTGCGTGAGAGCCCACATACGTGCTGCATTCACCAGTTCTTGATGTATACCTCTGTATACAAGGATTCGACAGCCTTCTGGCCTGCCGCATCTGGAACACAGTGCAAAGCTAAGATTAGAGTTAACCTATACTGAGGAGAGGGAGGAAAAGAGAAAGTTCTGCCGACAGTCACAGCTAGAGAGTCCACTTCGCCCCCACCACAAAGCACGAAACACAAGTGCCCTTCTCCAAGTTTCCCTGTTTCCCCACAGACAGTGTTTTTGCAGAGAGTCTCATATTTGGCTGCTGAAAAGGTCACATAAAACACAGGCAGTTACAAAATTAACAGGTATGAAAGTGACTTCTAAGATATTCCAGAAAGGATACAAGGAGACTCATTTAAGAAATGAGAAACATGGATTTGTTTTTACCGATCTGTAGTTTATCACTACCAGGAAACTACCAGAAAAATACCAAAAGCGCAGAATATCTGGCATTTACAATGAACCTGTAAAAGGTAATGTAAGGCTTTCATGCTACATGTTAGACTACATTCTGTGGACAGCAGTGATACGTTTCAAGACACTTAAAATGTTTTTTTCTATTCCTCAGTAGAATATTTGTGTTTTCAGATGAAAGCAGTGACCAAAGTGCCCTACAGCCAAATCTTATTCCTATGATGTACCTGAACATGATAAATTAAAAATTAAAAACATTTTTCTTGTTATTTCTGAGAATGTTTAACATTTCAGTTTTACTCTCATATCATCACAGAGACAATTATGATAGTGAAAAGCAGCGGGCTTCTAAATTACTCTACCAGAAAAGGACAACGAGGACACGCAATGGAAAATAGTGACGGAGAACACGAAGCTGTATTTCGGGTTCCAGCTGCTCCATTCAACGGCCTTATGGTGCCAGTAAGCCAAAAACACCTTAACTGAAATTCGAGGCAGTAGAGGAGAAATGGAGACTTTCACCAAACTGTGTTATGCTACAATTTAAGGCGCTTTACAGGATTAGGCCACATCCCGTACTGAGAATTTGTCAAATTGTAACAAATCCAGACCTACTGACAAGTAAGAACTCCTAAAACAAAGCAAGGAAACGTTCATTCTTTAGTTGCCCTGCTTGTGCATTTAAGACAATACAATGCACAGAAAGTTATATATACATAACACTACAAGGAAGCATTAAATTAGAAATGCATTATTTTTTTGCAAGTCCAATTGGTACGAAAGTCAACATGCAAATAAATCTCAATACAGAAAGAAACCAGAAGGATTAGGGGGAGAGGAAGGAAAATAACTCGACAGGATGGGGGGGACCCTAGGGAGTATCACCCCAGAGAACAGGAAACATACAGAAGATGCTGATCGGCCAGGTCCCCGCTGTGCTACAATGGCACCAGAGACTGCTTTAATCCAACTGTGCATCTCTTCAGGGCTATCAGCCTAAGGGAAAGAAAGGACTCATTCAGTCAATTCGCCCCCCAAATCAGCTCCTACATCTACAAATCCAACGTATTCATGTTGGTAAATTGCAGTGTCAACAACAAAATCATTCCAAGGCAATGGTTTCCAAAAACTTTCAGAGTCACTTTTTTAAGTCAGGTTTTGCCAGGTAAGTTATTACAGAGCCGTAAGTTGGGCACTCGATGCTTTAAGATCAGACCCATCAGAAAGTCAGTATGAATACTTCTGGAGAGAAAACGAGAGGAAGAAGTCAAAGACAAAGCTTCTCATTTTGCTCTATCTACTGCTATATCGTCTGACTCTGCTACAAGAGTATTTATGTAACTGCGGAGTTAAAAAGCCATTTGACATAA
The DNA here is from genome assembly GCF_046562875.1 of Panthera onca. Classification (NCBI taxonomy): domain Eukaryota; kingdom Metazoa; phylum Chordata; class Mammalia; order Carnivora; family Felidae; genus Panthera; species Panthera onca. Next base: position 9,628,558 of record NC_138349.1, read on the forward strand.
GTTTATGTATTATTTTTCTAGAGATCATTTCTAGTACTACTGAACTACTACTGAAAGTAGTGTTGGTGGTCATATTCCAAAGTATCATATTCCTTGACAGGACCTTGCTTTCCTACGTGAATTAAAACTTTATTATTAAATCCAACCAAACAAAACCCAAGAGGGGTGTAGAGACACCTCCCTTTACTTCTGTTCAAAACTTTTAAGCTACAGAAGAATACTTGCAAACCAATGATTTTAATAAGGACTTTTAAAAGGAAAAACCCAGAGCAGGCAAAGGTAAAGCAAAAATCTAGAAATCAATCTGGCAAAAGAGGGGGTTTAAAAAGGTTTTATGTTCTGACGGTTATTCTTGATCTAGAAACTTAACCTATAGAAGAAATCCAGGCAAAGTTAAGCACAAAAATGTTCATCCTCACATTGTTTATAATAGTAAATACACAAAACTACAAAAATAATCAGTAACAGAGTAGCAGGGAAAGAGTTTAACTGTGGAGCATTCATATAATAGAGTATGGTGCAGTTCTAAAAAGTTTTTACAGAATTTTTAATGATGTGGAAAAAAATGACTATAATATATTAAATAGAATATAACTGCGTGTGCTTTATATGACCCCACTTGCTATAAAAATATACGCCTTTAAAAAAGGCACTATAATTAGAATGGTTTCCTGAATGTGGGATTCTGTGTGTTTTATAAACTACCCCTTTCTTCATATCTTTCCATATTTTCCAAGTTTTCTGCAATAATTATATGTAGCTTTTATAAGACAAAAACAAATGTTCTTTAAAAAAAAAGAAAAACTTCCAATCTAAATAATACACCAAAAAGAGTATTTTAAACTTAAATACAAGATGCCTATCTACCACTGGTGAGATCTACGGTCTCCTTTTATTGTGGGTATTTTCAGTCCCATTTCTAAAATTACCAAAAATGATGCAGTCAAAATTCTACAATACGTGCAAAAATAATCCAAATTGAAAGTTAGCATCTACGTTAAAACAGCATTTCCCTTCCCATAAATACTACTTAATTCTACTCTACGAATTCATAGTCAAGAGTACCATCTGCTGAACATATGACCTACCGATAATTTTATGTATAACATTTTTTTAAGTTGTGAATTACAGGTGTCATATTTTTCCTTATCCTCATAAGCAGTAAGTTTATTTATGTTCATGTCACCTCTAAAATTATTAATCTCTTGTTAGGAGGATCTATAATCTCCAAAGAAGACTCTCACCTGCACATAGAAAGTTCGAGACGATGTTACAATTTCAAAGAGATTGTCTCTCATCATTATGTCACTGTTAACAAAAACAAACGTCCAATTGCACTTAAATAGCAGTTGTTTGATAGTTTTTCTTTCACTCATTCATCTAGTACCAAATATAGGTCAATAAGAAAATAAACAGAGATAAAATGTTGATGTAATTTAGCAAAACCAAATCATCTTTTCCAATTTATTTTTGCATTAATTTTACATATTTTATATGTTATATATATTTTTAGAAGAGGTTCATAAAAGAAGTTTAAAATCCAAAGTTTTCAGCTGTGAATAAATCAGTTTGCTCAAAGAAACACTGCACAGTTACCACATTTTCTTATAAAGCTCTATTCTGCAGCAACTTCAAAATACTTAAATTACTAATACATCAATCTGTCAAATATGATAGAAGTTGTTCACGTTAAAATTTTTCCTTTCCGTTAATAAGCCTAATTGTTAGTTTTCAAATGAAACAAAAAAATATCTCAATACTTTGAGGATTTTGTAAGTCCTGGCATATCCCAACTAGGAAGAGTTAAAAGTAATGCTACAAATAACCCAGGAAAACATCACCTGTACACACCAACCAAACTGAAGCCCTGCTGAGTACTAGAGTGCTGCGGCAGGCACTAAGTGACAGCGGGTGCTTACTTACCTCTGCTTACATTCCTGGACTTTATGAACCTCTTTAAGTGGTATTACGCGGAGAGGTTCCTTTTCCTGGCAAAAAAACACACGGACACATGATGTATATTCTTAAAGTCCTTTTAAGGATTAGTTGTCTTACTTGGAGATCTCTACGAAGCACATCTGAGACGTAAATCTACCTTCCTGAACCATCCAGCATCAGAACAGCTCAAACACTGAATAACCTTATGCACACTGTGGTCTGAAACACGGAAACTGGCATATAACCCGTAATCACATTATTTCTGGCCTTAATGACAGCGTAGCTTATTAAAAGCCATGAAATCATCAGACTTTCCCCCAGTGGACCCTTCCAGACCCCGTAAGTAGAAGACTTCCTCTTCTGGAATGTTATTTTGAGGTAGAAGGCACCAGAGTAGCAAATACCCAGCTTCTCGGAGTTAAATTTGTCATTTTAGGTATATCACTTTTATATGAATACATTATTTTAACAAGCACAATTTACTGAACTTTTACTAAGTCCAGGACATCCACTAGCTTTTAAGCATGTGAGCTCACTTCAACTTTCTACAACCCCACAGTACACGCACTCCTATCCACCTGAGGAAACGGAGCCTCACACGTTAATTAAGTACCTCACCCCAAGGTCACAAAACTAGACACAAGACACAACTAGTTCCCAATAGCCTGTTTATACTACACGTGCCACGAAATACTATATGCCATATTTCACCGAGTATCACACCGTAAGATTAAAAAGTGCCATTATTTGATGCAGCCCTAAGAAAAAAATTAAAGCATGGCTGAACACTTTAAAAAATCACCAGTCTTTAAGTTTTACAAAATGGTTCATTTTTAAAATAATTTCAGAGTATAGGGGCGCCTGCATGGCTCAGGTGGTTAAGTGTCTGACTTTGGCTCAGGTCATGATCTCACCGTTCGTGGGTTCAAGCCCTGCATCAGGCTCTGTGCTGACAGCTCAGAGCCTGAAGCCGGCTTTGGATTTGGGGTCTTCCTCTCTCTCTGCCCCTCCCCCGCTCATGCTCTGTTTTTCTCTCTCTCAAGAATAAAAAAAAAAAAAAAATTAAAATAATTTCAGACTATAAAAGACTTACAAAAATAGCACAAAGAATTTCTGTACACATCGCACCCCATTTTCCAAGATGTTAAAATTTCACGTTTGTTAAATCATTCTGCTTGTTGTGTTCATGTATGTGACTATGGTATGTGTGTATATATTTTTCCTGAAATGTCTGAAGGCAAATCATAGATATGTGCTTTACTACTAAATATGTCAGTGTATAGTTCCTAAAACAAGGATGTTTCTTTCGTAACTACAGTACAATCACAGAACCCAAAAACTCCACACTGACGCAATCCTGTTATCTAAAAACCATATTCACATCTCATTAATTGCCCAGCAGTATCCTTAACATAAAAAGGAAAGCTACAGATTTGCTGCTCCAGAGTTCAATCTGGAATCAGACCTTGTATTTAGTGGTCCTATCTCTTCGTGTCCTTTATTGTGGAATAGTTCTGCAGGCCTTCCCCCCACCCCCCCTTTCAACCTTTAGAGTTTTCAAGAGTCCAGGCCAGTTGTTTTGTAGAACGTCCCTTAATTTGGCTCTGTATGATGTTGACCATGCTTGGATTCAGGCTATGCAGTTTGGCGGGGAAACCACAGATGCACTTCGTTCTTCTCGGGGCATCATTCTCAGGGAGCGCGTGAGAGGGGTGTGTCCCATTACTAGGGTGTTACACCTCATCTCGTAAGGCCGTGTTTGCAGTCACTAGAAAGTTACCCTTTTCTCCTTTGCCATTATGAAACATCTTGTGGGGAGACACTCGAAGCCTACGGAATACCCACTTTTCCCATCGTTTTGCCCACTAATTTTATCAAGCTTCGAAAATTCTTGCCCGAAACCATCATTACTGTAGTAGCTGCCAAATGGTGATTTGTCTCCAGCCCCATCCATTCATGTATTAGTTGGAATTTTACTCTACGGAAATGCTTTTCTTTCTCCGTTTACTTATTTGGCTTGTTTTATTCTCTGGGTTGTAATCCATTACTATCATTTTTTATTCTGGTGCTCAAACTATATGAGTTTTGGGTACTGGGAGCCCCTTCAAGCTGGTTGTGTCCTTCTGTCACGTCCCCATCATTCACTGAGCCACTTCCTTATCTTCTGTCACAACTGGATCTTCCGGGCCCAGCTCTTCCTGTGCCTGCCCCACCTCTGACATCAGCCATCTCTCCAATGTTCCCGGTTCCTGTTGAAGAAGAGCGTTTATACTTGCTTTTGGGGGAAGAAGACCACTCATCTCTTCACTCCGCCATGGCTTTCTCACAATACATGAGAAGTAATACTCCTGTGAGGTTTTAATGTGTGCTTCTCTAATTACGAGTGATACTGAATATCTTTTATATGTTTAAAGACCACTTTAATTTCTTTATAAAGGAACTGTCTATTCATGTCTTTTCCTCATTTTTCTACTGGATACTTTCCCCTTGGTTTTCTCTCTCTGTAAAATTTGAACCAACCACAAACTTAGACAAAGGTTGAAAACATAGCACAAAGACCTGACTTTCCGGAACCATTTCAGAGTGAGTTGCTGACCTGGCCCCAAGGCCCTTTAGTGTGTATTTCCTGCAAAGACATCCCTTATGTTATCACAACACAACCATCCAAATCAGGAAGGCGTCCCCCAAGTGTCTTTTGTTAAAGCAAAATAATTCAGTTCAGAATCGCTGACTGCATGTACTTGTCATATCTTTCTTTCCTTCAGTCATTCTGTCCCTAACTCCCACAGTCTTGACTCTCCTGAAGGCTCCAAGGCAGTCATTCTGGAGAAAGCCCCTGACTTGGGTGTGTCTGATCCTTCATCAGGATTAGATTCAGGTCAGGCATCTTTGGCAGGAACATCACAGAAATGAGGCAGCAACCTTCTCAAGCTATCCTGTCAGACGGTAAGTAATTTTAATTCATCTCATCACTGATGAAGTCCGCTTTAATCATCTGGTCACCTGTTTAGAGTGGTATCTACAGTGGTATCTTTATCGCTATCAAGTTACCATTTCCCTTTTTGTACTTAATGTGCATTTTGCGGATGGGGACTTTGAAACTATGTGCCCTCTGGTTCCTCATCACACACACGTGTATACTCATGCATCCACCCATTTCTCCCGTGTGGGTTCATGGATTTCCACTTTATTCAAAGGGCAATAATCTGTTACCATCATTACTTATTTTGATGCCTAAAATAATCCCCCAAATTTGGCAAGGGCGGCTGTTTTCAAGTTGGATTCTGGGTCCTTCCGTCATGTCCCTAGCATTCTGTGAGCACTTTGTTTTCCGATACGAGACATTCCAGGCTTATTTTTTATTTATTTCTACTGTTTCAGCTTTGGAGTCTTGCCATTTCTCCAAGAGCCCAGGTTTCTTTCCACGGAAAATGGTGGGGGTTTTTTCCAGTTGCGCGGAGCTAGGAAGTATATTATATGCATATATATGTAAACCCATGAATACGTTTACAGCTCTGTTTAATTCTACACCTACCTGTATATGTTAAGGTACATACTTAACATGTAAGGTACATGCTCACATCGATACATTGAATTCCAACCTAATACAAAAAGTCTTCTCCTTTTCCTTATTTGTTACTCCCTTTTTGGACAGTGAGAAACTAGGCTTCTATGATCCCTAACATATTTACTTATTTTATCAAGTATATATGTAAACATCCTCCCATCTCTGCCACCACCCTCTTCCCAATCTGAATACCCTCTTCCCCCTACTCCATGTTGGGCTAATCCTCCAAGAGGACAGCCTCCTCGTCCTTCTTGGGTTCCTTGCCCACACCCAGGCTACTGTAGCTCCTTGCGCCCCTGTCCCACCACACGAACGCCTACACTGATCTGTCTCACCTAAAAATTTTAGGTCTTAATTGTTTGGGAGAAAAGAGGGCAGAGGGTAAGGAAGAATCCCTCAATTTTTAACGTTCTTTAGGGGTATCAATGTTTTATCCTTGATACATATTACAAATACTTTCTCCAGGTTTTCAGGTATACACTTAAATCCTTCATACCTACTGAAAAAGTTTTTAACTCCTTATCTCTTAGAAAAACAAACTAAAGTAATCACAGATGAAATAATATGTCTAGGACTTACTTCAAAATATAAAGGGGAAGTGGGTGGTGGTACCTAAGAAAACCAGCCATGTGTTGATAAGAGGGGTTCAGAATACTATTCTACCTACCGTATGTTTAAACTTCTAATGATCAGAACGTTTCATAAATGAGCCCGTTTGTACTCTAAACATCAACTTCTATCATTTATCGTTCTTGAGCATATATAGGTACATAAGCAAAAGTAAAGTGACTAAGGTTTTTTTAAAACTTCACATTCGGATTCCACCTCTTCTGAATCACTTTTTGACTCAGAGCCATCAATGTCAATGTTTTTCACTCCATACCATTCTCTGTGTCAAGAGTGAAGGGGATGAAGCATTTCTTAAGAACGTTCTACCGTGTCCCTGAGATTCTCTCGCAAGCTGCCAGCACCCTCTTCTGCGGGTTTTGGTGCCGGTGTTTTCCGATCTTACCCAGAGGTGCTGTGCGCCCGAAGCAAAGACAACTACCCCACAGCTGCTGCCTGACTGCCCCTCCCCCGCAGCTAAGACAGCCGTTCAGAAATGTTACATGTGGGGGGAATGTGTACCTGAGTTATTGATAAAGGTAAGTAATTATAGTATGTTTAAAGTTTCCAGCTGTATCTGAGTTTTCGAAGTGCTTAACACATTCCTAAATACACATGGCATAATCTCCCTGCTTCCTTTGTTAGTTCGGTATTCTCTCATCTCAAATTTTATAGCATAACGTCTACATGCAGGTTTTCAAAATTTAGCAAGTATTTCCGTAATACTTCCTATCTCATAATTACTGTGGGTGACAGGGGGGCATGTCAATTTCTCTGGCACAACTGAACTCCTGAAAAAGGCCAGAACATCGCTGCTGTTCTCTTTATTCCCAGTTCCCGGAACAGTGTGCCAGAGCCACGGAGGGCTCAATGAATGTCTGTTGCATTAATGACTCTCCCCAAGAGTACGATCATTAATTAAAGCAATGAATCAACCTACTAACCAAGCAAACGTGCAGCCTTCTGAGACACCACGTCTGATACTTTTTGAGCCACGTAACTACTACTTCCCGTTGAGGCTCTTCGAATTGGACGTCTGAGAAAGGTCCCTGTGCTAAAATGGCTATTCTTGCTGTGCTATGCCATTTTTTCCTTCATTCAAAAACACTTCTTGATTATCTACCAAGTATCAGGGGCTGTGTTCATAAAAGGGTATAAAAGAGATCTTTGCCTTCAAGAAGCTCATAGAGTCAACTGCTAAAGACAAGTATGCATACAATGGCAAAACGCAGCCGGAAGTATTATGATAGAAGTGGACTTCAGGAACCATGGTGTGTAAGGAGAAGGCAGAGTTCAAAAGCTTCCCAGAAGAACAGACACCTGAGATGAATCGCAAAATAGTCCTTTCCTGTTCTCTAAGTACTCTGCTGTCCAGTATAGTACCAATAGCTATGTATAACTATTTAAATTAAAAAATACTAAAGAACAATCAGTTTTAATTTTAAAATGAAATAAAGGTAGGTTCCCCAGTCATACTAGCCATATTTCCAGCATTCAACAGCCACATGTAGCCAGTAAACCTGGTCAGTGAAGATATGGACCATTTCCATCAGTGTAGAAAGTTCTACCAGATAGTGCTGTTCTGGTGTCTTCACTCAAATAAAGAATATGATCCCCACTCAAAGGTCCCATAAAACAAAAGGAGGTAGGACAGACATGTAAGGAATAAAAAAGCATTCAAATTATCCAGCAATCTGCGGCAGAACTCAGGTTATGTGACAAGAATATTTTAAATAAGGATGTTACTCGAACAAGTGAAAGAGGGAATTTCAATCTTGATTCTACCCGACAAGACAAAAAGGTCTTATACGAAAAAACTTGAAAAGTCAATCTGCAATAGGAAAAAAAAATTTATCAAGAGAGGGCAGAGAAAAGAAGGTAGAAATGCAGAGTTAAAATGTTGACTTTTAGAGATTTAATTCTTCCTACAATCTCCTCCAGCTGCCCTTCAGAGGACATCGGTAGGTGAAGGAGTTCTGATGTTTTTAATTCTTTCAAGGTGGAATGCCTTTGAAGGTATGATCTTTTTATTTAAGATATATTTACAAAATTACCATTAAGACATCACAACCAAATGAACTGAATTGTATATGCTTCTCAAAACCAGAATTATTTTAGAAATAGAAAACAGGACAAGAAACTACACACACACACACACACACACACACACACACACAATCACCAGAATAATACTTCTCAAATATTTTAAAGCAACATTTATGACACAGCAACATACCAGTTCAGATTTGAAGTAGCCTATTGTGTTTTCATCCAATTGAAAATATCTTCTCTTCCAGTTTTTCATCTACCAGAGATGAACACAGACATAAGACTTCTGTTTCTAAGAATGTCAAATGTTAATAGCCACTTACATATTCTGATATGAACCCATAATCAGAAATGTCAAGCCCTAAAAAACCTCATTACCCTCCCTTAGTGAGGAAATACATGAAACATCATCTCTTCCATTGCTCAGGCCTTAAACTCCCAATTCAACTTTGGTGGCTAGTCTTCAGTGTGTTGTATCATACAATTTCAGAATATGGTTTCATTATTTTTAATGCTCTAAAAGTTAGGAAAGAAAAAAAAAAAAAAAGCACTTCCCCATCCCCCAACCCCACAAAGTAAATGTCATCAAGAGTTCAAGAGCAAGCACAGGAAATGTTATTAAACCACATCAAGTTCTGTAAAATCTGTAAAATGCAAGAATCTTTCTGCAGGTACTTTGTGCTTAGTAGTAAAGCAACAGATATTTAATAAAATGAACCTACTTTGTACAAATATTTGTTTTGTCACTGAAACAGTTTTTGTGGAAGCACTTCAGTATCTCCAAGGGTTGCTATTTTAGACTTGGGAACGAAACAGAAGGAAAGAAAGGTCTCCCTCCCTAAAAGCCCTCATTAGCACAAGTGAGCCACAGCCTGACGAGCTTCTGAGGTTCCTTGCAGACCCGCTACAAGGGGTGAGTCTCGGCCCCCCCCCCCCCCCCCCCGCACTTCCCTCCACTTCAAGGTCAGGAGCTTAGAGATAAAAGAACTTGTCCACGGCTTACCTACACCAATTAGCGTTGCCAGAAAGGGACGTGAAGTCAAACAGAACTGCCGGCAGAGTTTTAAGTATTTCCTCACTCACAGAAACTTTTTTACTTTTATTTTCAAACTTCAAAGTTTATCTTCTCACAAAATGCTAACGATTTGGTTCGCGTAAAGAATGACAAATTTTAGAAAGGTACTCTGGGGGCGCCTGGGTGGCTCAGTCAGTTAAGCGTCTGACTTGGACTCAGGTCGTGATCTCACCGTTCCTGAGTTCGAGCCCCGCGTCGGGCGCTGTGCTCACAGCTCAGAGCCTGGAGCTTGCTTGGGATCCTGTGTCTCCCCCTCTCTCTGCCCCTCCCCCACTCACACTCTGTTTCTCTCTTTCTCAAAAAAAAAAAAAAAAGAAAAGAAAAAAAAAAGAAAGGTACTCTGGAACCTTGGAAACACTGGTAAACGTACTTGCCCTTCCTACAATTTCCCGCTGTGGGTCTGGCTGGATGAGAAATACCCAGCTAACCCTTAACAGCTCTTATGAAGGACCAGGTGCTGCTAAGATACTCTCTTAATTTGCATCTTTCAAAGTTATCTCCAAATGGTAGGTTTTATAATCTAATTTTCCTTAAAAAGGAACAGAGAGCCTGAGAGGGAAAATGAGAAGCCCAAGGTCACAGAGAATTCGACTGAGGTCAGCCCAACACCAAATGGAGTAAGCAGGCCCTTCCATACCCCACTCCCTTGCCCCCTCTTTTCCTGATATCTCCCTGCTAGACTTCTCTTTCTCTGACCCACTCCCAAGGGAGAGAAAAATCAATAGGAAAGCCTTCTGGAATAAATTTAAAGTGTTAGGAAAGTTCATCTAAAATTGAAGGTCAGTGGTAATCAGCACTAACTTACCCAGCCACCCACAGACCAAGAAAATAACATAGAATCACCCTGACTCCTCAGCACGTTCATGGCTCCCTTTGGGTCTCTCGAAAAACAAAGCAAATGATTCGTGTGCTGAGAGTTTGCTAACAGAGACTGGTTTTTTCATGATTACACATACTCTCGTAAGGTACTCACCACTGCTCCCTGCTTTACACAATACCCAGCTTTGATGACTGCGCTGTCTGGAGGTGGCTTAGGAGTAAAGTAGGGAAGATGGCTCTGTGACCGTTTCAAATTATTTCTGTCAATACTTTCACCGCATTCATTTACTTCTTCTTTCTAAAATGAAGCAAATAAAGAAAGTCTTTCCTTGCTTGTTTAGCTTCAAAGCACAGTTGTATTTCATGTTGTAATTCTAACAGAAAACCTTAAATTCTAACCTTAGTTCAGTTAGGAACACAGATTTTGAAGTTTTCTAAATAATTTGAGATACTTAATCATAAACAGTCACATCACTGATAAAACCACACATTTCTATTTCTCTTGTGGGGGGTGGGTAGAGGGTGGAGGGGATTAACTTCTTATTTTGAAGTAATTATAATAATATACAGGAAGCTGTAAAAAAAAAAAAAATACAGGAAATCCTTCCTATGTACCCTTCAACCGGTTCCCCCAACAGGGAAACTGTGTAACTATAGTAACTAGAGTACATTTCAAAACTGACACTGGAACATCCTACAAGCCTTATTCAGATGTCATCAGTTTTACATGCATTCATTTGTCTTCGCGTATGGATCATTCTGTGCATTTCTGTCACATGCAGCTTTGTGTAAAACCACCTCCACAACCACATACAGCATCATTATGAGGCTCCCTTGGGTGACCCCTTTAGAATCCCTGTGCCCAATCCCTTGGCAACCCTAACCTGGTTCTCCGTCTTTATTATTTTGGCATTTAGACAATGTAATAGAAATGGATCCTACAGTAGGTGACCTTTGGAGATCGGCTTTTTTTCACTCGGCATAATTCTCTGCAGGCTCACGCAGGCTGCTCCCCTATCACTAGCCTGTCCCTGAGGAGCGCTCATGGTCTGGACGTACCATGGGCTGTTTAACTCTTCACCTGTGAAAGGGCATTGTTGAGTCGTTCCCAGTTGGGGGCCATTGGGAATAAACCTGCCATGAACATTCCCATACAGACCGGTGTAAACGTAAATCTCCATCTCTCTAGGAGCAAAGCCCAGGAGTGCACGTGCCGGGCCGGAGAGTAATCACAAGTGCACTTTAACAAAAAACTTCCGTACCGGTTTTCAGAGGGGCCGGACTGTTTTGCATTCCCACCAGCAACGTACGGGCGAGGCAGTTTCTCCTCGGCCTTGCCAACACGTGTGTTATTAATTATCGGAGTCGTTCTGATAGGTGTGCGGGGAGATACTCACTGCGGTCTTGGCATTTCTTACGAATAGCGGTGAGCAGCCCTTCTAGTGCTCCTTTGCCACGTATCTTTTATCTTTTGGTGAAATCTCTGTTCGTGAATTCTGCCCCTTTTCTAATTGGATTATTTTTTAACTGCTGAGTTCTGATAGTTCTTTCTTTCTTTTTTTTTTTTTAATGTTTATGTATTTTTGAGAGAAAGAGAGAGAGCATGAGCAGGGGAGGGGCAGAGAGAGAGGGAGACACAGAATCTGAAGTAGGCCTCAGGCTCTGAGCTGTCCGCACAGAGCCCGATGCGGAGCTTGAACTCCCGGACCGTGAGATCGAGACCTGAGCCAAAGTCAGATGCTTAACCAACTGAGCCACCCAGGAGCCCCAATTCTTTCTCTGTATGTTCTGGACACAAGTCTTTGTTGGATACGTGGTTTGCAGATACCTCCTCCCCGTGTGCGGCTTTCCCTTTCATCCTCTTAACAGGGTTTTTCACAGAGCAAACATTTACAATTTCGATGAGGATCAATGTATCCTTTTATGGACTGTGCTTTTTTTTTTTTATTATTTTTTTTAACGTTTATTTATTATTGAGAGACAGAGAGACACAGAGTGTGAGCAGGGGAGGGGTAGAGAGAGGGGGAGACACAGAATCTGAAGTGGGCTCCAGGCTCTGAGCTGTCAGCACAGAGCCCGACGCGGGGCTCGAACTCACAAACTGTGAGATCATGACCTGAGCCGAAGTCAGTAGCTTAACCAACTGAGCCACCCAGGCGCCCCATTATGGGCTGTGCTTTTGATGGCAAGTCTAAAAATTCTTTTGCTCCAGACGATTTTCTCCTTGCTCTTAGAATCTAAAAATTCTGCAGGGTTTTGTTCTTTGTTTTTTCACACGCCAAGTCCAGGCTTTTTAAAAAAGATCTAACTATACTCATGTTTTCATGCTCCCCAAAGCACTGGCTTACATGCAACATGTTATAATCTAGAATCCCACTAATCAACCAAATGTTTTTTTTTTTTTCAAGAACTCCTAATTTTCAAGAGAAAAACGAACACTCGAGTCTTATCTTGAGGAATTTTCAACCTGTTATACATTTAGACAGGTCAACAGCACTAATTATGTACTTAAACTTTGCAATCCCAGCACTTAACTGCCACTAACCCAATACTGAATAAATTAATCAACCAAATGAGATTTGTCATTTTCTTGACAAATATATAGCAATTAAATGCTTTTATAATGAGTAAATACTTCTTTAAAAAGCTACATTACAAAAATGACACAGTAAAAAAAAAATTCTTTGGGATCTTTTTAATACGGCAGCTGCTATGCAATCTTACAACCTACTGAATAATCTACACTAAAACTAAAATACAACAAAATCTTAATTCTGTACAAAATGAAAGCAGCCAGAAGGGCACCTGGGTGGCTCAGTAGGTTAAGTGTCCCACTATAATGCAGAGCCTGTTGGGACTCTCTCTCTCTCCTTCTCTCTCTCTGCCACAACTCCGTTCACATGCGCTCTGTCTCCGTCTCTCAAAATAAATAAACTTAAAAGAAGCTTCATGCCCTTACCATCTCTTCCATCAGGGTGTTCGTCTGCATTCTTCATCATATCCTTTTATGATAAACAGGTAAACAGTATAAACTGCTTCTGTTCTGTGAACAGCTCTAGCAAATTAATCAAATCTGGGGACAAGGTCATGGAAACCTTCAGTTTACAGCCCATCGGTCAGAAGCAGAGGTAACAACCTGGACCTTCCACCGACATCTGAAAGGACTGGGGTGGGAGCAGTCTTGGAGGACGGAGCCCTTAACCTGTGGGATCCAGGCTGACTGTCAGAATTGAGTTAAACTGCAGGACACCCAGCCAGGGTCACAGAACTGCTTGGTGTGGGGGGATCCCCACACCTCTGATGTCAGCAGCATCGTGAGTGTGGCAGTCATGTGAGAGGAAGAGTGGGTTTTTCCTATTCATATTGTTTACAAAAGGAAAAGGAACTCTGTCCAGCAACAGACCATTTGTAAACTATGCTAAATTCAAGTCAAAATGACTACCCAGTCATTTAAATTGATGTAGAATAATTTTTAGTGACTTGGAAAATGTTTCAGATGTGAGTGAAAAAAGTTATTTACAGAGGGTCTCCATTTCTTGGGACAAAAGTATACAGAAGAAAGGGCTCAGAGAGGGGCGCCTGGGTGGTTCAGTTGGTTAAGCATCTGACTTCAGCTCAGGTCACGATCTCACAGTTTGTGGGTTCGAGCCCCATGTCGGGCTCTGTGCTGACAGCTCAGAGCCTGGAGCCTGCTTCGGATCCTGTGTCTCCCTCCCTCTCTGCCCCTCCCCTGCTGGTGCTCACTCTCTCTCTCTCTCTTTCAAAAATAAACACATTAAAAAATTAAAAAAAAAAAAAAGAAGAAAGGCTCAGAGAAAACATGAAAAGTGTGAAGTGTGGTCTGTGGTTGCCAACTATTTTAATAAACACATACTTTTGAAATAAACAGATACGAAGCATTTTTAATTAACTGATTACTATATTTATTCAGTAAAGATATTCTATTTTATAACGACATAAAAATTACTACGCAGTAGGTAAACCACCACACAACAGAATAACTGATGTATTACCTGAGTTGGGGTAATGATGGGCACGCCCCCAACAATGTCAGTTCTGTAAGACACTTGCTTCTTCCCACATTCACTCTGGCGACTTAGGTTATCAGAATGAGGCTGTGAGTCTGACTGCTTTGGTACCTAAAATAATATGTAAATGAATCATTTTGCAACCAGCATTTTATAGGGGACCCTCTTTTATCACAGAATATCCAACTAATTGTCCATTTATATATAACTGACATTTATAAAAATTATGTATAATAGGTATGTGCCCCTTTAAGTTCTCACACTGTTCTGTTACAGTAATACTTTATAATACAGCCATCGTTTCCTGAGTGTTTACTTGGGCAGGTACTATTTCATACATTTTTCTACTTCATCCTCTGATGAACCCTATGCTTAGGGCCTGTACCTCCGTGGTAGCAGTGAGAAAACGGAGGCTCAGAGGTGTGAAGAAACATAGGTGTAGGTCCTGATTGTACTACGTTCTACTGAAGTCTGTGTAACTCTCCCCCTACACTCAACCACTATTCTATGTCCCCCATTTATTAGAGCACCTGACACCAGAGCACAGCTCCATGCCGTTCTCGCTCCCCATCCTCCGCCGCTGCCCATGATTCTGGTAGCACCCGAGGACAAAGACCGTGGCAAACTCATCATTACTGGTGCCAGGCCAGAGTCTACTACTGAAAACACGGTGTTCACTAAATGTTGAGAGACGGACTCAGTGGATGAATCCGGAATCATCAGGAAAAAAAGAATAAGACACTCGACACAAATTAAAAATTAAAATGTTCAAAATAACTTAAAGCTTATTGGAAATTTTGAGAAGGTATTCCAACACTGGTATCAATGATAAATCGCTCACAAACGTCACTGAAGTGGAATCAGAGAATCGAAGGGATCACAAACGTTTAGCATACGTTTTAGCTTTTCTGATACGGCCCACTCAGGAAACAAGGTGCGATACTTCTGCCAATAGACTGCTGCATGTAGTCTGCCTTTGGATTGCAGATTTCTTTTGACCGTAGATAAAAAATGTAATAAAATATGCTCGGCACTGATGTAATGTTGAGCGTGACAGTTAATCTCTGTCCAATGATTTTAAAGGGCATGTGAGGATCCTGCAGTGTTTCAGAAACATTCTGACAAGTACTTCTAACCAGCACCATAGTGGTGGCGTAAAAACATTTAAAATCAAGTAACTTGCTTGCCTTACAGTTAATCCATGTTAACAGGGAACTGGCACAGGGGACACCATTCACGTTGCAGTCAAAGACCCAAACCATTTGTTAATATGATTCCAAAGCAGTGTGGTTTCTCGAGCTTTAACACTCATGAAGCATCAGCCAGGAACATTATTGAAAGCTTCAGACCTCCAGGTTGCACCTCCCAGAAATTCTGACTTGCTCAAGCCACAGTGTTGTGCACAAGGCCACACGGTCAGCAGAAACACCAGTGGTTTTTGAGGTAGTTGCTGCAGAAACCACCCCGAGAAACACTGCTGCCAGGCCTGTGCTCTCCCACCAGGTCTGGGAAAAAGCAGGTAGACAGTGGTGTCTACAGACAAGGCTTTTATGAAATACCGGGCAAATGCGGTCTATGTGTGTCTAAGCCGGGCTGTAGTAGATCCCAATCCGCATAATTTACGAATATACACAAGTTGTCTCTCAGGCGACTTTCTGCAACTCCTCTCCACCTTTCCCTCCCTCTCTCCCCTGGAGAGGCTTCCCCGCAAGGCTTTTTCTCCAGGCTTCAGGCCCTCTCATCCATATTTACACTACAATGCAGGAAAACAGGAAAGGAAGGCAAATGAATCCTGCTAAGGAATGCCCCCTGAAATCTTCTAAGAGGCTACACTTTTTGGAGAGCTTTTTAAAGGCAACAGGTACTAGCTAGAATTTTACCTGACAAGATCCACACAACGACAGGACGGTGAAAGGACTACTACTGAGGACACTCTACCCAGAAACAGTCTGCCGAGGAAGCCCACGATGTTCTGAATGAACGGCATCATGTATTTGAAATATGACCGAGAAAACGGGGCCAAGTTACCCCATTAAGAACAGAAACACAGCATTGAGAGAATTTTAAGCCAGAGAGAAAATTATCTGTTCATCTGTGTTAGCTGAAATGTACGAAGAGGTGACCCATGTGAAGTCAGTCCTTCTTTTAAGAAGTTTACAGTTTAGTCATACATGGGCATTTCCTAAGAAAAATCTTTTATACCACCCCAAAAATACAGTGATATTTATACTTTTTCCACTTTTCTTCCAGAAATGATAGTATATTAAAAATCCTTCTCACTGCTGTTAAGCTCACTGCTTCTAATGTGTCCTTATAATAAAATAAAATACCAAGTATGGCATAATTCTAATGTTAGAGTTCAATAATTAACTTAGAATTGCACTTTACAATAAAACTTATCTAAATCGTGTGGTGAGAACTGTGCAATGTGTAGAATTTTCAAATCGATATGTTATACACCTGAAACTAATATTAACATTTTATCAATAAAAAAAAATCATCTAAGCTGTAAACATTCCCCAAGAATACGAAAAGTACAAGCAAAATACCCATGAATACAGTAATTGTCTTAAAAACTTTGAATGAAAGTCTAAATTCAGCCATTAAAATAAACATACTTTCAGGAACAGAAAAAAAAAATCAGCCAACTATTTAATGAGAATCAGAAAAGTGGTCTCATCAGGCAGACAGCAAGTGTCAAAGACACTGAACATGATTGGTTTCCTTGCCCCTGACTTTTCCCTGCTCTCTCTTGCTTTCTACCCTTCTTTATTGGAGCTGTAGTCTGTGAGAAATCTGCATGTATCTTTAGGAAGTGTTTGCCTGTGGTCCTAATAGTAGAAAAAGAAAAGGCAGTCAGAGAATGCAGAGATAAACAAAATGGAGAAAAACGACAGGGCTTGTGGACGAAAGCCTAAAACGTTCCAACACAAACTCCTGGGTATATTAGGAGCCTTTTGAGGGCTCTACCCATGACCTGCCAGCTGAAAAACACTAGTATCAAGTAGAAAAGCCTTGTACCTTTGGGCAAATTTACCATTTTGTTAGGACCAAAGTCCTATATTCAGCTTCCTCTACTTGCTCCCAGCTGTCCAAAAAAAAAGTGGAATTTTGGCCACAATGTCAAAAACACCACATGTAGATTAAAATCTAGTATTGATTTCTGAATTACCACCTATGGTGGGGAAAAGACACTATTTTAAAAAACAGTGGGTTTCTGTTTAGGAATACACCATATACATCCTGGACATTCCTTCATCGATAAGGGACCAGAGGCCACCGTATTTGTACTGTTATTACTTCCTAAAAAAGTTAGTTGAAAGTATACTTTAAAATCAATCTGATTTTCCCAACCCTATTCACGGATACTCTCTTCAGGGTCGGTTCCTCCACGACCAGCTCTCTGTCTTTTCAAATAAGGGGAAACTTTTTTAAACGGCTGCCACCAATAAACATTCACGTAGACGTTAGGCAAGTTCAAAAAGCCACAGACCATGGTATCAGAGGACAGTCCACTAAGATGACAAGGTACTATAATTAGGAAGTAGTTAAATAATCACCATTCCCTTACCACTACTCCCTACCACCCCCTATCCTGAAACCATGTGCTTCCAAACCCTAATTATGAATTTCTAAAAATTTTAAGTTTACATAATCACATTGTACTCAGCAGACCACTAAGTTACACAGCTGACCAACTTGTCATTTGGAGCAGTTCCATAGAATTGTAAACCACACATGCACTAAAACATAAACTTCTATTTTGCAAAGAAATCTGCATTACTCATCCGCGATTTCCATAGGAATGTATGACAAATTAGAGATTCCACACCCGAATACATTTACACGTGTAAAATGCACATGATATGAAAACTGGCAAGGCCCTTTAAACAAAAAGAATTAAATAAATCTTACGTAGGCAGGGGAAATTCTTTCATTGCCATCCGATAAGTTACACGTTTATATAAAATTGATGTTTAGTAAGTGCTATCAATTCTTCACTTCTACATTCACTTTCATACAGTTACATTCACTTTGTTGACAAGCTAAGGATTTCTAGATTTTTTACGTATTCATATTTTCTAAATGTGAATTACAAAAAATGAATTATAAAAGCATGAATACCAACTTATTTAGCCTAAAAACTATGAATTTCAACGTGTAAAACAAAACCGTAAGACCACAAACGCTGGTATTTAAAAGTCTTTATGCTTTGCGACATCACCCAACCCTAATCAGCTTCTCGTGCATTTGAAGAAGCTTAGCAGTGTCATCTGTGTAAGATGGTTTCACACCATTAATAAATTAGATCTAGCAATTCAAGAACCCCCCAAATGGTAAAAAGCCTGAGACTATTCACTCCTTTTTCTCTTAAAGCACTGAGAACCCAGTGCTACTAATTACTGCAAATTGTAAGAAATGAACCAATTCGGTGAAGTTACTAGATACTGTCTTCCTAAAGAAAATTTCACCTAAGAAATATATATATTGGGTTAAAAACTGTTAGTGAAGACCTTTTAAGAACATGTACTTCTGAATCAGTTCAAAAAATTGCTTTCCTGAAACTGCACGTACCTAAAATAACTTCTGCTTCGTGTACAGATCAGAGGCACTGCGTGGGTGTTTTCTGTCATGTGGCAACAAGCTGTTCTGGTGCAAGACAAAAAACCCGACTTCACTCCGAGAACAGCTTTGGTTATATTAACTCTTGACTGTGTTGTGATATAAATATGAAATCGTTCATTTTAGATGGAAACTAACAAGTGACTAACATATGCTGACTTTCAGAGCATATGTTTTTCGAGAGTAAGTCGTTTAGGGTCAGTAAACAACTGTACTTTAGTAAAACACACTTGAGCTCACACAAACCTCACACAGGAACTCCTTCCAGAGCCTCTCTCTGTGTCTCTCTACAAGTGTGTAAGGAGAAAAAAAGCAAGGAGAGCTAGAATCAGGGCGCAGAACCTATCTACTTGTCTGTCCTCATCAGTAGTAAACTTTCTCGGAAAAGTCTGGGTTTTGCTTTACAAACGAAAGAGTGGGAAAGGGCTCTTCTTTCAGGACCCTGTGCTCCAGGGTTGAGCTCCAGAGTCAAACAGCCTGGGTTTGGCTCAACGGTTCCACGATTTACCAGCTATGAAACCAGTAAAAGTTACTTAATCCCGAGGATTATCACTTTTCCAGATAATTGAGGTAAACCCCTCAAGATCAGAAAACCAAAAAAAGAAACCCAGGTTGCAAGCAGGAAGCTGTAGCCCGGGGACATCGGAGTTGCAAGGGTAGCCGCCCCGAACTCAAGGAGGAAAAGTGGGTGAGGCAAGTTTAGAGCCTGAAGACAAACTCCCGAGGGGGCCACGTGGGCAGGACCCTCTGGCCGCCACAGCTCTCCAGATCCACTCCCTAACCCCGTGCCTCACTTCCACGGCCTCACCTCCGCTTCCTGCTCCTATCTTCAAATTGTACCCTACCCAGCAGTGATCCCAGTCAGGGCCTGGAAGACAGGAAGGCCAACGCCTAGTAGCAGGGTTGGCGGCAGGAAGCCCCTCATCCTACTCGGGAAGAGAAAACATCCTCGATGTGTATTTTCCCCTAGAAACATTCTTGTGCAGTGGGTGAAATGCACACTAGCATATGCCGTGGTAGGTACATAATGGGCTAAAATGGCATTTTCGGGCTGATTTTAAGGGCTGATAATGACCTGGTACAAGAAAATGTGTTCCCATTATAAACACCGGCCTTTTAAATAATAAACTTTGAGGATGCAACCTGTTGGTAAACTGGAGACTCAGCAGGCATATTTTCAAAATGTAAAGATGACCTCCAGACGTTAAAAATTAAAAACACAACAAACACTTACTGTGATTTTTATAGCTTTGTTCAACACGTTTACCCATTCTACTAGGTCTTGCTGATCGTTAGCTTGTAGGAAGTATTTCCTCATCCCTGCATTCATAACTGTTGAGAGAAAAAATAAACAGTACATGAATTTTGCACTTGTTGCATCTAAATTTATGTTGGCACCTGCTTTCTGAAAAACCAGGCTAGGTTCAATACCATGACTCTCAGATTTGACAAAATGTTAGATCATATGAAATAATGCTTTTATCACTCTGTAACATAGGTAACATTCTTATTTTTAATGCCTGTGTTTTTCATTAAATGGAAATACCAGAATATATTTAGCTAATCCCCTAATGATGAGCATTTAGGCTATTTCCAATTTTTGAAATTATATAAAATATCCCAATGAACCATCATATACATAATATCTCTCCATACTTGGGCTACCAGTTCTATAGGATAAATTTGTTGGGTCAGAGGGAATTCACCCTTAAAATTTTCACAGATACTGATAACTTGTCTTCCTATAAGGTTGAACCCATTTACATTCCTAGCAACAGTGAAGGCCTGTTTTATCCAGTGCTCAGCACCCGTCCTGGTTATTAGCACCTGTGCTAAATAGGGACCTTGTCTTCAGCCCCGAGACTGTTGACATTGGGGCCGGAGTCTGCGAACAATATTCCCTAGAAACCCTTTGCCAGCTCGAGCCCTGTTCTGCTAATGGGAGGGACTGATGGGAGACTGGGAGAGGCCACGCTCCTAAAGGTTCCCACTACTGCTGACCTCCCTCCCCCTGCAGGAGCATACCACGAGCTACTACTGCTCCAGGCTCTGCGGCCACTCCCCACACCAGCCCTGCAGTCTCCTCAGACACCCATCGCTAGCTCCATCAGGGCCCCTCTTCCAACCGTCCGAAGTCCCAGCTTCTGGTAACACCCCTTCTTCCCCTTTCGTTTCTCTCCAGCGTGTAGGTGGCAGCTGCTTTATGCAATTTCTAATTTCTGGGTTTCCTCGGCATCCCCTCTACACTCTTTCAGCCTTCCAGTATTTGGGTAAGCAATTCCTCCTAACAAACACCCCAGGTTCGAAATACCTAGTGCAGACTGTTTTCCCGACTGGACCCCGACAGATACAGCAATCTCTGACCTCCTAAATGGTGAATAATTATATCTTGTTTAAATGTGAATTTATCTGATCATTGAGACAAATTAGTTTCTATGTTTCTTGGCCATCAGAATTTGTTTTGTGAGCTTTATTTTCTGTGTCCATATTTCTCCTGAGTGTCCACTTATGTTGTATTGTCTTCTAAGAGCTTTTATATTAATCATTTGTTTTATTTCAAGTACTTTTCTCAGCCTGTCATTTCCCTCATCAAATTCGTCCATGGTATCTTTTTTTTTTTTTTTTTTTTTTTAATTTTTTAATTTTTTTTTTTTTTTTTTTTTCCAACGTTTATTTATTTTTGGGACAGAGAGAGACAGAGCATGAACGGGGGAGGGACAGAGAGAGAGGGAGACACAGAATCGGAAACAGGCTCCAGGCTCCGAGCCATCAGCCCAGAGCCTGACGCGGGGCTCGAACTCACGGACCGTGAGATCGTGACCTGGCTGAAGTCGGACGCTTAACCGACTGCGCCACCCAGGCGCCCCGTCCATGGTATCTTTTAACAGAGAGAAAAATATTCTGTCAATCTTTTCCTTTTCCTGTAATGACTTGAGCTTTCATAGATGCAGAAAATCTCCCCAACCCAAGATCATAAAAATAAACACCTTTAGGTGTGCCTGGCGGGCTCAGCTGGTTGAGCATCCAATTCTTGATTCTGGCTCGGGTCACGATGTCACAGTTCAAGAGATCCCACTTTGGGCATGGAGCTCGCTTCGGATTCTCTCTCTCTCTCTCTCTCTCTCTCTCTCTCTCTGCCCCTTTCCTGCTTGCTCTCTCTCACTCTCAAAATAAATAAACTTAAAATATATATACATATATATGTGTATATATATATATATATACATGTATGTATGTATGTATCAACCAACATACTACCACTCAGTTGGGTATGACTAAGGAAAGGGGGAAATGAAAACCCTCAAAGGAAAAAGTTATTTCTCAAATGCACAGGACTTGAAATTGGAACTGAGACCAAGACACTGAGGCAGAGCTTCCTTGAATGGAGATGAGGATCTGAGCAAGGAAGTCAAATAGTACCTTGTGAAGTGCTGTCAGACAACTAGTATGGAAACTACAGAAACTTAAAACACTATAAATCAATTCTCTTATATCTTACTAGAGACTGGAGAAATGATCCATGCCATAAGCATAAGTTAAGATGAGTAGCACAGTAGGACATATATCAACACATGGCTTTTATTTTTAATTTCTAACAATTGGTAAAGACTCTTTTCACAACCTTGTTCCAGCTCGGGCTGAGGTTGGGCCCCCTCCCAATGGCTTCTCCCCTCAGCGCTGTTCTGGGCATCTGCTGAGACCAGCTGAAGAGTCTGAAAATCTAAGCACTTAGTACTACACTGCATCTGCTACAAAGTGAGTACTTAATACATCTATTTTTGAATGAATAGCATTTATATAAGGACTTCTTTTAAAAAAGAAAACAGAGGCAAATATACCTCTAAAACGGGTCTTAGCACACCTTGCAGTCCAAATAAAAACTCATGTGCTGTATTATTTCACGGTAGGAAGAGGCATAAGGATACGGTGGGGGCAGGAGGGGGGTTGGAATCCGAGCCTGGAATCACTCAGACCTGACCAGCTCATGCACTTAACTAGCAATAACATTCTGCAAAACCCATGTAATCTGAGCCCCATTTTTTTCATCAAGGAAATGGATGCAACCCATCCGTTCCTTGAAGGGTTGGAGGTGATCTATGTAAAGGAAGTAGCACAGCGCCTGGGAAAGAATAGACAACATCATCTTCATCATCATCTGGAGACTTCCAAGTAAGGAAGCATTGTGGAAAATGTAAAGCAAATTATTGGGAAGTGCATACTAACAATCCATGTTGGTGGGGGCGGGGGGGGGGGGGGACAGAGAAAGAAAGAAAAAATATTCGAATGAAAACAAAGTGTACAAAACCTGCCAGTTGCCATGCTTTTGAACCTAGGGTTCCGCAGCGTATGATGACTCCATCCCAGAGGTTGTGTTCTACTATCTTTTCACTTGAGTACTTCTTTACTTCATTTCAAATCTTTACCATCAGAGTGAATGTATCAAACGGGTAAAGCCTGCAGCACAAACACTAGCTTGACTGCAAACAAAAATCATCTGACACCTAAGATCAACTGGTTACAGTTCGGGTATGGGTAGGGACCAAATGGTTGTGAGACATTTTCTCACATTATCTGCCAGTTTTCTCAGTTCCCTCTATTCTTTCTCCATCCTCTCGTTCTCTCAATCAGATGGCAGACTTTCTAAAAGGAACCACTAATTTTCTTATTTCTCTCCTCTCATCGGTCTTTGTTCTTTGAGATTTTTTGACTTTTTCTTCTGAGTTTTGCATTGTCTTGTGTTCCTTTTCCTATTTGATAGTGCTCTCTCCTCAAATGTCATGTAATCCCGGGCTGTCTACTCGTATTTAAAAGCAAGGTACTAAAAAAACTAACTGGAAGCTCCCTGAAAGATATGTAGGGTTACTGACCGCTGGACTTCACTGCATGGCAAAGTCTTCCAGTAGAAATGCCCAGATGTCAGCACCTATGGCTCTCTTCTCTAGGGTATGCAGACCCATTCCACTACACCTGGCTGCCCAGTGCTCTGGAACTGGACACAGGAAAAGAGGTGCATTCCATGCACATATTTTCACTTAGTCCTATTTTCAGTTTCACACTTCATCTCTCCCCTTCTTCCCGAACACAGAGCCTGATTTATTTTCTTTCTCTTTCTTTCTCTTTCTTTCTTTCTTTCTTTCTTTCTTTCTTTCTTTTCTTTCTTTCTCTCTTTCTTTTCTTTCTTTCTTTCTCTTTCTTTTTCTTTCTTTCTCTCTTTCTTTTTTCTTTTCTTTCTTTTCTTTCTTTCTTTCTTTCTCTTTCTTTTCTTTCTCTCTTTCTTTTCTTTTCTTTCTTTCTTTCTCTTTCTTTCTTAAGTTCTTATTTATTTAAGTAATCTCTACACCCATCATGGGGCTGGAGCTCACGAACCTGAGATCAAGAGTCACATGCTCCTCCAACTGAGCCAGCCAGGCGCCCCTCACTGATTCTATTTCTAAAGGTACTACACATGCCACTTCTTGCTGGGATGGTGGAAGGACAGCTGCCCAACTAAGCTGCACGGAAGCAGGGACTGGCGGCTGTCCCTGACACAGACATCCAAATGTAGTCCGTTTTGGGTCCTCCTCTCCGCTGCCTCCCCAGACGGTACCCAGGACCTAAGTCTCTCTGGAGCTGGGGTGGGGGCAGGACGCTGACAGGCCAGCTCCTCACTGGCTTCTTCTCTACTCTGCTAAGTTATTTTCCATTCCCCCCATCCACTTCCCACCTGTATACACTGTGGGTTACAGACGTCTGCAACGATGGTTTGAGTGTTTCTTGTTCTCACTTGTTTCTGAACAATCGGGAGATGAAATAAAGGTGGAAGAATCTTTATGTTGCCATTCTGAATGGAAGTTGTGGTTCCATTTTAGGAACCTGTGCCGCCCTCTCTGAAAAGCATTTTATGAATCTCTTCTCTATGCCCTCTATAGTATGGACTAACAAACTACTGACAGACCAACAAATAACCTTAATCTTTGACTCCAACTAAAATCACCCATTCTGCATACTCCAATGACTGAATGTTATGTATGTTACTATATACTACTATTCCTTCAAGCTGTAGGTTTGAGGTTTTACATTAAAAAGACTTGTCAAGAGAATATGCATTATACATTCTAAAACAAAGTTCTCTGTTGCCCCCATTTGCTTTTCACTCACAAGGCTCTGAAGCATTTTCCTGTTTATAAATTTGTAATAAGCACATAAATTTTTCTTTTGGTTTCTTAGAGGTGATAAAAGCCTTATAGAGGATTCTCTGAACAGCTGCATTACATCCTGCCCACACCCTAGTCGCTTACTGGATGTATATGACTGCCACAGATGTTATCCCCAACATAATGCCTAAAGAAGAAACCCGCCCTTTTCAAGCAAAAGAGAACAGGGGCGCCTGAGGGGCTCAGCCAGTGAAGCGTCCGACTTCGGCTCAGGTCATGATCTCACAGTCCGTGAGTTTGAGCCCCGCGTCGGGCTGTGTGCTGACAGCTCAGAGCCTGGAGCCTGCTTCGGATTCTGTGTCTCCCTCTCTCTGCCACTCCCCTGCTCATGCTCTGTCTCTCTCTGTCTCAAAAATAAATTTAAAAAATTAAAAAAAAAAAAAAAAACCTTAAAAAAAAAGAGAACAAAGAACGCTGATATCATTTCTACCTCAAGAAGTATTTTACATTAATGTAAAATGGTCCTTTTTGATGCCAGTTGGCCACTCTGAATTTTGTCCTTTCCATCACTGGTGTCCCCTGACAGACTCTGAGAGCACATCAACTCTCCCGGCTTCAACTACCACCCAACTATTTTCACAAGTTCCAAATTTCTCCATTCTTGATCTTCAGGCTCCATCCATCTTCAATTACCGTCACCGGAACATTTCCATTTGGATGTTTCCTCACCACTTCAAACTCCTTACCAAACACTTTACCCAATCCAGCTCTCAGGTCCTCATTTCTTTACTTGAAGCGAACCTACCTGATAGCTCTCTCTTCCCACACATCCAGTCACCAAGGCCCTGCACATTTCCTTCCAGGGCTGTTTGTCCCTCCTTTCCCACTGCCACGACCCAGATGCGGGCCCTTAGATAAGGAGAGTAGTTCGGAAGCCACCGAGCTAATCTGCCTGTATCAAAACTCTCTATCCATACAAAGCACATCCTCCACCTATGTCAGCTTGCTAGATGCTAGTTTCTCGCCTCTCGTTCCCACACATACATACACATACGCCACTTGTCCACATGTTACGCCCGGACTTCTGCCCGGCCTTTTACTTTCTGGTCTCTCACCGTTCCTGCCAGCCTCCCTGAGTTTTCAGATGTCCGCACACACCTCGCTCTTCTCTCCCGCGTGCCTCTGGTCCTGTGATCCCTCCCCCTTCTCTTCCCAACGCTGGAGGATGACCAAGGTTGAGCTGGCCACCAGCTCAAGTGCCTCTTCACCCAGTGTGGCTTCCCCTAGGTAAGGATCCCCAGTAAGGATGTGAAGCTCTTCCTTTGTGTTTCTTTAATAAATTGTACGCTCCGTCATGCACTGACTGTAAGAAATGCAAGGATCTCACCAGGTCCGGTGTCTGAGAGACAAGCAGCCTGTGAGATTCTTAAGGGCAACAACAAGCCCAGTGCCAAGCACAGTGTGCACACACTAGACCTTCACTAAATGTTTGCCGAACAAGTGAATCACACACCCTCAACTACCTCTACCCCCAAGCTGTACACTTCTCGCGACCCACGAGCAGAAGACCAAATCCTTTCCGTTATTTATAAATGCATGTAATATAGAATAATACAAGGTAGAAAGTTAGAAATTACCTGAAATCTCACTGGCGGTCATCGCTATAAATGCCTAGGTAAGGACTATATGTGGGCCGAGGGAGGCGGCCGTGACCGGGATGGACACAGGAAAAGAGGCTTCGAGGGTAGGCGAGAAGTTTTATTTCTTCACCTGGATGGTGGCTTCAAGGGAATTTGCCTCAGAATAATCCATTAACCCACAGGTTTGTGTCATGTGGTTTTCCAGGACTGTTTCCTTTTACAATTATGATGTAATTATGTTAGCCAAACTTAAATCAATTAACATATAAAATAAGGCTACTTACCAAAACAGAACTCAGCCTTTGGCCTTAGCTTAGTTGCATCGCTGACCTAACAAAACAGAGAGACGAGTCACTGACTTCTTCATATGTGACCGTAACCAACCTTAAATGCTGCACCAACTCCCACAAGTACGATCTCCCAGTAATCCCACACATTTAGCACTCAGGCCTGAAATTACACTTTAAAGGCTACTGAAAAAGAACTGCAAATGGAACACAGAACATGGGTCCCAACTGTAAGATGTTCAAAACAAACGATACTTCCCTGTTCTCTTTGAACAAACTTGCATTTATTCTAAGGAAATGTGAAGAAGTTGAAAGTAAACCCTTAAGTTTTATGTAACACATAGGACATTTTGTAGTATAACGTAACTTTCAAAATACCCTCGGGATACACTACAGAAACTCTGAATTCTTCCCAGGTTGCATATTTCTAAATTAGCTGTGAACCTGAAGAGAAAATGATGGTGGGCAAGGGGGAGATTGTGTATTTAACAACGTCCAAAAATCCAAAAGGCATTAATCTGCAATGAGGAACCCAAAATGGCACCGGATGCCCTCGTGTGCAGCAGAATACCCTGGGATCGCGGGGTCCCTTTGCTAAACGCAGCACGTGGTTCCTTTCAGAAGGGAAGCAACTGGCACCTGGTTACTGTTATTCCCTCAAATAATGTAGCTCTCTCGGAAGCCTCTTCCTATTACGACCCTAGTGCCAGTGTCAGAACATGTAATTGTAGCGTCTGTTTTGTACCTTCAAAAGGAATTCTAAGTCTGGGGCTCCTGACTGATCCCAACTACAAATTCACAGCTCTGAGTCACACTGGAATTTGTTCCAAGAATAAATTCTGGAAAAAAAGAGGCATGTCTAAAGCAGAGTACAAACTGTACAAGTGAAACTTCGGGACAGAGATGAAAGTCAACAGGGCTGCACAGAAAAGGTTATATTTTAAAAGAGGAGCCGAGGAAGATTCAGGAAGCAGCTGGTCAGTGAGGGCCACTCGCTCAGTCAGTGCTTCATTTTTGAAAAGACCAGGCAACAAACGATTGAAAACCTAGGAGCATGTGGGCGATCTCTCCCTCAAATGCCTATTCCTCATCACCGCCCGGAGAGGCAAAAGCGCTTGGCAACAAATTCACATTACAGCGCGACACCCTACCGGCCGGCCGGCAGACCAGGGCTCTAACACTTTACAAAGACACGCTATGCTTCTTAATAATAAGCACTCTAGAATTGAAGCTGCGAGCTACCCTGAAGCACTTATTAAATGTTTTGATTTACAGGGACACTTAAGGTATACTTAAACAATATTTGTCTTCTGCAGATTAAATAATATGGTTTTAATTAAATAAATAATAATAAAAAAAAAAAAGGTTTCCCTTTCAATATGTAATCTTTGTCATCCAAGGGCTGATTTTTTTTTTTTTTTTTTTTTTTTGGTCAGTGAGAATGAACAGCTCTGCTGTGATCCTGATAATGAAGTACTTTATCTATGAACGTCTACCTTTATAAGCACACTTGTAAACTGGTCTTCTCTTGAAGACCTCTGCTAACAAATCCCAATATATGCATAATAGTATACACGTGCATATTACTTAATCTACTCTTCACACCTTCTATCTTGAGCCATCGACGCACATTACTTTGTATAAAAACCCCATAGGCCTAGCTCCTCGACATCTCTATCTCAGTTACCACCCCAATATAATAAAGGGAAAAAAATACCTGAAAATACCAAATCTCAATTTTTGAAGAGAAAAATAGTATTGCAAAAATTCCAGAAAAATCGACAAACGAGAAAACAGATATTAGTAGAGACAAAGTGAAATGAGGGAAGAATCATTCTTTTATCATGCAGATGGTTCTTACTTTCTTCAAAATAAAACATAAAGAAATAAAAAGTCAGAGGTAATGGGATTAAAAGCTGGAAAACAGTTTAAATAAATACAATACGGACTCAGAAAAAACCTTCTCCAGGGGGGAAGCCTGGGGGGCTCAGTTGGTTAAGCGTCCACTTCTCACGGTTCATGAGTTCCAGCCCCATGCTGGGCCCTGCACTGACAGTATGCAGAGCCTGCTTGGGATTCTCTCTCTCCCTCTCTCTCTGACCCTCCCTGACTGCACTTTCTCTCTCAAAATAAATACACTTAAAAAAACAAAACAAAACTCCAGATTTCCCAAAGACAGAACTTAATCATTAACTGTTTATTCTCCTTCTGATATTCATATACCTAATCGTAAAGGTTAATGTTAACTTTTGCAATTGGCCACATCTTACAAGTTAACTCCATATTTTGCCTAATTTTACCAAAGACCTTCCTACACACAGTGGCCAGGTACCATCTTCAGCATGATATGACCCCGAACATCATCACTAAATGACACAGAAAGGAAACCGCCCCTCATTCACACTCATATCCCAAGCAATTCTAATTCATGCATGACTGAGAAACGATAGAGAAAAACTACCTTTGAAATGTAGGTAAGTTTAATGGCTCCAACACGTGATGATCCAGAAGGTAAGTTCTGGAAACAAATCATTAATATATAATTAGTATCCAGCATTATTAATTTATATTATATTATAATGTTCTACACATACTAAAAGCAGTTAAGAAATTAGATTTTTTAATATTACACTTTACACATCAACTTTTTCAGTTCAAGTATTTACAAATCAAGCTGACGGCATGGATAACAAAACCAAATTCTATTTGGTTCCACCGTAACGCATTCCATAACTAAAAGGCTAGTTTCATCATTGCAGCTAAACTCATTTTCTTTTTCATGAGCTTTAAAAGCCATAAACAAGATCAGA
Organism: Panthera onca; assembly: GCF_046562875.1. Lineage (NCBI taxonomy): Eukaryota > Metazoa > Chordata > Mammalia > Carnivora > Felidae > Panthera > Panthera onca. Next base: position 9,658,135 of record NC_138349.1, read on the forward strand.
CTTTGTTCCTGAAGGCAACGGGAAAAAATACTTGAGACGTAAATACAATTGTAAGAGATTTCAATACTACACGTTACTTTGTTCTATTAAAAATTATTAATCAAATATATCCCTAAAAGGTTGATTTTCTTCCATTTAAGTATATTAGTATTATACCGTCCTTTATTTATATTGATTCCATTTTTTAAAATAATTATTAACTGATACTCTTTAAGCCATATGTCAGGAGTGTATATACTGACATGTTCACTATATTTTTGTTCTTCCCTAACAAGTTTGAGGCAGGGTTTGGGTCCTGGAAGAGCTAGGGGTAAACTATTAAGAAGAGAGAATCATGTCTGGGAAAGACTGGCAGGAAGGACTCTGTGGAGACATGAACAGCATTTAGGTTGGTCTTTAAAGGAAATATGTGAAATGCAAACAGAAGAGAGAATATTCCAGGCAGAGAAAGCAGAGGAGCTACAGCAGGCAGATGAGGGCGGCCAGAAGCTACACATAATATGGGATCGTACAGGGTTGTAGTAGAAAACACCAGTTTGGGAACTTGAACCAAGAATCTAACCTAAGTAAAAAAGACCTAAATAAAAAAGTGGCAAAGAATTTATACCGTTAAAGAATTCGAAACCATTAAAGAAGGCTTGTGAGCAGTTTTGTAGTTGAAATTGTGCTTTAACATATCCTGTAATATAATAAAGGGGACCGGTGAAAGAGGGGGAAGAAGGAGGCAGGAACACCAGGTAAAGAACCTGGAAAAAATTAATAAAGAAAATAAAGGAAACCTCTGATAGATTTTAAAAGTAAAATTAAAACAGTCTTCACTTTGAAAGTTTCCTCCACTGTAGATTAACCAAGATCAACTTTTTTTTTTTTAATTTTTTTAATGTTTATTTATTTTTGAGACAGAGAGAGACAGAGCATGAACAGGGGAGGGTCAGAGAGAGGGAGACACAGAATCTGAAACAGGCTCCAGGCTCTGAGCTGTCAGCACAGAACCCGACGCGGGGCTTGAACTCACGGACCGCAAGATCGTGACCTGAGCTGAAGTCGGAAGCTTAACCGACTGAGCCACCCAGGCGCCCCATCCAAGATCAACTTCTTTACTGACTTTATAAGTATGTACATTAAAAAGAAAACTTTTGGGGCGCCTGGGTGGCTCTGTCGGCTAAGCATCCGACTTCAGCTCAGGTCACGATCTCACGGCTTGTGGGTTCAAGGCCCACATCAAGCTCTTTGCTGACAGCTCAGAGCCTGGAGCTGGCTTTGGCTTCTGTGTCTCCCTTTCTCTCTGCCCCTCCCCTGCTCGTGCTCGGTCTCTCTCAAAAATAAATAAACATTAAGAAAAAAAAAGAAAAGAAAACCTTTGGCTTTGTTCTCATGAACGATTAGGAGGTACTTCTCTTGAACCTCTCTATGAGCTTCCTGGAGACAATCACACGAAAGCCTCAAGACTCCCAAATATAAACTGGTTATTGTTGACAGGGACAGGTCTTCTCAGACATTCACTCCTATGTAAACTGCATTATGTTTTGCTTTAAACCGTATACTATGTTCAAGCTTCTAAGTATAAACCATAAATAAATATGTATATAAAATTATAATTGTTAAGGTAGAATTTTAAATGGTTGTTCTTATACAAAATGTTTTATTAAGTTTAGAGGTTGCTTTGTGTTTTTTTTTAATTTTGGATAAGGAAATGAAATGTTAAAATGTCTTCAAGACCTCCTAACTCCTGTCAACGTGATTTTTTCAAACACTGCTACCCTTCATTCAAAATTGTTATTTTTCTGTTAAGTCCTCCAAAAATGTATTATTTTAACTAACTGAATACAGTTCTAAGCCTCTGTATGAAGAAGAGAAATGAGCACTATGTCATGGCCACATGACATAAAGGATCACAGACTGAACAGTGGCACAGTATAGAGAAATATAAGTAGCTGAGAGATAACGAATATTCAAAATACCTAGTTTCTATGGATTGGTATGATTACTGCCAAGTTCAACTACATAAAAGTAGGTTTCAAAATCTGTTACTTGACAGTGAACAAGAAATAATCAACTCATGACATTTAAGATAAAAAGGAAAATAAGCCATTTGTCCTTATGAGTTTCTGCACTCCTTTTGCCAAAATATCTTTTTCAAGTTTCTTCAAAGTCACTTCCTGAGAGAGCTACTCAATTATTTAATTCTCCACCACACCCACGCCCTCGACAAAACACAGAAAGCTCCAAACTGATCCCTAGTGATACACTAGAATGGATTTTTAAACCAATGGTTAGTGGTAAAGAAAGGAAAATGGAGGAGGAATGGTTCCCTAAGGACAGGTGAGTAAAACGGATTTTCTTTCATTATCAGGGCTTATGATCGTTATAATCTACAGCACCATAACATAGGCAACTAGATTGAATCCTATGAAACTGTCATTTTTTAATAGATTAAAACGGTGGTATATTGGCCATTTCACATGGCTCAACCTAACGTAATAACCTTAGCAAGACATTTTACTAAAGTTTTCCTGAGGAGATACAAGTCTTAATACATTTAAAAATGACACCAAGATGGGCGCCTGGGTGGCTCAGTCGGCTGAGTGTCGAATTTGGCTCAGGTCATGATCTCATGGTTTGTGAGTTCAAGCCCCGCTTTGGGCTCTACGCTGACAGCTCAGAGCCTGGAGCCTGTTTCAGATTCTGTGTCTCCCTCTCTCTGCCCTGACCCCGCTTGTGCTCTGTTTCTCTGTCTCTAAAATAAATAAGCATTAAAAAAAAAAATTTTTTTTTAAATAAAGTGACACCAAGCTATTATATTGATGGCTAATCCACTGGTTGCAGAGTCAAGATGGTAAAAGATTCTCATCAGAATAAAGAGTTAAAATTATTAAGAACTGAATATAAAAACAGATTTAAAATTCTGCACTACATTCAAGTTTTAAAAAATGTGTTAATTACATCATGGAAATTTGGCTTTAAAAGAGTTCATGTGGGGCGCCAGGCTGGCTCAGTCAGAAGAGCATGCAGCTCTTGATCTCAGGGTTGTGAGCTCGAGCCCATGCTGGGTGTAGATATTACTTAAACAAACAAACAAACTTAACAACAACAACAAAAGACCTAGCTGAGTGCAGACTTCAACATACACCCTGCCTGCTATAGCCAAAGTGACCTATTCTCCACATACACCACAGGCTTCCTTGTTTGGATTTCTTTGCCCATGCTATTCTTACAGCACTAAGAGTGGGAATACCCACTTCTCCATCTCTTGGCCAAAATCGTACCCACCCTTCTGGGTCAATTCCGAATGCTACTACTTCCGCAAAGACCTTAACTCTGAATTCCAAGTTCATGTTTCCTTCGGCGTAATAAACATAGTCCATTTTGTGCCCACCTTCTTCTAGCTTGAAGTGGGAAGTGCTGATGAAAGGAGGAATTCTGAGGAGGAGAATCCATCATATATGAAGGAAGAAAAATAATCAAGGAGCTTTAAATACGATTCAGGAGAAACCATACGTATCGGTCCATCAGATCTCGCAAAGAGAGACAAACCAGGAAGAGCACAGGCAGACCGTGCAACGGCTCATAAGGGAGAGGAGAACCGTTCCCTGGAAACTAGTAATTAGAGGGAGTCAAGGGGAACGAAGTTACTTTCCTCTTTGCGAAAGAGAGTTTGGGAGGGGATTATGCCACAGATAAAAAGATGAGGTCATAAAGGGGAGAAATCTGATGTTAAAAAAAAAAAAAGGCAAACATGAACTTCTGATTTCTGCTGACCTGTTCCTTCTCCCACTGACTCTGGACAAGTAAATAAAGGTATTAATCATACAGTTGTATAGCCAGGTTACTATCACCCAAGAAAGGTGGTTACACCCAGGGATAAGAGAGTAAAACAGAATCAATAAACTCTATGAAGAAGAAGGATAGAGCGTAGACCACTCCTAGGGAAAAAAGTCTGAAAGTCAGCACTCAAATAATCTACACTGAATTAAAATACAAATTACCCTCCAAAATTTCAAAGGCTGTGTCTGAATAAAAGGACTAAAGTTTATAGAGAATCAGAGGACAGAGTAGGTTTAATGGGTAGCAAATACAAGGAGACAGATTTTGGCTCACAGAGCAAATAATAATTGAAGTGTCTCGAATACAGTAAGTACTTTTTGATAACGTGTAATACGAACAACAGCTAAAGTGGAGATTAGGGATAGACAGTTTTCCTACATTAAAGAGGAGGTTAAATTTATACTCAGGTCTCTTACAACTTGACTTCTAAATAAACAAATACAAATAAATAAGTATTTTGTCTAACCTAAAATAAGTACACACCGGTAAAGAATACTAGCTTGGTTGTCAGGAGATCTAGTTCCTTCTCTGTGGAACAGAATGGAACCTCCCACCAGTCCCCGCTCCTCCCTCGACTCTAAGAGTCCCTCACCCGCCAGACCAAACCAGCTTAGACGTCTGCTAGGGACTCCTTGCAACATCCACCCCAATTTGAATGAAGAGTTTCACAGGTAGAGAAAGCTTACAAACTACTCGACAGATACTCTCCAGTCCAAGGTCTTTCACAGATCTTAAAATGGGGATTCTAAGTTTTAATTTATGACATTTCCCCAATGATCTGAAAGGCAACAATGAAATCAAAGTGCATTTCAGTTCATGAATGGCATGACACTTACTGACACTCAAATCTGACCCTGCAGGATGAAAGGACTACCCACGTGAAGTGTCAACTAGATGATGTCGTTTCTTTACCAAAGAAACAAAAGACAGTAGTCTCTAGAGAAAGTCTCTTAAATTTAAACGATTTATGTATTTTCTACCAGAGACAGCATTTCTCTCCCAAGGGGGGAAAAAAACCCAGATATGCATGCATAAATTTTTATTAAATAAACTTAGTTTCATCTTCTGAAATTCAAATAAGATAGCAGGAGTTGAGGGTGCAGACAGAAAGAACGCAGCCAGTAGAAATAAATCTAAACACGTATTGTTTATTTAGTAGGACAAATCCTCACACCAGATGGTATGTTAAATACTTGAATAATTAAAACTCTTGTGTGTTTTGGAAAAAAGGTGACCGTTTGGATTTCACAAACCTGTGGATTATCCATGTACCATACAAAACTATCTTCTCTGGTATCCAGTATGAAGTACCTTCGAAGAAATTTCCCACTGTTTTCATTTTCCTCAATGTCTAGAAAACCACAAATGCGATTCTGACGATCCACATAAGGCATTTCTGAGCCTGAACATTACACTGCAAAATAAAAACATTAACAGTAAGTATTTCTTGGTGGACTTCATGCATAATACGTGCTATGGTACAGTCTGTTCAAGAAAGAGCCTGTTTTCCAAAACTAAGTGAGGGCCAGATAATGTGAAGCCTTAGGACGCATGGGCAAAAATCACTTTTGAAATTAAGCTTATTATGAATGGTTACTAAATTCAACTATACACATTGATGGGAGCAAAGGAGAGCTAGTCACCTCAGCTGAATAACTGACTTCCTTTTTTCCCTTAAGAAACACAGGTGAAGCAAAAACAAGAAACTCCCCAAAAAACAGCTATCCAAACTTAATCTCCTCACTTATAAATTGATATAATCTACCTTTCAGATTAGTTTAGAATATTTTTAAGGTCACAGAATAGGTAACATTTATTGGCCACTGACTATATGCTAGGCTCTGTGCAAGGTTCTTTTCCACGCATTTTCTCACTGAACGCTCAAAACGACCTCATGAACAGGCATCATCACCCCCATTTCACAGATAAGAAACTTGACGCTCATAAGGGAAAGTGACTTTCCAAGATTAGAGAAGCAGTAGATAATAAATCAAAACACGAACCCAGATTCTTGGGCTCTAGAGCTTAAATCTTAACATCTTACACCACCCTGTCTCTCTCAAACCCTTCAAATTGCTAAAACTAAAATGAATCAAAGTAAAATTAGTTAATATCATAAAAAGAGAGATAAGCAGGTATTTATGTACTTCCTGATGAAAGCCACAAACATCACCTATGAAGCGAACATGTAACAAAAAAGTTTTTATCATGTCAAACTACCAATTTACAGGAAATAAAGACTGCAGAGGAATATATTACACTGCCTGCCCATAGGGATTCAATCAGCAAAAGCCAGACTGTGGGAAACAATAGAACAACCCAGTTTCTTTAGTAAATAAATTACCATGGGGAAAAAAGAGGGGAAGAGAGAAGTTATACATTAAAAGAGACTTCAGAGGCATATCATATTCTGATTCTTCATGTACTAAAATGTTGGTTGTAGGGATTAAACTTAAAAACCATGACTTAATAAGTAAAAAGCAGAGTTCCCAGCCACTTTTTTCCTCTAGAAACTATAGATATGACTCCTTTTCCTAATGGATGCACATCTGAACCGCTCCTGTTCTAATTCTTCTACAGCCAGCGCCAACACCTTCTGGCAGGTTGAATTTATTTATGTAACTAGCTCCTCATTTAAAGGCTCAAGGTAAGTTTAACCCGTAGTGAAAATTCAATGAGAACACATCCTAATAGACTGCATATCTAAATCATTATTCTGTACGCAGCCAGAGAAATGGTTAAGACACACCAAAACTTTTTAAACAAGTTTGCATATGTGTGTTGTTATAAATCTGGCACTTAGAGGAGATAATTTCTTCAATGAACTTATCCAACCTTTAAAAAATTTCTAAAATGTAATCAAAACTTGAAATATTAATACACTAATGTACAGGCATACCTCATTTTATTTTGCTTCCCTTCCCTTTACTGCACGAACAGTTACTGTGTTCTTGACAAACTGAAGTTTTGTGGCAACCCTTACATCAAGAAAGTCTACTGGCACCATTTTTTCCAACAGCATCTGTTCACTCACTTTGTGTCTCTGTGTCACATCTGGGTGATTCTCACACTATTGCAAACTTTTTCATTATCATTATATTTGTCATGGTGATGAGTGATTATGACGCACTAAAAGCTCAGGTGATGGTTAGCATTTTCTTAGCAATAAAGTAGTTTTAAATTAGGGTATATATGTTGTTTTCCTTAGATGTAATATTATTGCCCACTGAAGACACTACAGTATGGTGTGAACATAACTTTCATATGCACTGGAAAACCAAATTTTTCATTGGACTTGCTTTATTGCGATAGTTGCCTTATCGTGGTAGTCTGGGGCCTAACCCACAGCATCTCCTAGGTGTGCCCATATCCCATAGATAAAAACCATCCGCTTGTGTGGTACTGCCATGAGGACAGACATATACCAAAGGAATAAAAATTTTTAAGTTTTTATTTATCTTGAGAGAGAGAGAGAGAGAGAGAGAGCGAGGAACGCACGCACAAGCTAGGGAAGGGCAGAGAGAGGAAGAGACAGAATTCCAAGCAGGCTCCGCACCAGCAGCATAGAACCCAACGTGGGGCTCGAACTCACAAACTGTGAGATCATGACCTGAGCCACGCTCAAGAGTCGGACACTTAACCAACTGTGCCACCCAGGTGCCCATAAAGGAATAAAACCGAAAGCCCAGATAAACCCACACATCTATGGTCGACTAATTTTCAACAAAGATGCCAACATCATGCAAATGAAGAAAGATCTAGTCTCTTCAAAATATGGTGCTGGGACAAGTGGATATCCGCATGCTAAAGAATGAAACTGGACCTCTCTTCACACTATATATGAAAATTAACTCAAAATGGATTAACAATCTAAATATAGGATAGCTAAAAGTATAAAACTTAAAAAAACAAACAAACATAGAGGCTGATATTCATGACCTTGGATTTGGCAGTGAATTCTTAGATATGACACCAAAAGCATGAACATCAAAAGAAAAAATAAGCTAAATCGGACTTCATAAAAACTAGACGCTTTTTTGCATCAAAGAACATCAAGAAAATGAAAAGAGAACCTACAGAATGAAAGGAAATATTTGCAAATTACATACCTAACAAGGGTCTAATACCCAGAATATATAAACAGCTCTTACAACGCAATAGCAAGCAATCCAAATAAAAAACAGGCAAGGACATGAAAAGACATTTCTCCCAAAGAAGATACACGACAGAACCCAAAAGATGTTCTGGCCAACAGAGCACAAAAAGATGCTCAATATCGTTAGTAACCAGGGGAATGGAAATCAAAATCACAGTGAGACACCACTTCACACCCACTAGGATGGCGATAATTAAAAGAAAGGAAAATAACAAATGTTGGCAAAGATGTGGAAAAACTGGAACCCTCCAACATTGTAAGACAGTATAACAGCTGTGTAAAACAGTTCAGTAATTCTTCTAAAGTTAAACACAGAATTACCATATGACTCAGCATTTCTACTCCTAGATATATACCCAAAAGAAGGGAAAACAGTTACTCACGTATACATGAATAGTCGTAGCAGCACTATTCACAATAGTGAACGAGTATAAACCTATTCGTTCATCCAACAGGTGAATGGTTAAACAACATAGATGTTTCCCACACAATGGCATATTATGCAGACACAGAAAAGAATGAAATACTGAGGGGCGCCTGGCTGGCTCAGTCAATTAAGCATCCAACTCTTGATTTCGGCTCAGGTCAAGATCTCACCATTCGTGGGGTGGAGCCCCACGCTGGGCTCTGCACTGACAGCATGGAGCCTGTTTGGGATTCTCTCTCTCTCACTGCCCCTCCCCCATTCACACATGGGCACGCGCTTTTTCTCTCTCAGAATGTATAAACATTAAAAAAAAAACTGAAGTATTGATACAATTAATCCAATCAAAATTCCAGCAGGGTATTTTATAAAAATTGAGAATATGACACATATTCTATGATATATATTGAAATACAAATGACCTGGAAAAGCCAAATATATTTCCCAAAGAATAGAGTAGGATGATTTACACTATTTGATTTTAAGACTTACAATAAAGCTACAGCAATAAAGACAATGTAGGGTTGATTAAAAAAAAAAAAAAAAGACAGATATAATAAATCAATGGAACAGAGTACATCCAGAAGCAGACTCTTAGACACACTGTCAATTGATTTTCAACAAAGATGTTCCCAAGGCAATTCCATTGGGAAAGGATAGTCTTCTCAACAAATGGTGCTAGGACAATTAGCTATCCATGTGGGAAAACAATGTAACAAAATTAATCACAGACCTAATTTGAAAGCCACAACAAGAAAGCTTCTTAAAAAATCCATAGGAGAAAGTGTTCATGACTCTGTGGGTACACAAAGATTTCTTAATTAAGACACAAAGAGCATGCACCACATAGTAGTTGTTAGATTGGACTTCATCAAAATTAAAAACTGCTCTTTGAAAGACACTGTTAAGAAATCAAAAGATAAGCCACAGAATGGGAGAAATATTCAGTACATATATGTCTATCAAATACATGCTATCCAAGAACAGGCAAGAAATTATTACAATTTAGTAAGACAAACAACCAATTAGGAAAATGGCCAAAAAATCTGGACAAGTCAACAAAGAAGATATAGAATAGTAAATGAGCACATAAAAAGATGCTCACCATCATTAGTCAGAAAGGTGCTGCGAATAAAAACCAAGAGATACCACAGCATACCTACTAGAATGGCTAAAACGAAAACAACCCAAAAAACAACAACAAAACCCTGGCGATGCCGAATGCTGACGAGCATGTGGAACAAATGAACCCCCTCTCATACACTGCTGGTGCGAATGCAAAATCATACAGCAACTTGGAAGAACAGTTTGGCAATTTCTTACAAAGTGAAACATACCCATATACTACGACCTGGCAGTATTTGGCTAAGTGAAGTGAAAGCTGTGCTTACGAAAAATCTGTATACAAATATTTATAGCAACATTATTTATAGCAGGCATAAAAGCAAAAACCACCTTTGACCAATAAATGAACGGATGCATCTAATACAATGGAATATTACTTGACGTTATAAACGAACAAACCAATGATACATACAGCATAGATAAATCTCAGATCTATTTTGCCAAGTGAAAGAAGCCAGATCAAAAAGGCTATAGGGACAGAAGACAAATCAGTGTGTGAAGGGAGGGGCTGGTTTCAAAGAGTAATTTTCTTAGCGATGGAAATGTTCTCATTCTTGATTGTGGTGGGCACACTGTTACACACCTCCCACAACTCAGGCCCACACACCAGAGTAAACTTTACTGCGTGCAAGTTAAAAACAAAACAAACAAAACAAAACAAAACAAAACCATGACAGAAAAACAGATCAGAATTGCTAGGGCTTGAAATAAGGAAAAGGAGTAACTACCAAGGAGCAGAAGTCAAATGTTTCTGATGATGTAACTGCTGTTTATCTTGACAGTGGTGGAACTTACACAATTATATGCACAAGTCAAAACTTACAGAACCGAACCCTAAAATGAGTAAAAGTGACTGTAAATAATACAGCAATAATCATGAAACTGAAAAGACATCATACACACCCACCAGATGACTAAAAGTAAGCAGACTGACAACACAAAACGTTGTCGAAGATGTGGTGCGTCCAGAATTTCTGTACTGCTGATGGGATGTAAAATGATACAACCACTCTGGGAAAAGTTCTGGCAATAAAACCAAACATGCACCTAATCTATGACCCAGTCATTCCATTCCTAGGTATTTACTCAAGAAAATGAAAACACATATGCATGTAAAGACTCATTCACTAAGATTTATAGCAGCTTTATTCCTAACAGCCCCAAACTAGAAACAACCCAAATGTCCGTCAACACATGAAGAGATAAATAAAATGTAATTTGTCTATACAATGGAATACCACTTCACAGGGGAACATGCTACAATATAGTCAAAACTCACCGAACTATAAACTTTAAGTGGATACGGTTTATTGTATGTAGCTTAAAACTCTAAAAAATTAACAAAAAATATCCAGCAGCAACAAAAAATTCACTGATAAAACTGACCACCAATAACTTTTTATAAAAGCTTTTCCATCCTGCCTGGTGGCTCAGTTGGTTGAGCATTTGACTTTTAATTTCAGCTCAGGTCATGATCTCACAGTTCGTGAATTCGAGCCCCATGTCGGGCTCTGTGCCGACAGCTCGGATCCTGTAGCCTGATTCTGATTCTGTGTCTCCCTCTCTGCCTCCCCCTCCCCCACTCATACTCTTTTTCTCTCCCAAAAATAAACATTAAAAAAAGGTTTGTTTGTTTTTTTTATTTTTGCATGGCAAAAACCTGATAAGCAAAGTCAAAAACCAGTGGAAAATATTTACAACTTCTATCATCACAGACGGCTAACCTCCCTAACACTTAAAGAGCTTGCAAAAAAATATCAAGGGAAATGTATCAAAAGTTCAATAGAGGGGCGCCTGGGTGGCTCAGTCGGTTAAGCGGCCGACTTCGGCTCGGGTCATGATCTCGCGGTCCGTGAGTTCGAGCCCCGCGTCAGGCTCTGTGCTGACAGCTTAGAGCCTGAAGCCTGTTTCATATTCTGTGTCTCCCTCTCTCTCTGACCCTCCCCTGTTCATGCTCTGTCTCTCTCTGTCTCAAAAATAAATAAACGTTAAAAAAAAAAAAAAATTAAAAAAAAAAGTTCAATAGAAAAATGGGCAAAAGGCATGAACCAACATTCTATAGAAAAAGATATAAAAATGGCCCTTAAACATATGAAGAGATGCTCAACATTAATCATAATAAGAAAAATCCCAAAATAACATACAAAGATAAAGTAGGCACTGCCAGTGACACCACAGAAAATGCAGCCAGACTTCACGTGCCTACTTGTCTAAAAGCGTGATACACTACGTTATGTCTATGAAACACTTCTGAAAAAAATAATACAAATGGCTGAATCTCACCAAGCCTCTAGATCCAACTACCAACGGGTAGGAAATACAGAAAACAGAGGAAGAACATGTTAAACCATACCACAGGGATTCAAAGAGCAAAATCCAAACTGTAAGAAATTTCTCAGGACAAATAACATGGTTCCTTCAAAAACAAATTCCGGGGAGCAGAGGGAAAGGAACAGGAGGAAGGACCTAGAAGGGGCTCAGTCGGTTAGACGTCCGACTTCAGCTCACGATCTCATGGTTCGTGAGTTCGAGCCCCTGTGTCGGGCTCTGTGCTGACAACTCAGAGCCTGGAGCCTGCTTCAGATTCTGTGTCTCCCTCTCTCTGTCCTCTCTGGCTTGTACTCTGTCTGTCTCTCCCTTAAAAGTAAATAAACATTAAAAAAAAAAAGATATAATCACAACATAGGGACCTTATATAAATCCTGTTTAAAAAAAAAAACAAAACACTGGGGAGCCTGGGTAGCTCAGTTGGTTAAGCATCTGACTTTGGCTCAGGTCATGATCTAAGGGTTCATGAGTTCAAGCTCCACATGGGGCTCTGTGCTGACAGATCAGAGCCTGGAGCTGCTTTGGATTCTGTGTCTCCCTCTCTCTCTGCCCCTCGGCGCCCCACCCCACCCCCATCAAAAATGAATAAACATTAAACAAAAAAAAAAAAAGTAAAAAAAAACAAAACACTGATACATTTAAGAAAATTAGATATTTGAATATTGCCTAAGGGTATTAAGGAAATAGATCTTTATTTTCAGTGTGATAATGTCATTGTGGTTATATTACCAAGAAAATGAATCCTTACCAGGTAGAGGTATTTACTGATACAGAAATAAAATATTACGTACAAATCCAGGGGGGGGGGGACTGAAGGAGGCAAGGGCTGGATTGACAGCTGTTGGAGCTAAGTGATGGGTACTGTGGTTATACAATTCAGTCTACCTTTGTGAATGTTCACAACTCTTCATAATGGAAAAACTCTGTTCTACAGAGAAATACCATTTCTCACCTATCAGACTGGCAAAAAGTCAAAAGCTTGACAATACACTATATTGATGAGGCTGTAAGAAAACAGGGACTCTCTTACATCACTCATGAAAATGCAAAATGGTGCAACCCTAGTGAAGAGAATACGGCACTATTTAACAAAATCACATATACATTTAGCCTATAATCCAGTAATTCTACTCAGTATTATAATTCTGAAACTATTTTATATGGTAGTATTTTATGTGTATTATAGAATAACATAAACATATTGATGCTAAGATTTATCTTAGATAACATTTACTGATGTATACAATATAATATAAAGTAATAAAACATTTATTTACTTGTTATTAGGAACCATGATTTTCATGTTAAGAGAAAAGATGCATAAAAAAGGCAAAACTCTACACAATACATCGGAACTAGAGATATTATAAACGTATGGTCTTTGAAAATGTGATAGTAATAAAAAATCATCACTTTGCACTCCCACTATAATCATGGATTGGAGCGAGGATCTTCAATAAACTAAAACCATTATATAATATGTTGTTAGAGAACAGAATATTCATATAGCCTCAAAATACCTACCCCACAGTTTTCTTACTAATTAATTACAAAGAGAAAAATGTATCTCTACAAGAGAGATCTTATAGCCCCCATCTTTACCAAATGGATTATCTAATGAATCTAGATGCTAGGTCCTAATGAATACCGCATCTTTCTAAATAGACCACATATTATAGGATTCCACTGATAGGCACTCCATGTGGGCAAACCCAAAACGCAGAAGTAGATTAGCACTTGCCTAGGGATAGAAGGGAGGAGGGGAATTGAGGAGTTACCTAGGGATGGGAGGGTACAGAGTTTCTTTCCAGAGTAATAAAAATATTCTAAAATTGACTGTGGTAACAGTTGCACAATATACCGTGAATATACTAAAAACTACTGAATTGTACACTTTAAATGGGTGAATTATATTCTAATAAAGCTGTTTTTTAAAAACAGGATGGGGTGCCTGTAAGCATCCGACTTAGGCTCAGGTCATGATCTTGCGGCTCATGAATTTGAGCCCCACGTCGGGCTCTGAGCTATCAGTCTGGAGCCTATTTCAGATTCTATGTCTCCTCCTCTCTCTGTTCCTCCCCTGCTTACGCTCTGTGTGTCTCTCTCAAAAATAAGTAAACATTAAAAAAAAAATTTTTAAATGAGCTCGCTTACTCACGTAGGTCCACTTACAGATGACTTCCAATACCTACCTCCAGCCCTGGACATTCAGCTGAACTTCGGACTCACGTGTACAAATGTCCACTCTACAGATCTACCTACTTACCTAACAGACATCTCAAACTTAACAAACTGCTCCAGATATTCCCCTTAGAAACTTGTTCCTCTCTGCCTTCCTCATCTCAAAAACCAACCCCTCCCTTCTTCCAGCTGTTTGGGTAAAATATCCTGATGTTGGACTTGAATGAATCTTCTCTCTCTCTCTCATTACACGTCCAACGTAGCAGCAAAGCCTGTTGGCTCTTGTAAACATACCCAGAATCCCACTACTTCTCATCACCTGCTCTGCTGCCTCCGTGGTGCAAATCACCACTGCCTCTCCACTGGATTACTGCAGGGGCTTCCTTGCTTCTGCTCTTGCCCCATTCACTTTATTCTCCATTAAAACATATACTCAAAAGTGTTTATTCAACAAACACGTATTACTACTTGCCAAGCACTGTTCCAAATACTTAAATATTAGTTAATTTAATCCTTATACCAACAACTTTACAGATGAAAAAACAAAGGCATGGAGAATTTTTTAAATAACTTGTCCACTTGTCCTAGGTTTGGGAAGTGGCACAGCTAAGATTCAAACCAGGGGAGTCTAGCCCTGGAGCCCAGGCTCTTCCGTACAATATTATGTAAAGTCACCCTGCTCAAAAGTCTTCAACTTTGGCTGCTTATGAGAATTACCTAAGAGCTGTTAAAAGTCCTGAGGCCAAGGCTGGCCCCATACCCCTAACCAACTAAATCAGAAAACTCTGGAGACAGGGCCACCTGGCTGGCTCAGTCAGAAGAGCATGTGACTCCCGATCTCGAAAGTTGTTAAGTTCAAGCCCCACGTTGGGTGTGGGATTACTTAAAATAAATAAAACTTAAAAAAACATAACAAGGGGCGCCTGGGTGGCTCAGTCGGTTGAGCGTCCAACTTCGGCTCAGGTCACGATCTCATGGCTTGTGAGTTCGAGCCCCGCGTCGGGCTCTGGGCTGCCAGCTCAGAGCCTGGAGCCTGTTTCGGATTCTGTGTCTCCCTCTCTCTGTCCCTCCCCTGTTCACACTCTGTCTCTGTCTCTCTCAAAAATAAATAAAACATTAAAAAATTTTTTAAAAAAAACATAACAAAACTGAAACTCTGGAGATGGAATATCATTACTTTTTAAAAATTTTTGACAGAGAGACAGACAGCACAAGCTGGGAAGAGCAGATGGAGAGAGACAGAATCCCAAGCAGGCTCCATGCTCAGTGCAGGGCCCAACGCAGGGCTTGATCCCATGACCCTGGGATCATGAATTGAGCCGAAATCAAGAGTCAGACCCTCAGCCAAGTGAGCCACCCAGGTGCCCCAACATCAGTACGTTTTAAAATGTCCCCAGACGATGTCAGTGTTCAGCGAGGGCACCTACTACATCAGACAAGCTCCCCACTTGGCCTTTGAACTCAAATGTCACTTTCCCAGGGAAAAAGTGACACCCCATCTCAACACTATCTAAAATTGCAAATGCTATGAGCCGGACTGCCACTTCCCAGCTCCCTTTCCTGCTTTACTCTTCTCCTTAGCATTTGCTGCTAACAAACAATATCACTTATTTATTTACCTGTTTGTTGTCTGTTTCCCCACACTGGAAAGGCTCCAGGAGAGCAGTGATTTTTTTTTTTTTTTTTTTTTTTTGAATTTACTATTGTTTCTCCAATGCCTAAAACAGTGCTGACACATGGAAGGCACTCAGTAACTATTTGTTGAAGGAAGCAGTAAGGAGCCCATAATTACTTCAACCAACATTTTTTCCCTCCACAATTGTTTTATTCACATACAACTAACATAGTGTTATATTAGTTTCAGGTGCACAGTATAGTGATTCCACAGTTCCATACATTACCCAGTGCTCATCTCCGTAAGTGTACTTTTAGTCCCCTTCACCTATTTCACCCCTCCCCAACCTCCCATCTAGTAACCACCAGTTTGTTCTCTATAGTTAAGAGCGGGGGGGGGGGGGGGGGGGGGGGGTCTCTTTTTTTCTTTGTTCACTTATTTTGTACCTTAAATTCCACAAATGAGTGAACTCATACGGTATTTGTCGTTCTCTGACTTATTTCACTTAGCATAATACCCTTAGATCCATGTTGTTGCAATGAGTATTAACATTTAAGTTTCTAGATAGAAAGCTGCTTTTTCCTCATTAGACAAGAAATCATCTAGCAGATTTAAATGACTGATTTGCTTAGACGATGGAAGGAAAAAGGTTCAAATACTGGATTTCTATTTGTAATTATATTTTTAGTAAAAATTGAATGAGGCGAGAACAGATAAAACTGCATTATTAAAACCTCCCCCCAAATGTATCCTTCAGTCTAAGGTATAGTTAGACCATATAATCAGTCATAACTTAACATATTCACAGTTAATACTTCATCAGTCAAGAACCAGGAAGTAAGCCAGAAAGTAAAAAGAAAACAAAAATCAGTGAGAGACAGAGGGAAAAAAAAAAAGAAAAATTAAATTCTGCACAGTGAGGGGCGCCAGGGTGGCTCAGTCGGTTAAGCATCCGACTTCGGCTCAGGTCATGATCTCACGGTTCGTGAGTTCGAGCCCCCCATCGGGCTCTGTGCTGACAGCTCAGAGCTCGGAGCCTGGAGCTTGCTTCGGATTCTGTATCTCCTTCTATCTCTGCCCCTCCCCCCCTTGTGCTCTCTCTCTGTCTCTCAAAAATAAATAAACGTAAAAAAATTTTTTTTTAATTCTGCACAGTGAGACCTCGTTAGGCCCACAGGGCTTCACTATCATTTGTTACCTAGTGTTGGGTGAGACTAGCCTTGTCGTCCCGAATTTGCTAACAAATACAAAGCTGAAGATGTAAGGACATCAACACCTGGGGAGCCCAGCACGGACACCCCTTCCCCCCCACACAGGGGCAGCTCTGGCACCCTAATCAACACCTTAACCTTAGCATCACTCAATACAAGCGGCTGGGATACAAGAGAGGGAAAAAATTAGAAGTCTTTCGAGTCTTCAGGGAGAACAAAGGGAAAAGATGAGGGTATTCACCCAAAAACAGTGGCAGGGCCCTCCAAGAGAATCATCCACCAAGAAGTGCCTATGAGGAGAGACTGGCATCCCATTCTCCAGTTCAATGCCTACTTATGAAGTAGAGCGCGTGACTGATCGTGCAGCTATCTGAGCAGGGGACCAAAAAAAAAAAGAAATGTAAGGGCACAAAAAGGGGGCAGATTTTTGCAGCTGGCATAGCACCATTTGGCGTCACAAGGAAGTGAGTTTCCAGTGGATTAAATGAAAACTGCAGACGGTTGGCTAGACTTGAGCTGTCTTGCTGTTATCAAAACATCTGGCTGTAGAGAGAAGATCCCCAACCCGCCTCATCCCCACACACTCCTAGGAACCCGAAGGTGGCACTAACACTAACACCACGACAGGAACAAGGAGGTGGGCATGTAGGCTGGAAAAGGTTAACCCACAGCAAATTCCATATCCAGGAACTACGTGCGGTGGGGAGTCTCTCAGTGCGATCTCACCAAAAGTTCCAGTGTGGGTGACTATCAGTGGATATGAATGGCTTGCCACTGTTCATCAAAAGAGGGCTTTAACAGCCCCCCGTAAGACTTGTCTTTTTCCATTTTTCTTCTTACGAGTCCCTGACCAAGTAGATCCCAGAAGAGGAAAGGGAAAGGAATTCTGGGAGCATACCACAATCCCTCTCCACTCCAAGTACTTCAAGCAGTAAGTGGCCTGACACTGGGGTAAGAGAGGAAAGGAACTTGAAATTGAATAGGAGATTGAAGGTTTAAACTGAAACAGACAGATGAGCTTTTAATAGCTGTCAAGGATGGAAAAGCTATCATTTGTCCATATTATGAGGTGGAGAGAGAGGGGGAAAAGGAAGAGCCTACAAATCATATCTGAAAGCAGTAAACAGTGAAAAATAAAACTGTCTTCTGTTTGTTTTCACCAAGCTCAGACTGCTCAATAACCTGATGACATACAGAACAGCATCACTGCCCTTAGTAATGAGAGGAAACACCTGACATGAAAATTCCCACGGGGGATTTACTGTACTGGGTAAGACGCTACATTAGAAGTCCTTTGAGACTGCTTCCAGTTCTAAGTGCCTGTGATTGTCCTTTCTTCGGGAAGAGGGTAAACTGAATACAGAATCCAAAGTTCAATGGTTAAACTATAAAAGGCTAGGCTGTATGGAAGGATAAAACCACAACTTTTTGGAAAATAAAACTATCAGACTGACAATTATAAGGTTTCTATGTAGGAAAAAATATTTAAGACCTTCAGATTTCTTTAAATGCTAAAAAATATCCTAAATGACACTCATTTTCTTTCACGGTCAACAGACATTCCAAATCAAAGAAAACTTACGATATAACATCCCCAGAACACTACTTCCCTGAATCAAAGCAATGCAACTAATCAAAAGGCTTATCAAAATAAACAGCAAATACATTTGCTTAAATATCTTCTAGGCATTATAAGCTCACATATTCTTTATTACACAGCCGCTATTAGGAAAAATATTAGAGTTCAGTGGTTTCATGTTACTCATTAGGCATAACAGAGTCCTACTGCTAAACAAGCAGCAACAGGAATTTTTATTTTTAAATAAAAACATCCCATATTTCTATGTTGCTAAAAATAACAGACAAGCATCGAAAACCACCAAGTTTCTGCCCTAAGAACTCTTTTCTGGTATCATGTCAGTACCTTTTTAAATGCTGTGTACTCACGATGGTCAAAACCATTAAAACTCAATTTTCATATTTATTTCCTAACTGAAGCCATTTTATTATATCACTGCAGATCAGAAACGAGAGAACCATCTTGAAATTGAAAATCAAAATTTAATATTAATAACAGTAAAATGCTCAAGCATGTAGAGAAGTAATACTTGCATAGTACTTCAGCTCAAGCTGAAGGCTGAGGCAGTTACTGCTATGGTACTTGAAGTTTGGGGTCTCATAAAAGCAGAGTTAACTGTTGTCACATCTGAATAATTACTATATTCTACTCAGAAAATGATTTATCTCTCCCATTCTTAAACACCAGAAATACTTAAACAAGAACAACTACTTAACAGCAAGCAATATTTCAAAATCAAAGTCTGACTTAAATTATGCTAATAAATTATTTCACAGATTTCATTCTGGGTTACAAAGTATCATACAGTCAAAATAACAGCAAGTTTTGCAGTATGGCCATAAGAACTTTCGGGCTTAAGTCTTGTTTTTTTGTTTTTTAAGCTGCATTAGACATTTTTAGAGAAAAAGCCCCTATAAACACATAAAATGTTTCCATCTTTTCCAGATATTTTCTCAGGCGTCTTCAACATCCTCATATCCTATAAGTTAACAACAAACGTGCGAGGACTGCCCACAGCGACTTTCTAAAGAAAACACCCCAATGCTGTTCTTAATGCCCTTAAACATTTCTAAAAAGGTCCTTCCGGCTTATGAACTCATGGCAGTTTCCTAACAATTGTATACTTATCCTGTTTTACTGTCTCTCCTAGTCTATGACCAACACAAATTTACGCATCACCTCTCTTTCCTATTTGGCTACATTGCTAAAACCGGAGAATAAAAAAGATACAACCCTGCTACTTCCCTCCTCCCCAAAGCAACCATAAAACTACTAATTAGCAAGATAAAGTGCCATATGAAGCAGTTTCAACACAGATGAATCACATCTTCTCAATGTCACAAAAGTTACCCACTACTTACCGCAAAGAGCAAATTCACAGCCATGTCCCTTGCTATCCTTTGATAGGGCTCTCTATTCAAGAGAAATTCATCAGTGGAAACATTCTAGGGTTTATGGCACTATAAAATAAATTAACCATTAACCCAAATTCTGCTAAGCTTAAACATGCATGTTTAAAATACATAATTATTCTAATATGTAATTTTCCTTGGGAAGATTTGGCCAAGATAAGGTGTATTTAAACTTACTATGTTTGGGGAAATATTTTTTTGCCACCAGTGTATTAATATGAAAATTGCGAGTACGAAAAGCGATAGCAATTTTAGTAAGAATGGGTCTTACTATTTTTGAAATAACAGTTCTTCAAGTTCTTCACATGGTGAAGAAAAATGGAGTTTCACAAAATGACTCTTTTCAGTTTTTCTCTGAATCATATTAAAGCTTGGCCAAATTTCGCTGTCAAAAGTGTCTCAATGGCATTAAACTAACAGAAAGTAAGCTGAGCGCTTGGGGGACGGGGGGTAATAAAGCGGACTTGATCAGCAGTTCTAAGATAAGAGACAATAGTTACAAAACTCATACCGCGCTACTTGTTCCAGTCATTAAACACACAGGAAATAAGATTTTCTAGTTAGAAAACTAATTCACAAAGGGCAATGACTTCATTAAAGCAAAGAAAGTCTTGCTGAAACAGACAACGATCCATCGTAAAATTAAGAAGGATCGCAGGATTGGAAGGTGAAACAAGAGGAAAAGGGCACAAATCGCGTGCATATTTCTTCCTTAAACCTCTTCTTGGATCTGCCCCCCGCCCCCCGCCCCCGCCAGAGCGATCGAGTGCCCAGCCGAGGGCAGGTGCTCTGCTATGGGACTCAGCATAACCAGAAGTCAACAAAGGCAGTAAACACTATAAATAACAAGACCGTTTTCACTATGACAACACTTTCCCCTCTGATGATCTATCCAAGGAGGGTCATTAGAAAGCATCTGAAATAAACCACAAACCACTCAGGACCTCCCCCAAAGCGCTGCGGCTGCCGGCTGGCATCGAGGCTTAAGGACCTGGGTTCGGGTCGCCTCCCTGGTCCTACCCGCGTGACCTTGGACAAGTCACTTTCAACCCTCGCACCGGCCATCTGCACCATTAAGGTGCGAAGGGAAAGCGTGATTCTATGCATAGCACAGGGCGGAGTCGGCTGCAGACTCGCAGAGTCCTAAAGTGAAAGCGCGTTAAGACCGTAGAAAACGATGCCCCGGGCAGTTGAGCCCCCGTGGGCACAGTCCTGGAGTCGGGCCACCCCGACAGGCGTCGCCCGCCGGGAATCCCCGGACAGCTGGCCGGCGCAGGGCGTCCAGGAGCAGCGCGCGACCGTCCTTCCCCAGCACAGCCCCCCGACTAGCTAGCTCGTCGGCGACCGCGACCGCCGCCGGCCTCCCCGCCCTCCTCCGCCGGACGCCGCCGAGGGCTGAGGTCAGGAAAACAATAAAGGAGTCGCGGGAAGAGGACGCCGCCCCCTCCCGCCGCCCCGGAGCCCGCGCGCAGGTGAGCCTGCGCCGCGGCCTCGCCCAGGTGCAGCCGCGCGGGGCGGACACACGCCGACAGGGGCCGCGGGGCAGCCCGGGACCCTGCACCGCCCGCCGCCCGCCGCCCCGCACTCACCAGCGCCCGCCGGCTCCTCGGCGGACGCTCGGCCGCCTCCCCGATCGCCTCAGCCGGCGCGGCGCTCCCAGAGCCCGGCCCCGCCCACCCCGCCCCGGTGCGGCCGCGCTCCTCACGCCCAGCTTCACGTCGGCCCTCCGCCCGCAGCACCCACGCCGCCGCGGCCCCGGCTCCCACAGCCACCGAGCTGCCGGAGCGGCGCCCACGACGGCCAGTCCGCACACTGCGCACGCGTGCCCGCGCCGCCTCAGCCCCCAGACGGCGGCCGAGATTCCGAAGCCGGCACTCCCAGCCCGCGGAGACTACAAGTCCCGGCAGGCCCCGCGCGGGTCCCGGCGGCGTGGCGGGCCGGGCATCGGGCGTCTTCCTAATTCCAGAGGAGGCGGCCTCGGCGCGTCGGGGCGGGCCGCGCGTGGAGCCCTGGTCCACTGCGCTGCGGTGCCTCCTGGGATTGGTAGTTTTCGAGGAGCAGGGGCTTGGCTCGGAGTGGGCGGGGCGGAAACTCGGGGTTCTCTGATGTCATTGGCTAGAGCTTCGCGGCATGGGGATCTTTAAAAATAGGCTTCGCTCGTTTGCGAATAATTTGTTTGCAAGCTGTTCCATAATCGGTCCAGGAAGCATAAATTGACAGGCCGCTGTGTGACCTGGAGAAAAACGCTTTACAGCTCTGCGCGCCAATTCTTTGCTCGTAACCGTTTCTCCCTGGAACTATTGGTTCCACCTCCTACTGTATAGGACAGGAGGCTTAGAGAAACTTGAAGGATTAACTGAAATTCTTTCGGGAAAGATGGAGCATAAATATTATTCTCATGACTATTCATAAATGTTTAACATATTTGTTGCGCACCTACTATGTGCCAAGTCCCATGATAGACGCTAAGCGTACGTCTGAGAGCGAGACAGACACCGTCCTGTCCTCACGGAGCCTGCAATCTGTGAAGGGAGATATCCTTAAGCAACATCACTTTAGATTTTACTTAAGTGGAGAAACGGAGTAAGTTAAAGAGATGGAGGGGTACTCTCGGAGGAAGTGATGCTTGAGCTGAAACCTGAAAAATGAGAATTATTCAGACGTGCCAAGATCAGGGAAAAAGTTCTGTGCCACACTCTTGCTGTGCATGGCACACACTAGGCTCTCGTAAATATTTATGTCTGTGTCCTTCCTTTCCTTCCTGCACAGCTTTAGATCACATCCTTATCCCTTCAAAATCTTTGTCCAGGCCTTTTAGAACATCTTTCCCATGTGAAGATGTACATCCCTTCTGTATTTGTGAGCCGGGTTAAAAGTCTGGGCACTCAGCCTGGCCTCCTGACTCCATTCTGTTTATGAGGCAGAAAATTGGATTTGGAGTTTATCTTTCCTAGGATCCTAAAGGGAGTTTGGGTATTATGTCATCTAAATCAAAGGAGAAGTGAAAAACAGCCCTCAACTCACCTGTGGAGACCTACCTGTGTGGCTTTAGGCAGAGGGTGACGCTTTGGTCTTTCTTGAGTCTCAGCGATTTCAACTGCTAAACTTGAAGAATGTTCTCAGAGTCCCATAAGCTGATGCAGGTGACTTCACCTTCCATGGAAAGCTCCAGTCCTGGCTCTTTCTTCAACAGTCCCAAGATGATTGTTCTGTTATTTTTTGAGAAGCCTTAGCTGTGTAGCTTCACTGGCCCCTGTCTTCTTGAGGCTTTACTTCCTCATCTGTATAATGGTTGAAAGGGTTTGGCATCATCATAGTTTATAAACTGGCCAGAGCACTATTTCCTTTGGTTCATGCAGTGGGTTTTTGTTTTTGTTTTTTTAACTGAATGTGTGGCAAACGTTTAAAAATAGGACGATTTCAGGGCGCCTGGGTGGCTCACCCAGTTAAGCATCCAACTTCAGCTCAGGTCATGATCTCACAGTTCATGAGTTCGAGCCCCGCATCGGGCTGTGTGCTGACAGCTCAGAGCCTGGAGCCTGCTTCGGATTCTGTATCTTCCTCTCTTTCTGCCCCTCCCCCACTCATGTTTTCTCTCGCTCTCTCTCTCTCTCTCTCTCTCTCGTCTCTCTTAAATAAACATTAAAAAATTTTTTAATAAAAAATGCATAAAAATAGATTTCACATAAAAATCCAGATGTCACCTTTCTGATTCCTCTGGATATTTGAGATTGCCTTCCCTGGCCAGATGGTCTGGAGGGGGTCTATAGCTCTGGAATCTTAGAAGATTCTAAGTGGGGATATTTGGGACATCCTTAAACAAAACAAAATAAAACAAAATCATGTTTATTTGAAATTCAGATTCAAATTTAACATGTATTTGATCTGGAAACCCTCGCCCAGAGATCAGACCACTGAAGCAGAGAGCTTCTCACCCCCTCTGGACAGGACCCAGAGGGAAACTTTCTCTTTATTGTTAGTACCATTTGACATTATTGACTGCGTGATTTTAAATTATTCCCGGGGCGCCTGGGTGGCTCAGTCGGTTAAGCGTCTGACTTCAGCTCAGGTCACGATCGATCTCGCGGTCCGTGAGTTCGAGCCCCGCCTCGGGCTCTGGGCTGATGGCTCAGAGCCTGGAGCCTGCTTCCGATTCTGTGTCTCCCTCTCTCTCTGCCCCTCCCCCGTTCATGCTCTCTGTCTCAAAAATAAATAAAATGTTAAAAAAAATTTTTTTTTTAAAATAAATTATTCTCTTGTTCTTTTTTCCTAACAAGTCCCAAAGTTTGTTTGATATTGACAGCCACGTGTATTAGGCAATGAAGAAAGCCGGAAAAGTGACTCAATTACCTAAGGATGCACAACCAAGTAATGCCAGAGGTACTGTGAGTTTGGGGTGTAACTAGCACACCTGTTAACACCCTTCTGTGTGGAAGGCTCAGGATCAGCCAGTAAATGCAGTGGCCGTAATAATAATAATAACCATAATAATATTCTTCCCTCTCCTTTTCCTCCAGCCTTTTTTTTGGGGGGATAGAGAGGTTTATTACATAACAGTGCTCTCAGTGTTATTTAAAAAAGAAGAAGAAGAAGTATGTGGAATATTCCCCTGTTGAAATTACAGTCTGAGAACAAACCAAGAACATTCGGGACCCACAGACAGCAGTGAGGAATGCTGGAATATTCCATGGCTACTTGTCATCTGAAGAAAAGGGAGAGGAGGAGTCTGAATTCAAGAATCTGCAATTTACCTTTAAAACATCACTCTCCTCCTCTTTATGCCTTGAGGGTGTAAAGCATTTGATATTCCATTCAAAAACATCCATGGAGTCCCTTCCATACGCTTATGTGGAGGATCCTCCACATAGAATTAACTCCTTCGACGACACAAAGATCAGTGTAGACAAGTCACATGACTGATCCAAAATCACACAGAAAGTTACTGAGCACTTGTCGCCTCTGAAATATTGGACCTCCTCTCCCCTCACGGACACCTCACATCTCCCTTCCTTGCTTTATTTTTTTTTTTATTTTTATTTTTTTTAATGTTTATTTTTGACAGAGAGAGGAGACAGAGAGTGAGCTGGGGAGGGGCAGAGAGAGAGGGAGACACAGAATCTCAGGTAGGGTCCAGGCTCTAAGCTGTCAGCAGCATAGAGCCTGATGTAGGGCTCAAACTCACAAACCGTGAGATCATGTCATGACCTGAGCCGAAGTCAGACACTTAACCCATTGAGCCACCCAGGCGCCCCTTCCTTCCTTGCTTTATATTTTTCTCCTTAGCAATGATCCCTTTCCTATGCATTTTATATTTTACTTATTTATCTTGTTTATTTTCTGCATGTTGCACTAGAGTGTGACCTGTAGTTTTTATCTGTTTTGTTCATCAGGATTTTAGCTGTTTTGTTCATCACTGTATCTTCAGTGCCTAGAACAGAAATATTTGTTCCATGGTGAAGGCCACCAGCCAACTTCACAGTCAGAATCAGAAGTTAACCGAAGAGGCAACTCCAGAAGTAAACCCTTATTCTCGCTACAAACCAGAACCAATGTGGTACAAGAATTGAACATGAACCAAACGCTCTGGGAACCCAGCTTTGTTCCTGTCATGTCTCCTCCAGAAACTGAGTAGCAGAGAGTGAAAAACAGCTCCTCCCTAATTTTCAGTTTAAAAATGAAACCCGTGTGGCGCCGGGGTGGCTCAGTCGATTAAGCGTCCAACTTCGGCTCAGGTCATGATCTCACAGTTCCATGAGTTTAAGCCCCACATCAGACTCTCTGCTGTCATCGTGGAGGCCGCTTTGGATCCTGTGTCCCCCTCACTCTGCCCTTCCCCTGCTCACTTGTGCTCAGTCTCTCTCTCTCTCTGTCAAAAATAAATATTTTTTTAAGTTAAAAAAATAAAATAAAAAATAAAAATGAAACCTGTAGCCGTCAGTGGGGTTGCTGTTCTGGTTGAGGAGGCAGAAGGCTGGCCCTCCCAGCCTTCCCACGTACTGAGCCTCAGCCAAGCGATATGAAGGATGGGTCTCAGTAATTACCCAGGGTGGGGCGGATTAAGTGACCTACCCAGAATACAGATCAGGTGACTGGATGCTCCTTCTGGAGCTCACTCTTGTGTCCCAAGGCTGGAGGGCAATCAGGAAGGAACTATGAAGGACTGCTCACCAAGTCGTGCTCGCAGAGATACGAGAACAGGATTTCGGAACAGGTCAGCAACCAACCCAAACTCCAGGCTCAACAAGAAAAAAAAGGGGGATCAGGGGAGATAATTGCCTCCGGGATTTTTAGGGAGCAGAACCAGATATGTTCTGCCTTGGAATCATCAGGCAATAAGGAATGGAACCTGATGCAGAGTATTTATTGCCTAATTCCACGGGACCCCTACAAGTCCTCAGCACCCACTGTGATCTCTGGGGTCTGGTGAGGCTCCAGCCCCATCACACACCCCAGTTAGGTCATACTTTAATTCTCTTGACCGCATGTGGCAGGTCTGGGATGCTGGTAAGCCCTAAAGTCGTGGAGCACAGAATGCCTGCTCTGTCCAAACATGTGGAATCTTGCTGCAGGGTAGCATGAAAATGTGAAAAGGAAGGTTTTCTGAAGCCAAAGTGTGTGTCCAGGACCACGGCTGGGGAGCTAAGTGGAGGAACATTCTAGAAAGTAAAGAGCTCTTTCTCCCAGACAGAGATGGGAGAAGATCTGGGAATGAATCCATTTTGGGCTTCACACACCCCTCGGCCTGTGGGAATTCCTCCTCAGACCCTGCAATTCACCTGCCCCACTCTGGCCAAGCTCCTCCTTGAGTTAAAGGCCGCTGGTTTCTCTCGTCCTTCTTGTCATTTGTCGGAAGAGGGTACGTGCATTCAATAACAAGAACCAACGTGTCAGGTGTTTGGGAGGGCTGCCATGCTCCGACCCCCAGAGGAAGACAAGAAGTCACAGCTTCCACCAGGAGCCCTGCGGACATCATGGGTCCCACCCCAGGAAAGGATAGGATAGCAAGGAGCTAGGGCTCTGAAGTCCATCTGCCCTGACTACTATGACCTTGGGCTCATTACTTCTCTGAGCCTCAACATTTCCTCATCCGTAAGATGGAGTCAATAGTAATTCCCACTTTACAGCTCATGATGAGTCTTAAATGAAATAACGCAATATTAGCTAATACATACTCTTAGCAAAGCGTCTGGCACATATTAATGGCTCCACCAATATCCACGATTGTATTATTCAGTTTAGCCCAATTTCCGAGCTCGCCTGACCAAGATGGACGACGGTGGGTAGGTTCTAGAACGACTCTGATGGCTGTGAACCTCACGCCTATCTGGGGTGCCTGCGATGGAAGTAATTGTGGTCTAGGATCTTGGGGAGTTTGGTACTGCTGGAAAGCAGGGCTGCGTGGATATGGCGCTGCGGGGGGAGGGAGGGGAGAGGTGGGGGAGGGCTCCTGCATAAGGACCCAGGACGCCAGCCTAAGGAGGATGTGATGGCCAACTATATGTGCCAGCTTGACTGAGGCTCAGATAGCTGGTAAAACGTGATTTCTGCATGTGTCTGTGAAGCTGTCTCTGGAAGAGATTAACATTCGAATCGGTGGACTGAGTGAAGATCTCCCTCCCCAATGTGATGGGCATCATCGTCAGATCCATTTAGGGCCTGAACAGAACAAAAAGGCAGAGGTAGGTGAATTCATGGCTGCCTGAGCTGAGGAGGCACACCTCTTCTCCTGCCCTTCAGACGTCCGCGCTCCTGGACTCAAACCCAAAGACACCACCAGCCCAGGCAGCAGATTGTGGGACTTCTCCGCCTCCATTGCGAGGAAACTACAGAAGTCTCCTTTCTCATATATCTATCTTTATGTCCATCTGTCTATCTATATCTTTCTTTTTTTTAAGTTTTTTTTTTTTTTTTAATGTTTATTTTTGAGACAGAGACAGAGCATGAATGGGGGAGGGTCAGAGAGAGAGGGAGACACAGAGTTGGAAGCAGGCTCCAGGCTCTGAGCTGGCGGCACAGAGCCCGACGCGGGGCTCGAACTCACAGACCGCGAGATCATGACCTGAGCTGAAGTCGGACGCCTAACCGCCTGAGCCACCCAGACGCCCCTATATCTTTCTATATCTATCTCTGTAAGTCCTAAGTAGTCTGTTTCTCTGGAAAACCTTGACTAATAACACAGGGGGACTTGAGTTTGCTTTCCCAAGTGTACCCTACACCCCTTCTGGCTACAAAAGTAAATAAACAGACTTAGGCGGACTAGAGCAGGACCGCGATGGCTCCTTGTTCATTTTCAATCCCGCCCGCCTCCCTCAGAAACTTGTCGCTTTCACCTAAAAGCTGGAGGCTACCCCCCTCTCCAGCCCCTCCCCCATCGCAGACTAACAGCAGGGGCAGCTCTAAAAATAGCGAGCCTTCCCCGCACCCCCCCACCCCCACCCCACCCCTGGCGCGTAAATACATCTTTGTTCCGGCCAGCATTTAATAACTGTACTTTATGCTGAAACAAAAGCTGTAATTAGAGCCGAACAATGGAAGGTGCAGCCAGCGCTGAACAATACTCCGAATTCCCATGGTGGTCCCCCCTCCCCCCCCCCCCGCCCCCACCCGCAGCTGTGAGAACCAGAAGTCTCCAGCACGAATTCCATTCACAATTATTCACCTAGTTCCCTCCGCGGCTTATTCCAATCACGGCTTTCCTGCCTCCTCAGCGGGGCTGCGGAGAGGCTGAAAAGGGAGGCTAAGCCCGCCCCCACCCCCACCCCCACCCCCCAACGCCAAGGGCAGCGGGTGCAGGTGTGCGCTCGCTCGGGGGGCCGGCGCGGAGAAGCCTGCGCAGTGGCTCGCGACGAGCCAGACCGCCCCGAGGCTGGAGACCTCAACAGCCACCTCTGCACCCGCACTTCATGCACGACTTCCTGCAGATAAAAGAGGGCTTTGCACTGATTTCCTTAGCCGGCGCGGCAGTTTGTGCGTCCCAGGATAAGCCCAGCGGCTGACTTCTCCTGCCAGGTTCAGGTCCTGGAACGAGGGAGACAGGTCTTTCAGGGGGCCTACAGTGAGTCCCAAGCCCCGCTGCCATGGCAGGATCATTGGGAGTGCTTTAAAAAAAATTCTTAGGACGAGACCCCACGCCAGGCCAATTGAGATTAGAATCTCTGCCAATGAGGAGATGACATTGGTATTACTATTTCCCTTCTCTGTTTTGGCTTTGTTTTGAAGTATAACTTAAAGATGGAGTTATGGCTGAATTGCATCCCTTCCTAAATTAATATATTGAAGCCCTCCCCCCAGTGTGACTGTATTTGGAGATAGGCCTTTATGGAAGTTATTGCAATTAAATGAGGTCTTAAGGGCGGGGGCTGACCCAAGGGGATTAGTGTCCCTGTAAGAAGAGACACCAGAGAGCTCACTGTTCCCACTCCTGCCAGCAATGTGAAGACCTGGGGAGAAGGCAGCCATCTGCCAGCCAGGAAGAGAACCTTCACCAGGGACTGAATCACATTTCCTTGTCGGAAAAATTGGACTTTCCAGCCTCCAGAACTGTGAGAAATACACTTCCATTTAAGCCACTCAGTCTGTGGTATTTTGTTATAGCAGCTCAAACTGACTAATACATATAGCAAAATCTACAACTCTTTTTTTTTTTTTAAGGAAATTTATTTTAGTGTTTATTTTGAGAGAGAGAGAGAAAGAGCACAAGCACTCGAGCAGGGGAGGGGGCAGAGAGAGAGGGAGAGAGAGAGAATCCCAGGCAAGTGCCACACTGTCAGTGCAGAGCCCAATGTGGGGCTTAAACCCACGAACCTCGAGATCATGACCCAAGCCAAAATCAAGAGTTGGACACTGAACAAAGAGGGGCGCCTGGGTGGCTCACCCAGTTAAGCATCCAACTTCAGCTCAGGTCACGATCTCCCGGTTTGTGAGTTCAAGCCCCGCGTCAGGCTCTGTGCTGACAGCCCAGAGCCTGGAGCCTGCTTCTGATTCTGTGTCTCTTCCTCTCTCTGCCCCTCCCATGCTCGTGCTCTGTCTCTCTCTGTCTCTCAATAAACATTAAAAAAAAAAAAAAAAAAAAAGATTTGGACAGTCAACTGACTGAGCCACCCAGGTGCCCCCCAATCTATAACTCTTAAGTTTAAAGCCCAATAAGTGGTGTAACCACCACTCAGATCAAGATCCATTTCTAACACCCCAAAAGGCTTCTTATGGCAGCAGGAGATCACCACTAGTCTGATTTCTATCACCATAGGTTAGTTTTCCCTATTCTTGAACTTGATGTAATTGTAATTATACACTATGTCATGTACCCTTTGGCATCTAACTTCTTTTGTTCAACATTGCATCTGTGGGATTTACCTACGTCTGTGAGTGCGGTAATAGGTTTGTTCTTTTTATCGCTGTGTAATATTTCATTTTATGAATGAAACACAATTTATCTATTCTCCTGTTGATAGACATTTTGGTTTTGTTCCCCTTCTGTTTCTTAGCTCATGTTGTTTCCTCTCCCCAGAATGGCTTTTCCCTCGGGCCCCATCTCACCCTCCCTGATCTCCCACAGATAAAACCTACCTACCCTGAGAGGCAAGCATTAATACCCCAATAAAAACTCATCACCTCTTGGAATCTTCCTGGGCTTGCAGAGAGGAGTGAGCCTCTCTCTTCTGTGACCCTATTATTCCCATGTTTAAATTATAGGGGTGTCTGGGGGCGCCTGGGTGGCTTAGTCGGTTAAGTGTCTGACTTGGCTCAGGTCCTGATCTCACGGTTCGTGAGTTCGAGCCCCGCATCGGGCTCTGTGCTGACGGCTCAGAGCCTGGATGGAGCCTGCTTTGCATTCTGTGTCTCCCTCTCTCTCTGCTCCTCCCCCACTCACGTTCTGTCTCTCAAAAATAAACATTAAAAAAATCTTTAAAAAAATAAAATAAATTATAGCTGTGTCTGTACCAGGAGACCATGATTTCCTCAGGGCAAGGACCATGTCTTAATTACCCCTGTAGTCTCAGCCCCTGGAGAAAGGAGGGTCAAGAAACAGTGCAGTGTTTCTGGGAGGCAAGCACCCTGCCAGGGAGGGCAGGTATGCCTGGGGGCTTTGGGAACGGAGGGCAGGTTCCAGGCCTGGAAAGGGCCTTGAGACCATCGGGAAGTCCAGTGGGGACAGACGGGGCATGAGCGTGGTGTGCAACTGTCCAGGACTCGCTCCTGGTAGCAGCTCCTACTGACTCGATTCCAAGCCCCCAGGCTTAGCTCCGGATGCTAAGCCCAACATAGCACCTGTAGAAATGGGCTCAGGCACCTGGGAGAATGGAGCCATTAGGGCGGGTGTCAAGGGACCCAGCTATGAGAGTCTAGCTCTCTCTAGACTACCATCGTGACCACTGCCGCATGGCCCTAGTCCCTCATGGTTGTCACCCCCTTTCCACTGGGGCACTTGGATCGGTCCAGGAAGCCGGTCCCAGGAGGCCAGCAGTATTCATTGTATTTCCTGTGGCAGGATTCCTTTTCTCTGCTTTCTTTCTCCTCTTTCACGTAACTCAATCAAATGCCAATCGATATAGTTCTGTACCCAGTATGGCAAACCAACAGCCTACTCAGCCTCAGTCTCTGCATCAACAGCCCTTTAACAGTTCAGGCTCTTTGTTGTAGAAAGATGATCGGCACTGTTTACAAAAGCCGCTTTCACAAACACCCAAAAGATCACATCTCTGTGATTTAAGCTTTTTGACCCATGATGCCGTAGCAAGGGGATGCCGTTGGTGCCAGACGGGTCTGAGTTCAAGTCTACTGCTTGCTGGCTGGGCAACTTTGAACCACTCACTCTAGTGTTCTGAGCTTCAGTTTCCTCATTGGCTAAGTGATCCCTCTGCTGCATAGAGATCGTGAGGATGGGCCTTAGTGCAGAGTGGGTGCTCATGACAGCATCTGCTGGGCCATTGGAGAAGGTACACATGCTCCCCCCACGTCCAGCCCCATTCCAGGATTCATCGTCTTTATTTTCTAACAACAAACAGGCTTGTCTCTGGAAGCTCTCCTGGTTATCCTGAAATGCCCTCCCCCACTTCATTCTGGTGCCCACACGCTGCCCGCCAGACTGTTTGTTTTGGATGCAAGAGGCCAGCCAGGGCGTGGCAGGCCTGCCCATGCGGTTCCTTGAAACAAAAGTTGCTCCCTGAGTCATTGCTGGGAGAAGCTAGCAAATCCAAGCACCCACACGGACGGGCATGTCAGAGGTAGGATGCCCTGCGGGCAGGACTGCTGGGGGTAGGGTGGGTGCACGGGCAGAGTGATGGGGGACAGAGGGCTTGTAAGCCAGGCACAAGGTGTAGGCTTGATCGTGGGGGAAATGGAGAGCGGGCATTGAAGGCTTTCAAATGAGAGCGGACACGATCAGATTTGTGGGCTAGAGAAGTCCCTCTGGACTCTTTGAGGGGTCTTGGTGGAAGAGAAGACCCCAACCCCTGTGTTCCAGCCTCATCTCTTTCCTTGGCCTGTCACAAATTTTCTGCTCTAGCCAAACTCTGAAACAGACTGTCTGCACCTTTGTCACATTTGTCCAGAGATCCTTCTCTGCCCCGGACACATGTTCACTGTTCCCTTCCCAGAAGCCAGGGTTCTTTCCTCGATACCCAGTGGCCGGAGCCACTCAGAACTTGCTGCCCCATGGGGCTAATTGTTGGAGGACACATCATGTAGCAACAACAGAACTTTGCGGTCAGAAAGCCCGAGTTCAAGTTCAGAGTCCGTCCTTAGCAACTTGTGGTCTTTGGCCTCTCACTCAACTCCTCTGAGCCACACTTGGCCATTTGCACAACGGGGCAGTCTGATGCGTCTCCCCGGATTATGGTGAGTATCCGGGGAATGTAGAGACACTCTAAACAGCGATGTGAAACAAAAACTTGAAAAAAGGTGTGGGCTGCGGAGACTGAAAGACCCAGGATGGGACTTGTGAGGTCTGTCTCCTATTCACCGATTGTCTCTAGACAGATCACCCCGTCTCCCTGGGCTTACTCTCTTCTTCCGTATGTGGGGAGCTTCGTACCTGCCTCTGGGATTAATGCGAAGATCAAGCATGTTAAAAGACTGGCACCGTGCCTAGGGCATAGTAGCCTGGCACTGGATGTTAATGCTCTGCAAAGCACAGTAGTTGTTTGGACATGGGAGTACATATGTGTCTATGGATTGCCTGGCTAATTTCATCACTGACCCACCAAATAAAGGGGTGGATGGGGAGGTGGGTGGAGGGAAGGAGGGATGGATGGGAAGGATGAATGCATCCGGGACTTGAGAAAGTACCCGCCCTGAGCAGCCGGTGGGCAAGCTCAGGCCAGCTGCTCTCCTGGTGTGGCGCTGTATCCTCAGCAGTCACGGACCTCCTGCCTCCGAAGGGCGACACGGTTTGCCTCGCTAGAGATGATGCAACTGGCATAAGCAAGCCAGGGGAGGGGGTTAGAATCCCAGAAAGAGGGGATCTGGAGAGCGGTGGGGCACGGCCCCTACCCTGTGGATTGTGAGCCTGTGGGTCAGGAGACGGCTCCGTCAGTCACGGCATCACCCTTGGGGCGAGGAACAAAGGCCCATCTGCAAAGGCCCCCTGACTGAGGAACCATTCACAGTGCTGGCCCCGTTCTTGCAACCAGGCTCGGAGGCAGCCAGGCAGTGCTTGACTCTGTCAGCCCATTACAGATAAAGAGGCCCAGATAGGGAAAGAGTCTTGCCCAGGGTATGATGGGAAGAGCAGAAGGCAGAGCAGGAAAAAGCCCAAAGTCTCTGGATACTCCCCACCCTTCTCTATAGGCCTTTCAGTGTAAAGCTGAGACCCACTTTCGGTTAAAATAACAATCTCATTTAATATCTTGCAAAAATCAGTCAGGTCTGCCAGCTGGCCGTCTACCTATTGCCCGATTCCCCCCTCAAGACCTTTTGGGCTGGAGCCTCTTACCACTTCTTTAAGGCAATGAAAAAGCCATAGACTTTTCAACCCCTCTTTTGCTAATGGACACATCGGTGAGCGGACCAAAGTGAACAACCTTGTGGGCCAGACCTTGTTTTATGACGTTATCCTTTTTACCCACGTTTTATGTTCGCGTTTAGGGCTTGCAACAGCCCTGTCGTGTATTTCCCCCATTTTTCAGGTGAGGGCACTGGAACTCATGCACGTAGGAGGTAGAAGAACCAGGACCCAAGGCCTTGTGCTTCTAGCCACACCAACAACGTCTGTGTTAACAGACACACAAGAGTGCTGAGCTCCGTGGAAATACACACTCCAGTGCATTTTCCTATCATCACCCTGCACGCACAAACTCCCCAGTGGAAAGACCCAAACAAAGCTTTGCTCATCAGGGGAGCCTGGGAAGGCTCAGTCGGTTAAGCCTCTGACTTCGGCTCAGGTCATGATCTCGCGGTCCGTGAGTTTGAGCCCCGCGTTGGGCTCTGTGTTGACAGCTCACAGCCTGGAGCCTGTTTCAGATTCTGTGTCTCCCTCCCTCTCTGACCCCTGTTGATGCTCTGTCTCTCTCTGTCTCAAAAATAAATAAATGTTAAAAAAAAAATTAAAAAAAAAAAAAAGCTTTGCTCATCAGAACCAAGAAAAATGTCATGGAATCTGCACGTATTTATCTAAATTACCTGCATGAAACGGGACCTTCTAGGGTATATTAAGGGTTGACAGGGCACCTGGGTGGCTCACCCGGCTGAGCATCTGACTCTTGATTTTTGGCTCAGGTCATGATCTCAGGGTTGTGGGATCAAGCCCTGCATCAGGCTCAACACTGGGCATGGAGCCTACATGAGATTCTCTCTCTCTCTCTCTCTCTCTCTCTCTCTGCTCTTCTCCCACCCCCCGTCTCTAAAAATAAATAATTAAAAAAAAAAGAGTCAGTGATATTCTTTAGCACACTGGGGCTCAAAAAATGACTACCATATCCCCGTTGTTGTCGTTGGTTTCAATATTTAATATGCATCAGTTCATAGAAACAGCAAGATCTCTATGGTTTGTTTTCTACCTGGAGTTAAAATGAAAGTTAGAAATGTCCAGTTGAAGTGAGACTTTGAAATGAACTGAGTTACAAGCATTCTCAAGGGCATGGCGAAAAGGAGTGTGGAGAGCGAGGTAGAGTGATTGGCCAGGCCTCTAATTTGTGATCAGAGAGGCAACTGCTGCGTATTGAGCTCCTCAGAGGGACTGCCATGACAGGGAAGGTGGCAAGTACCCTCCCGCTGCTAAAGACCTGGGCCACGGATCGGTCCTGTAGCCACAGGACATTCTACCACAACCACCCATTGCCAAGGCCAAATGGATGTGACCTTTCTACTTTCCCTTTCTCTTTCCAGTAACCATCAGTGCCCTTTAATTTATTTTAGACTTTAAATTAAAAATAAGTCACACAGGGGCACCTGGGTGGTTCGGTCGGTTGAGCGTCCGACTTTGGCTCGGTCATGATCTCATGGTTTGTGAGTTCAAGCCCCGCGTCAGACTCTGTGCTGACAGCTGGGAGCCTGGAGCCTACTCCAGATTCTGTGTCTCTCCCTCTCTCTCTGCCCCTCCCCTACTCATGCTCTGTCTCTCAAAGATAAATAAATGTTAAAAAATTTTTAAAAATAAAATAAAGATAAGTCACACAATATTTAGAATAGAAAGAACAAAGTGAAAATCACTTCCAAATGCCATCTTTCAAGAAGCAGTCACTCACAAATTTGGTGAACTTCCTTCCAGATACCTTTCTACACAGATACTTCCCCTATAGATAAAGCTAAACAATTTTATAAGATGACATCATGCTCAACATACCTTTTTTTCAAACTTTTATTTTGACATACTTATAGGTTCTTAGGGAGTTGCAAGGATAGTTCAAGGAGGTCCCCTATAACCTTTATCCGGTTTTCCCCAATGGGTACATTCACACAATTAGGTATAATATCAAACCGAAGACATTGACATTGGCACAATATGTGTCTAGCCCCGACAACCACAGAGCTTTAATTTTGGTTATTGTATTTTTCAGGTCTAAAATTTCCACTGGACTCAGGGTACCCCAGTGGCTCGGTCGCTTAAGCGTCCGTCTCAGTTCAGCTCAGGTTGTGATCTCAGGATTCATGAGTTCAAGCCCCTGGTCAGGCTCCTCGATGATAGTACAGAGCCTGCTTGGGATTCTCTCTCTCTCTCTCTCTCTCTCTCTCTGCCCCTCCCCTGCTCCCTCCCTCCCTCCCTCTCTCTCAAAAAATAAACATTAACAAAATACAAATAATAAAATTTCCACAGGACTCTTCTTTAATCTTCAATGTATTTGCTGAGACCCGTTTTTACTGAGAATTTGCATTTTTCACTTGCTTTGAGCAAGTTCACAATTGCCTACTGAAGCACTTTTATGACGGCTGCTCTCAGATCTTTGTCAGATCGTTCTAGACGTGTGTCATCGCAGTGTTGCTGTCTGTTGGTTGTCCTCTTTCCTTCCAAGTGAGACATCCTAGTTCTCCGTAGGATGAGTGATATTTAAAACCTGGACGTGCGGGTATGAGATGAGATTCTGGAGTATCTTTGACTCTGGTGTTTTAGAAGGTCTCCTGTGACACCCTCTGGCAGGTGGCAAGATGCCACCTTGTCACTTCTGGGTAGGGATGAAATTCCAGGCTCTCCACTTAGTCTCACTGACACCAGGGTGGGAGGCGTCCTTGTAATTGCCAGGGCTGGATGCTCTAGCTGTCCGCTGGGTCTCAGCTGACGCTGCCCTGGCCGTGGGAGCGGTCATTGTCCACGAGGTTTCTGTTTTGCCGGGCTGCGCCCCCTCTCCTGGTTCTTTGGGTGGACAGCACAGGCTTCTCATAGGCCTTGTTCTGTCCGCGCCCATCCGTGTTTCTGAGTTGCCAGCCTTTCCAGTATGCCGACTGGAATATGGGAGGCAAAAAAACAAAAACAAACAAATAAAACAGGGTGCCTGGATGGCTCAGTCGGTAGAGCATGTGACTCTCTGTCTCCGGGTTATAAGTTTGAGCCCCATGTTGGGTATAAAGATTACTTAAAAATAAAATATAATGTAATACTACTACTACTAATAATAATAGGGGCGCTGGGTGGCTCAGTTGGTTAAGCAACTACAGCTCAGGTCACGGTCTCATGGTTTGTGGGTTCGAACCTCACATCAGGCTCTGTGCTGACAGTATGGAGCCTGCTTGGGATTCTCTCTCTCTGCCCTTCCTTCACTCACTCGCGCACTCTCTCTCAAAATAAATAAATAAATAAATAAATAAACATAAAAAAAATAATAGGGGCTCCTGGGTCTCTTAGCCAGTTAAGTGTCTGACTCTTCATTTCGGCTCAGGTCACGATCTTATGTTTCGTGAGATCTAGCCCCGTGTCGGGCTAGATCTACTCTAGCCCGTTTGTCTTCTCTCCACTATACAAAGTCTTCTCGTGTTCATTTTGTATATAATATTCAGGGTTCTTTTCTGTGCTTAGTGAGAGGGAAACAGAGAAGCATGTCTATATCCTTTTGGTTTTTTTTTAATTTTTTTCTTTTAATGTTTATTTATTTTTTTTCAACTTTTTTTTTTTTTTTTTTTAATTTTTATTTTTGGGACAGAGAGAGACAGAGCATGAACGGGGGAGGGGCAGAGAGAGAGGGAGACACAGAATCGGAAACAGGCTCCAGGCTCCGAGCCATCAGCCCAGAGCCTGACGCGGGGCTCGAACTCACGGACCGTGAGATCGTGACCTGGCTGAAGTCGGACGCTTAACCGACTGCGCCACCCAGGCGCCCCAATGTTTATTTATTTTTGAGACAGAGAGAGACAGAGCATGAATGGGGAGTGTCAGAGAGAGAGGGAGACACAGAATCTGGAACAGGCTCCAGGCTCTGAGCTGGCAGCACAGAACCTGACGCGGGGCTCGAACTCACAGACTGCGAGATCATGACTTGAGCCGAAGTCGGAAGCTCAACTGACTGAGCCACCCAGGCGCCCCTTGTTTTCTTTTTCAACTCAGCAAAAGCACCTGTTCCTCTTTTCCCATGATGGCAAGAGCAGACCCAACCCATCAGGGTCTGTTGCCTGGAGGTCCTGTAATTTGCTTGTGCGATCCCCCATGAAGGGGCAATTTGATTATTTCCCAGCTTTTCCTAAGAAATAATGCTCTGCTGACAAATCATATTTATATATCTTTGTGTGTGCTTTATCCTAT
This sequence comes from Panthera onca, assembly GCF_046562875.1. Lineage (NCBI taxonomy): Eukaryota > Metazoa > Chordata > Mammalia > Carnivora > Felidae > Panthera > Panthera onca. Next base: position 9,696,157 of record NC_138349.1, read on the forward strand.
TAATAAATTGTACATGGTGGAATACCAACCAAAAGGTGAGCAAATTCTGAAGGCTTTCGATTTTTTTAGAAAGATTTTGAATTGACACGAGGCCCAAAGGGTCCATATCCCCCACCTGGACCAGCTCTGGGTCTTCCTCTCCCACTGCCTTTGAAGATTACACTAACCCTGCAGTTACCTCTTTCCCCCTTCAAAGCCCCCTTCTCCTCTTCCAGGCCCCCTTGCTCCTCATGGCAACCTGGTTCAGGTGTCCACACCTGCTGGGTGGGGTGGTGAATCGCCTGGGACGACCTTGAACCCCAAATGCACAGGGGTGGCTGGCCTCCACAGGTGCATTGCTTGAGATGGAGACATTCAGAGGAAAAAGCAAGCAGGCTTCAGATAATACTGCAGGGTGCAGAGGCTTCCTATATGTGGAAAGTGCCCATTTCTGGGCCTTCTCAAAAAGTAGAATGAGAGGGTTCTCCACATACTTTGCCTTAGTACCTGAATACCAAACGGGAACATCCCCCACCCCCATGGGATCCAACTTCCAACACTCGCGTGCTTGTAGGGCCTTACTGATAAGGACAACCTAGTTTTAAAAATGTGAGCTATGTATCATGTGGAAAGGACCTTCAAACACGTAATTCTATGCACCTTTGGGGACGGAGTCAACTATCGTTGTTTTTGAATTTTTCTTTTTGCTCTGACTTCCAGCAGCAAGCTCTGCTGATCAACAACAGAAAGAAGTGTAGTCCTGCCTCGAATTCAGAGTCCTTTCACTGGTCTTTAAACTCCAGGAAGTCTGCTGGGTCCTGAGTCGAAATGGAAGATAATTGATTCCCCAAACTAACACCTTTCACTCACATGCTAAACAAAACAAAACAAAACCATCCAGTATTGACAGGCACCGGCCCCCTCAGCCCACTTCCCCAAGACTGACAATCCCTTGCCCCTTTAACTTTGACGCACAGGATTGAGTTTCCAATCCCCTTTGCCCTTCTCCTTGGAACCCTCGAGCCCAGGAAGCCAGGGCGTAACGGGAAGCCCTGCTCTGTAATCCTCAAGGGACTCCGGGGAAGTGACGCAGTCCTCTTGTCTGACTGGCGCATGTTGGAGCTTCAAGGTCCCACCTTGCGCAAATGAGACGCTGCACATATTCATGGACGTTTTTGTAGATGTTGGTGGGCAAATAATAGTCGACCGAGGAGCATGCCCAGAAAGGAGGAGGCTGAGGCTACTACCCTTCCTTCTCCTGTCGGGGAGGTCCATCCATCCCTCCCTTCCTGTAGGTCCAAGCAGCCCCCACTGGCCACCCCCGGCAGTATCCGGGGCCCGGGAGAGCTCCTGTCACAATCTGGTGTCCACAGCTCTGGCAGCTTCTCATGGTGGAGGAGGCAGGTAGGTCAGTCCACAGCCGTGGGATCTGAGTGTCACCGTGGCAAACAAACTCCTGGGAGTCCTGGCAGGTGTCCGCTCTGCCCTTGACCTCTGGCTCTAGGACACGTTCCAGAGGATTCGCAGGTGCCAGGTTTGCGAGGGGTTCTCTAGCATCCGCAACTCCTCTTAGCCTCTGTCCTGGTCACAGGGCCTTGGTTTGGGCCCAGGTCGCTGCTTCTGAGTGGCAGAGGCCCTCTCCTCCCTCCTGCGTTCTCTTCCTGTCTCCTCTCTGGAGTCTCTTGGGCTCCTTCTCACCCTCCCTCCCTCTCCCGGTCCTGCCTCTGGATCTGGCTTGGGTCACTCTCCGTTTTGTTGGATTCTGGGGGGCAGGGCATGAGGGGGACGGGCCCTCACAAAGACCTACACTCAGGGTGGGAAACTTACCATTCAGACCTTTCCGGCCCCTGGAGGCGAAGCTTAGGCGAGCTGATCTCCGAGGTATTATAATGCAAAAGGAGGTCTTGTCCCCTTCCAGGGTTCCAGTCCTAAAACAAAAAGCCCCAACTCGTTATCCTGACCTCCAGCTACATTTGTGGCATACTTTTATTCAACAAGTATTTACCGAGTGCCAGGCACTCTTCTAGATACCTGGGATACATCAGCGAAAAAACCCCGGAAGATCCAGTTCTAGTTCTTCTCCAGTTTATGTCCCATCTAGGTGGGGTAGGTGGAGGTGGGGTGGGAGGGACAGATAATGAACAGTAGACGTAATAACTGAGTAAATTATACGGTACATTTGGAGATGACAAAGTCACATCAAGTAAAAGGGATTAGTGATGCCAAGGAGGGGAGGGTGTGGTCAGGGCTGGTCTCACGGAGGTCACGTGTGGGTGTTCCCACTTGGAGCAGGTCAATGAATGAGCTGCAGGGAAGAGGCGCCCAGGCAGGGTTGCTGGGGGGAAGGGCCTCCCAGGCGCCTGCGCGATGGCCTTTTTGAAGCTTTAGGTGCTAAAAAGACAGCATCTGGACCCAAGGGTCTTTGAAAATGATGAAAACCAGGCAAAAAAAAACCCCAAAACTATTATCTCTAAAATAAGAAAATGACCGTATTGTTAGTAACGTTTAATCAAATGTCCACCTGAAATGTAACATTTTGTCAACTCCCTTATCTGTGAAATGGAGAGTTCGAATTTCATGACATTGAAATTTCACGGAAAGTTTCCAGATATACGTGATGGCTAAGAAATTATAGACAACTATCAGACATTAAATATTTCGTAGAGCCAAGTAATTTCCCGGGAGAGCTTAGAAAAAGCCCCTTCGAAATTTATAGCAAAATGGATTCTCTTGAACGAGGAATGGGCTGTTTTCCTATGTTTGACGTGACTGGGAGCAGAGCCTCTGAAAACGAGACTGGGCCCAAGACGGTCTTAAAATAGTCCTGCCCACCCACCTGGCGTGTTGACATCATCCCACAGAAGCAGGTCACATCTTGGGCTAGCCCGAGTTAGTTGCGGACAAAACACAGTGTTCACCCACTCTGTGCAGAACTGATTCCAGCACAGCGACTGCCTCTCGGAGCTGAAGGGGTGTCGAGTCGGCTTCCCGATTTCCTTGCACAAAATTTTCATTTCCATTTGGAATCTCATTTTCTTTTTCTTTCTTTATTTGTTTTTGAGAGAGGGTGTGTGTGCGTGCATGAGCGAGCGGGGGAGGGGAAGAGAGAAGACGGGGACAGAGAATCCAAAGCAGGCTCCCCACTGTCAGCACAGAGCCCCACGTGGGGCTCAAACTCACGAACCGGAACCACCGTGAGATCATGACCTGAGCTGAAGTTGGAGGCTTAACTGACTGAGCCACCCAGGTGCCCCTGGAATCCCATTTTCTGATTTCCTTCCCTTGTCATTTCTGGGCCGGGTCAGTCCATCTCCAATCCTGAAGATCCTTAAGCAAGGTCATGGGGAGCAGGGAAAAGTATCACGGGTTCTTCCTCCCCGCCAAGGCAATAAGCTGGAATTCACAGGATTAGTTAACTGGGGAGAATCTACCTGGGCCTTTAGCAAACACCTGGGCTGGGCACCATAGTCGGAGGAGGTAGGGGACCACCTGTTCTTGAGCCACGGTGCCCCCAAGTTCACTGTTACGACTGTGCTGAATTAGAACGCCTGGTGCTTGCTTTAGAACAAACCGCAAGTCCTCAAGAAGAGAGGAGGAAGCCCCCTGGAGTGGACACGAGAGATATCACCAGCCTCCCAGCTCTCGGGTCGGCCTCACCCAGGGAGCAACTCCCCAACTAAGAGACCATCTCAGCAGCACTCAGTCCTACCTGCCTCTCCGCCAGCCGGTGGTTCTCAGAGTGCGGTCTGAACCGGCAGCCTCAGCATCACCTGACGCTTGTTAGAAACGGAAATTCTCTCATTCTCCCCGGGCACTCACTGCCTGAGTCCCGCCCCAGCAGTCTGTGGCAGAGGCGGGCCTCTGGGTGAATGTGGTGAGGCGGGCACACTCAAGTTTGAGAACCGCTGCTCAAAATGAGGTCATCTGTGGAACTCTGTTCTTCTAGCATCCCAGTGTCAGGCACGGAAGTTACCTTTGACTCTGGGGAGCCCTGTGCCAGGAAATCCTTTCCCAAAATGTCGTAAATAGCCCTTTTAATGGATCTGGAAGGTGTCATGATGCGGCGGGTAAGGGCGCTTTGAAACCAGAAGGTCTGTGTTCAAATCTCAGCTGGGCCATTCACCAGCTGCACCTCCTGGGGACGGCACTCTGGCTCCTTGAAGCCAGATCCTTTTCTGTAAAGTGACCGTTATGCCAATGGAAAGAACCTGATAGGGTCACGGGGCTAAGCCCTCGAGAGCTCTCTGCAAGGTGCCTGCCACAGAGTAAACACATGAGCCATCCTAACTACCAATAACCATTTTGTAAATTAAGGTTTATGCCCACTGGCTTTTCTTATAAGGGAGGTCATGACTTTGAAGTCATGGCGACAGCAATCATCCCGACTGAGCCTCAGAGCAAACGTGGCTCGGAGACTCCCTTCTTCCAGCCAGCTTCCCTTCCCTGCCGGGACAGGGAGGTAGACAGGGCCCATCCTCACCGTCTCAGAACTGCGTACTCTGAGCGCGCTCCGTGGACCGGTACAGCGCGCCAACGTTTATTGCCTGCCCTCAGTGGGTCACGTGCCGAAGCAAGAGTCAGCGTTTAGAAGTGCGTGTAGCATTTTGACGTTGCAATACACAAAGTCAGGGAGTCAGGAAGGTTGTATTTCGTAAGCCTGTTTTTCTAGGGCTTCATTTTTTAGTGTATTTTATAGGCGTGTCAGTCTAAGGTGGTTTGGGGCATAAAAAGAAAACGGATTCTACTACAGGCACGCGTTGCCTCTGAAGGCCTTGGAGAGACTCAGACATCAAGGGCATTTGGGGTTTTGAGGACGGTCTGTTGACTTCCAGAAGGAGAGGACCCTGCTGAAACAAAGAGTTTCTCTGGCTCCCCTCCCCTGTCACGGTACTACGGATTTTGAAATTCTAGAATGACCCAGAGACATCCTGCTCTGAGAAAGGTGTCCAGGGGTAGGCTTACAGCAATGCTAAGACCCTTTTGTGAGGTTTTTCTTGAACACCAGGTGACCAGGAGGAACTTTCCTGAGTATCCTTGGCACTTGGCCGGAGGAACCAAGCTCGCGAAGAGAACACGGTCAGGGCAGAGGGGAAGACAGAAAAACGCAGTCTGTAGGGCAGAGGGGAAGACAGAAAAACGCAGTCTGTTAATGACGCTACAACACAAGGCCAGGGAGGAGAAAGTAGGGGGGGGAGACAGGCCCCAGAGGTGAAGCAGCTTTGGCTCCTTCCTCCCTCTCCCACCCCGGTCTCTCCAGCACCCTCAGAGGGGAGTAGACGGAAATGTAGCAGGGGAACCAGGTGGACTTCCCGAGCTTTCCACGGACCCTCACTCAGTCCATCCCGATGGAAAATCACTTCATGGGCTTCCCATGCCTTTTCCACTTGGCTAGCTTCTGAGATTTTCCAGCCCAGTGAGCAGTGAACTTGGGTGTACGACAGGAAGAAAGTAGGAGGCAAGAGAGGCCCTGGACGGGGTCGGGGAAGCCACCCCGAGCGGGTGACCGGGAGCTGAGACCTGAGTGATACGCAGAGGCCTTCTGCATGAGGATCTGGGGAGGACTCTGCAGAGGAAGAGAGTGTACGAAGATTTATTTACAGCACAAGTGCGGAAGGGGCAGAGAACGGGGTGTGGGGGGAGGGGACAGAAGATCCAAAGCAGGTTCTGCGCCGACAGCAGTGAGCTGGATGCAGGGCTCGAACTCACAAACTGCGAAGTCAGACGCTTAACCGACTGAGCCACCCAGGCGCCTCAAGACAACGTATAAAGGCTCAGTGGGGAAAGGCTTTAATGCAATTAAGCAGCAACCACAAACCTAATGTAGTGAAGCCTGTGGAGCAAATGAGGGTGGAATCTGAGGTCTACAAGGCAGGCAAAAGTGGGGCTCCCCAGGCTCCTGTCCATCAAGGCGAGGTGTTGAGACTGCAGTCATTGTATTCAGTTAGGGGTTGCTGCATAAAATACAGGATGTCCAGTTCAATCTGAATTGCAGATCGTTTTGGGACACATTACACTAACAGAATTATGCCCGGTTTATCCAGAATTCAAATTTAACCGGGCACCTAGTGTTTTTGTTGCTGAGTCTATTTCCGAGTCCTATTTGGGATGCAGTGGAGGGTTTTAAAGCGATGGAGGGGTGACCCGGTGTGATTTGTTCCCTGTTTGGGTGGGTCAGCCTGCCGAGTAGATCGTGGGCGGTGGCGTGGCAGGAGAGTTGGGATTGCAGCAGGTCAGAAGGGAGAAAAGGCGCGTGCCCGGGCTGGTCGCTGAGGGGTCCAGCCAAGCGGGTGAGTGTTCACTCGCGATGGATGAGGCCCAAGGCCCATCTGCTCGGGATCTGGCCACCGCATCCTCAGGCAGAGGGAATCCCACCCGTTGGTCCAGCTCCCAGGTCACAGGCGCCCTTGCCACGAGCTGTAGTGCCGCTGGGTTAACTAAACTCTCAGAGCCACCTGCAGCGTGAGAGGCACTGTGACATCCAGCATGTCCGGTGGACTCAGAATACACGTGACACAGGGGAGGAGGAATTCGAGAGAACCACACCTGAGTTCCAGTGAACAGGTCACGTTCCCATAGTGAGGTGTGGTCACACCCTGCACAGAGTGTAGGGGCCGCTGTGAAACAGCTCAGCGGGTCATGTAGGGAGCAGCTGTCCTCGAGAGGAACGGTGATGGATGCCCACAGGTGGTCCTTGCGATGGCCTGAGGGTCCCAAGGCCTCGTTGGCAGGTGGGCACCATCGCACGTTAGTTTATCCCCCACAATGACTTATTGCATATTTCCTTGGGGGAATTTCAGGGGAAACTTTAGGTCTTTGGCTCGAATCTCTTGGTGACACTTGCTGCCTGCCTGCAAAGTCCCAAGAGTGGTGTTTCCCTACTGTCCCGGGTCAAGGCTGACGTGGGCCAATGGTCTTGAGATGCGGTATTGGGGGCCAGAACAGGCCAGGCAGTATTGAGATGCTACTGAATGTAGAAATGGGGCAAATGATCCCTGCTCCCGCTGTGTCCTGCCTTGTCACTGGGCATCACGGCGACTCAGCTGCCACCCATGAGGCTGTCAGAGTCCCTTCAGCTCTGTCCAGAGCGTCTCCCCACTGGACTGGGGCTTACATCTGGGTGGCCAGGTAGGAATAGATAGCAGACGTCACTCCAGCCACACAGCCACTCACGGCCCTGGGGGAGGGACTTACCCTCCCTGCAAATAAGCTCATGCAAAAACAGACGCCTGCAGGTTGACACCTTGCTGGCCTGATGAAGCACTCCCGCCACACTCGGCCTCACGTGGGTCTGGCTACCTCACAGCAAATCTCCCTACTGGTGCAGGATTTTGTATTTCCAGATCATCCCATATCAGTTTCCTGTGGCTGCTGTAACAATTACCACGAGCCGAGTGGCCTGAAACAGACATTTGTTCTGTTACGGTTACGGAAGCCAGGAGTCTGAAACCGGTCTCACTGGGCTAGATTCAAGGTATCGGCAAGACTGGTTCCTTCTGGGGGCCCAGGGAGAGAATCTGCCCCTTGCCTCCTGTAGCTTCCGGAGACTGCTGGCATTCCCTGGTTCACGGCCACATCATTCCAGTCTCTGCTTCTATGGTCTCATCTCTCTGCCTTTCTGACCTGCTGCCTCCCTCTTATAAGGATCCCTGTGATTATCCTGGGCCCATTCAGAGAATCCAGGATAATCCCCCCCCCCCAACTCAAAATTCTTAATCATACCTGCAAAGTCCCTCGTGCCATATAAAGCAACATTCACAGGTTCCGGGGACTGGGGCCATTATTCTGCCTACCACACGTCCCCATCCATCACTCCATTTCATCTTTACAATGGCTCCGTGAGGTTGAGAAAAGGCTCAGGAAGGTGGGGTGATTTGCTGAAAGTCACACAGCAACAAAGTTGTAGGCAAGGGGAGGTTCCTGTGAGTCTAGTTGAACTGAACAGTTTATGTAATAAAGTCAGAGGAGTACAAGGCATCTGCAATGTGAAAAAGGTTCTGCTTTTCTCTCCCTGATTCCTGTGCCCCGACATGCCCAGGCAGGCCTTTGTTCCTACTTCTTTCTTTCAAGGGTTAAGAGTTGAGTATCTGTCTAAGCACAAAGGGACACCTGCAGACTGTCCTAGTTCAAGGAGTGACCCACATTAGAAGAAAGAGCTAAGCAGGCCACAGCTGGGTCTCCGTCTTTATGGCAGTTCAAGGGTTGCTGGCACAGCCTGCCCACATATGGTTTGGTAAATGATTTTCTCAATTAACCCATGAGTCAATAAACTTCCTATTACTTAAGGAGATGCCCCATATACCAGGGACCTTCAGCCTTGGTTCAACAGCCAGGAAAAAAAGGAAAGAAATGGAGCAGAAAAAAGACTCGAGAGCAATATTATTTTGTCTTAAATAAGGCATTGTGGTTGCTGTCGGAGGGGGACAGCAGGCATCACTCACTCCCTGGGCATCTCAAGGGCACATCAAGGACCAGTCACACCCGCCTGAAATGAAACACGCTCAGGCCACAGTAGGACATCCGCAGTCAGACATCAGTGACTCATGCAGAGCTTGCTGGGGAAGCCGTGCAGTAGGGCTGTGCTGCTCAGCGATGCAGAGATTAAAGAGAAGTTAATCACTGTGTTTGAGACTCACCGAGCCTCTTCTGCTGTGCCGGGTTGACACATGACAATTCCCCTGCTGCCAGCCGCAGTCCCATCCGACTGGCACTGGCGTGACGCCTGGCTTCCTGCTGGGTTTTCACCATGCACCTGAAACGTTCCTTTTCTGAAAGGGAGTCCAGGAGTAAATCAGACCCCTTTGTTTGGGTGAGAAATGGGTCAGGGGAAGGTGTCTCTGGGTGGCCAAGAAACCAGGAAATCCTGTTCAGTGAAATAAAGGTTGAAGCTACCTTTGCTGTAACTCACATCAGCTCTGAGAGTGAACTGACCTGCCTGGCCAATGTCAGCAGGTGGCTGGGGGGACGTGACTGGGACGTGGAGAAGCAGAAAGGCTCATCACTGCTGGTGGGAAGATAAATAGTGACGTCCAGCTTAGAGAGCAGTTCACCGATATCAAATTGAAATAGCCCTTGCCTTTGGACCCATCAATTTTACCTTAAAATGTAATTAAAATATGCATATTCTTGGGGCACCTGGGGAGCTCAGTCCATTGAGCGTCTCGCTTCGGCTCAGGTCATGACCTCATGGCTCATGAGTTCAAGCCCCGCATCGGGCTCTGTGCTGACAGCTCAGAGCCTGGAACCTGCTTCGGATTCTGTGTCTCCCTCTCTCTCTCTGCCCCTCCCCTGCTTGCGCTGTGTCTCTCCCTCTTTCAAAATAAATATTAAATTTAAAAAACTTTAAAAATATGCATATTCTACTTGTCTTGTTTTCCAACTAGCTGTAATTCTGTAAATCTTGCCACTCGCCTACCTCAACAATAACTTTTTAATGATTCCATAACATACAGATGTACCACATTCTATCTAATTCCTGCTTTTGGATAATCTAAAATCATGCCGAGGTTTTGTATCATAAACAATGCTTCAAGGAACACCTCTGTAGCTAAACCATTGGCTAGTTTTCTGATTTTGTTTTTACTGGTATAAATACCTAAAGTGGATTTGTTTCATCAGAAGGGTGGGTATTTCAGTATCTATTGTGAGGTTAGAAAGTGCCCCAAAATGTAGTGGCTTCAAATAATAGTGAATTATTTCTTATGATTCTGAGGGTTGGCTGGACAAATCCTTTGCAGTGTGATCCCCCTTTGAGGCCACTGATCGGAGGGTCCACTGGGCCAGAAGTTCCCATGTCTGGCAGATGGTGCTGGCAGTGGGCTGGGGCCCTTGATTCTCTTCCACTTGGTCTCTCAAGAGGCCTCCAGCAGGCCGGTCTGGGCTGCTGCACGGTCTGGTCTCAGGGTTCCCACGAGGCAAGAGTGGAAGCCGCAAGGCCCCTCGCATCCAGACTTCCGAACACACACGATGTTCCTTCTTCCATATTCTGTTGGCCAAAGAAAACCCTGAGGCTAGCCCAGCTCCAAGAGGGCGGAGAAACAGGCATCATCTCTTGATGGATAGAGCCTGCCAAGGGGCAGGAACATGGGGAGGTGGGATTTACTGGGGCCATTATAATGATGATCTACCACAGAAGTTTACCTCCTAGGCTCACTCTTCCTTCCTTCCTCCCTCCTTCCTTCCTCCCTCCCTCCCTTCCTTCCTTCCTTCCTTCCTCTCTTCCTTCCTTCCTTTCTCTCTCTCTCTTTCTTTTAATGTTTATTTTATGAGAGAGAGAGAGAGAGAGCGCGCGTTCGTGAGCATGAGTGGGGGAGGGGCAGAGAGAGAGGGAGACCCAGAATCAGAAGCAGGATCCAGGGCTCCAGGCTCTGAGCTGTCAGCACAGAGCCCAATGCGGGGCTTGAACTCACAAACTGTGAGATCGTGACCTCAGCTCAGGTCGGAGGCTAAACTGACTCCCCGCTACCATTCGCTCCCCGTGAATAGTTATTTTTAAACAAACTGTTGCACCTGTGCACCCACTTCTAAAAGAGTGCACACAATATCTGTCCCAAGTGGCCACAGTCACACCCCTGGGTGGTGCCAGGGACGTGGCCCACGGTCGACATTCATGCAGGGCAGTTAAAGGATGGTCATTCCCTTTGCACAGAGCGGGGGGTGAGCTCAGCCTCTCTCCCAGCCTGTCCTTGGGGCACCATCCCCACGGCTGTCACCCCTGCCCACGCCCCCTCCCCTCTCCTCGGGTCACCCACCACCAAAGCCTCTTAAGTGTGCTCGGTCCTGCTGTGCCCCCACCCCCACTCCTTCTGCCATATATGATCCAGAATGACACTGTTTTCAGAATGTGAATTTCATCAGGTCAAGCCCAGGCTTAAAAACTCTCCAATGCTCCTGGCTGCTGTCTGAGAAAAGACCAGAATCCCTCATGTGGCTTCCAGGTCCGACTCACTCCTGGCCCCAGCCACTTCTGCTTGCTCCGCTGACTCTGTGTCTTCTGGAGGCGCCAGGCTCCCCTGCACATGTTGTCATCTGGGCTTGAGACTTTTCCCGAGCCCCCAACTCCTCCTCTTTGCCTTTTTTAACAGCTTTATCGAGATATATCGCGTATCACACAATTTACCCAGGTACAGGCAGTGGTCAACGATTCATAGCATATTCACAGAGCTGTGGATGAACACCATCAGTCCATTTTAGAACATCTGCATCACCCCAAAGAGAAATCCTGTGCCCCTGGGGCGCCTGGGTGGCTCAGCTGGTTGAGCGTCCAACTTCGGCTCAGGTCATGATCTCACGGTCTGTGAGTTCGAGCCCCGCGTCGGGCTCAGAGCCTGGAGCCTGCGTCAGATTCTGTGTCTCCCTCTCTCTCTGCCCCTCCCCGCCGCTGACTTTCTCTCTCTCTCTCAAAAATAAATACACATTAAAACAATTTTTTTATAAAAAGATAAAAGAAATCTTGTGCCCCTTAGCAGTCTCCCTGCATCCCCCCAGCCTCAAGCACCCACTAATGTACTTTCTGTCTCTGTTCCGGTGTCTCTGGCAAACCTGTTCTAACTCCATTCCTATTCTGCTCTCAGCCTAAGTGCCACTTCCCTGGGGAGGGTCCTTCACGGGCCTCACTCCCCCTCCTGGGGTCTCTGTCGGCTTTCTCTGCTCTCTGCATTCACAGGACTGGGCTCCCTCTCCTCAGGGCCCTCAGGCACCCATCCCCACCGTCTCCCCCCACCCTGTAGGCTCCGTGAGGGTAGGGCCTGCGCTGTTCACCTTTGAAACCCTGACCCAAGCCTGACCCACGGCAGCAGCCACTAGCAGTCTGTGGAATGAACGAATGAGTCAGGGAATGAAAGCACAAAGAGCACATGACTCATTCAAGGTCACCAAGCAGAGCCCGTAGGAGACTTGCGTCCTGTATCCACCCTGCCCGGCAGGGTAGCCCCTAGCCACGTGTGGCCACTGAGCGCTTGGGATGGGGCCCTTTGGATGGAGACATTCAGTGGTTAATTTTATTTCATTTTAACTTATCTGAATTTATTTATTATTTTTTTTTAATTTTTTTTTTAACGTTTATTTATTTTTGAGACAGAGAGAGACAGAGCATGAACAGGGGAGGGTCAGAGAGAGAGGGAGACACAGAATCGGAAGCAGGCTCCAGGCTCAGAGCCATCAGCCCAGAGCCCGACGCGGGGCTCGAACTCACGGACCGCGAGATCGTGACCTGAGCCGAAGTCGGCCGCTTAACCGACTGAGCCACCCAGGCGCCCCTTAACTTATCTGAATTTAAATGACTGTCAGTGTTGGTAGAAGAAGTGGGGGCGTACCATCGTTGTATGTACCCCCCACACAGAGCTGAATTTGCTTTCCTGGCATGAGAGCCTTTCTTTCCCCCCAGCTTGGCTTCTTCCTGCCCCCTGCCCCCGCCCCCGCCCCCCGGAAGGTAGACTTCACCCAGCGGTCTGTAAATGTTTGGGGGGGGGGTGGTGGTGCCCAGGCTGAAGTTACACTCCTGGGGCCTCTGGGAGAGGCCAGGAGGCTCAGTACCCTGGAGGGTTTCCAGAAGCAGGAAGGACCTGGGGGTCCCTCCTCGGTGGGTGCAACTGTCACTTCGCTCCTACTTGCACTTGTGGCCATTTAAATACATTAAAATGACCTAAAATTAAAACTCAATTTCTCAGTCCCACTGGCCGTATTTCAAGTGCTCCGTGGCCACAGGGGGCTAGTGGCTACCATACTGGACAGGGTGGATCTAGGGCATTTCCATGATGGCAGAAAGTTCAGTGGACAGCACTGCCCCCAGGATTCCCTCACAGAGGTTTCTCCGTCTCCGTCTCCTTCAAGAGAATCTGCCGTCCCTGCCCGGTTTCTCCAGGGCTCAGGGTCTGTGGACCAGCCCCCACCACCTCCTACACCAACACCCGGCGTGCAAATGCAGGTTGGGACTTCCCCCACCCAGTCCCTCGGAAGCCCACCCACTCCCGGCAGCTCAGCAGCCCCCCGCACTTCCCCTGCCCGGCCTAGGCTCGCAAGAACAAAAACTTCCTCTCCCCTGTCCGCTCCCACAGACACACCAGTCTCCAGGATGCAAAACCCTCCAAAGAGGAGACAGGAAAAAAAAAAGTAGCTCTTACTCTTTCTGATTGGCCCTCCATCCGATGAGCCTGTGGAAAGGGAAGGCAGTTCATTTCTTCCCCAGGCCCTCCTTCTCCTGGCTCCTAGGTTCATCCATCCACTTCGGTTCTCCTCCACCCGGGGAATCAGAGGACTCAAAAGATTGCAGCTGGAAAGGTCCACCCAGGGCACCTACTTTCACCTTGTCATTTTGTATAAGGGAAAGCAGGCCCAGAGAAAGGAAAGGAAGCTGCCGGAGATCACACAGTGTCCGTCTTAACCTTCAACAGGCACCAAATGACCTCGAGCGATGAGGGAAAAGCAAGAATAAATCGTATTAAGCTCCTGCTATGCGTTGGGGGCTTTGTAAATCACACATCGATTTATTTAACACTTACCACGGGATTACTTGCCAACTTCAGATTAGGCTCTGAGGCTCAGGGAGGTTAGGTGATTTGCCTAAGGCTACACTGAAAGTAAAGGGCAGAGCTAGGACCCAAACTCACGACTTTAAGGCTTCAAGGTGTTGCTGCACGCAGAGCGGCTTCTGTCCATCCCTCTTAGACGCAAGGTCTGGGGAGGTGAGCCAGCTGGTGGGTGATGACAGAAGCAGAGAGGAGTTCACGGCCCTGGCACACAACAGGTTATGTTGACCAGCACTCACGGTCACTGCTGTGGGCATGTGACTGAGTTTTAAAATTCTGGTCTAGGGGCGCCTGGGTGGCTCAGTCGGTTAAGCGTCCGACTTCAGCTCAGGTCATGATCTCACAGCTCGTGAGTTCGAGCCTCGCATCGGGCTGACCGCTCAGAGCCTGGAGCCTGCTTTGGATTCTGTGTCTCCCTCTCTCTCTGACCCTCCCCCATTCATGTTCTGTCTCTCTCTGTCTCAAAAATAAATAAATGTTAAAAAAAAATTAAAGTAAAAATACATAAATAAATAAAATAAAATTATGGTCTAAGAAGCTCTCATGAAGAGAAGAGCTTGTAAGATCATCTCAAAAATTTTTTTTGGCTCAAGACCCACGCTCCCCAAGTTCAGAGATTTTTCTGACGTGAACACTGTAGACGTTCAAAGGACCAGCGCCTGACGTAGGCTGTGCAAAAGTTCACTTTCAGCCACTAAGCAAGGGGGACTCCGCAAGGTGAAGTTTTGGGGTGCGAATTTCTGCGGCGAAAATCCCGGTTCCCCTTTTGGAGGCAGACCTCGCCCCCTAGTGGAAAGGGGTGGCGCCTCCTGAAAAGTTGTTTCTTTCATAGGACAGGAAATTTGGTTGTGAAACTAAAATCAGCGTGGCGAAATAGATTCACAGGTCTGGTGGAGCTGTCAGATTTTCCCCACCGGGCAAGGAAGGCAGTCGGTTGTGTGTGTGGTGCCGCGGGGAACCCTGTGGTGGGAAGGACACCCTCAGGGTGGAGTCTCTGGGCGCAGGAGGGGGGGCGTGCGCAGGAGGGGGGGGGGGCAGACGTCCTGCGTTTGGACCTCCCAAGAAGCCTCTTAAAGCGCAGGTGCCTAGGCGTCCCCTGGACTGCAACGTCAGCCTCTGCGGCTGGGGCCTGGCCACCTCCTCTTGCACCAGCTCCCAGGGGATTCAGGTGACGCCTTCCATCCAAGAGCCCTGGACCGGGATACCCGCCTGCTCCCACACCAGTGGGCCGCCTCCCCCCCGCCCCGTCCTCCACCTGCAAGGATACTGCCCGCCCTCCAAGGCCCATGTACGTGCTACCTTCTCAGTGCCATCACCCTCACCCCGTCCCAAAGCCCCGGTCAGAATCACATGGCCTTTCACATGGGACACGGCCCTACGCGGCATGGTCCTGCATGCCCCGGATGTTCAGGGCACAGTTTTATTGAGAATAAGGTAGGCGTTCATTCAATACTTGAATTAAGTACCCTAAAACATTTCGCCTCTTCTCATTGGTCATGGAGGGAAGTGGAAACACATCGGTCCTGTGGCCAGCCCTGAGTGGCCCCCAGCTCTGTCACTCTGAGGAGCCTTGGACCCCTCAGTGCCTTACTCTCTGGGGCTCAGCTTCCACTCTTGCCAGATGTGGAAGGTACAGGTAACTCATGAAGGGTTAGGAGAATTCCATGAGAAGGTGGGTGGCAAGTGCCTAATGGGTCAGAGGTGCTTGGTAAGCATCTGCCAACCAGAACTGTCCCTCCAGCTCGCTGGGCCTCGGTTTCCCCCACTGTACAATGAGCAGGTAGAAATGACATCCAAGGGCCCCTCTCGTTGCCAGTCAAGTGCTTCTTCCTCCTGCCCTTCCGTTGTTGGTCCTGGAGGCAGGAGATTCCTACCCTTTCTTTGGGGGGCTGCCTTCCTCCTACATCCCGGGCTTTTGGACCCTCACGGCTTGGCTATGCACCTCAGGGAGATAGTTTTGGCATTGCTGCTTTGCGAGTTTCTCGAACTCCTGCGGGGTCCGGGATCACGAGTTTGCACGTTCCGCAGGGCTAAGCTGGCACCGTTGCATCGTTTAGATGGTGGGCGATCATCCCTGTCTCAGCAGTGTTTCCAAACAGCCTCTTCTCTCTTGGACATCTGCAGACTCACACTCGCTTTTCAGAAGGTTTTAGTTCTCACGTTCGCTGTTATCCCACAGGACTCTGGAAAAGTGCCAGGAGGCCGCTCTTTCTCTAGAGCCATTATCATCACGCCCCCACACGGCTGCACAGGGGCCGGCCGTAAAGGGGCTGTCACACGCAGCAATGGCACAGGCTCGCGCGGTCCCAAGAGGAACCGGCAATGCTCACTGAGGGTAAGTGACAGGTGACATTTAAAGTGACAGGTGACTTGTACAACTCGGCACAATTAGTTTGGAGGTGACGCAGATGACACCATTCGCTGTCTTCTTCCCCAAATACTCGCTCCTTGGTTAAGGAAATCATTCTGTTTCATCCTTAAGAATAAAATCAAGGTTCTAAGGAAGAAGCACGGCATAGTCCCATTTTGAATGGGGAAAAAAAAACCCACAAAAACTGTAAGTGCACCTACAACTGATTCCAAAAGGTTGCCTGCCAGACTTGTGAGTGATGGAGATAACAAAAAATAAAATCTAAATCAATAATAAGTTATATAATAATTTTACAATAAATAACATTTTATAATAAATAACTTTATAATAAACATAATAAAATCCCAGCGGACTTTATTTTCTTCTTGGTATTTTCTTCTTTTTCTTCGACAAGCCTATATTATTAGAAATAACATTTCCTGTTCTAAAAAAAGAAAACTGAAACTATCAGGCTTATTTGAAGACAAACCGTACCTCCCTATGAAAACATAAGTGAATCTCTTAAGATGTTGAACACAAGAACGCAGGCACGGGAGAGAGTACACTGTGTGATACTGTTGATTGAATATTGCAACTAAATGGCCAAACTAATTAATGGTGACAGTTGGGGCAGTGTTTACTTTCGAGGCGTAGTGACTGGGAGGGTAGTGAGCAGGGGTGGGGGTGTCTGGGGTGTGGATGATGCTCTTTTGGGTTTTGATCTCGGAGCTGGTTACATGTGCATGCTCACCGTATGTAATTCATCAAACTGCATCATAGATTTTTAGCATTGATTTTTTATTTTTTTTTCAAATATCACATCAGAAGGGTGCCTGGGTGGCTCATTCGGTTGAGCGTCTGACTGCGGCTCAGGTCATGATCTCGCAGTTTGTGAGTTCGAGCCCCGCGTCGGGCTCTGTGCTGACAGCTCAGAGCCTGGAGCCTGCTTCGGATTCTGTGTCTCCCCCTCTTGCTGCCCCTCCCCTGCTCCTCTCTGTCTCTGTCTCTCCATAATAAATGTTAAAAATTTTAAATATTGCATTAAAATATTATTTATCTGAATTACTGAGTACTTGGGTGCGAGGGGAGCCTCACCCTTGCCCCAGCCCTGCAGGGATGGGAAGAATTATCCATATGGGGTTTTCCAACCACCTACCCCACTGGGGCACACTTACCAACTAATCAAAATCTTTCCTATCAGGGGCTTGTCTGGAAAGCACACAGTACTCCAGGGATTTCAAACAGAATGAATATAATACAGAGAACTGATTATGGGGATGAAGGAAGAACTAAGAAGGCAAACAGAGGATGAGATAACCCAGAGACTCGCAGCAGAAGGAAGCGTGCACTGTGGCCTCTTGGCCTGAAGGGACACAGAACCAGAAGCAGGGCCATTTCATGGACGCTGGGACCATGGCAGGAGGCAGGCAGAAGCCGCGAAAGAGACACAGCTGCTGCTGGAAAACCCCTGGCTTCTCCTAGTCTCTTGTCCTTCAAGCCTCTGTCACTACTTCCCATGGGCGGGACTTGGCCAGAAGCAAGCTGGTGAGGGAGACGGGCCAGGACTTGAAGACGGGGAGCAGGAATACCCCTGGAAAATGGATCCAACTCCCAGTTCTCTGCTCCAAATCTCCCACCTTCCCACCAGCCTCCCTCCCTCCCTCCTAGGTCACTCTGCACGGGGCATCGGTCCTCTGCTGGGAAGGGGGTCCCTTCGGCCCATGTCTGATACTGAAGTGATTATTAGACAAAATTTGCCCATCTTGGTATCTGCACAGCATCAAGGATGCTCCGTCACTTTCCCAAAGACACTGGATAACATGCTGCAGTGGGCACACTTGAGATGACTCCTTGTGTAACCCGCTTCCCTTGAATGTGGGTGGAACATGTAACTCACTTCTAGTCCAGACAAAATGGGTAAGATGGTCGGATGTCACTCCCAAGATTACCTTGGTATAAGACTCTGTCTTAACAGACTGGCACAAGCAACACTCTCCTGCTGGCCTTGAAGGACAAGCAGCCATGCTTTGAAATGTCTATAGAGAAAGACTCCCAGCAGGGGACTGCAGGGGGGCCGCCAGGACCTGGGTGACCTTCTCCCAACAGCCAGTGAACAGCCAGGCCCTCAGTGATGCAACTACAAGAAAATGAATCTGCCAACACCGTCATGAACTTGGACGTGGGCTCTCCCCCGGTCATGTCTTCAGATGAGAACACAGCCCAGCTGCCACTAGACTGCAGACTTGTGAGACCCTGAGCAGGGGACCCAGCAAAGCTGCCTGGACTCCTGACCCACAGCAGTTGTCAAACAATACCTGTGTGTTGTTTTTAGCCACTGAATTTGTGGTCCTTTGTTACGCTGCAACAGAAAACGAATCCGCAAAGTGGGGAGAAAGGCTCTCTACCTCACTTTCTCCAAACCAGTGAGCACCATTTGAAAAGGCAGATGGGAAATAAGTCACTCTGTACCTTGTAACGGCTCCCGTCCCTTCCTGCCGCCTGTTCTGGCTGAACCAAAGCTGCAAGGACAGTGGTCTGGTGTGTGCTGTGTAGCAGGCAGAGACGCACAAGTGCTCCCAACTGGAGTTTGTTGTCACTGCTGATGCGCCCGTCGCAGTGTTCCAGCTCAAGCAGCAAGTTAGGGCTGACCTCCGGCTGCTCTGAGGTCAAGGATGGTGAATGGACTCACGTCTGGTACTTTCCATCCACAAATGATACAAATATGGTGCTCTGGTTTGAAGGTCTCCCCAGAACCCCTATGTTGAATCTTAACCCCCAAAAGTGATGGGTATTTGGAAAGTGAGTAGGTTGTGATGGCCTCATTCTAACCATTATAAAGTGACCCCACGGGGCTCCTGAGGGGCTCAGTCGGTTAAGCATCTGACTCTTGCTCAGGTCACAATCTCATGGTTTGTGAGTTCGAGCCCCACATAGGGCTCTGTGCTGACAGTGCAGAGCCTGCTTGGGATTCTCTATCCTCTCTCTCTCAAAATAAAGAAACAAATTGAAAAAAAAAAACCAATGTGGCTCCAGAGGCCCCCTCGCCCCTTCCACCATGTGAGGGTCCAGCGAGGAGGCAGCCGTCTGTGAACCAGGAAGCAAGTTATCACCAGCCCCCCACCCTGAATGTGCCAGCATCTTGATGTTGGACACCCCTCAGAACTGTGTGCAGTAAACGTCTGCTGTTTGTGAGCCCCCCCGGCCTGCGGTTCTCTGTCACAGCAGCCCGACAGGGGGCCCAAGTTCTGCTGAGATCGCTCGCTGTCCACTAGGAAAGTCACCTGAATGCTTGAGCAGTCCCTTTAACGCCATTTTATTTTCTTTTATGTAGACACTGGCGAAAGAAAGAAAAATCCCACAGGTTCTTCTGGAAACTGTCAAGACACTGGGAAGATGAATGAAAAACTTGCATAGATTGGAAGGCCCACGGTGTGGATTTTCAAGGCCTAGAAGATGAAACGGAAGAAAGCAAATGGGGCTTTTAGGATGAACACGATTGCTCTCTTGGGGGGGGGGGGGAAGGCCTTAACAGTGGTATAAGCAGTCATTCCCAACTCTGGCTGCACACTAGAACTGCCTAAGGAAGGTCTGTAAAGCAAACTTTAAAACATTTAAGTATGACTTAGATACAATAAAGTGCACACATCTTAGGGGTTTGGCTCGGTGAATTTTCACGAGTGAGTACACCTGGGTGACCGCCACGCCGATCACCACAGAGAACATTTCAGGCACCCCCCGAAACCTTCACGTTCCCTCCTGGCCAATATCCTGGCGCCCCCCCCCCCCTCCCTGCCCCCACCTCCACAAGGGGAAATTGCGGTTCTGATTTCTGACATCGCAGAGAATAACTTGGGAAGCTTTAAACAACACTGATGTCGGGCCCCACTGCGGAATACATCGCCTCAGGAGCTGGGTGGCGCGCAGGCCCGTGGACCTCACCAGCAGCCCAGCGTGCTGATTTCTGATGCGCAGACGGGACAGGGAAGGACCCCCTGGCTTAAAGCTGAGTCCCACTCCCTGCGGGGCACCCAGGGCGGCCCCTGGACCTCCTGAAATTCACGCTCAGAGTTCCTCCTAGGACTACAGACAGGCTCTCTGGCAGACTTTGGATTTTACCCGTCAGGAGCCAGGCCAGGTACAGAATCCGCCCGGATGCTTGTGCCGGCCACTGAGCCAGGTGGGCCAGGCCACGGATCTTGGGGCACGTCACAGGGGATGTCCAGGCAACAGCAGAGGCGATGGTGGCAGGCACACTCCACCAAACCTCCCCTCCTCCCAAAACAGGACCCTTTGACATTTACAAACTGGATCTGGCGTGATAGTGATAGCTTTCCACACCCTCAGCTTTTTATTCTAGGTTTCTCTTGAGCGTGATGTGGAGCTGTGACCGTCTATTAAGAAAGCGAGCAAGCTTCCCCTGTGGACCACTGGAGATGGAAAGCCAGTGATCGCCCAAAAAAAGGAGTGGTGGAGAGAAAGTGCAAAAAAAGACATAAAAGAGAAAAGAAGTCAAAGGCAAACACTCACGTGGCTTTTGCAGGACGGCTTGGAGAACCCAAACTTCTGGGTGATCTGGTTGGTCCTGAACTCCTGCCACTGGCCATCCACCAGGGTCTGGGCTCTGATCTCGTACTTCACCAGGCGTTCCGCCCGCAGGCTGACGGGGCCGTGCTCGCAGACCACGTCACTGTGCCTCACTCTCTGCAAGGAGGGTGACCCACCTTAGGTGGAACTGAAACTGGGGTGACCCAGAGTTAGCAAAACGTGGTCCGTCGACTCTCCCGTGTAAGGTGTGTGGAGAGCAAGGGGGTGCTCCCCGCAGCCCCGCCTCCTGAGAACGGCTGCCGCTGCTGAATCAGCTCGCATCTGACCCCCCCCCCCCAAAACCACCGGCAGACAGACTGGGGTCTGGCGAGCCCAGAAAAATGCCACTAAGTCAGGCTGTACCGAATTGGAAGGTCTTCACTATCGCCTTGCCAGGATTTAAAAACCAATGGAGCGTGCACACGGGTATTTCGAGGGGTGTTGTTACATAATTCATCTGCATCCAGTAAATTCCATCATGTAGGGAAATGCCTGAGTCACTGAAGACAAGAACTGACCCAAGGAAGAGATGTGACTCACTCAAGGGCATGGAAGGAGGTAGCGGCGAAGCTGGGGCTGAAGCTCAGGTTTCTGCAGGCGTGCATGTATCCATTTACCTGCTCACAATACAAACGTACCTCCCCGTGTTCCGGGGACTGTGATTAGTGGTGATAACAAAAAGACTAATGAGATACGGTTTCTCAAGGAGCTTGATGCCTTAGAGACTTACAAGGCAAATCCTAAGGGGAACATAGCGGTCCCTGATAATAGTGGTCACTGTCATTGTCGGCGTCATCATATAGTGCCTTATGCATCAGTCCCTGTTCCACATGCTTTGCACAAATGAACACAGTAATACTGCCCACAACCAAGTCAGGTAGGTCCTATTACCTTCCCCATCTCAAGGCTCAGGAAGCCAGACATGGGGAGGCTCACGGGCTTGTCAACATCATGGGGCTCACCAGGCAGCTTGACTTCGACTCTGCTCTAAAACACAGCACTCCTCCAAAAGCCTGTAGCAAGAGCACTGAGGCGAATCCCTCTGTCCTCCTGAATTCACCAGTGTCCTGTCCACCGCCCTGCTTCGCCTCTCTAAACAAGACTGTTCCCTCTTCCCTCCACTGAAGAATGATCATCTGTAAAGCATCGCCCATCACGCAGGAACAGAAGACGAACTGGGCCCCAAACGTAGAGTCGGAGTCTAGAACGGAACCCCAACTTTGCCAATAGGGGCCATATGGACCCTCAAACCTCCCAAGGTTGTAAAAATCAAATGGCCTCACAGGTATGAACATAATTAGCAGTAGGCTTACAACACGTTTCGTATTCATCATTAGCTAATGATTGATCAATTATTATTAATTTCGTATGAATTGACTCTGGATCTAAAAGACTGTTTCAGAGACACAACTTTCCTGTGCGCTGTCCTTCTTACCTGCATGTAAAAACTGTAAGAGGTAGTATCATGTCTGACTCCCTTTATCTCAAAGAAGAATCCGTATATGGCAATCACTTCCGAATGAGTTGTGTACTCCTAAGTTGGGAAGGATAAACAAACAACAAAGTGACAGGGAAAGAAACCTTCTGTATTCAAAGGCAAGAGGACACAGAAAAAGCAAATTCTAGCTGAAACAGAAGCGACTAATTTGACACACAAAAGTGACTAATTAAAACACAACAGCAATTTTAGCTCAGGAAGGGCCGAACAAACTGTAGTGACTTTACAAACCCCATGGGTTGTACTCAGTGATGATCTTAACTGCTCTACACATCCTCTAGTGGGGAGAAGGATGAGTTAGGCATGTTCTTAGATAATCTGTGGCCTGCGGACCTATGAAGCAAAGCATTTGCTCCAATTTGGATGGGCCTAAAAGATATTCCATATTCATGGTATTGCAAGGTGTCCTCCTGACCCCTGCGGTGTGTGGTCTGTCCACTTAGGCAGGTGTAGGCAAGTGAGGTGTAGACCCAGCCCATCCAGGCCTGACCCAGAGGGGAGTCTTTGATGATAGATTCAGAGCCCCGAGTCCCTGAAACACAACTTCTTTTGAGATCACTACTGGAGTGGCTTTCAACAACTGAGTACAGCAATTGCTTGGACAGCTGTGCCCATCCCAGGGAACCCAAGACAGAATGCAGCCACTAGCCCTGCATACACCCCTGGTGGCTGAGTGCCCACATACCTTGCAGCCAAGTTCCCTGACCCACTCTGCTTTGATTTGGGGGACCCATGAAAATACCCGCCCAGAATAGCTTCCCCTTTGTAACTGCCAACACAGGCTTGGAGTGGAATCTCTCCCGGAACTGTTGGCAAGTCTTGATGTTTGCGGGAAAGAGAACGGCCAATTCATCCCAGCTTGCCCAGGCCTTTCCTGGTTTCAGAACTGAAAGTCCTGCTTCCCAGGGAAACTCCTCCATCCCCGAAAAACGAGGACAGCTGGTCCCCCTCAAGGAGAAATTTTGGATGTGCACATCAGATAAATGAATGGCCTGTCCCAGGCCCCTGTCTTGCGAATTGTTTTTCCCAGGGTGTGGTGGGAACATGCAGAAGAGACATGACTATTTTCTTTTCTTCCCTGGCCTTCCTAACAGAGGTAAGAAGTGATTATACAAATGTCCTTAGCCAAGCCTGGGAGAAAACGGTCCTTCCCCTTGCTTGGGCCCAGGGGTCTGTACCTGGTTAAAGAGCATCCCGAATCTCACGGCCTGGGTGGTAAGATCTTTAACGTGGGCCATGTCACCCCCACTCTCCAGCTGAAAGACAGGTGCACACAGTTCACTGGCAATCTGACCCTGGGACACGAGCATCTCTCCCCATCTCTGCGTCAGTTCATTGATCCCACAGCCCCCACCATGCTTGATAGATAGCTCTGTCTCTGGATCCCACACTTGGCCATGGATCCAGTCTGCAGTATTTGTCGACGCCGACTATGTGCCAGGTACTGTGCTTAATGCTTTCAGAGAACGAGAGATGAGAACAAGAAAAATTCCTGAGAATTTTCCCCGGGTAAATAAAATGTGCACATAAATAGCCTGATTGTGATGCAGAGAATGATCACGCCCATAAAGTCACAAGCGTGATCCCACATGGCGGGCTCCATGACATGGCGGGATCCCACAAGGGGCAAAAGGAAGGAGGTGGGCCAGGTCAGAAGAACATGAAGAGGGTGTGTGGGGGGGGAGGGGAACTTCCTGAGGTGTCCAGCCCCAAGGACTGTCTCCCGCCTCCATTGTGCTCTGTTAGAGCAGAGTTCTGAGTTACATCCCAGAGAGGCTCGGTTCCATGGAGTCATTATCTGTTGTGCAGGGGCACCGGGCGCTGTGGTTTGCACATTACAATAGGTATTTGTTGGGCTGAATTGAATTTTAACTAGTGACTCATAAATCTTCGGAACTCAAACACTGCCCCACTTCATCTCTAAAAATGCACAATTGGAAACACAAGAACTGCAACAGTTGGCATAGGACAATTCACAAAGGGGGAAATGCCACTTGGAAAAATATCCGTATTTCCCAGTAATAAAGGGAATGCATATTGAGAAATGAGATTTCGTTGTTTGCCTCTCATTTGACAAACGGGATCTGAGATAAAAACGCCCAATTTGCTGAGCATGTACGAAGTGAAGCAAGCTCATTCATTACGGGGGGAAGAGCGTTTTGGTCCCAAACTGTTACCACATATCAAGAACAAAAATGAACATTCCTTTTTTGGGCCAGTATTTTCTGTTCTTGACAATCTCCTGCAAGAAAGTAATTCTAAGGATAGTAAAATAAACCATCACGTGCAAATACGTTCAGCCTACAGCCATGTCTAATAGTTAACAAATAGGAGCGTGGCAAATTTTCTGCACTAAAAGAGAGGCAAAGTAGTGTTGTTTATATAGCAGATGTTCTTGGTGGAAGAGTTTGCGGCCAGTAAAACACAACGAGATCTTAGTAGTGGTTGTAGGTTGTCTTTGGGTGATGGGTCTGAGGGGTATGTCTTTTCTTTCATTCAGTTTCTCTGCATTTAAAAAATGTCATGGGAATGCAAGCTGGTGAAGCCACTCTGGAAAACGGTATGGAGGTTCCTCAAAAAACTAAAAATAGAACTACCCTACGACCCAGCAATTGCACTACTAGGCATTGATCCACGGGATACAGGTGTGCTCTTTCGAAGGGACACATGCACCCCCATGTTTATAGCAGCACTATCAACAACAGCCAAAGTATGGAAAGAGCCCGAATGTCCAACGATGGATGAATGGATAAAGAGGATGTGATTTATACACACAATGGAGTATTACTCGGCAATCAAAAAGAATGAAATCTTGCCATTTGCAACTACGTGGATGGAACTGGAGGGTATTATGCTAAGCGAAATTAGTCAGAGAAAGACAAAAATCATATGACTTCACTCGTATGAGGACTTTAAGAGACAAGACAGATGAACATAAGGGAAGGGAAACAAAAAGAATATAAAAACAGGGAGGGGGACAAAGCATAAGAGACTCACAAATATGGAGAACAAACTGAGGGTTACTGGAGGGAGGGTGAGAGGGGGGAGGGGCTACATGGGTCAGGGGCACTAAGGAATCTACTCCTGAAGTCATTGTTGCACTGGATGCTAACTAATTTGGATGTAAATTAAAAAAAAATAAAATTAATTAAAAAAATTTCAGTAACAAGCACAGGTTACGTGTGTGTCCATGGGGGGGGCGGGGCTGGGCCAGGAGGGCGGGGCAGCCAGTGGTCCCAGACCCCCCCCTCACTCTCCAGGTCAACAGTGCACATGCCCGCACATGCCCGAAGCACCTGGCTCCGCCCAAGCCTCCTCCCTCCGCGCCCCCCCCCCCACCCCCGCCAGGCTTGAATCTCTCCACTCCCCTGAAGGAGGAGCCAGAAACATCCCGACCTCAAAGGCTCAGAGGTTTCAAATGCAAAACACGTCTCCAGAGAAAGCCAGGTCAGAAAAGCAATAAATTTCAATAATTGTTTCCTTGCTGAGCTGGCAACTCACTGCGTGGTAATGGTTGGCTGTAACCCGGATCAGCCAGGACTCCGGGAAGAAGTTAATGTGCCTTAACTCCTCCAGATTTTTGCCTTGGAAGAAACACAAAGAGAACATTTTTATAGATTTATTCATAACAGAGCCACAGAAGTCTGATTTGCAGAGAGAAAAAGGAGGAAGTCAAGGGTTGAGGATTAGAGGGCCTGGCCAGGGCCCCCCGGGGGTCACAAGGTGTGCAGAGCCCAGATGGACCGGCACAGAGCACTTTCCCCCAGAGTGTTCAAGGCCCCCTGGCCGAAATCCTGCCCAGGAAGGGAGGGCTGAGTTCGGATCATCAGTGTCTTTGGGAGCGTCTAGAAGCAACTTGGACAAAACTACCTGGGGTCCATCAACCATTCCTGGGTTTTAAAGCTATGCGTTTTATCTGGATAATTGGAAATGGCTTTGAAAACTTTCCCAAATGTGCTTTTATTCACAAAGGTCTGGGAGGGGGGGCACCCGGGCAGCCCCAAAACACACTCCCCAGGGGGCTTCCTCCTCTTTCCAAGTCACAGATGCCTTCCCCCAGGCCCAGCGCAGGAGGCTGAGAAAGCCAGGTCTGGCGCACAGGAGTCTCCTCCCCAACCACAGAGCAAGTGACCTGGAGGGGACGCCGCTCTAAGATGCAGGGCGCGTGGCTAGATGACAATAACACAGCCCTTGGAGGCTGCACATACTTTCACAATCCATAAGTCCCTTCATCCAATATCATATTTCACGGAAGCTCTGACTATCCCCCATTTTATAGACTGGGACACTGAGACCAGGCAGTTATGTGACTTTCCCAAAGTCACACAACTTGGAGGTGACCATGCCATATCCTAGCTGATTCCTTTGGAAAGGCCTGTGGGGTATTTCCTGGGAGTTGCTGAGGGTGGGGCGGGTCCCCAAGGGCCTTCCCAGATGCACTCACTCAGGCAGGGCTTACCTTTGATGATGCCGTGCAGGCGCAGGCAAAGGAAAAGTGGCACCAAGCTCTGTCCCGTGTCCTGATCCAGAAAGGAATTCTTCCTGGAGAAGCTGAGCAGAGGTGCAAAGAGGAACAAGAGACTGTCATTAAACCTCCTTTCTGGAATTGGCGAGGGCTAACAAGAGTCATGTCAAAGAGACTAGTGGTTTCACCCGTCAGGGGTAGATGTGCTTGGTTCTCTCTGGATGGGTGAGGCGTGCGGAAGCAGAGGGCAGCTGGGACAGCCTGGGTGAAGGCTGACCCCACAGGTGATAACGAGACACTGGTCCTAGTCCCTTGACATCCATTGCCACACTACGTACAGAGCAGGTGCACAGCACATACTGATGAAGTAAGTGACTGGCGGTAACATATGTTACTTTATGGAGGGTTTCAAGATACATTTTCTCACTTGAGCCTCACAAACTTCTTGCGGGCCAGACAGGGCAGGTGTCATGGGCTCCATTTTACAGATGAAAAAACAAAGGCCCAGTTAGGACTTGAACGCAGGACTTTGTACTCCTCCTCTACACAAGCTGCCCTTTCAATAGTGACCAACTTAGGTCCTTCAAAAGTGCCTTCTGGTAGGGTTAAAAAGAAGGAAAGCGGGTGACGAATTTCAGTAGCTGTTCTGCAGTTACCGTCGGTACTAAGCTCCAGTTAATTTCCATCCGTGCTGAAGGTCAGGGCTGGGTTGAGATCAGATTCCCTTTGCGAACACGCATACACGCGGACACACATTCACCATTCTTGTTTTGCAACAACTTGCTTCGTCACGTTTCATCAATGGGGACAACGGGAGTAATTTTTCTGAGTCCCTTTGGAAACACAAAGTCATTCCCTCAAGGCAGATCCGTATGAGACCAGCCAAGGGCGCCCGCAGATTATTTTTCCATGAATCAAGAGTGATGTTCAAATCACACCCTGTCTCAGCCAGACTGAACACACCATTGGCCCCGTGTCCCGCTGGAGGTGCCCGCCAGCCTGCTAAGGACCATTTGCTTTCAGAAGTCCTAGGAATTTCTGGGACCCTCCGTGTCCGCGGTCCCAGGAGCTAGTTTAGGGATGCTGAGGCGCGTGGGGTGGGAGAGGGGCACAAAGACAAATGAGTTGATTCAATTCAGTGATTATTTGTTAGATGCCACTGGGTGCCAGTCTCTGGTGGTAGACAGATCAGGCGTAAATAAAGGAATGCTGATGCTTTCAGGCACAGTACAGTTCTACTGATCCCGGAACCCGCCCTCCGTCAGCCTGCGCACATGTAGCTGGGCTAGTGTAGGCCGGGCCGGTACCCAGAGAACGTGATGTCTTCATCACGAGCGATGTCTTCATCACGAAGCGAGTGGACGGATAAGACTCGCTTGTTCCCTTTCCTGCCTCTCTCTCACCATTTAACGGAGGAACAAGCTAGGTGACATCGTACTGGGTGTAGGTGTCACGGAGGGAAGAAGGGGCCGAGCTGGCACAGTCCCCTCCAGCCGAGTGCTCTAGGGAATGAGCCTGCGTCCCCGGCAAGGGCACCTACGTTCTGGTACTGCCCTAAGAAGGGAGCACTTGCTGGAGCTGCTGGTTAGAGACACTTTCAGCCCAGAAAGCTGAACGGTTGAGGACAGCACGTCCCCTGCGACTCAGAAGCCCCCAGGCACCAACCCTGCAGCTTTGTGGGACGGCTGCTGGGAGGGTACAGGAAGCCAAGCCGCAGAGTCTCCCTGGAAGAGGCACTCGGACCCGACAGCCCATCAGCCAGGAACTCTCCCGACAGACCTCCCTTCCCAGAGGATTCGGGAAAGAGCTTTGTGGAGACAGGTGATCGGACTTTAAGATCCCTCTGGGTCACAGGAAAGTGGCACCGATGGTGGCTGACTTACGAGGTCATGAGTCTGCTCATCTGTTGTCTAATCATGCTTCCATGAGCTGGGACTAGCTTCCGGTCCTGGACCAGCTGGCCATCAGTCACGTGACTGAGCCTCCCCGAGCTCCAATCTCCTTCTCTGTCAAGTGGGGACAACGGCCACGTGTGTCTCCATGGGTATCAAGGAAGAGTAAAGGTGATGGTGCTGGGCACAGCTTCCGATGCCCCACAGGCACTCCGTACCTCATGATTACCACCACTGTCCTCTCGTCCCTGGGAAAGTGACCTGGACTCAAGCTGTCCAACGGCATGGAGTTGTTTTTGGTGGCATTCATTGTCACTGCCAGCCTCTGAATTGCCCAAGCCTTGGGCCATCCCAGAGGAAGAAGATGGTGGCTTCAGCTGTTGATTTTCTAAAATCTGAAAGCATCGGAGGGATGTGGTCCAGCACCTTGAACCGATGCACACAGCCCTGCCCTTGGAGACGGGTGAGGCCGACTGTTGCAGAGCCAGGACTCTACCTAGGCCTCCTGAGAACAGCTCAGTGCGTTTTCCATCGAACCCGGCTCCTCTCCACCGTCTGAAGGCAGAGGCATCCTCTACTCTCTGGCCCGATGATGGGCTCATTACCCCAACCCAATGTGACAGGAAGCTAACACAAAGCTGGGGGGCCTCTTTGCCCGGCTCTGTTGGTGGGATCAAATGCTGGCCTGGCTTCCCCTGGCACTCGATGCCATCCGGGCAAAGATCCCTTTGGGTTTAGCACTGACTTTTCTGGAACGAACGTCAGGCCATAGTGTCTGCCTCCTACAGGTCTTCAAGAAACCCTTGGGGCATGACCCCTTTGGGGAGGACAGTTCATAGGTCCCTGAGACTGAAAGACATGCCCAGGTTGGCTCTGGGTCCTGCTTTCAAGGGCCCTGGGGACAACCCCCCCCCAGACTTCCTGAAAGGCAATGCCCAGGACAAGTGTCCCTCTGACTGGCACCAGTCGTAATTTTAGAGCTGCTTTTAGCCACAACCTTCTCACTTCCCCCATCCTGTCATCCGTCGGAGTCATTTATCCTTCCTGTGTGTCTGACTCAGGGCCCCATGACCCCAGCACCTCAAATTTTAGCCTTAAAATATCCACTTTGGAATTCTGACACATGATATTCCATGGATGAGCCTTGGAGACTTTATGGTCAGGGACATAAGCCCAACACGGAAGAACAAATTCTATGTGATTGCACTTACATGAGGTTCCTAGAGGAGTTGAATTTATGGAAGCAGAAGGAGTACTGTGCTTGCCAGGGGCAGGGGGACAGGGGAATGGAGATCCGTTAATCGTTCAACGGATAAAGTTTCAGTTTGGAAAGATAAAAACGTTCTGGAGATGGAAGGCAGGGATGGTTGCACCACAGTGTGAATGTACTTAATTGCCACTCAATGACACACATAAAAGTAGTTAAAATGGCAAGTTTTATCTTTTTTTTTAATTAAAAAATTTTTAATGTTTATTTATTTTTTTTTGAGAGAGAGAGAGTGCCAGTGGGGGAGGGGCAGAGAGAGAGGGAGACACAGAATCCGAAACAGGCTCCAGCCTCTGAGTTGTCAGCACGGAGCCCGACGTGGGGCTCGAACTCACGAACTGCGAGATCATGACCTGAGCCAAAGTCGGCGGCTTAACCGACGGACGGAGCCACCCGGCGCCCCTAACAAGGCCAATTTTATCTTAATACTTTACTATCATAAAAAAGAACTAGGATTAAAACATTACTTCATTTCTGTGAAAAAATATTTGAAATAGTAGTTTTAAATGTTAAGGTGAAGCGTGAAAAAAAAAACTGCACTCTTTGAGGCAATACCTCGTGATGAGAAGGGCACATGGCTTTTTTCCAGCCGTCCCTCAGTATAGACCTGGGTGCCTTCAGAAAGCCAGCAACCACGAGCCCATCCTCTAGCCTCTTAACCCCACGGTGCGGTAAGTGAAACACTTCTGATGGCCGCTCCCACTGTCACCTATCAGATGTCACTGCCTTTCAGCGCCTCCCGCCAAGGGCCTTTTCTTCGAGTCCGAACGAACTTGCGCCTGATACATGGGTCTTGCTAATGTCCCTGCAGAAAGGTCAGGTTCTCGTCCAAAGACTTCCAGCCGGCTTGTGGCAGGAGCGGGACCCAGACTCAGGGCCACCATCTGCTAACATGCATCTTATTCACTGAACGTATTGTCTGTCTCTGCTTCCGAGGTCGTAAACGCCGCGAAGCTGGGGCTTGGCATCTGTTCTGTTTGCTCTTGTCCTCTCGGCGCCTCTCACAGGGCCTGGCGCTCAGCCGGCTTGCAATTTGTTGAGTGAATGAATTGGATGAGGAATCGATCCCGCCAACTCAGCAGCCTCCGTCCTGCCATCCCCTCCCTCCATGCGCCCATGTGTCTGTTCAAGGAACGCCAGCTGTCCCGCCCCAGCTCATGCACGCACACGTGCACACATGCACACACACACACACACGCACACACGTGTGCACACAGACCAGGCTGCTCCAGGTTGGGTTTCCTGTGCTATGGGCCCCCCTGCTGTTGCCACGCTTATTTGCCGGGTCAAGTCCTACTAGACATTCATTGAGACCCACTTCGATGTCATCTTGACAAGAAAGTCCGTCCTAACCTTTGCCCGACGGCAGAACTGGGTCTAGAAATCCTGTGTAACGATAACCTTAGCTGCCCTCTGGAGGGACCTCTTGCATTGGACGCTCTACACTTCTTGGGCTCCTTCCACGTCTCTACTCTCATTGAAGATGACACACTGGGTCCGCCCCATTTGGGTGGCAAGCCAAGAAGCCATGTGACCGAAGTGAAAAGTTAGTAAGGAATGGGGGTAATATTTAGGGACCTTGAAAAGAAAGGAGATTCAGCTTCCAGAAAGCCAGACTCTAGCGGAGCAGAGGCAATGTGGTCAGAGCAAAAGAAGAAATTTAAAAAAGGCAAGAAACACCAAAGTCCAGCGACGGGAAACCCCGTTGTCCCCACATATACCTACCCCCCTCTATAGGGCTTGGCTAATCTGAGACCAAACAATTTAATGGCGCTCATGTCCGTGACTCATGGCATATTTCAAAATGAATGTTCCGGTTAAGAGATGAGAGTTCTCACACCAGGGGTGCCCAGTTTCATGATGACTCTGTTGCCACATTTCAAATGCCACTAATTAATCACAGTAGATGCATGGCTTCTGGCCGCCCCAGCACATAGGATCACAGAGCGTCTCCCTGGAGACATCAGCAGGCTCAGGGGTCAGGGGCGCAGGCCGTGGCATGGTGGCTCTCCTCCAAGGCTCCCCCCTCAGGGTCTGGGGGGAACATGGTGCTGGGTTTGTCAGGTCAGTGCCCACCCACCCAGTCAGCACATGCTCTGGTTCCCTCTGCACAGAGGAGCTCAGAGGAGGAATCTGTCCTGTGTGCAAGTGAGATCTGGGAAGGCTTCCGGGAGGAGTCCTCGGCTAGTGCTGTCAAGGTTGGATCAGATTTGGATAGGCCCCAGGAAGGAGGGGAGACTCAGCAGCAGCGGCCAGGGAAATCCAGGCGTTGGGATCATGCGGAAAATGGCTTCGCTGACTGTTTTCAGTGACCTCCTTCAGGAAAGGTTGTAAGCCCATTGCTGGGACCCATCCTTGTGTCTAAGAAGGACCCACTTAGTGATTAACAAATCAGTTAAGGGCCAGAATTACAATCTGGAGAATCTTAAAAGAAAGGGATGTGGGGGTGCCTGGGTAGCTCAGTCGGTTAAGTGTCCATTTCTTGGTTTCAGCTCAGGTCATGATCTCACAGTTTCATGGGTTCGAGCCCCACATTGAGCTCTGTGCTGGCAGCGTGGAGCCTGTTTGAGATTCTCTCTCTCTCCCTCTCTTCTGCCCCTTCCCCACTCGTGTTGTCTCTCTCTCTCTCAAAATAAATAAACGGACTTAAAAAAATAGAATAAAAGGACGTGTCCAAAGATCTAGAAGACCCTCCACCAATTCATTGCAGAAGGATCCTGAGCAAGTCCCTTGCCTTCCCTGGCTGTTCCTCCCTGGACGGACTTTATAGATACGTTATTGAGTGAAAGGGAAGGCAGACATTAAGAAGCGTATATTGTAAGATTCTGTTTACGCAAAGTTCAAAAGCAGCCAAGACATCTGGAAAGTAAAGGAAGCCTGGATGTTGTTTTCCTTTTTCTGGGAAAGGTGGGGACTGAGATAAGACACTTTAGGTGACTGGTCGAGTCTGTCCCTCAGTCTGGGCCCTGCTGACACAGATGTGTGAGCTTTGCGGAAATCCACTTAAGGTCTGTGCACTTTTCTGTATGTATTTTATGCTTTGGTTAAAAATGTACCTTTGGGGCGCCTGGGTGGTTCAGTCGGTTAAGTGTCTGACTCTTGATTTCCTCTCAGGTCATGATCTCACAGGTCGCGGGATTGAGCGCCCCCTCAGGCTATGTGCTAATGGCTGGGAACCTGCTGTCTCCCTCTCTCTGCTCCCCACCTTCTCGCTCAAAATAAATACATAAACTTAAAAAAAAAATGCAGTTTTAAAAAAGTGAAAAACTTGCCTGCCTCTGGCCCTACTCCAACTGATGAGTTTTTACAGTTTTCCTGGACTTCTCAGACTGCTAACTGGAAAGAAAGGATGACTTCTCCTCTGTGGATGGAATCTGTGTAAGCTTTGCTTACATTTTTTGTTTTTCCTACAAGGAAATGTTAAATTTAATTCTGGCCGGTCTATTTGTTTTTCTAAATTAACCACTGCCAGAAAACAGACTGTGGGGGCCAAGGGGCGTGTGCGTGTGTGTGTGTGTGTGTGTGTGTGTGTGTATGAATGCTCCCCTCCTATGCCGTTATACTCAGCCATGAAAATAAGTTGCAAAGTGTACGTGTCTGGCTAGGTAGAGAAACTTCCCCTTCAGCTTTCTGTCAGGGTCTCTGGCATAGAGTGCATGTTCTATAACTACCGGTAGAATGAATAAAAACTTGAAAAAAAAATCAAAGAATGAAAGAACCTGGGAGAATAAACAAGGCTTGGACATATGTCTTTATTTGCAGGCATTGCTGGTATTGGGGTCGACTGTTCAAACACCTTCACTCCTAGTGTGCCTTCCAGACCTTGCTAAGACAGGTAAGAAAAGGGGCATCTGATCTATTTAAAAAAATTTTTTTAAGTTTATTTATTTATCTTGAGAGAGACAGAGAGCTCGAGCAAGGGAGGGGCAGAGACAGAGGGAGAATCCCGAGCCGGCTCCTTGCTGTGAGGGCAGAGCCTGACGCAGGGCTCGAGCTTTCGGAACCGTGAGTTCATGACCTGAGCTGAAATCAAGAGCTGGATGCTTAGCCGACTGAGCCACCCAGGCGCCCCTACTTTTACTCAATTACCGTTCCAAACCCTCCAATCCGGGCGCCAGGCCGGCCAAGGCCACAGGCACGGCTGCAGCGTGGCCTTGTTTCCAGTGCCTCACAGGGCCCCACTAGCTTGTGTTCGGGCCACTTGTCCCACTGCTGCACGTTACAAAAGTACGGTCCCATTTGGGAAGTCCCCATATTGTGGTGGCCTCAAGATGTCCACTCTGACCACTGGGAGATCCCTCATAGATCACTCTGTCATTTACACTCTTTCATCAATACACGTAACTTTAAAAACCGGGCCAAAGACTCAGCTTCCTTGATCCTCATTCCGAAGCCTATGAACTGTCTCCCAGGGGGTCTACTCCTCTGCCTCATCTTTTAGCGTCCCTGGCATGTCCCGTGGCCACAGAGACCTGACCAGCTGTTCCCCTTGGTGCCTCATTGAGCCGTGAAGGTCAGCTCCCCTGGTGACCCGACTCTGGCCCACGCTGGCTGTGACTCCCGGCAGCCTCCCTCCTCCACTAAGAGCAGAAGTGCCTTCTCGCAGCTCCAGCCTTCAGGCCGCCAGCTCCTCTGGGCCAGCGGCCCCAAGACCCTGCCCTGCTGCGGGGCAGCCCCGGGGATCCGCAGGAAGGGATAGTAAACACCGAGCAAGGCACCCAGTACCCACTGCCATGTCCGGGGTAGACATCACTAACCAACCGAGACGTTATTTCTCCCCGAGCCTACAGAAAGCCTTGGAACCCTTCCTTGTCTAGAACACCAAGCAGGCACCCGCCATCAGTCATCTGGCTACAGACCCTGTTACAGACAAGGTGTTCTCTGAATTTTGCATCAGCATATTACAACCCACTTCCGTGAGGGGAACCAAGCCACACAAAAGCGATTGCTGGGGGCACCTGGGTGGCTCAGTCAGTTGAGCGTCTGACTTCAGCTCAGCTCATGATCTCGCGGTCTGTGAGTTCGAGCCCCAGGTCGGGCTCTGTGCCGACAGCTCGGAGCCTGGAGCCTGCTTCGGATTCTGTGTGCCCCTCTCTCTCTGCCCCTCCCATGCTCATGCTCTGTCTCTCAATAATAAATACATGTTAAAAAAAAAAAAGCGATTGCTGGAAACTCATCCTTCAGAAGCTCTTCCATGCACAGCACGGTGCCAGACAAGCTAGGGGTGTGATAAAGGCCCACAGACCCTTCCTTGAAGCTGCTCATGATGTCCCCGGGGGACATCAGTGGTCGTCAGGCTCTCAGGGGTCAGAGAGGCTCTCAGGGGAGGCCCCACCGTGGACAGACTGGCAGCGGGGGCAGAACGGGTGGGAGTTACATTAGCAGGAGAAGCAAGTGCTGATCCCCAGGCTGAGTCTGGAGACTCAGGGGACACACATTTGGGAGGCGGAGGCCATGGATGAGGGAACACCTTAAAGGTGCCACTGTTCTAGGGCAGAAGAGCGAGCTGGGATGAGAGGAGAGTCGCCCACAATCCTAAAAATGGGCACGTGGTCCTCAGAGTCGGGGGTGCGCCTGGACAGCTGCAGGGGAAGAGCCCCCAGGCCCAGACCATCTGTCTGTTCTCCCTGGGGCACCAAGCTTGCTGGCGGGGAAGCGGGAGGGAAGGCAGGCGCACAGGCTGCTGGGAGTCCCCCGCTGTGCTGCAGTCAGAGAACACGGGGCCCCCCAGTAGAAGGTACTGGGACCAAAGGGAAACTCACAAATGGTTTCCAACAAGGAACAATGTAGCATCGGGGGCTTGGGAAATGCCAGGCGTGGGAGGTGTGAGGTCAAGAGGCAACCAGCGTAGGTTCAAGAGGAATGGAAAAGCTAATGATGGTGAGGAGGAGCCCTGGGACTCCAGCTCAGGAAAATCAGGCGCACCCTCCTCTCAGCAGGGGGCCACCCCCTGAGAGCCTCATTCCCTCTGTTTCTACCGCATTAAAAGCAGTTTCCACATTCCAGCTCATTTCCTACCTCCCGATTCTAAGACATTCCCAGTATGAAAGTTAACCTGGAACCAGAGAGCAAGTTTTCCTGGTTGTGCATGACTCACTGGAAAAAGTGTCTCTTGGGCTATTAAAAGAGTGGGGGGTGGTTAGTAAAACATTTGCACTCAAAGCAAATTATATAGAAACTAAGCAAAGTGCATATCATCCTGGCACTGAATACCGCTTTCCCCAAAAAACGAGACAGGAAAAATGGGCTCTTTAGTTAACATGGTGCACAGATGTTCCAGAAAAGGATTCACTGCTTCAGAACAATGCAAACGGAACTTGGCTTGATCAGGCCAAGCCACTGACGAATAGGTGGAAGATGTGTTTATCTGCTAAACTCACACGTACAAAAGGAATGGAGCCCCTTTGCTCCCTTGAACACGCCTTATCGTGCCTGGAAACCCCATTCCTGCTGAGGTGGGGAGCCGATGCCTAAACCCGACAATGAAAGTGATGCCGTCTGTCACTTCCTCCAGGCAGACCCCCTGCGGCCCGCCTGGGACTGTCTGTAGCTACAGGGCCACCACACTCCACAGCCAGCTCGTGTGATGTGAGCATACATACAAAGTTTTAATCGAAGCTTTATAAAGAGGCATGAAAGGGAGCCCATAAACTACCAGTTTCGCCCTGCCGCCCACCCTGCTCCCCTGTGCCCAGGCTGCCACTGCTAATGGGGGCACTCTTGATAGGACAGATAGAAAACACTCACAGCAGAGGGCAGCACGGGGAGGGGAAGGCGCACTCCAAGTCCCCTGCTAACAGCAACACTGAACCTAGAGGTAGCCTCAGGATCTTTCTGAACACAGCGCCCAGGGAGCTATTACTGAACCAGCTGAGTGGACACAAGAGAGGATATCCAATCGGCCATTCTAGGAATGGGCAGCAAAGTGTCTTGGGATTTCCGCAGGCCGAGTTCAAGTCAGACCCCGTCCCTTACCACTTGTGTGATCTCTGACAGGATAGTTCATTTCCACCTCGGTTTAGTCATCTGTAAAATGGGAATGACAAAGCAAGCCCCGGAGTCTTTTACAGATGAAATGAGATTACAAATAGAAGGTGCTGTTGTCGGGGCGCCTGGGTGGCTCAGTCGGTTAAGCACCTGACTTTCCCTCAGGTCACGATCTCGCGGTTCATGGGTTCAAGCCCCACATCGGGCTCTGCGCTGACAGCTCGGAGCCTGCTTTGAATTGATTCTGTGTCTCCCTTTCTCTCTGCCCCTCCCCTGCTCATGCTCTCTCTCTCTCTCGCTCACAAAAATAAACATTTTAAAAAAGAAGCACGTATCAGAATTAGTGAGCATAATTAAATGGTGAACATTAAACTGTAGTTATTTTTTACTGAAATTTTGAGATACGCAATTATTAGAACGCGCAATTATTAGAACTTATAAGTTTAGAGAGGATAAGAAACTTAAGTTAATTCTATGAAACTTTTGTACATTCAAATGCTTTTTCATTTGTTCAGAAAATTCAGAATTTTGTATGCTGTTGTGAAATATAAGTGAGGACAACCTGGTCTAATTTAGGTACCTTTTTTAAAGTTTATTTATTTACTTACTTAGAGAGAGAGAGAGAGAGAGAGAGAGAGAGCGAGTGGGGGAGGGGCAGAGAGGAAGAGAGAGAATCCCAAGCAGGCTCTACACTGTCAGCGCAGAGCCCGATGCAGGGCTCAAACCCAAAAATCATGAGATCATGACCTGAGTGGAAATCCAGAGTCAGACCCTTAACCAACTGATCCACCAGGCGCCCCCAGGTACATTTAAAATACGATGTTTTTGGGGCGCCTGGGTGGCTCAGTCGGTTAAGCGTCCGACTTCGGCTCAGGTCACGATCTCTCGGTATGTGAGTTCGAGCCCCGCGTTGGGCTCTGGGCTGATGGCTCAGAGCCTGGAGCCTGCTTCCGATTCTGTGTCTCCCTCTCTCTCTGCCCCTCCCCCGTTCATGCTCTGTCTCTCTCTGTCTCAAAAATAAATAAACGTTAAAAAAAAAATAAAAATAAAAAAATAAAATAAAATGCGATGTTTTTAAGGTCAGTGTGGTTTGGTAATACATTTTTCTAAATAAAAGGAGTACTTCGTATAGCATGTCTTTTGCTGGACAGAACGTGTTCAGAAGCACATGAGTATCTCTTATGATCGCACCTACATGTTATTCACGTTTTCAAGTATGTGAGCCGTTTCCAGCGGCTCAAGGACACCCCAAAATCTTAGGTCCCATAAAGAAAATTGCATTCTGTGCACTCTAGATGATGATGCTATCAAAAATCACGTCACTGACGCTTTTCCTCCATGATATTACGAGTACAGAAACCCGGCATATGTGCGTTTCATCAATCAACACGAAGTCCTGTTACCTGGTAAAAAATGCCAGCACCGTTTCCTGCACAGGAACTGTCTGCACTTGGGGGTTCAGTTGCAAGAAGACCCACAAAAGTAGCGTTTTCAGAAGATGAAACTCATCAAAAGTGAACAACCTGGCCGAAATAAGAGAAGACATTTCAGGAATAGCAAAATCTCACACGATTTGTAAGAAAGCAGAAAGTTAAAAGTGAGTTGAGGTCTGAGGCAATACCACCCCCGAGTCTGTCGGTCACTTCAGCCAGAGAGAGATGAAGTGACCTTCTCAGGGTCACTGGGACAGTGAATGGCAGCGCTGGGATGTGACCCTCGGCAGCCTGACGCCCACCAGCTGTGCCACCAAAGCCACGGGCAGCATTTAATGAGCCCTTACCACAGACAGGTGTGTGTGAGACGTGTTTGGATGTTTCTTTCATTTAATTCCACACAGCAATCCTGCAAAGTTGCGATACATTCCTTATATGGATATGTGAATTCAGACTGGCCCTATGTTTACTTAAAATTTTAATATTTTGTTCAGCGTGGGTTTTGAGGGGGGGAGGGGTGAAGGGAAAGGGAGAGAGAGAGCATCGCAAGAAGGCTGCATGCCCAGCATGGAGCCCGACTCAAGGCTCCATCCCGGAACCATGAGATCATAACCTGAGCTGAAATAAACAGTCAGATGCTTAGCCGACCGAGCCACCCAGGCGCCCCATTCATTCATTGTGTTTTTTTGCATTACTGTCGATTTTAAAGTATCGCACTACAATATACTTTATCTGAAGACTGAGGGTTGTTTTGTGTCCCCTGAAATTTTGCACCCGAGGTTAGTGCCTCACTCATCACCTTCTAGTCCCAGCCCCGACTGAGGGCTAAATAGCTTATCCAAGGTCACAGGACCCTGGGGTCAGACCTGGCGTGGCTCCGTTCAGCCCCATGCTGGCTGTGGAACTTCCTGCAGGCTGCTGGGTGGCCCCCCAGCCACTACGCCCTCATCTGCAGATAGTGGTGACAGCCAACGCTCAAAGTCTACGTGAGTGACAATGCTGAGTTTTCCTGTCGCTGCGGTAACAAACTGCTATGAACCAAGTGGCTTAAAACAACACACATGCATTATCTTACGGTTGTGGAGGTCAGAAGAATAAAAATCGATCTCACTGAGCTAAGATCCAGGGGTGGGCCGCCTTCTTTCTGGAGGCTCTATGGAAAATCATTTCCTTGCTTTTTCCGGCTTCTAGAGGCCACCCACATCCCATGGCCTGTGGCTCCTTCCTCCACCCTCAAGCCAACAGCATAGTGCCTTCCAATCAATCTCCTTCTGGTTCTGATCCTCCTGCCTCCCTCTTCCATGTGGAAGGAGCCTTGTGATTATCCTGGGCCCACCTGGGTAACCCAGGACGCCCTCCCCAGCTCAAGGTCATCCATCCGCAATGTTTTTCCTCTTTGCCATGCAACTTAACAGATTCACAGGCTCTGGGGGTTGGGATGTCGACATCATCGAGCTGACCACACACGTACAGCTTGCTCAGTGCAGTGCCTGGCACCTAGGAGCGTGCTAATGAGTGGCCGCTGGGACTCGTAAGTGCCAGGGCCAGGTCCTGGCTGCAGAACCCACGCTTGGCCTGCAGCGGCATGAGACTTCTTATCAAGAAACAAGGGGTGAGAAGGAGCGAGTGTCGCTCCCCACGGTGTCAACTCTGTAAAGGAAGGGTGTTTCCCAAAGAGGTTCTCTAAACAGCCTCCAACAACTTGATTATCTGAGAAGTCATTTCGGTGTTTCTTAACCCCCTCGATATTTCCGGTCTTGACCACAGGAATGGCACGCTGGCTTCGAAACCTGTCACGGCCTCTGCACCCACAACTTTGAGTGGTCTTGGTGGGTGGGACCCAAGCTAAGTAGGGACTCTAAAGAACAATGGAAATGTCACCCACCCACCTTTGACACTATTTCTGATCACAGAATGTCTCTTTGCTCTGTTTTCAGGTTACCTACAGATGCATGGGCTTTGACTCTGGCCAGACAGGACCAAATTTGTCACTGTCTGGGCAATGACAGTGAGGCAGGAGGGCGGATGTCACAGCCACTTGATATGATGTGCCTACATAGAACTCCACAGGGACACCAACCACCTCTGGGCTGGGGAGCTACGTGACTCCCGGTGTAGAATCCAAGCCCAAGGTTCCCAAGCCCAGAAGGTTCTTTGGGACCTCTCCAAAGAGGAACAGGCAGCAACACAGGAGGAGTAATTGGGGCTCCGTGAATCAGGATTCTGGTTTTACTTTCATTGTGAATGGTAATTGTTCAAATAAAGCCCTGTCTTTAGACCAAGTACCAGTACTCGAAAGTATTGGCTCCTGCTCAGGACACTCAGACATATTTTCATTTACATAAGAGCCCTGATGGCCTCAATCAAAACAGGACTTACAGAGTTCTTAAACTTCCCTCGGGGAACATCTGAGCTGTTCTCCCTGTGTTTACTGGGGCTCACTAATAGCCATTGGGAGGCAACTGGCATTTATTCTTTCAGAGAAGAATGCTTCTAACAAGGCACTGTTGGTCTTTTTTTTTTTTGAGAAAATTGTATGTAAATAATAAAGGCCCCCCCTTTGAGTATAGAGAACGCCGTCTCAACGCAAACAAGAAACCACGAACAAGGGTACCCACGGCAGCATCGATTGCCATGACAAAAAATGAAGCAAAATAAATCAAACGGCCATTAAGAAGGGAATGAAAAATTGCTCTCTATTCATTCTATGGAACCCTGTACAACATCAAATTTAAAATGCTAATCAGATATGTAAGTATCAATACGGAGAGAACACATCGCATCATGTTAGTGAGTAAAGTAAGTGGCAGAACATTAAAGTCACTATGAGAACACTTATTTGAAGTTTAAGCCTTTGCAAAATGTTATTTATGGACACACATATATGTAGTGAGACTATAATCACACGGATGAGTTCGCGCGAGCCCATGACAATGGTCTGAATGTCTTTAGGGAGGGAGGGAGGGAGGCAGAGAGAAGGGAAGGAGAATAAGGCTGGGGAGGGTGCACAGTCGAGTCCTGCTTTATTGGTAATGTTTTCTTTCTTATGACAAAATGTCAGTGTTCATTTTGGGAAGTGGGCCCAACTGTGATCTTCCTACATTTAAAAGTTTTTTCTACAAGGAAAAATAGATCCATCAATATCCTTATTGATCTTGATTATCAATAAGGAGAAATGGGTTAGGCTGGTAATGACCTGGGGTTTTGGGGCCGCCCGGACCTGCGTTCAAATCCCATTTCTCATGCTACATGGAGGGAGCCTGGGTCAATCTTTGCATTTCCTGTAATCTCCATTCCACAGGTAAGAAAGCAGGTAACAGTACCCACCTCACTGGGTGGCTATAGGAATTAGGCTGATAACCCACTCAGAGTGCTCTGTATGCAACAAGTGCTCAATAGTTAGTAGGTATTGTTGCGATTAGCCAGAGAACCACCAGCTTCAGGAACTATTACTTTTTTTTTTGAGAGAGAGAGAGAGAGAGACAGTGATGAAGGGGCAGAGAGAGAGAGGGAGACACAGAATCTGAAGCAGGCTCCAGGCTCTGAGCTGTCTGCACAGAGTTTGACACGGGGCTCGAACTCACAAACTGCGAGATCATGACCTGAGCCGAAGTCAGACAACCTAAGACTCAGCCCCCCAGGCGCCCCAGGAACTATCACGTTTGAGAGACATGCCCCGTGGCGTTCCAGATGTTAGTGGGAAAGCTGTTGGACAGGCCTGATGTGGAGGACGGGGGGGGGGGGGGGGGGGGCTTCTCTTGGGAATTCTTGAGCCCTCAAGACGTGTGGTGTCCTCGACAGGAAGCCAGGGAGAAGCGGGCACACCCCCGTTGCAGGGGCGGCAAGGCAGCCTTCCTGCTGATAGGAACCAGACAGCTTGCCAAGTTTTCCATGTTCCTGAGTCTACAAGGAGCTTGGCTTCCAGAAAACTCGGAATGAAGCTTTCATAATATTAGAGTTAGTGCAACAGGGTAACCTAGTGGTGACCTCTAAAGACAAAATGAACTGAAAACCCAAGGCCCAGGCAAAGAAATTAAAACCAGAGGCCCTGGAGGCTAGTAAACCGGTGTGTATTTTATGCGAGGTCATTTATAAAATGGAGAGCAAAACCCAAAGGGAGCTGAGGTCAAAGGGACTTCAGAAAGGGAAGGTGAACAGCCCAGAAGTTGAAGCACCTGCTGAGAAGGATGTTGTTCCGATGATGCTTAGAAACCCAAACACCAGGGGGTGGGCCACAGTGTACCTTCCTGGGCCCTGGGGATGCGCCATCCCCGACCTCAAGAGTTGGCGTGGCCACACGGCTGCTCTGGCGTCATGTGACTTGCCAGGACGACCCAGATCTGGTGGAGTTCTGGTTGCCGGGAAGCCTGGTCTCTGTGACGAATGAAGAGACGTTGCGGCATGGAGGGTGTGAGCCTGGACCTTGGAGCCTGAGTCCCAGGTTGGAGCCCAGCCCTGCCTTTTACTGTCCCTCTTATCTTAGGGGCAATAACTACCTATCGCATAGGGTTGTGGTGGTTGAAAGGCACAGTGCACAGGGCTACACACATAGCCCAGTGTGCTCGGTAACAGCGAACTCGTCCAAAGGTTTGTTCTTCATTAGCTGCGGTCCAAAGTGCCAGATCCACCAGCCAACAAGTGCGCCCAGATGAGGAACCCGAGCCTGGGTGAATGTCTAACAATCCCGCCGGGCACGGGGTGCGGCCAGGCCCTGTCTTCCAGCACCCTCTTTTCCCCACCTCCCTCCAGCTTTAAAGCAGGCGGTCACCGGACATCAACAGGGCGGGTGAGGAGAATGTGCCCCGGGGAACACGAACACGAGTCTGGGAGCCGTTAGCCCGGTCTCTCCAAGGCACACGGGCCCCATGACATGCTCAAGGCCACACAGGGTCTCCTCCAGCTGCCGGGATGGCTCTGGGTTGTGTGGACACAGCTCCTGGGGGAGGGGCCCGAGGAGCAGGACCCAGTTCCCAGCTCTGTCATGTCTCTCCAAGCTTGTGAGTCTAGACGCTTGACGTGGAAGGTGCTTGACCTCTTTTCCTGCCTAGTGGACATTTTGTAAGGCCTGTTCCATCACCAAGGTTCTGGCTGTGGTCAGACAACTTTTCCCTTTTCTTGGTCAAATACTACCAGGGTGCGACAGCTCAGTCTTTCCAAGGGAGGGACAGTGTTACGAAAAGTCTAAGGGATGCCTTGTTTACCTTTTCCTCCACGGTTGTGTAACCTTTCCTCTGCCGGAGGTTGGGGAAAAGCATCAGGGAGTAGGGCAGAATGACACCAGGAGTGCCCCCCCCGAGGGCCCCAGAAGTGTTCCTGGACTGGGTTCCTGAGGTCTTCCTGCTAATATGGTCTCCCTCCACACCAGAACTCTGTTCTACCAACCACATTTCTCTGTAAGTGCGAGGGCCTCACAAGCCACTTAGTAAATTCAAACCAACAGTGGAATGAATCTTTGCAGATCTAATTTCTGATATCAGATGCTTTCCACCACACGACCACGAGTAAACATTCCATTTCTAACATACGGTTAAAATGTTTAGTGGAATTTACTTCTCACTTTTGAAACCTACCCAAAGGGAAAACAATCTCGGTACCTTGGCAATGGGTATCGAGAACCTTTTCAAGAGTCCCAAAGAGTCATGGCAAGTAAATGCAATATGTGATCCTAAACCAGATCCCGCACTGGGGGGAGGAATGTTATAAAGGACGGCACTGGGCTAATCATGTCAAGGCATTAACATCAACGCTAAATTCCCTGAAGTTGACAACTGCATTGTGATTACATTAAAAGGTTCTTTCTGTTAGGAAATAAACACTGAAGCATTTAGGAGACAGGGTACATGATGTGTGCAACTTACTTTCAGAGGGTTCAGGAAAAACTAGGTGGGTACACAGTTACACCTACAGATGCAGATGATCAAACAAACAGCAGAAACTGAACAAAATAGGGTAAAGGGTATAGAGATATTCTTTATACTGTTCTTGCCATCTTGATTTGTTAGAAATTATTTTCAAATAGAATAT
Source organism: Panthera onca (assembly GCF_046562875.1). Classification (NCBI taxonomy): domain Eukaryota; kingdom Metazoa; phylum Chordata; class Mammalia; order Carnivora; family Felidae; genus Panthera; species Panthera onca. The sequence continues at coordinate 9,740,159 of NC_138349.1, forward strand.
TTTTTAGAATGCTTTTTACCTGTGACCAAACCAGAAAGTCCTGTTGACTTAATAATGTCACTTCTAGAAATTTCATATGGGAAGATATCTGGGATGAAGACAGAAGGAGGTACGTTGAAGGAGGTCACCAAGGCACTACTTTCATATTGATAAAACACTGGAAATAAGCCTAAAAGGCCAAGAACTGGGGACGTTTCTAGGAACTGGGCTGGAGGGGAGCAGACTGGTGGGTACCAAGGAGCTCGGCAGGGCTGAGATCCAAGGTAGCCCCCGTGGGTGCCTCACGGCCGGTGAGATGTTGGGGGTACGTGGGCATGCCAAAATCTCTTTGGCTAGAGATGTTCTTGGAGGGGGTCAAGAGCTGACACAACACCCCGAGTCAGAGGTCCCCGCAGTGGTCCAGACAACAGATGATGGAGATCTCTGGCTGGTGCCTGTGGAGAGAAGCCCTTGGAGACGGGCTGGGTCTGAAAGTGCTACTGACGCAGTCGGGGCGGAGGGCCACGTGATGGTTCAGAAGGCCCCCCCAAGATTCCAGTTTGATCAGCCGCTAAAGGAACACAGGGTGGGGGCCCCCAGGGTTGGGTTTTAGCTCGAGCGTCAAACAGAGAGTCTGGTGTCTGGGTCACATCTGTTCAGGAGAGGGCTCAGGGCTAAAGGCAGGAATCAATTTAGGACGAGAGTGCTTATTTTCTGTTTTCTGCATTTCCCTGTTTTCCATTTCCCACAGCGGGTGTATATTAATGTTGTCAGGATTTTTTAACATTATGTAGGCAATTACTGAATGAACCACCATGTGGGTCACGGGACAGCGGGCACCCAGAAGGTCCTCACCCCAGTGAAGGAGCGTGAAGGGATCTTGTCCCCATCCCTACCCACAGTGCCCTGTGTTTCAGCCCCCACCCCGGCCAGCTGTTCCGGATGGTGGGGAGTTTGGGATGGAGGACGTGTAGGACACCTGGCATGGCCAGCAGAGGTGTGGATGCACCCTGCTGGAGCACCCCCCTCCCAGGACCGGCCCTGCTGCCCCAGGCCCACCCCAGGGACGGCTCCTGGTACCCGCCCCCCCCCCCCCCCCCCAGCATAGCACCCCTGGGCACCAGCTCTGACCTGGGGGACCGCAGTACTCTGTGAAGCAGCTCCTGCGGGATTTTCCGGAGGTGGATCTGTGTCCCTACCAGAGGGACCAAGTTCATTTCCAGCCACTTCTCGCAGGCAGTGGTGAGCTGCTCTTCCTTGTACTGCGAAGGCAAGAAAAGCCAAGGATAGATAAAGCGATCCCTGAACTCTTGGCGCCCTCTGCTGGCCTGTGACAATGCTGCCTGGTGGTCTGACCACAGGACTTGCACACTGAAATCTCTGGGCTGAAGTCAGTCACGGATCATGGAAGGGCCTGCAGGGTGTACCCCAGATGGAGTGCTGAGGCTGGTGGGGGGCACATACCCTGACATCAAAGTCCAAAGGAAGTGGGAAGGTTCTCCCAGGGCCAGGGACCTTGGCAGGGTCTCAGTATGCTTTGCACGTCCTGGGGGCTATAGTCCTTCCCAGGCCAAGAGTGGCCGGAAAATGTTGACCAGAATGCAAAGACACTGCCCACAGAGTGACTTTCTAGTTACTGATGGACGGTGGGGACACTTATTGTCTTTGACAAAATAGGCACTTAGCACGTTCTTAGCTGCCATTACGAGAGCACTGGGACCAGCCGATCGTGAGTGAACCAGACGTCATGGTCAGATGGGCCTGTTTCACGGGGTGAGTGCCCATCCAGGTCAACGGTAGCCTCACAGAGGAAGGCAGGGATCAGATGGCCTGGGGTTCGAGCCCAGCACTGCCACTTAGAAGCTGTCACCCTGATCAGGATGGATCCGGTGGTGTTCTCCTCTGAGAATGAGACCATTAGATTACATCATTTATTCCCGATACTGGCACAGTGACTGGCCCCAGGGCAAGGGTGCGGGGATGGGACACAATTCCACCTGACTCCAAAAAGGATATCCTGGAAGACTGTCTGCTATTCTGGTGAGAAAGACTGTGCTCGTATTTTTTCCCCCTTAGTTTTTAAGTTTCTGTTTACATTTATTATTATTGTTATTATTAATATTTAATTTTTGGTTTAAAATGTCCTTTTGTTTTTTAATTTTTTAACACTTTATTTATTTATTTATTTATTTATTTGTTTGTTTTTTAATTTTTTAACACTTTATTTATTTATTTATTTATATTTTGAGAGAGTGAGCAAGGCGCAGAAAGAATCCCACACGGGGCAGAGAGAATGCGGAGCCCGAAGCAGGGCTTGAGCTCACCTGAAGTAGGGCTCGAACTCACGTACCAGGAGTTCGTGACCCGAGCCAAAGTCGGATGCTTAACCGACTGAGCCACCCAGGCGCCCCTAAGATGTCCCTTCAAAATAAAATTATTTTTCATAATTGTTTGGAGCTGGGCCTGGCGGGTAAAATCCTAGAGGCTGGGGGGTGCTCCCCAAAGTCCCCAGGTGCCGTATGCTCTGTCCAGGTTGTTCTCACCTTGCAGCCGGCCAGGTAAAAGCTCTTGATGGTGCCTGGCGTGAGTCCCTTCATCATCACGGCCACACACCTGCAGAGAGAGAAATGCTGTTCCTGGAGGGTCCCGAGGCTGCTTTCAGAGAAGGGGCAGCCCCAGAGGTTTCATTCACCTCCAGGATGGTGGGAGAGCTGGAAACCGAGTGTTTGCCAGAGGTGCGAGTCCTGCCGGCCACCAGGCATGGTGTTCTTTAGGTGCTGGCTCTTACCAGCGACAAACGGGAACAGAATTAGCTGGGCTTGGAGTTAAGGCACAGAAGTTAGTGTTCTAAGAGGCTGACACCCTCACTCGTGCTCCCCCTTTCTCACGGTCAGACTCATTGGCCAGGCTGAACTGGAATGGCCAGGCTTCCCCAGACCAGGGGAGGCAAAGCAAGCCTGAAACATGCTCATACATGCATGCACGTGACAGCCCTGAGCCCAGCTGGGCCAGTGCGCATATCTGATGCACGAAATCAAGGAACCGTACCAGACGGAACCGGCACGCACATTCCGCATCCCCCGAAGGGGAATGGCTTCTGCTACGTGTGATTCAGACCAGGGCAGCCATCTGGGTGATTCTGCCCTTGGCTGGGAGCTCAGCCAAGATGACCTTTGAGGTCTTGTTCAGCACCTGGATTTGTGATGCTATCAGAGTGACCCACACGACATTTCTGTTCCCCTATACAAACACACCCACACACACACACGTACCACACACACACACACACACACACACATATACACACACTGAGGCTTGTGCTGTCACATTGCGGCCAAATGTACCATTAGCCTCTTGAAGGCAGGTGACAGCCAGCCCAGCGGTGTGCCAGGTCAACCGGGATCTGACCTGTAAGACCTGGCCACAGCTATCTGGAGAATCTTGAGCAAGGTCCATATGCCCGCGTGCAATGACGGGTGTGGCTCATTATCCCCAAAGCCCTTGCTGCTCTGACCTTGAACCAAGTTGGGGCGGAGGAAGGAAAATGAAGAACCTGTCATTCTTGGCTTAGCCCCCAATAGCCAGGGCTAGGGTTCCAAGAGTAAGATGGGCCCCCAATAGCCAGGCTAGGGTTCCAAGGAAGCTGGGCCCGAGGTAGGGCAGCCAAGGCTGACAGACAGCGGCTGGAATCCCTGCTCCATGAGGGAGGCTGGCCTTCCGGCTTAGGGACCAGAGATATTAGAACACCAGGAAAGAGCTGCTCAGAAGTGTCCTGAGCAAGGAAGCTGGGACTTAGCAGTTTTATGAAGGCTGTATGGCACGGAAGATGGGTGGTATATACAACACGAGGGAAATCTCAGCAAACCCCGGACGATCAGCCATCAACTGTAGCCTAGACGGGACTCCTTAGTTAGCCCCAGACCCTGCACAATCCGGCTGTACCTACACCTGCTGGTCTCCCACCTCCCGCCACCCACCGTCCAGGTCAGGCCATGCCGACACGCTGGAGCACCTTTTCAAGACTCTGGTCCCCTCAGTGTGTCCTCGGTTGTCACGTCCAGGCCTCCGAGAGCCTGCATCCCTCAGTTCATAGGACGTCTGCATCCCTCATAAGGCTTCTTGATGCTCTTGATCGAGCATCTGGCCTGAGTCATTTCAGGTGCCCCAGAAATGAGACCCCTGCTCAAAAGTGTCTTCGGGGTTGAATCTGGCTGTGTGGACTCTACGAAAGTGAATTGAAACCTGCAAGATCCTTGGGAGAGATCCTACCCCTGCCCTCTCCAGAGCAGCTGATGTCCTCTCTTGTCTTGGATGGGAAGTTCATTCATCCATCCATTTCCTCAAAAGAGGATACTGAGGCGTAGAGCAGAACAAGCTTGGTGGACCATCCCTGCCCTAAATCCCCTCTCTATGTTGAATCCCAGAAGGTATTAGGAAATCAAAGACTACAAGACACCAGCTCGATGTCCGAGACGTGACTGCAGGAGGCACACATCCCCGAAAAAGCCCAAGGGAAGGGACAGAATATTCTAGAAGAGTGAATCCCATCAGCAATTTTCCACTCGGTTCACCTACCCTTTCGTAAGTTACTGGAATGGAGCAGTATTACGGGATACGGAAAAGGGGGAGGTTCTAAGAACTGTTCTTGTTAATCACTGGGCCCCGTTTACTTGAAATTAATCACACATAACACAAAATGTTCCATCTGGGAATCTCCATCCTTCATTCCACTTTACTCATTTCCTGTGCCCTGGAGACCGTAGGGCAAGAAGCTTCAGAGGGCAGGGCCCTTGCCCCTCTGGTCCTGGTGTCCTGGAGACGCCCAAGACGTCGTTCTTAAAGGAGCAGATGAGTGAATGAAGGTGACGGAATGAGCTGGCAGGTGACTGGCCCCAAGCAAACCTCACCTCACCAAATGCCACTGAAAGTCAGTGAACCCCTGAACGAGCAAGCGACACTACCTCCTCAGCAGAGCAAAGCAGAAAAGGACAGTGTTAGGGGTACAGGTTCCGAGACCCCTGGCCTCCTGCATGTTCTGGCGGCTCTACTGTGGTCTTGTGCAAGTTACTCACCTCGTGAGGCCTCAGTTTTCTTGTCTGTGAAGTGGACATAATGATATACCACCTCCCTGCAGGGAGGATAAAGTGAGGTCACCCTCGCCAAAAGCTGAGAACAGTGTCTGACCGGGGCAAAGGCCCCACCTCAAAGCCCTTCGTGCCGACATCCCCTCGCCCTGAACAAAGTCCCGCGAAGTACTCAGGATGAATGTAATGAGCCCCATTTCACATCTGAGAACACTGAGGCACAGGGAGACCAAAGAGCGGCTTAGAGCAGGGCTCAGCACAGACCCTGCTGCTCGCATCCTAGGCTGCTTTTGGCTTTGCGGAAAAAGTCTAATGAAAACTGGGAGCCTCTGAATGTCAGCCCCCAAGGCTGCATTGCACTCTCCTGCTTTCAGTACCCACATGTTCTCTTGGTGCCCATGAACCCAGGCAACCCTTGGCAGGATGAGCAGGCTTTCACATTCGATGTCCATCCACTGTGAATGCCTCCTGGTTTCCCCTGCTCGGCACCCCGGACAGGCAGCCCAGGTGGGTCAGTGGGGTCTGAATCCCCAAGAGAAAGGCTGTGCCCCCGGTGGGCAGCGGGACTGGTGGGCAGCTGACTTTGATCTTTGCATTTTTCTCTCTTCTGAAAGATCTACCGTGACCGTGTGTAACATTTGTAAGAATAAAAATATTACAGGGGCGTTTGGGTGGCTCAGTCAGTTAAGCGTCTGACTTCAGCTCAGGTCATGATCTCACATGACCTGCATTGGGCTCTGTGCGGACAGCTCAGAGCCTGGAGCCCGCTTCAGATTCTGTGCCTCCCTCTCTCTCTGCCCCTCCCCACTAGCACCCTGTCTCTCAAAGATAAATAGAAAACTTTAAGAAAAAGACTGGTTTTTTTTGAAGAATACTGAAAGAGACAGGTGGATTCGTGCCTCGGTCCCTCTGCAGACTCACAGCTCTGTGCCAAGAAACCCGGATGTTCTAGCCCGTGGACAGCGGCCATTCTATGAATGGGCCAGGGGGCACCCCCTCTACCTTGCCCAGGGCTGGGCCTGGCCCGAGCCCTGCTATGTTTCCTTACCTTTGAAACAGGCTGCTGAACTGGAGAACGTGTGCGGAAGCCAGCACGGCCAGCACGTCGTCGACGTTCATCTCCACCTGGCTCAGGTAGAGGCTCTTCAGGGCCATGGCGAAGGCTGGGAGGCAGCATCCAAGAGAGAAAGCCGTCAGCCCGGGGCTCTGGACCCCGCGTCCCTCCCTTGCAGGTGCCCTCCTGGCTGGATGCTCAAGGGTCCCCTGGCTGTGTCGGCAGAGACGCCCTTAGAGGAAACGCACGTGCTCGGACCTGAGCACAGCTACAGCCCGGGCTCCCAGCCTCCACCAAGGAAGATGAAGCCAAAGAAAAGTGAGCTCCTGCTGAAAGAATGTGATTTTTTTTTTCTAATATGAAATTTATTGTCAACTTGGCTTCCATACAACACCCAGGGCTCATCCCAACAGGTGCCCTCCTCAATGCCCATCACCCATCACCCACTTTCCCCTCCCCGCCTCCCCCCATCAACCCTCAGTTTGTTCTCAGTATTTAAGAGTCTCTTATGGTTTGCCTCCCTCCCTCTCTGTAACTTTTTTTTTCCCCTTCCCCTCCCCCATGGTCTTCTGTTAAGTTTCTCAGGATCCACATAAGAGTGAAAACATATGGTATCTGTCTTTCTCTGCCTGACTTATTTCACTTAGCATAATAAGTTCCATCCACATTGCTACAAAGGGCCAGATTTCATTCTTCCTCACTGCCAAGTAGTATTCCATTGTATATATAAACCACATCTTCTTTATCCATTTGTCAGTTGATGGACATTTAGGCTCTTTCCATAATTTGGCTATTGTTGAAAGGGCTGCTATAAACATTGGGGTACAAGTGCCCTATGCATCAGCACTCCTGTATCCCTTGGGGAAATTCCTAGCAGTGCTATTGCTGGGTCAGAGGGTAGATCTATTTTTAATTGTGTGAAGAACCTCCATACTGTTTTCCAGAGAGGCTGCACCAGTTTGCACTGAAAGAATGCTATTCTAAACCCATCCCGGGGTCTGCGCCTCAGGGGTTCTCTGCTAACCTGGGCTCCATGGCCTGTGCAGGGAGGTGACTGCCCAAACATGTACAGAACGCTGTGCGCGCGTGGCTGTGCTTTTTTCCTAAGGAAAATCTTGTCCTCAGAGTCTGGGGTCTCCCAAAAAGTTAAGGATGCCTAGAGGGGCACCTGGGTGGCTCAGTTGGTTGAGTGTTCGACTTCAGCTCAGGTCATCATCTCACGGTCTGTGAGTTCGAGCCCCGCGTCAGGCTCTGTGCTGATGGCTCGGAGCCTGGAGCCTGCTTCAGATTCTCTGTCTCCCTCTCTGTGCCCCTCTCCACTTGTCCTCTGTCTCTCCATCGCTCAAAAATAAATAAATGTAAAAAAAAAATTAAAAAAAAAAAGGATGCCTGGAAAGAGCCCGGGTATTTTCATATCTAAGAACTAAGGTCCGGGGACCAGGGAGCAGAGGGACTGGGCTATTCCAAATTTTCCCCGATCCCAGTCAGCACTGTGTGGGAGCCAATGCACTCCGAGGACAACTGGTCTACCCGGTGCTTCTGCAGATGGCTTCCTGACCTGCACATTTGCAGACCATGACAGCATGTGACAGCACACGTGCTTCATTAAGACTGAAGTCCATTTCCAGGTGGCCAGGGTGCAGTGGGAGAGGGTGAGCTCTCTGCTGCTGGCAGCCAGCCAGGGATGGGAGTCGGTGGGAAGGGGCACACGAAGTGCTCCCTGAGGGAGGACGGACCTGAGCCTCCCTGCCTCTGGGTCTAATGAGCCTGCGACTTCCTTTCTCCTCTGCACCCTCCACACCTCTTTTCCAGGGATGAGCACCTCTCTTTAGCTGCATTCCACCGTCTCTGCTCTGCTCAGCTAGTTTTAATCAGGAAGTACTGAACACTGCCACTCCTCTGTGGTTCTGTTGTTTGTTTTTAAAGCCGGGAGGGCCGTTTGTTCAATGGCATTCTTAGCCTAAAACGACAGGGGTACATTACCAACTTTAGTGACCACGGGGTCATTGATCTTCAAGGAAATGATCATCTTCTTCGTGGGGGGTCTTTCCTTGATCTTCCCAGGCATCTGAGCTGGTAAAGGAAAAAGAAGAGGGATGTAGGGACCTGATAGCTGCAGCAAATTGTGCCGGGTACAGGGGGCGGTCCCACGGCCCTTTTGCAACCATGACCTTGGCATTTATCACACCAGGTTTTGTTTCTGTTTGCTCGTTTAGAAGATGTATTTCTGAAGTGATTATTTATTTAGAAATAGTGGAAGAAGTATAAGGAGTTGTAAAAATAGTTCAGAGTTCCCGTGCGCTCGTCGGCTACCTTGCCCCCCGCTCTTAAACAGCCACTGTGACGGTCAAAGCTGGGAAACCGTTGCTCTCACTGCACGAGTTATTTTTCACTAGCTCCTCCCGAGCTCACTCTCTCTCCCTGCCTCCTCCCTTTCTCTCTTTAGCCTGGGAGCAGTTTGAGGGCAAGGGGTGGGCCACTGTCATCTCTGCACCCAAGCACCCAGCCCAGACCTGGCACAAGATGGGATCACAGTGACCCCCTGCTAAAGAATGAGCATGGGAAGCAGGCACCCACCCTGTGGCTGTGGAAGCTTTGCCCCACAGGTGTCCAAAGAGAGGACCCCTGCCACCTAAGGCTTCCAGGAGGCAGGGGAGGGGCAGCCCGATTCACTGCCAGCCGCTCAGACTTATTCTAAGACGTGAGTTACAACACACACCGCTCTCAGCTCTCCAGCGGCATCCCACACCCTTGGTACCAAGCCGAAGCCCCTCCAGTGGCCCCAAGACAACCAGTCTCCGGCTCAGTGGACCCCAAACCTGCCTCTTTGTGGCTTGTTCCACAGAAGAGTCGCGGGGCTCCATCCCTTCCCCATCAGGCTCCCTCCTGCCTCCATATGTAACGTAGCACCCCACCCTCACCTTCCCCCCAAACTGGCTTTACTTTTCCTCCTAGACTCACTGTTACCACCACCTGCGATTACGTCATGTGCCTGCTGGTTTTTCATCGGGGGGGCCGGCACACCGGACGGTTTACTCACCACTCCATCCCCGGGACCCGACACAGTCTTGCCCACACGGGTCCCTAGTAAATGAGTGGATTCCATCACCAGAATCCTAAGCCTAGTGAGCTGAAGGTTGTAGGTGATGAAAAATGACACGAGTCAGGATCCAAAAAAGGATGTCACGCTGTTCAACTACGAAGACCGCGGAGAGAAAGGGAGAATAAAGATCCATTTTCCTCAGACGTGCAAGGCCCCGTCGGGCCTCCCCTCACCATGCTCACGGCACCTGGCTCTCTTCAGGCTCTCATTTGGCAAATATTTATTGAGCCTTGTTCTCTTCTCTGAATCATTTTTCTCCAGGATTTCGGCACCGCCTCTCGCCTGCATGCTGCATTCTGTCCACCTCCACTGGGGGCACTGACTGGGACGGCTGCACGGGTGCTGGGCACCGATGAGGCACTCCGGAAGTGGCAGTTGGTATCATCATGGGTCATGCTATTTATTGGGCTTTATCGTCATTTTGGGTTGGCTTGTCTGTCCCCCAACCTCCTGACAGAGTTCCTAGGACCATGCTTACGAGGGGTTAAGCACTTGACATTTGTTGAAGGAAGAAAGGAATATCATTGGCTGGGTCAGAGTCAGTGGAAGACAGAACTTCGACTTTCCCTCTGTTTTATGTAGAACCTCAAAATCGAATAGGAAAGTAATAGCTGAATCGTGTGCTTCTGAGGTTCTCTGAAACCAAGGTGGTTCCTTTTCAGGAAAAGAGCACTGTTTCTTCCTTGGGGTTCTTCCTAGAGAAGAAGCATGTCCTGCCAAAGCACAGCTAATCTGGGACTCTCGGTGGGACAAAAATGGGCAGCTGGGGGCGCCTGGGTGGCTCAGTCGGTTAAAGCGTCCGACTCTTGATTTTGGCTCGGGTCGTGATCTCGTGGTTCGTGAGGTTGAGTCCCGCATCAGGCTCTGCACTCACATGCTCTCTTTCTAAATAAAATTTTTTTTTTTAAGTGAGCAGCTAGGACAGCTGTGTGTGGCCAGTACAGGGGTGCTCACAGGGGGCTCCCTCTCCACACAGGCCACCACTCCAGGATGCAGTGCGGGTGTTCTCAGGAACCCAAAGCAGGGGTCATGAGACCAGCCATGCACTGTGAGATGCGTCCTGCTTTCCCAGGTGCACAAAGGCCGGTAGCCGTGTCTACTGAGCATCATGCGAACATGGTCCCCAGGGCCTGGTGCACATGCTGGTGCCTGGGAAGAGACCCCGGAAAATTGTGACAGTCCGGGCAGTGGGGATTCATCTCTGCACCTTCCCTGACACCCCCCAGTCAGGCCCAGCCTCTAGCAGGGGGTTGTCTTCGCAGGGCCCAGTCTTGTCAGTGAGATCATTCTAGACGTATCAAAGACCACAGCATTAACAGTCATTCCATTTTCTGTTTCCAATTCTTTCTTTTTTTTAAGCGTATTTATTTTAGAGAAAGAGCCTAAGCAGGGGAGGGGCAGAGAGAGAGAGAGAGAGAGAGAGAGGGAGAGTGAGAGAGAATCCCAAGCAGGCTCCACACTGTCAGCACAGAGTCCCACACGGGGTTTGAACTCCCAGACCATGAGATCATGACCTGGGCGAAAGTCGGACACTTAACCGACAGAGCCACCCAGGCGCCCAGGTTCTCTGGCTTTTCAATGCACTCATGTCTGGGTCTCCGTGGTCTTTCCCCGGGTGCCTCGTGAGTGTTCTGACTCAGACACAGGGGACACGGAAGGAGGACTCAGTCCCTTTCTCGAAGACACTGGGACAGACACTTGGAAAGAGTAGGGAAGATTGTGAGTGCGCGTGAGGGACGTCACCGTCCTGGGGGAGTGCCGCAGCCTGCTCTCAGCTCCCAGCTCTGCGAGGAAGGACTGAGTCAGAGGCCCCCTGGCCAGGCCCTCTCTCCAGGCTCAGGGTGCGGCAGCAGCCGGGGGCTCAGCCAGCCTGTCTGGCCAGAGAATAACAGAACTTTGCTGCCACATCCTGGAAGGCTGGCTGCCTTGGGAAACCCTGAATTTTTCCATGGTCCCTGCTTAGGAGTCGTCCCGAAGCGATGCCAAACTTTATCTCCCAAAGAAGGCAGTGCATCTGGAGAAGGACTTAGGGGACACAGAAGGGGAGCCTGGGGATTACGAAGGTTGAAAAGGACAAAAAGAAAGAAAGAAATGGCCTGAATACGTTATGGAATGACGTGAAGTTAGGAGAAGAGAAAGCAAAGGAAACATAACATCGACGTACAACATGTAAACCTCTAACCAGCGTATCGGACCAGATGTGACAACTATGCCTTCCTTCCAGAAAACTCATCAGGAGACTCCACACCACCGTTTGTTCTTCTCAAAGAAGCAGGGAGAGTCTCCACCTCAGCTGGCAGGACTGGGTTGTTATGAGACAAATAACTGACATTCACTGAGCGCTCAATATATGCCAGGCATTGTTCTAGAACTTCACAGGTATTACCTTCTTCTCTAGGCTTCAAAGGAACATAGTGAGAACTATTTATTATTCCCATTTTATAGCCAGAGACTGAGGTTAAATCCTGGGATGAGGTCACACCACGGGCCTTGCTCTTATCTGCCAGAGTGGCCTTGGTCTCGAAACAGATGACCAAACTCAAAGCTGGGGAGCCTCAGACCAGAGGGCATTTGGGGCTCAGTGCTGGGTGCCAGGGAGAAAATACCTCGCAGAAGACTCTCCAGTTCCTTTGTGGGCCTCTTGGTGCTCTGCGCCAGCGCCATCAGGTAGAGCTTGCTCAAGGTCTCGGACTGGAAAAGCTGGGGCTGATGGAGTTCCCATCTGGAGCCCAGACATTCGAGAATCACGTCTGAGGAGAGAACACAGTGCTGAGTAAATGCTTCCACGGCGTCCCTACCAAGAGACGTGTCAATCCCCCCACCTTCCATTCAGTCACAGTCACTGAGCAGATGGGCAGCGGCTTTGCTGGGCCCTCCAGGAAGAAAACAAAAAGACAGCGTGGGCCTCGGGGCACTTGCTCCAGGGGGATACAATAAGCAGAATTACAAGGCAACACAGAAAGAGATAAGTGGCTAAGAGCGGCTGACCAACGGCTGTAGGACTCCAGAGGGACATGCGCTTTCCTCTGCTTGGGGAATTGGAAAGGCTTCATGGGGAAGGGACACTGGCTGGGACATTCTTGGGGGCCTCCCCATAACTTCCCATTACGGTATGTCTCACCCTTGGCACCGATCATATTTGGGGTCAGATAATTCTCTGCTGGGAGGCTGTCCGGTTCACTGTGGGTTATTTAACATCCCTGGCTTCTACCCACTGGGTGCCAGTAGCACCCTCCCCCCCCCAAGTTGTGACAACCCAAAATGTCTCCCGACATTGGCAAATATCCCCTGGGAAGCGATCTCACTACCCAGTCCCCTGTTGAAGCTACTGGGTATGGGTGCTTAATTTTCACCCACTTGAAAGGCGACAGCAAAGTGCAGCTCAAAGTCCCATCACCAGGAGGCAGAGTCCTCATAAGCCTCCCTTGGAATGGGGACCACTGGAAAACCCCGTTACAGGGGTGGGACAAGATTATAAGGTAAAGGAGGCTTTTGCAAACTGTAGGGGGCTTTATGCAAGGGGCTTTATCTCATGCTTATAGTATAGGTGATTAAAAAGAGAAAGGCTTTGGGGCGCCTGGGTGGCTCAGTCAGTTGAGCGTCTGACTTTGGCTCAGGTCACGATCTCACGGTGCGTGAGTTCGAGCCCCGCGTCGGGCTCTGTGCTGACGGCTCGGAGCCTGGAGCCTGCTTCGGGTTCTGTATCTCCCTCTCTCCCTGCCCCTCTCCTGCTCACACTGTCTCTCTCTCAAAAATAAATAAACATTTCAAAACATTAAAAAAAATTAAAAAATTGAAAAAGAGAGACACTTTGATGGGAGGGCAGATGGGGGACCCAAGGATACCCGGCCAGGTGAGGCATGAGAGGCTGTGGGCAGGAGGCCTCTGCAGGCTGGACTCCTGTTAGCACAGAGCTGGTGAAAGCTCAGGTCTAGACGGGACCTCGAGGGCCATGAGCCCCCATCGACTTGTTTCTTGGCCTTGCCGTTATTTTGACTGCATGAGCTTGGGCACCTGTTTCCTCTCCTGTCACTAACATTGTCACTCACCAACTTTATGGTATTGTTTTGTGCTGCGGTTCAGCATGTGGGCTCGCATGTCAAATCTTGGGTCACCTTGGGAAACGGTCTGGTGGTGCCGGGCTAGAAAGAATCCTACTCTGTTTTGGGTGGTTTCAGGCAGGAGCAGACTTGTGGATAAAGCGTGTGCCCTCACTGGACACCCACTTTTGCTTTCACGATGGCCCATGCCTGGCAGGCATCACACTTCACCCCAGAACTCTTTTCTCTGAGCCAGGAGATGGCCCCAGACTACTCCTCAGGGCCTCAAGTCAACCAGAACCCAGAGGTGAGAAGAAATCGATTGGCCTGTCCTGGGGCAGGAGTCTGGCTCTGACCTCAGGCAGCTTTCATGTGCGGTGGGCTTTATTTAAAAAAAAAAAAACAAAAAACAAAACTCCTTTAAGGACCTGACCTGTCCAGGCCTGATGAGGCTCAGTGAGCCTTTTCCCAGCTGGACAGACCTAGCCTGGTTCTTGATTCTAAATCAGAAAAAGTCCTCTTGGACCCGTGCAAATGTGATGTCCAGGTCATGACTGGTTGGAGCTGAAAGGGACAGAGAAGAAAGAACTGTCCATCCTTGATGGAGTTTCTGTTTAGTCTACCGATCCAAAGCCTATTTATTTACACCGGCATGTCTGTCTCAACTGTGACCAATTAGCATATGAAAATATGTTTGCCAAGCCTGGTTTCACGCATCATTTCACGGCGCATTTGACAAATATTTACAGAGCCTATGTGACATTAGACAGTGTGCAACGGGCAGAAACTGAAACTCAGAGACCAGGAACCTGGCCTATCAGCGGGTTTCCTTCCGTAGAAACCATTCGGCCCTGAGCGCAGCAGAATTCTGATGGAATCCACTGGCGACAAGCACTCACCTGCCTCCCTGCCTTGGACGGGCTTGTTCTTCGAGGTCTCAGAGAAAATTTTCTGAATTTGTGAAACGCATAACCTCAAGGGAAAAGGCAAACAAAAAATTCTGGAGTTAATACTGACGGTTTTCTCCAGCTGCAACACGTATCGTTCTAGTGTGAGTGTCCTCAAAGCACCAATTAATCTGTCTTATCATATCTTGCCCCTCGAGAGTTTCCTTAGGTCACCATTTGACTGCCGGTTTGGCAAACGATAAGCTTTGTCTGATGGCTGGCTCCGAATTTCGATTCCTGTTTTCAGTTTGCGGGGAGGCTTTACCACGAAGGTATTTGAGGTTATATCTGGTCGCCTGCATGACTCCTCTTTTGCTGAGGGTCTAAAATAATGTCCAGTAGGATAGAGTAGGTACTCAACAAATATCTGCTAGAGAAAGGGAGGGAGGGTTCTGGGCATTTCTGGGAAGTCACTTACCAATAACTTACCAAGTTACTTACCAATACTTCTGTTTAGGGGTCATGCATGCCCCAGTCTCAATGTGTCCAAAAACCAAACTCAGGTTTTACCCCAAACCAGCCCTGCTCCTTCTCCGGCAAATGGCACCACCAGCCTCCAGCTGTCCAGGCCCGCGTACCGAATGTTGTCACATCTGATCGCTTGCCTAGATCTGACAAATATCTTGTGAATTCATCCCTCTCTCTTTCCCCTTATTGCTGTGAGTTTCGCCCAAGCCATGATTATCACCCTGTAATCACCGCCAGTCTCCAGTCTCCAGGGAGCTCCCCTCGGGTGCAGAGCTGAGGCTGCAGCCTGAGAACCACGTGAAACGCACATCTGCTCTTGCCTGTCTCCTACCGAGAATCCTTCAGTGTCTCCCCAGGGCTCTCGGGGAAAGCCCACGCTCCTCAGCATGGCTAAGAAGGCCAACCAGCCAAAGGGCACTTGATGACCGCATAGGGTCAGTGTCACTTTTGCCATGCTGTTTTTCCAATGGTTCCAAGAACCCTCGTGGGCCAGGGTTCACGGAGGGCGCATGGGTGGGGGAACCTGTGTCCAGAATAATATTGACCACATGCTGCCCTTTCCAAGTGGGGAAGGTGGCTTCTAGTGACTCAGCCCCAGGAAGGCAGTGAGAGCTTGAGGTATTTATCCAGCAGGAGTAGTGGACCTGACCCAAGCCAGCCTCGATCCTGCTGGTGGCTTTGGTCACACGTCTGGGAAGCGCCGGTCAAGGTCAGGGGTTCAGACTGTGATCTCAAAGTGAGGCAACGGACTTTGGAAACTGTGGGCAATGCCCATGAGCTCACCTACTCTCACAGACATCACTGTTGTCGGCTGAGCCAGACAACAGAAGTAACCACATTGCCTTTGCCTGGTGTCATGGGTGCTTGCCAAGGTATACCATTTACCCTGTGGGCTCCGCAAATTTCAAGGGCTAGGTTGATTTTAGGACCATTGGAAAGTTAATGGAATAAATGGCATGAGTTGTCCTCGTCACCCTTTGGGACCAGACAGCCTGGGATGAAGTGGCACATGGAAATTCTGGAGACATGCCATTAGGCTGGGGACTCAGTTCCCCCAGTCGTGATGAAGAAATAAGAGAGGAAAAAGGGGAAATTCTCTATATATCTTATGGACATAAGGACTTGTTGCGGTGAACCGCTCAAAGGGCTTTTGGCTTAATGCTTGCAAAACTCCTGACGTCCTGCCCCTTGACTTTGAGTCTGGCCACGCGTCTCGCCTTGGTGTTAGTGTACGTGATGTAGGTCTGGAAAGCACTTGTGCACCTGGGCTTTGCCTCTTGTCCTCTGTCATCACCAGCACGAGAACACGCCCAGGTGAGTCCACTGTCTCCGGAGGAGGTCCAGAGGCTCACGGAGAAGAGCCCGACCGCCCATGTGAGCTGAGCGTAGGTCAGCTGACCGCCGGGTACATGAGCGATGAGCCTTCCCGGAGTGCCTCCTTGCCCCAGCTGGCCTCTGGACCCACAGCTTCCTCGCACCACTAAGGAGAGAGTCCCGCTGTGTCGCTTGTGTGTGTTAGGCATGGTGTCTTGCTTTGGGGAAGGTGGTACAAGGCAGAATGAAAAATGGGGCTGCTGGCTGGCAGAGCACAGGGCTGACACACCCCAGAATTGAAATCACCGGGACCAGTAACCAAAACGGTTGCTCGCGCTATAGAGATGAAACTCCATTAATGGATCGTCTAGCACGTGCTAGGACCGTGCTAGGCCTGTTCAGTGCACTGTCTGATTTAACACCCAAGATAACTTTTCAAGGAAGATGCTGTGGTCACCATTTCACGGAGGAGGAAATAGGCTCAGAGAGGTTAAGCCACTGGCTGAAGGTCACACAGCTTAGTAAATGGAAGAGAAGGAATTCTAACCCTGCCTGATAGTCCTAAAACCCAGCAGCAACTGCCATCACCCTCAGGTTTCTGTGCCCTGCCTCTCAGGCCACCACCTGAAGCTCAGCTCAGCGATCGCACAGACCAAGTTCTGGAGACTTCTGCTCCTGCTGCCCGGCTGCCCTCGTCGGTTTTCAGGATCAGTTTGCTTATATTCCCAGGCCCAGCTCCACTGCCTGCTTCCCCAGCCTGGCCTCGGCCCTGAGGAACACAAGGGCCTGTGACTCTAAGACTTCTTCAAACGCCTACCCAGACAAAGTATGAAATAAATACAAAATAAGTTCAAGATAGCTTCAGGCTAATGCCAGACACAGCGACGCACGGCACTCGATTTTTCTAAGCCGGGGTCATCAGAGAAGCGAGGCACCAAACACAGATGGGATCTGATTTATCCAAATGTGTGTAACGTATCGTCACCTGTGAGGGGCTGGGGTATTGGAGCAGGGCTGGCCAGGGGGTCTAGAAAGGGAGGATTTGGCTACTCGCTCGGCAGGGTGGAACAAACAGCTCTTCTGTGCCAGGTGCCGCCCAGGGGTACAGGCCATGCTCGGGAAGATTCGACCGTGTGCTCAGAAGGCAGGTACTGTCAGCCCAGGGAGGGTAGCGGCACACTCATGTCCAAAGCACCAGGGAAGCGAAGTATTCCCTCTGCAGTAGGGTCCAGCTCCATGTCCCAGGCCAGGCCGGAAAGAACTTGTCACATGGAGAAGTAATGCTCCCAGCCTGCTGTGAGAACACCTTGGGAACGAGGGAGGAGCCTCCTTCTCACACGTGGGGAGCCAGGACCGGGTGGAAATGCCCATTCATGAGTTCGGGTCAGACCCGCAGCCAAGACTAGCTAAGTTTCCTTTGTCAACAGCCCCGTTGATAAACACAACAGAATCCTGTTAGGGTCCAAAGCTCCCAATATAAAAGAAAAATCTAGAAAAGAAAAAGAAAACGGCCCGTCTCTCTCTATGCTTTTGTCACACCGACGGACCTCCTCCGAGGAAGTAGTCCGTCCTGAAGGATGGTCCCAACGGCAGCCCAGATAACCCAGCGACCCACCTGTGGGGCACTTCTCAGAAACGCAGTTCCCCCACAGGGCATTCCCGGCCATGGGCCTTCGATCTCCCTACCTGTCTGGGTTCTTCAGAGCCTCATCAAGGTCCACGCTCAAAGCCTTGCACCTCTGCGAAAGCCCCAGCAGGTCTCCGGAGAAGGGCTTTGAGGGAAAACGCCACCGGTTTGTTGAGCCAACCATCCGGCGTTCCAGCCGAGCTCTGCGCTGCTGTCGGAAGCAAAGGAAGGGAGAAAATCTTTTTTTAACCTCACCCACGCGCCAGGTTTTCCAAATCGTGCAGCGGAAGGGAAATCGAGACACGTGAAGACACTGGTCAACTTTCAAACGTGGCCAGGAGCCATCCTCTCCAGGGAGACAGAGGATTTCCAGGTACCAAGTAATTTGGAATTTTAGAATCCAGGCCAGAAGGTGCCAGAGGCAACAGGGAGAGAGATGCTTTCTTTGCAGGTAGCTCTGAAGAACCCGCAAGCAAGGACAGGATGATGTGTCCAGAAAACTCCTTAAATGCTCATCCTCACGCGGGATGCTGAGAGGTTAACAAACTGAGGGGGTCCTAGGTAGGGACTGCTTTTTATTGTGGCAAAATACACAAAACAGAACATTCACCATTTTACGGCCTACACCTCGGTAGCAGTTGGTCCGTTTACGAGGCCACGCGGCTCCCCCCCCCCCCCCGCCCGCCCCGCTATCCAGTTCAGAACATGTGCATTCCCCCAAAAGGAAATCTAGAACCCATTAAGCCGTCACTCCAACTTCCCCTCCCCCAGCTGCTGGCAACTGTTCATCTGCTTTCTGCTTCTGTGGATCCGCTCTTCTGAATATTTACATAAGTGGAATCATACACTATGTGGGGAGACACAGAATCCGAAGCAGGCTCCAGGCTCTGAGCTGCCAGCACAGAGCCCGATGTGGGGCTTGAACTCACGAACCGTGAGATCGTGACCTGAACCGAAGTTGGTCGCTTAACTGACTGAGCGACCCTTTCAGCAGTTTCCTTAGGGGAGCAGTAGAATATTTGGAATATAACCTTAGACATGGTGGCTCAAAGAAACCTCGCCAGGAAAAGTGGACCACGAGGGACCCCCCCAGGAATGGATACGGTTGTTCCTAAGCCACGCCAGTCACCAGCAGGGTGGGGGGTGGGGAGACCAGGGGCCATGGGATGGAGAATTTAAGGTCAAATCTTGTTATCGCCACTAGCGGGTTGTATGGCCTTGAGGCAAGTCATTTAACCTTTGAGTCTCTTGGTTTTCATATGATGACGGTGACGGTGATGAAGTTAACACGGTCAGATGAAGTTTGGGAAGTATGCTCTAGTGCCTGGAAATGGTGGGCGATGGGACAGGGTGGAGTGGGGATCTAGAGGCAGTCCCGTGCAGCGTCAGACGGGAACAGTGGCCGGCTCCTGCAGCGGGACTGCTCTGACCGCGGGGTCAGCCGGTAAAGCTGGGGGTCCTCGGTGGCGCGACCCATCCCCTTGTGGCAACGTTGGCGGCACAGCCGTGAGCAGATGCCTCCGCTGCTCCCCACCGCCTGCCCCCTTGGGAAATTCGTCTACTCACCGGATTCAGCATTTTCATGAGCGGTAGTGGCAATGACCCTCGGGGGTGCGGGGGGTGGGGGGGAAGAAACACCTGGGAGACAAAAGAGGTGAGGTTTCCATTTTCAAGAACTTTCCCAAGGGTCTCTTCTAAACAGGAGATTAGCCCGGAGATTCTGTATTCTGCCACAAGAGTAATCACGGGGAAACTTGGAGGGTGGGTTATTCGGCAAATCAAGAGAAGAATCTCGGACTTTTTAAAGGCCGCCAGGAGACTGACAAAGTTCTGCTGCTGTGCTGGCAACGTGGCTCCAATAAGGCCAAACGGGAGAGAACCCACAGTTCTTCGCCCTTAACTAAGGGATAGGAACCGAAGGAGGTCTGTTAAGTAGGCTGGTCACAGAATTTGCTATTTGTGCTGGTCCCTCGGCTTCCAGGCCTTCCTGCCTCCCAGCCTGGAGCCCCCCAAGCCCCTCCCTACCAAGCCCGGGCAGTGCCGGTCACTAGGGACCCCTTCTTTCTCTAACGGGGATGGAAAAGCACCAGCCATACTTTACTGCTCTCAAGCCCCCTCGCCGCCACGGGTGTGTTTACCGGAGAAACTTGTGGAACAGAGACACTCTCGTTGCACCGGTCTCTGAACTACAGGCTTGCTGCGGGCCGTTCACCTTCCGACTCTGAATCCCGAGAGCGCTCATGACATCTGGGGCTCACCCTTCTCTTCTTAGGGGCCAAGGTGCTTTGGCGGGGAGAGCTTGCCCTTGGTTTCCGGGTCGTGGGCGCCATGGTAACGTCAGGGAAGGTTCCGAGCACTTCCTGTTCCAGGCCTGGTTGAGCACAGCTGGGGGCTGTGGGGGTGGTGCTCACCGAGGGGCTCTGGGAAGGGTGGCAGGTCCCAGGCCATGCTCCTCAGGGGAGCGGAGCTGTCCCTGTTTCCACGTCTCTTTACAGCAGCCGGGGGAAGATCCGCTAAGAGGGCCTCCGTGAAGAGTCCACCCCCAAGTCCTCAGGCCTCGTCTGTCAGAGGAGATTGCACTGGAAGCTTCTCAGATCCCTCCCAGATTTGGCATTCTGGGGTGCTCTGTTTTCTAGCTCGAGTGTCCAGGAGTGTTTCGACAAAAATATTTAAATAGCAAGTGGAGAGTCTGGGGGTGCCTGGAGGGCTCAGTCAGTTGAGCGTCTGACTCCTGGTCTCGGCTCAGGTCATGAGCTCGCGGTTCGTGGGTTCGAGCCCCAAGTCGGGCTCCACGCTGACAGTATGGAGCCTGCTTGGGATTCTCTCTCTCCCTCTCTCTCTCCGCCCCTCCTGCCCTCGCATGCACACACACTCTCTCTCTCCAAATAAATTTTAAAAATTGGAGAGTTTTACATTACTAAAACCATGCCTGATGATTTGTTTTGTTGATACATGATTTTTTTAATGTTATATTTATTTATTTATTTAATTTTTTTTTTTTTAATTTTTTAACGTTTATTTATTTTTGAGACAGAGAGAGACAGAGCATGAACGGGGGAGGGTCAGAGAGAGGGAGACACAGAATCTGAAACAGGCTCCAGGCTCTGAGCTGTCAGCCCAGAGCCCGACGCGGGGCTCGAACTCACGGACTGCGAGATCCTGACCTGAGCTGAAGTCGGCCGCTCAACCGACTGAGCCACCCAGGCGCCCCACGTTATATTTATTTTTGAGAGAGGGAGAAGGAGGGGCAAAGAGAGAGGGGGACAGAGGATCTGAAGTGGGTTCCACACGGACACTAGGGAGCCCAATGCAGGGCTTGAACTCCTCCTCATGAATCATGAGATCATGACCTGAGCTGAAGTTGGATGCTCAACCGACTGAGCCACCCAGGCGACCCTTTTGATAGATGATTTTTTTTTAATTTTATTTTTCAGTATATGAAGTTTATTGTCAAATTGGTTTCCATACAACACCCAGTGCTCATCCCAAAAGGTGCCTCCTCAATACCCATCACCCACCCTCCCCTCCCTCCCACCCCCCATCAACCCTCAGTTTGTTCTCAGTTTTTAAGAGTCTCTTATGCTTTGGCGCTCTCCCACTCTAACCTCTTTTTTTTTTTTTTCCTTCCCCTCCCCCATGGGTTTCTGTTAAGTTTCTCAGGATCCACATAAGAGTGAAACCATATGGTATCTGTCTTTCTCTGTATGGCTTATTTCACTTAGCATCACACTCTCCAGTTCCATCCATGTTGCTACAAACGGCCATATTTCATTCTTTCTCATTGCCACGTAGTACTCCATTGTGTATATAAACCACAATTTCTTTATCCATTCGTCAGTTGATGGACATTTAGGCTCTTTCCATAATTTGGGTATTGTTGAAAGTGCTGCTATAAACATTGGGGTACAAGTGCCCCTATGCATCAGCACTCCTGTATCGCTTGGGTAAATTCCTAGCAGTGCTATTGCTGGGTCATAGGGTAGGTCTATTTTTAATTTTTTGAGGAACCTCCACACTGTTTTCCAGAGTGGCTGCACCAATTTGCATTCCCACCAACAGTGCGAGAGGGTTCCTGTTTCTCCACATCTTCGCCAGCATCTTGATAGATGATTTTTAATCAGCTCTCTCCAGCTACTAAGAACTGCCTAAAAGTCAGGGACAAAGTCAAGAGCTTTCGTTCCGGGGGCCGTGGCAGAATCTTGCAGTGCACTCCGTGACCTCGTCTGCAAAGCCCAGGCCGGAAGCCAGGAGGTGGGGTGGCGGGGCCACATCCGTCATGCCTGGGAGTCTCGGTCCATCAAAGTCCTGGACCTCCACCCCAGGGCTCACAGAAGACCCAGCTACAGTAAGAGCAGCCTGGAGGCAGTGCAGCTCGTAAGACCCGAGACCTGTTTCCTCCAGGGTCTTCATGTGCGGCCTTTCCTGAGTCATGCAAACTATAAAGTGAAACAGGAAAGTAACTGACCTGCCTACTTGTAACGGAGTTCTAGAACTATATAAAACTCTCCACAAATAGGAGGCACCTCTAAATGTCCCTCCCTCCTCACCCTCAGATCTGTGATTCTACCTCCCCTGACACCCACATTCTGCTCGGGAGAGTAGCTGGTTTCTGTGGGGTGTTTTCCGGTGCCTTATCCACTCCTGTATCCCCACAGGACCCAGCAACCAAACTCAGCCCTTAGGAAGTGCTCAAAAGACATCTCTTGACTCGGTAAATGGATGTACCAGTCCCTACCCACTGCTCTGCCTATGCACATGGGTGAGCACTGTGTGTGTGTGTGTGTGTGTGTGTATACACACGTGTTCACGTATGCATGTATCTGTTTCTGTGTGGGTCACCATCTCATGTCAGCAGATATCTGTGCACAAGTGGATAGATTTCTGCTTTGCCGCTTCTCTCCCTTCACCCCAAACTTTTCTCAGCTACCTGTCCCTGGAATGTAGGTCCCACGTAAGGTTTCAGTGAAAGAGTTTGAAATACCTTGTCCTGGACCATCTTGTCCATCATGGGCAAGCCTAGAAACACCCTCCAGGCACCCCTTCTGGGGCACAGCTGGGAGCTGGCCCTTAGGCGCTCTCTAGTGGCCACTCTAGGGAAGTGTCCCAGAGTGCCATACTCCCCAGCGCCCCTAAGCAGGACCCTGGCTTTGGTTGTGTCTGTCACCCCCGACAGGCCTTCAGCTCATCTCCAAAGCCCTCTGCACATACAACCCCATAGAGCTCTGTCAAGCTGAGCTATTAGCCAAAGGCAAAGACAACTAATACAAAGAAATGGAAACAGCTCCCAGCAAGTTTCTCTGAAGGCCTCTTCCCGGTGGTGCCCTGTGTGCTGGGATATATGCCCCATGGGCCCAGCCAAGCCAGACACCCCAAGAGCAAAGGCCTTTGGGGGCTCAGACATCGAACCCCAAAGAGCACAGCTTTCAGCTAGAACCACCTCGTACCAAAATCTCCCATGCCCGGTACAGGGGGATTCTGGTGGCTTAGCCATTTTCTCAAACACCCCAGGGACAAGTTTCTCCCTAGCTTCCCAGGGAGCCCATTTCAGCCCCCTCCATCCAGTCACCCATGGTGGGGGGAAGTGGGGTACCCAGGAAAGAACATCCAATTCCGACTCTGGCTCTGGGACTAGTTGTGTGTGACCCCTGGACATGACCTTAACCTCCCTAAGTGGAAAGTACACCCAGAGGCCTGGAGTCCTGGCAGTTTGGAGTGTCTTGACCTCAGAGCCTGAATGCTGGCTCTAAGGAACCTCATTCTAGAAGATTCAGGACCCAGTGGGTCTGTGTGTGCACAGTGGGAGGCTGTGAGTGCCCAAATCAGGACTGCCTGGCTCCCCGGGGTGGGGGGCTCTCTGTGCACCAGGGTCCAGGTTGCTGCAGGTGGGGTGCAGCCTGTAGACCAGACCTCCGGCTGAGGTAGTGTATGAGCCAGAAGACAGGCAGGGGTTTCCACCAAGAAGCAGAGGGTGGGTCCTGCCCTTGAACGGAGTCCTGTATGGCCGGGGTGGGGTGGTCTCAGTGCTAAGTGAGGAGCCCTAGACTGGGTCAGACCCTGGCCACTGACTTGCTGTGGGGCCTCGGCGAAGCCTTCTTCTCTCTGGCTCATCTGCTCAACAAAGCTCAGACAAAACAACCGCTCAGCTCTATCCCGGCCCATCCTAGTATTCCCAGACTTCCGGGAGGGTGGGGGTGATGACAAACTGGGTGGCCTAGGGCTTGCCCCATTCACACATTTAAACAAAGTTTGAGCATCAGGTTTGTGCTGGGGGTTGGGGCTAAAAGGGGAGCAAAGTAGAGGATGAGAACCAACTGTGCACTTTCAAATCCTCCCCCAACCTGGAATGTTCTTTATTTAGCCATCTTCTCTAAATTTATTTTATCGATGAAATAACACATTGGTATGCCGGTTTATTTCTAATGCACATGAGCACATGAGATTAACTCTATAACTATTTCAAAATGTTGTCTGTGAGCTGCCCCCCCCCCCCCATCATCTTTTGTGCGCAGACGCTTTGCTTTGGGGGGTTTACCTCTGCCCTTACGACAGTACAGCATGATGGACAAGTCAAGGGTCAAGCTCGGTGAGCTGCAGGAGTTCATGGCAGGGGCAGCCGACTACAGAAACATGTCTTTTTATCCTGATGCTCTGGCATCTTGACGTCTTGCTGACTGACCCAGGAGGGACCGTCCCTCTCAGGGTTAGTCAGTTCCTGGGAATGGTAAAACACGTGTCTATGAGTGAGACTTTTCACTTGCAAACCAACCAACCCAGAGCCCATATCCCATCACTCCCTTTATTGGACTTTCACAGTTAGGACCACTGTCCCCCTATGCGAATCACCCCAGGGCCAGACATTAAACAACTACAGAGAGCCCCAGTGGCCCAGAGCCTATGGAAATGATCCAAACTAGCCGATCCTAAGCCTAGTTACCCCCCTCACCCGTTCCTTCCCTCGGAACCACAGTAAAGGCTCTTGTCCACATCTTACCCTTCCCTTGCTCCCCTGCCTCCTGACCAACTGGGATGCCTCACTCTGTGGTCTTACACGGCATGGCGTGCCCTCTCGGGAACTGTGGGTAAGGAACGATGTCTTCAATGGGCACTTGTCTCCCGATCTGACGGCCTCATTATGCCTGAATAATTATAAAACTTACATTTGAAAACACTGACCCAGGCCTGAGGGTTCAGAGAGGGTTTCTTGGAGGATGTGACATCAATAATGAGCCTTAAAGGGGCCCCTAGGTGGCTCAGTTGGTTAAGCGTCCAACTTCGGCTCAGGTCATGATCTTATGGTTTGTGAGTTCAAGCCCCGCATCAGGCTCTGTGCTGACAGCTTGGAGCCTGGAGCCTGCTTCAGATTCTGTCTCTCTCTCTCTCTCTCTCTGCCCCTCCCCTGCTCATGCTCTGTCTCTCTCTCTTTCTCAAAACTAAACATTAAAAATAATCATAATAATGAACCTTAATGGGGCAGGGGTGGGTGTCCCCGGTAGAGGGGTCAGGAGCTACGGAAGGAATGACCACGTGCTCTGATTGCACTGTAGGGTGGGAATGGGGGAAGGGGCTTTGTTTAGTCCTACCCCTTTGATCTCCAGGTTGTGTTTCCCAGTTCTTGAAAAACCCAAAAGGCAGATACATGAATTCTCTGTATTCTGCCATTGCCGTTCTGGCCTCGGGGAACTCAGAAGCCCAGCCAGGTGCCACCAGCCTGGGGAGATGTCACGGGTCCACCCACTGCAGAGGGAAATGTGAAGGCGAGGCGGAGCAGAGCCACTCACGCCAGCCTCACAGGGCACACGGGGGGAGCCCCGCAGCCATTCCCATCTACTGAACGGCAGGGCTTTCATGGTCCATAGAAATAGCAGCAGAGCCAGCCCAGACTCAAGGCAGGGCCACCAATCGGTCTAATTACAGGATGGATGTGAGCACCCCTACCGGCCCGAGGGCACATCCCCTTTCCGGTACCTTCTCTCCACTCCTTTTTTTTTTTTTTAATATATTTTTTTTAACGTTTATTCACTTTTGAGGGAGACACAGAGAGAAACAGCATGAGTGGGGGAGGGACAGACAGAGAGGGAGACAGAATCCGAAGCAGGCTCCAGGCTCCGAGCTGTCAGCACAGAGCCTGATGTGGGGCTTGAACTCATGTACCGCGCGAGATCATGCCTCGAGCCGAAGTTGGACACGTAACCAACTGAGCCACCCAGGCGCCCCTCTCCACACTACTTTCGACGGACGTCTTACAAAGGATGCTGTCAGCCTGAGGAACTTGCAGTCTTTGGAGAGCTGAGATCCAATCCTGGCTGGCCCTTCTCCTGCCTGAGATAGTCAAATCCCCAGGTTTCTAACCCCTCTGAGCCTCTGTTTCCTTCCTGTAAAATGGAAATAAAAATAGTTCCCATTCACCAGATTGTTTCAGGGCTAGAGAGCGCAAACCCCGAGGGAGCCCTGTGGGCCTCAGATGTACACAGCTTTCCTCCTGCCAGCCCTTCCCTGCCTGGGCACACACCTCCACCCTGCCTTTGTCGGAACACCCGCCCCCGCCTAGTTCAATTTTTCAAGTGGAATGTCCTGGAAAGCAGACAGGTTGGCTAAAAAACCTGAGCATCCTCCCAACGCCGACAATTAAGTGAAAGAAGCAGCTAGAGAGCCTGAGCCCCCACTCGGGCCCATTACCTCTTCCACCTGTGTCATGCTCCTGGCGTGGCCTTGGGCCCCTCAGATCTCACACCTAAGGGGCTGAGCGCCAAACCTGAGAGAAAAAGAACCTTCTCCCCCTCTGATGGCAGCCCCCATCCCAGTCATCAGTGACCACCTGCCTCGTTTCTATACGCCCCCCCACTCTGTCTTCATGGGTGATCTTAGTATCCCCGTCGCACCGCCTTCAACTTGAGAGCCCTAAGGAAATGCTGACCCAGAAACAAAACAAAAAGGATGTTCAGAGCTCGAGATTTCAACGGACTTGGCAAGCCGAAATTCTGAAGAGGTGCTGAGCATCTCCAAGGTTGTAATGCTGGCTGCCGGGGAGCTCTGGACGGCAGGTCAGGTGCTGGCTTCTCGTGGTCGTCCCACTCACTTAGCACAGCAAAATAATTGAAGTCCCTAGCAGCCATCACGTGGGTGAACATGTGCAAGCACGTGTGCATTGCATCAAGTGAGCAAAGGACGCAAAGCAGCTGATCTCAACCCATAGGGGTTCCCATGGCCAGGCCCTCTGGGGAAGCAGCCTAGCATGCAGGTGCCTGAGGCCAAGGTAGGGCCAGGCCTTTCCAAGCTAGACCAGGCTGACAGGCGGACAGAGTAGCCTAGCGGTAGATGTATGCCTCAAAAGGTATATACTGAATATGTGTGTGTGTTGGGTGTGTGTGTCGTGGGGAGGAATAGTAAAAAAAATTTTTCCTTGTTTATTTTTAAGAGAGAGAGACAGAGCGCGAGTGGGGTAAGGTCAGAGACATGGAGACACAGAATCTGAAGCAAGCTCCAGGCTCTGAGCTATTAGCACAGAGCCAGATGTGAGGCTCGAACTCACGAACCGTGAGATCATGACCTGAGCTGAAGTCGGACGCTCAACTGAGCCACCCAGGCGCCTCCCGAGGGGTAAATTTTACTACAACCTCAGTGGAAGCCTATTTGGCAATGGGTTTCCCAAACTTTAAAAATGTGTATAACGTCCAAGAGGGAGAAAAACAGCTTGTGGTATCTGGGAGCCGGCCTGGCCCTCTTGCCGACGCCTTGCTGTTCTCCTGTCGAACGCAAACAATTTTGCCGAAAATCAGGGTCAGACTAGCCGCGCTGTGCTGGGTCAAGAGAAAACAAGCCCCACCCAGAATCAGTCTGAACAGACAGAACCTGAACATTATTCAAACCCCAAAAAGGACCAAATATCCTTCCATCCTGGCTAATGCATTTGAGCAACTATTGCTTCTTTACCAACTACAGCTTTGCCTTAGTCTAGCGAAGATACGAGATACCCAACCTGAGAACTGTCTCTGCCCCGAGAGCATCCAATACGCAGCAAAGCCCTGCTTCCTGCCGTCTTCCCCAGAAGCAGCTGGACCAAGTCCGAATCCTGTCCCACCTGCCTCCCAAGACGCCCTTACGGTGGTGCCCTACAGCTCCCCCTGGTGGCTGTCCTCCCTCACTGCAACGAGCCGTAAAGCCAACTTGGACTTGGGCGGGAGTAGTGACGATGTTCACCCAGGTTATTCACTTTAAAAATTCAGCCTAAGGAAAACTCCTGTCCACAAACATGTATGCATAAGGCAACTCAATGCAATGTGCGTGCATAATGACAGCAAAACAATGGACACAATATGAATGTCCAGTAGTGGGCGGCTGGTTAGACACATTTTGGGTACCACAGAATACATGCAGTCATTCGAAATGATGAGAAAGAGCTGTATTTATTGATATAAAAGTTTGCATAACACGATGGTTACATTATAGTATTACATGAAAAAAAAAGGTTTACAAAACGGCACGCAGGCGGCTGCAGAACTCCAAATAATCCCGCCTTTAAAAAGATAAGTTAATAAATATTTCATACACTGAGGAAACAAGGCATAGAAAAATAAATACAAAAACATCAACAGTGATCATTTCTTGGTTTAGGGATCATGGTGCTTGCTTGTTTGTTTGTTTCATTTTCTTACCTGCATTTCTGGACTTTTTAGCAATGGAAATGTTTTGCTTAGGTAATAAGAAAAATAGAAACTTTCCAGAGCAAGAGGCTGGGCTGTTTTGAGAACACAGCTGAGATCAGAATCTGGGGTGAGGGTGGGGGAGGGGTTGGGCCTGGACAGGTGAGACTGGGGGGGACCGGGGGAGGCCCGGTTGAGCCGTGAGGAGGGGAGACTGGGAGACGGGACCGGGCAGAGGTGGCTGGGCGGTGGGAGGAGGCAGACCCCTGCCCTGTTAGGGGGGTTGACGGTGGGGCCAGAGGCTGGGACTCACTTCCGGAGAGGCGGGCTGTCTTTCTTTCCTTGTGCTGCCTGGGATGCCTGTCCTGTGAGGCGTCGGGTGGTCCCGTGTGAGGGGAACAGCCCGTGGTCGCTGCGCCTGGGCAGGACGAGGGGCGCTTGAGCTGAGGGCCACCGGGGGCTCGCGGCTGCTTTCCAAGCTCACACAGCACGCCACACGTCCCACGGGCACACTCGGACCCCACACAAATGCCCACCACAGCTGGGAGTGTGCCCTTATTTGGACACAGGGTCTTCGTAGATGTAATCGGGAATCCTGAGAGATCATCCTGGGTTTGGGGTGGGCCCGAAATCCAATGAGCGGTGCCCTTACCAGAGAGAGGAGAGGGAGTTGAGACACAGAAAAGAAAGGCTCATGAAGACAGACGCTGAGACTAGAGTGACACAGCCACCACCCAAGGGACACCAGGGACTGCTTCGAGAGGCAAGGAACAGACTCCACCTCATAGCCCCGGAGGGAAAAAAACCCCACTGATGCTCAGATTTGGGACTTCTGGCCTCCAGAACGGCGAGAGAATACATTTCTACTGTTTTAAGCTGCTAAATATGTGACGTGGTGGCAATTTTAGGAAACTAAGATGCCTTCCCACCCTCTCACTGCCCAACCTATAAGCTGGGGTTCCCGAGAAAGTCAGGAGCCGTTAAAGAATCTACGGCCGGTGCATCCCGCCGTCATCTCCCAACTGGCCTCACTACCTGTCTCCTGTGGGTAACCGCTCGCCTGGGGCTGGTCCTTTAGAGGGAACTGGGCCATGTTTCAGGGTTGATGGTCACACACTAAAAGAATGCATAGGAAGAGGGACAGCCTGCAACTTCCTCGAGCCAGTAAAGGAAAACAGACTTTCCCGCCAAAACTCAGAAAGCATTTGTAAAAACCAAATCTAAGCTAATTCAATATAATCACATAAGCATTTAAAAAATAGCAAGTCAATACTTCTCCTTAGCTTCCAACGTACAAACAGCCACGATAATGAAGGAAATGTTATTTAAATCTATGGACGAAGAAGTGAGCCAGACAGAGAGGGGGAAAGGGCCAGATCTGATAGGATTTTAACAAAGGCGAGAAAAGACCCAACCCTTCCCAGAAAAGAAATCATAGCCACGCTTACTGCCAAGATCCAAAGAAAAAAATTTATTTACAATAGAGAATTTTATTTGAAACATGCATTTTTTTTAACACAAATCAGCAAACGCAGATCAAGTTTACACTCCTTAAGGCAAGAGTCCCTGTGCAAGCTGTACAAGTTCATATTAAATCCAAAAGCCGCTCACCCTGGGAACTCATGTACAGAGGGCAAGGCCAAGGTCAGCGATTTGTCTTTTATTAGAGAATCAGACAATCTCCCTGATACAGGAACTCTGAGGTCAACTTGCTATGAATTTATACTAAGAAAATGCAAACCAATAGCAAGAAATTCTGATAGTCTCCTTGGTACTGCATACAATCAAATCAATGTCGTTTAGAAAGGAAATACAGTAGTGCATACGAAAAAGTGAAAACAGAACCTGTCCGCGTCGCTGGAAGGACGGCAGTGTGCCGACGGTCATATTGCACGCAATGGTCAAGTCCAAACATTCGGTTCAAAGTTAGCTTTTCCCCATTTTGGCAATCAGTTCATCACAAATCTTGGTGAGTTCCTCTATCTCTTTATTCTGAAAGCGAAGACAAAACAGAAAAGAAAAGGCTGCTGAAATCTCCTGGCTGTCTGAAATCAAGCCCAGCAGAATGGTCTCTGGGCTTTCCAGGGGCCCGGGTGCCCCAGGCTTCTTGGTCCCCCTGAAATTCTCCAAAGCGGTACGAGGGATGAATCAAAGCACACATCCAAGCGCTAGCTGTGACCCTGAGCAACTCACACAACCTTTCTGAGCCTTGGTGTCCTTATCTCTGAAATGTGGATGGTAACATCTGTCTGAGAAAGGAATGCGGTCAGAATGCAAAGCTCCCCAGCAGTGACCGGCACGCAGCAGGGGCTGAACCAAGTATTGGTTCTCTTCCTTTCATTTGCCTCTGAGGGATGCGGACATGAAAGGACGATCCAGGCTGAGCTCTTTGGTGGCTTTTTTGAGAAATGTCACCAGGAAGCATTGAGCAATCCTACTTGAATAGGGTCTCTAGCATTTAGAGGTTGCGAAACAAGGGGGTGCTGTGGATATGGGGAGGTGGGGAGAGGGGCAGGGGCAGATGCGAGATGCCTCCAGGTTCTCTTGTGCCATGCATGCCCTGCCCGTGTGCCAAAGCCGGTGGGGAGCCGACCACATGCTCAGCCTGCACCGACCAGCAGACAACACCGTCCGGGCTCTGAGACCGGGGATCCGACAGGATGAGTCCGTTCAAAGGCAGGTGTGGCTCTGCCCTGATGCCGACCTGCTTCGGCGGCCCATCTCGAACGGCCCTCGCCAAGGGGGCTGGATCGGTATCCCAGGAACACACCACAGCCACTTTTTCGAGGTCCCTGTGGACGGGGAGCCTTAACCTCAAGCCTCTCCCCTGGGGCTAACCCAAGACCCTTCTTTGGAAACCTCAGAACCTCCTCCTGGTCCAGCTCGGAGCCGCGTGTCCCGTGCTTTCCGGGATGGGCTCCAGGTGCCATCCCTGAGTGTCACTACTTGGGAAGAGCCGGGCCTCCTTAGTGGAAGACGAATTCAGTCCTCACTGCAGTTCAGCCACCAGCCCCCGCCGGGAGACAGCCCCACCCGGAAGGTCACCGCGGCTCACCCCCTGCTCGAATCCACAGCCCTGAGAGCTCCGTTCTGAGAGGCGCGGAGATGCCTGCGGGAAGAGGGGTGCCCTGCAGGAACGCAGCACTGGCCGCTCATCCTGAAATTACTATTCTCGCCAACCTGCGGCTGCTGGGGCCGCCCAGGATAACTTTTCATCTTACCAGCACGCTTCCTGTGTGCCAGGCACCATGCCAAACACACCCCGGGCAGCGGCCCCACTCGGTTCCCACAACAGTCCCTTCGTGGGAGCCACTGTTATTTCCACGTTTCAGCGAGGAAACGGAGGCTCAGAGAGGTTACGCGTCGCGCTTAACGGAAGGTCACACAGCTGGCCAGGCGCAGCAAGCCTGGAGCACAGACTGAGGCCGGCCTGGCTCCTAGACGGCTTTGCTATCTCACTTATTTAGCATAACGTCCAGTGACTGATGGCTGAGAGGCACTGGCGGACCCGCTATGGACTCCTGGAGGTTCTCCAGCTCTGTCTTTGCAGCATCGGCCCACTGCCTAGCAAACAGCCACCACGCAGCTCAGCTCACTGGGCACCAGCCTTTCCAGCACCCTGACTGGGCAAAATGCCCAGCGCCCTCACTTCAGAACTGCCTGGTGGGGAGGTGGGGTGGGGGGAGAGGATAATGCTTCTGAATCTCTTTAAAACAGAGACCGTCCCTTCTGGATCTCAGAGTCCCATAGGGAAGAACTCAGGGGATAAATCCGTGTTTCCTCGGTTTTAGTCTCAGATGGTTACAGATCTATTTGTATCTTTTCTGTTCTCCAAAATGGTGCACCCCACCTCGCCGTCTTCTGTGTTTTCTAGTTTGCCAGAACGTTTATCATTACCTTCATTTGGCAATGAAGAGTCTCAACAGGCCAGGTTGCCTAGAAAACATCTATCCTGACTCGGGTTTTACCTCTACTGTTTTAGCTAATACCAGGATACAGTGCAAACACCATCAAATCCTGATGCAAACAGAAGGGAACAAACATATTGCTGCATTTTCCACCTAGAAACATCTGATGCCCAACTGCCCAAAATGCTGGGGGGAATGTGGTCTTTAACTTAAAGGAGTATTCCACTTTTCAGGAGTCACCCAATATGCCACACATGGATTATCAACATTCAAAGAATAAAAAATAAACACCCACTCGGGGCGCCTGGGTGGCTCAGTCGGTTAAGTGTCCCGACTTCAGCTCCGGTCACGATCTCATGGTTCGTGAGTTCGAGCCCCATATCGGGCTCTGTGCTGATGGCTCGGAGCTGGGAGCCTGTTTTGGATTGTGTGTGTGTGTGTGTGTGTCTCTCTCTCTCTCTGCCCCTCCTCTGCTCATGCTGTCTCTCACTCTCAAAAATTAATAAACATTAAAAAAATTTTTTTAAATCTTTAAAAATAAACACCCACTTAACACTAACAATGCAGTGCCGCTCAAAAAATACAGACAGAATGAGTAAATGCTGGTCCTGACTCTGTGCTTTCTGCTAGGAACGCGGAGCAGAGCCTGGAAAATTGAGGCGGTAGAACAGACTTGGGGTATTTGGCACCATCCAGACTTTTTCCTTCTTTCTTTTTTAAAAATACAATTCTGTCTGGCAGCCACTTGTCTTCATCCCAAAAAGAAAAGGCAAAGAACAAGAATGATCTGGAATGTGGGTTTTCTAGTGCTGAATTCTGGACAGCCAGGAAGACTGTGGACCCAGCACCATGCGACGGCACTGGTGCCATTGCCCCACAAAGGACACCCCCGCCCCAACTGTGACTACCCATTAAGGCCCAAATGCAGGTGAAGTGACGCTACCCCAGGCCACTGGGTTCTCGGATAACCATCCAGGGGACTCCGAAGGCTCAGTGGATCAACCATATGGGTTTGTTCTGGAAACACACTCAGGGAGGGAGACTGCCTGGCCCACACTTACCCAGATTCGGACTCTTGGGTGGAAGGGGCTTCTCATTTGGACACCCGGGGAGAGGGTGTGTGCAGTGGACTGAGTGCTAGACCGGAAATCAGGACAAGCTAAGGGACCTCAGGAGGGTCCCCCCCATCCGTGGAAGCAGGCGGACATCTGGGGGACCTTTCGACCCCAACGCGGCCCGTTTTCTGCATCTGCCCCTGGCCTCTGGTGGTTACCCGATTCCCCCACCGGTAAGCGTCTAGATGCAGGGCGAAGTACAATGCCCGGCACATTGAGATTTTTCAGTAGATGTGTGACAAATGAATGGATGCTGAAAAGGGAGCGAAAACCAGCAGCAAACACCCAAGCGGACGGCAATTCCAGGAAGAGCAGAGAGGACAGTA
The DNA here is from genome assembly GCF_046562875.1 of Panthera onca. Lineage (NCBI taxonomy): Eukaryota > Metazoa > Chordata > Mammalia > Carnivora > Felidae > Panthera > Panthera onca. Next base: position 9,773,764 of record NC_138349.1, read on the forward strand.
ACAGGGCTGGCCCTACACTGGATCTTCCGGATGGAGAACAAGCGTATGCTCACGAGGCATACACCTGTCCCGGGAGCCGCGGAGGCCGCAGGAAACCCCAGCCTCTGCTGATCTGAGGGTCTGACCAGCCCCACCGGCCGTCGGCTCTTACCTTCTGCTCCAACGTCCTCTCCAGAGCGTCCACACGAAGCTGCTCCTTCCGCAGACTGGCCTGGTAGGCGGCCTGCTCCTGCTGGGCCTTGCCTCGGACCTGCGCGATCTCGGCGTTGGCCCTACGGACACAAGGTGGGGGGGGCGGCGGTGCTCAGAAAAGACCACCTTCCCCGGAGACCCCACCTTCCTCCTCTCAGCTCTGGACGGCGGGAACTGTCTGGATCCAGTTCCTACCAGCGGGGGCCTGCTTAGGAGCCCAGGAGCACCCCCACCCTGCCCCCAGCCCCCATTCCCATGAGGCCAAAATGCTTTGAGTGGGTGCCCTGGAGATTACAACATGCACGCTCCACTTATCAAGATGCCGAGGACACTGTTATCACAAGTCACACTGAAAAAACACAGAGGGATTATCTGCTTTTTCTAAGCCAGGGTCTGTGGGGTCGTTGGAGCTCCCAGCCTGCCTCGGCAGGGGGTGCCGAGAGGTCTTTGGGGGCAGACCTGAGGCCGCGTTACCTGTCCAGCTTTTCCTCTGCATGCACCTTCAGGGCCTGGTACCTCTGCTCCTCTTTCTTCACCCGGGACAGGTACTCCTGGGCACATTTCTTCAGCACTTCTTCATTCTGACACGACAGAGGACAGAGGTCGCACCCACGGAAGAGACAGCCCAGGCGCTGGGAACCCCGAGAACTCCCTGATGCGGGTAGAACGCTGGACAGCCAAGTCCAGCTCCCTGTGCACTCTCTCAACCTGCGCCTCCTCCCCCCGCCCCGCACGTCCGGCCACCTGCTCGGCCCCGACACACACACACCTTGCGGAAGCCTTCAAGGACCTCCTTCATCTTCTCGTATCTCCTGAAGAGATCGGCCAGAGATTTCTCCACGGAGTTCAGGTCGGCCAGGGCTTGCTCCTTCTCCAGGACCAGCTGCTGGACAGTCTGGTGGGAGACTGACTTCTCCCTCTGCTCATCCTCTGGCAAGAGACACAAAGAACAGACGATGGGACCGGTGCATCCCGGCCTGGTCCCAGAGGCAGCCGAGGCCTCAGATCGCAAGTCGGTCTAAGCACGGGGCATCCCAGACTTGGGACGGACCCGCTCCCCGAGCCCACCCAGACCGTCTCTGAAGGCACAAAAACCCCCACAGCTCCGGCATCGCAGACCTGGGCCTTTGCAGTGCTAGAAGGGATGGAAACCAGCCACCGTCTTCAACCCGATCAATGCGGACCCCTCAAAATCGACATTCGAGGCCCCAGGGATGCTATGTGGTTGATGGTGGCCAACAGATCCATAAGGTGGGAAAAAAATCACTACTGAATTTTGTGTTGAGCAAGATAAAAAGGTATAGGAGTCTGGGCTCCGAGGAACAGGTCTTTCTGTGTATTATCGACATAAAGACATGGTTATTGGAAAAGAAAAAGGTTTCACCCTTAAAACATCCCATGAACCAAGGCCCACATAACCACCAGCCCTGAAATTCTGCTTCGCACAGAAACGGACATTTCCTTGGACACAGCAAATGTTTTAACTCCGACAAAAATGGAGCTCTTTCCGTCAAAGTGACTTTCTCAGTTATGTACCTAACAATTCTGGCCCGGTTCAGAGTGGCTGAGCCTAGTAAAAGGAACTGCTCTGTCCTCTGACCCCCAACAACCATTCTACTGTGAACGTCCACGGCTCCCCACTCACTCGGGTTCCTGACACCAGGCCACGTCCCCAGAGGCCCCTTCCTGAGCACCTGCGGGAAGTGCCTCCTCCCTACTTTCCAGTCCATTCTCTTCCCAGCAGCGGTCAGACATGCATGCACACAGGTGTGCACCAGCTGTCTGTCTGCCTAGAGTGCATGCTGCGTGAGGGCAGGGTCTTAAGTCTTGCTTTGTCCACATCTTTAATCCCAGAGCCTAGGACAGTGCCTGACTCACAGGGTGCCTCAACACATCCGTGCTGTGAATGAACGAGCGGAACCTGGCAATCCAAACCCTAAGCCATGCTCATAACCATCTCTCTCCCTTCTCTCCCTGAGCCTGTTAGTAACAGACCTGGAAGGAGGAAGCTCCCTTCAAAGCAAGGGGTGCACTTGTGATGAGCACTGGGTATTGTATCAAAGCATTTTTACACCTGAAGCTAATATTGCACTGTATATTAACTAACTGGAATTTAAGTAAAAACTTAAAAAAAAAAAAAAAAAAGCAGAGGGACGCTGCTCTGGGTTCTTTCCCTTGCGTTCCTGGCGGATCGGCACTGTCCTGTCTCCTAAAGTCACGTGTATTCTTGTTGCGTGCTGTGGAGGGAAAGGGCTCAGGGCAGGGGAACCACATCCTGGGTTTTAGCTTCGGCTGTGATACAAACTCATTCAAAAGTCCTGGCTCTCGGGGGCTCAGGGCCTCATTCCCAAAATGAAGGGGTTGTCACACATGAACGTGCACCTGAATCAGCAGGGGCTTGTTTAAACACAGACAGCAGCGCCCCACCCAGTGAGTTCTGATCTGGCAGGCCTGCGGTGGGGCCGAGAATCGGCATCTGTGACTAGTTCCCCGATGATGCTGAAGCGGCTGGTCCAGGGGTCATGCTTGGAGAGCCACAGACCCGGAAGACGTCTGATGGACCTCCTAATAAGGACCTCGTTACTTATCTCGTGGCATCTCAGGGAAGATTAAGTGAAAATGTATATGAAGCCTGTGACATAATAAGAACCCAGGATCAGTGACCCATCATCAACAGCATCACGGGCACCCCCAAACTGGCATGATGTCACATCAATCACTCACGGAGGGGGAGCTTTTTAACACACGGCAAGAAAAGAACTGCCCGCAATCTTGCTGCGCCCAGGCTCCTAAAAGAAACGATGCTCCAGTAACCGAACGCTTGTTTTTATTACGTTTTAGCTGCTTCCTTAGTCCTCGGCACATGGTAAAATGCACATTCTGGGGCTGATCTGAGGCCACGGATACATTTCACTTGGCTTGTAAAAAGCCATTTATCAAACAGAGTCCATCTGATTTCCTGGATCTGAGACTTAGCTTGCCTCAGGTTTCCTGCCCTCCCCCCAAAAGGCTTGTAAAAATAGAAATTTCCCGGTTCCCAGGAGACGGAGGAGGTGAGAACGCGCCACAAATCTTCTTGCAAATTACACACGCAGTCAGGTTCTTCACATCAGGAAATCAGCCCCAAACTCAAAATGCTCCAGACTCAACAACAAAACAATGCCCTGGGAGATTTTTCTGTTTTGTTTTTCTTTTTGCAGGCAAAACATTATTAAACCATGTTTTTCGGGGGAGGGGGAGGGGGAATGCGGCAAATACACAATAGCAAAAGTAACAAAAACAGAAACAAACAAACAAACAGACGTGGGTTGCAATGGGCAGGTGTCACGTTAGGTGAAGAAGCGTTTACTTACCAGGCTTGCCTGTGTGTTTTGCAAGCAAAGGGCAAGAAGCAACAGAAAATGGAAGCAAAACAGATAATCAGGGCAGTTGTTAGGAAAGCAGAAAAGAAATCAATTGCAACAACCTGGAATGCAGAAAAGCACAGAGGTCTTTTTTGTTCTGAATCCTAAGTATGCAGTCTCTGAACTCAAGAGCATATTCTCTTTAGTAACATGTGACGAGAACGGACGACGATGGCAGGACACGTGTCATGCTGGCGTGGAACGTTTGTGACGGTTACACGGAAGCCAGAGAGCCGGGCTGCAGCCAGGAGGGGCTGGCGCAGGTGGGGTGAAGTTTTGACTTCAAAACGCTACCAATGTTCATTCTGCCTGAACTGCCAAGCTCCTGGAGCTTGAGTTTTTCCCTCCCACCAGGGATGCTGGGTAGGTGGGTGCAAAGGAGAAGAAGAGAGAGAGAGGAGGCTGGTATGTTTCCATGTATGGGGACCCACAGCCTGCCCAGCAAGAAGGCGGGTCCCCCCCGCAGTGACACTGAGTCCTGGCTGTGCCTCAGCCCCACGCCATTGTCTACAAGGACACAAGGACCTGGAAATCTGCGGTGGCCCTCATCAATGCCCTGCAGTAGTGACTGACAGGTGACAGCCACAGACATGCCAGCTGATGAACAAGGTCTGAAAAGTGGCTGATGAAGGTGCCCGAGGACGGGGAACCAGGACAGGACATGCGTCACCCTGGGTGACAGCGCTGCCTGCAGCTAGGGACACCGGAGGGTGCTCACAGGGCCTCTGGCAGCGCTCAAACACCCCCAAACAGGAAAATGCTCAGAGGGGTGAGATCACAGCTCTTGAAGAGAGGGACCCTTTGGCCAAACATACCAGGTCTCCCCGGGGGAGGGGGGCTGGGGGTGTGTGGCCTTAACGCCTGCGGTCTGAGCTCCACCCACTCAACCTGCCTAGAATTGAAATGTTCTCCCACCAATTGAAACTACTCCCACCGGCAAATAGGCTGCAAGGAAGTCAGAGCTGAGTCATCTTTCTCTCCAGCAGGGACGGGCCACTTGCGCCAGGGAGAGAGATTCTTACTCTGCGGTGTTTAAGAGGGAACGAATGTCTACTTCTATCAAAAACAGCCAGCCGAGTGCTAGCAGATGGTTCTGGACGGCATTCTCTCAGGGGCAGAGGCTCCTGCCCTTTTACCCCCATCTCAACCTTGGCCCAAGTGTTGTCACCAAGGGCAAAAATAACAATGTAGGGCTCTGACATGCAGAAGGGTATTTCCAGATGAGCTACGGTAGGTCTGAGTGACGTTTTCACAACCTAAGACTCCAGGAGGCCACGCTGTGCTCAGTGTGCCAAACATTGTATATTGGAAGACATAAATCCTCCTTCCTGACCACTTTTACAGACAGCTTTGGTTCCAAGAGGTTTTGTTTTTTTTTTTTTATATCTCATCCATATGTATTCATAAATTCGTATACCAATTTAATAAAGAGGTTTCATTCGATAGAAAGCATACGCCACGAGCTGATCCTTAGAAACACCCAAATGGACTTTCCCTGAGATCTGGGAGAAATGGCCTCTGTTGTAATATATCAAAATTAAAGCCCCTTTGAATAGAAAGCCCTCAGTTGTCAGCCTCTTCACCATTCCCAAGGCTGCTCTCATATTTCTCTTGGGACAAGCTAGAGGTGTGGTAGCATGACTCAGACCCAAACGTTTGAGAGAGAGAGGAATCATCTGTTAACCCAGCGTCCAGCTTCGACACAGAAACTGGCGTGCAGTGAGCTGGGGCTTTTACTCCATGTGTCCTCAGGAGTAAAAGATTTTTTTTTTTAAACTGGTATCCTGGACCTAAGCAAATAAAATAAAATAAATAAATAAAAATCTCCCCCGCCCCTGCCAAGTCATAGCATCGTTTCTGAATAGTGATCATTAGTGTGAAAACGGGCTCAGCGCTTCTGTGAGCTCTTTTCCCATTCTTCTTCTTCTTTTTTCTTTTTAAGTGCCAGGGGGTGTAGAACTTGCCACTTGAGGCCATTTTTTATTGGAGGCCAAAGCAGCGTCAGGACCGGCTGCCAGGGGTGTGAAGACAGATTCTGAGTCAATGCCCATCCCCGTGAGATCAGGTAATGCACAGGGGGGCGGGGGGGGGGGGGTGGGCAGGCAGGACTGCCACGCGTTCCACTGTCCTTGCCCTAGAACCCTGCGTGAAGGCTGAGTATTTTGTCCCTTGAGTCTAAGTTAGAGTTGAGGGATTTGATTCTTCGTCCCTCTCATGAGCCAAGAAATCCCCCAAACACCCTAGGAACCAACCCAAACCTCTTTCCCCAAGAAGCGGGCAAGTCCTGGCTCGATGGTGGCCATTGAGGTAACTGCCATGGCTTCCCACAGGCACGAATGGTGCTAAGGAACATTCTAGCAGGTGTTTCCAGGAGGCCCCCAGGGTCACATTCTGGGATGCTCTGGTCCCTCGGTGAAAAGCGGTCACTTTAGCAGCACACACACTAAAATCGGTCCCTCCCTGAAGGACTTCACGTTCTAAGAGGGGCCGAAGATGAACACACTCCGAGCGTCTAACTTCAAAGCCCTCCCCGTGGTTCAGAAGCTTCGGGGAGGCTTGAGGCCGCCAGTCAGGACACCTACCTATCATCTGAGCGATGGTCTTCTCATACTCAGCCACTATTTTCCTGTAAGGGAAGTAAAAATACGTTGGAACTGTGACAACAGAATGGTTTCTAACTGACAGTAGGGTCCCCGTGCTGGACTCAGCAGCCTGACCGAGTCTTATTTTTTTTTCTTAAAGTTTATTTATTTATTTTGAGAGCAAGGAGAGAGAGAGAGAGCGTGCAAGTGGGGGAGGGGCAGAGAGAGAGAGAGAGAGAGAGAGAGAGAGAGAGAGTCCCAAGTAGGCTCTGTACTCTTAGTGTGGAGCCCGATGGGGGGCGTGAACTCACAAACCGTGAGGCCATGACCTGAGCTGAAACTGAGAGTCGGATGCTTAGCAGATGGAGCCACCCAGCCGCCCCTAGGGGACAAGTCTTATTTGTCACAGTTGGTTCACACCTCTAGGTGCACCTGCAACCCCGCCCCTCTTCTTACATACCCAAATAAGTTCATTTTCCTAGTGTGTGACTCTGAACACAACATGCCCCTGGGCAAAAACTTTGATGCATCCCTACTGCTCACTGAGGAAAAAACATAAGGCCAACCCTTCAGCCTGACAATCAAAGCCTTCCATAACCTGAGCCTGATCGCTTTCATCAACGTTACCTCCTTCCCTGCCATCTCATGAACAAAGTGGTTCAATGAGAACAAATGAGTTTTTGCCGGCTCTGGGATTTTCCACCTCCATGACCCTGCCCGTGTTGTTCACTTTGCCTCTCTACTTCCACCTCTCATAGTCTTGTCTGCTTCTCAAGGTCCAATTCAAATGCCATCTCCTCCAGGAAGCCTTCCCTGATTTCTCCTCCGAACTTCAAACAAACCTTAGCTACACAAAAGCACGAAGATCCCCGGCTTGGAAGACTGTCTCACTGCTGCCCCCAGGTGGAAGGACCCAGGAGTGAAGAAGCAGCCCCCCCTCTCTTGAAAGTCAACCTTCTGCAAGGAACCTCTCAAAAAAGACTTGAGAGTTTCACCTACATTATCCAACAGTTAATCTCCACAGGAGAGCCCAGAACGGCCCTGATTCCAGCTGGCCCTGCCTCTCCCAGCTGAGTGGCTCAGACAGGTTGGTCACAGACACTGGGGACTCAGCTGACTCCCTGGTATGGTTGAGGATTACCCTGGAGCCTGACTTTCAGGGCCGTGGGAGAACTGAATGAGGTTAAAAGACCGGTGAAAGCAGAAGGCATTCTGCAGAGTCTAAAGGCGTCGCAGCAGCTGGGTGTCTGTCCCTGGCTTCTTGACCTTGGCCCCAAGGACAGCGCCTTGACCAAAGCCAACCCACAACAAAAAAGGTGACTGCGACATGAGCCCACATGGGTTCTTTCTGAATCCTACCTACACAGGAGCACTTTGCGTCTTCTGTAATTAAACAATACCTCCTTGTACCCTTGAGTCACGAAACAGCGATGGACCCCCTGAGGCTGCCCCACCTGAACCCATCACTGGACCACAGCGGGTGCGGGATGTGTCCTTCCAGAGGTGCAGGGAGACCAGGGGCCTGAAGCCGCTTCGGTGGCACTGTATTTGCAGCTCTTTCTTCCTCACAGTGAAGTGGTGCCTGATTGCCGCCAGGATTGCTGATGGGGATACTGAGGCACGGGGCGACGCAGGAACCTTTTCAGAATCCCAGGGCTACAAAGCGGCCGAGCTTGGCTCCGCATCCAGACCTCCGACTCTGGAGCCTTTTCATACCCCTTACGCCTCGAGGTGCTGGGATTCACCCTTCTTCACAGAGGCGGAAAGTCAGCTTACAGAGTTAAGGAACAGGCCCCAAAGCAGCTAGGAAGCGGAGCCTGATGGTCACCTGGTCTGGTCTGGCTCCAAGGTGGACAGCTGGGCCTTCCAACACGAGTGCGGCTGTGTCGGCTGGTGACACTGGAGTCCCGCCACACTGGTGGGTCAACAGCGCTCCCTGGAGCCCCCAGAGGTACAGCTCCTCCCGAGGACGCAAAACGAATCAGGGATGGAGCTTCTAGCCTTCCCAGCATGCCCTGCTTTCATTTTCAGGGCAGGCAAAAAAATGAAAGCCATGTTGTTCCCTCCTCTACTCCCCTACTGAAAAAAAAAAAAAGAGAGAGAGAGAGAGAGAGAGAGAGAGATAAAGGAGAGAAATTTTCAAATGACGCCACCGCAGGGCCTCAGTGTGAATGTGTGAAACAGCACGCTCGGATTAACCTCCAGAAGCGGTCACAGAAAGCATCGGTAGGAAGAAGGGACTAATAGGAGATTTTCCAGGAAGATAATATTTGACCTAGAAAACAGGGGATCCGACTACCCTAAATAATTTGCTACTTAAAGCCGTAGCCAGGAATGCAGCCGATTCTGATAATTAACCAGCAGCGACTCTTGCAATCAAGCGCCCTCTAAACGAACTAATTCAACCACTTTTTAAAAACTCATCTGTTTTTCCCTTATTCCCAAACCCTGAGACTCAAAAACGAAGCAAGCCTATTGAGGATTTTCAATATAGCACCAGATCTTTCGTCTCGTTCAAAACGATCTCTCATCTCTTCCCTTGAGACTGGAAAACCCATGTGTCAGTTCAGCTGGTGCTGAAGAAAGGCTGGTGTGTGGAGAGAGGAACTGTGTTCCCAGGAGCGGTTCTCAGACCCGGCAGCAGCCGGAGCCCCGGGCAGTGCTCACTAACCTGGGATGGCCCGGGCCAAGGCTTGGGTCCAAGTTTCTTAAAAACGCCACTTGGCCATACCATTTTTAAGATCACATCCCAAGGGTAAGTTCTAGCCCAAGACATGGTTTCTTAGTCTCTAAGATGACGATGAATCACGAAGGAAAATAAAAGGCAAAAAGGTCCGTCAGACATGATGAGGGGCAGGCCCCTGGGTACAGTGGAAAGAGCTGGGGTTTTATGACCAGAAAGGTGGATTCAAATTCACATTCTTCTAACTAGACGCTCCGGGACCTTGGACAAGTCACCTGACCGCTCTGAGCCCTTCCACTGTCAGATGGGGCTGATGATCGCTTCTTGAGGGGCCTGGGGAGCAACAGAGACCGTGGGCCAGAAACACAGCACATGGCACGTGATGTGATAGGCACTTAAGATGTGGTGGCTGTTATACTTCTAATACCAATGCAGCAAATGGAAATAAATCATTCAGACAAAATTCCGGAGGTAACCCAACTGCTTATCCACGGAGACTGGTGAAGTTCACTTTGTTAGAACCATACAAGGACCATTAAACCTGTTACACAATAAGATCAAGTTCTATAAAAATCTGTCCAAGATTTACAATGTTAAAAGAGAGGGGCGCCTGGGTGGCTCAGTCGGTTAAGCGGGTTATGACTTCAGCTCAGGTGATGATCTCACAGTCTGTGAGTTTGAGCCCTGCATCGGGCTCTGTGCTGACAGCTCAGAGCCTGGAGCCTGCTTCGGATTCTGTGTCTCCCTCTCTCTCTGCCCGTCCCCTGCTCATGCTCTGTCTCTCTCTGTCACACAAATAAATAAAAACATTAAACAGATTTTTTACAATGTTAAAAGAGAATACAGGATAATGTACATGTTCTACTCCCCACTTTGGAAGAAAAATGGAGTCTGTATAGACACATTCACACATTGGCAATCAGAAATAGAAAATTCTTGGGGCGCCTGGGTGGCTCAGTCGGTTGAGTGTCCAACTTGTGATTTTGGCTCAGATCATGATCCCAGGGTCATGGGATGGAGCTCTGCGTTGGGGGATTCTCTCTCTCCCTCTGCCCTTCTTTCTCCCCCGCTCTCTCTCTCTAAAATAAATTAAAAAAAAAAAAAAAAAAAAAAAAAGAGCGGTGCCTGGATGGCTCAGTCGGTTAAGCATCTGACTCTTGATTTCAGCTCGGATCATGATCTCACAATTTCTGAGATCGAACCTCCATGTCGGGCTCTGCACTGACAGCCTGCTTGGGATTCTCTCTCCCCCCTCTTCTCTGCTCCTCCCCTGCTCATGCTCTCTCTCTCTCTCAAACTACATAAATAAACTTCAGAAAAAAAAAAAGGAAGAAATGGAAAATTCTTGGAAGGCTATACTAGAAACAGTGGATAGCAGCTACCTGAGGGGAGTGGAATTGGAGACTGGGTGGGAAAGAGATTTGCTTTTCATCGCACAGGTATTTATTTGTTTGCAATATTTAGCTCAGGTGCATGATATTTTCATAAGAGTACCATGACGAAAAATACTTTTGCGAAAATATAAACCTTGTCTCTTAAAGAACAGGTGACTCTTGGGAAGAGCTGGTTCATGGGCCACAGCAGCTCCAGCTGCTATGAGACCACAGGTGGGCCATGCCCCAGGTGCCAGGAAGCACCACAACTGACCTCATTTCCATCACCTCCCGCCTGCTTTCTTCGTATTTAGCCTTCCACTCCGAGACCTCGCTCTCCTTGGTTATGATCTGGCATCAGGGAGGAAAGAGAAAGGTGAGCTCCAGAGGAGTGAATTCAGATCTGAGCGATTCACAGACCAAGAAGGAAACACTGAATAAATGTAGAATTAGAACTTCCCACACCAAACAATAATTGGACTCCGAGAACTTCCCCAGAGCGTGAGACAGAAATAAGCCAGATATCAGACTTCCGCAATGCCCACCAGGGAGCAACTAAAAGGCATATGCTTTTTGTTATAAATCAAACAAGGCCATAGAGGCTCATTAAACAATGGTGTCCAGGAAGATCAAAGCCCGTCTGCTACCCGCCTCTGTCTGCAGTGGTTGCAGAATACAGTCTGTGTCCAAAGATGCTGGCTTTGTGGACCATGGGTGTAAATATAATTTTATTTAGGCGTGGCAGAGACCGGAGCCTTTCCCAGGGCAACCAGAGCTGCCCTCCTCCGAGCCACACGCATGCCACACGGTACCTCTGCTCTGGCGATCCGGAGTGCGGAGTCCAGGTCAGGCTGCTGGAATAAAAGGCCTGCGGGCTTGTCCACCTCGGCCGTCCCGATGCGGGAGTACAAGGCTGTTTTAGAGATGGAGACATCTGTTGGGTGACCAGCTTCTCTCTGTGGAATGGTTTTTAATTAGAAAAAAAAAAACCACGTTAATATCACGCATAGGACAGAGGATTTGCATTCACCCCCTCGTGAGTGGGTCAGTTGTATGGTTTTGAAACAAAGAACATCAAAAGTATGAGAAAATGCTCAGACTGATGAGTAGGGAAAGGCCGGATACAATCTATGGAAATCGATCGTTTTGCACCTGCACAGGCAGACAAAGGGGCTAATGGCAGAGGCCTCCCCAACTCCCAGCTTTCGGAGTCAAGCATGTCTGGTGCCTGCTTATCACTGCCATTTATCAGACGCAGAGGCATTTAGGCACAGCGCTTAAGAACCAAGGCTGTTTTCCGGCGGGCTCCGCTCCCAAAATAAAAGCCTGATGGCGAACGATGCTGAATTCTAATCTCCATTTGCCTAGTTTTGAATAACTGCAGATCTGATCAGTGTGGCAAGACTGTCTGCATTTCAATTCGGGGAACATTCGTTCAGGCCCGTTTGAAAGGATATGTTCACACAAAGCTCAGGGCCTACCGTGGCTATCAACCAATGTCACCTTCCACCTTCGAAAGCTAGTTTCCGGATGCCCCAAGGGAAGGGTTCCTTTGCAGTTACATCGCCTGAAGTCTGCTGTGTCGACGGCAAAACCGAAAACCGGATCGCTGACAATATCCCCACTGGCTGGTAAGACCCTCAACAGGTGGTGGGATTCCCTGCCCTCTCCCACAACTGACACTGGTTTGACTGGACAGGGCAGTCACCAGCCTCCTGGGAGGGAGGGGAGGACCACCGTTACTCTTCCTCCCCTTGCACAAAAAGCTCAGCCATTTCCAACACACTTGAGATGCGGAGTTAGGAGCATGGTCAACGGTGCAGCCGGGGCTGGTAGTCTAGTTCTTTTGTCAGAGACACCAAACCAGGCAAGCACACTCTCAGTCCTATGCATTAACCTCCTGACACTGTCACGGCTGCCCAGGCAAACCGCCACCCCTGGGGACTAGAGTCCAACGCGATGTGGAGTATCATGGTGGGGAGCCGGTCAGGGTGGGACTGCAGGTTCCTAGGGAAATTCATGAGACGTGGGCAGGGAACACAGCTCTACCCTGGTGGAGTCGAAAGAGGGATGTGCAGAAAGTACGGGGAGGACTGGTCTTATAAGCGGAAGCAGGTAAGGTTAAAGACCCGACGGTGCGGGGGCGGGGGGCGCACCCGGAGGTTCTCTCTCTTCCATCCCACGAACAGGCCTGCTTACCCCCCGCTAGAGCATCAGAGGAAATGAACTTGAAATAACTTAGAAAACTCAGGCAGAAATTTAATGGATAGGACTGGAGATGACAGAGTTAGGGCCAGTTAGTCATACACATGCACAGCGAAAGACATGGTTTTGGTTGTCCCAGAAGCGGGCTTGGGTTTCGCTGCCCCTGCCTGGTGTTGAGCGTTTGGGCTCCCTCTGCAGTGGGCCCCGAATGATCACTCAGAGAGGGGAGCACACGGCCCCCTGTTCTACCAGACCCTGGTGATACTCTGGTGTCTAGTGGGATGCCACGATCTTTCCTTCCTCGGGTCCTAAAGAAGCCTCCAGTGCAGGACATTTGACCAAAACCCAGGAGCTGGCAGGCTGATCTCGCAGAAGAAAGCATGCCACCAGATCAGAGCTACGGAGCCTCTCCCGTGCATGGGTGAAATCTCTGCTGTTTGAAATGTTTTCAAGGCTCTACTTGTCACATGGGAAACTTCTCAGGAAGTAAAGACACAATTACACCTAGACAATAAGGCTCTATTTGTATTTACGGAGAAAATTCACAAACACAAGATACTGAAGACGACGAAAAAAAACCTGTTCCTGTCACTTTTTAAGTAAAGTGTCCTTTGAAAAAATAAGTAGAATAAAATTTCAAAGTGGAAAGAACACTGGACACCATCCACTCATCCTGGTCCTCCGGAAGACGAAAAAATGGGAGGATCGAAGTGATTCGGCCAAAAGGTTTCCCAGGATGAGATCCAGTTCTGACTCCAAGTAAGAGAGCTCTGTGAAGCGCGAGGGGAAATGGACTAAAACTAACTTCATCGGACAGGGCAGAATTGAAATCTGACCGCTGCAGGAGCTGGTGCTCTTGAAGCTGCCTGAGTCCTTTGTACAACAAGGAAGGGAATGAAATATAAATAAATTAATGAGCTTTCTAAGTAAACACAATGGTTAGCACCACAGTGATTCACTATCACCTTTCATCCCGGCCACCTGGTGTTTTCAATAAAGGAACAGATGACTTCAGAATCCATTTGAATTACTGCCTGCACTTATCTGCATGTTAATGAAATCCAAGGTACACACTCCGGTTTTCTCTTACAACCAAGAACTATTTCTAACTGAAATAGGCTTGTGTCTCGCTGATATTTGAACATCGGGCTTAGATTAAGCTTTGTTCCTCTTGCAGAGACCCCCACTCACTGCAGCTTTGGAGAAGCCCCAAAGCCAGGAGAATCACAGAGTAGTAACATGTGAAATGGCCCCAACTCAGAAAAAGCAGGAGCCTTTGGAATCAGCTTGCGGCCCCTCAATCCACTCACTCAGATCCTGGTTCCTGATGGGACCCTCTGGGGGCACTGCCACCAGTCAGACCCGCAGAGCTCATGCCTGGGGCCCTTCTGGCCTCACGGTCCTGCCACGCACCCGGGCTCACAGTCCTTGTGGCCGGTTCCCTGTCTCCAGGCCTCAAGGGAAGCAAGGTGGGATCCCTGTCTGGGAGCCAGCTGTCCCCAAGAGCTGTGGGAGACGCGTGCACAAGGTGGGGGCCAGGAGTGTAGGTCAGGCTGGGAGCCCAGGGCAAGCTGGGTCAAGGTCATGGAGAGGGGGCACAGGTTGGGACGTTGGGGGTAGAGCCAGGCGGGGCCCCTCGTTGGAGCTGCTGCATCCAAATTTGCAGGCTTTGAGCTCAGGATGACACTCAGTGTGTGCCCTCACCCGCTCCCACAAGAGGTGCCACCAGCCAGTGACTGGCCGCTCCTTCTCAATGAGTCAAGACGTGGCCTCAGCCCCTCTCCACACAGGCTGCAGGCGATGACCGCAAACTCCCCAAACTGGCAAATACGAGGTGAAACCCCAGGCCAGCCCTCTGTCTCTGCTCTTCAGATTGTTCTTGCAGCTTTCGGGCATCGTGCTGGTTATTAATGTCGGGGGTGGTGGGTGGTTTCCGGACAAAGCACGAGAGAAGGAGCCTATGATGTCAGGCCATTCGCCCGCACAGGCCATTGCCCCAGACCTGCCAACTTCTCCTGCCGACATAAAACCCAGGCGTCTGCCTTTATCAGCCAGGACTCGTGGAAGGATCCAACACTGCACTGGGGATCAGCACCCTTTGCCCCCCTAAGGGGCCTTTTTCTAGGACTTCCTCCGGTCCTGAAGCTTGTCATTTACATGATCCTTATTCCTACGTTACCCACACACTTCCTTCGGTCTTCGTATTTGGGTCCCCTCAACCAGAAAGGCCAACGGCTTCAGGGATCGCAACCAGTATCCGTTATGCACAGAGATGAAATGCACCCCTCGCATGCCTTGTATCGCTCTGCAAAAGCCACACAGACAGGCCATTTACGCTCTATCTATCCTGGTTACACTCGGGGCGGCTGTACCGCACAGCTGGCCACCCTGGTCAGATTAATAACCCCAGGAGGTTACGATCGAATTCACTTCGGCCAGAAGGGGGTGGAAGAAAAACGTTAAGGAGCTACAGCCCCACACCCCGGCCCCAAGGAGTCTTCCCCGTTTCTAACATCTTCTGACTAATGAGACAGGAAACCCCACTGCAGACCTTCGAAGGTCAGCGCAGCTGGCTTTTGGTCTAAAGGGAAATGTAAAGTGAAGCTGCTTGAAGGAGCAACCAGAAATCACCGCCACCATATTTCATGTGGCTTTTCATCCCTCCAAGTGATTTCTTTTCATTCCAAGTGATTTCATTTTTGTGTTAGCAACAGTTTAAGACCATGCTGCCAAAAAGACTGGGCTATGTCACCTGCAGCTGAAATTTATGGGCAGGAAAAAAGAGCAAATTGGATACACAGCTGCTGTTTCTCTTTCTATACATCAGCAATTTCCAAAGCAGTAAAGGGGCAATCAAGCGTCTACATGAACGAGAAACCCACAGAAACCCAAAAAAGCGGTACAAGTTACTACAGCAGAGAAAAATGTTCCTTACGCTCCAAGACAGTTCTACCCCCAGGAATGTTTCTTTTAGCATACTCTTCTGAAATACATAAGGAGGTGGCTGGGGCCGTCTCTTGACCCACACGCAGTAGAGTCAGGTGACAGTATTTTCTATATGGAAATCGGGACACATGGTCTGAGAACAAGCTGTAATTGACAGGAGTCAACAGCCAGCCAATCAATTACTTGCCGACTGTCATGTCTGATGCACCCTTGGAAGAAGGAGGCAGCGGTACGAGACTTTCCAGAACATTTCACACTCAATCTGAACTCTTACTAGAACATGCTCAATTCTGCCTCAAACTGCTGGACAGGAATATACTGCATTTACAGTGGCCAAACTTGAAGCAATTCATTCTGTCCTCAGGCCACTACCCAAGAATATCAAGAAATAAATCTAATGGGGAAAAAAATCATCACTGCTTAATGCTTTCTAAAAATCTTTCTCATGGAAATTAAATCCAAGCTTCTGGGTTGACCATAAGAACAAGGACATCAGCAATGTGTGTTGACATTCTCGTCCCTGCCCTGGGTCCCAGTGTTCCCAGTCTGGACACACACAGTATGACCACCTTCTCTCAGTGAGCGATGTCTCTGGGAGGGAGCCCCCCTCCTTCGCTCCAGGGAGATCACACGTGGGAGGCCTGCGGGCAGGAGCACCACATGAACTTCTGGTCCTATATCAAGTGAGCTGTTAATTGAGATGGACAGGCAAGGGGCTCCCATTTGGAGACTGGAGTCCTCGTTCCTGCTGGGTCAGTGACTCACTGTCAGGCTTTGGACTGTTTCCATGGTTCCACTTCCCCATCTGTAAAACGGGCCCTGGACTCCCTACAGCAGAGAAGCTGTGAGATCAGAGGCAAAAGCGAAGGTGAGCTGACAAGAGCAGCTTTCATTCATTGCACACCTACTGCGTGCCAGGCATGGCACCGTCCCACACACATCATCTATACAGCAACCTGCAAACTCGCTGTTAGTAGCCTCTTCTTACAGCTGGAAAAACGGAGGCTCAGAGAGGTTCACCAACACGTTCAAGGCCACAGAGTGCACTGGGCTGCCCAACTCAGGGCGGAGTGTGGGGGGTGAGCATGAAGCGGGTCCTCGGAGACCACAGCTCACCGTCAGCCCCGAGGGCTGGGCTGAACCTCACAGGGCCATAGTTTTGCACGTCTTCGGCGACTCGTTCAAACAGTTAAGAAAAGTTACGCCAAACTTGGAAGCCAGGCACAAAGATTTCTGCATGCTCGGTCAGTATCATACTCTACTCTAGAGCAGGGGTGGCCAACTACGGTGTGCGGGCCAAATGGTCCAATGTCCTATTCTGTAAAAAGGGTTTTACTGGAACACCACCATACCCATTCACCTACATATTGTCTGTGGTTGTTCCTGAGCTACAGTGGCAGAGTTGAGTGGTTGTTACAGAGACCAGATGGCCCAGAAAGCCTAAAATACTGACCATCTGGCCTTTACAGAAAAGGGTTGCTTTTCAGTAATTCTATCGACTCTGGCCTATGGGTCAATCCAATGTCTCAGGAAGGTCTTGGTTCCACTATTTACTATTGATTAGGATCCGGTCTCATTACAGTTAGATATTAACTTGTAGAAAAATAGAAAACTTGTGGGACGCCTGGGTGGCTCAGTCCGTTAACTGTCTGCCTCTTGATTTTGGCTCAAATCATGATCTCACGGTTTGGGAGTTCAAGCCCCGCACGGGGCTCTCTCTGAGCTGACTATGCGGAGCTTGCTTGGGACTCTCTCTCTCCCTCTCTCTCTCTATCCTTCACCCACTCTCTCTCTAAAAATACACGAAACTTAAAATAAAAATAGAAAAGTTGCGAATTATTTATGTTCAGTAGAGAAGTGATTTTTACAGAAAACAAAACCTCAAAGTTTCTATTTGTCTTGTTTAGCCGATATTAACCAGTTTTATATCGGACCGTACAATAAGACTGCATTAAGATTCTAGACTTCTTTTTGCCACCGACTCTACACCGGCTTCTCATATTTTCCTCCATTCAACCAGCTTTACCAACCAACCTGCTGTTTCCTTCATCACAGATTTAACTGGATCTTAGGGGTGAGCTCGGCGTCTACACAAGTTATGCTTTTGGCTTTTTAGAACATTTTAGATCACTTTGTAGAATACGGACATTGCCTTCTTGGCCAATGGTTAGCAAACAAACTTCTGGACCACACCACATTCTCAAGAGGCAGCGCACGGCAGCACCAAACCCGTACCTTGGTATCCTGGCGGCTACGGGAGGCCAGGGCAATCTGCCTGGCCAGCTTCAGGGCTTCTATCCGCATGACGGCAAACTCTAACTCCTCCTGCCCAAGGGTGGGGGGGTAGGGTGAGCAAACCGCGGGGGAAAATGCACCAAGACAGGATGTCAATGTTTTCCACATCCAAGAAATGAATGTGCCACGTGATGTCATGACAGGTACTCAGGAAAAACACACGCTCTGGCTTTCTTTCACAATTAACACCTCAGCAGATCATGAAATAAGTGTTTAATTTCTTTTCTCTTTCTTTCTTTCTAATTGCCCTTTGGAATGTCTGTCGGGAAGTATCATGTGGTCAAATATGACACGATTTTTAAAACGGGATCAAAATTTTTACTGCACTGTTTCCTTCGGTTTCTCTCCTTTCGCTGGTTTAACGTCAAGTTGGCCGACAATTTCCGTGAATGGTTTTGCATTCTCAAATGACTGCTCACGATCTCTCTAGGTTTGCCCTGAAGGTCTTAGTGTAGAGGATGTCAAATTAAGCTGTCAAATTTAAGGCACAGAGCAGCTGATTGTTTTGGTTCCAGATGTAAGACCGAGTCCAGATGTTATCTCATTGGGAGTCTGAGCTAGCTCTCCCATATATATTAAAGAGCAGGGCGCGATGGTGATCTAATACCCTTGGTTCCGTGAATAAATCACAGAAACTGCTTTTGGGGCTATCAAAATTTCTGAAAAATGACTGTTTGGGTCCAATTTCCAAATTGAAATATAAATGGGTTGTCCCATATGTAATCACACAATTTATATCATCTTGGCGTCTTGGATCAAGAACACCCATACATCAGTCTTTTGGGGGGGGGGGGAAGAGATTTCATGTGGAGCATTTCCAGTAACACCTCCTTAAATCCCGCCTCATTGCATGTGGGGTTCGGAGTTCATGCTCTACTGAGGTTTTCACAAACTCCCCAAAAGGTCACACGTGGGCTACAAACCTGAAGTTTCTGAGCAAATACTGGGGGGTTCTTTTCTGCTAAGTCGGGTTCCAGATAGTCAAGCGCACCACAGAGAGAGGCTGGATGAGCTAGCCTGCTGAGGAGGGCGTCAGCAGAGGCAAAGGAGCCCTCAGGAGCTGTCTGAAGGCCGGCAGAAGAGGACACAGAGGAAAAATAGAGGAGACAGAGTGATATCGATTCCAAGCAAGGACCATGCGCCTATTTGCTGGACGTTTCTGACTTGAGGCTAAAGAGAGTGTTCGTTAGGTGCTAATACTTCCCTTTTCATCAGGACTGATTCCCACATGCTGATGATGGGCATCTGGAGATTGACAGGCCCAATGCCCTGCCCAAAAGCACAGCGTTAGGTACGTACCCTCCCACTCCACACCACCCTCACCCCCTAACCAATTGGTGGGAGGAAAGTTACCATTTACTTATTTACTTCAAAGGCTCGGGGTGAGACAAGCCAGTTGATGGGTTTTCCAAACATAAGTCATCGAGAAAACACCTCCAAGTATAAATACCATCAAAGGTTTTGGGAAAGGTCGTTTTCTAAATAACGGGAAGATGATTGCAAACGAAAACAGGTCTCTGGGTAGGTTACAAAGACTTCAACATCAGGAGCCAACTGTGTAGAAACTGAATCGTGCATGAATCCTTCCATGGTGTCTAGTTGAGAGATGGCTGGATCACATCCACTCTCTTTCTGCTTACTAATATTTTCCCGGTATCTAACGGCCACACAGCAGGTGCTCGATAAGTGTTTGATGCATGAGATAAATGAACGGTCTGCTAATATAGAACAACAAAATTGACACTCACAGTAACTAAGTCAACAGCCTCAAACCCTCTTGGGGACTGCTAAGAGGGAGTTAAAAAAAGTTGCACATAAAATTCACCTACAAAGATGGTCCATTAGATGTTCAGGGGGTCTGCTGGCTCTGCGAGGCTCCACAGGGGTTGGGAGGGGAGAGGTACAGCCCTGGTCCATACACAGGAGGGATTTCCCATCACCAAGGCCCAGGAAAGCCAACTGTTCCCCAAAAGGAGTGTCCCCTGACCTGCCATTCTCTGCCCCCTGCCACGGAGCATGGAGAAGCAGGGTACAGACCGAGCACGGCTCCAAAGCCAACAGTCGAGCCCCAGGGGACTAACGTGGAAAACCAACAACCCGGAAGGCAAATAAAGCACTTCAAGAGAAGTGAGAATTTGCAAAACCCCATTGGCGAAAGTGGAGAGTCACAGCTCTCTCGTGGCTACGGAGGGGGGTCTCCTAGGCTGGCTTCTGCGGTCCAGGGACTGGGTGGGGCCCCGCCCCTGGTACCGGATGAGTATTGCTCTGAAGGCCTGGACCCGTTGGTGATGGGACTCAGCCGGCCCAGGCCTCACCCCAAGCGATCTCGGGCCCCTCCGACCCCACTTACAATTTCAATCGCGTCTGAAGCAGTGCCCAAGGTCATGGCCTCCAGCTCCTTCTGGGAGGATTTCTCCGGCACCTGCAAGTGTGGCTCTTGGTTGGGGGCCAGCCCTCGTGTGACGGGATGCTGGATCTTTGCCCCGGCATTCACGAGGGCTTCAGTTTCCTCAAAACTTGACCTGAGGAAGCCAAGAGCAGCTTTACTTTTTCTCGTGGGACATCCCACTGAAATCGACCAGGATGCCCCCGGTCAGTCAACATCCCAAAGGATCCTGGACTTCCAAGGCTACGCTCCCAGAGGGAAAGTCAGAGGCACAGATGCCACTGGTTGAGAGCACAAGCTCTGGAGCGAAGCAGCCCGCCTGACTAGGGACCGTATCTCAGTTTCTTTCTCTGTAGGACAGGAAGGTCAAAGTGAGATGCCACTTGGCACACTTTGACATGGTGCCCATCACCAGTATCCTTGCTGCAATAACATCACCATCGTCACGGTGGGCAGGTTCTGGAAACCAAAGCTAGAGCTTTCAGTCCCGCTCGGAGAAATGGGCAGGTAAGAGGGGATGGGAGGGTCCCAAGCACAGAGGGGTGCCCACCCTTACCCCATCCAGCGCTACACAGCTCAGAACGGGGCAGACCGACAAATGGGAACTCACACCCACACGGGCAGGAAACGTGTCCCGGGCACCACGCAGAGGCCGGCCCTGTGACTCGTGCTTTCCTTTCCACGCCTCGGTTTAATGCTCCCGATGGCAAGGGAGGACAGTCGGCCCCCTTCCCCATGGCACAGTTTGGGGGGTGCCTGTAAGACTGAGAGCCTCATTTAATTACAGGGCCGGTCTTGTTACTACCCTCACTTTACAAAGCATGAGGACACTGTGCACAGGAGGGTCACGTAACCCGCATCAGGTCACGCAGCCAGTAACTCAGGGTCTGAATGCAGAGGCACGCTGCCTCCCCACGGGACAAATCACAAAACAAAGTCATGTGTGCACTGGGGGGCGATCGGAGAGGCTCATGCATTCAGCTGCTAACGGATTTCTCCTTAGGACAAAGGGCAGCTGGAAACACAGCCCCACACGTACATCCATGTGGACGGTCAGAGACCGAGATGCGGGCCGCCTGAACACATGTGAATGAAACCAAGCCAGGATAGCAGTGCCACAGGGCCCAGAGGCTTGGGGACAGCTGGCCCGACCCGTAACTCTCCCCTCGTTTAAGTCATACCCTGAACACGGCGTCGGGGACTCTGACGTCCGGACTGGGGGAGACTTGACCGGGCTCTCCTGAGAAGTGTCGAACATAAGGTACAGGGCCTGCTTCTTCGGGGCATCATCGTCCTGCTGCAGGGATCAAAGGCACATGTCAGCTCAGCTACAGGTGGCCTGAACATGCTATAGAGATTGGAAAGCAGAGCTCCTGGGGCGCTGGGTGGCTCAGTCGGTGAAGCGTCCGACTTCAGCTCATGATCTCGTGGCTTTTGAGTTGGAGCCCCACGTCGGGCTCTGTGCTGACAGCTCGGAGCCTGGAGCCTGCTTTGCGTCCCGTGTCTCCCTCTGTCTCTGCCCCTCCCCTGCTCATGCTCTCTCTCTCTCTCTCTCCCTCTCTCTCTCTCAAAAATAAATAAACCTTAAAGAAAAAAGAAAGAAAGAAAGAAAGAAAGAAAGAAAGAAAGAAAAAGAAAAGCAGAGCTCTCTTCAATAGAACAAATAACTTATCTGGGAAAAGCCTACGTTCTTCTTGAGCCACCAAGAAGAGAGGAGCCAGCAGGTGCCGGCCAGGAGAGAGGACAGGGAAACGGGAGGGGTAGGCAAGCCCCCCAGGCTGGGTGCTGCCCACCGCCGAATGCGGGGTGGGGGACAAGCCCAGTGGCCCAGTGCGGTGAGCGCCTCCATCACGGTCGGTCTGCTGACTTAGAGCAAACGGTGGGTTGGACGCAGCAATCCCAGCATCCACGAATGATGTAAAGAAAGATAAAGATCCCAGCAATGTGTCTGGCCCATCAGTGTCACAGGAAGTGGCACTTGTAGGCCTCCGATGGCATCATTGGACAATAGCACAACGCGAGAGGTACTGCTCAGAACCAAGTGCCCTGGAGGCAGCAGACATTGAGCCGGGGAAGACACACGCCCATCACAGCCACTTAAATGACAGCGGGATGGCAGTGTGGGGAGAGACAGGTTGCCAGAAAAGGCAGTCTTCAGTTACACAAAGCACTTAATTTGAAGACCACAGATAACAGTGTGCCTTAAAAACAACCAAAACGCTCCTCCACCTTTTCAGGCATCTTTTTTTTTTTTTTAACGTTTATTTATTTTTGAGACAGAGAGACAGAGCATGAACAGGGGAGGGGCAGAGAGAGAGACAGATACAGAATCTGAAACAGGCTCCAGGCTCTGAGCCGTCAGCACAGAGCCCGACGCGGGGCTCGAACTCACAGACCGTGAGATCATGACCTGAGCCGAAGTCGGACGCTTAACCGACCAAGCCACCCAGGCGCCCCTCCTCCACCTTTTCAAGGAAAGCTCTAGTTCTTTCTCAGTCCAGGGAAGTAACTCTTTTTTTTTTTTTTTTAAAGTGTATTTATTTATTTTGAGAGAGACAGAGCGAGAGCACGAGTGGGGGACGGACAGTCAGAGAGAAACTCAAGCTCTGCCAGTTCAGAGCCCGATTCGGGGTTCGAACTCACAAACCGTGAGATCATGACAGGAGCCAAAACCAAGAGACGCTGAACCGACTGAGGCACCCAGGGTGCTGCCCCCGCCCCCTCAAGGGAAATCATTCTGCCGGAAGTCCTAACTGTATTCGATCATTTTCTGCCTGAAAATGCCATCTCAAGTGGACCGAACCACAAACCTGAGACCCCCAGTCCCAGCTCACCCTTCCTGTGCAGCCAAGGATGCTGCAGACACAGAGGACCCTGGCTTTGGGGCCTGAGCTCAGGAGGAGGCCGGTGACTACCTTTTCACAAGACAGGGAGGGAAAGCAAGCAGAACTTACAGGTAAGGAGGAACCAATTTTCTCCATGTACTCAATTTCGTAGGAGTTTCTGTAATCCAACTCTGCAAAAGAAACAAAACGAGAGTTAGCATCAGGGAGAGAAAAAAGAAAAAAGAAAAAAAAGAAAAAAAAAGGAAAGGTTTGGGCCAGGCAGGGTGGGGTCTGGAACCAGACTCTAAACTCTGAGCCTGTCCACTGACTTGAGGTTTCCAATTCGGCTGGCAGGGGAGGCTCAGCTCAGCAACTTTCAGACCGCTCGTAAACCTCGGGCTGCAAAGGGGCTTCGGCTATTTGGGAACCTGAGAGAGCCTGAGAGAACGAACCGTGAGAGACACAGATCTGACCGCGAACAGGTCTCCACACAATGCACTGAGTTTTCAGAACAGTGTGTTTTGAGTGTCGTTTTCCTCTGTCAGCCTCCTGGGCAACATGGAGAAAGTTCCCACATCCCGAGGACATTCTGGAACTGAGATTTTAGCCCCAGCCATACTCTGAAGCGAGGGAAGAACATACATGGTTCCTTCACTGCTGTTTGGAAGAGAAGCTTTGCAAATCACATGGAACATTCCCTCAATTTCTACCAGGGCCTGCAGGGCGGGTCCAAATCAGATGTTTAGATGCAAAGACGATTCAAGTCCAAAGAGGTGGAGATATGACCTATTTCAAATTGACTGGAGACCTCAGGCTGGAAAGAAAAGTCGAGAAGCTTTCACTGGAGACTAGAAACCCTGACTCCCTCGGGTGTCCGGGCAGCTCCACGGGGACACCCAGTTCACCCTCAGCTGAATTCCCTGCCCAGCAATTGGATTCTGAGCACATACGACGTGCCTCAACTGCTGGGCACTGTGGATGGAGCGGTGAACAAAACCGGAAAGGACTCTCTCCTCACAGAAGCCACATCTACAGCTACCAGTTCTTTCCTACTTGAAAAGAAAGCCAAGAGATGACAGGTGAGCTGCTCAGAAAGCAGCTGGACAAGAGTGTCAGTGGCAATCCCTGAAGCCTAAAGCCTGAATTTGTTTTGTAATTTTTTTAATGTTTATTTATTTGAGAGACAGAGATACAGATAGACAGACCCTGAGCGGAGGAGGGGCAGAGACAGAGGGAGACACAGAATCGGAAGCAGGCTCCAGGCTCCAAGCTGTCAGCACGGAGCCCTACACGAGGCTCAAACTCACGAACTGCGAAATCATGACCTGAGCTGGTCGGATGCTCAATGGACGGACCCACCCAGGCGCCCCCTGAATTTTTTTTTTTTTTTTTAACACGAAATACAAATAGCAGTTCTGGTTATAAAGCACTTCCCCATGTATGTATTGTTGAAGTCATCGCTTAAAAAATGATCCCTTAATAGGAGCTTTAAAAGGAGATATTTCCTGGAAGACCTTCCCTAGACCTGCAAATGTGTGGGGTCACGGCCGTACGAACTGAAGCACTTGAACATGTGGACAACTCTTCAGGAGTCCTTGAATCTCCCTGGGGAAGCCAATACATCCTTCTAGGAGGCTTGGCCTGCTCAGGGGAATGCAGCCGGTTTTGTGGATTAATGACCAGAAAGACCTCCGCCCCGATTTGTGCGTCACTCGGGAAGAGCAGAGACCCAAAGCCAACCACACACAGCTGGGCTGGATTCAGCGTCTGTGCCTGTAATGGGGACCCGTACCGGGACTCTGCCCCAGCTGAGGACATAGAAATGTTTGTTTATGAAGACTTACTATGTTCCTCATCTTACAAATGAGAGGGTGAGCCAGGGACAGTGAAAGACAAGGCGATTTCTAGGACCTCCTCCAGATCTATCACTTTCCAGATACGGGACCTCAGGACTATTATTTTATTGTCCTATTAAAGACTGTTTTAAGCTGAGAAGACAATAGTGAATCAACGGCCCCCTTCTCCAAGGTATCATTATTGTTGCCAAGGCATTATTTAACCCTAAAGTATCGAACAGAAACCCTCCAGCACACCCCACGACGGCACAGAGCACCCAGGATGCACCAAACGAGCTAAGGGCCGGCACAGAGAGACTTTCCAGGGACCTGTGGCCCTGGCTTAGTGCCCAGCTCTGGTTACCAGCTCGGCTCAGTGAAGCGTCCTGCCTGGAATCTTAGCTGTCTCCTGGCAGCTGATCTGGGTGAGTGTCGGGTCACGGAGCTCACTTGCCTGCCTTCTTTCCTACCTGCCAAGGGGGCTTCACTGCCAGGTGCCCAGTGCCCCGTCCCCCCCTTCAGAGGCAGCAGATGACGGTACAATAGCAGGGGGTGGTCTGGCCCCCCAGAGAAATGCCTGCTTCTTAACGTGTGTGGTTACAGGAGGCCCACACTCTATACAGGAGCTTCAGTCCCTGGTGAGGCCCGGAGGTGTTCCTTCGGACCTGAACTTGTAATCATAGCCATTTGGGGTTCTTGTTTATAATTTACCAAATGGCCAGGAAAAGATGTGAACAAGACCAATATCAATATCGTCCCCTGTATTTTGAGGGAACACCTTCCTGAACGTCGTTTATTCAAAATCTCACTCCTCTGCTCAGAGTGCAAAGCCTCAAAGGGCAGGCTTGGAGCCTGAGCCCCATCCGGCTTCGGCCCGGGCCACACGCAGCTGGCAGGCCAGGAAGGGTCATGGGACGCCTTCATATCCAAGAGAAGAGGCCGCTCCCTAACGCGTGTGCTGCTTCAAGATGCAGAGGCCTGAAGTTATTTTTAATGGGCCCTGTCCCATCCGAGGGCTCCTTCTGGTAATTATTTCATCAAGGACAACGCACCGGGGGAGGCCCCGACGGCCGTTCTCCTTCGACTCGCTGATGGCCAGAGCCCGGCCGGCGAGTGCCAAGATCCCCGGGCAGAAGCCGGAAGGATGCAGTCATTCCCAGGGTCGGGCAAAGCCAACTCGCTGACTCCCTCCCACCCCCCACTGCCTTAGCTTTACAGTGGAGCTCAAAGTGACTACGTTTGGCAGATGAAATGAGGTCAGAGAAAAGCCCTCCCACGGGCTATACAAATATAAGGGTATGTTACTGCTCACTGCTAAAATTTCTGGGACTTGTAACATAAGTGATGAGAGAGGAAAAGGACCATTAGGAAGGGGACAACGTCCTTGCTGTCACTCTTCTGAATGTCTGAGGTGTGACAGCAATGGTGCCTCACACTGAAGAAGAGTTAGGCTCTTGAGGAGAGTGTCTGCCCCTCTGTTGAATGCAAGAAGGCGGGGCTGATGTTGCCCCGTGTTAAGGGAGACAGGAGAGCTGGGTGAGCCCCAAAGGCCCATCCAGACTGGTG
Source organism: Panthera onca (assembly GCF_046562875.1). Lineage (NCBI taxonomy): Eukaryota > Metazoa > Chordata > Mammalia > Carnivora > Felidae > Panthera > Panthera onca. Next base: position 9,800,056 of record NC_138349.1, read on the forward strand.
AATCTAAAACACTGCTCTCTTAGGGTCTCTTGGGTCAGAGCTGGGAGAGGCCTTGGAGGTTCTGTCTCCAAACGGTTCCTAATCTCCGCATCCCTAGAGACCACGCGGACGAGGTTTGTTCCCACTATGTTTCCAAAGAGTCTGCCGGGAGAGGCCATTTGCTAAGCAAGCGTTCAAAGAAAAACGCGTGTAATTGCCAATCTGAGTTTTTAATCAGTGGGAGATTGTCAGTGAGTGAGCTGGTGTAATTGCAGCCCGCACAGGTAGTTTCAATTAGCTGGGCATCTCTCTGAACGAGTTCCATCCGGGTTTCTTGAACCATTAAGACAACCTGGAGCTCTTGTGGACCTAGGTAGGGGAGTACCGATTAGCTCGACGCCCTCCTTCTACAGACAACGGAAGGAAGCCTGTGCGTGGTCACATACAAGGGCATAGTGGGGACGTTAGGAGTCAGGCAGCCGCGGTTCTACACCGATGAGCCCCGCAACACTCCGCAAGTCGCGAGAGCGCAAAGCCTCTGTTTCCTCGCTTCGCCCCTAAGTGGAGAAGAGCAGAAATCCGCTCTCTGGGATGGAGAGAATGAAATGAAATCACGTTTGCTTTACTCTTGTCCCTTGGGAAATCGGCACTGTTTAGTAAATACCTTTCCGGTTGGTAATTATTATTTCTAACTCCAAATTTCGTTTTCCGGTGATTTGTGACTTCAGCATAACAAAGTCTCAATCACAGCTACAGCTCTGGCCAGGTTCTTTGTGGTGATGACATCAGCACCCCAGGTGCGTGTCTGGTGTGGCTGGACTTGACCCCCATGAGGTTAACAGGAAGGACAATCTGATAGGGGCCTGTGTATCCAGTTTCTACATCCAGCTGCTGGAGGGAAGCAGACTATATTAGAAAAGTGAATGCAGGGTCAGCACCTCCTGAAATTGCAACTGTTCTGTATTCATATAGATGACAGATTTCCGATTGCCCGCCAGCTGTAATTATGGTCGGGCAGCCCGAATCTTCACGATCTTTTTCTAAGGAGGCAGGTGTAATAGGGTTTTGTTTCAAACATATAGATTTACCTATTTGTTGAACTTTTGCAGAAAACAAGCAATGATCCAAGAGGTCACCAGGCTAGTGAGTTGTCTGTGTCAGTTCAATGTTAACGATGAAGAAACAGACGTTACCACTGAACGGGCACCTGTTAGCTTAACAGCTACTATTCAGAGCTTTTGTATTTTCTACTAAAAATGCATGTATTTGCATCATCGTGACAGAACCGAGTGACCTCAGAGCGGCCCTGACCAAGCATGGAGGGCAGACAGCACAGAGATGTCCGGGGAAAGGCTGGAGGGCAGGGTGAGGGTGGGAGACAGGGCAGGGAACATTCCTGCCTCCAGCAGCCCCTGCAGGGACAGCCGAGTGGGGGCATCCGTGGGGGAAAAGTGGTTCCATCCAGTATGGCTCGTGGACCAGGTGTGTGTGCAGAGAAAAAGGAGGACTGGAGAGGGGCAAAGGGCAGGTCCCAGGGTCCCAGGGGTCAGGGAGGAGACGGTCACTGTTAAGTCTCCCAAACCCCAACCTGAAAGCCAACCGGATAGCCAACCAAAAGGGTCGGTTCCACAGAACTCACATTGCCAAAACATCCAAGTTCACATAATTTAGATGGTCCGTTCATCTCCAAACTGTAAAGAGGCAGTGTAGTTGATGAGGGAGCATAAGGCAAGCTGACAGGCTGCAACCCCCCACCCCCCCTCCCCAACTCCCCAGGCGGGACAAGTGTGATATCCCTCAGGCACTGCTGGATGCCCAAGAACAAAGGAAAGGGGAAAAACAAATGGTTAACTGATAGAGGTCACAGTCCTGCAGGACCCGGAGTCTCCATCTATTTACAAATATCTTAGTAAATCACAAGAAAAAGGCACTCTTATCAATAGCCTCATCTCCGGAAACCTATAGACTGTTTTCTGGAGCCCCACATCACCCCTCCATAGCGACGTGGGGAACAAAGGCCGAAGGAAATGGCAGATAGAACTGAATTTCCTTATCACCTGCGGCCCACTGACAAATACTTGAGGCCGGCAGAGTAAAACTTTTCTCCGGGAACTCCTTGAAGTCTTAATGCTAAACCTTGCTAGAGGGAGAAACAACCTTAACATGACAATAGCTAGGCCTCCAAGATCCTGTGAGTCTTCTTTAGCATATGAAAATCTCACTGGAAACTTCCCCTGGAACTTCACCTACCCCCCAACCCCATAGTAAATAACCAGTCGGTCCTCATGGTGCCGGGGCAGCTCTTCCTGTCCAGGGTCCTGTCCCCAAGCTTTAATAGAATCACCTTTTTGTACCAAAGACATCTTCAAGAATTCTTTCTTAGTCGTCGGCTCTGGACCCCACGAATCCTACCATCACCCCCAAAAACCTCATCATGGTGAGAAGACAGGCATCCAGAATCCGCCCCCGGCAAAATGAAATGGCCCTCACTGGTATCGTTCAGAGACCTTATGGGCACGAAGCTAGCCACCGAGCAGCTGATCACAGGAGAGCCTGCAGAGGAAGAAATCCAAGCTACAGCCCCCAACTACCTGCTCCCCACTTCTGCCAGTGCCTGCCCGGAGGGAGCAAGAGGGTGTTTAATGGAAGTCGTGGCCCCTCATCAGCAGCAAAGAAGCAGAGATAACATTTTCACGTGCGACGGTCCTCGACTTGGTTTCTACTCCATGTTTTTGAATTGTTGGGTATCACGACCTTGGAAAGGGAGCCTCAGCACCATCGCAACAGTCCCCAACGAGTGCTGGAGGGAAGCTCACAGCGGGGCAGGTGCAGGAAAGGCACGCAGGGCTTGGGGCAGAGCACGATCAGGCAGGGAGATGGTTTCAGGCCTCCACAGCCTTCCTAACGGGAAAGGAAGTGTGGGAGCCAATATATAGATTCAGACACTAAACAGCGTGAGTGGAATAAGCAGTTTACAAAAAAACCTCTTGATTTCACCCAGTGACGCTGCGCTGACTTAAGATAGGTGAATTTCGCAAGCCAAAGAATCAGGAAGAAAGCTGGAAGCTAATATGTGGAAGAGGAAGAAAGCTATTGTTGAGAAAAGCAACAGGCCTGGGGGTCTATCCAAGAAAACTGTCCTCTTTGTTGGCAAGACTGGAGTCAACCCTCTGGTTTGGGGCTTGGGTAGATGGTGTGACCACACTGTGGACCATCCCGTGGGGCTGATGAGCAGCAGTGGCACCAAAGGACCCGTGGGGAGGGGCTGACCACACTGAGCATTCGGCTGGGACGATGCTGTCTGCAGCCAGGCGTGTGCTTCAAATTCACCCAGGCACATAAGCCACAGACAACGAGCCAAGCTTGGGTAAGCTCAGGATGGGAATGAGGGGGGGTGTATTAAGCTGACTGGCTCTCAGCTGGTGTCTTGGGGGTGGGGGCACAGCGGGGTTCAAGCCTCAGGCTGTTTAAAAAAATTTTTTTTAATAGCTATTTATTTTTGAGACAGAGAAAGACAGAGCATGAACGGGGGCAGGGACAGAGAGAGGGAGACACAGAATCTGAAGCAGGCTCCAGGCTCCGAGCTGTCAGCACAGAGCCAGACGCAGGGCTCAAACTCACGGACCGCGAGATCATGACCCGAGCCGAAGTCGGATGCTTAACCGACTGAGACACCCGGGCGCCCCGAGCCTCAGGCTGTTTTCAAATGTAGACTTAGCTGGGAGGGCACCCATGGCATGGTTACCTGGCATGGAAGTTTCCTTCCTGGCCTTTTGCTCCCTAGGGACAGTGGTCTCCGAGGCAGGGTAGGGGTCCCGCTGGCCACCAAGCCGCTTACCCTCCGTGGGTGAGTTGAATTTGGTGTCATTTACAAAGGTGGACAGGTCCGAGGGCTGTGGGTAGTCCTGTTTGTCAGCCTCCAGGTCCACTGTCACACACGTCCACTTCTGGTTGGTGACCGCCAGCTTCTCCTCGTCGGTTGCATGGACCACGGCGGAGATCACCGGCGTTTCCGGGGTAGCCGCTGGAGTGGAGTCCTGGGGGCAGAAGCGAAGCAGTTGCTCTTCTCATATGGTCTCTGTGTCCCCAACTGCACCCGACCCGTCTCTGTGTCCCCAGCTGCACCCGCCCAGCCAGGCCTGGGGGTCCCCCCTAACCAGGACACGTCTCCATCACAATCCTCTGGGTCCTCGGACTCTGCCCAAAATGGTCCCGAGGAGACAAGATTCTTTCCTCTGTGACTTTCCTTTCCTGATGGCTTGTTACAGGGGGTGGCGGAGGGTTTCAGACAAATTAGGATTTTGTGTCGGAGTGATGTGGGGGCATTCCTGCTCGTTCAGTCCGAGAAAAATAAAGAACTTTAACTCTTGGCACTTTCATGACCGCAACTATCGAGTTATGTCTACACAGGGCTTCAGGGCCTGTGCAGCGATATCCTTAATATCGCCTGACGATCTGCATGCCTGTGGCTGCGGGATTTTTTCCATGGAGGGGGAGCAGCTGAGCAGGGCAGCGGGGGAGCCCCGAGTGCCAGAGCAGAGCTGGGACCGGGACCCCAGCCCCCTCTCCTGGGGCCGGGCTAGGGTCTGCAGGGCCGGGGGCCTCGCTGGCTCAGAAGGGGGCCTGATGTACACGCCGGAGGCTAACCTTCCTGGGTCTGTAATGGTACAGATCTCATACAGGGGCTGGTTAGAGCGCGATGGGCACACCTGAAGGGAGGGCCGAAGCGCCTACCTCCTCAGGGCATGATTTTGACCTCCCCTGCCTGGATTTGGTTACATAATCCAGCGCTCTTGACACACAGCCCATCCTTTCTCACCATACATTCCTGTGTCTCAACGGACTTTCTCAATTTGAAATTCATACACGTTCTCGGCTGATTAACTGGCAGAATGGACAAATGGGCTGGTGCGATTCCTACAGAATCCACGAACACTCGCTGAACATCTTTCTACTCGCGGGACGCACCCTGATCTTTCCCAAAGGGAAGGGATCAAAACGGTGTCTTGCAAACCGCAAGGGACGGCCCCTCCCTCCACCCCTCCACCCCTCCACGTACGAGCCAAAGAGGATGCTGGAATGTGCCCGTGACGAACAGAAGAGAAACTTCGGTTGACTAGTAGGGAATCAAAACACACGGGCTCTAACTTCCCGGGGTGAGTGGCAAAATCGTACTTATCGAGGGAACATCGTACCTGAGAAGGTGGGTCAGAGAGAGGAGACCGTTTTGGCGACCTTTTCACCCTAAATGTGTCACTGGAAATAGAACGGAAAATGTCAACACAACAAACAGGGGCACAGAACAGTCCGGAGTTCCACAGAGTGGACCCACGCCACCGTGTCTGCGGAGTATCTGGCCCAGACCCACCCTCCAGCCCTCGCTACTCCACACCAGCTGAAAGATGTCCGTGCTGATCATTCCCACTTAACATCAGATACCGTGACTGCCCCCGAGGGAAAGAGTCCTCGAGCTGGAAATCTTTAGAGAGATGCCATTTTGGAGAGCTGGCCCAGAAAATGAAGCTAAATTTAGCCGGATGTTCTTGTGTTAAAAAAGCAGATTTGGGTGACATTAATGTATTCAGATTCATCCAAGAATGTCTGAACCAAACGGGGCGGGGGGCAGGGATCTAGGTTCCTGACACCAGTTAAGGGGAACCAGTTTACTGACTGGCCAGCCGACACAGCACATAATAGACAGCTGAAGGATCTGGGCAGAAACATGAAGGAATGTTCTGGGTCTTCAGGGAGAATTCCTTCCCACTCACTGGAACTCTGAGCGTAACGGATTCCTGCACCTCAGACGTGGGTGAGATTCTGACCAGAGACAGAGCCAGGGTTGAGACGATTCTTTTTAAAATTACATTAGAATACACCTAACACACAATTTATCATCTTAAACACTCACGTTCAATAGCGTAAAGTACATTCACATTGTACAACCAATCTCCAGAACTCTTTTCAGGGATGAGGTGATTTCTCTAATGTCTATTCTCAACCATGGTTAACAACTCTTTTCCCTTTTTCTCCTTTATATAAATAATTGGGGGCAGGCGCAGGTCACTAGAGGCAAAGGAAAATCAGATCAGACTTATGAAAGGGTCAGAAGGAAAGCATTTTTAGCATACGTGGTTCCACTGAGTCCACTGAGTGGTCTGGGGTGGTGGTGGGGGGGGGGTCATTTCCCAGGCAGAATGGAAGCGTTCCCACCTGCAGACAGACCCCTGGTCTCAGGCCCCTCTGCGGTATGGTCCTGCCTCCACCAAAGCAGCGGCTTTGTGGCGGGGGCGGGCATCCCCTGACCTTAGATCCCACTACCTTTCCCTGCTCTAAATATTAACCAGATGGGGGCGCCTGGTGGCTCAGTCAGGTAAGCGTCCTGACTCTTGATTTTGGCTCAGGATCGTGAGATCAAGCCCTGCATCAGGCTCCGTACTGAGTGTGGAGCCTGCTTGGGATGCTCTCTCTCTCTCCCTCTGCCCTCTCCCCTGTTCGTGCTCTCTCTCTCTCTCTTAATAAATACATACATACGTACATAAATAAATAGATAATAACTGGATGGACAAAGCAATTTGGCACTCAAGTTCCTTCCCTGTGTTCTCTTCAATAAAAACGCTCCAACAATGGCATTCAGTCATGAGAAAATACTAGAAATGGTTATTTCCAGCACTTATAGCATTTGCCATATGAGCAATACAGTCACAGCTTGAAGCATATATTTATTCATGCATATAAATATATAACTGTATATTTCAGAGTTGCTAAATGGCTCTAAAACACTGAAGAAATCCCTTGGCCAGAAGCAAGCCTGAGAGACTCCACTCTATCCCAGGGCTGCTGGACCCCTAGGACCAGGCCAGCTTCCCTTGTAAAGACAGGGAAGCAGGAAAGGTACCTGTCCTTGGGCCCCCGGGAGCTGCCCAGGACATCTCTCCTGGCCGTGGGGGCAAAGCCGTGCAGGCACGGAGACAGTTTGCTCTGCCTGCAGCGACACCCAGCCGGGTGACCCGTGCACGGACAGCATGCCGATCGACACCCAGCCTGGTCCTGGGTGGCCAAGGACGCAGGCCCAGAGCAGGCTGGTGATGGCTCTCACAGCCGTGTGCTCCACTCCGAGTCAACCCACAGGTCTCAAGGAGACACAGCCCACAGATTTCTGCTTCACACGTTAGCAGGAACAAGTGACCTCAGTCGCCGCCTGCGTTGGCCGGATGCTTATTTCAACGTGAAGCCACACCCAGTACTTTGAAAGCAATCGCTCACTAGCCCAATTTGAAATGAAAGAATGGAATGAGAGCTTAAAAAAAAAAAATGTATGGGTTTCAGATGAAGACATCGAATATGCAAGCAGGAGAGTTCCATTCCTGACAAGCAGGCAGATGTTGGGTAATCGCATTTTCACAGCCAAGCAGTTTCACTTATGCTAATCAGTACGAAACAGGAAAGTAACCTCTGCTACCGGGGAGCCCCATGCCCCGCCTCCCCGTCCCCAGGCCCAACAGAGATACACAAGCAGCAGCCACGGAGAAGAAATGAAAAGAGCTTGAAAGCAAAAACAAAAAGCAGGGGGAAGAAAAGCACATTCAGTGGAAGAGGCAGGTTCCGTTAAATTTACTTACAACAGAGAACACACAGACATCACATCTTCAACCATCCTAAGACAAGAAGACAAGAAAAAAGAGAGACGGACAGAAGGAACTGACAAAAAAGATCCATCTGCACACAATTGGCTACTGATGGGTTGGGACCCAAGAGGCATCCACTGTGAGTTCTGCTTGGGAGAGGGGGCCACATCCCGGCTTTTTGGAGAGGGGGCTGTCCGAGAACACCTTCCTCTCGTGCTTCCGATCACCCCCTAAAATGCCGGTGTTCAAAGAGCTTTGTCACATCGTGTTGGGTTCCAGGCCATCTGCACTAGAGGTGAGGACAAGAGATGGGGTGGCTTCCCTGACCTGTGTGCTCTGATGACAGGACAGACTATAACCAAACTATCTGTGCGGAAGGAGGAGGTGCACAGTGGCTGCAGGCTGGCTCCCGTTCCAAAAATGAGGGAACGCGGCTTGTCGTCTGAGCATTTCAGAGTTCTGTTTGAGGCTTAAAATAAAGCGTCCAACACAGATTGGATGGAATCTCTAGGAAGGGCCAGGTTGGGAAACTGATCTCAAGGTTCCTGGTTGGGGAGCCTTGGATCCCAAGACTCGCGCCTGCTTAGAGAACCTCTTCTCAGGAAGTCCCAAGTTCTTCTCAAGATAACTCCTCGGGGAGCCCAGAATGGGAGGTAAGAAGGTCTACCCTGTCTCCATTCATACCGGACAGAGGCAGAGAGGCCAGCAGCTGCGGTCTGCTCTGCTGAGTTGGTGCCAGAAGCCTGGTCTCTGTGGCCTTGTTCAGTTACTGACCCTACTTCGCATGAAGGCGGGAGAAAGGCTCTAAGTGCCCTCCCCACCCAGTATGCTGGGACCCACGTCCTGGAAATGGACCCACAGCCATCCAGGTGAGAGCGCGTCTGGAGATGAATTCCAGAAGCACAGACACGTGGTTGTTAAAGGCACTCTACTTGGCAAGTGTTTGAGGACAGCTGAGCCAATTATTGGTGGCCCCCTGGGGGTCACGGGGATTTCAGGGATGGTTTCTCCCTTCCAAGTTCCCTCGATCTCTTTCTGGACCTATGGGGCCTTGGGCTCTTGTCTGCAAAAGATGGCTAGAAAAAGGGATGACAGGCTGGCTGGGGTGCGAGGAAGGGCCCAGGCCAGGCCTCTCATTCACGGGCCTCCCAGAGACAACTGGGTTTGCCTCCTGACGAACACGTTAACGGGCAGACACAAATACGCCCAATTCTAACACTATTTGAAGGGTGGATCTCCTAGCTTCTAGGCCACCCCCAAAAGTAATTCCTGTGCCAAGCAGGGAAAAGGTTAAGTCACCCAAGCACAGATGAGTTCCCTCTCTGTGGGATCTCCCACACTCCCCCGGAGTCAAATGTCAGGCCTTCAGCTCAAGGTAAAGCCTTAAACCACTGACATAATAATGAGGCAAAAGATCAAAGATGCTAGACCCAGAGGAATTTGTGCACGGGAAATGCCACCACCGTGGGCACAGAGAGGGAGGAAAACAGGGATCGTGTTGCAAACCTGGAGGCATTATGGCAGACGGCAGAAGGGTTAGGGCGGCCGCGTTCATCCAGGCACACGACCCGGGCTCACAGCCGAGGCACAGCCCCCGAGCTTACCACCTGCACCCCTGCACTTACGTCTTGAGGGGCGTCTTCTTCTTCTTGGCGGGCTTGTTCAGCCCATCCCCGTCCACTCCATTGGCTTCGATGGCACTCGCTGGGATCTCAAAGGAGGCTGGGGATTTAGAAGGTGAGGCTGGGGTTTTAGAGGACGTCTTAAAAGGGTCAATGGATTCGTCGCAGGCGTCTGCGTCAAAGTTGTAGGACTGTTGGGGCAGTTTGGGGGACTCTTGCATTTTTGAGGTGGAAGAAAAAGGGTTAAAATTGGGGTCGTCCCACTTGTCAATATCAAAGGTGTAGGTACCCTTAGCAATAGGGATGTCATTGGGTTCATCGGGGGACCGGGTAGGTGAGGCAGGAGCGTTGTCGAGTTTCTCGGGTGTTTTTTTCATCTTTGGCCTCCTTAGGGGCATTTTGGCAACCGGCTTTTTGCCTAGCTTTTTGGTAGGAGGGGGGTTTTCCTGCTGGGTGTCCCAACTGCCCTTGTCCTCAGAATAGTCAAACTCCAGCCTCACCGAGAGCCCTTTGACCGGGGAGTCCTCCTGCCCCCCACTATCCGACGGGGTCACCTCCACCGCCTCCGGAGCCGTGGCAAGAGGCAACGTCTTCCTTCCCACGGGGGGTGAGTTCTGCACTCTGCCGCTTCCGGAAGCTGAGGGGACGGCCCCTTCGGCACCCTCTGGGTCCAGAGGGCAGGTGGCCCTGGGCACGGCAGCAGGCTCCAGGGGTGCCTCCTCTGCCAGGGCTGGTGCAGAAGCTTCCGTCTTGGTCTCGACTGCTCTGTTCTCCTCACTGGGGCCAGGACTCTCTTCGACTGGCTCTTGTGGTGTCTCTTTCACCGGGGGGGTTTCCGTGGGTTTCTTGGCCGTCTGCTTCTTTTTTAAGGAAGGCGGCCTCGGTTTTTTAGTTCGCTTAAGGGTACTGGAGGCACTGCTTGAGCCCGCGCCGTAGGCATCTGGGGCCGGGGCCACGGCCTCGGCGTTGCCCGAGCAGGAAGCACCATCGAAGTCACTGGCTTGCAGGCTGAGAGATCGGGAAAGCGTGGACTTGGAGACGGGGACAGAATCCGTGGACTTCCTCCGCGTGTTCGCTTTGCATTCCTGACTCTTAGAGTCCGAGCAGCGGGGCTCCAAGGTCTGGAAATCGTCCACCAGCTCGATGGTGTCGAAGTCTAAGTTGTAAGTCCCGCTGCTGGCTATAGGCTTGTCTTCATCGAAGACGGCAGACAAGGAGTGTGACGGGGGGCGGAAGGGGCTCCCCTCCACCGAGCTGCTGCGTGGGCCATCGGGGACACAGGCTGTCTCAGAACCGCATCCTGAGGAGAAGGAGACAAAGCAGTCACCGAAGGACGAAGGACACAGGACACTGGACTGCTTTCATCTCGTGCCAGACTACCACCCTCTAGGCAGAGTCCCCAGGACCCCCGGGCCCCCGCTGGGTGGGCGCGGTGCGTGGGCACCAAGTCTGCTCTCACCCATTATTGGCTCCAGACCCCAGGTAGGCTTACCCTCTGGTCCCTCATCTGTCAAATGGGAGTGACGCGGGCTGTTTGGGGGACAGCTCAAATCATTCAGTCATTCCAAAAACGTTTACCAAGTTCCCAGTCGGGACTAGGCACCATTCTGGGTGTCGGAGATTCAACAACGAACAAAACAGACAAAAATCCTTGCCCTTCCGGAAGGTACACCCTTCGGGGAGAAGACAGTTAAGAAATAAATAAACAAGCAAAATGCACAGACTGCCAGATGGTGATAGGTGATATGGAGAAAAATAAAGCCAGGGTACGAGTGCTGCAATTTTAAAATAAAGGAGTTGGCAAAGCTCTCCAGGGAGGAAACACTGAAGCAAAGATCAGAAACATGGGAAGGGCGTGAACCAGGAGCATATCTGGTGGGGGTGTGAGGGGAGCATCATAAGCAAAAGGAATAGCAAGTGCAAAGGTCCTGGGGCAGAAGCACGCTAACGTGTTAAAGAAACTTCAGAGGCCAGTGTGACTAAAGCAAGGGAGAGGAAGACAGCCATTAGCATCATCAAGCCTGTTTTTGACTACTCGGAGCTTGTTGTGAGGAACAACTGGGAGCCTTTCTGTGGAGGCCCCCAGGCCACTGCAGCAGGGCTGAGGATGCCCTGCTTGCCACCTGTCCTTATGCCAGGTGTCCCCTATAATCTCTCCCTCCAGCTCTGCTTGCCATGCTCCTCTTCTTGGCCTTACCTCTAGTCCATTCCCTCTCCTCTCTTTGCTGCTTTTTTAAAAAAAATTTTAACACTTTTATTTATTTATTTTTATTTTTTTTATTACGTTTCTTTATTTCTGAGAGGCAGAGAGAGACAGAGGACGAGCGGGAGAGGGGCAGAGAGAAAGGGAGGCACAGAACCCAAAGCAGGCTCCAGGCTCCGAGCTGTCAGCACAGAGCCCGACGCGGGGCTCGAACCCATGAACCCTGAGATCATGACCTGAGCCGAAGTCGGACGTTCAACCGACTGAGCCACCCAGGCGCCCTGCTTTGCTGTTCTTGCTGGCTTCCCCACCGCCACAGCCACTGCCGTCCACGGAGGCTGCTCCTTATTTTAAAACATGCCACGCACACTCTACATGTCGGCCACGAAATGCTCCATCACCCGATGACCCCACCGTTCCATGGGGATTTGGCCAGCCTGGCCTTGGCTTGGCTACCCTGGGCTCTCCCCGTGCCAGGTGGTGCCTTCCATGCATTTCTGGGTTCACAGCTCTCCTGGGCAGTCAGGAGGCCAGAAAGTGGCCAGAGAACAAACATTATGTCACTGGACAAAGGAAGACAAATGTTGCAAAGAGGTCTGCAGAAGAAGGGATCGGAGAGTCAGCACAGGTATGGCCTGGGATGGCGTCTCTAAAGTTGGGTTTCAGTGATGGGGGTCATGCCCCCAACGCCCACCCCGTGCCCGGCTGGGATGGCTGCCGGATAAAATACAGGATGTTCAGTTAAAGCTGAATTTCAGATAACTGAGTAGTTTCTAGTATACAATATGTCTCAGTAATTCCTTGTTTATCTGGGATTCGGATTTAACTGGGTGCCCTGTATTTTTATTTGCTGAATCTGTCAGCCCTCTCTATGCCTCATCCCAGCAAATGTACAAGGTTTGGGAAATGCTCAGCTAACACTGAACCGGCCTGTCGCTGTAGATTTTCTCAGAGCAATTCATGCTCACTATTGCAAATGCCCAGGGCGTGAGTATTTTGTACGGTGCTTCCGGAACTTTGCTCACAAGCATATCTTTCTCTTGAAGCACCTGGGAGAGGAAGTGCTGGGGGGAGGGGGTGCGGGCGGGGGATGACATCACAAGGAAAGTCCAAGCCTCCCAAGTTCAGGGACTGGTCTGGTCATCTTTGCTCTCCCTGGACTTGTCCCACTTTCTCTTGCAGACTCCAAAAACGTCTCTAGGGGCACCTGGGTGGTTCACTCGGTTAGGCGTCTGACTTCCGCTCAGGTCACGATTTCCTGGTTCATGGGTTTGAGCCCCACATCGGGCTCTGTGCTGACAGCCTGGAGCCTGCTTCTGATTCTGTCTCCCTCTCTCTCTGCCCTTCCCCTGCTTGTGCTCTGTCTCTCTCTCTCAAAAATAAATAAACATTAAAAAAAAATGCCTCTGGAAGCACATCTATTCATGGTTCAAAACTTCTTCATCTCTTCGGTGCCCAGCGCCACCCAGGCCCTACTTGGAGCAGATGGAGGGAGAGCTTCCTTGAAACTTCACAGCTCTTCCCACTGAAAGATGCCTCCCTCACCTCAAAACACTCCTGCTTCCTTTCCATCTCAAAAGAAGAAGATTCCTCCCTGCTTCTTTTTTTTTATGTTTATTTATTTTGAGAAGTGGGGGAGGGCAGAGAAAGAGGATCCCAAATAGGCTGTGTGCTGTCAGCATGGGGCCTGAAGCAGGCGCTGGAACCGTGAGATCCTGACCTGAGCCAAAATCAAGAGTCAGATGCTTAACCAACTGAGCTACCCAGGCGCCCCCTGCTTCCTTCCTAAACCAACTCCCTCCTGCTTCCTCCAGGACCTGGCACCCTCAAGCACCCCATCCTCCTGCTCGGACACACGGCACAGAGGCCACAGAGGGACCAGGGGACCCGGTGGAACAGGTGCTTTCGAGTGGGCCTTGAAAGAGGGAGAAAGAACCTCAGCCCCTTCCATCATTCCCAAAGCAAGATCCACAACCGCCAGCCTCTTCTCTTTTCAGGCTGCCTCGTGCCTTCCGAGGTCTTTCCGATGTCAGGGGTCCCCCTGAATCATGCAACATGCAGCAGATATTCAGCTTAACCATCTGTTCATTGTTTGACCCAGACCAAAACGTCCCTGCCTGAGTAACACTCTTTCCTCTTTAGAACCGATATTCATGGGCCAGGAAACCTAATCTTGCTGCAGGGTTTCTTGGCCTTGGCACTGTGGCCATTTTGGGATGGTTAGTTAGTTCTTTGATGCAAGGGGTCCTTCTGTTCACTGCAGGATGTTTAGCAGTGTCTTTGGCCTCTACCCACTAGATGCCACCGGCATGCCAATGCCAGTTGTGACAACCAAGAACGTTTCTAGAAATTGCCAAATGTCCCCGTGAGGGGCACAAGAGCCCCTGGGTGAGAACTGCTGTCCTACTGCGTGGTATTCAAGCAGGTCACTCCACAGGGCCCATTATGGGGCTGGGGGGAGGGGGGGGCTTCTAAGTGCTCTTCAGAGGAATCCTGGGCAAGGTGGCTTTCGCAGACCCGAGAAAAGGTCACTGCCATGCGCGGGCCCTGATTTTCCAAAGCAAGTGTGGTCTGATTGGGTTCCCTGCCCCTCCTACCAGATTTCTAAATTCCACTCGCTGTATCTGCATGAAGACCATTCATTCATTCGCTCCACAAATAATCTGGGTTCCTCCTCCTTGTGCACCCCATCGGTGTAGACCCGGGCAATGCCTGCCCAGGCTCCAGGTTTTGGTTCAGTCTGATAACAAAAAGAGCATCTCTGGTTCATCATATGGAGGCTTGCTAGGGGGGTTCCCAAGGGCATCACTCAGCTTGGGCCACCATAACAAAGTACCACAGAACCTCTCGATGGCAGATGGCCATCTCCTCTGTGGCCTCACACGGCCTTTTCTCCGCACGAGCTCATCCCCAAGGGCCTCTTCCTCTTCTTACACGGACGCAGTTCTATTGGATTAAGGCCCCACCCTTATGACCTTGTTTAACCTCCATCACCTCGTTAAAGGTCCTGTCACACTAGGGGCTACGGCTTCAACATAAGGATTTGGGGGAACACAATGTCATCCATTAACACCAGTGCGGGGCAGTCAAATCCCCAAGCTAAGGTTAAAAACAAACGTGTGTGGAAACGAGAGGGATTTCCAAGGAAAGACAGAAAGCTAGTAAGGGACACTCGACTGGTACCACCCTACCATCTCCAAAGGCCACATTCTGCAGCCTCGTGGGGCCGTTTCTAACTGAGCACTTACTGCCAGCTGTGCTGGTGCCTCTCTCTCCGCCCCGCCTGCCCCAGCCCCCAACTCTGGACAGGGATCCGTGGGCCCAGAGGACCAAACGTGTCAACCCGTGGCACCCCAGCGCTCACACACTCTCACCTTAAACCAACAGACCAAAGGAAATGGTCTCATCCACAGGGGGCACAGATTTACATTTTCTGGGTACCCGAACAATAATCTATTGCACTTAACAGTGTTTATTCTGGCAAAAATCTCCATTTTAAGCAGGCTAACGAGATCTAAATGGAGCATTATTGGTCTTCATGTGGCATTTCACTGGCAGCCGTGGGCCACTCAGAGCAAGTCCAGGAGAATTCAGCACTTTCCAAACCTGCCTCTCGTAAGACACATCCAGACACTCGTTAAAACCCCAGCCTCCCGGCTCCAACCTGAAGCAGCAGCTTGGCACAGCTGGAGTGGGGGCTCCGAACCCCCACTTCCACAGGTGCCACGGGCAGGCGTGAGAGGGAAAGTCGGGGGGCTGGGCTGGCTCACCTCACCTGTGCCCTATCAGGACCTATCCTAGCTCTGAAAACCTCCAGGGGCCACAGCTGAGTATTTGGCCACAGAAATGGTTTGGAGGAGAAGCCTGGATCGGCCTGGATCGATCTCTCTGAGGCCAGCTCTGATCGCCTGTGGGGATTCTGCCTCTGAGACGTGAGCCGTCGGGGAGGGCGGGAGTGGCCGCAGAGGCAGCCCGTGTGCCTGGCCAGCAAGAGAGGCAGGAGGCCCGTGGGAAGTCGGCTTCTCTTCCAAACCCAGTGGATCTTCAGATTCCCACGGAGACCCTTGCTGGGTCCTGAGGACCACCACCCCGGCCCCGCCAACCCAGTGGGGCTGTGCCCGCTATTTCCTGGACGCGTGCACTGATCACACACAACCTCCCTTCAGATGCCAAAGGCTGAAGAGGGAGTTCTCTCTGAAAACTGGCTTATTCCCACCAGACCCCGCCTTGTGAGCAGCTAGATGGAAGTGATCCTTCTTAGGACCACTTCTTAGGAGAGCCCTGCTAGGAGGAGCAAAAGGTGACCTCACCCCACGGGCACCCAGGAGCACTGTGGGGGCACAGTCCCCCTGGAGGGCAGTGTGCAAAGCTGGGATTTGTGCAGCTGGGGGTTGGGTCCTGGCTCTGCCTAGCGCCCTGAATGTCACTTCTCCCCTGCCCCGCTGACTGCCGCTTCCCCCCTGCCTGCTCCCCCTGACCCGCCGGGGCTCTCCTCACACAGGGCTGCCTGCCAGGCACGCCCCCGTCCGCCCCTGGCCAGGCTCACTCCCAGGAGGCTGACAGAGGTACCAGCAGGGCTAACAGCTAACAACTAACCTCGCCGTGACTCCGACAGTGGCCACTCCTGCTCCTTTCAGCCTCTGTGTCCCCAGACTTCCCTCCCACCATCCCTCAAGCATAACGGTGGGCATGAAACCAGCAGTTCCGGAAAAGTGCTTTCTGTACAAGCGAAAGGAGATAGCATCCAGACACATCGCTAGGATGACGCCACACAACCCAGTTCTGACTCAAGCGGAGTCTGGGCTGACGAGTCCACAGGCACATAAACCCGGGCTCTGCCGCTGATCAGCTGGGTGGCCCTGGCCAAAGTCTCTTAACCCCACTGTGCCTCATTGTCACTGGCCCCGGTACCACCTCCCAGCTGCTACAGAAATTAGAGCTCATGCTTCTGACAGTGGCTGCTGCAAAGAAAATGCTCACAATTGTTACTTGTTGTTCTTTTTTTTTTTTTCTTTTGAGAGTGATCAAACAAGGGGGGGAAAGGGATGGAGGGAGGGAGGGAGGGAGAGAGTGAGAGAGAGAGACAACATCTTAAGCAGGTTCCATGACCAACACAGAGCCCAACGTGGGGCTCGATCTCACAACCAACTATGAAATCATAACCTGAGCTGAAACCAAGAGTCGAGTGCTTAACCAGAGGAGCGAGCCACCCCGGTGCCCCTGTTCTATTCTTAGCGAAAGTCATCTGTCACAGGGGCACCGGGGTGGCTCAGCTGGTGAAGGGTCCGACTTCTGCCCAGGTCATGATCTCACAGTTTGTGAGTTCGAGTCCTGAATTGGGCTCTCCACTGTCAGCATAGAGCTCTTCTGTGATCCTCTGTCTCCCTCTCTCTCTGCCTCTCCCCCCTCCTCAAAAATAAATAAATATTTTTTAAAAGGCATCCATAACAGGAAAACATATATGGAGCCCAGCTTATACTCATCCCAGTAGAGAGCGAGCCACCTGCCCAGGTGTGTGGGGCCCATGAGCATCCTGAGATACTCTTGTGACTCACTGGGCCGTCAGGGACCACTGTGCTGGACACTGAGTGCAGTCAGATCCCCTGACGAGGTCATTAAGGGAAGTCAGTGTGAGTCCAGAGGCTCAGGGCCCCTCCAGGTTCTCGGTATGCCCACCCTCCTCCCGTTTGTGACTCCTCTGAGCCTCGGCTGTAAATCAGGCATTCTTGTGAGGCTGAAAAGGGAGAACCATAGAAGCACCTAGCACAGGGTGTAGCAGCACCGGGACGTGGCAGCCGGGGGGCCCCCAACTCTTGCACATGCCACAGTGACACCCACTCCCTGTGCCCCTGCCCCAGGCTGGGCTCCCGGATGCCTTCCTATCTCTCTGCGGGGACACCCCTGCAGAGCAACCTCAGGGGAGAAGAAGGCAAGTGACAGTGAGTATGGAGCCATGGTCCCCTGTGGGGACAGAAGCCACTAGGTGTGCTGAGCTCCTTTCTGAGTCAATCTGAAGACGGCGGCCACGAACCACTGTGTGGAACAAAACCACTGGCTCGGCAAAGGCCACACTTTCCATGGGGCAGAGAGGAAAGACCCAGGGCACGCAGGGCAGTGTCTCCAGTCACCTCCAAGGCCCCAGTGTGGGCCTTCCCGGCGCTGGGCAGTCTCCCAGCGAGGGTAAGAAAACAGGCTTTATCCCGGAGGGGAGCAGTGTTCCCGAAGGGAGGACAACCACGGGAGGAGTCCACCTCTGGTATCACGCAAGTGCTTCCTTCACTGGCCATCTGCCTGCTGCTCACCTCACAACTGCTTGCCCATCCCCTGCCTCGGGGTACTTAAATGCACCAGCTCAGTCCACCGGCGGAGAGCAGCCCTGTCCCCAAACGGAAGGGAGTCAAGAGGTCTGGGTTCCGATCCCAGAGCCCCTCGTGTGCTGTGAGATGGAGGGCGTGGTCTGGAAGCCCCGCATCTCACTGGGGAAGCAGGTGGTTGTTACCAGACGCGCAGAGATGCCGTGAGCACAGGGGATGAGTCTCAGCTGAGCGGGAGATGAAACGCACAAAGGACCCAGCGTCGGCCCAGCACACGGTGGACGCTTGAGCGGGTGCTATTAATTATGTGGCATTCACTTATGTCCCTCGTTGACCGGCTTTGAGCTCTGATAACACGGCCAACATACAGCAGCCACGCGCTGCAATCTCAGAACCAGGGAAGGTCAGAAAGGGAAGGAGGTTCTTCCGGACAAGAAAACTGGGCTCAGACAAGCTTCATTCCGGCCCGGCCCCAAAGAGGGCCAGATACAGGTGAGCACACAGTATCTCCCAATCTTCTGTCCCAGGGGGCACAAACAGCTGGCAGGACCCAGGGTAAGGTAGCTGATTGTTTTGTACAATGTGGATTTCCAGGAGCGCAAATCATGTCTTTATTCACAGCCGAGGGTCTAGTCTATTATTTCATGTGGCTCTTCCGGCCCCTTTAGCAATATCCCAGGCACTCTGCAGAGGCAAACCAAACAATAGACATCCCCCCTCTGCCCTTTCTTTCCTGTGGTTCTCCGAAGGAACGTTTCTTCCCCTCTAGCCACCTCTGAAAGCAGGCACTCCCGCCTTCTCAGGCCTCTGCTGTGCCCCATGCTGTCTGCAGAATGGACAGGCAGACTTTTCTAATAACTGAAGGAAATCAAATGGATCTCTGCACAGCCCAAGCCAGGGGGGCGTTAAGCAGTCACAATCCCAACCGTAAGAGTCCGTGTTGTGTAATCCACATATATTTAGCTCCCCTGGAATTTTCTGAGAAGGAGAAGCGTAAAGTCCCTGTTCAAAGACTCCAACTGGTGGAATCAAAAGTTCCGTGGGGCTGTGACTCGTGGCAATTGCCAGCTCCAACCCCTTCCGGGTGGGGGTTATCTCTTAATCCCCTACAATGTTCATTCTTTCAGAAACTGGCGTCTCAGAAAGAGGCGGGTGCTGTGTGTGTGAGTTTGTTTTTAAGGATGCAGACTGTTCTTTGCTTTGTTGAAAAGCAAGCCAGGCAGCAGGAACAAGGGCAGGCCACAGAAAGAAAAGAAGCAGCAAACCATCCCCAGACGCAGCAAGGATACGTGGCTGGAAATTCTGGGAAGGTGCACAGTTGCTCACAGCAATGGCCTTCCCTGGTCACTCCCTGGTGCGTGGGGATGGTCTGTGCACTGCAATACACCATCATCTTCTGTCAAATTCTATCCTAAAGTGCCCCACACATTATGGGCATGACTTGTACCCACACAAAAAAAGAATCATTTATTCCTATGCACACGTTTGACCTAGGAATTATAATCTATTTGTCATCCATGATTAGTTTTTACAATATTATAGGAAGAGAATTATTATATGCTTTCCAGTATGAAAGAAAAAATGGTAATGCTTAAGACTCAGCAGGCCTGGCTCCTTCTCCACCTCAAAATCAAATAAATTACAAGAATTCCCCTCTTAGGGTCCAGCACCTAGAACTGGCCATACAGAATCAGACACTACTAACTGATGAGCTGTCCAAGATGGGAGAATCTGAAAACTGCACGTGCCAGACAGCAGCAAAGACATCTGCCCTCCCTAAAAATGGTCCTAACCCTTTCCCCCCAGGGCAAGGGAGTGTATTTGCTTGCAGATCAGCCCTGGAGTGTCAACCCTTTCTAAAGTAAGGGTCTGTTTGAACCCAGGCAGGTATAAAGAACTCTACCCATTTCTTTGTAAAACCAACATCAAGATCAAAATGTCATTTTATTTTACAGTTCACCTGGTTCCTGGCCAGGGCAAGAGTATGAACGGAGGCCCGGCCATCAGCCTGTTCCTTCTCCACTCACCCAAGCCCCATCCCTCACCTGGGGTGGCCTTGAGCACAGGTACGTGGACATCCCACCTCTAGGCCCCAGGCCCATCCTTGGTTCCTCCTTGGCGGAGAGGTACAAACATGGGTACAGTCAGCCCTGGGAAGATGGGCCATGAGAAGGGGACTAGGCGGGCCCAGGAAGTGGCTGCCCCCAGGTATCCACAATGTGGTGTAAGGGGAGGTTGGCCAGGCAGCCCCACCACATAGCAAGGGCTGTGGCTGGAGGAAAGCCAGAGTGAGGCCGTCTAAACTACAGGGCCCAAAGCAGATAGGTAGTCCAGGTTTCGGGACGGTACCACCTGGCCCCCTGACCAGCCTGCTGGGCCATTTCTGGAACCACCTGACTCCTGACCGGCCTGTAGAATCGGTTCTGGGACCACTTGGCCCACTGACCAGGCTAGGGGGCCATACTTCTGGGACCACTTGGCCCCTGACCAGCCTGTGGGGCCATTTCTGGCAGTCCCCATCTCCTTCCAGGTCTTGTTAAACCTTCAGGCTGGAGGTGGTCCCACCCCTGCAGTATAACTGGAGAATGTATGCAGAGAGCACCAGCTAGGTGGGCAGGCTGGGGAATGAGCTCTGTCATCCCCCCCGCCCCCACCACCTCTAGGAACCACCACATCTGAAAGGCACGGAAAGGTCTATGTTTGAAGTCACACTAGGGAAGAAAGTGATATGAAGTCAGGTAACTTGTGATTAGCGAGGAATAACGAACCATCCACGAGCGGGTTTGGCTATCTATGGCTTTCTCTTCTTTCCCATTTACCGCTTATCTCTATTCCCAAGCCCATGGGGGCTATGGTCTTTAATAAAAATGCAGGTTCATGCGGGCTGTCCAGACAGAACCAGTGTTCTTACAGGGCCCAAGGGCCACATACTAGAACCCAAGATAGAATCCCAAACAGAAACCTCCCAGACCCGCTTGGCCCATCAAATCCAATTCTGGATGCCAGGTGGTTTCTCCACAGGCCTCCCCCATACGTATAATCCACTATATCTGCTCACTCTTAGTTTTCATTCACAAAACACAGCCCAGAGCAGAGGCCCCAGAGGCTGGGAGTGTCTAAAGAGCCCCAGTGATGGCCCCCTGGAGTGGGTGCCCTCCTCCAGCTGCCCCAGCCCACGGCTGCCCCCAAACTCCCCCGGGGAGCACCTGACCTTGGTTACCTGGTTCTTCCACAGGAGGCTGTGTGCTGATCTCAGGTTCTGGAGTGATTTCGGGGGGCGGCGGAGGTGGGGCTGGTGGGGCTTTCACAGGAGTCGTCGACTCAGGGGTCTCGAATGCTTCTTCAGAGTCAGAACTCCTGATGGAGAGAAGAGAGGAGAAACGCAAGGTCAGGTGGGGGCCAGGGCTGAGTCTGCTCTGAGGGGCCAGGGGTCAGTGCTGCTGAGGACGTGCGGCCCCCCACTGCACGTGGGGGTGAGGACTTTGACCCCCCACCCGAGACTGCTAGAATCAGGCTCACCCAATTCGACTGTTCCAGGACAGACGTGAACAAAATCATTTCCCCTCATGATTCCCAAGAGGGAATCTCATTATCACCAGCTTTGTGCCCAAATGATATATGCTTTGAAACTTAGCTCTAAGAAAAATTCCTATTTCTGGCCTTAGTGGCAAATACAAACACAGGGGAATCTTTTGGTCAACACTGACACCAATTCACTCAAACCGATATTCCCAGGAACGCATTTCAATGCCATGATTCCAACACGCTGTAGGATCCCCACTCCACGAAACCAAATCTCATATGGCCTTTCTCCACCCTGTCATTCTCTCCTGCTGCCCTTCCTTCCCAGAGCTTCTCACAACTTATTATGGATTTATTCACCTTCTAATTGTGTTAATTGTCTCTCTCATCTACTGAGCTTCAAGGCCATGATGGCAGCCAATCTGGTTTCTCACAGCATTTCTGAGCTGAAGCCAAAAGGCAGTGAATAAACATCTGTTGACTGAAAGAAAGAGAGAAAGAAAGAAAGAAAAAGAAAGGAGGGAGGAAGGGAGAAAGAAAAAGAAAGAAAGGAGGGAGGGAGAGAGGGAGGAAGGAAGGAAGAAAAGAAAGAAAAAGAGAGGGAGAAAGAAAGAAAGAGAAAAGAAAGGAGGGAGGAAGGAAGAATAGAAAGAAAGAAAGAAAGAAAGAGAAAGAAAAAGGAGGGAGGAAGGGAGGAAGGGAGAAAGAAAGAAAGAAAGAAAAAGAAAGGAGGGAGGAAGGGAGAAAGAAAGAAAGAAAAAAAGGAGGGAGGGAGGAAGGAAGGAAGAAAAGAAAGAAAGAAAAAAGAAAGAAAAAGAAAGGAGGAAGGGAGAAAGAAAAAGAAAGGAGGGAGGGAGGGAAGGAGGGAGGGAGGAAGGAAGGAAGGAAAGAAGGAAAAGAAAGAAAGAAAAAGAAAGGAGGGAGGAAGGAATAAAGAGAAAGAAAGAAAGGAGGGAGGGAAGAGGGGGAAGAAGGAAGGAAGGAAGAAAGAAAAAGGAAGGAGGGAGGGAGGAAGGAAGGATGAAAGAAAGAAAGAAAGAAAGGAGGGAGGGAGGAAGGGAGGAAGGAAAGAAGAAAGAAAAAGAAAGGAGGGAAAGAAAGAAAGAAAGAAAGAAAGAAAAGAAAAGAAAGAAGGAAAGCAAGCTAGCTAGCTCACTGGAGGATGTGCCAGCGGGAGACAGAAAACACAGCCTGCTGACCCCAATGATATGATAATGACCCTCACTGCTCAGCAGGAAGGTCTCACCCAGAGAACTGGCCCAAAATTCCACCCAGAGGATGCCCCTCCCAGTAACGGGGGGGGGGGGGGGGGTGGTAAGGGGGGGTAAGGGTGGGGAGCTGCTCAACAAACTAAAGCCTTGTCCTGGGCTCCAGAAAACCCAGAGTAGACGGCCCTTCTTCATCACGCCCCTTCTCCCGGGGGCTCCATTTTAAGCCAGAAAGAATGAGGCCTCCCCAGATGGTGGAGCCAGGCACGTGCCCTGAGGCCCTTGCTCAAGATGCCCAGCGGTCCCGGCCCAAGCTTGCTCTGAGGATGCCCGCGCCCAAGAAGCAGAGCATCACCTGGGCTGATGCCCATCTCAAGATCTTGTAAATACACCAAAAGGCCGCTTACTCATTTGCAACAAGAAAGGCAATGATCAAGAGGGCAGCTACTTAAGTTCCGGGCTGACACAGTGGCCCAGCGGGCCAATCTGGGTGAAGACGTGGAATCAGAGGGTGACGGACCAGGTGAGCATCGGAGCACGAGGTGCTCACACTGCTGAGCTCTGCAAGGGTCAGAGGACTAGTGACCTCGGCAGAGGGCAGCCTCTCCCAACGACTGTCTTGCCAGCGGGCAGAGAGAGCCAGGAACCAGGCCAATCCCTCCACCGTCTGCCGGCACAGGAAAAAAGAGCCATTTGGTGAGTTCTCCTTCAGAAAAATCTACATTGATGTTTTTACAACTCGTCAGTGGCTCATTTTGTCAGTGCCAAAGACCACCCTCCCCCATCCCCAAGAACCCTGGCTCCTCCAGCAAAGCCACAAAGCCCTCAGGGGACCCAAAGAGATGAACAGAAACATCGGATCTGCTTTTGATGAGATCCAACGAGCTGAAGCCTGCACACTATCAAATTTCCTGAGTAAAGACTTACTCCACACAAACAGGATGGGGGCCATGCGGACCTTTTACAAACACACATTAATATTTAAAGGCCTTCGCTTTTGTGTAGGGAAGTGAAGATACACGCTTGGACAACGACAGATCGAGGTACCTGAGCTTTGCAGAGTCTGCTGAGGGGCATGAAAAACACAAGGAAGTTACACAAGGGAATATCAAAGAGGAATAAGACTCTGGATCACCCTGGGGGGTCCCGGAAGTCACCCTGCCCCCCAGCACGGAATGTGGCAGGGGCAACACTGACAAGACACACAAAGCCAACTTGCCTCTTTCCAGAACTTCCTTGGAGGGCCATCAGACTGGAGTCTCCACTGCTACTCACTGCTGTCCACATCCACTGGGCCCATTCCACCAGGGGCCACATCCGCCAGGAGGCCAAAGCCATCTCTGCTGAAGGACGGCCTCCGTCCCCTAAATGCCCACCCCTGATTCCCTTGCCGTTGTCTCTGGGATCTTAATCTGCCCAAGATGTCAGGAAGACGTTAGCAGCACCGCCAGTCACGGATGCTGCGAGCTTCTCCAAAGTGCAGCAGAGACAGGGGGCGAGAGGCTGAGAGCTCTTCCCCTGGCTTCTGCAACCCTGGGCCCCGGCGACGTGCGGCTTTAGAGCGCAGAGGGCCCCTGCTCTTCCCTAACAGCACAGGCAAGCAACAGGGAGGGCCGGATACTCTTGGGCTCAAGCTGCTGAATTCCAATGAGGTCTCTCCTGCTGCAGCTGCCCGGATGGCCGGAACACCTGCTCAGAAGGAACCCCCATTCACCACTGCCCAGTGAGGGAGGCAGAGGGCACATGGAGCCCCTTTGTGATTCCCTGCCTGTTTACCGTGAACCATTTCTGCATCACAACACCACGGGGCGACCGACCGGAGCACCACAAGAATGGCATTCACTTCCGGTGATGCCTGTGTTATTTTCACATTTCCGTACCCTCTCCCAGGAGCAGAGAGCAAGTTAATTAGAGGAGGCGGATGGCAGCTTTTTTAATTAGCTCTTTTTTCCCTGTTCAGTTTCCCAGAGGGCTCAGAAACATTTCCAAGAGCAGGGATTTCTGCAGTCCACCCACAAAGAGCCTGTACACACAAATAAAGCAGCACTTTGGAGCCCCAATGCATAAAAGCAGTTCCCATCGGCTGTTTGATTTTTTTTTTTCTACTAGAAAAAACTAAAGTACAATAAATTCTTCGGTTAAGGCTCCACAGACTTTCAAAATGAAAGAAAAGGAAATTAACTTAATGCTGCAAAGATGCATCAGAAAGAACGCGCCACTCCAGTCTGCCAAAACGTCTCTAAATTATACGAAAATGTATTTACCAGGATATGCATACGCTATGTTCACCATATAAGTCAATATGCAAATACATGCAAATAAACCGAGAGAATGTCTTTCCATAGTGTAAAAGGTAGCTCTTAATGGCCAGGCATGAAATATGGCCCAGCACGAAAACCTTGGTAATAGTTATCACATGCTGAACTTTTTGTTATGTGTCAGGTCACGGGTTAGGTCCATTTGTGCATTTCTCTGTAATCTTCAAAAATATCCTGCCTGGCGGTGAGCAAGCCCAATTTACAGATGGCACTACTATGGGAAGCAAAGTACTTTGCCCTTGGCCATCTACTTAGTAAGCTACGGGAGTTGGGCTCAAATCTAGAACCGTCTGCCTATAAAATCTGTGTTCTCTTCCCTGTCTCAGTGGCTCCCAAATATTTTCAACAGCAGAACTATTCTTCCAAATGAATCCTATGCATAGAGAAAAGTTGCGTTTATTTTATAAGCTCAATTTATACTATATTCTCACTACACAGTCTATCGTTGGGAACAATAAAGCTATTTGACAAACCTGAAAATCTGACACTAGGGGTTGGGGATGCTAATTGCAGCATGAGCTCTGTCTGCTGATTTCTCCCCTGGTTGCACATTATCAGGAAAAGTCCTGATGCAACCTGATGAGTGATTACAAACAGCACCTGTTTTTTAACAGCTTGCCCTGTATTCTTTAATAAGGCAGACAGGGCAGAAGAGCTACCGAAGAACAAAACTAAATTAATCCATCAGCACAAGGCAATATGCTGGTGGTCTCCAATGCCACCCAGCGTGGTGTGCACAGAAGGGAAGGAAAGATAGAAACATATAATCCCAAGTACAGAGAGACTGTGCTAGCCACCGAAACTAAACCTGTCAAGTTCCCCGGGTGTCTGTTCGTAGAGTTTTAAAGTATTTTTTCAAACATTTTCTCAGATTTCAGAGAATCTCTCTATAGTTCTGAAGTTCCACTGAGCACAGTTCGAAAATCTGTGCTCCACGCAATGAAGGAATCAGTCCCTCCACAGATAACACGCTGTGTTAAAACAGAGACTTATGCATACTGTCCCCAAAGCAGGACAGCTGGCAAAGTGTAGAACCCCAGGGCCTGTTGGCCTCTCTTTTTACTTTAAATATTTTCATGTTTTACTTCCATGAACTATAACAACAAAATAGTAAAAGATCAGCACCCACACACCAATTAATGTAATATAGGTTAGCATGATATAAAATGAAGTTAGTATAATAACACATACATACACGTATACACAAAAGTATGTGTGAATGTCTATGTTTATAAACAAAACACGGGTCTCTCTTAATAAAGAGGTGCTATGAATGTAGTTTTTCAGCTTATTAAATGATTATGTTTTGCTCAAGTTGTACTGGAGGTCATTCAAGGGTTTGGGGAAATAAATCTCAAACACCACAGACTGAATCTTCCAACCCTGAAGACGGTAGAAAATTTCCCATTCCAACATGCTTATCACATCCTTTGAAACAGGCAAGGAGGGACGCATGGGTGTGGTGTCTGACTCTTGATTTCAGCTCAGGTCATGATCTCATGGTTTGAGAGTTGGAGCCCCACGTCAGGGTCTGTGCTGACAGCACAGAGCCTGCTTGGGATTCTCTGTCTCTCTCTGCCCCTCCCCTACTTGCACGCATGCTCTCTGAAAAATAAATAAATAAACTTCAAAAAATAAAATAAAATAAACAGGCAAGGAAACTGAGGCCAAGAGAGCTGCAGTGACTTCCCAAAGTAACCAGCCCTTTCCAGCAAGGACACGACACGACATTCATTAGAACCAGCCTGCTTTTCGTCAATAAGAGCCTCCCTCCTAACCTCAGTGCCCGCCCCCCACCTGGAAATCTAAAGTTACCTATACTTACATGTTATCTGATTATCAAGAAACAGTTTGTTCTTTTAAAAAAAATTTTTTTTTTAATGTTTATTTATTTTTGAAAGAGACAGAGCATGAGTGGGGTTGGGGCAAAAAGAGAGAGACACAGAATCCGAAGCAGGCTCCAGGCTCCGAGCTGTCAGCACAGAGCCCGATGTGGGGCTCAAACCCATGAACCACCAGATCATGACCTGACCCAGAGTCAGAAGCTTAACCGACTGAGCCACCCAGGCATCCAAGAAACAGTTCATTCTTAAACATTGCTAAAGGAAAGTTCTTCTTCTAGCAATTTCTCAGAATTCTTGTGAAAGTGAGTCTGGGGATAGAGGATTTTGTGACCACCCAGCAAGAGTGAATGGTCCCAGCACCAGCACTCTAGAGGGGGGGGCTTCCTGTGACATAAGCCCCACCCTCTCAGGTTCTGGAGGGGGGGGCCCACCTGAGCGAGTGGTGCAAGTGCCCCCCAGCCTCCCTCCCCCTGACCAAACCCAGGGAGAGGCAACAGTGCTGGCCCAAAGCCCTGCATCCATAGGAGGCTCACGCCCTCCAGCCCCAAAGACCACCGGGCCATCCCTGAAGTGGGGGAGATCTTCCAGAAACAAAAACGGAGCTCTCGGCAGATCAGATCACCTCCTTCATCTCTGCATCTAAGAGTCTGATGGATTTGAGTGACAGTATGTTTGTGAGATTGCTCTCCACTAAATTCTATTCATCAAAATATTCCACTTTAGACAGGCTTGTCAAGAAATGCGGTCCTTGCAGGAATATGTGTGCATACTCTCTCTCTCTCTCTCTCTCTCTCTCTCTCTCACACACACACACACACACACACACACACACACACAACTTCCCTCCTGCCTAAAACAACTTGACTGGTGATTTTTTTGGGCTGACTGAACAGGGTCTTTCACTTTAATGTGCCTATCATACGTATAGAAAAGGATTTTTTGGGTGCCTGGGTGGCTCAGTTGGTTAAGCATCTAGCTTCGGCTCGGGTCACGAACTCGTATTTCTTGAGTTCAAGCCGCGTCGGACTCTGTTCTGACAGCTCAGTCTGGAGCCTGCTTCAGATTCTGTGTCTCCCTCTCTCTCTGCCCCTCCCCCACTTGCACTGGGTGTCTCTCTCTCTCTCTCTCTCTCTCAAAAATAAACATTAAAAAAAAGAAAAGAAAAGGGATTTGCTCTGCAATATCACTCCTTAACATTTAAGTCAAGGGAGAACATTATTTCAACACAACCAAGAGCTAACACCCTTCCTGGACTGTCGGGTGACTGAGTCAGGTGCCGTCTTCCATGAACACAGCGCTGGGTCTGGCAAGCCGGGCTGCTGCTAGACTCTTCCAGGCTCAAGCTCCAGGGAAAATCAAAGCAGACGACAGCACACTTCTCCCAAGATTGCCAGCACGTAGCGTCTGTGGGGTTTATGAGACAGCTCCCATCTTCGGATACAAGTAGCTGTCACTTGGCTACTTAGGGATACCATCAGGGCTCAAGGGATATTGGCAATCAACACACTGGCCGTTTCGAGGTTAGATAGCGTCCCTGGCGAGGGAAGTGGCATGGTGAAGGCATAAAAGCACACATAAATAAACAACCCACCCAGATCCCATGGAACAGATGGGGGAGGCAGACAGAATCCCCCGAAAGGCGGTCAGGAGACCCACAAGCAATGAACGTCTACCACGGAATTCCTTCCAGCTAGGTCACGCGCCATTAGAAATTTGGGGAAATGGGGGCGCCCGGGTGGCTCAGTCGGTTAAGCGTCCAATTCTTGGTTTTGGCTCAGGTCACGATCCCACGGTTCGAGCCCCGCATTAAAAAAAAAGAAAGAAACTAACTCGGGGAAGTGTAATTTGCTAGCAAACTAAGTCTTCTCTTTTATTTCATCACAGCTACCGATTTGGGCATGGAGGGGAAGCTGGAGCTTACACACGACGTGGGAGGGCCGTCCTGCCAGACCGTCTGTGGACAGAAGTGGGTCCCGGAGGACGCAGGGACTCTGAAAGTCACGCCGATCTGGACTCTACCCTTCCTTCGAGGTGTACACAACCCATAAACTCCAGGGTCAGGGGAGTGTTTCCAGAATGGGGGAGGCTCGGTGCGGCATTGTGCGTGTGTGGGTGCACACACAGGTGCCCAATGGAACATCCCATCCCCACACACTTAGTTTTAAAACGGACTTATGTGCAACGATACCAGGCGCTCAGCAAGAGAGGCTCTCCAGTGGCTGAGCGCCTTCCTGCAGGCGGTGTGAATCCAGGCTGAGTCAGCAGCCCCAGGCTGCGGATTCCACCTGTTTGTAAGCGGATCCGGGAGAGATGCCAGAATGCCAATCGAGTCTCAGGAGAAATAAAGAAAGAAGGGAGACTCGGCTACCCTTTAATTCCCTTGCCTTCTGCAATGATATCCCTGACATCTCATCTTTGTAGCTGAACTCTTTGCTTGGGTGACTTTAGTTGGAATCTTTAAACTCAGATTCTGAAAAACCGAACTGGAAATAAGATATTTATGGAGGCTAGCTAGAAAAAAAAATAGAACACACAGAATTGAGGGAGCCTCTGAGAGGCGCCTGGGTGGCTTAGTCAGTTAAGCATCTGACTCTTGATTTTGGCTCAGGTCATGATCTCATGGTTCGTGGGTTTGAACCCCACATCAGGCTCTGTGTGGACCGTGCAGGGTCTGCTTGGGATCCTCTCTCGCCTTCTCTCTCTGCCCTTCCTCTGTTCGCTCTCTCTCTCTCAAAAAATAATAAACTTAAAAGAAAAAAAAGGAGCTTCCAATAGATCATCACCAAGAGGACTTCTCTTTTCTCTAGGAACAACTCCAGACCATCCTACCTAGTCAGACCGTTAACAAGCAAACAGTATCTCACCCAGGTGAGACACAACCAGCACCCAAGTAAACACATAAATATCTCTGTCCAACCAAGCGCACTGAAAATCCTGTACGGTACTCAGTGGAAAGCTCTTCTGGTCTTGTCCAAAAACATACTTTTCCTTCTTTTATATACTATCCTAACGGGTTTGCACTATGATTCAATGTGCGTGTGTAAATGTCCCCAAAATTCACGTTGAAACCTAATTTCCAATGGGATTAGAACAGGAGTAGGGCCCTCTTAGAAAAAGAAACCCCAGAGAACTGCCTTGTCCCCTTCGGCCATGTGACTTCACGGTAAGAACACCACCATCTATGAACAAGGAATCAGGCTCTTGCCAGTCACCAAATCTGTTGGGGCCTTGATTTTGAATTTCCCAGCCTCCAGAACTGTGGGGAATAAATGGGTACCGTTAAAGCCATCTCATCTGTGGCACTTTTGAAATTTTTTTTTTACCTTTCTATTTATTTTTGAGAGACAGAGAATGAGCAAGGGAGGTGAAGAGAGAGAGGGAGACACAGAATCCGAAGCAGGCTCCGGGCTCCGAGCTGTCAGCACAGAGCCCGACGCGGGGCTCGAACCCACGAACCGCGAGATCACGACCTGAGCCGAAGTCGGACGCTTCACCGACTGAGCCACCCAGGCGCCCCATGTGGCACTTTTGTTCTATCAGCCTGAACTGACAAAGAAGGTTTGGTACCTAGTTTCTGAAACCAAAGCAAGTCAGAGGGGCAGAGAAGATAGGTGCACAGACAGGATCTATCAAGACTGAGTGACCCATGACATAGAAAAACCATGAAACAAGATGCAAGTACTCGGAAGGAACTGTCATGTCTGGTCAGCCCCTAGGGTTTCCCCAGGACCTGGCAGGTAACAGCCCCTCCCTCAGCACCGCATACTGATGACGCGGGCACGGTGGGTTCACATGTACCGTCAGGAGAGCTCCAAGTAATAAGTAGGAAAAACAGCAAATTAAGGAATTGCATATAGTAGGAGCTGACCTGGGACATCATAATCATGTATAAACACAAAGAAATATACATAAACACATAGGCCCACTTCCAGAACACATATATACCTATGTAGAGACAGAAATATACGCACATACAGGCAACATATATGTTGTTTTTGGATTCAGAAAAAGGTATCTCAGCACAAGCATGTGTTTGCCTTGGTAAAAGGGCGGATGCCGGCCTGAAGAGGGCAGAGCCCAACCTCGCTGCTGGGGACACCAGGGGCCTTCCCAGATCCTTTCAGCACGCCCTCCCAAGCCTATCTAGGTCCAAGATGCAAAGAACGGAACGCAGTGGGGGCCCGATTAGCTGGACTATGTCCAGGGAGACGTGGTATAAGGAAAGGAGCCACCAAGGACTTTGGAAAAAGTGTGGCAATGGGAACATAGCCTTCCTCTCTGCATAGCCCAGGGCAGACGCACCCACCAGGGACCTGCCCCTTCACATGCTCCCACACCCAGTGAGAAGCATCCATTCACAAATTTTAATTTATTTTTGAGAGAGAGAGAGAGAGAGAGAGAGAGAGAGAGAGAGAGAGAGTGCGAGCGAGCACAAGTGGAGGAGGGGCAGAGAGACGGAGACAGAACCTGAAGCAGGCTCCAGGCTCAGAGCCGCCAGCACAGAGCCCGATGCGGGGCTCGAACCCACAAACTGCGAGATCATGACCTGAGCCGAAGTCGGACGCTTAACCGACTGAGCCACCCAGGTGCCCCAAGAAGCACCCATTCTGCCTCCCTGGCTCACCTTCCACACACCACAAGCATCCTTCTGATTTCAGGGTGGTTTCCCAGGCAGTACCCGGGCACCAGGATGGGACTCAACCAGGGACTCAACCAGGGACTGCCCACCCCAGCCAATTTTACACTTTGTTCCTCAGCTTCCTCACCCCTCCTCCCATCTGACCCTCACAACAGGTGAGGCATGTGGACACCATTCTATGACAATTTCAGCAGGACTTGTCTGTCACCTATCCCGAGCCGAGCACCTGGGCAGCCGCGTCAGACACAGCAGCTACCCGCTCACAAGACGCTCACATCCTTCTGGGTCCTGAGGAAGAGAATCTGGAGCCAAAGGGCCCAGTGACTCAAGGAGGCGCTCAGAGCCCGGCAGGGGCAGAGCTGAGACGAGAGCACGTGTCTTGTGCCCCTTGTCCCAAACGAAGCAGCTTCCTCTGCGTCCCAATGGCTCCTGTAGGATGGCAGGCTGGTCTGCAACTCAGTCTCCAGTATATTTGGGTGCCATCGGTTTCCAGGGCATCCTCAACTCCAGGGTGATGGATCAAACGGGGTTTTGGCATCTAGATCCACAACCGCCCCATGGGAGCAGCCAGCCAGGCCAGCCTGGGTCTCCTGCCCTCTGCCCTCCTCACTCCTGCCCCCCTGTTCCTCAGCCACACCTTAACCTGTCCCCTCATTTGGCCATCGAGTGCGCATCCAAGAGGCCCCAGCCCTGCCCTCCTGACTATAACCGTTTGAGTTCCTACAATCTACTTTGGGTAACAGGGGAGGTTGTGGGCCACCCAGACCCCTGGGGTTGGCCACATGCCCTCTGCAGGGCGGTTGGATCAGCCCCTGAATGCTGCTGCCCGTACTGATTCACATCTTGGACCAAAGGCCATAGCATCATGGGGTCAAGGGAGACTCAAGTGCTGACTAAGCTCAAAGCAGAGTCTTTCAAAGGGGCCACGATTTCCACTCAGCAGAGCAAGGGTGGCTCCGGCCTCAGCATTCCCGGCTCCTCACTTCTTCACGTCTAAAGCGGCCTCACCTAAGTCTCTGTCTGTCTCCGTGTCTATCTCTGTGTGCCTCTGTCTCAGACTCTGAATCCGGCTGGACCTCCATCTGCTCTGGAGTCTCTGTCTCAGGAGTTGCCTCTCTCTCCTCTGCCCTCCCCTCCCCCCCGTGTGTGTGTGTGTGTGTGTGTGTGTGTGTGTGAGCACGCATGCACATGCCCCCACCTCTTACTTCCCCGTTTCCCTCCCCGTTTCTAGTCAAAAGGAGGAAAAGCATATTTGGAGGCTGTCCTGCTTATCTGAATCGTGCCCTTTCTATCAATAATTAAAGCTTATGTGTTTTGACTTTGTAATTCATCATTTAAAATTTTGCCTTTAGAGTGGTCTTTTAAAGCCTTGCAAGCTATTATTAACCATAGCAATGGACGGGTGCCTGGGTGGCTCAGTCGGTTAAGTATCTGTTGTTTTTGGCTCAGCTCATGATCTTGCAGTTCATGGGTTTCAGCCCCACATCAGGCTCTAAGCGGACGGTGCAGAGCCTGCTTGGGATTCCCTCTCGCCTTCTCTCCCTGCCTCTCTCCTACTTCTCCCCACCCACCCCCTCAAAAACAAAAACAAAAACAAAAAAAACCCCAAAAAAACAAAAAAAAACAAAAAACAAAAAACTTAGAAAAAAAAGCATGATGCTTCTTTAAAAAAAATAAAATAATAGCAATGGAGAAAGGATTTGAGGGCTTTTGCTGCATTGGACATTAACATCCCTAGAGTCCTCTCTTCCTAATGTTTCAGCGTAAATTCATTACTGAATGACATCAAGGTTCCTTTTAACAAATACATACAGTTGACCCAATGAACAATGCTGGGGTTAGGGGCACTGACCCCCACATGCAATCAAAATCCAAGTATAACTTTTGACTCTCCAAAAACTTGACCACTAATAGCCTACTGTTGACCAGGAGGTTTGCTGGTAACATAAACAGCTGGTTATCACATGTTTTGTATGTTGCATGTATTACATACCATATTCTTACAGGAAAGTAAACCAAAAGAAAGAAAATATTAAGTAAATCATAAAGAAGATACGTTTATAGCACCAAACTGCATCAAACAACAACAACAACAACCACCACCACCACCACATGTATATGGGGCCACGCAGCACAAACCCGTGTTGTTCTAGGATCAGCTGTATGCACCATACGGGTAGATTTCAACCACTTTGTTAAGCCCTGAGCAGCCCAGAAAGCCTTGTGAGCTCCTTGTGAGATCCAAGCAGCTGGGATTATAAATCACAGCATCACACCCTCCTGCTGAGACCGCTGACTTTGAGCCAGCCTCCGGAGACCCTGAAGCTTTGCTAAGAGAACTAAACCCAGAGAGGGTTTAGTTATTGTTAGATTTCATTTACCTAAAAATCAGTAATTCTCTGGGTCCTGCCTGGAGGTGATATTCAACCGATACCCCCCACAGCCTCTCTCCGAGAATCACAAAGACAAACTCTCCCCTAAAAATTGTTCCCCGGCTCTGCTAAATAAATGGCAATGTGCAGTCCACCCTGAGTCTCAACCACGATGTTGCAACTAGAAACAAAACATACGAACCTGGCCTTGGGATGGCTGTAGTACTTTAGTAAAGCCCAACGTTTAGAAAGTTTTAAAAACCCTTTTTCTACCAATGTCTGCAAACAGTGCTTTTGTACAATAAAGAAGGAGCACTTAAATCTTTTGTCCCTTCCTTCCAATCGCTTTACAGAACCAAAAGGAAAAGAATGGCTTGTAAATAGCATGCCAGTTGCAGAGAAGTATTGTTCAACGCCTTGCAAACATGCATTCCTGAGGCATTGCCTGCATCAGGATATTTTTCACGCCATTCTCTCATATGTAACGCAGCAACAATGCTCAGTCTTTGACATGCTATTAAAGAAATTCTGAACAAAGTCTGAAGTTGAGCATGCTCTTCATACATAATATCTAAATTATCTGAATCCGTTAATTTTGTAGAAGACAGCACAATATTTACAAAATATAAAAATGAGCATTTACAGATATGGCTCCAAAACCTCATGCTCTGCCACTTGTGAGGGGGGCAACTTCGGACAGGTTCCTTCACACAACCTTGACCATGGGCCCAGCTCCTCCTCTATCCAGTGGGAGTACCACCGGCCACACGAGGTTGCTATGAGAAGTGACTCTGTACTCACACAATGCCAGGCATCTAGAAAGCGTTCACTCTCTCCGGTCCTTAATGTGTTAAAAGATTATTGTACCTTTCACCCGAACAGAACCAGAGAAACATAAAGCATAGCCCTACTTTCTTTAAAGCCCCCTGTAGTCAGGAGACAGCTATACCAATGAT
Organism: Panthera onca; assembly: GCF_046562875.1. Classification (NCBI taxonomy): domain Eukaryota; kingdom Metazoa; phylum Chordata; class Mammalia; order Carnivora; family Felidae; genus Panthera; species Panthera onca. The sequence continues at coordinate 9,834,658 of NC_138349.1, forward strand.
TCATGAGCAAGGAGAAAAGATTATGATTTTCTTGCTCCTCCTACACACCCAACACCCCCCTCTCCTTCACACACACACACACACACACACACACACACACACGCTGCTAAAAAGGCTGTGGGCGAGGAATTGTAAAATCAAGCAATAAATTTCACTCGAGTATTTACCGAATTAATTCACAGCCACTTTGGCAGAAATTCTAATCAGCAAAGTAGATGGTGTGCTGACTTAGTTTGTTCTGGGCTCCGGGGTGCACCTAGAGTTTCTCTCTCTTGCATTCCGTCAAAGGAAGACGGACATGAAGAAGGAAGGAGGAGCCAGTAATCACAGAGCTGGAGAAAGAAGGTTCCAGGCAGAGGGAACCACAGGATGAAGGGCCCTGAGGTGGGAAGGAGCTTACCAGGTGCAAGAGGCAGCCTTAGTTATGGCCCCCAGGAGGAGGAGAGACCCAGGAGGAGGAAGTCTGCCACGAGGAACTGGAAAGCCAGCAGAGGGCTTCAAAGGGGGAAGGACTCCCCCAGATGTATGGTCTTCAAAGGCCACCATGACTGCTCTGACAACAGCATTAGGGCAGCAGTGGGGGACTGGGGCAGAGCCCATCCGATCATCGAGGGGACAGGAGTCCAGAGACAGAAGGCGGGGCCGTGCACTAGACCAGCAGCGGCAGTCAAGGTGAGGAGCGGTCAGACTCGAGACACACGTGGAAGGTTGAGGAAAAAGCTGAGATCCCAAGTGTGCTTTCAAAAAGTTTTGGCTAAAATAATAAGCATTTACTTTTTTACTGTCAGTACTATGGATGCAAGCAAGAAGATTGTTCTTCTGGACTCCAAGAGTCATCTCTTACACTGGCTGATTCAATAACGAAAGTATCAGAGCCCTAATCAGTGGTTTAAATATGACAAGGCTGATAAGGAACCTCAGATTCCAATTACATATGACGACGCTCCATCGAATGGATCCAATTTCCCACATCAAACAGGCAAACTGCCTTAAGGTTAAGGGTTTGGTGACAATAACCCAATTGACTTAAAACAGACCCTCAGAGCTGACCTTCCTGCCACTATACTACTCAATTTGATGATAAAAGGAACAGAATGAGGTAGAAATCGGACAATGGCACCTGCCTATTTCTATTCCTCAGGCCTTTCAAGCCCTCTGACTTCTAAACCAGCACCAGACTTCTCTCTCTCTCTTCTTTTTAGGACAAGGGCCGCTTTGTGCTTTGTTTTCTCACATCTCTTGCATCAAAGGCTCAAAGTTTTCCCTTATCTCAAGGTTCCTACGATTTTAAAAGTCATGCTTCTGGCTCCAGTTGGCATCTTAATGAAAGCTGACTTAGATAATTAGGGGTTTATCTCTTCCTTTATTTGTCGCAGGCCACGTTGACAGATCAAGCCATTTCCCCATTTCATTGTCCTCTCTGCTTAGAAAACGTCAGTGGGGAGCCTCCCGTCCCTTTCTAGTTTCGGAGGGTCCCGGGCACAGACCCCTCATCACCTCCTACAGCTGCATCTTCCTCTGGGGGTTGCCTTTCTCTCGCTTTCAGCCTCCCGACACGCCGCTCTTTCCAAAATCCTTAGGTTCCTGGGGTGCCTGGGTGGCTCAGTCCACTGAGATTCCAACTTCCACTCAGGTCATGACCTCACGGTTCATGAGTTCGAGCCCCGCATCAGGCTCTCTCTGCTGTCAGTGCAGAGCCCATTTCGGATCCTCTGTCTCCATCGCTCTCTGCCCCTCCCCCATTCTCAAAAATAAACAAACATTAAAAAAAGGGGGGGTGCCTGGGTGGCTCAGTCGGTTGAGCGTCCGACTTCGGCCCAGGTCATGATCTCACGGTTCGTGAGTTCAAGCCCCACATCAGGCTCTGTGCTGATAGCTCAGAGCCTGGAGCTTGCTTCAGATTCTGTGTCTCCCTCTCTCTCTCTGCCCCTCCCCTACTCGTGCTCTGTCTCTTTCTCTCAAAAATAAATATGAAAACTATAATAATAAAATTTCAAAAACAAAATCCTTAGGTTCCTACTGCCTTCCTTGTTAGCTAACCGGCTCTGCCTACCTGCACACACATTCTGGCTTCCTAGGGTCAGACCTGCCCTTTCGGCGGCCCTAATCTGCATGGCAAGCTACGAGGCCGTACATTATCCAGGAAAGAGGTGAAAAACACAAAAAACAAAAAACTTGTGTCTGTCTACACGTACAAGGAGATGCAACTCAAATGACTGTATATTCCACTTAGAAAGAATTACAGGCACTGGGCACATGTCCTCTTGTCCCCTCAAGAACGGCCCCCACTGGGCACATGTCCTCTTGTCCCCTCAAGAACGGCCCCCACTGGGCACATGTCCTCTTGTCCCCTCAAGAACGGCCCCCGCTTCTTGCAAACAACCCCCCTGGTGGGCAGCCTCTGAGGCACCAAACCACCCACATGGGGGCATAAGACTTGGGAATTCTTTATTAACGAGGAAGGGCCTCGGGGGAGAATTTCAGAAAGCCAGTGTCCAAACAATCCTGAAGAAGGCAGGCTTTTTTTTTTTTTAAATTTTTTTTTTTTTTTAACATTTATTTATTTTTGAGACAGGGAGAGACAGAGCATAAACAGGGGAGGGTTAGAAAGAGAGAGACACAGAATCCGAAGCAGGCTCCAGGCTCCGAGCTGCCAGCACAGAGCCCGATGCGGGGCTCGAACTCACGGACCGTGAGATCATGACCTGAGCCGAAGTCGGACACTCAACCGACAGAGCCCCCCAGGCGCCCCCGAAGGCTGGCTTTTAATTCTATAAAGAAGGACCCATACAGAGGCCACCCAGTGTCTTAAGTAACAAATCTGGAAACTCCCGAATTCTAGTCACTTGTGTGACACAGACTAAGATGAAGAAACAAAGGTGGGCTGTTTTCTCCTTTTCTCCTCGAACCTAAACCCAAATCTGGTCACGTGACACCCCTCTTAACTCCTTCAGAGGCTGTCCGAATTCCTCAGCGCCTCGTGAGGCCTTCCACGACTTGGCCCCTGACGTTTTCCTCTGATCCCGCCTCCCGCTCTTGCTCTGTGCACTCAAGCCAAACCCCACACCCTGCCCTCCACCAGTCCCCCAGCAGACCTTTCCAGCTCTTCTGCACTTTCTCTCTCTGCTTCTTCCTGCCCAGCAGAGACCTGCTCAGAAAGGCTCGGTGGAAGTGTCCCCTCCTCCATGCAGCCCTCCATTATTTTATCCCCGCTGAATGTTTACCAGTGAAATATTACATCTGAGTATGAGGGAAATACTTCCCAGGGCCCCTGAGAGTTGGGCAATTTATACCATCTCCAGGAAAGCCTGTACCCAATCACCCCCATACCCCTGGTTCCCTTTCACACACCATGCCAGGATTAATTTAATCCCTGACTTTTATTATTTTTTTTTATTAAAAAAAATTTTTTTTAACGTTTATCCATTTTTGAGAGAGAGAGACAGAGCATGAATGGGGGAAGGTCAGAGAGAGAAGGAGACACAGAATCTGAAACAGGCTCCAGGCTCTGAGCTGTCAGCACAGAGCCGGACATGGGGCTCGAACTCATGGACCGCGAGATCGTGACCTGAGCCGAAGTCGGCCGCTTAACCGACTGAGCCACCCAGACGCCCCAAGCCCTGAGCTTTAGAAGAGATGGTTACATTTGGAGAGGTTGGAGAAAACCAGTATTCAGGAGATTATAAATATAACACAACATAGTATAACACTGTATAATATGATACGATGTAATGTAATATAATATAATATAATATAATATAATATAATATAATATAATAAATATGATGTAATATGGTGTAATATAATTAATACAATATATATTTCAAGCACAGATTGGGAAATGCACAGCATAAAGCCAGGAGAGTGAGCACAGGGCGGAAAGTGTGTTATTCGAGAAAGCCCATCTGAGCAGACTGGTTTCTGAGGTTCAGCACCTTTTCTACTTCACAGGCACTAAGGGGTTTCCTTGAAGAGTGACACTAATGCATCCTTTGGCACAAAGCGGCAACATTTCAGGGTTTCTTCAGCAGACTTCACTAGGAACGATGCTATATTTAAAAAACTAAAACTAAAAGCCACAGGCACAGTACTCAAACATTTTATTTGTCATTTCTTCTCCAGAGTCCCCAACATGAGCATGCATTCTTTTTTATCCGTAGACTCTGTCAGCAACAGAGAGGGGGATGGGGTATCGGCCCCATTTCACGGATGTTGTAACTGAGCCTCCAAGGGCACCGCGTGGACCCGCAATGCCACACGCCCAGGAACCCAGGACAGCTTTGCACTGAGCCAGTGCTGTGGTCCATGAGCTTTCTAAAGGTGGAATTTGTCGAACTTTGTACTGTTCCCAACAGTGGAGCTGGGCTGGCTGGTGGTGACCCGCGCAGGTTCTCCCCGCTTTTTCTTGGGAGCAGTAGGTCAGTTCATCAGGCACCCCCTCAGTCCAATGCTACCCAGCTCTCCGGTCCATGTACGATATGCTGGTCACAGACAGGGACCCACAGTCACACGGTCTTCCAGTAAGGAGAAAGAACCCTCCTCTGGTCCACCGAGGTCACGTGAAGGGCCAGGGCTCAGGGCCTACATGAGGGAGGGAGAAAGTGGCCAGAAGAACACTGCTGGCTACAGCCTCCGCTCAGCCCCCTGCCCGCTGTCCCGTGCATGGGAGCAGGTGGCTGGTGACCACAGGGCCCTGGCTCGACCTCGCCGTGACTCTGGAGTCTGGGGGCAGCCCCAGGACCGTGCAGTTAGACTGGGTGCTAAGAGCTACCCCCCAGAGAGGGGTGGGCGCCAACACACCCTTCTCTCATCTGTCACTAGAACAACTGGACGTGACAGACATCAGGAACAAACACCTCTCCACTTCTCAAGCCCTGTTTTCCCTCATCCTCATAGACAGCACCTCCAGGTACCATCTGCCACCAAGGTATGCCTTGTCTTTTCTTACCTGGAGCCCTTTCCCACTGACTCCACTTCTGTCTAGCATCAGATAACATCAACAGCAAAAATCCTGGGAGAACACTGCTGGAAGCTTCCAGCCAGGCCTGACGGCCCTCCTCCTGCCCCTTCCCCTTCCCCTTCCCCCTGCTTCAGGTCACGTATCTCCAGTCTGGTAACTAAAGATATTCCCTATGGGTGTCAAAACACCTAAGAGTTGTCCCAGGAGCAGACTCGCCAGTGAGGGCAGGAGACACGAGCTGAGCTGTTCAAGACCAGTCCAGAGGCCAGCCAAGCACCCCAGTGCTCCCCAGGTTCCTCGCCTCCCCGATGTGGCTCTAGGTCCGTGCAGACAGTCCCAGAGGCCGTGGCACTCAGGTCCCCCAGCAGCTGCAGCCTCGGGTCAGAGAGGGAGCCCGAGGCAGCCCCAGGTGTAGGTCCCCTGCTGTACATCAAAGAAAGTGATCCTTTTTTTTTTCATTTTTTTTTAATGTTTATTTTATTTTTGACAGAGAGAGAGAGAGAGAGAGAGACAGAGCACAAGCGGGGGAGGGGCAAAGAGAGAGGGGGACACAGAATCCAAAGTAGGCTCCAGGCTCTGAGCTGGCAGCACAGAGCCCGACGTGGGGCTCGAACTCACAGACCGCGAGATCATAACCTGAGCCGAAGTCGGACGCTCAACCGACTGAGCCACCCAGGCGCCCCTCAAAGAAAGTGATTCTAAAGGCCACCAACTCTATTGCTCTAGGTTGTTCTGGGGTTTTTCTCAGTTTTGCTTGTTTGTTTGTTTGTTTTTATGGGGGAGAGGGGTCCTTTTTTGCAAAGCCATCTTGATAATCACTGCTGGAAGAACCCTACCTGTCAGTCATAGGACACATACATTCTCTCGTCTTTAAGTTACTTCACATGGTTTTTGTGCCTTCTACCCAAGGTACCCGGCTAAGTCCACAGGCAGAGCCCTTCTGAGGAAGGAACGTTCTGGGTGCACCTCTGCCCAGGGACAGCCCCTCAGACCCTGTGTTCCTGGTCATAAAACCTTCCGCTTAGACTTAGAGACTTTGCCAGTCACTGGTTTAGGAGGAATCGAAACTCAATGCCGACTAGACTCGGGCTGTAGTGCCCCGGGGGCCGGGCTGGCATTACGCTCCCGCCCCGCTGCCTCACACACACTCTGCACTCCGGCCCTTCTTCCTTCTTCCCCGCAGCCCTGCCCTTCAGTGTCTTGGGGCCACTCTTTCTCCCCTCGAGCATTAAGGGAAATGAACACAGTCACAGGACCCACTTCCGAACCAGGCGGGGCCAGGAAATCCCACGCACGACCTACAAGTCTACAGATGTTTTCCCTAAAGCCAGGCCAGCCTCTCCGCCTTCTTCCTGGAAAATACTCACAGGGCACGCCAGGCATGTCCCTCCAAAGTAGAACAATTAGCCACCAGCAACTTCCACCAGGGCCCTGGTGAATGGCAAAGAGGAGTAACTCAGAAGCTGGAGCCCCTTTGATCAGACTGTTCCTGAAGGTCCAGAGACCCAGACCTGATCCCCATTAAAGATGGTGCTTGCACGGGAGAGCTCCAGGAGACACGGCGAGCCGCCACACACAGGGTGGCAAGTCTCACTGTGACACTCTCTTCCGCTGGACTTTCTCCCCCAGCCCAGACAGAGAGCAGCCCTAGCTTTAACAAGTGTCAAGCTTCAGCCTCGACAAATGCCGTATCTGCAGCCACTGCTCACTCAGGATGAACAGAGCAAATAAACAGCCACCTTTCTTGCAAACTTATCTTTAGAACCTCCCTGAGGAGAGGGAAGGAATCGGAAAACCAAAAAAAGAAAAATGACAGTTTAGAGCAAAGACACACGCTAACTGTGGGCTCTGTGCGGACAGCTCTGAGCCTGGAGCCTGCTTCAGATTCTGTGTCTCCCCCTCTCTGTGCCCCTCCCTCCCTCACGCTCTCTCTCACTCTCAAAAATAAACAAACATTAAAAATAATAATAAAAATAAATGTATGTTTTTTTAGCAAATTGGAAGTTAATGGGAAGAGATTAAAATTTTTGACTACCTGAGTCATGCTCAATAAAGACCAGCAGGCCCTGGATGGCTCAGTCAGGTAAGTGTCCGACTCTTAATTTCAGCTCAGGTCATGATCTCACAGTTGGGGAGATCGAGCCCCGAGTCAGGCACCATTTCTCTCTCTCTCTCTCTCTGCCCCTCCCCGGCAGGTGCACACACTGGCACTCAATCTCTCTATCAAAAAAAAAGAAAAGTCCAGCAAGAAAGGCCTGAGTGGTGTTTCACCAATGATGTGCTTGTGGAATTTGAAACAAGGTTGCATTAAGAATAAGCCCCCTGTGACTTCTCAGGCCCTGATGGTTCAGCTGTAAAGTTCTCAGACTCTGAGTCTCCACAAACACCCTGAAGTGAAGCCCAGATGCCCATGGCAAACTGGACCCAACAGTTGGCCTGAGTCGTCAGCGTCAGCCGCACAAGGACACAGAGCAAACTGAGGATGGGGCCTCCCCACCTCTGCCCCTACTCCTGCCCCCACTCCTGCCCCCATCCCCAGCTCCCACCTCTACCTCCCTACCCCCAGCTCCCACCCCTACCCCTACCCCACACCCCTGCCCCCACCCCCAGCTCCCACCTCTACCTCCCTACCCCCAGCTCCCACCCCTACCCCTACCCCCCACCCCTGCCCCCACCTCCAGCTCCCAATGCTCTGCCCAGAGCCAGAGGCTGCTGCTGCTTCCATTTAAGGACAAAGCAGAGTAAACCATGGAAGCGGCCAACCCAGAAACAACCGTTCTAAGTAAGGAGCGCTGGCAGGTGCAAAAAGAGCTCTGAGAAGCCCACCGGCCCAAAAGGTTCTTCACTTCACAGTGGCGGGGCCGGGGGTGGGGGCATGCACCTTCCTGGCCCCGGCAGCTGCTCCCCTTTGCAAGGGCGAAGAAGGCAGAAGCAAAGGTAATGCGCTGCCATCCCCCCAGCCTCCTTGTAAGCCTCTGCAGCTCGGGCAGCAGCCGCCCTGTCCCTCTCCCCGCTCCAGGAGGAGCAGCATCCTCAGGTGGATGGAGAGGAAGGCAGGCAAGAGACACCAGCTAAGCGACGGCCAAAAGACACGGCAGAACGGAGAGGGCTGAGTGCACAGTCCTCTAAGAAGAGCAAACCATCCAGGAGGAGAGAGGGGGAGACAGCAGGGCCGTGACCTGTCACTGGGTGACCTGCCATCCGCTGCAGCCCGCAGTGTACTTGCTTGGGATGCTCTGGGCAAGGGCATCGAGGCAGAGTCACGTAGGGGAGACAGGCAGGCAGAGCACTGAACCGGCCGTCCTCGTGGCAGTGGGTCCCGTCCTCACGTGGGGCCCGCAGAACCTTAACACCCGAGGTCGAGCCAAGCCTCTCCTGCCCCTCCAAGTCCCCGGCTGCAGGGCCCCTCAGCACAGCTCAGTGTGGAGCAGACGTGTGCCTAGGATTGTTTCTGCCAGTAAGACTATCCATTTCTTCATGCATTTATTCATTCAACAAGCTGTTTACTGAGTGCGTACTACGTGCTCAGCACTGTGCTAGATACTGGGGACAAGCACAATAAATACAAGGCCCTCAGGTTGCTTCCATTCTGATGAGAACAGTTCAAAGAGATCAATCAGGGTAACCTGGGTGGCTCAGTCGGCTAGGTGTCCAAGTTTTGGTTTCGGCTCAGGTCATGATCTCACGGTTCATGAGAGTGAGCCCTGCATCGGGCTCTGTGCTGACAGCTCGGAGCCTAGAACCTGCTTCAGATTCTGTGTCTCCCTCTCTCTCTCTCTGCCCCTCCCCCACTCACGCTCTGCCTCTCTTTCAAAAATAAACGTTAAAAAAAAGTTTTTAAATAAAAACAAGAGACAAATCAATAACTATATATTTTGCAGAGTATTATGAAGAACTCATACAACAGAATGATACAGAGCTGCGGTGTTCAATACAATCAATCGCCTCTTGCCATGCGTGACTATTTTAATTAAAATCCAAAATTCAATTTCTTGGGGCCCCTGGGTGGCTCAGGCGGTTGGATGTCCGGCTTCGGCTCACGTCGTGATCTCACAGCTTGTGAGTTCGAGCCCCGCGTCAGACTCTGTGCTGACAGCGCATAGAGCCTGCTTCGGATTCTGTGTCTCCCTGTCTCTCTACCCTACCCCACTGGTGCTCTGTCTCTCTCTCTGAAGCCTGAAGAGCAGAGACCAACCTTGCTGCTGGGGACACCAGGGGCCTTCCCAGATCCGTTAAGCACGCCCTCTCCAAGCCTATCTAGGTCCAATATGCAAAGAACGGAACGCAGTGGGGACCTGATGAGCTGGACTATGTCTGGGGAGACGCAGTACAAGGAAAGGAGCCAGCAAGGACTTTGGAAAAAGCGTGGCAGTAGGAATATAGCCTTCCTCTCTGCACAGCCCAGGGCATTTTCTGTCTCAAAAATAAACATTAAAAAAATTAAAAATAAATAAATAAATAAATAAATAAATAAATAAATAAATAGCATTCAATTTCTTGGGGGTGCCTGGGTGGGGCAGTCGGTTAATTATCTGACTTCTGATTTCAGCTCGGGTTATGATCTCACAGTTCATGAGATCAGGCCGCACGTCGAGCTCTGTGCTGACAGCACGGAGCTTGCTTGGGTTTCTCTCTCTCTCTCTCTCTCTCTCTCTCTCTCTCTCCCTCTCTCTGCCCCTCCTCCCCAAAATAAATAAATAAGCTTAAACAACAATAGATTCAAAATAAAATAAAATGCAATTGCTTGCATGCACTATCCACACTTCAAGTGCTCAACAGCCACGGGCTAGGTGGCTATCATACTGGGAAGTGCAGATGACAGAACTTTCCATCATCCCAGAAGGTTCTATTGGACAGCACTGGAGAGTAACGGCAGGAAAAGCTGTCAAGATTTGAAGCTGGAGATGGGTCTGTCAGGCTGACACGGTGCGGAATGCCTTCTGGACGACCCATAGCACGTGCAAAGGCTCTGAGGCACTTGAGCATTGCACGTTCAAAGAGCTGACAGGTGACCAGTATGGCCGGAGAACAGCTGGCAAGGGGAAGTGGGAGGCCAGACCTGCAGGCCCCCACAGGGAAGGTGGGACTTCAGGTGGAAACCAGTGGGAAGCAGACAGGGGGAAGGGCCCTGATCAGTCTGTTTAAGGAAGAAGGAGCGGGAAGAGGAGGAAACCAGACTTTCTGGGTGCAGCAGCTGGCTGGATGGGGTGCCACGTGCTGATATGGGGAGCTGGGCTGGGACTGGGTTGGTTTGTATATAGATTTTTTTGTGTTTGAGAGAAGGAAGGCCATCGGCTCAGTTTGGGACACATTAAGCCTGGGCCCTCCATCAGAAACCTGAGAGATACGAAGTGAGCAGCTGGGCAAGCAGGGTGCTCAGAGAAAGGGGAAGGGCATCAGCCAGGGGGTTCTCAGTACGTGATAGTATTTAAGCCCATGCGACAGCTTGCAGAGAGCACAGAGAGACAAAGCATGTGGCCCAGGCCAAAGACCTGAGGACCCCTGTGCTCATAAACAGTCGTGAAGGTAGGGGGCACGGATCCCAGCGCTGTCCTGGCCAGCTGTGTGACCAGGGGGGGTCAGCCCGCTACAACCCACCGCCTGTTTTTGTAAGTAAAGCTTTACTGGAACACTGGTTTTACTAATTGTCTAGGACTGCTTTCACACTTGAACAGCAGAGCTGAGTTCTTGCAACCAAGACCATATGGCCTGCAAAGTCTAAAATACTTACTACCCAGCCCTTTATGGAAAATGTGTGCTGAGCCCTTGCTGTAAGCCATCCAGAGGCCTCAGTTTCCTCACCTCTAAAACGGGGCTGGAAGTGCCTGCCTCATAGGATTAATGGATGCCGTATGTCCACAGTGGAAAACATCCAGAACACAGAAGTTTCTGCTAAATCTAGTCTACTCAGGGCCGCAGAACTTTGCACTCTTGGCTTTCACGCTACAAAATCCAGATACGTTTCCACGTCTGGCGACACAAACAGCACACAACTGCTCTCCAGAAACAACGGCTAAAGGGAACCTGTAAATATAAACAGAACCAGGGTTCATCTGAGCCACTGCTTCTGACGCGGGATGGGTGTGTATGAGCAGTTCTGACTAAGCCAGCTCTTTGTGGCCAACCGGTCCTCCCCAGACTCCTTCCTGTCCAATCTGAAACACAAGCATTAATCCATGAACAATTGGTTTTCACGGAGCCACTGTTTCCAATGCCTAAGTCCTCGTCATCAATCTTAAGGGGGAAAGGATGGAATTATTCAATATCCTTTGCTCACCCAGGAACGCTGGGCAATCCATCTGGCACGAACAGCCAATCAGATTTCAGGCTGAAGTAGGTCCTAGGCAACCAAAGATACAGCCACAGAAAATACAGGCCACAGATGGTGGAAAGAAACAGGGGGATGGGGGCAGAGGGCCTATGGGGAGAGAGTGGCCCAGACTCCACCGACCCAGATGTAACACGTACCCATACTCACCCGATAAATATGCCAGCCATGTCTGCTCACCCTGTAACGACTGGGCGCTCCATCCCACTGCCCCAGCAGAAAGGGATGGCATGACTCCCTGGACAACTGGCAGCTCCCTGGAGGGCCCCGGAAGGTTCCTGCCTTCGGCTCACCTTAGCGAAAGCCTGCAAGTAAGTCCCACAGAGAAAGCAGTAAAGGACCGCAGGGGCCATGCTGGAGATACCGAGGAATGACGGCGGAGGAAAAGCGCTTGCTTTCGCCCTCAATGTTTGTGTCCCCCCAAAATCTGTTTGCTGAAACTCTAACCCCCGGGGTGGTGGTATCTGGAGGTAGGGCCTTTGGGAAGTAATTAGGCCATAAGGGTGGAGCCCTCGTGAATGGTATCAGTGCCCTTAAAAGAAGACACAAGGGCGACTGGGTGGCTTAGTCGGTGAAGCGTCTGACTCTTGATTTTGGCTCAGGTCGTGAGCTCGTGGTTCATGAGTTCGAGTCCCGCATCAGGCTCTGCACTGACAGAGTGGAGCCTGCTTGGGCTTCTCTCTCTCCCTCTCTCTCTACGCTGCCCCTGCTCATGTGTGCTTTTTCTCTCTCTCTCTCTCTCAAAATAAATAAACGTTTTTAAAAAAATGAAGACACATCTCTCTCTCTTTCCTCCCTCCCACCCCCATACTCCCTTCTCCGTCCTCCTCCCTCTATCTCTCTCTTCCCCTCCCCCCCCCCCCCAACAAAAGGATCAAATCTCTGCTTTCTCTTCTACGGCCAGGGATGCATGGAGAAGACAACCATCTCTAAACCTGGAAGTGGGTCCTCACCAGACCCCAAATCTGCCAGCACCCTGATGTGGGACTTGCAGCCTCCAGAACTGTCTGGAGACAAATGTCTGTTGCTTTAGCTCCCCGATCTGTGGTATTTTGTCATAGCAACCTGAATCAAGACAGCACCCAAGAGGTTCCCTCGGGACTCAGGCAACTCCCACTGTACAGCTAACTTTGGAGCTCATTCCATTTTAGGGGGCACAAAACTCAACTGATTCTGTCCAACGATAATATCCAAAGTGTAATCGGCTTCCTGGAACCGAGAAGCTGTCTGCAGCCCACATCAGGGATGCGGTCGCGTGAGGCAATGACTTAGCCAAGGGTCACCTCGAGAAACAAGGCTTTGAAAGAGATCTGGTGAGGCCTCCAGTCAGATAGATTCCTACCAGCAGCCCCAGCAGCCCTTTCTGGCCTTCTGAGCTACTGAAACACCGGCAAACTTTAGGCACACAGTGTACCCACTTTGGCCACGGGCGGGTGCTTTCGCCTTCTGAGTCTTTACAGACAGGGTACCTCACCTGGAGAAACCCTCGAGGCAGGGGGGGCAGAACCAGAGTCTCTGGGCTTGGCCACTCTCTCAACTATCAGTCTTGTCCCACCTGCTTGTCAAATCCCGGCCCAAGCCCATCAGCTTTCCCCCAGGGTGCTCCTAATCCAGTTCTCTCCTCCCGGCAGATGCCACGTCCTTCTCTTGGTGGCAGCAGAAAACCTCTATGGTGAATCTGCCACCATCCTTAATCTGCCCCTCTCCACCCAGCCTGGCCTTTCTACTTTGCTCTACGGGGGCATGGGTCCCCCTAGCTGATCGGGAGCCCCCGGAACCGGCTGGGGGTGGGAGCTCCAATTAAACATAAGATAAAGGACTTCGTGCCGCTTCGTTCAGCAGCAGCAGGGCCACAAGGGGCCGCCGCCGCGGGAGGAAGGCACAGGCGGGAACAGCAAGTCTGATCAATAGCCGAGACCACGCTTAACTGTAGCACTTCCTGTCCTTTCCCTGCACTTCCCAGCGTGGCTGCGCTGGTTAGCGAGTGTTTTCTGCAGCAGATTTCTCCTCTCCCAGCTTCCCCTGTTCTGTTTGGAAACAGTGGCCGCTGTTGCTACCGGAACTTCTTTCCCACACAGGAAAGAAGCAGCCAGAGAAGTGGCCAGACTTCCTCACCGACCAGGATGGAGACACTGAGCTAGCTCAGGGCTTCTCAAACTTTCTCGTCGACAGCTCAGCGGGCATCTCGACAGATCTCTGGCTCAAATGGAGAGTCTGGGGAGGGGCCTGGGGCTGTGCATTTGTTAACAAGCCCCTCGGAGAAGGCGATGCAGCAGTTTGGGGACCACCCTGGGAGGAACAAGGGAAGGGTCGATGCTTGAGCCTCCACCCCACCCCCCCACCGGCTCCCAGCCCCACGTGCCCTCCTGCCCCTCCAGGATTTAAGTTTCCACCAGCCAGGAGGGAGACTCAGGACTCTGGATCTTACCCCACCCCCCACCCCCGACCTGCGTACCCTACCGCACTCTGTACAGCGTGAAGCTACCAGGCAGGGCTACAAAAGCTGCCCAAAGGCACCCCGCACCTGAAAGCACAAGGCAAGAAAGAAATCCTGAAGCTAGAAAAATTCCTGCAGGCATTTCCACCTCATCCTGCCTCCCTCTGTCTTTTGGTTTCACTCTTCCGCGGGGGTGCCCAACTCCGGCCCATCTTTCGGCAGAGAAAAACAGACAAAGGGTTACTCTAGATTCCAGTTGTCACGGACGGTCTTACAGCAGAAGTCCACCCCAAGTTCACCTCCACCCCAGCAACCCCGACAGCAGCAGCAGCAGCTTCTTCGCCACGGACCATGTGCCGCACTGTCTTGTGCGTGCGTTTTGAGGCGCAGGGAAATACACACCATCGTGCAAGGCTTGTGCCTGTACGGAAGAGGGGCGCTCCCTTAACACACTTTTTAAAACCTCTAGACTGGAAACGAGCAACTCGGCAGTAGCAAAGGAGCCCCTCGTTATTCAGACAGCAGAGATGGGGTTTTAGAGAAAAATAACTGTTGGGAACGGTACCAGCCCCAAATATGTCCCCTCTCTTCATTTTTAAAAACAAAAAAAGGGTAGGGGGTGGAGGGTGGGATCAGTGAATGAGCATCCGTACTATCCTAAAGATCTCCATTTAGAGACTGCAGAAGTAGCAGTTCCAGGGAGAGATGCCTCAGGCTGGCGCACAGGAACGAACTCAACCATGCAATATTGATAAGCAGACTTCAGCACAATGTGGCCGATCAGCCTGGAGTTTTACCCAAACGCCGCTATCCCCACAGGGCAGAACCAACCTGTAGGGGCCTTATCCAAAAGGCAGCTTCTGCCTAATTGAATCTCCCCAAACTCAGCCCTCAGCCAACAGAATACTGGTCATTTCTTAACTCAACGGGGAAAGAGGGCGGGGATGTTGGGGACCGGTGAGCTGAATTTCCAATGGCTGAGGCGCATATTTTCCCAAGCATGCGGTCACATTGTCTTTTCCAAGCCTCTTACGCTCTTTGACAGGCGTGAGTCCTGATACCAATTAGTTAGTGATTAGCACTGATGAACTGATTTCCAGTTCACAGACTTTTAAAAAATAGGTTGAAATTGTTCTCTTCTGCCTAGGCTGCAGTCTTTTCTGGTGATACGTATTTCCAAGCATCTAACAATATGACACAGGGACAAAAAACAGGGTAGGCGTAGTACAAGGCTCACAGCATTAAAAAAAAAAAAAAAAGTCTCCAGCTTGATGTGCCTCCCGTTGTAAGATGACACTTTCCCAAGCTACAAGGAGGAAGACAAATGATCAGTGCACACCTGCTCCTAAGTATGGTTCACTGCTAAAGAGACGGGGCCTTAGAAAACCATGAGGCTCAGCCTAGCATTACATCACCGCGCTGAGCTAGCTCCTCATTGAAGCCCAGGCGTGGGGACCAGTGAGGAAGCCCCACATGGCACCCTGTCCCTACTACAACACCCAGACCAATCCCTGCTAATCTTTTAATCTACACATCAGTGGCTCTCAGCAAGCAATCACTTCACCTACCGCCCCACCCCCAGATGCCCAGAAAATACTCTTTTCTGAAAGACATTCTTCTTTTCGGGAAAGTAGAGCAGGTAAGCCTGGGATGTGGAGGCCCACCTTGGATGCCGGCCTGACCTGCTGAAATGTGCCCGGCAGCCAGCCAGATCTACCCAATAAGCCCCAACCTCCAGACATGCCTGGGGAGGAAATGGATACGACCATACAGAAATGGCAATACTAAGGATTCCAGGATAAAGGCCTCTTCTGAGCACATCAGCTCTGTGGTTTGGAGAAAAGATTGGGCTCCGGAATCAATGCAGTCAAGCCCTGCCTTGACCAATGGACCAATGACAAGACTTCCTCTGGCTTGACTAATAATAGCAAGCAGCCTTGTCCTCCACAATGCTCACCAGAGTGAGTATACGGATGCTTAAGCTAACAGGACTGAATGTCTCCCAGCCATGATCCACACCATCTGCCTGGCCAGGCGACTGGCTGCCCCTAAACTGGTCTGTCTCCATGGGCACCAAGCTGCCACACTCAAGGGTTCTTCCCAAGAGGCCCTTGTTGATGCCCGGCTGTTCCGTTGCAGGAAATACCACTGTGCTGGGGGTGCAGAGTTAAGATGCTCATGGCAGGAGCCCCGGAACATGCACTGGGCCGCTGAACAACTGAAATCGAATGCCAGAGGGTCATTTCTGCCGGGTGGGGGGCAGGCGGGGCAGTCCTAGGGCTGCCAGACGCTCATTCCAGAGGGAGGACTAAATGCTAAAAGGAGCAGCCACCAGGCAAAGCCATGTAAGGCTGCCGAGAACCCTGGGCCAGCCCGGGCTCCAGGCTGCACGGGCATCTGGAGAGGCGACACTAACAAAGCCCAGGCAGCCTCTCCTCCTCCCGGGGTAGGGAGGGGGGGGGCCCTCCGGGCGGCCCCGCGGAGCACTTACATTGCCTCGGAAGCCTCCAGGTTCGGGTCGCTGGTTGGGACTGGCTGCAGGGACTGCGACCCTCCCATCCTCGCTGCGCCCTGGCGAGCAGACTAGCCGCGAGCGGGGCCAGCGTCCTGGCGCGATTCCTCCAGCCGGGAGCCGGGACGGACCGGCCGGCGGCCGGGGCTGCTGCACTGCAGATGGGAGCAGCTGCTGGCATCCGTGGCGGTGGCGGCGGCGGCGGCGGGGAGCTGCGGCTTAGGGCCGAAGCCGGAGCCCGGGGAGCGAGCGCCGC
This sequence comes from Panthera onca, assembly GCF_046562875.1. Classification (NCBI taxonomy): domain Eukaryota; kingdom Metazoa; phylum Chordata; class Mammalia; order Carnivora; family Felidae; genus Panthera; species Panthera onca. Next base: position 9,851,151 of record NC_138349.1, read on the forward strand.
GGAAGTGTGCGCGCGAGTGTGGCCGGCGCGCGCCTAAGAGTGTGCGCGAGTGTGGCCGGCGCGCGCGGCTCTGCCCGGGGCGCGCGAGTGTGAGCGTGAGCGCCGGTGTGGTCCGAGTGGAGCTGCTCCTAAACCCCCCGGCAGCCCGGCTTCGGTGTGTGACACGGTGATGTCATCATCGCCGAGCGGCCCCGACGCCTGCATCTTCACAAAGCTCCGGCGCAGGCTCCGGAAACGGGGCCGGGGGAGGGAGCGCGAAGACCCTCCCTCTGCGTGCGCGCCGCCTCCCCCAGCCTCCCCTGCCTCGCCCCGACCGACCGCATTGTGTGGCTTTGAAATGCAAATGCACTGCGGGCTGGGGAGCCCGGGGCCCCAAGGAGGGAGGGGCGTGGTGGTCTCCGCCGAGCTGACCGCAGGGAGAAGTAGGGGTATTCTCCACCGCCCCCTCCCACCCGCCCCCCGGCTGGCTCATCCCTCCAGAAGGAGGGGAATAGACTTTTCTCCCACCAGTGTGTGTGTGTGGAGGGAGAGAGGGCAGGTAAACAGGCTGCGGCGGGAAATGTGCAAGATGTGTGCGGTTTTCCAACTGTCCCCTTCTGCCTCCTTCAGGCCGGTGGCCAGGCCCGGAGCCCGATGAGGCTTGTACCAGAGAGATCCCAGGGCCTGACTCCCTGCTCACAGCCAACCCGGTCCGGCCTCCGATTCGCTCAGACAATTGGTAGGCAAGGTGGAGAGAAAGAAGCCCACGGCCTGCCACAAGGTCTGCAACCCCACCTTTGGCCACCAGGTGAGTTCTCCACGGAGAAGCCCTGAGCAGGTGCTCTCCCTAACCAGAGGCCAGGCAAGCTAACAGGCCCGTGTCAAGCCCTGAAAGCCACAGGGTGACCAGGGAAAAGACAGCCTGCTGTGACCTACAACCAAAGGGCCCAACTCTGTGATTCCAAACACACCCCATCACCGCGGCCCCCGCCCTGGCAAGGGCAACAATGCCCAGCTTGCCAGGTCCCCCGCCTGGCTCCAGCTAGCTCACAAAGGCTCAAGGCTTGGGCTCCGGGACCTTCTCACCAAAAGCTACTAGAGAAGGGTTCCATCTCTCACAGGTTCGAAAGTCTGGGGCACTCCTGGGAGCCTGACCATTTGCCCCGGCTCTACTTTCAGTGCAACTGTACTGTGCGCTCCAAACACAGGCTGGCAACCGAATTAAAGCGAGCCCCTGATGATCAGCTGAAAACCCTTCTACACTTTCCCGGCATGTCTTCACCCCATGGCACAGTAAGCTTAAAATGCATCTAAACTGTGGCCAAAAGAAAAATAAAATGAACACAGAACTGCTCAAAGCATTTAGAAATTTCCTCCAATACCCTGAGTGTTTTCTGAAGCTGTGGCAAGGATGTTTGGCCAGGGACTTTTGAGGTTGCCGCTCATAACGTCAGGATAGTTCTAGACTTCGTGGCCGACTGGCTTTCTCCTGTGCCTGCTTAAGATTATTGTCAAACAAAACGCCAGAGAATCAAAACTGTTTCCCAGAACAACATGAAATTTGCAGGAAACCCGGAGAAGGTTTACTTTTGCGTTTCGATGAAGGCAGCTAATGTCAATCTCGCAGGCAGGGTAACTGTCTGGGTGGCCCGATGAGGCTTGCTCTGGAAAGCACGTCCTGGGCAGCCGTCACTCACTGTCGGCGCAGGGTGTCATCTAGGGGCAAAGTTCCCGCAATTTGTTCGCCTCCGGTACCCTGAGGGTTTGTTTCCCGCCAGAAAGCAGATCTCTTGGGCCCCATGTACACTTGGGAGTCCAAGCAACCTTACTGCTTGGAGCTGAAAAATTTCATAAGCACTAACCTAGACAAGATTTTGAGGAAAGCGACCCCTTCCCTGGGCACCAAGGGTATGGGCTTTAGCCAAACTCAGCGCTACAAAAATGAAGAACCAGGGGTGCCTGGGTGGCTCAGTCGGTTAAGCGGCTGACTTCGACTCAGGTCATGATCTCGCGGTCAGTGAGTTCAAGCCCTGCGTCGGGCTCTGTGCTGACAGCTCAGAGCCTGGAGCCTGTTTCAGATTCTGTGTCTCCCTCTCTCTGACCCTTCCCTGTTCATGCTCTGTCTCTCTCTGTCTCAAAAATAAATAAACGTTAAAAAAAATTAAAAAAAAAAAATGAAGAACCACAGTCAGAACTCATCAGCTTTTTGGTTCACGACACGTGAAAGCAGAGAACCATCCAAAGGTCCTCACCCTCAGCAGGTGAGGGTTTGCCACAATAACAGGAGAGGCCTTTGAAATGAGACCAGAATTCAAAGCCTGGCATCTTCTTCATTTGCGGTATAGGCTGCAGCCAACCCCTTAACCATCCTGAGCCCTGCTTCCTCAGCTGGCAGAAGAGGGAAAGTGTGGACTTTGCAAGGTATTGGGAAATTAAAGAAAATTTTATGTATGTGTGTGTATATATATAGGGTCCCAGGACCAGGCCCCTAACTGGTGCCGGGCAGTGTTAACTTTCTTTCCTTCTTGATGAGAAGCATCTTCCCCTAAACGAGTGCCCTTAAGGAAATAAGGAGGCGATAAAATGAGATCCTCTTAGGTGGAATCCCAGCAACTCAAATGTCATGACACAGTGACACTTCACTTAGCAGGCTGCCACCGACTCAGTGATGCCAAAAACGCCACCAAGAACGTGGGGAAAAACAAACAACGATGTGGGCACCGGTGGGGTGGATGCCACGGAAGTCCAAACGTCACGAGTCTGTGTTGTGTGCTTACAGAAGAACTTCTGACATCTTCGTTTAGGGCCTCTGGATGCTCAGCTGGCACATGATTAAAACAAATTTGGTTACCTAGTAATTCAGCTGACAGAAAACGTCAAACTAAAAAAAGCAGGGGAGGGAGAGCGACTCCAGAGGACAAGGGCCGCAAGGGCCTGCTGCTGTTCATGTGCTCACGCTCCCCTCTCTACCTCTCTCTCTCTCTCTCTCTCTCTCTCTCTCTCTCTCCCTCTCCTTATTTCAGTTCGGGTCATGATCTCACGGTTCGTGAGTTTGAGCACCACGTCAGGCTCCGTGCAGGCAATGCAGAACCTGCTTGGGATTCTCTCTCTCCCTCTCTCTCTGCCCCTCCTTCTCTCTCTCTCTCTCTCTCAAAAATAAACTTAAAAGAAAAAAGTGAAAAGATAGACAAAGCATTCAAGCCACACCAAGGAAACTCAAAACAACAGCAGTCCAGAGCCATCATCCGACCCAGCGTCAGTGCTCTGTAGACCCAGCCCCGGGTCATGGTTTATCACGAGAACTGCATATAACACAGACACCACCCCCTAGCCCCCACTCCTGCCTCACCCTCCTCCCTCCCTCACCCCGTCCCACCCCAAATCGTTCCGCAAAGGTTCAATCGTGGGTTCGTACAGCGAGAAAGCACAGATTCCATCTGAAATGACTAAAATGCCAGCGGTTAGCACTCCAGCACTCACGCCCTCAGCTATCCACACCTGCAGCGAGCACCCACCCGGCCACGCTACTGTCTACAGCTGAGCCTACAGACGCCATGCACGGTTCCCCTCTGCTTACTCCTGATCTTTCTTCCGGAGGTGCTGCCTTCCTTCCCATCTCTTCATTCCCAGCTGGTTCTCCAGACTTTTCCCTGCCCCAGGCACAGCGTGTCCCCTCTACAGCAAACCAGTGATCCCTGAAGCTTCTAGCAGTGGCTGCAATGAAACCGTGAACTCAGCCCCTCTTGGGGCCTCTGGATCACCGCACACATATTCCGGGACCCTGCTGGCAAGCTAAGTCCACGTCGACCGGCCCCACTGCCGACCCTCCTACTCATGTCCTCAAGACACCCTCGAAACCTGGATAAATCGAGGGATGCACCCATGATTTCTAAAACAATTAGCGATTCAACACATATTAACACCCTTGCCATGTACCTGGCCTATAAACGTTGAGTAAGACAAGTCTGTCCTCAAGTTACTTACTGACACATACCAGAAAGATCGGCCGACCTGCCAAATCTCTGTACCTGAGAGATAAACTATGTGCTAGAGACTTTTAAATCCCACTGGGCCACAGTCAAGGTGGGGGAGCAAGTTGAAACACCTCTGAGACTGCAAGAGAAACAAACTTGGGCCGCTCTCCCTTCGCCTGCGGCCTCGGAGAGGTCTCCAGTTGCCATAGCAGCCGTGCTCTCCAAACAGGACCGATGGACCCCTGCACTGCTAATTAGCCCAAGCACACATGCTAAAGAAAAGTAGGTCAGATCACAGAAAATTCCATCTGGGGAACACTAAGAATGTAAACACCGATGGAGGAGGCCCAGGTCCTGTTTCTTCAAGTTGCTGGCCTTCACCGCCATCCAGTACACCGTGGTGGGGGCTGCGGGCCGCTGCCCAAAACCGCGTGAACCTTCTCTTTAGGGAGCCGGCTCTGACCGTACTACCACCGCCTGCTTGCGTCTTGCTCCTCCGTCTGAGGCCCCCAAAGTCCAACCCACGTCACACCACTCTGTGCTCGCTGACGTCTCCCTAAGGTTCCAGTTGCTGGGAGCTGTTCCATTTCAGCCCTTGCGTGTGGCCCAAGTTCAGCGACCACACGCGAACGTGAGCCCGAGACCAGCAGATCCGGCCAGCAAATAGGACCAGGTGCGGGCACGAATGGCACCCTGCTGGCACATTCCCCACCAAGTCTGGTGGTGACAGATCTGGGATCCTCGTCCCCGGGCGTGGGAGACACAGCTTGGATGTCACACGACCTTGCTCCAAAAGCTGACCACTGCCTTCGGGAAGAAGTCCCAATTCCATATCCTGGCTTTGATCCTGTGACACGCTCCACCCTGTACTTGAGCAGGGCCAGGGTCCTCCCTGTGACCTCGCTGCCGAGCAGGCGCCCTCCTCACCTTCCCCAGCTCTCTCAATGCCTCCCAGGTATCAAGCCGCAGCCCCGGGCCAGCTCCTGGAAGGGTCAGTCCCAGCCGGCCCTCAGACTTCTCTCGACCGCTGGCAGGTGGGAGCCTTGGTGCATCCTTGTCCCATCCCACTTTATCCGTGTGTCTGCACCTGCGCTCTGCTCTCCAGCCACACGGTGTGCCCTACGTACAGCCAGGGCTCCATAAACACATGCGGCGTGAAACCACAGAGGGCATGGGCAAAGGTCCTGGCAAACGTCTTGAATTGTTTGATGAATAGAGAAGGGGGAGAAGACTGATGGGTTCTATCAATCTTCTAGACTCCAACATTCAACCTCACATGCTCACCCTCGGGAGCCTGAGTGGTTTCCTTGGGCTGAAGCGCAAGCTCAGGTAAAAATCCCATCCCTTCCAGAAAGTTCTCTCGCGTTCTTCTTGGAAAGGGCTGCTCTACTATATGTCTTCCTCACCATCTTCACCATATCCGCATGAGACCTTCCAGAGTTCCTTTCAAACAAAGAAGTTCCAAAGACTACTCTTCATGGGGAACATTCTTTCAATTCTGTCACGACAGAAAATGGAGGCTGTGGGTTTTACTGTTATGCCCAAAGAGGCAACCCAAAATGAGCTAGAAATCGGTCAAGAGAGAGGGGACTCACTTTTGTTTCTAAATGAAGCATGCAGGTTGCAATTTTAATCTTTGATTCCTACAAGAAGGAAGGCAGGGGGGCGCCTGGGTGGCTCAGTCGGTTGGGCGGCCGATTTCGGCTCAGGTCATGATCTCGCGGTCCATGAGTTCGAGCCCCGCGTCGGGCTCTGTGCTGACAGCTCAGAGCCTGGAGACTGTTTCAGATTCTGTGTCTCCCTCTCTCTGACCCTCCCTCGTTCATGCTCTGTCTCTCTCTGTCTCAAAAATAAATAAAACGTTAAAAAATATTAAAAAAAAAAAAAAAGAAGGCAGGCTGATGGGGGAAACCTCGGGGGCTATGAAAAACTTAAGTTAGTGCCAAGAAGTCTCATCACATGAGAAAGGAATTAGTGGCAAACAATGCACATCCAAGACGACAAAATAAGAGCCTCAAACACCTTTCTTCCTTTACCAAATCCATTCAGCTCTTTTGAGATGGAAGTTGTAGGAGATGCTCCTGAGATAAACTTTCTGGAAAATATACCCTACGTAATTTAAAAACAATTTTTTTAAGTTTATTTATTTTGAAAGAGAGAGAGAACACAAGCAGGGGGGAACAGAGAGGGAGAGAGAGAAGATCCCGAGCAGGCTCAGCACTGTTAGCACAGAGCCAGCAGGATGCAGAACTCAAACTCACAAACCGTGCGATCGTGACCTGAGCTGAAATCAAGAGTCAGATGCTTAACCGACCGAGCCACCCTGGTGCCCGCTCTACCTAATTTCAAAAAGGATTTAAGCTTCCAATTCAAGGGAGCAAAAAAGAGGGGCACCTGGGTGGCTCAGCTGGTTAAGCATCCAACTCTTGGTTTCAGCTCAGGTCATGATCTCACAGTTCGTGGGTTTGAGCCCCACATAGTACTCCGTGCTGGCAGTGCAAGACCTGCTTGGGATTCTCTCTCCTTCTCTCTCTGCCCCTCCCCGGCTCCCCCCCCCCGCCCCGACTCAAGAAAGAAAGAAAAGGAAAGGAGGGAGGAAGAAGAAACTCAGGTAGAAAAGGTGTAGAAAAGCCAGAGGGGGTAAGGTTATTCCAGAAGCCCTTGTTGGAATAAGTTGCAGTCTCCCAACAGCCAACGCAAAAAGGGAAACGATCACGATCCGTTACATAATTCACAACACCCAGTAAGTTTAAAAAAAAAAGTCACTCCGCGGATGAGCAGGTGTTTCTATGAATGACACTCTCAATATATTCTTTCCTGTGGGTCCTCTGCCAAGAGCCCATGAATATGGTGGCCCACACCTTCAACAGCACCCTTCAATTTCAAAGCCTGCTTCCACGAGCAAAGCAGCAGCTACTCGGCTTCCCCCAGCAATCGGGAAAATCAGAAAGCGAAGAGGTTCACAGAGGATATGTTTCAAGTTGTCCCATCCCTCGGAGAGGGTCCCCACCATCCATGTTGTCACGGCAACACGGTTCTAGAAGAGGAAGCAAAGGTCAGCATTACAAGGGCTCCGTCAACGAAACAATGCCTTGGAGCCTCAATCCCCCCTCAAAGAGGGAAGGGAGCCTGTCTGGCTCATCTCTCAGTGACTGTCGGTGCGAGCACGATGCCACCAAGTGCAGAGGAAGCCGTAAATTTAGCAAAACATGCAGGACACCGTGAAGTCACTGAACCCGATTCCGCGGAAGTGCTCAAAAGCCACCTGAAGCCGTGACAAACGGCATTCTGTGAACGAATGAAGAAGAGACACTCAGGAAGGTGAAGAAGGCGGCTTCAGAGAGGCAATGTCAAGATCAAGGAGCTGAGAGGAGCCCTTCAGAAAACTGTTTAAGCCCCTGCGTATTTACAGAGAAGGGTCTCTGCTTCAGCAGCAAGAGTCAAATGTGAGGTGAGAACAAAGCCCCGAAAACCTGTCAGAATAACAGGGGCAGAACTCTTTGTTCATTCTAAATATTAACATATGGCTATCATGAAAGCCTACATCTTAAAAAAAAAATGAAAGCCTACATCTTGTTAAATATAAAATAAGCCATTTTCGTAATTTTTCATGTGTTTTTTTTTTTCAAGGTAAAGTCGCAATTAAACCTTTTCCCCGCTATTCCCATACAACTTTGACTTAAGCGGATGCATTTTATGTGGCCTTTCTCAGGTAACAGTTGTCTTTAGATAATCCAGGTTGTTCCTATAACTGCCGGTATTATGCTAGGTTTAAGATCACAGGCAAAAACAAACAGGGTGGCCCAAGGTGGACATCGGGCCAAATAAAACTCTGACCTCCAGAGTTCAAGCCCGCCCTTAGACACAACATCAAGTTTCGCTCAGACCTGGGAAGAGAGAAACGGCGGACTTGCCTGGGCCAGAGGTGACTGCCTCTGCTCCAGATCAAGAACATCACCAGTGTTACCCCTCTTTCTTCTCGGGGAAATCTTTCCAAGAACAGAAAATTCCATAAGCACTTTTCAGTGCCTGTTAAGAGAGATTAAAAACTGTACTTGGTTTGAATGTTGATGTGTTAATCCACTGAGTTCCTCTAGAGCTTAAGCTTAAGGTTTTAGAGGTTACTTGGTCCCAGGGAAGAGAGGCCTTTGAAGAAAAACATTCAGTTGCAAGCAGAGAGGGGATCTCCCAGCTGCCAAAATCAGCAGCAGGCTGGTTTCTGAAGCCAGACTGGTGAAAGAGGTTGCGAACTTTAGGCCCCGCCACCTGCAGCAGGAGAGGGGTCCTGCCCGGGGCTCCAAAGAGGCCGGTCGGGGTGGAAATGCTCCCAAGATGAAAACACAAACAGGTGCAGCCAGAAGCTCCAAGTGTCTCGCTTCTTCTCTCACTGTGAGCAGAGAGCGGGTCCTCGTGGCTCCCCAGCAGCAGCTCCCCTCGCTAGGCAGGGCACAGGGCAGCTGGTCTGAGGGGGCACGACTCTCCGTGCCTGAGGAGCAGTGACACGGAGCCTGCCATGGGGCTGGCCTCATTGTGAGCGGTGCAGCCAAAGCCAGGCGCCGAGGACCAGAACTGCTGACTCAAGGCTCCGTGACAGAACAGAATCCAGAACGGCTGGGCCAGAAATAGCATCGTGAGCACCTACTGATAGCATAATTAGCATAGCGTCTGAGGCGTGTGCTGTGCGCTGTGTGTGTGTGCGTGAGTGTGTGCAGACGTGTGTGTGTGTGCACGCGCGCGTGTGTGCGTTACCAAGCCCTAAAAATAATACCCTCTTTTCATAACCTTCCCAGCGGGCCTGTCTGTGTAATTCCATCCACACCCTGTCTAGTCGTCGCTGGATGCAATTAGCCTGTAACTGTGTCTGAAGATAAGGGATTATTTTCCCGAAATACTCAGATTTTCAGGAACTGATTTGTCCACGTGAAGACAATCTTTCCCTGACAACAGACCGACCCAATTCCTGCCTCATCCGCTGACTTTAAGGAAGCACGTGTGAGAGGTACCACTGGGTTTCCTAGCCGCTTTCAGAGGCCGGGTATGTATTCAGTTTTGACGCAGAATACGCACCCGCTATATTTACATGGTTTTGCATCTCTTGAAGTTTTTAATCCAGAAAGAGATGAAGGGTTTCTCCTTCGCGTGAGCATTTCCACGGTGCAGCGACTGCCCAGCCTGGGAACATGCCTCTGCTCTCCAACACGGCGTGGCTCCTTTGTTTCTGGGAGGTCAGCAGCTGACCAGAGGGGCCTGCTCTCACCCCTTCATCCCAGGGTAGCAACCACCCCCCCCCCTGCCCCCCAGCGTCCTTAGCATCCGGTTTCTCCTTAGGAAACAAGTTTGGGCAAGGTGGGCTCCTGGAGGGCTGAGGCCACAACTCCCATATGCCCCACGGAATGCCCAGTGCTTAGCCCATAGCTGGGCACATGGGAGGCTCTTGGCCACTATGGGGACACAGGGATGGGTGGATATCCGGGTGGACAGACCCGTAATCAGGGGCACAGAGGAGAGAGGCCAAAACTGAAATTCTCTCCAACTGAGGCCAGAGCTTACGGAGAATCACGGAAATGATCCTAGGTCTTCCCACTGCTGTCACATGCGAAGCCCAGAGCCACGCCCCCCAGCTTCCCGACCTCAGCTCCACCCCCCTACCCCCCCATCGACAAGTCTTGCTTTGCGTATGTGTGATTTTGGTGGGGAGGGGAGGGTGGGGTGCCCAGGAATGAGGTTTGAATTAAACTCACTTCCTCACTCACCTAATTCAGAAAGATTAATGGATAATAGGGGAAATTTCTCATTTACCTGAATCCTTAAACTGACTCAGAGAAGTTACTGAACCCCTCTGATCCTCAGTTTCCTCATTTGTGCACTAAAAACCAATAGGACCTTCCCACCAACGTGGATATTGCAAGGTGTAAGTGAAATAACATACCAAATGTTCTTAGTACAGCAATGCCAGGCATACAGCAAGCGCTCAATACACGTCAGCTGTGGCTGCTGCTGTGCTGTTTCACGGAACAGCAAGAAGTCATTCTGTCCCGGGGAGCACTCAGTGTCCCTGCCTCACTGACGCTCACAGCATCCAGGGATACCAAGCCCAGAGCTCCTCATTCAGGAGGAGGAGTTAGAAGCTGGGCAGGCTCCCTGGGGTAGGAGTCTGCTGAGACACCCGACCCAAACGGTTCCCACCACAACTTTGCTCTCAGAGCTTGTAACCTCAGGCAAGGTCCTGACCTCACGGGGCCTCAGTTTTCCCATCTTTAAAACGGGGACAATAAAAAGGGGGAGGGAGGGAAGCCCCCATCTTTCTAAACCTGAGAAAGGTCACAGGATCCTATGGTTTGCAAAGCCACCAGGCAAGGATGCTCAATGAGATGGATTTTTAAAGTCAGGAGAAGGGGCACTTATTGGGGGCACAAAGTGGGCAAGCCATCCCCAAAGAGCCGGCCGTCCTCTGCCTTGTAGCCAGGACATGAAAAGCTGGGACTGCATGCTGGGTGGCACTGCATGGGGAGTTATACCCCTGCCCTCCTGAGCCCCATGGGGAATTACACCCCTGCCCTCCTGAGCCCCAGCCTTGGGCTGCACAGGGAGGAAATGCCGGTGTTAAGCCCAAGGTCCTGAGAGCCCCCGCCTGGAACCATAGCCCAGCCCAGGAATCGCTGTCCCTGCACAGTCCCCTCAGAAGTATGGCCCATGTCTGCAGGGTCACTACTGTATCCCCAGCAACAGCTTGTGAGGCCTGCACAGAACAGAAGCTCAACAAACATGAGGGAGGGAGGGAGGAAAGAAAGAAGGAAGAAAGGGAGGGAAGGAGGAAGGAAGGATAAAAGGAAGGAAGGAAGGGGGGAATGAAAGACACAAAGACAGATTCAGAGCCTCTCGGGCCCCATAGCCACTGCCCTAGTTCAGTTCACCATCACCTCCCACCTCGACCACAGTACCAACCTCCACTGGCCCCGTGACCTCCAGCCTCTTCTCACCATCCAGGTTCCCCTTGGCCATCAGAGATTTTCCCCACCCCCACACTCAGTCCTGACTCTCCCCTGCTTTAAAGGGGAAACAATCTGGGGCTCCTGGGTGGCTCAGTCGGTGGGTGTCCAACTTCAGCTCAGGTCATGATCTCACAGTCCGTGGGTTCAGGCCCCATGTCAGGCTCTGGGCTGACAGCTCAGAGCCTGGAGCCCGCTTTGGATTCTGTGTCTCTCTCTCTCTCTCTTTCTCACTGCCCCTCCCCCACTTGCACTCTGTCTCTCAAAAATTAATAAACGTTAAAAAATTAAAAAAAAAAAATACCGGGGAAACAATCTTTCTTTCACACTGTGGGTCCCAGCAGACTCCTCAGTCTGGCTACAGGCTCACCCCCAAACCTGACCACCGCCCGCCATGCCTGCGTCCCTTCCCGCTAACCTCACTACTCGGCCCACAACCACCTGTGTTGCCCCCTCCAGTCCATCCAGGCCTCTCCTGACCCACTGCCTAAATCTGCTGGGCATCACCACCTCCCCCCGAGGCTGCGGTACACAGAGCTCCCCCTCCCTGAAGTACCTTTTCCTTCTTCACCCTCAGCAAACACCTAGAAAACCCATGAAAACACGGCTCCCCCCCTTGGAAGCCTCCCCGACTCCTCCAGGCAGAGGAGACTCTCTTCTGGCTCTTCTGTTCTCAGCCAGTTGGAGAGTTTACGTGCTGGATCACTGCTGTGTCGTCTCCTCTCCCCCAGCACTCCCAGCACCGCTGGATGTCAGGGGAGAGCCCGCATTAATTAAATGCCTCCCATTTGTCAAGCCCTGAGCTACATTCTTCACATACCTCATTTTCTCCTCACAATTACCTCCAAGATGTGGGTACTACTAGCCTCGTTTTAAAGATGGGCAAACGACAGCTCAGAGAGGTCAAGTAACTTGTCGAAGGTCACACAGCTCATTAACGGACAAGAGGCAAGTCTCTGCAGCTTTATGCTCCTCCCCCCGCACCACATCACACGTGGGATATGGCACAGAATCAACCCAGGACGTGTATGCCGAGCGGGAGGATGGATGGACAGGCGGATGGATGGACAGATGGTGAATAAATAAAGCAGAAGACCCCACTATATGATCCACTAGACTGAGAGCACTCATCACTTCCTGCAGCTGCTGTAGCAGGCCTGTGACTGCATCTCACGAGCTAAAGAATAAGAGAAGCTGACTAACTGACACTGGCAGGAGCCATGCTAGGTGGGGAAGGGCCCTGAGCCAGGCCTGTGCTGGTGAGAAGCCCTTCCTCCACCCTACCTCCCTGGGGCCCTGTCTTGGATTTCGGGTCTATTTCTCCACCTCCCCTCGGGCAGTCCATGACCGGCCTGCTGCTGGCAACCCCTCTCTTCCCACCTCCAGCTGGGGCTGGAGGCTCTAAGGCATACGCTTGGCTTGGAAGAAAAGCCAAACTCGAAAACTAGCACACAGCAGCCAACATAATATGGGACCAAGGGGGTTACCAGGAATGGAGGGGGAGCTCCCAGACCCCGCTGCCCTGAAACCCTCCACCTTCTGGGAGCTGCGCTGGGCACCCCCGGCCACACCCTCACTGGCTCCTCACTGAACCCCACGTCAGGTCGGACTCCCTTCCAGGCTGCCCTAGGGGTCCCGGGACTCCAGTCCGGCTGGGGTCACAAAGCTGATGCTCTGCACTTCCTCTGGGGACACTCCAGAGAAGCCCCGCCTGGCTGCCCACCCCTCCTTTCCAGAAGAGGGAAAAAGAACTATGGGGCTAGGGTCTCCGGCCCCACCCCTCCACACCTGCTCTGCCCAGACGGAGGCGGCCAACTTCTACCTACTCCCCTGGGGAAGGAGCGGCCTCCCTCCACTGTGCTCCTCGGCCGAAGCCAGCAGGGTACAGCTTCCGGACAAGCCCGCCCAGCTGCCCCCACCCCGGTTCCCATTCCTGAGACGGGCCAGCGGCCCGAAGCCCCACTCGGATGGCCTGTGCTGGTCCTGCCAGGAGGGTGACGCTCTACAGCAGACCCGTGCCCGGTCTGCCCTGTAAGAAGTGGGTCTTTCAGGAATGAGAATGACCGTAATGACAGGTGGCATATGTAAATAAGGAACGAGCTGGGTCAGACCCGAGTCCGCTCGGGGAAGCTCCTGTTGCCAGAGAGCCTCAGCCTCAGCAACCCGACATCTTTAAAACACAGAGGATGGTCCCGACCCCACCTGCAGAATTAACCACCGAGCTGGGAGCTCACACACGTGCTGGCTCCGAGGGCGAGGGCGTGGAACGCTTTTGAAGGGGTTCACGTCTCTAACCTGGGGGAAGAGGGTACCACCCCGGGTGGGGTGAGGGAGACACGCAGTCCAGCTCCTGCCAGGAAAATCCCTCAAGTCCGGGAGAAGTGTGGAGAAATCTGGGGCTGCCCGACATAGGCAGGGCCCAGGGGACATCTCACCAGAAACCCCGGTGAGCCAAGGCCACCTGCCTGTCCCCCCCTCCCCAATCCCAGGCTGCAGTTTGGGGCAGCATTTCTCAGGGGTGTTATGCCCTGGGCCTCCTGTATCAGCATGGGATCACTTCCTCCTTGCAGGAAGCTGCTTCTTAATCTCACTTCTTCCAGGTCTTTCCAGGCAGCCCTTGGCCAGGCTTCCAAGTTACCAGTTCCTGTGGGACAGCTGTCCCCGGCAGGCCGACAGGCACGTCAGTCAGTTCTGAACAGGGATGTTGTTTGCTCAGGTTCACCCCTCTTCCCCCACCGGCCCAGGTACCAACATACCAGGCTCGTTGCCACAAGCCTCCAGAGGCTCCAAAAACCCGTAGTCAGCTGTAGCTGCCTTGGCATGAGTGAGGGCTTTGGACTTGTACTGCTAGAAATTCTTTATCATTGACTCTCTGCCTGGCTGCAGCCTCTTAGAGCTCACCACTACAGGATGCTGTCTAGAATGCTCTTATGGGTCAGGGGGTCTGCTGAGTGTGGAGGCTGCAGAGGGCAGGGCCGGAGGCGAAGGGAAGGCCAGAAGCCCAGCCACCGCAGTGGACAGCGTCCCTCCCAGGACAAGCCCTTTGCTTCAGGCAGGGTTGCACACGGAGCTCTCTTTCCTCCCCGCGGCCTCTCTCAAAGTCACATCTGTTCTCCCAAAGGCTTGTGCCCTAATGATTACCAACGGGGATGGGGGAAGGGAGGGGGTGTGAAAATTCCCAGAGAAAAGCCATTTGCCCTGGAAACGTGGGGTTGTGTCATCATTTCCACAGCAGCCATTAGAAGCAGGACGAGGCAGCAGGAAGCCGCCCAGCATGCTTGCAAGAACAGAACATCTGTCCGTTCGGTAATAAGATGTGCCCTGGGCCTTCTTTGTCAAGACACCAGGCCTCACTGCCCCGCCACTCCCCTCCAAGCCCAAAGAGGAAAAGATAAAACCACAGAGGTGGGGGGAGCAGGGACAGACTGCACCATGCGTGTGCACGGTGAAAACACAAAGAAGGCACGCCAGCTCCAGCAAGAGAAGCCTGGCTGCAAATGGGAACAGATGCACAATGTATCTCCAAACCATGAGACCAACGAGAACTTCAGACTCTCCGGCCCAGGCTCGTAAACAACTTCCATTTCAGCAAAATGAAATTTTCATCTGTGCATTTTTGAAACTTAAGTTGAGAACCTCCACGACCCACACCAGAGGGGAAAAGACAAGTTTTATTTGGATCCCTGGATCTAGGCCACAGCCCCGTGGCTAAGAGCAGCCAGGGAGAGAGAGGACTTAGCAAAGTCTGCAGGTGCAGTGGAGGGTGTTTTTAATCGCAGCCACGCCTGGTCTCGTCTTGGCCCTGGGCAGGACACAGAGCCTCAGGACAGTCTTGGTCAGTGCAGAATCCAGTCCTGCCCTGCCAGGCAGCTAGGGAGAGAGCCTTTAAAAATGCAAATTTGGGGCGCCTGGGTGGTTCAGTCAGTTTGAGTGTCCGATTTCAGCTCAGATCATGATCTCACGGTCTGTGAGTTCGAGCCCCGCGTCAGGCTCTGTGCTGACAGCTCGGAGCCTGGAGCCTGCTTCCGATTCTGTGTCTCCCTCTCTCTCTGCCCCTCCCCTGCTCATGTTCTACCTCTTAAAAATAAATAAACATTAAAATAAAAACAAAAATGCACATCTGATTGTATCTCTATCCTGCCTCAGGGCTGCTGGACCCCCTCAACATAAAGCCCTGGGAGCCAATGAATGGCCCAATGGCCAAAGCTAAGATACTTTGGGCCAAAAAACAGAATCAAGTGTTATTTTATTATAACCCAAAGGATAAAATAGATAACCCCAAGTCCACATTGATAGAAATAAATGAGTCAATAAATCAGTAAATGGGAACTGAGGTCCCCCAAGGAAGAGGGATTCTGCCAGCAGATGGCCTTCAGACTTGAGCTACAGCTTTGGCTCTTCCCTGGCTCTCCAGCCTGCTGCCCCTACCACCCCCCGCCCCCTGAAGATTTTAGACTTGTCAGTTCCCCAGATTCACATGAGCCAAGTCCTTAACATACGTTTCTCTGTCTGTATGTATATATACCTCCTATTGGATCTGTTTTTTTCTGGAGACCCCTGATAATACACTCACTCACGAAGGACGCCCCCATGGTGACACAGACACCTGCCTGCAGGGGTAAACTCCACATCGGCTACAGCCCAAATTCATGGCATCACAGATCCAGATTGTCAACACCTTGCTGGTGCCATACCCGATGGCAGCTGAGTCCAAGGCCTAGGGGGAAGAGACCACCAGGCCCCTCCTCTCCAGCAACCGTGGAGGGAAAGTTTAGTACAATACCTGCTTAAGTCCTTGGCCAGACCCTGGCAGGAGAGAGCGGAAGCTTCTACTCCATCACCAGCTGGGGCAGAAGGCAAAGACACATGTTCTGAGGCTCGGGGAGTGAGATCCGCACAGGCAGCAGCTGGGGAGGTGCTGGGGACACAAAGGGAGAATTATTCCCAGTGGAACTTGGCTCATTAATGGCACATTCATCAGGCCCCCTCACCCCACCCAATTCACCCCACACATGTGGGATGGGCTGTTTAAAGAGCCAGCACATGGCTTCCCTCAATCCCGGGCCCGGTTCCCCGGGGCCTTTGCTTAGACACAGTGGAGGCACCCTCCGGTGCCACAGCCCCCTGGTCAGGCGTGGATGCCTCGTGTGTGAGGTTTCAGCAGAACCTGGTGTTTCCTTGATGGAGGCAGTGCGGGTGCTCAGGAAACTCTGTGAGTTGTCTTGTGTGATTTTTCTTCTGGGGAGGGGACTTTTGTATGATCATTTCGAATCATTTTTTTATAGGCAGTGAATTCTGTGAATCGAGGACTACGATACAGCTTTGCAAACGCCCTGGGATACACCCCCTAAAATCCGAGGCTGATAAAAGTCAAGGCCAAAAGGCTGACAGGTAGCCAAGGAACCTGCACCAGGGACCTGTGGGGACCCTTTGAGAGGTTGGGGGGGGTGCGGGTGCTCAGAGATCTATAGCAGAGCAGCATCCCACATTCAGTGGGTGAGCGCCCCCTGCTGGACATCCAGGGAAATACCCGGAGTGCAGAGAGGGCCCCTGGGTGGGGACCTTACGTAGGAAGGACAGCCACCTGCAAACACATCCTCAAGCAAAGAGCTCAAAACAGGTTTGATGTTCAACTCTGGCAAAAAGCAAGGCTCACGGTGCCATCCACAGACTAAAGCTTGGGAACAGTTTTCGGGGGGAGTTGGCCCTCCCAGCCTCCCTCCAGCCGTCCACTCTGCTGCCCACAGGGAAGCTGGCAGGGCCGAAGGCGGCCCAGTTACAATTATGTGACTCAGCACCAAGGGCCTGAAACCAGGCCTGAGGTTGGAGCCAGGGTCTGAGGTTTCCGAGCCTCTGGTAGAGGGCTCATTTCTTCCCTCTGGGTGGGAACCCCTGCAGGAAGCCCCCCGGATGGCAGAAATACAGGACCCTTGGGTCTCAGTGTCAAGAATGTTCTGCTAATTTCCATCCATCTCCACCAGCTCCTACGTGTGGTTGGCCTCCTGGTGTGGAGCACAGCTGCCAGGGGCGCCCTCACACCCCACGCACCCTCTCTCCAATTCCCTGTCGCTGCTTAACAGGTACTACGGGGTCCGCCTCGGCCTCAACCCCCGGTTCCACCGCCCTGGCCCTCACGTGCTCTGCTCCCACCAGGCCAGCCTCCCTCAGTGCCTACAACACGCGCCGCCTGGGCTGCTCCTGGATTTGCAGCCCTTCCCCAAGCCAGCAATCCCTCAGCCTCCGCGCCCCGGCTTGGGCATTACTAATCGACAGCCACAAAAACAGAAGCTCAACCCCACTGGGAGCTCAGTCTGGTGTGCCTGGTCCCTGGTACCTTACGGTAGGCGGCTGGTCCAGCATGCCCGGCGCCGGGTACCTGGTCCTGTGCCAAACACTTTACACATAGGACCTCGAATAACCCTCACAACAACCCTCTGAGGCAAATGTCACCACTCCCCACTTTACAAAGAAGGAAGGAAACTGAGGCGCAGAGAGTTGAGGTCGCTCAGCCGAAGTCATATAGTCGCAACATGTAGCCAGGCCGCCCGCAGTGAGCACAGGCAGAGGGACAGGGAGAGATGGAGTGTCCCAACTGGGCACGACCAGGCCGGGTGTCAGGAACAGAGGCAGAGCGGGAGCCCAGGATGCCTTCTTCCCCCGTGTAATGAGGAGAAAAACAGAGACCAGAGCATAAGGACCATGGGTAAGCCTGGAGCAAGGCCAGTGCACAAGTGGACAGAAATTTACTAGTCCCCGATTTCGGTTCCTACGGGAGTGACAGTGCTCCCTCCTCGGCAAGCCCCGTAAAGATCTGGTTTGATTTAATGTGAGCTGGAGGAAGGCGATACAGACCGTGGTTCTGCTGCTTCCAGAAAACTCTGGGCAGGGGAACGGCAGGGGAAGGTTTCCGTCTTTGAAAACCCTGGCGGAGAGAGTGGGAGACGCGGCCTGGGATCTGTGGCCCCAGAGCAAAGCCAAATCCACGGGCGAAGAGCACTGACAGTCACACTCCGCTGAGGGGCGTGCCCACAGGTGACAGGTACTTCCCTGCCCTGGGAACACTGGGGGTCCCCTCGGATCTAGCCTGGAGGCCATGGAGCCTGCGCCCTTCACCCTCCCTCCTGCTGGCCCACCACCAGGGCCACACCCTTCCCGCACCAGGCTCTCTGAGCCAAAGGTACCAAACAAATGAATCAACTGCTCTGTTAAGAACAGAGCCGCCCCCCCCCCCCCCCCCCCCCCCCCGCCTCCCAGGGGCCTCCAGCTGGCTGCTGGCCCATTGCCAGGGGTCAGGGGGGTCAGGCCCCAACAGGGAAGCGCTCAGTGACTCAGATCAGCGCCAGAAGCTGGGATTGTCCTCATCTCTCCATCACCCCTTCCTGCTGAGTCACCTCCTTCTCCTTCCGGAACCTCTCTGTCCCGGCCACCTCTGCTGGTGACGACGGCTATGACTTCTCTGAGCAGGGCTCCTGCACGCCCCGCTCTGCCTGCCTCCTCTGTCCCCTCACACCTACCCCCACGGTCACCAGGATAACCCAGCTCGAGTTCTGATAAGGTCCTTGCCCTGCCTGAAAGCCTCCCCAACTTTCTGCAGCCTTAGGAACCCAGGTGAAAAAAACTCCCTGGCCTCCCACACCCCATCTCTGTCCCTGTCCCCGCCCAGGTTTGTCCTCTCCCTCTCTCTATTCCAACCCCACCAAGCTGGCCCCCTGATGCCCCAGGCTGCTTCTGTGCCTTGGCTCAAGCAGACCGTGCCCCTGAATGCCTACGTCTCTCGCCCCCTCCCAGCCCCCCCCATAATCATCCTGAGGGGCCACCAAACTACCCCCTCCCCAGGTGGGGGTAATGTGCCCATCCTGCATGGCCAGGCTGGGCCCGGCCCCACCTCTGAGCACCTCATTTTCAGCTAAGGTGTCCTGCTCCCCTACTAAAGTCTCAGCCACTGTGGCCTCTCTGGCCCCCAGCACAGAGCCTGGCACGTGAAAAGTGCTCAACACAGGACAGCTCCTTCCCTGCGTCCCCCACACATAGGCCACCGACAGTAGGACACCTGTGCAATCTTCTTGGAATCCCAGTCTGAGGCAGGACCAGTAACCTGACTCGAGGGCAAAATGGAATGCAAAGTGAAAATACAGAGCCCCGCATTCCAGAAGGATCAAGAATCTCAGGATGGTGACAGCACACCATTGAAATAAGCACAGGGCCCTGGGCGACTGTCTGGGTGGCCTGCCCACAGGTCCAGCCCTGGTTCTAGACGCGAAGCAGGAACCTACACAGGGTCCCTGTACTGCCCCCCACCCCGCCCCGAGCCTGAGCTGCCCTGGGGGACAGCGTTGCTAGACAAGGTGGGGACAGTTCAGCCCCTCTGTGCCAGCTTCTGTCTGTACCCAAGCCTCCCTGACCAGCAGGGGCTCGTCCTCAGACATCGCGGTCAGGGAGCTGGGCCCTTGGCAATGGCCAGCACCCCTGCCAGCCCTCAGCGGGAACTCCCGGACGGCCACCGAGCCGGCACAGAGGAAGCCAGGGCACCCCGATGCAGGCCTCACACGTGAATTCTCATTTCATTTCTGCGCGGTACTAACTTTCTCTTGCCTCGATTTCTTCTATAAAATGGGCCGGGGGTAGGGTGTCTGAAGGCCTTTTTAATAAAACTCTGAGCTCCCTTTTCTCATTTAAGGAATTAATGTTTTCCAAGCCTTAGTGGAATAACAAAGAAGCTGAATTCACATTCACAGCATGTTTATCTTTTCGGAAGATGAAGGAAATGTTGATTTAATTTAAGCCTTTTTTGTTCAAGAGAAGAGTTAACAAGAAGAGGTCACATGAGCCACCACACCTCCTTCCAGCAGACAGGCATGACTTACTGATCATGGCACTCTTTCCTGCTTTGCCCAGCTGGACAAGACCTTAGAATCCTTCCTAACGCAGACGGCGAGCCATGGCTAATGGCCAGACTTCGCCATCTCCGATTCAGTGCCTCACCCAGGTCCCCACAAACAACAACTGGTCTCCTAACCGTTTGGATGCAGTTTCCGCCCCACGCAGGAACCGGAGACACACGGACGATGTCCATTCAGGGCTTCCGTTCAGCCTGACAGGCCTGTGAGTTCAGCCATGGCGAGATGCTGCCAGTAACTGTTACCTTTGGATTGCCTGTTCCGGGCTTTTGAGTCCTTCCCGGCAGATCCCCCACTGACCTGATAGCGAACTGCATTTCAGAGATCGGCCGGAGGTGCCAAGCTAAGCCCCTGTCCAAAGACAGACACCAGAGTGACCTGGCTGTCACGGAGGGCGATAATATCCCCCAAACCCCGGGCAGAACACAGCACGTCCTGTCGGGCCAGATGGGCGACACCACCTTATCTCCCATTTCGTATCGCCATCTGGAAGGTATTAGCACAACAGGCTTTCCTCCCAGGCTCTTGATTTTTTTCCTTCTTGAATTCCCAAGTGCACACAATCACGTAATAGGGCAAAGGCTAAGGCCAAAGACTCGATTCAGATGGAAAGTCAGATACAAGCTACAGGGGAGAAAGCACTTTGACACTGTTGCTCTGGAGAGCTAAGCTCGGCCGGTCGGGGCCCCGGACAGCAGGCCAGCAGAGGCCTGTGCTTCCCTCCATAAGACAGTCTCAGCAATGGGAGATACACTCCTCGGAGATGCAGCTGCTGCAAAGCCTGAGTCCCAAGGTGCCGAGACAGGCTTGCAAACTGGCTGGAAGCTCCAAGGCAGGCCCCTCGAGCTATTTCTAGTCTCTCTCGAGATAAACCAGCATGTGAAACTCAGCCCATGCGAGAGAGAGTGTGAACAGGCCCTAAACATCCTGACCTTCACACGTTCAACAAGGGGGGCTGGCTCCACACAGTTAACCCTGAACTGGCTTATCAGCTCCTTCCCAGAACATTCTTACCCTGTTTCCCTCCACAAAGCAAGCCTATGTTCAGAGATGGGAAACTGCTTTTGAGCTTGACCCAAGCAGAACTCAGGCTAGTTAATAAGCTAGAGGAAAGGCCATAAACACCACCCCAACGCCATCCGAGGGCCTTTGATCTGGGTCATGAATCCCCCCCCGGTGGCCAGTGGCTCTGTGGTTACAGAGACTGCAGAGAGGGGCATGCAGAGGACGGAGGAAACTGATCTCAGGTGGCCAAGATGTAGCGATTTATTCAGAAGGGAAAAATCTACCTACACAGATAAATTTGCTCAAGATCCGCGAAAAACCAAAACAAGGACAAGGTCACGCGTTCGTCTGAGATATGAAATTGGCAATATTTGAACCCTGCCAACATGGCAAGTGATAAGCTTCCATGTAATAGTAGCCAGCTACTTGGAAACTCAAAGGCCCTGTCCGAGCATGCAGATGCACCCCAATTTACTCAGCCAACTGGGTACTGGCCACATCAACTGGATTCGTAAACGTGTACCTTTAACATACCATTTATCTATTTATTTATTTAAGAGAGAGACAGAGAGAGAGGGAGAATGTGAGTGCGCGAGCAGGGGAGGGGGCAGAAGGAGAGAGAGAGAATCTTAAGCAGGCTTCACGTTCAGCATGGAGCCCAACACAGGGTCTCTGATCCCACAACCCTGGGATCATGACCTGAGCCAAGATCAAGAACTGGGATGCTTAACTGACTAAGCCCAACACATACCTTTTAAATGGCATAAAGGAATTCTGTCACTTATTTATTTTATATCTATTGTTTTTGGAATTGAGAGAAGATTTTTGCGTGATCCCTATTCTAAATTAAAAACAACAACAGCAACAATAATACGTTCACTCTGTCATGCAGTTTTTACGATACGGTGCTTGCTTCAATAAAAGTTTGGTTAAACTTGGCGAGGCAGTTGAACCTGCTCATGCATACCCACAGCTGAAAATCTTTTGGTGCAAACGCTGCCCCCAAAATAAACGCATGGCTCAGGAGCAAGAGGAAAAACAGAAGCTGTAAATCTGCATGAATTCCCTGTCTTTCAACTTCAGAAAATTCTGAAGTTTCCGACCGTGGTAACTCCATAGCGAGGCTATGACACTGGCTGGAGCTATGCCCACTCCTGGCTCTCTCGTCTGACAGTGGGAATCAGAAACTCGAGCCACCAGCTGCTAGGGGCAGATGTCTCCAATCCTGAAGAGCTGCAGATAGCCAGACAGGTCGAGAACGGCACCGCCTTACCTCGTGGCTCTCCAGCTGTGGACCCCAGACCAGCAGCACCATCACCTGGGATCTTTTAGGAATGCAGAGTCCTGGGCTGCTCCCCAGGCCTCCTGAGTCAGAAGTTCTAGGGGCAGGGCAGCAATGTGTGCTGTAACTGGGTTATCTGGATGCACACTAGAGTCTGGCCTCCCTGGACAGGAGTCAGGTGAGTGGCTTTCCAGCTGTGTCCAAGGGAGAGCCCTCAAGGTCTAAAGAGACCCCTCTGTTTGGATTCCTGGCTAAAGGAACTTCCAGGATGTAACCAGAGTGCCCCGTTTTACTCTGTTTAATAAGTGTGGTTTTATTTAAAAAACAAGTTCCGCTGCTTTAAAAACGGTCTTGAAAATACTAAACAGATGGGCCATGGACAGCGTAGTCATTTGCAGAATGTTCTCGAAGGTCTGGGCCCAGGGATGCCAACGGCAAAAAGGGAAGGTCAACCGGTTTAGAGCAGGTTCGGAGGCTCTTCCCTGGGGAAGAAGCAAGGTTTGATGTCCTCCGAGGGCTTTAACAGAGAAGAAGGGGGGCGTGCGAATGCCTTTCATCGTATTTGAGAACTGCCTCAGAGATGGGGGTGCCTTTTTTTCCAATTCAGAAAGAAGACGTCTTGTAAGGGAAAGATGTGGCACCAAAGAACCAATAGGTAATCGAGAGAGAGGCAGAAAGGTGGCTTAAAGCAAACCCTCCAGTTCCATGCCAAAAAAAATATATTTTTTTAAATTTTAATTTAAATTTAATTTTGAAACTTAAAGTACCAACCTACTCCTAGGGGGAGCAAACCTCTAGAGTGCACCGTCTCAGCCTTCTCTGCCCTGTTTTCTTCCCCTCTGCCTCCCCTGTCCCTACCCTACGCGGGACACGACCCGCGAGGGGATCCGAGGGTGGTGCTGTGGTTTGAATATGTGTGTCCTCCCTCAGTTCACATGTTGGAATCCTAACCCCCAATGTGCTGGAAATAGGAGATGGCGCCTTGGGGATATGAGTATGTCCTGAGAGCCCCCACAAACGGGATTAGTGCCCTTATAAGAGACCCCACAGGGGGTACCTGAGTGGCTCAGTTGGTTGAGCATCCGGCTCTTGATTTCAGCTCAAGCCATAATCTCCCAGGTCATAAGCTCAGGCCCCAAGACTGGCTCCTCACTGACGGAGCAGAGCCTGCTTGAGATTCTCCCCCCCCCCCCCTCTCTCTCTCTCTCTCTGTCTCCCCCCCCGCCACTCCACTCCTCTTGTGCTCTCTCTCTCTCTCTCAAATTAATTAATTTGAAGTCTGCAGCAAGAAGTCTGCAGCAGGGAAGGGGATCCTCACCTGACCACCCTGACAGACGTCCAGTCTCCAGAACTACGAACAATACATTTCTGCTGTTTATAAGGCCCTCGGTCTGTGGTCCTTTGTCACAGCAGCCCCAGCAGGTAAGACAGGTGGGGTGGGGCGGCAGGGCCATTTCTGAGGTTAAAAAGCAACCAGTGCCCACCTAGAATGCCCTTCGTGGTTATTCTCTGGGATCGGCAAGGTCAGGTACAGCTGATTCCTGTTACCCACAGTAGTTACATTCTATCAAGTTGTTCCGGGAGCTAAACCACCGTTCCCAGCAGGTAAGCTGGGTTAGGTTCCTCTAAGCCCCTGGTCACAACATTTTTGTCAACCCATCACTACGTAACCTTGTTTTCTGTGCATTTCTGTGTGAAAACATCTTATTTAATAGATATCATGGATTCATTAACATTGAATTTATAGCCAACAGCGTTATAACTCACACCTGAATAAAGCTCATCTAACATGAATGAAGCTTATCTAACATGGATATTTTCTACAGAAGGCACACCACAGCCTTCTTGCACTTAAATACGCTTCACAGCACTTCAGCACTACCTTGGGGGCCATTAAAAAAATTTTTTTTAATCTTTTTTATTTTTGAGAGAGAGACAGACATAGCGTGCGCAGGGGAGGCGCAGAGAGAGAGGGAGACAGGGAATCTGAAGCAGGCTCCAGGCTCTGAGCCATCAGCACAGAGCCCGACGTGGGGCTCAAACTCATAGACCGTGAGATCATGACCTGAGCCGAAGTCAGACGCTTAACCGACTGAGCCACTCAGGCGCCCCCTTGGGGGCCATTTTAAGCAGCAAGATCATGAACGAAAAAGCACAAGATTACAAAAGCCATGGCCCTAAATATACCATGCAGACACCTGTTTCCAGTAAGAGAGCTACAATAAGAAGACAGGGCGTCTTCCTCCACCCCCGCTGGGAACAAGGGCCCCAGGCAGCTCAGATTTTTGCTGCTCTGCACATGTTCACAAATGACCACAAGCCATAAGCGTTGATCTCGGGGTTACAAATAAATCTTAGGAAGGGGCAAATTCACAAATATGGAATCAGTGAATAATGAGTATTCTGTGGAAGCAGCTGGTGACCAAAGCCAGACCCACCCTTGCTCCTATCAGCACTGCCTCTTTTCTACTGATTTCCAGTAAAACCAAGAAAATGAGACCCCAGACAAATGTTCAATAACGCTGGCCAGGCACCAAAGTTGCTCATTGAACTCTACCTGCACCGTTCTCCTGGGAAATAAAGCCAGAAAGCTGGACAAGTTCTCAGCACAGATAAAATCTGTACTTGACCACTGGTTCCTTCCTGCATCCTGTGATCACTCTTGGTCACGGTCAGAGGTGACACAGCCCTACAGTGCGTCATCTTCCTTGGACTTGAAAGGGGCCAGTGATGTAGGCGGAACCCCGTGCACTGTGGGAGGCGGAAACTGGCTCTCCCCGCAGCCGAACACAGGCTGGCAGGCCAGCAGGACCTGCTTGGAATCCCAGTTCCACCACTCTCCAGCTACGTGTCCTTGAACACGTTAACGGAACCGAGCCTCAGTCTGCTCATACGTAAAATGGCGAAGGGGTTCCTAAGAGAACCCCTCACCTCCTAGGGGTATTTGGAGGATTTACAGAGACACCCAATGTGACACACTCAAGTGCGGTGCCTGGGGCACAGAAGGGGCCTTCAGAGCAAGCTTTAAGAGCAGTTATCACTGCCTACTGTGCGGTCTGGGACAAATCATTTAAAATACAGTCTCGGAGGGGGGCGTCTGGGTGGCTCAGTCTTAAGCATCTGACTTCGGCTCAGGTCATGATCTCGCGGTCTGTGAGGTCGAGCCCCACATTGGGCTCTGTGCTGACAGCTCAGAGCCTGGGGCCTGCTTCCGATTCTGTCTCTGTCTCTCTCTGCCCCTCCTCTGCTTGCACTCTGCCTCTCTCCTCTGCCTAAATAAACATTAAAAAATATTAAAAAACAAATAAAAATGAAAAAAAATAAAATACGCTCTCAGGGCTGGGAGGGAACTTCAGAAACACGGACAAGACCCAAAGACACGTGAGTTCTTCTGGGAGCCACAGAACCACACAGCCAAGTCGCCCTGCATCCAGCGCTCAGAGAGCTTCCGCTTGCCCCTCTGGGTCCCTCCTGTAAAATGGCCAGGGGGGTGGGTGGGGGAGGGTTGGATGGATGGGTGTGCCCCACCAGCTTCCCAGCTCAGGGTCCATGGGAGAGCCTGTTCAGCACGCTATCCCTGGTGCCATGTGGGGTCACACACTGGGGCTGCTTTACTGATATAAACATAAATTAAAACATCTGTGTATATAACACCTTAAACTTATGCAACGTCATGTGAATTAAATCTCAAAAATGGAAGCATGTGTGTCTGTGTTTGTGTGTGTGTGTGTGTGTATTAAATAAACCTATATGTATATATGTGGGGGGGTGGGGAGGAGCATGTGTATAGAGAGAGATAGGTGTGTGTGTGTCTGTGTGTGTGTGTATTAAATAAACCTATATGTATATATGGGTGGGGTGGGGAGGAGCATGTGTATAGAGAGAGATAGGGGTGTGTGTGTGTGTGTGTGTGTGTGTGTGTGTACTGGCATCTGAACCAAGTCCTGAGGCTGATGCTGGGCAAGCCTCTTGGAAATCAAGTGCCAGTGGGGTTATGCACAGTGCACCTGGACATCTGCAATTGCTGTGGGGTTGCCGAGGCACGTAGTGCAGGTGAGGGAAGAACCCCCGCCCCCCCCCCCCCCCGGCAAAACCCGTCGGCCAAGCAAAGGCACAAGGACCCGGTCCCTCTCCCCATGGTGCTGCTGGCTCCCCTCTGCTCTGACCACAACTCTCTGCTAACCCAGCTCGTGTCCTGGGAGGTCAGAGGCAGTCAACTGAGTCATTCCTTGGAGAGGTATAAATAGCACGTCCTCTCTCCCAGAGGACTTCTATTTTAAATAGGGGCCCCTGAAGATCACAAGGGAACAGATCTCTAAATCGCTCATTGGGGCGGGGTCTTCTTCGTGTCCTCTTAGGTCCCTAAGGCCCCAAGAAGAGTCCCCAGCCCTGTGCAGCAGAGGCGTGCAAACCTACGTAGGGGTGGCGTTCAGGGGAGGGGAGGGGAGTGGAGGGAGGCAGCCTCAGAGACTGGGCCCCGGGGTCCCACCACCAGACGCAGGCCCAGCCCCCACAGTACCTCTGGGCTGTCAGGTCCCCGGAGACCTGGCTGATGGCTTCACCCTGGTGGGGAGAGGCGGCTAACAGTGGGTTTTCAAGGTCCTCGAGGGCAACTGGCTGGATGACATCATCTGCTATAGGTGACCTAGGGAGAGGAGAGGAAAAAAACCCAGGCTCAGAAATGTTCCTTGAAGTTTTCAATGTGTTTGAGCAGCAGTTAATCTGGACCCCCAGCAGGCTTTCCAGAAGGATCTGCTGCTACTCCAAGTGTGGCCCACAGGTGGCGCTGGCCCAGGAGGAGAAAACACAGAAACTGAGTCTTTAGAAGCCTGCAGGGCGACTTGATAGAGTAATTTTGTCTGTGGATCTAATAATAAAGGTCAGGACGCTGCTAAACATCCTACAATGCCCAGGACAGCCCCACCACAAAGAATTATCTGGCCCAGAGTGTCAATAGTGCTCAGGAAGGAGAAATCCTGGCCGGGTATCATTTCCATTTCCTAGTAATTCATTTAATCGTTTTTTTTTGTTTTGTTTTGTTTTGTTGTTTAAGTTTTGAACTATATGCCTTAGAAACTTTTAAAAACCGCACTGGCCCTTCATCCACTGAGAAAGTGGATACCAGACAGCCTCCAAGAGCAGCGGGCTTTGAAAGTGCAGAGGGACACAGGTCACCGTCACAGTCTGGTCAACACAACAGCTCACTCTGCTGGGAACCCCCTTCCATAATCGGGTACATCTTACTAGTTCATCACGGAGGTCCATGAGTGTTTCTTTCTGATGAACTTGGCTCTGGGCAGCGAGGAGCAGGGCCCTCACTTTTGTTCCGTGAGCAGGCACGGATTGCAGCCTGACTCTTGCGTCGTAAACGAGGAAGAGGCGGGCCCCGTCCTCATGGAGTTTACAGTCTTAGGCAAGAGTCAGACATTTCTTAAAATGCTTGTTTAGTACCAATCGCAGTCACCACCAAGAAGGAAAGATACAGAAGGCTGTGTGAGATAAAGCCAGGAGGTCCCAGCCGGGAGACAGGGAACATTTCCTTGTTTAGGGGGTAGGGTGAGGCCACCCGGTCAGCTCGGCAATAATGAATGTTCACTAACGTTTACTGTGTGCCAGGAACTGCCAGTCTAAGTCCTCATAGATATCACCACATATGATCTTCACGACAACCCTGTGAGGTGGGTACCATCATTAACCTCATGGTAATGGGGTTTTTACAGATATGGGAACTAAGGCGCAGAGAGGCTGAATAACTTGTCCCTGGTTGCACAGCTGGTAAGGGGCAGAAGCAGGATATAAACCCAAGCCTGACTCGAGGGGCAATGTTTTTAACCACCACTCTAGGCCGTGTCCCAAAGGTTGAAGAGTCAGAGAAAGACAGAGGGTCTGCAGCCACATATCTGAAAACGCCGAACCAGGGAGGAGTCGGCCATTCTAGAGCAATGAACAACAAGGTCAGTGTGGCGGGAGTGTGGCTGACAGAGACTGGGAAGGTCAGTGTGGAGGGAGTGTGGATGGCGGAGATTGGGAAGGGGAGGGGTGGACGGGAGCCAGGTCCCAAGGCCAGGTCAAGGGACTGGAACTAGATCCTAAGCCAAGGAATCAGCCCCAAGCTTCTATCCAATGCTCTGCCACAAAGTGCTGCCTTTGGCATTGAAATGAATGAGAGGCAGCGGGGCCCAGGGTGAATTTCCTGAAACTATGTTTTAAATGTGATGAGACCAGCACATGCCCATGACCACACCTTACTATTTATTCCCATGGACCTTGTGACATTCCCTTCTTCCTCCATGGTTCCCACCCACCGTTCCAAATCCCCCAGAACTCGATCTCGGAGCCCTGCGACCAGGCCCAAGGAGTCAGAGAGAAATGGGTACAAGGGGAAAAGGAAGGAGCCAGCTTGGAGGCGGGACGATGGCAGGGATTCTGGATCACAATTCAGAGAATCCTAAAATACAGGCATTAGCGACTTTCCAAAGTCATAAAAAAATAAATAAATAAATAATAAAAATTAAAAAAACCTGAATGGAAAAACATCACCCAGGAGCTCTGGCAATACACACGGAAAGCGAGAAAAGACTTTGTTCCCTTCAACACAGCCACTGTACTTCCAAGAATTTATTTTACGATGATACGATGATTAAGGGTTTGAACAAAGATGCTGATCACATCTGTGACCATAATAGCAACCCCCCCCCAAAACAAAACAAAAAAACAGGAAACAACCAAAACGTCCCACAGTAGGAGACAGTTAATCATATTAAGGCAAAGCTGTAGAAACAGACTTATTGGCAGCTGTTTAAAAACATAAGGTAGATCTCTACATCCCTAGAGGTAATTACGTCCATCATTAACTAAAGAAATGTTTTTAAAACTGTCAGTAGCATGGGGGTGCCTGGGAGGCTCAGTTGGTTGAGCATCTGAGTCTTGATTTTGGCTCAGGTCATGATCTCATGCTTCGTGGGACTGAGCCCTGCATCGGGGCTCAGTCCTGACAGCGCAGAGCCAGCTTAAGATTCTCTCTCTCCCTCTCTCTTTCTGCCTCTCAAAATAAATAAGTAAATAAATAAATAAATAAATAAAATGTCAGTAGCACGATCCAGATCTCATGTGCACGTGTATATCAGTGTTTATATATCCGTGTGTATACATGTAGATATGTACACGTATGTACAAACACACACGCAGGAAACGTGCAGCAGAGTGAACAAGCACCAAGCAAGATGTGTGCCAAGGTGTTAATAGTAATTCTCTTTCAGTAGTACAATTATGAGTGGGTTTTTTTTTTTACGGTTGTAAGTCATCTCTATGCCCAATGTGAGGCTTGAACTCACAACCCTGAGATCAAGAATCCCCTGCTCCATGGACTGTGCCAGCCAGGTGCCCCATGAGTATTTTTTCCCGTTGAACTTGTCTCTGTTTTCTAGTTCTGTGCTGACTATGTACGGCTTTTACAAGCAAAATAAACAAGAAAACATATTTAAGGACAGTTTCAAGTGGCAGGGAGAAACTTCGGCTTGTACGTAACTCAGTGAAAGTTTGAAGGGATGGGACAATCAGAGTCAAGTCCCCACTTTTGTGCTGACATTTTCCACGGGCTTGTCGGCCTCGTCCCAAGGCACAAACGCAGCCATGCCTCGCTCGCCAGGCACCACTGGGGAAAATGAAGGTTCCAGTGGAGGATCTGGTGAGGAAGAGATATCTGTCTGCATATTCTGTGGGATGGCATTGTTACTTTAACTCTTTGGGAGGAATTATGTTTCAAAGCCTATCGGACACTTCTCCGATTTTTCTGAACAGAGAATCTTGAACATAATGAAATGTTTTCTCAGTGACACACAATCAGCATCTTGAGTCACTATGATGTCAGTGAGGAAGTATGCTGGGGCACTAAAAGCACAATTGTACATGAAGTCAAGAGGGCTGGATTCTAGACCGGCCCCACCTTGGGATCTCAGCCAGGTGACTGCTCCATCTGTAAAAGCAAAGGCCCTGGGCTGCACCGTCACCAAGGACTCTCCCAACTCAGCCTCGCCCCTCACTCGCAGGCCGTCAGCCAGCACCTCTGCTAACCCACCTGACTCTCCTCTACTTTACGCCTTCAGTTCTCTGCTTCTCACGTGCAGACTAAGACACATAGCTCGGGGTGTTAGAATAGTGTGTAGATCAAGAGTTAATAGGCACTGATACAGGTTTAAAAACCTCCCGTACAACATAATTATAATAATTTTAAAATAAAAGTGTATGTGTGTATACACATACATACATTAGCTTGAACCACAAGAAATTACTAAAAAAAAAAAACATTTGTCAAATTCACATTGTACCAGCAGCTCCGAGGCCTTTGTGTCTTTCTAGTGACCCAGTTCTGTTCAGGATGGCTGAGAATGGGGGAGAGCTGGCTTCTGGGGAAGTGGAGGGATTCTCATGAAGCAGCTTTTCCTGGGCCAACTGCAAGAGGCTATAAATGGCTTCTAAGTTCTCCCCGTGGTGGTGCTCGGACTAGAGTGACCGAAACATTTTTCGGAGGGGAAAAAAAAAAAATCTGTCAGAGATTTTAACCACCAGCTGCTGTCCCCAGCTGCCAGGACCAGCCCACTATAAATTTAGTCAGGCCAGCAAAGGGTTGATTTCCCGCTGGAATGTCAGGGAGGGGCCCTGGCCTCAACAAGTGCTCCTCTGAAGGGCCATGAGTCACCCGCCCTTTAGACACTGAGGCAGAGAGGACTCTGCTTCAGAAAGGAAGACAGTCACATTCTGGTCTAAAAAGCCTGCACCTCAGCTCTATGCACACGCGAGGGACCTGTGCCCTGAGAAGGGCCCCGGGCTGAATCCAATGGGGATCACTAGATAATAACAATAATTAATACTAATAGCGGGAGTGGAAGGAAACTTTGGGAGATGATGGACACGTTTACGTCTTTTTTTTTTTTTTTTTTAATTTTTTTTTAACGTTTATTTATTTTTTTTGAGACAGAGAGAGACAGAGCATGAACGGGGGAGGGTCAGAGAGAGGGAGACACAGAATCCGAAACAGGCTCCAGGCTCTGAGCTGTCAGCACAGAGCCCGACGCGGGGCTCGAACTCACGGACCGTGAGATCATGACCTGAGCCGAAGTTGGACGCTTAACCGACTGAGCCACCCAGGCGCCCCCACGTTTACGTCTTGATGGTGATGAAGCTTTCCCAGGTGTGTTCTCATCCCCAAACTCAGCGAGTCGCGGACATTCAAATGCACAGCTTTTTATGTGCCAATCGTGCCTCAGCAGAGCAGTGTCAAAAGGAAATGGGGATCGCGCACTCCGGAGTTGACAGGCCGATCAAGAGCACGGGGAGTTCAAAGTCTAAAATAAAGAGAGCCGGGAAGGGTGGTAACAGAACAAACTGTGGTTGAAAACCAGGGTTCTCTCAGGTGGGGCGATCTGGAACGGGGCAAGCAAAGTGCTTAGCAGAGAGACGAGTGCAAAAGGGTTTCTGGATTAAAAAGAGAATCTTCTCCCTCTTCTCGCTCTCTCTCTCTCTCTCTCTCTCAGATGGTTTGGAAGGAAAGCCACTAAGCTTCCCTTCCCTTCCCTCGGACAGGGCAAGGAAGGTCACAGGAGAAGGGACAGGGAGAGCAGCAGAAAAAGAACCACATCAAGGGTAATGGGAGCCAGGTTCTCACAGAGCATTTGCATATACAAAAGGTGATTAGGCTCTAAAGCACTCTCGAGCAGTGTTGCAATCAGAGGCATGAGATAAACACAGAACTGGGTGTAGCAGAGTGTGTGTGTGTGTTTTTGTGTGTGTGTGTGTGTGTGTGTGTGTGTGTGCGCGCGCGCGCGCGCACTCACATACACATACCTCTACTTCCCAGCTCCCTCTGCCCAGAGAGGTCAAAAGGACGTTAAGAATCACCTCCAAGGGGCTGCCGCTGGCCAAATCTGGGAGCATTCGGGCATAAAAAAATACAAATACTAATGGGTTGTAACCCATCCAGTAAAGTAATAATCCATGAGTTCACACAGATACAAAGACACAAACAAATGCACAAAAAGGGGAGAAGGAAAAGTTCCTCTCTCCAGTACAAGGGCAACTTGTCAAAAGCGTAGGAGGAATGATGGAAGCAAAGTCACCATTGCAGAACCATCTGGGCGGTGGTCAATTCGGGCAGCCATCAAAGGTCGCTAAGGCAGGCGGGTGGTTTAAAGAAGGAAAGGATATCGTGTGCTCTTGGATCCACTTACTGGTGGAGAAACCTGGTGGGCACCAACCTGGCCAGGCATCAACCAGGATCACCATCCCTGGCGGAGGGACGGCCATCACGCTGTGCTCTGGGACATGACCCCCCCTGGGAAGAGCACAGCATCATTTCCGTGGGATGACTGACCAGAACGGCCAGCCAGAGTCTGGTCATGAGAAAACTATGGATAGACACAGGTTGGATTTTTCCAGAATGAAAGACCTGTACTCTTCAAGGTCATGAAAGACAAGGGGAGACTGAGGAATTCTCCCAGACTGAAGAGAGTCCACAAGCTTAGGTCGAGTAGGACACATGCTTTTGGACTGAATTCGGGATCAGATGGAAAAGGGGACGAGCTGGTGAGTCTGAATGGGTCCTGACGCCTGGGTGATACAGTCACACAGCACATCTATTTCCCAGTTGGATGGCTGCATTGGCATGATGCTGGAGCGTCCTTGTTCCGGGGAAGGCGAACACTGGAGTGTCTATTTTGGTTTGTATTTTGGAGGGTGGCGAGTCGTGTCTGCACCTGGCTCTCGAATGATCCAGAAAAAGAGACAGGCTAATACAGGGGAGTGACCAAGCACATGTGGTGAAGCGTCAACAACGGAGGCATCCGGGCAAAGGGAATATGGGAGTTTTCTACTCTTGTGGCTTTTCCATAAGTTGAAAATTATTTCAGTAACGACAACTACTTGGGCAAAGGCACGCGGGCAAATGGCCACACCCCAGTGTCCCAGGACTCAGTTTGGGTCCTAGAGGACACACCGTGGCAAGTGATGGGGCCGCCCAGAAGGGGAGCCGTGGACGCTCATCTGGACAGCCGGGGCCCAGGCCAGCTTGGAGAAGGCCTCAAAAGTCGGGCCAAGAATCTGCTGGCTGGGGGGCGATGGGGAGCATCCGAGATTTATGAGCAGGGGAGCAGCAGAATATTCAGCCCAACCGACTGAGCCACCCAGGTGCCCCGCAGCAGAATATTCGGGAGGTGGCACTATGTACCAGGGTGGGGAATACGTCAAAGGGAGAAATGCAAGCAAGGCCGCAGAGGAGTTCAGGTGCCGGGTCAACGTTGGATGGAACCCTGGCACCTGCAGAGGAGCTGGGGCCCGCCGTGCCACAGGCTTCGTGACGTCTGCCC
Source organism: Panthera onca (assembly GCF_046562875.1). Classification (NCBI taxonomy): domain Eukaryota; kingdom Metazoa; phylum Chordata; class Mammalia; order Carnivora; family Felidae; genus Panthera; species Panthera onca. The sequence continues at coordinate 9,884,637 of NC_138349.1, forward strand.
AGCACCAGGCATGTGTGGGTGCCACAGGGAGAAATCAAAAGTGATTTGGATTCTGAATATCTAATTGGCTGGAAACCACGTTAGTAACTTCACACCTTGTACTTAATACCTTAGACCTACTGTACTATTATCTACTTAAGACTTATCTTTCAGTGAAGTCAGCTGTTCAGTTTAAAAGAATATTCTGGGGCACCTGGGTGGCTCAGTCAGTTAAGTGTCTGACTCTTGATTTCCGCTCAGGTCGTGATCTCACGGTTCCTGAGATCAAGCCCCGCGTCGGGCTTTGAACCGACAGCGTGGAACCTGCTTCGGAGTCTCTCTCCCTGCCCCTCCCCAGCTCTCTCTCTCTCAATCTCTCCAAATAAATAAATAAGCATTGAAAGAAAGCCTTGAAAGAAAACAAATGTGGTTTTGATGCGCTACCTTTCCTTTTTTCTAATACAGAGAGAGTAACAGATAGGTCATAACAGGACCAGGCAGCACCCAAGCTGGGGGCAAGGCCCCCTCGACGCCGTGCGCTGTGCTCTGGAAAACGTTGGCGCAGCTCTCACCAACACAGCTGAAACGGAGCCCCCTGCGGCTCACATCTGCTCACTCCTGTTTCAGAAAGAGGAGCAAAGCCGGTCGTCAATCAGCAAAATGGAATCTTCTGAAATCTCACATCTTCACGAGCTGTTGGCCCGTTGCGCGCCGGGCATGACCCAGCTGGCGAAGGCCAGGCACCACAGCCACGGCACATAACATAAGGAGCACACACGCGACGCGCATCCTCTGCGGATCTCCCCGTTGGCATTTGGAGCCGAAACCTTCGTCCTCTGGCCTGAGGGGCAGGATACACCTGTGCTCTGCTTCGGCTTTAGCCTGAGAAATTGTGCTCACAGGTATCCAGCTCTGTGGTCCTGGCACCTGCTCAGGACAAGCAATGCTTTGCTTTTTTTTTTCAGCCCCTATGGAGAACGACTTGTCCTTTTTCTGATCTGGGAAACGATGAGGTGAGAAGGATATGACCTGGCAATCCTGAAGGCCAGGTACAGGAGTGGGGCTGAATAGATAATAGGATTCCTAAAACCAGAGTCCCACCGTGCCCGGGAGCAGAGGAGGAAGCCGACCCTGACAGAGGAGGGGCCTGCCCAAGGTCTCAAGGGCACTGTTCCTACTGCCGACGACAGTATTTTAGCATGTACTAAATGTTGTAACAAATTTAAGTAATTACAATCAAAGGCTTGATAATGACAGCAGTCATAAGAGAGCATTGTTAAGTGCTTTTATCTGCCACGGAGGGAAGAACTATGCACACGCTCGCTCATCCAGCCCTTAGAAGGGGTGAGGAGTGGTCAGAATTTGAGCCCAAGTCCCAAAGCACAGGATCCGGGCAACCCCACACAGTGGGGGGCCTGGCTCGAGCTAGGAACAGGCAGAATCTCCCACACGACTCCAAGCAAAGCAACTTGCCTGTGAGATCCTAGAGCCCACGTCAGGGAGAAGAGAGACTTTCTACTCCCCGATACGAAAGTCCAGCAATCTAAAGATTTAGCCTTCGCTTAAAAAAAAAAAAAAAAAATACTAAACATCTTCAAAAACAACTTGAGAAAATACACAGCTACTTATATTTGTATGGTACCTGAGACTTTCCCCAAAGGCTGTGTTTTGTGATTCTCCATCACCCCTATGCAGCTGGCAGAAAACTTCTTTTCTACAAAAGGAGACTGAGGCTCAAGGAACGAAGTAACTTGGCAAAGAGACACAGTGGCGAGAACGCAGGCCTTCTGCCGCTGAGCCTGTCCCCATGACAGGAGCCCACGCTGTGTCCCAGGTCCTTCCTCCAGCGGGCATGTCACAGTTCAGCTGCACGTGGAGGCCCCTGGGGTGGCAGGGCCAACGGGGTGGGGCTGGGGTGGGGAGGGGCACTGTGGGGCAGGAAGAGGGGATAGGCCAGCAGGGGGATCACGGCTCCAGCAAGAGGGAAAGGACAATCTACTGTGTTCCCTGCTAGCTTCCCGGCCCAGAGTCAGCAAGGAAAACGCTTCCGGGGGTGAATGAACCACTAGAGACAGAGCCACAGGGAGGCAAGCCAGCGGCATCGAAGAGGTAAATGAGCTCCAACAACGTGGGTCATACTACGCAACACTTTATAGACACTCAAAGTTGAACATTTGTCCGTTTCAGTTATGAGCTGTGCTTTTCATATTTGGGGGCCAAATTTTTAAGGTGTCGAACATTTGTGAAACGCTCCCTGAAAGGAAGGCTCTGGGCTTCTGCTGATGACTAAGGCCCCTCCCCCACTTCCCCGGGGGCAGGTGGCAGGAGGCCAGAGTGGGACCAGAAGGCAGGAGCTGGACCCACGCCAGCAATAAAGAGCTGCGTGACCTTGCGGAAAGACTCCTCAGAGCCTCAGTTTCCCCATCTGCCAAAGCAGGCAGTGGCTGGCCCCTGTCTGAACAGGGAGTGGCGAGGGTGGAGCCCAGTCACAGAACTGTTCTCTGGCAAAGGACCCGGCACCTGGGACGCGCTCCACATCACGAATACAAACACAACAGGGAGCACGGCCTTCCCCACAGAACACCCCAGAAGGAAGCGCTTTGTCGCAGTCCCAGTCCGCACGCCCCCCCTCCCCTGCCCAGGTGTGTGCCCCCAGGTGTGGGCACACCGCACAAACCCCTGGCTCCGTGTGAATGCCAGCACACATCATGGGACAGGAAGGAATCCAGGTGGCAGCAAAGGGAATCAATGTTCATGAACATCCACTGTGTGCCAGGCACTATGCAGGCCATTTGTCACTTGAAGCAACGCGACAGCCCATTTCACCAAGAGCAAACGGAGCCTCTGGGCAGGGAAGTCGCTCTACCCAAAGCCACCCTGAGCCGAGCACCGTCCTGGTTGCTCTGACCCCAGGCCTCGAGGGCAGATGGGTCGCGCGGCCCCAAGCAGCATCTCTCTCCAGGATGAGCCGTGAACAGTGACAGGAAAGTTGCCGGGCAGGGTCTGCCTCCCCCAGGAAAACAGGTGAGCAGCCGGCACAGGCGAGCTGGGCGAACCCTTTCCCTCCCCGGGCTGTGGGCGCCCCCTCCAGAAGAGGAGGTTTGGACAGTTCATCGTCTCTGCTCCCTTCCAGCCCAGTGATTTTCTGACCTGCAAACCCTGAGGCTCCAGAGGTTCAGCCCCTGGCCTGGCTTGGGAGAAGGCCTGGACAGTGCCCCGTTGGCCAGGGGCCAGGTTCCTGGTTAGGACTTAAGGACGGGAGGGAGGGAGTGACCTGGTGACTCAAGGCTCCAGCTCCCAGGAGGCCTGGTGGTAGGGAGGAGGCGCAGAAGGAGACGTTTTTCTCGTGTACAACTTAATCATGCGTTAAAATTGGGCTGCCATTCCCACACCCCTTGGGGTTAATGGGCGCAAGAACGGGGGTTGATGACAAGCCCAAAGGGGAGGAAGTCATTCCAGGAGGACGAGGCAAGGAGGCGGTGCCCACTGTTCTTTTCAAGAGACAATGAACTTATCCCACCCAGGTGCCGGGAAAAGCCACACGCTCAGGGGAGTGATGATGCAGTTGTCCCCCGGATCAAAGGGACAAGGCTGAGACAAGACACCTGCCAAACGGGCCAGCACTTCTGGGGTCAAGATCCTGGCCCAGGGTGCCTACTTCTCCCGAAAGCCAGTGCATGGAACCCACAGGTGACTCTTTTCCACCAGAACACTGGCACAGAAATCAAACTGAGTCGTCCACAGGGCGGGTAGGTGGGTAGCGAGTCTAAGTACCAGACGGCACAGGCTCTGGAGAGGGTAGATCTGAGCCTGGGTCCAGCTCTGCCATTTACTAGCCATGTTGGCCCTGGGCAAGTTTGTTAACCTCTTGGAGCCTCAGACTCTGACCCTGTGAAATGGGGACAAATTGTATAACTTGAAAAGATTGTTGAAAGAGATAAGGGCTCGAAGCATGTGTAAAGCATGGTGTCAATCACATCACAGGGGCTCAATAGATATTTGCTGACGATATGGATGCATGGAAAGTAGCAACAACAGAGATGTTATCAGCTGCTGCCACCAGAGTGCCCTCGCTGCCACTTAATTCAGACCAGGGCCGGCTTCCTCTCTAATTTCTTCGAGCGTAAGAGCGGGCATCTCAGCTCGCACGCCGGAGTTTGAACGAATGCCTTGAGTGTTTTTACACAGACAAGGCCAAAGTTTACCTGTTGGTGTTTGTAAACCTTGCTGAATCCTCAGTTTCTTCTGACGGTCACGGATTTCTTTCCCCCTGGTTCCAAAACCACACAAGTAGCACGAATACCCGGGACAGCTCTCCCTACGCACACAGAATGCAGTGAAGCCTAGACCCTCTGCAAGGAACAAAGGCATCTACCCCCAGTTCCAGAGGGGAGGGCGGGAGACATGAGGCGGGGTCTGGTCAGCCCTCGATGAGGGAGACCCTGGCACATGGCTGACTGCCAGATACCCTGGGAGCTCGACGCAGGGAGCTGTCGAATGCAGGTTCCTGGGCGAGCTGCATTGAAGGGACACGCAAGATACCGAACCTTCTCCTTTTTTAGCAGGAAGGAGGCAGCTGGAGGGCAGGCAGCCATGGGAAGCTGAGAGTCAGAAGGATAAAAGATGGAAGGAGAAGATGTTCCTGATGCCGACATGAGCCAACCTCTTACAGCCTTTTCTCTTTGGAACGGGGCTCCCGTTGGGGGAACCATCATGATGTGAACCAAGCCCCTGCCCTCGGGAGCTGGAAGCTGGGACTGCTGGCCAGAAGCCATGGCTGTAAATGACACAGATGGCGGGGGGGGGGGGGGGGGGGTGGCCCACGTGGCCACAGGTGCACAGGGAGAGGGATGAGGGCGGCTGGAAACAGCCACACCTGCATATAAGCCCATGCAGCAGCTGCTTTTTCTTTCCATTTTTCTCCCCAGATTTGCTCTCTGTGGGTAGAGCTGAAGTGAGTTTCCTATTCTGTTATTTTTACTTGTTTTCTGGGCAAAATAGAAATGACCAATGAAACGGGAGGACAGACAAAACCGGAGGCTAGCTGAGCGGCTTCCAAATAAGAGAACGATGTTGACTAGCACACCGTCTCATTCCCACCTAAAAATCCTAAGAGTAAAACTAAGCTCTCGGAGGGCCGCCTACATGGCTCAGTCGGTTGAGCATCGGCTCTTGATTGTGGCTTAGGTCGCGATCTCACAATTCGTGGGCTCAAGCCTCACCACGGGCTCCGGGCTGACATCGCAGAGCCTGCTTAATATTCTCTCTCCCTCCCTCTGCCCCTCCACCGCTTGTGCTCGCCCGCTCCCTCTCTCTCTCCTCCCTCTCAGATAAATAAATAAACCTTTAAAAAATAAATAAAATAAAAATAATAACAATAAAAATCAGCTCTTGGAGGTATTAGGGACTGAATCATAACCAGGTGAGAAACAGAACCAGGAATTCCTGTTTGCACAGCACGTCACAGTTTGCCAGGTATTTGTGGGCACATGATGGCACTTGCCCCCACAGTTCCATGGAGCCAGGTGGGCAGGAGTATGTGTCCCCACCACGAGGAGACGGAAATGGGGACTCAGAAACGGTTAGTGACCTGCCCGAGGGCACACAGTTGGCGAGAGTGGGGCAGAGACTCAAATATAGGAGCTCAGTCTCTAAACTGGGAGCTTTGTTTCCCTGGGTCTTCTTTTTTTCATGCCTTTTCCTTTGTCCTGAACGGTTCCGTAACCCTTGGGCCGCTCTGTCATCCCAGTGAGTTGCTGTGGAAATGATTATTGAGGTTATAGACAAAGGACCGTGACCTCGGTGAGGGACAGGGAGACAAAACCCAGCCACCGAGCCAGATTTCACATGCGTCACAGTGGGCGAGACCAGGGCACCCAGTTCTGCAGCCTTCTCCTTCGCTTTGCTCCTCTGCGCGGGGAGAGTCAGAGACTCGATCACCAGCCTCCTAGACCTTCTCCTGATTGTGCAAAAGGTACCAGGGCCTGTAAACCCAAACCACAGTTCATCCACGAACCATTTGCTTTTGGCTGTGGAACCGAATCTCCAAAGAACACACACACCACACACACACACACACACACACACACACACACACACACGTGCTCTAAACTCAGCCCTCGGTCTCTCCCAGCCTCATCTACACCTGCAGCCTGGGGCCTCAAAAGCCCATAGACCCCCATCATGCATCTTCTAGTAGAATTGGTCTCTCCCAATTCTCCAAACCCTTGACCCTTGCAGGGTCCTCTCTAGGGGGTGCTATTGGCATTGTAGACGAGACAGTTTTTGGTTGTACAGGAATATCCCATGCACAGCATCCCAGACCCTCACCAGAGAGATATCAGTGGTGGCCTCTCTGGTCACAGTGACAAGCAAAACACCCTCGTACATTTCCAGACATCCCCTACTGGGCACTAGTCTCCTCGTAAAGCCTGACCAGCAGGTGTATGTTCAGGAGTATCTCTCTCTCACACACACACTGCTCCTTGAAAGCAGGGGCTGTGTCTTACTCACTTCAACCACCACTGACCACCCCCCCCCCCCTTTCCAGGCCCGTGTCACTCCTGCAGGGTGTACTACAAACTAGGCAGGTCCTCCCTCGAGCAGTGTCTGTCTCCACAGAAATGACAAACATAAATAACCACAGTACGAAGCAGGATGAGACCAAAGAGGCCGCCAGGACTTGGCTGAAGGCACACCGCGCCAGGTGTCTGGGGTCCTGGGTTTGAGTCCCACCTTCGCATGTGACTCTGGACTTGTCCCACTTTCCCTTTGGGCACCTATAAAATGCAACTTGGATCTTCCAGTTTCCCTCCAGCTATAATCAATGTCAAGGGCTCAAACTTAGAGACAAAGAGGAAGGAGGTGAACAGAGGGACCGGGAGCAGCTTCTGTCCAGGTTTCCCAGACGGGGCGCATTTGCTCAGTGCATCTCCATAAGCGGGTGAAGCCTGTGGTGGGTCGGGCTCTAGGGTGCCTGGCCTACCTGAGGGACTAGCAACAATGCACGAGACGAAGAGGACGCACCGGGCACCCGAGAGTCCGGCCGTGGCATCTACACAAGGAGGGCAGCTCCTGACCTACTTCCTGCTCCCGCTCTCCTCCGAGGAGAATGCCTGAGCCCAGGGCAGAGCCTGTGAGCAGGAGCCCCAGGGGACTCACCTGCGCAGCACAACCGGTCCTGTTCTCTCCAAGACCTCACAGCCTGATCTGCTCAAAGTCCACGGCTGTCGTAGTCCACTCCCCAATCCCCAGCAAACCCTTCCTTCCAGTTCCAGCTACACCAACTTCAACAGGGCCCCTGAAAACAATCGTGAAGACTCGACTCTGAAACATGTTAAGTGATTCGGAATGGACGAAACCACAGATGAAACCCAGCCTCGGGACATGGCCCCAGACATTTCCAAAGTCACTTCCAAATACTACAATGAAAACAGCTTTTGAAATGTGGCCTCATAGAGAATCCCAGAGAAAGAAGAACACAGAGTTCTTTGCCTTCTAACGAATCTCCGCCCTCTTCTGGCATAAAACAGAAAACAGCACCAGGACCCTTGAATCTCCAGTACCCGGCTGGTAGGGGCTTGGGACGGCCGTAACCCCCACCCCCCACCCCTGCACACTGTCTCAGCGGCAACCGAGCCCCCCTGGGGGCCCTTCCTGACACAGAGCTCCTATTTCCACCTCCCCAGTCCACCCTTGCCTGGAGTCACCCTTTCTCGCACTACCTCGGTTGTATTTAACCCATGGCCACAAGGTCCTGTCCCAGCATCTGGCAGAGCTAGCAGATAAGAACAACAAGGATAACCCTCTGACGATGACGATGATGATGCCATTTTAAGGAAAGACCACCACTGAGAAGGACAACGAACACGGCCTGAGCTCCAAGGCAACAGCGTGCTGCAGAAAGCGCCCTCGGCCAGTGCGGGGAATCAGGACTCTCGAAGTCGCCTTTCGAGGACGTCCAGAGGCCAAGGAAGACTCACGCCGCGGGGGCCCGGGAGTCAAGGACGCCCGAGGGAAGCTCCGCGGGTCACGTGCTCGCCGGAGCCCTGAAGTGCGCTCGGCCCCGCTGACGTAACTATTCGAGAATTTAAAAGTCCCCAACTCGGAGGAAATGCAGTGCAGTTTTATGGCTAATCCACGCGCCGCCGTGGCCCGCCGGGGGTGACCCCGCGCGACCGGGTGGCACCGCTCGAACTCGGGAGGAGCCCCCGCGGGGGTGGCGCACAGCCGGGTCACCGGCGGGGACCCCACTGCGGGCGCTGACCCCGGTCCCCGACCCCAACTGCAAGCGGGGACTCCACCTATGGGCGGGGACCGCGGCCCCGGGCACGCACCCCAACGGCGGGCGAGGACCCGGCCACGCGCGCGCACTCCGATCGCGGGCGGAGACCTCGACCCTGGGCGGGGACCCCGGCCGCGGGCGCGCACCCCGAGCGGTCTCAGCGCCGGAGCGAGCCTCCCGGGCACACTCCCGGGACCCGCCGGCCGCCCCGCAGACAACACTCCTCTGCCAGCAGGGGCCACAAATGCGTGTTTCGCCTCTTTCCTGCCCGCAGCCAGTGCCTCCTGGGGAAAGCGGGGCGAGCTTCGGCTACCACTTCCAGCACGCCTTTGTCTGGCGGCCAAGGTCCCGGGGACGCCCGTCTCCTCCCTGACCCCGGGCGCCCGCCCGCGGCCGCGGCGCACTTACCCGCCCGGGGCGATCGCGGATGACTCGCGCGGAGTCGCCTTCCTTCGGGGACGCGGCTGACTTTCCCGAGCCGAGCGGCGGCGCGCGGAGTCCCCACGGCCCGGCCCGGCGACGCAAACTTTCCCGGGGCAACGGCGCGGGGCGGGCGCGGGGGCGGCGCGGCCCCCCGAGGGTCGGGCAAAGTTGCAGCACAAAAGGCCAATGACTGGGAGCGCGGCGGCGGCCGGGCCAGGCTCCTCCCCCAGCTCTCGGCGCTCCGAGCGGCCCGCGCGCGGCCAGCTGCTCGCGCAGGGCGCCCGCCGCGCTCTCCTCCCGGGCCAGGAATGCGCGGGGCCGGCGGCGGCGCGCCCGGGAGCCCCGGGGCCCCGGCGGCCGCAGAGCGAGCGGGGGACGGGCGCAGCCGGACGGACGCGGCGCGGCCCGGACGCGGCTCCCGAACGCACCGCAGGCTACTTCCAGGAGCCTTTGAGTCATGACCACTTGTTACGGGTCTGAGTTTTTCCACGGCGCTTTCCACTACGCCTGGCAAAGGCGGGGAAGGCACCGTGCGAAATGCCTGAGGCCGAGGGCGGGCCCTGGGTCCCAACCCTGCGATCGGCACACAGCTGGGGAGCCGGGAGCAGGCCCCGGAAAAAGAAGGTGGGGATGAAATGGTGCCTCGCTTGTTCCTTGGAGCCAAATTCTGGCTCTTCTGTTTTCATCTGCGGAGACCGAATAACCCTGCCCGACCACAGATGCTTTAGAGTGCGCTGTGCTCTACAGTTTGCCAAACTTGATTGCCTTCTCCTGGGCGGCTGCCCTCGGAAGTAGGCAGAGACTAAAGCCAAGCCGCTTCCCGGTATTTGCAGGGAGCCTGTGTTTCCATTTGCGACTTGTTGGTTGTAATTTTTTCCCTTATAGGGCCCCAGAGCGACTCCTGCGCTAACATCGACCTCATACCCAGCAGTGGCGCTTACCTGCCTGTACCGCCCTGAAGGCTCACCCTTCCTCTGGCTATTTCTGCAGCGAGGCAGAAAGAAGGAAAAGAATTAAGAGTCTGTGGCTATATGCGGATGCCAGGCTTCCTATTTTAAGTTCGGTTTCAAGAAAACATTGCTATATTTTATATGCAGGGACCAAAGGGCAAGAGACTCACAAATGACTCAACGCTTCCTTTCCTCCTCTTAAAGAAACAGATGCCCTTTGGGATGAGCACTGGGGTTGTATGGAAACCAATTGGACAATAAATATCATATATTTAAGAAAGAAAGAAAGAAAGAAAGGCCCGAGGCTTGATGGCCCTGAATGAGAATTCCATGTAGAATAAAGAAATAGACTTTTATCACCTTCCACTAAAAAAAAAAAAAAAAAAAAAAAAAAAATTTTAACACCATGCTTCTAAGAGCCACATTTCTGATGGAAATTTAAATCAATTCCTTGTTACAGACACCTAGGTGGCACCCAGGTGTCTCAGTCCGTTAAGTGTCTGACTCTTGTTTTTGGCTCAGGTTATGATCTCACGGTTTGTGGGATGGAGCCCCTTGTGGGGCTCTAGGCTGACAGCACGGAGCCTGCTTGGGATTCTCTGTCTCCCTCTCTCTCTGCTCCTCCCCTGCTCACACTCTTTCTTTCAAAATAAATAAGTGAACAAACAAAATTTTAAATAGACTCCTTGTTCACAATGGGTATTAATGTACCCATTTCACAAATGTGGTAACCGAGACCAAAATCTTCTAATTTGTTTCAGTGTATACCATCCACTATTGGAAAAGCGGGAATTGTAATGCCCAGTCTTCTGTGTCCTTGTGCCCTAATTCCAGGTCATACCCATTTATGGTAAAACAAACAAACAAACAAACAAACAAACAAAAAACCCCACTCTCTACCTTGTTAAGCTCAAGCATTCCAATTAGGCAAAGAGCTAAGATGAATTTGAGGAGCTGTCCCTTCCACGTGAAACCTGCTGGATGCATCTCTTTCATGACAAAGGAAGATACCACTGGGCTTTGAAAACCCAGTGGTGTGGTCAGCCAAGTGATGTCCCTGCACTGAGAATGTCCACATCTTAAGCCCCACGGTCTATGAATACCTGAATTTACATGGCAAAGAGGAATTAAGATTGTAGATGGAATTAAGGTCGCTAATCACCAGACCTTAAAATAGGGAGATTATCCTAGATTATCCAGGTGAACCCCAAGTAATCACAAGGGTCCTTGGAAGTGAAGGAGGGGGGAAGAAGAGAGGTCAGGGAAAGAAGGGTGACAATGGAAGCACAGACAGACAGACACGTGAAGATGCTATGCTAGCTTTGAAGGGCACCGTGAGCCAATGAATGTGGTTGTAGAAAAGCAAGGAAGTAGATTTTTCCCTAGGCTTCCAGAAAGGAACACAAGCCTACAGACACCGTAATTTGAATGCAGTTAAGACCCGTGTCAGACGTTTTACCTGCAGAACTATAAGAAAATAAATTTATATTGTCTTAAGCCACTAATTTTGTGGTAATTTATTACAACAGCAATAGGAAACCAAGGCGGTAGGTATCTGGTTATTATTGTGATTTACTCTTTGTTGAAGGATTTTATGAAAGTATCTTGAATTCTAGGAATGTTTCTAGCGTCTAACATTACTCACTGCAGGAGATCACTCTGGCTGAGCAAGGCTTGTCCCTAGCACTCCTCCAAGGCACCTCCACGCTTAAACAGTGCTGTGGTGTTAGGCAGCCAGCGGCCAGACAGAGCCATGGGCCAGTGTAGGATATACTCATTAGAAGACGAAGTCAAAAGGGCACCTGGGTGGCTCAGTCACTTAAGCGTCCGACTTTGGCTCAGGTCATGATCTTGCAGTTTGTGGGTTCGAGCCCTGCATCGGGCTCTGTGCTGACAGCTCAGAGCCTGGAGCCTGCTTTGGGTCGTGTGTCTCCCTCTCTTTCTTCCCCTCCCCTGCTTGCACTCTCTCTCAAAAACAAACATTAAAAAAATTTTTAAAAAAAGAAGATGAAGTCAAGGGGAGTCTGGGTGGCTTAGTCGGTTGAGCCAACTTGATTTCAGGCTCTTGATTTTAGCTCAGGTTATGACCTCACAGTCATGAGATCGAGCCCCACATGAGGCTTGGTGCTGACAGTGTGGAGCCTGCTTGGGATTCTCTCTCTCTCTCTCTCTCTCTCTCTCTCTCTCTCTCTCTCTCTCCTTCTGTCTCTGCCCCTCCCCCACTCTCTCTCTCTTAAAATAAATAAATAAACATTAAAAAAAAAAGATGAAGTCAAGAGCTCCCTATATCACAGGAAATTGAGATTCAAATCCCACCAAGTGATGGAGTTGACCCACACCAGAAATTCTCAGCTGGCCCACACGGTTCTGGTCCCAGCCACAGACAGACATGCTGCCCAGCCCGCAAAGCTGAAGCTATAGTGAACGTGCACTCCCTGTCTCCTCCTGCTGGTACAGAGGAGGAAAGATGTGTGCTCGTGCCTTGGGACTTGGGATACCCGGAAACTATAGAAAAAGATGGAATCGCAGGCAGAAAGCACGTGCCTTAGTAACTGCATCCAGGACTGAATCTTCACATCCGAAGGATTTCTTGGGTCTAAGTACAGGGCCAAGGCCTCTGCAGAAATGCTGTCTGTATGAGTGTTTTCAGCACTGTTTTGGCTGCTGTCGTGCAGCCGCTGCTAATCTCTCTTCTAGGGTTTCTGGGGTTACCTTAAAGGCTGCCCGGGAGGCACCCATAGTGCCTATGACCAGAGCTCTCCCACTGTTATTTGTCATTATCTTTGGGTTCCACACAAGATTTTGTTTGGAGAGAAGGTTCGTTTGGAGAGAAGCTGGGGGGCGGGGGTGGGGGGGATAAAATGTGGCAACACTGCTTTATAGAAAAGAACCATTGCTTTTGGAATCCTGGCATCCCGCCTGAGTCTCAAGAAGGAGAGTGACACCCAAGGTCAAAGGCTGCACCGGGACCGGGCAGGTTTCCCAGAAGGAGATTTTTTTTTTTGAAATGTAAGTAGAGAGAACGGTATAATGATATGTATCTTACCCGCTTTCAGTATTATCAACTCATGGCCATTTCTGTTTTGTTCCCATGCTCACTTCCCCGTTGCTACCCAGATTATTTTTGAAGCAAATCCTAGATATCAACATTGCATCTGTTAATATTTCTTTTTAAAATTTTTTTTTAACATTTATTCATTTTTGAGAGACAGAGAGAGACAGAGCATGCGTGAGGAAGGGTCAGAGAGAGAAGGAGACGCAGAATCCGAAGCAGGCTCCAGGCTCCGAGCTGTCAGCACAGAGCCTGACGCGGGGCTCAAACTCACGAACTGCGAGATCATGACCTGAGCTGAAGTCGGATGCTCAACCGACTGAGCCACCCGGGCACCCCTGCATCAGTTAATATTTCTGTTTGAATCTCCAAAAGGCAAGGACTGGGAAGGGAAATTTTGAAGCCTAACTCTTCCTTCCTTTTGCTCTCTCAGCCTCCCCGCAAAGGGATCAGCATTGCCGAAGGATTGCCTACGGTCTGTCAATGAGACCACCACAAACACCAGACCTATCGTCTGAAACTCAGTGCCCGTGAGACCCACTGGACTATTGTTAAAATGCTCCCAGAGATTCTGGTTCAGCAGGTCAGGGAAGGGGGGCTCAAGAATGTGCATGTTAGCAAGCATGTTCTGGGCCGAGACGCTTTCCAAACCACACTGCGAGAAAGTCTGAAGCAAAGTTTGGCGGTGCGGGTCACTGGTGGTCTCCAAAAGTGAGGTTCCCTCTCCCTATTTACGGACTTGCTTATGTTCCAATAATCGTGACACATGTGACATGTGACCCTCGGCCAGTGAGACAGAAAGGGAAGTCAGCTGGGCTTATGGAGACACTGTCCTGAGTCTTCAGAGAAGACACAAGATGGTGTATCTCCCGCCCAGATGTCCCCCTGCCTCTTGATGTGGTCTCGAGGGCTCATGCTTGGTGTTGCCGCAGGCAGCTTGAAACGATGACCAGGAGGACATCAGCCAACAGACCACATGCGGGTAGAAGGGGAGATGAAATGAGCTAATGAATTACTCGACCTTAACAGTGCCCTGCCTCTGGACTCCCTGCAGGTGAGGGGATTGGACCTATTATGGCCGAGGTTTTCTCGTATTGGGCCATCTGTTACTTGCATCCTGAAAAGCATCCTGACGGAACGATCAACTTCAGTGATGTTGAGAAGTGCTCATTTGGCAGATACCAAACCTAAGGCTGCAGAAAGGGATGGCAAGCCACAATAAAGCAAATGAAAGACCATTTGCCAAGGGAGCCTTCTGGACTACAAAAGGCAAATTGGTGCCTAGGAAACACCCCTGCCCTGTCCACTAAAGAAGGCTTGGCTACCTGTTTGCAGTTTCCTTTAATATTCTTTTGTGGCAACGGTATTTTGCTGTGGCTGAGAAGTGACAAGCCACACGAACGTGGGGAGCCAGGCTAGAAACCTGTGCCCAAACTTGCCCGACACAAAAATACCTGCGAACTAATAAAATATTCCCTGAGCATCTGCAATCACTGTCCCGGGTGCCCACGGGGGGGACAAAACCGTATAAGGCAGGACCCTGCCTGGAAAGACAGGCTCAAGCTGGAGAGGCAAGAAGCAGGAGTGTGGAACCAGGAACACCAGCCGACCCCAGGGGTAGCTGGCACTTGTGCCTGAAGAAGGAGAGGGTACAGTGTGTATACTAGAAGTTATTTTTTACGGGCACCTGGCTGGTTCAGTGAGAAGAGCATTCAACTCTTGAGCTCGGTTGGGGTTGTGAGTTCAAGCCCCACGTGGGGTGTAGAGGTTACGTCAGTAAATACAACTGAAGTTATTTCAGTAGGCTGAAAGGAACTTCCATTCTATCCCAAGACTTGCTTCTGCCCCACTGGACCAAGGGCCGCTCCCTGGACTGCCAATGCCACAACCGGATACACGGAGAAATCTGGGAAATAAGGCCGGACACTAGAAATACACGGGGCTGGCTGGTTAACCGACGGGGAGTACGTGATATCTCCCTGGACAAAGAACACACTCGCTCTTTGCTGGGGGTGTGGGTCTAAATGGAAGTTCATGTATCTGACTTGCTGGCGGGCACCCAAATAGGAGCTCAGGAACACTGAGCCCCTGAATGTTGTCCTCATGGAATAACAGGGCCTCTGGTCGGGGCACCTACGTGTAGCCAGACGGTGTAAACTTGGATACACTCAAGGAGTTTCGTTCAGCCCATCAAAATCACTTATCGAGTACCTGCTATGTTGGGTCTCTGTGCTCACTCCTAAGGTCAGACAAGGGAATGGCTACTACACGATAGGGGCAAAAAGGGAATATTTCATCAGCCCTGCAAGAGGTATGGGGAGATTTTCCAGAAGAGGGAATACTTAAGGTGAGTTGTAGAGTATAAAAAGGTGTTACCGTATTAAGATTACTCCTCTGGGGATATTTTAATAGTTATGCACTTAACGCATATTACGAAAGAAACGTAATTAGCACACCAAACCTCTAACTTCCCAGAGATTCCCCGGGACGGAACAACATGATACAAGGAAATACAAATGAAGCAGTAGAAAGACAAACAGTAAGTAGATAGTGATACGAACCGTCTATAGATAAGGTAAGTCTTCAAGGTGGTACATCACTAAATGACATTGCTGAAATGTTGAGCTAAGAAAAGAAGGAAAGGGGGCAGGAGAAGAAACATAGAATGCTCTAGGTAGTGAGCATGAAATCTATTCTTAAATCTACCGAGGAACGTTTTGTGATAACGAAGTCTATGATTAGCTCATTCAACAAAGATTTCTTGAGCACCTTCAATGGGTTAGGTCCTCCTAGGTGCTGGCAGACAGGCGTGGACAGAAGTGACAAACCCCCTGCCTCGCGGAGAATACCTTCGGGATCCGGGCTGGTGGCCACCTACATCAATTGCCAAACGAAAGGCAAAGATGATTAGGGCCTTGAGCTGTTTTTGTCTTCTAATGCCTGTGTGCTGTCTCTTGAACCAGAGTGTGGTCGGCTTGCGGGCAGAAAACCTAGTCTCCCCCAGTGCTGCCCCTGCACGGGCTTTGTCCCTGCTGTGCTGACTGTCGGCCCAGGGCTCATCCCTGCCACCTTTCCCCTCTCCTGGCAGAAGGGTCCCCTCCCCCAGGACCAGCCTCCCTCAGCCTTTCCAGCTAGGACCTCACGGCACCTTAACGTCCTTCTTCTGCAGCAAGACAGATCTCAAGGCTTCCCCCAGCCACCAGAGACCCAACCCAAAAAAGCACGCTCACCTAACAGGTGATCCCCTCAGCTGCCAGCTGGGAAAGGTGGCAAAGATACCCCCCACGTGACGGCTTGCTCTCCGCCTTCCCCACTCAACAATCAGATAAAGGAAACCAAAAAGGCAACTGAAAAACTTTTTTAAAACTATAGTACTCGTTAACATTTGCGAGCATTTTGCTACCCAGCTGGCACTCTGCTAAGTGGCTTTTGTCTCTTCTCTCGTTTAATGCTCCTATGAGCCTTTGTAGCTATTGTCCTTAGCTGACAAAGGAGAAAACGGACCTGGGGGTCTCTATCCCAGCTGGCATCCAGCAGAACTACGTTCACACACAGGCTGTGTGTTTGTGAACCCAAACCCCTAACCAGTCCACACTGACCAAGAGCTAAGCTTCAAGTTATTTAAAAAAAAATTTTTTTTTTAATTTATTTTTGAGACAGAGACAGAATGCGACCAGGGGAGGGGCAGAGAGAGAGAGGGAGACACAGCATCTGAAGCAGGTTCCAGGCTGTGAGCTGTCAGCACAGAGCCCGATGTGGGGCTTGAACCCACGAACCGTGAGATCATGACCTGAGCCGAAGTCGGAGGCTTAACCGACTGAGCCACCCAGCCGGGCGTCCCTAAGTTACTTGTGTATGCTCTGAACCTGTCAGCTGAAAATATGCCATGAGGAACCCAGGACCAGTGCCCGGCTCTGTCATGTGAGCTCAGCCATCATGCTAATAGAATATGATGTACTTCATAGTAAACTCTGAGGAAGTTCTGTCATTGTTATTTGTTTGTCAGTTTTTTCTGGAAGGAATCACAGCTCTGGGCTTCTCAGAGAAGTCCTCGCATTCCACAAAGGGCTGTCCAAGCGGCGAGGTACATTCCTGAACCGCAACCCATCAAAACTTAGCTGTATGGGCGGAGAGAAATATTTGTAAGGCGGAATTCAGGCCTTCAAAAAATTCAGCCATTACCTCCGCCCATGCTAAAATGAAATGTCAGCCTGAACTCAAAAGATGTGCAGGAAATGTATGGGGCAGCTTTCCACAGGACTCCTTACCTCGTCGGGAATTTCTAGACAGGGCCTTGGAATTTTCCTTGAGTGCGCACAAAACCCACGTTGCCAGAACCTGTGCTCAGCTCGGCCCGCATTTGAACTTGGCCTTGTCCTAATTTTGTGTGAGTCACTGACCAAATGGGAAGGAAAGCTTTGCCTGCCGGAATGTCTTCCTGGGCAGAAAAGTAATCTTCTTCAGGAGTCAGCGTCCAGTATCGGTGTGATATCGGCATAATGGTTAAAAAATAAGACATTTGATGAACAGCTGTGGTGTTGTGAGGGCCCAGAGGGGCTGGGAGTGAGGGGTGGTTACAGGGTGCGGTTCAGTCTACACAGATGTCTCATTTCCCCCCCAGACAACATCAGCATCTGCAGCCCGAGTCTTTGATTGGCCTCTAAACTCCTTAGACCAGCTCAAAGGTTCTCAAACTTTGCCACACAATCGAATCACCTGGGGAACTCTCAAAGTGCCCTGTGCCCCAGCCACACCCCTATATCGATTAAATCAGAAACTCTGGGAGCCCCACCCAAGCATCAATATTTTTTACAGCTCTCTAGGAGATTTCTGTGCGCAGCCAAGGTTGAAGCCAGTGCCCTAGATCCTTGCCACTCACAGGGTGGCCCGTGAACTTAGCAGCATCTTGAGCTCTGATGTGTGAATAAGTCACCCAACACCTTGTATGATGCTGATTCTGACTCAGCAGGCCTGGGGTAGGACCTGAGAGTTTCTGCCTGTCCAACAGGCTCCTGGGTGATGCTGAGGCTGTGAGTTTAGGGAGCCACATTGGGAAGAGCACAGCCCTAGAGCAGTGGCTCTCTGGGACCAGCCTTGCCCACTGGGGGACATTTGGCAGTTAGCTGGGGACATTTTCGATCGTCTGACTTGGAAGATGTTTCTGGCATCTAGTACTGCTTAAACATCCTACCGGGTGCAGGACGGCCCTCCGCAACAACTACCCAGGCCCCGACGTCGATGGTGCCGAGGATGAGAGTCCCTGCCCCCCATCTCCTAGCACAGGACCTCTATGTAGGAGGCCCTCGGCTGGAGGGAGGGAATAAAGGCACGAGCGAATGGCTTATCGCCACCGTGATTTTGTTGTTTAGTGGAACTAACCTCGTCAACAGTCAACAGATAGCTTTCGAGGGATGTAGACACACCATCTACCCGTTGGACAAGATACAATCGATCTACAAACATCCGTTGAGGGCCTACTATGCGCAGCCTACTGTGCTAAAAAAATAAGACCAGGCCCACACCTTGTCGCTCGCTCTTAAAAGGGCCAGCCCCGAGCAAGCGCTTCCCACTCACTATCCCGCTGAATCCTTGAGAGGTAGGGGCTAACTTTATAACCATTTTATAGATGAGGAAACTGAGGTTTCAAGTGATTCAGCAACCCGACTGAGTCCCTGAGTCCCCGTCCCAAATAAGTGCCAGATTTGAACCCAGGTCTGTCTGGCTCAGACACCCACGCTCTTCTGTAAAGGATGAACTCCTATATGAGAAACTGTAATCTATTTGTCCCTGTCTTAAAATTGTGGTCAGGCTACAGAAAACACTGTTGATGCTTGGGTAGGGGGTAGGAGGGAGGGACTCCTGCAGAGCTGGAGGGTTGAGAGAGCTTCACAAGCCCCACATTTGGTCTTGAACAGGAAAGTGGTCCCGAGAGGGCTGATGAGGAGGGGGAGGGGGAGGCAGAGGGTCACCCTGGGGACAAGGGCTTGTGATTCTGCTCAGCATCTCTCAGCCGCGCTGAAGTGCCTGCCTCAAACCTGTAAAGTCTGGATCTGCCTCTGTATATATTTACACCTTTCTCCACCTTTTTGTGTCAAACGAGAAGAGATTTAGAAGGGAAGGCACAGAATATCCTTCACTGGACTTGTAGAGCCTATGGCTTTTCAGAACTGGGGGAAGGAGCCGAAAAGTGTCACCACCTCCCCCCGTCGGGTCAGTTAGAGCTCCCAACCCCAGAACGTGAGGGGAGCTCCTGAAAAGCAAAACGTGCCCCCCATGGGGGGCCATCTGGACACAATAATTACTCTCCGCCAAAGGTAAAATAGGAACCAAATAAGAGGTGTAAACATCAACTCAACACGGAGCCTGGTGGTCTCTACCAGACAAGCTTCCCATCTTCGTGCAAAAACAAAACGAAACCCTGCAACGATCGTTAAGAGGGTTTTACCTCCCAAGACCTCACGGCCCAACTGTTTGTAAAGAAAACTTGTAGAGAAACCACTCTGAGGGTTTTCTAGTAAACTGCTCACACAGACACAGTCAGCGAGAAGGAGACGAAGCTCAAGTTTCGACAGAGCTTCCTCTAGAACTCTCGCCCGAGACTGCCCTCCCCATCAGCATCCGCACGCTTCCCAAGTCGTGACCAATTAGAGAATCCGTGAGCGTTCCTCCAGCTCGCGTTGCGCAGCGGGTTTTCTGCAATCTGCCTGCAAATGCCACCAGCCACAAGCGAAGGAAAAGCCAGAGCCAGCACGACACAGAGGCCGCGACGTAACTTGTTTTTGCAAGTAAAAGCTAAAGTAAGCTGGCATATGTGGTTTTCCCAGACGTGATCCAAGGACAAGATCGCTTCCCACCACTTCCACCCCTCTGCAGAAAACAATCTGGAACATCCGTTGGTACCAGGCTCACCTGGGTGGCTTGCTGCACTTGGCAGAGTCAATGCTAGCTCACTCCAGTGCCAGGGGTTGAAAAGAGCATGGTCTTGAGGCCAGAAGAACCGTATTCAAAACAAGTCGGACCAGTGGCCCCCTGACAAGCTGTGTGCCCTTAGGGAAGTCACACACCTTCTCTGGGTCTTAAGCGTCTCGACTGTAAAACGAGGGAGCTTCCGGTTGTGATATTTCGTGACTATGAATCTCTGAGCCAGGCGTGAGGCGGTACCCGTCTCAAAGGCTGAGCATCCCTGCTACCATGCTTCAGAAGCCAGAGGAGCTGGCCTCCCCGGTGGCCCGGAAAGGCCGTCTGGCCTAGAGCTGAGACCTCATGCCCAGGCTTGGTACTCCCCGCCCCCCCCCCCACCCCGCCCCCAAAGTCTCATTTTCTGCCAACTCTGGCCATGCATGTTCAAACACCAGGTGCTCGGTCGCTTGCCAGGAAGGGTCTCCTCCTGCAGCCATTGTGCTATGATGTCTGGCAGTTAGGCAAGGACAGACAACTTTCAGCCCCGCCCCTTCCTCTAGGAGGTTTGGGATGGGCCAGCAGCTCAAAACGATGTGCCAGAATAGTCGGGGCAATCTGTCCCATAAGATGCACTCAGAGATGCGTTCTGCTGGTGTAGCCCCAGCCGGGCTCACCCACACAGGCGCTCCCTCCCTCCCGCAAATGTTAGGTTTCAGCTACTTTACAGCCACTCTTGGCAAGAGGTTAACCCCAAAGCCCTAGTTCCCCAAGGAAAAGAATGCATTCCGCATGTGAGCTGAATGGCCTGACCTTGCGTCAAATATAATGTTGCAACATTGAAGCCACCCCGGTGGGGAGGCTGGTGGCTGAGGGAGGAGAAGAATCTTTAGAGGGTAGTGACGGCCGTGGTCTAAAGAATCCAAGGCAGATGCAAATGAACTGCAGCACATCTCTGCTAGTTCATGTGTCAATGAACCCGTGTTGCCAAGTAACCTGCCTTAATAATAGTGTTATCACCGGGCACTGGGTGGCTTAGTCGGTTAAACGTCCGACTTCGGCTCAGGTCCTGATCTCATGGGTTCGCGCCTTTCAGTCCCTCGTCAGGCTCTGCACTGACAGCTCAGAGCCTAGAGCCTGCTTGGGATTCTCTGTCTCCCGCTTTCTCTGCCCCTCCCCCACAGCACGCTCGCTCTCCCTTTCTCTCTCTCAAAAATACACATTTAAAAAATAATAGTATTACAGTCATTCAAATTATGATGGAAATAATAATGATAGTAATAATAAAAACAATTACCCCTGATATTTAAGTGCTTACTGTGTGCCAGGCAGGAACTCTGCTAAGCTCTTTACATATATTATTCTCATGTAATCTCTGTAATATCTCCATGTGGGAGGCCCTAGCATCATACACACTTTACAGGCAAGGAAACTGAGGCTCAGTGTGGCTAAGGAAATTGCTTTGAGGCTAAGAGTCTAATGTCAGAGCCCAAAGTGAGACCCAGCATCTGCCTCTAAGTCCCGTCTGACCCGATTTTCCAGGACAGGATGCCTCCAACTCACCTGATAGCCAGTTGGGTTGAATTATTCAGCAAGCACTTATGGAGTGCCCACTGTGTGCCATGCCGAGTATCAGGTGCTGAATAACCAAGAGCCTCGTCTGCGAGGCTCACATTCCCAAAGAAACAAGATCGTGACTTACTCTCTTGGCCACAGGCCAAGACTCCCCCCTCTCTCGAGACGACCACCAAGCACGTATCTGAGCAAGCACCCCTAAACAGAGAATTCAGAATCATAACCCAACTCCTGATCCCGTGCTGGAGGAGGGACGAGGTACAGACCCCTGGAAAGCACTAGTGAGGAGACAGGAGCTGGTGAACAACCTGATCCCTCCGGAGTGGGTGAGCACTGAGCTAGGAGTCAATAAACCTCTGCACTACTCACCTGCAGCCGGTCAGCCCAACTACCAATTTACCCCAGCCCTCTTTCCAGTGGCAGAGCCTGTGTGCGGAGACTTTGGCTTCCCTTCCAAGCACCCGGCCTGGGTGCACGTTTGCGGGGTGACTGCTGAGCCACTTGTGAGGGGTGGAGCTGCCTGCGGGGTTCCCTGCAGCTCAGGGACCTTGTTCATGGGCTCTCTAGGAGCCGACAGGCCCCAGCTCTATACTAGTCATAGCCACCAGCTATTGAAAGCTGGCTTGGTGCAGAGTACTCTGTGTCTTGCTTCCTGCAGTCCCCATTTAAATGCCCCTTTAAGTCCCAGGAGACATCGGTGGCCCCATTTATCTGTGAAGAAGCCAAGGCTGGGAGCAGTCGCATGACCAATCATCTGGGCCCTGAGAGTAAAGGTCTGCATTTGAACTCAGGTGGCCTAACGTGCCCCCTCCCTCCGGTCTGATTTCATTTTCAGCCTCACTTCCAGCCCCTCCTCCTCTGGCCCTCCGGGCTGGCCTGGGGCAGCCTCGGGGGCCCTGCTTTCCTCCTTCCCCAGGATGGTGGGGGGGGGGGGGTTCCTGGCCTGAGAACTCACCGCTGACCCACGTCCACCAGGCACCGTGGCTCACCTGACCCGCTCCCAGGGCATAGAGGCACCCCTCCCCTGAGGTTTCTATTCCCAACCACCCTCTGCCCACTTTGCAAAAGGAAAGGCCATTAAAAGTATCAGTACCCAGACGGGTGCCAGCGCCTTCCCTGGAAACAGAAACACTTTCACAGTCAGTGTCTGAATCAGCAGGCTGCTAAAATATTTAACGCCGGGGCGACTTAACAGGCCCTGTGCAGAAAGGGGAGGCCGAGGGGCCGTTGGCTGGGGCTGCTGCCCCCGCACACCCACGGGAAGCCTCCCCTACCTGCCACTTTCTCAGGATGAGGACGATGTAGAGACACAAAAGCAAGACCCACCTCTGCCCTGAGCCCATTTCTGCTCCCTCACGGGTGTGGCCAGTGGGGCTGGGTGGGCAGGGAGGGTTCTAGGTTAAGTGCCACTGTTAGCCTCGGTTACCTGAGGCCCCCTCATCAGGCTGGGGCATGAGTCACACTGGCCAAGCCGAGACCTCTGGCTGGCCCAGCGGCAAACCTCCTTGGCTCAGGGGCTGGAGACGCGTTCTGCTGATCAGTGTTGCCGGGCGGTTGCGTGTGGCTATGCCCGAGTCTCCACTCTGCAGACAGGGCCGCCTGGCTTTCCCACTTGCAGAGCCCAGGGCAGCAAGAAGGAAACTAACGCTCACTCACCACCACCAGGCGCCCCGCCACCGGGCAGGGCTTCACACACAGAACCTCGCGGAATCCACACCGGCTCTCATGGTGACAACCTCTTCCGTGTACAGGAAGAAAGTATGTCTTAAAGTTGGGCCGCCCCACCCAGAAGCCACTAGCCCCACTTGGCTCCTCCCAGCTTCAATTTTCAGTAAGCAAAGTTGAGTACAATTCACCGTTTGGTTCCTCAGTGGCCCTGAACCACGTTGCCCTGAAACTGACCCTCGATTTTCAGGTGACCTCATTCCAGGTGCTCAGTAGCCACCTGTGGCTAGCGTCCGCCATCCCGGACAGCGGAGACAGAGGACCCTTCCATCATTGTAGAAAGTTCTTGTGGACAGCGCCGACGTAGAGAGGAACTTCTCCCAGACTCCACCTGGCCACTAAGTGAACGATTCGGGATCTAAGCTCACGCATAGAAAAGTTTCCAGAAAAGAGGTTCTGGTCCCAGCTTTGGGTCTCATTAGCTCTCTGACCTTGAGCAAGCCGTGTCATCTGTTGGAGACTCCACTTCCTCCTCTGCAACAGGCGTCTACAAACAGCACCTACTGAGGGTTGAGCTGTCAGAGAAAGAAGGTGCTGGACGCGAAGGTACTTTGGCCCAGAGGGAGGAATAAGTGACAGGAGACTCATACTGAGTTCTTGTTTGGGGTCAGACACTCCAAACAGAGTGAGTGGCTCATGCAATCCTAACAATGAGGGGAGTGCTATGTGCTCCTGTGTTACAAGGGAGTGAACAGGTTCAGAGGATGCCGCCCCCAAGGTCAGAGAGCTAGAACTTGAGCTGGACCTTGAGGTCTGTCCACTTTGAGGCCTGTGCTTGTCCATGCTAGAACAGAGAGAACTCTTCTCTCCCAGACCTAGAAGCAGATTTTGGGGGTGGCTGGCATTGCCGGGAAACACAGCCCCCCTCCCCTGGGAAAGGGTCCTTGGCTCAGTTCAGGCATGGGGGGGTGGGGGGGATGTGCCATCAGAGGCCAGCAGGGCCCAGAATCTGGTACCAGCACTCTGCCAGTTAGCTTCTTCTCCCTTCCCTGTTTTGAGCCCTCGGGTTCCCTTCCAGCAACAATCAGCCAGAGTCTACAATGTCCATTTCTTGGGCCGCCTGAGCGGCTCTGTCAGTTAAGCGTCCAACTCTTGATTGCGGCTCAGGTCGTGATCTCACGGTTTGTGAGATCGAGCCCCGAGCCAGGCTCTGCGCTGACAGCATGGAGCCTGCTTGGGATTATCTGTCTCCCTTTCTCTCTGCTCCTTCCCTGATCCTGCTTTCTCATTCTCTCTCTCTCTCTCTCTCTCTCTCTCTCATTCTGTCAAAATAAATAAACATAAAAAAAAATAATAAATAAATAAATAAATAAACATAAGAAAAAATAAATAAAATATCCGTTTCTCCATCCCTGCGGCATCCAGGTCCGTGCAGTGGGGCTTCTGCCCATGGCAGTAATGAGAGGTTCCAGGAAGAGCAGCCAGGCCAGTGTGGACACATTCATTTGGAAAATCACCGCCCAGCCCCGACATTGACCCTGGTTTTTCAAGTGGCGGTGAGCGGCTCTTCCCCGTCTTGGGTCCAGGTGCTGCATGACAGAGGCCACCCGGCAGAGGGGCTCAGAAACCCAGAACAGCCAGAGGCCGAGGCAGCAGAGCCAGCCTGCTGTGGCCGAGGAGGCTCCCCTGTGGGCGCCCCACAAGCCGGCTTTCCGAAGCAACCTGGCGTTTCTCCAAAGCTTCACCTCCAGGAAGATGCATTTTAATTACGGAACACAAAGGCTTCACAATAGAAAGGCTACATTTTAAAAGGTCCTGTGACTTTTATATGTGATGGCTCACAACGTCATTTGTAGAGTCCTCAGATCCTATGGACTTTTGAACCACGCACCAAGCCCCCCGTGAGCCAAGTGGTGTCAGATACGATAGACGTGGAGGGTGTAGACAGGCCGGACAGCTGGAAACGACTCTTCTCCAGCGTCAGACTCCCCGGGGCCGTCACTATCGCACATATTGTGGAATTCCACACAGCGTGTCACTATTCCACGAAATGCGACCGTGGTCACATTTTCCTTTTGCTTAATTGCCGGGATGCTTTTGAATAAATACATAGAAAATTATAATCGCGGTTCCCGTTTTCATTACCATTATTTATTTATTATGTGGTATCTTACCATATACGAGGCGTCATACCAGATGCTTTAGAAACATTCTTTTTTTTTTTTTTAAGACACGTTCTAATTTTATCCTAACTCCAACCCTAACAGAAAAGTGTTTTTTGGGTTGTTCCCCCTTCCCCCCCCATTTGATAGGTATGAGAAGATCGAAAAGCTAAGCAGTGCATCCAAGGCCACACGGCCAGTAAGAGGCCGCTGGGATGTGAACGGGCGTGTCTCACGCTACTGTCTCCTGTTTGGGAAGAGCGTAGCTCCAAGTAAAAGGAGTACCAGAGCAAGTCTGTAACAGCCCGACCCTTCTCAAAAGGAAGTTTAAAATAATAGAACCAAAGTAACACAAACCCGAACCCAGAAGGATCTCAGCAGAGAGAGGGATCTGTTGTCCTGGCTTTATCTCCTAAGAGAACTATGCTCGAATTCTTTTTTTCTCTCTCTCTCTCTCTTCCTTAATTTACACAGCTGCAGCCATCCTCAAAACCTTATTCTTAAACTCGAAAACACGGTGTCACAGCTGGTAATTTTAGAAGGAGGAGGAGGAGAGAGAAGGAAGAAAGGGAGACCAAGTGGGAAGCAAGGGTGGGAGGAAGGGTAAAAACCAGCTCCAAGCCCACGGTCAGGCCAGCTAGGACTTCCTCGGCACAATGCCAGCGGTCTCCCTCCCGTCCCCCTCTTGACCTCCCTCAACTTTTCAACCCGACTGCCCTTCGCCGGCTAGCCTAGGTTTGCTCTAGGACCCTGAGCATCTGGGAATCATTTAATTCTCTCAACATACACTAATAATTGGAAATGATAGCTTTCCAACTGTTTCCCCCAAATGGAAAAGAAAAAGACCCTTGTAAATAAATATTCAGCAAAAAGCAAGCTTGGTGATATCCAAGATGTTTTTGGATTTAGTTTCCCGAGCTGGATAGAGTTGGATTTAGTTTTCCAGAACTACATACCTGGCCATCAGCGGTATGTCATCAAAATGCCAGATTCTAGATTTTCCAGCCACGAGGAAGAGAGTCAGATGTGTACAAAGTTGAAATCAAATTGAAGCACCTTGTGTAGAGTAATCTAAAGGTGAAGTGAGGCTGTCTGTGGGTGCCACACTCTCGCACAGGCAGAGACCACACAAGGGTAGGAATCAACTCCTGCTTCTCAGAACCGGGTGCCCACGGACCCCTCAGGCGTGGGGTGATGGCAAAGCCACAGGACCCCACAGGCGTGGGGTGATGGCAAACCCAAAGCACACCCACCAGCAGTGCCCATATGGCTTCAAAATGTGGGAAATAAACCAATAACCATACCTGTGCTCCTGACATCTACATAGGTATGGGGTTGGGGTATCAAACCATCCTGTCACGGAGCCAGAAAAGAGACATTTCTAAGACACTGAACCTGATCATGGTATCGCTCTTTTCAAGTCTACAAAACCTTCAAAATTCAATCAATTCAACAGAAGCACGTCACCCGATGACCAACGAGAGAGTAGAAAATTTGGTTTTGATTTGCCTCGCTCTTACCGTAGCAACTCGAAACGGTAGATTTTTTAAATTGGAATACAATACAACATGGTACACGGTGAAAGATACTCATAAGGTTTGGCAATCACACACAGTCCCCAAAACATCCAAGTTGAAGCAGATCCCTGTGGGCTACACACTAGGGGTGAGAAAGAGTTCACTCTGTTCAGGCATGAAGATATTTTAGCAGACAAAGAATCCAGTACTAGAAAAGAAAGATAGCCAGGTTGGAACGTCCACTTTAGGAGAACAGTCTGCATGGGAAGAAACGGGGGCCGTTCAGTTCACTGCACGAGGAAAGGCCACCCCACAGAGAAAGGTAACAGGGAACCTGACAGCCACTGAGCACCAGAATGTACCAGTATGTCACTGGAATCTGTGATTTCAGCCCTCACAGCAACTCCACGAGGCAGGCACCGTTGTCCTCCCCATTCTACAGGTGGGAAAAGCGAGTTTATGTACGTAACTAAGGGGCAGAGCTGGGGTGTGAATCTGGGGCCCCTGCTCCAAACTTGATCACCACCCCAGCTCCCGGTAGCGTCTGCTGTAGTGTGGCCAGCCCACTTGCCCCAGACTGCCACTGAATGTCACCTTTGCGTGCCACACCTGCTATGCCCAGGGTGTGCGCCCCCTGGCCTTGGTGGAACTTTCTCTGAGGCCTGCCCAGATCCACAGCACGGCTCCCTGGTGGCAAAAGGATTCACCAGAGGCACTGAGACTCCTCCTCAAGGCAAAGAAGTGTTTCTAACGTTTGTATTAAAATTGTAGGAATGGGGGCGGGGCAGGTGGCTTAGTCGATTGAGCGTCTGACTCTTGATTTCGGCTCAGGTCGTGATCTCGCAGTTTGTGGGTTCAAGCCCCACGGGAGGCTCTGCCCTGTCGGTGCAGAACCTACTTGGGACTCTCTCTCCCTCTCTCTGCCCTTTCCCTACACACACACACTCTCTCTCTGTTTCTCAAAAGGAATACATCACCTTTTAAAAAACCTCGTAGGAACGAGGTTGCTGGGCAGAGAGATGTGGGCGTTTGGGGTCCCCGTGGGAATTTTTGGACTTCTGGATCATTGTCGACAGGTGTCAGAGCTCTGGGAGGGGCTGTGGGCTGTGTCCAGTAGGACAGCATGTGGCCGTTGAACGCTTGGAATGTGGCTGGTCCAAATTGGGTGTTGTGGCACTAAAATACACACCAGCTTTCAAAGACTTAGTATGAAAACGAGAATGCAGACCATCAAATTAATCATCTTTGTATCAATCACATGTGAAAATGATAATATTTGTGATATATTGGGTTAAGCAAGCTATATTATTGAAACCCATGGTACCTGGTTCTTTTTAGTTTTGGATGCGGCTAGTAGCAAATTTAAGATTACATCTGTGGCCTGTGTCCTATTTCTGTTGGAAAGAGCTGGTCTCTATCTTCCAGAGACCTCTGATGGTCCTGCTAAGCTTAAGCTGGAATCTGTCATAAACTATTTGCTCAGATGTTGTTGTTCCCGATTCCCGGTGGGGGCGGGGGGGGGGGGGCGCGAGGTCACCCCACCTGGCAGGATGGAGGTGAGGGCTCATCAGAATTCTTTCTGGAAACCCTCAGCCAATGAAAGAGGGATAGGCCTTTTCCCCAAGAACCCAAAGTACAGGAAAACCAGCCCTCCTCCTCATTTCCTTCAAGGACAAGGACAAGGCAGGCTCTGGAGCCAAATGATCTAAACAGAAATAGACTGTGAGCCACACATGTAAGCCAAGAATGCAAAGGCCACGTATGTAATTTTAAAAGTTTTGGTAGCCACATTAGAAATAGGAAAAAGAAATACATGAAAGAAAATTTAATAATAATAACCCAATACATCAAAAATATTATTATTTTAATATATATCAACATAAAAATCATTAATGATGTATTTTGGTTTTTTTTCACATGAAACTTTCAACATCCGGTATGTATTTTAATTTTTTTAATGTTTATTTATTTTTGAGAAAGAGAGAGAGGGAGAGAGAGTGCACGAGCAGGGAAGAGGCAGGCAGAGAGAGGGAGACAACGAATCCAAAGCAGGCTCTAGGCTCTGAGCTGTCAGCACAGAGCCTGATGCGGGGCTCGAACTCACGGACTGTGAGATCATGACCTGCACTGAAGTCGGATGCTTAACCGACTGAGCCACTCAGGTGCCCCCACCAGTTTGTATTTTACACTCACAGCACATCACCATTCACATGTGACAAACGGCTGTCAAATCAAATGCTATACCTCTAAGAGATTCTAAAAGTCTACCACCTGTCAGACCCTCCATCAGAGCAAAGGGAACAGAAACACTGTTCTCACCTAAATGTCATTGCTCAATAAACTGTGATAGAGTCATACAACTTCAGCCACTAAGATACGTTCGCAGCGTTTTGATGGCAGGGGCAAAACACTACAAAATGTTGAAAAAGAAAAAACAGGGGATAAAAATACACAAAATAAGGGGCACCTGGGTGGCTCAGCCAATTAAGTGTCTGGCTTTGGTTCCGGTCATGATCTCACGGTTTGAGAGTTCGAGCCCCTCGTCGGGTTCTGTGCTGACAGCCCTGAGCCTGGAGCCTACTTTGGATTCTGTGTCTCCCTCTGTCTCTCTCTCTCTCTTCCCCTCCCCGGCTCACACTCTGTCTCTCTGTCTCTCTCTCTCAAAAATAAATAAACATTTAAAAAAATACACAAACTAATAAGTAACAGTGATCTTTAAGGGGTGTGGTTGTGGAGCTTTCTCTTATTCTTTATGCTTTTCTAATATTAATTTAGAAACTATGATTTTAAATGTTTCAATGATTATAACAACGAACCATAAATATTTCTTGAGCTACCATATGTCTGGCCCTAAGTTCTCCAAGAAGGTGATAAAACCTCCAGAGACATGGAGAAGGGTGCTAATATATCATTTGTGGGGAGGGAGAGGATTTTCCTAGTTAGATATTTCTTCTACACTTTAACTGGGAGTGTCAAACATACACACAGGCAAGGACTGGGGCGGGGTGGGGGGTTACGTGCTACGTCAGCAGCAGAGACAAGTGCCCAGTGCAGATGACACTTGCATCTGCCCAGGGCAGCACGTGCCTGCTTCTCGCCGGCCCAGCGTTCCTAAGAGGTGCCCTTGTGGGGCAGGGAAGGCAGCTGGGTGTCGGCAGAAGTGCTCAGACTCGAAAAACAGGTGATTGTGCATTCTTTCCGCATGTGCGAAATATGAATCAAATCATTTATAAAATGCCTGCAGCTGTTTGGGAGGACACGCTGGGCTGCCACAGGTACTAATTTAAAGTCCACCCTGCTACACACACACACACACACACACACACGCACACACACACACACACACACACACAGAGCACCAGAACAGCCAAACGTCCCAGGATGGTCACATTTCCCCGGAAGGGTGAAACTTCTCAGCAGTAGGTTTTCTACAACCACAGGTGGCATTTCACGGAGGAAAGAGCCAGCAGGGGCATGTCCCACAAGTGTGAGGGTCCAG
The DNA here is from genome assembly GCF_046562875.1 of Panthera onca. Classification (NCBI taxonomy): domain Eukaryota; kingdom Metazoa; phylum Chordata; class Mammalia; order Carnivora; family Felidae; genus Panthera; species Panthera onca. Next base: position 9,914,640 of record NC_138349.1, read on the forward strand.
GATTCACAGTGACACCTGTCATTTGCCCCCTAATCTCGAGATCTCTATGGAGTATGACTGGGGTTGGTGAGTAGACATTCCTGCCTCCGAGATTAAATCAGCGTTGAACCCATCTGCCTCAAAAGGCAATAAGCCAGATGAATGGTTGTCTAGGGCTGGGGTTGGGGGGTGGCGTGTGATGTCTAAGGGGTGCAGGGTTTCTTTGGGGGGGGGATGACAATGTTCTAAGATTGACTGTTGTGATGGTTGCACAACTCTGAATTAGCTAAAAGCCACCGAATTGCACAGTTCAAATGAGCGAATGTGCATTACATCTCAATAAAGCTGTTGTTGTTGTTTTTAAGGTACTAAACTCAGATGTGAAATTCACTCCATCCTGTTCATAACAATGCAGCCCTCAGTCATCTTGGGCACTGTTTCACCTGTATAAAGAATGGGAAAGGCTGTTTGCTTCTTTCTTATAGAAGGACTCGTGTGTCAGCAGATCTCTCCCCTGCAAAACACCCAATGTGTCTGCCAAAGCAAGGCCTCTTGGTTCTCCAAAGGCTGATACCTTTTTACTGACCTTTCTGCTCCTCCCACACTTCTGGCCTCGTCTGAAACGACGTTGCCCGGGACGTTTGGAGCCTCCTTCTCGGGAACTGAGAGTAAGGTGGATGGATCGGGCCTGGGGCTCTTTCTGGGATAAGGTAGAGAAAGCAATCGATGGTAAGAAGGGTATCTGTCTCCACATCCTACTGAAAAAGCCCATTTCCCAATTAAAGCTGTAAGTGGTACTACCCCCAAATCCTAGACAAAAATCACCTTCCGGCAAGTCAACGGCTTGGAGATGCCTTGGGATCATTTGGGCCTCTCTGTATAAATAAATCCAGATTCAAAACCAAATGTATCTGGGCTCCAGGAAAACATATGATTGACTCCAACCTCTGATCCAAGAGCGTGCTGGTAGCCAGTAAACATTTCACACTCTTCAGACAGTTTTCGTTAAGCGAACGGAAGGTCACGTACCGGGAACGGGACACTGGGAACAAACAGCTCCCTGCTTCCACCATTTTGCTCACATTTTTGAAAATCGCTGCACGTCCAGAGGTGGCAAGCGAGTAAACTTAAACAGTTGAGTATGGACAACTTAGCTTTTTAAAAAAACCACCCGTCTGTTTCACTGACTCTTAAAAACCCGGGGTGGGAATCGCTCCTGAAGCTGGCCCCACGTTCCCCTGGGAGTTTGTCCTCGTCTGTACCTTTCAGCGTGGAGCGCTCCCGGGGCCTGGTTTTGCAGCTGCGGGTCCCGAGGTCCCTCAGGCTCTGGAGGTGAGGAGACTTGTAGCTTCCCGCCCCCAGCAGGGATGGGGGGCTCAGGGCCCGGCCACTCCTCAGCCTGCTGGTGCACAGACGGGCTGTCCGGGCTGTCCTCCGTGCCCGGGGCCCCAACAGAGCAGCCCGGGGCCCCGCCAGTTCCTGGCAGCGCTGGCCCAGGAGCAGCACCCGAGAGCATCCTTGGAGCACCTGTCTCGGGCGGGTCACCAGACACACGTGCCCTGGTCTCAGAGTGACGTGCTGTGCTCAGAGTGACGTCACCCTCTGCTTCCCCAGCAGCTCCTGCCACCGTGCTGGGCTCCAGGGGAGTGGCTGATGCTTCTCCAGCCTGTGGCTTTGGGGCATTTTGCGTTTCTGAGATCCTGGCACCACCCCCAAGCGCGTCGGGGGGCCAGGGTGCGCCGATGGCCTCGGCCACAATCTCCCCACGGGGAGAAGACGCTCCCAGGGCACAGGTGAACACGGGCATGCCACTTGGACCCCCTGTGTGAGCAAAGCCCCAGGCACCGTCATCCTCTCCGGGCTGACTGTCGCCAGTGGCCGCTTCCTGGTGGTACACTCCAGGAGGAATTCTGTCGTCTGGAGCTGAGGCCCCTCCTCCGTGGCTCTGGGGAACCACCTGGAAGTCAGCAGCCTTTTCCACGGGTGTGTGCGGTACGGCTCCCGGAGAGGAGAGACCCGAAGCTAATTCCCTCTGGGCGCCCCCCTGCTGTGAGTGGGCCTGGCCCCCAAACCCCAGCTCAGCCTCCCCAGCCCCCTCTAGCTTCTCACTGTGCTCCACCATCTGTGGGACACCAGCCATTTCCTTCCCCACGCTGGCACCGGACAGGTTCTGCTCTGCGGCTGGTGCCTCCAGACCCCGCAGCTTTCCTGGAACGGGGTCCTGGGGGACCAGGCGGGAGACCTCAGCCTCCGTAGGCAGCTCTTGTTTCTTTTCCCTTGTGCCCACCCCGAGTCCAGCAGGAAGGGCGGGGAGAGGGGCGATGACCGCTCCTTGAGTCCCGTCTGGAGGCCTCTCTGGGCGTGGCCCTGCGAGGTCCTCACCCCGCACACTCCCCTGGGCTCCTGCCTTTTCTCCCGCTGCACTCTGGGGCCGATCGGCGGTCAGGGCTCTGAGCACAGACTTCTCAAAGATCTTGGTGATGTGCTCCCTGAAGTCAGGGAGCCCAGCGATCATGCCGGTCTGCCTGGAGCTTGCGTCCACGCCACCCGACGCGCCCCTCCTTGGATCCTTGGAAGGTTCTACCATCCTCTCCCTGCTGTCCTCCGTCTCCCTTGCATCACCTGCCACGCTTCCCTCACTGGCAGGGCGCGCTGGCATCTCCCCGGGCTTGGTGCCTGCGCCGGGCGCTCTTGCCCCCTCCTCCCCTGTCACCTGCTTACTCTCGGTCAGAAGCGGCATCCTGTCCAGGTAGGGGACGGAGCCCGCAGGTCCCTCAATGTTTCCGGCTTTGGGGCTTCCACTGCTGGCTTGCACCGCAGAGATTTCGCCACCCGCTCCTGGTTGTGAGAGCGAGGCCAGCAAGCCGGCAGAAATCTTCCTGGGGGTAGCATCCTCCAAGGCAAGTGGAGACTCTTCTACGGCACAAGGTTCTGCCCCCTTCCCAGCAGCACCATCAATATCCAGGTAGGGAGTGCCAGGCACAGCCTCTTCTGGTGGCCCCGGTGGCAGGGGTTTCTTTGGGCTGCGGACAGCCTGGGCTGCAGAAATATCCACCTTGCTCCCGGGAATGGCACCCAGCTCTCTGGCTGCAAGCAAGGCATCCCGGGAGCTGGCCGAAAGCTGTTCTGCTCGGCAGGGCTCACCGAGGGCAAAGGTAGAGGCTTCCTTCCCAGGGGAGGCACGCTGCTCAGTCTGAAGGCAGCCGCCCCACACAGCAGCTTCCACTGGCCCCTCCAGAGCCTGCTGGACCCCCAGGTCTCCCTCCTCAGCCTGCCCACCGGCCTCAGCAGCCCCACCATCAGCACCTTGATCCTGAGCCGCGGGGAACCTTCCAAGAAGCCGTTGGGCCTCTGCATCCGAGGTTATGGGGAGCTCCATTCCCTTCGGTGGGGCCGGCGCTGGTTGCTGCCTGCCCGCCCGGGTTTCACCATTCGCCTCTCTGTCCGGGGCATCCCGGGTGGGTGTGACGCCAAGGGCGGCCGGCAGCCCGCGAGCTGCATCCAGGAGAGCTACTGAGTCAGGCCAACAAGGTGGGGTCCCCGCTGTGTTCCCACTTGCCTGCTCCGTCTCACCCAACCCCCGGAGCGGGGGCTGAGCGTCCGCGGCTTCTGAAGCTCCTGCATCACTGAGACATGCTTCTTCATGCTGACTGCTGGCTTTCAACACACCCGCCGGCTCCTGCTGGGACTTGTTCAGCCCCTGCTCGGCACAGCAATTCTCCCTTCCGCTCAAGAGACCCGCAGGAGGGGAGTCCTTCAAGGTGTCTGCCGCAGGAGGCGAGTCCCCGGCGGGCAGACTGCCACCGCATGCTTCCTCTTGCTCACCCTGCCCTAGCATCAGTCCCGTTGGTGCTGATGACTCTGGCTGCTCGGTCGCAGGACTTTCTGGAACCGTGTCCCTGGGGGCTGAACTTGGAGCATCGCACAGACCGTCTTTGGGGAGCGCACGTTGAAGCTCTGATCCGGAAGCCTGCTCCTCTGTTCCATTCGGAGGCAAGCACGCATCCTCCGGAGGCCCCGCAGGTATTTGAGGAGCATCTGAGCCCACGTTCCTAAAACCTAGACCCCCTGGGTAAGTCTCCTTCTCACGTTCACCGTGCTGGGGCTTCTCCCTGAGCATGTCAAAGATGGATGCTTCTGGGTCTGATTGCAAGGGCTGGAGAGGGGTCTCAGAAGATACCGAGGGCCCCTCAGAAGCAGCTCCTTGTATCTGGGGGTCCCCCAGGCAGGGCGGCTCTCCCTGCCGACCTTGCTCCAGGCTGAGCATCGCGAGCCCAGAGTCCACTGCCAAATTCTCCCCCTCGGGGGGTGGCCCATCAGCATGGACTTCCTGACCAGCTGCCTCACGCCCCAGCCCACAAGGCTGGCCCGGGGATGTCAGCAAAGCCTCCCCGTCACAGCTGCCGGGCCTCGGCGCAGATGGGGGGCTCCTCATCTTTGTCTCCAAAGTGCTCTCCGCCTCCTGGGCTTTGGGGTTGACCTCTGCAGCAGGAGCTGACAGGAAATCTGATTTCTCAGATTCTAAAGCAGGAAGATAGTCCATTCTTTCCAACCCCCCCACGTCCTGAAGGGTGTCGGGACACTGGGTCTGCAACCCTGGCCCCTCCCAGACGGCTTCTTCGGGAAGAATGTGTTCACCAGTTCCGTCCGGCCCAGGGGGCAGGAGGAGATCCTTCTCAGGGAGCTTGCGCAGGGAGCCAGAGGCACGGACCGCGCGGGCTTCTCCCATCATCCCACAGGCCGCCGAGCTCCTAGCTGCATCTTTTGATGGAGAGCCAGGCCTGTCGGGGTGCCCAGGACCCTCCTTCTTGAGGGGCTGTGCTGAGTCCGTGCCGGAATGCGCTCTGCTCTCCACGTCACGGCTTAGCTTTGAAACCTCGTCTCTTTCTACCTCTGGGTCGGGCTTGCGGCGGAAGGCCCCGGGTTGCTCTCCCCATGGGTTCTCAAGATCTCTACCGTCCAGTGGCTGTGTGACTTCTTCCTGTCCCCTAGAGTTGGCCCCAGGTGGTCTGCTCTCCTCCTCAGCCACTGCTGGGCTTTCAGGGGTCATGGCTTCATCCTTTGGCCCCAGTGACTTTCTGGCACTCTCATCTGATGCACTGGGTGGGGCGGGGGGCGGTACCCCTTGTTGGACTTCATGGTCCCTCGTTGAGAGCTCTCCCCTGTCCTCCGGGGGCACAGGGTCAGGACCCTCTCCAGGGCTCCCTTCTAGACCTTCTCCCTCATTTCTGAGATCTGATGTGTGCTTCTCCCGTCCCGTCAACCCTGCGTCTGCCAGCCCTTCGGCCAGATCTGTTAGAACTGGCATCGCAGCCCCGGAAACCATCTCTCTGGTCGACCAGCCAGGCTCTTCTGCGGCAGCCGAGGCCCCGGCAGCGGGCTGCAAAGCGGAGACTGAAGGTGGATGTGCATCCTCCGTCGGGGCCTGTGGGGAAGGCTCGGCGCTCACAAGCGAAGCCCCTGCGGGTCGGTTGCCTGCAGCAGCACAGACAGCTGTACTGGGATCGCCTCCCTGCCCCGCTGTCTCCAAGTGTCCCCGAGCACCGCTGGCATCCACAGTCTCCTTCCGAGAGCCCCCGGGCCCGGGCGCCAGCACAGGACTCGGTGAATCCCAGGGCAGCTCCGGGTGCTCCAGATGTGCTCCCTTTTGCTGCTGGCAGCTTTCCCAGGAATTGGTGTCAGCCTCTGGGGCAGCCCCTGAGTTGTTCCCAGTGGGACGGCAGGCCCCGAGGAGTCCCGAGTCATCAGCTAAAGCCTGAGGCAGTGCCTCCACTTGGCAGGTTTCTCTGTCTAAGGCTCTGGGCGCCGGATCTTGTGGAGTCGGGGTCTCGGGCTTTGTGGGGGGCTCTTCCAGGCCAGCTGAGCTCTCCCCGTCTGGTTGAGCTGCAGCTGGGGCCTTCGGGGCCGCTGGTATGGAAGCCGCCCCCTGCCTGGACTCTGCGAGGGGAAGGCCACCTGCGACCTCTTTGCCTTGGGACTCGGAGCTGCCAGGCTGGCCATCTTCTCCACAAAGCTGTCCCTTCATCAGCTCTTGAGGAGGTGCTGGTGAAATTGCTGGCAACTGGTCAGTGCTCCCGGAGGAAGATAATTTACGTCCCTCTTCCTTCAGATCTCTCCCTCTGCCCTGGGCACTGGGGACGATGGCACCCACATTGCACTGAGTAGAACCGTCCCCTTCAGGGACAAACACTGTTGGGACATCCCCATGGGCATTTGGGGAAGGTTCCTTCCTGGGGTGTTGAATTAGGGGCCAGTCTTCAGGTGCTGCTCCGGGGCTTGGCAGGCAACCTTCCGGGGGGCCCTCGGCAATGGGCGTGGAGGCTGGGGGGCACTCAAACTCCCAGGGCACTGGTGGCCAGAGCAGTGGAGAACCTTCTGGGCCTCTGGCTTCCTGTGGGCATTTGCTCGGCTCTGTCACTTCTGGGGACAGGAAGCACGGATCCAGGCTGGCAGCACCTTCAGAAGTGGGACAGGAGCTTCGGAGCCCAGCACTGCCAACAATGAAAACATTTGATGTTTCATTCATTCTCATGGATGTGAGGCCAGAGCCACATCACAAGCAAAATCACCCCCACCCCCACCTTTTCTCCCACTAAAGACCACAAAGCACACCATCCCCGTGCAGCTCACTCCTCGCCATGAAGAGACCTCGCTCCCCAGTCCTCCCCCTCCCATAACCATCACACAAGCCTTCGCTTTCTCCAAAAATCAATTCGGGGGCATCACACACATGCAGCTTGGAGCTTTCCGTGTTGCTCGGCTGTGAATAGGGAAATATGAAAACAAAATCCCGGTAGTCCAAAACGCAGGAGAATGAAAGTTTTTAATATGTATAAACCATAATCGAGGGTTTGAACCAGTTCCATGTAACTTACAAGGTCGGTCCTAAGTACATATGTGAACCCTTAGATGTTCAGGAAAAAGGCACAAGTGGGCAAAGCCATGCTTTGATACAAAGAAGTATTCTTGGGTCACCTGGGTGGCTCAGTCGGTGAAGCCTCTGACTCTTGAATTTGGCTCAGGTCATGATCTCATGGTCTGTGAGTTCAAGCCCTGAGTCGGGCTCCATGCTGACAGCACAGAGCCCGCTTTTGGGATTCTCAATCTCTCCCTCTCTCTCTGCCCCTCTCCCCCACTTGCACTCTAAATAAATAAATACATACATAAATACATAAACTTAAAAAAAGAGAGATAAAGGGTTATTCTTGATAAAGGTTGACTTGATTCTTCTTAAAAAAAATTTTTTTTTAATGTTTATTTATTTTTGAGAGAGACAGAGACAGAACGCCAGTGGGTTAGGGGCAGAGAGAGAGCGAGACACAGAATCTGAAACAGGCTCCAGGCTCCGAGCTGTCAGCACAGAGCCCGACGCGGGGCTCGAACTCATGAGCTGTGAGATCATGACCTGAGCCAAAGTCGGATGCTCAACCGACTGAGCCACCCAGGCGCCCCCAAAAAGTTGACTCGATTCTTAAATTCAACATGCGGTACTGTGAGGGGCATAATCCAAACATCAATTCTGCTTAGGTCTGCAGTTTCTGCCTGTGACCTATATATAAAACTAAAAGCTGAATTACCTTCATACCCATATCTGTCCTAACTTGAACTTACTTTGCTGGACAGCATGTGAACCCTGCAGGCAACTTGGGGGAACGTGGCTCAGAATGATGGATTTGCTGTAGGTATCCAGCTATCAGGTTACTGTAAATTAGTTCATCACCTGCCATATCTGGACTGGGCTTTTCAATTCTACGTGGTTTTTATTAAGCACATTTAAAAATTTTTGTTAAATAATACATGGCCAATACAAAATTTTGAAAATGTAGGAAAAATGTCTCCCACATGCTTGCCACTTGGAGTGTTCTGGCGAATTTCCTTTTCTTCCTACACAAGTTTTTAAGGGATGCGGTTTTGTTATTCTGACATAGCTGTGATTCTATGTACTTGTTATGATCACATACCTTTCACTGCCAAGAGAAATTGCTCAAGACAAAATTAATAGAAGTATGGTTTTTCCAGGGCTTTTACCATGTTTTTAAAAATTATTATAGGGAGAAAGATCTAGGGAAGGGCCTTGTGTTATATACATACACATTCATGTATTCATACACCCACAGGGCTTTGCTTTTTTTTTTAATGTTTATTTTATTTTATTGAGAGAGAGAGAGAGAGAGAGAAAGAGAGAGTAAATGCATGTGAGCCGGGGAGGGGAAGAGAGAGAGGGGGACAGAGGATCTGAAGTGGGCTCTGTGCTGACAGCAGAGAGCCTGACATGGGGCTCGAACTCACGAACTGCGAGATCATGACCTGAGCCGAAGTCAGAGGCTCTGAGCCACCCAGGCGCCCCTCACACACCCACAGTGTTTTGAATGTGACCAGAGGAAAGATTCTAATCTACATGCTCACTTCCAAAATTCCAGCTTTGCAATGCAAGGCAATGCATATACATTCATTTATCAGGGACGCACACAGTGGCAAGGTGGAAAACATTCCTGTTAAAATTTAGAAATTGCAATGTGTCCTAAAATTTAGAAATTGCAAAATCCATATATTGGGGCCCTAACCCCCAAGGTGACTGTATTTGGGGATAGGGTCACTAAGGTTAAATAAAGTCACACGAGCTGAGTCCTAATCCAACATGGGTGGTGTTCTTATCAGAAAAGGAAGAGAGGGGGGCGCCTGGGTGGCGCAGTCGGTTAAGCGTCCGACTTCAGCCAGGTCACGATCTCACGGTCCGTGAGTTCGAGCCCCGCGTCAGGCTCTGGGCTGATGGCTCAGAGCCTGGAGCCTGTTTCCGATTCTGCGTCTCCCTCTCTCTCTGTCCCTCCCCCGTTCATGCTCTGTCTCTCTCTGTCCCAAAAAAATAAAATAAACGTTGAAAAAAAAAAAAAAAAAAAAAAAAAGAAAAGGAAGAGACACCAGGAGTACGTCACACAGACAAGAGGCCACGAGAGGACACAGCCAGGAGCCACCGTCTGCGGGCCGAGAAGAAAGGTCTCATCTGAAACCACCACCCCTACCCTTGCAATTCCAGCTCCTAGAACAGTGAGAAAATAAATTTCTTCTGCCAAAGCCCCTCAATCTGTGGCACTGTAAGCCGACCAATACAACAGGCATACGGGTATTTATCGTACTATCCTTGCCACATTTTGAGGCTTCCAATTTTCCCAGCTGAGAAGTTGGGGACATAATGTACGCTGCCCCCAGGAATAAAAACTTCTCCAAAAGGGAGCCTGAATGTTTGTGTCCCCCCAGTTCATGTGTCGAAACCTGATCCCCAAGGTGATGGTATTGGGAGGTGGGGCCTTTGGGAGGTGACTTGGTCCTGATTCTGGAGCCCCCATGAATGGGATTAGTGGCCTTATGAACGAGTCCCCGGAGAGCTCCCTTGTCCCTTCTGTCTTGTGAGGACGCAGTGAAAAAACGTCCATCTGTGAACCAGGAAGCAGGCTCTCAGCAGACAGAATCTGCTGGCACCTTGATGTTGGATATCCTGCCTCCAGAACTGTGATCAACCAATACCTGTTGTTTACGCCCCTAGTCTCTTTCCCTGACTCTATCCCAGCCTCTCCCCAGGCCCCTCACCTATGAAATGTGCTTGACATCTTCGAAGGGGGTATGTATACACCATCACAGCACCACTAATCCTTATTTAATGCCTGTTCCCACACATATAACACAGGAATGATGTGCTGAAAATATTTAAGATGGGCCCAAGAAAGAGTTGGCTACTGTCTCAACGAGATTCATGTTTTCAGACCCCTTCAGGACTGACAAGGGCAAAAAGAGAAAACTCAGGGGGTGAGTTATCCAGACCCCTGTAATCCTCAGCTGGTCACACGGACAGCTGCACCCAGAAAGCCCTGGCCCAGCGTTGACTCTGTCTACCTCAGGAAGCACCAGGCTCGGAGGGCTCACAAGCCACAGGGCTGTTGGCTCATGGATTGTTCTGGAACCAACAACTCTGCACTCCCCATCTGGCCAGCTTCCTTTTAACGAGCACTTTGCATTTTGTGTCCCACCCACAAACGAGGGGTCTCACCATTTAGAAGTTAATGAGATCAGTGATGTGTAATTTGGAAATGAAGCACTCCTCCATACGTCCGATTGATCCAGAAGCACAGAACACAGACCCCCCCCCCCCCCCCACTGGTAATGACACAAATAAAACCACTTCCTTGTCCCCGCCTCTGACAGGAGCTGCCAGCTTAGAGGGAGTGTGTGGCTTCCCTTCAGGTGGACTGAGGGACAAGATGATAGATGCACTCAACTTGGGCACCTTGAAAACCTGTGAGTCTCAGACAACCACCAGGAGCAAATTCCCACGGCGCGTGGGACACACGACTCCCCCGCCTCCCTCCTCTAATAAAAGCCCTGCTTGGGTTATTTAGCATAAGCTAAGCACCAGCAATTTCTTTGATTATCCATCTGAAGCAATTTTTAAAACCAGATTAAAGCCACTTGTCAGAAGCAGATTTGCCCAAGGGCAGGAAAAATTCTGAGAACCGATCTGTGAGGGCGCTTCAGTAACTGAAGGTTACATAATGTCCTTTTATGCTTCAAGATTGTATCAGCATGTGTGGGACGGCCATCCAGCTCAGAATCCAAAGGCCGGCTCTTGAGGGCTGGGCAGCGTAGACCTCTCAATGGGGGCTTTGCAGCCTGAAGGGGGTGCTGCCGTTGAGTGCAAGTTGCAGGATGAGGCCTGATGCAGTCCCCTTGGTGCAGACTAGAGGCCCCCAGCACAATAAACGGAGAAGCGTGGGCTAAGAGGTGATTTCCTGCAGCAAAATACGGAGCAGACAACAGAGGTGCAGAAAAGGCCGTCCCCACTACCCTGGCTGGAGACAATCACATCCAGATGGGCTCCTAAATACACAGTTCTGAAGACATACGCTTGAGCCACCCGGGAATGTTCAGAGAAGGAGGCCGTTTGAGAAAAAACAAGAGTGGCCCCTGAACTACCAGGGTTGAAGGGAACCAGCAAAACCATAAAGCATCACTGTCACGATGGAGAGTTGGCCACATACTGAGCATTTATCAAGGCCAGGCCCACGCTAAGCCCTTTTCAGTTATGACTGTGTTTAATGCACTCAGTAGCCCCGCAGAATGGATAGCCCTTACTGCCCACATGTAGAAATATTCCCAGAGAGGTTTAAGACTGGACTCAGGGTCTCGGAGCTCCTGATGCGAAGCAAGATCCAAGCCCCGCACCGCCTGGCTCCAGGGCCCTGACACCTCCTGCTTCCCTGTGCTTGCTGGCCTCACCTCTTCTGCACGGGCACTGCTTCTCCCATTCACTCTGGCTGCATTATTCTGTCTTCCAGTCTGCAGCCAGAGTGATGGCTTAGAAATAAAAGCCTGATCCCATCAGCCTCGTGGGAAGACTCTCCGATGGCTTCATTTTGCAATCAGCTGTGACCCCAGCCTGCCTTTCCTGTCTCATCCCACTCGGAGCTCCCCGTCCGTGCATCTGCCTGGAGCCCAGAGCCCAGAGCCCTCCTACTCTTCCCCAGCAGGTCTCAGTTCCACTCATCACTTGTCAACAAAGCCTTCCTGACCTCTGGGATCAGATCTTCTTTCACAGGCCCACCTAGTGATGGCTGTAGTCACAGTTGCCATCCACATGGATTGATGACCATTCCCTCCACTGGAGGATAATGAAGACTGAGTCTTTTCTCTTTTCAATATTGTATCCTCAGTATGTAGTGTATAGCAAACATTGAATATATGAATGTATGAGTAGATGGATGGGTGATTGGATGAATGCTTGGGCGGATGGAACATTGGGTGGATAGATGGTTGGGTAGATGGATGGGTGATTGGTAGATGGACGGTTGGATGGATGGATGGATAAATGAATGATTGGTGGATGGATGGTTGGTAGATGGATGATTGGGTAGGTGGATGGTTGGGTAAATGGATGGGTGAGTGAATGGATGGTTGAGTGGATGGACAGTTGGGTAGGTGGATGGGTAGATGGGCAGATACAAATAAACCCAAAACAAGGATTCTAAATATACAGAAATGCTCCCAAATCACAGTTGTTTGACTTGAACGTTAGGAATGCTCTTTTCTTCCAGGCAACCCTAGCATTCTAGTAACCTGTTTAGTCCAAACACTTCATTTTACAGATGAGGGAAATGAGGCTCAGAAAAGGCAACACACTTTTGTTTAAATGCTTCTTCCAAAGAAGTGAGGTTAAGGCCCTACGCACACTGGTGGGTCTGATGAACTAGGGGGTGTGCTGCAAGAAATTTGTTACTAATTATAAAGTACAGAAGTCTGTGAATGATTTGTTATTTTCATAAATTAGTGTAATTTCCCCACATCACATCATCACTGTTACTCACCGCATTCCAATGTTCTTTCTAGAAAAGAAAAGCGAGGAGTAAAGAGAGATCCTGTGAGTTCGACTGCAGCCCCTGGGAACCACCAATCCTAATACACTATCCCCAGTCGTGGCAGCTGGGGTGGTGATGAGGGGGCCCGGGGCTGGGGATGGTCCTCGGCTGTGTGCGTTCCTGCCTCGGCCCACCAATTTGGTGTTTTTCTGACACAGCTGAGCCCTCAGAGAAGTATGACACTTCTGCCCTATTCTCCCTTAGCGTAATCTCTCGGGAGGAGGTGAGACTCCTCTGCTTGGTGACTTGGAGAAAGCAGCCCCCATAGGTACCCTTCTCCTCCCCCAGCTGCCTGCCATGTGACAACCTCTCTGGGGCTGGCCCTCCCCAGCCTTTGTGGCTCCCTGCACTTGTATACAGCCTGGCACTGGGTGTGGAGGGTTAGTTCAGGGGGCAGTATTGGGAGCAGCCATTCTGACTTGCTTCCCTGATTCCCCTCCTCCATGGTAAGACCCCCTTACTCTCCGGAACAGTGCAGACACTCTCACCGGGCTCTGTGGTAGGAACCCCCCCTCCGCCTGCCTCCATGGAGGGACCCCTCCCTGGGATGCATATGCTCCCTTTTCTATTCTCCTAAAGCCTGTGTGCAGACTCTCTCTCAGTACCTACACGCTGTCCTATTTGTTTGCTCACTTATTTTCCTGCTGGGTATGACCTCCTGGAGGCTAAAGGGAAGTCATCTCATTTGTTTTTATATCTCGGTCTAGCACCCGTACATACTCTGCTGAATGAATCGTGGAATGATGGAATGAGTATATAAATGAGGAATAATTTTTTTCACTGACATAAAAACCTGCTTACTTGGGTTAACTCCCAAGTTATAGAGATGGATCCCTATTCCAGGGAGTTTGGGAAAGGATTTCTGTTCTAAGTGATTTGTGCAGAGGAAAGAATTCTCAGGTTAATAAAGAGAGGGAAATTGTCAAGTCCCAACAACCAAACATGGCTGGAACATGGCTGAGTCAGTTAAGCATCTGGCTCTTGACTTTGGCGCAGGTCATGATCTCACATGTTCATGAGTTTGAGCCTTGCATCAGGCTCTGCACCGGCAGCATGGAGCCTGCTTGGGCTTCTCTCTCTCTCTCTTTCTCTCTCTCTCTCTATTTTCCTCTCTCCTTCTCTCTCTGCCCCTTCACTGCTCATGCAAGCACTCTCTCTCTTTCTCAAAATAAGTAAACTTCAAAAAACAAAACAAACAAAAAAACAATTAAACATGGTATTTCGTGGAGAAAACTACCCCCTCGGAAAATTCTTTGCAATTCCAGCAGATTAAGTCCAATCTACACACACGATCTTAACTTGTCCAAACAGTGCTTCCTGCACAGAGGCCTAGGAGCCCACTGACCTTAGCAGCCTTGTCAGACTCAGCTTTGTATTTTTAATCCAGTTTTAACTCTTTCTTATGCTCATTCTGTGATAGAAAAAACAAAGACCACAATGCTTGAGCAGCCCATGAAACAGGTGGAAGGAAAATATTGTTAGGTTCTAAAGAGTTATGGGGGAGAAGGTGTGTGTGTGAGGGCGTGTTTTCCTTACTATTTCATCTGCACTCTGCCACGTGAACTTTTACATGACTTCAAGGTCATGGTCAGTGTCAGTCTGCTTGTGGGAATCCATCATTCGGCATAGCATAGGGAGGAAACCCGGCAACTGAATTCCAAGGAAAATTCAAAAATGATCTTCTAACCAATTTTTTCAGCATCTTTCTCGTAGCATCCAAAAGACAGTGGAATGACCCAATTTTGTGCTTCCCAGACTGATTGCTGGAAGGGCTGACGGATTGTTACACACATGAGCTCACCATCGCTGGCACAAACCCATGTCTCTGTGTGTCATTCACATCTATCGTTGTCCTTCCAATGCATCTAGATAAGTCATGATCAGACCCCAATTCACTGAAATGCGTTTCCGACATAATAATTCGTTCTGATTGTTCAGACATTTCCTAATGTTCAAATCCCAAAAATAAAATTACTATCCCATTAGAGAGGATATCTTTTTTATTCATAATAGAGAAAGGTCTTTGAGACTTTAATAAGCCCAGATCAAGGAATTTGGTGGAATATTTGGTAGGAATATTTTCTTAATTTTAATTTAAATCCTACTAATTATCCACGGGAAAATGCAAGCAACTGTTTTGTTTGTGTGCTTGGATCATGGGGGTATTTTTATTTTGTTGCTTTTTTTTTTGGGGGGGGGGGGCAGGAAGGCAGCCAGGGTGTTTATTTTGTTTTGACATCAAGAAACAACACATAGTGGTAAACATATTTTTGCTAACATTCCTTCTTGATAAGACTTCTAAAGTGTATTAAAATCATTTTCCTGCCTTTGTCAACACAAGAAAAGTACAAAACATTGGAATCTTCCCTTGATGATTGAAAAATCTTTCAGAGAATTTGGGGCATTCCCTGAACAAAAAGATGTTATCGATGTCACCATGTGAGGCTGAACCCATGTGTACTGAGCTAAAAACTGTGAAGAAGGGTTTTTTTTTTCTAGAACATGTCCCAGTCACCAGCCTATTTTGTTGAGATTTGCCTCTCTATAATTCCACCGGCCTAAATGTGTGTGGGGTGGGGGGAGTTGATGAGTCAACATCACCAGAGACCAAGCCAGTTCCATGTTGAAGACATAAAAACCATCCCAGGCTCCTTCCCAACATTAACACAGCTGCGGTGATGATTTGGGAAGATTAACTCCTGTCAAGGTTGGCATTTGAGGCCACAAACAGAAAAGAGATTACAAGTGTATGCAAAATAAGCTGCTCTTGAAAAGGAAAGAAAAACAACTCTTGCCCATGGTATCCTCTCTCTTATTATTCTTTTTCTTCTGGAAACATCTCCCTACCACTCCCAAAATAAATGCCAGGTGTTTTGCTGCACTTCCATTTAAAACTAGAGAAAGAAACTTGATACAGTGACTTTTTGGTCTTTTCAGAGAGCTTGGGTTGGAAAGTGTCATACAAAGAATTATTAACAACAACAGGGGGTTGGACTAATGGGGGTTTGGCCGCTAGAGGAGACATGGGCGACAGAGGCCTGTGATCCCCAGAGATGGAAAGCAACAGAGTAAGTGCTCCTCTTACCCCAGCTAAGTCCTGAAGGATGTGGCCCAGGGAGTCCATCGGTCTCTTGGGCTTGATGAGACGGAGCTGGGCATCTGAGTGCCAGAGAAAAGAAGCTTGGACAAAGAGAGAACTCTGGGGATATCCAAGTGCTGATTAGCATGTATATGTATATGAACCTGACACTAGGTTCAGACCATCAGGAAGGTTTATGGGGAAGAATCCTTAAAGCTAACACAGGGCTGGGAAAATCTCCTGTTCCCACCAGCCACGGTGGAAGACCCCATAATTCATGGGACGTCTGTTAAAGCACTAAGAAGGTCTTGCCTCAGTAGTGGAAAAAATGAATCCTGGGCTAAACACTGCTCTGATCCCATCTAATGAAGCCCTAAAAAGATTAGGCTGTTCCAAATAACTTAACTGCATCCCAGAGCAAAGTTCAGGAATATTTATAAGAATACAAAAATATCCAGGATCCAAAAGCATAAGGCCCCACAGTATCTGGAATGCAAAGAAGCAGGAAAATATGACCCACAATGAAAATAAAACTCAGTTAATCAAAACCAACCCAGAAATTATGCAGATGATAGAATTAGTACACAAGGACTTAAAAAAATTTTTTTTTAAGTTTATTTATTTATTTTGAGAGAGAGAGAGAAAATATGAGTCAGGAAGGGGCAGATAGAGGGGGAGAGAGAGAGAATCCCAAGCAGGCTCCACACTGTCATCACGGAGCCTGAAGCGGGGCTCGAACCCTGGAACCATGAGATCATGACCTGAGCTGAAGGCAGATGATGAACCGAGACACCCACGTGCCCCCCCCCTTAAAAAAATGTTTTTCTAAGTTTACTTACACAAGGACTTTTTAAAAAGTATTATAACTGTGTTCCATATGTTCAGGAGGCTAGAGGGAAGATTGAGCATGTTAAGTACAGATGTGGAAGACATAAAAAAGATCCCAATTAGGGGCACCTGACTGGCTCAGTCAGTGGAGCATGTGACTCTTGATCTCGGGGTTGTGAGTTTGAGCCCCATGTTGGATGTAGGGATTACTTAAAACTAAAATCTTAAAAAAAAAATCCCAATCAAGTGTGTCAAGAAGAAAACTCTAATATCTAAAATGAAAAACATAGTGGGTGGGATTAGTAACAGATTAGTCCTTACAGAGAAAAAGACTAGTGAACTCGAAGACAGAGCAGTAGAAAGACTCCAAAATGAAACACGCAGAGAAAAAGACAAGAATTTTTAAAAACAGAGCATCAGTGAGTTGTGAGACAATTCAAGCAGCCAAATATGTATTTAATTAGAGTCCCCAAAGGAGGGAGGGAGATTTTTAAAAACTATTTGAAGAAATAATGGCTGCAAAACTTACCAAAAATGATGTAAACTATAAACCCATAGATAAGAATCTAACTCTCAGCACAAGAAGCAAGAAGGAACTTACACCAAAGTATATCATAACCAAATTGCTTAAAACCAGTAAAAACATAAAAAAATATTAAGAGCAGCCAGAGAAGGAAAGACAGAAGAACAAAAGAAAGGATGGCAGGAGTTTTTGTTGGAAACCACGCATGCTAGAGTGCAGGGGGGCAATCAATTTCAAGTAGTAAAAGAGAAAAGAACTGTCGATCAAGAACTCTTTGCTTAGCAAAAACAGCTTCCTGAAACATGGGTGAAATGAAGGTTTTTTTTTTTTTTTCAGACATTTAAAAGTCAAGAGAATTAAGTACCAGCAGACCTATCTTTCAAAAACTGTTGAAGGAAGTCCCACAAACCAAAAGAAAATAATACCAGATGGCCATCGGTACCTACACAAAAGAATAAGTAACAACAGGAATGGTGACTCTGCAGGCAAATATAAGTTCTTTTTTCCTCATTATTTAAATCTCCTTTAAGAGATAGTTGGCTATGTCAAGCAAAAATAACATGTGTCGTGGGATTTGAAACATACATAGAAATAAAATATATGACAACAAAACACAAAGGCCCAAAGGGGAGAAATAAAAATATATTGTTGTAAGACTCTACTAAATGTACATGAAATGGTGTAATAACACTTGAAATGCATCACTTCAAAGATGTATAGTATAGATCCTAAAGCAACCACCTACATAACACAAATAGTTATGGCTAATAAGTTAAAAGGGAAATAAAATAGAATCATTAAAATAATGACTTTTTTCAAAAGAAGCCAAAAAGTAGGGTAAAAAGCACAGAAAAGAGATGGAGAAAACAAATAAGACTGTAGATTTAAACCAACCATATCGATAATCACATTAAATGTAAATGTAATAAACACTTCTGTTAAAAGGCAGTAATATTCAGAGTGGATGGCAAAAAAAAGACCCAACTATATGCTGTCTACAGAAAAAGCATTTCACACTTTGCTTAAAAATACAAATAGAGTAAAAGTAAGAGAATGAAAGGCAGGGGGAAACTATACTGTGAAAATGTTAATGAAAACAAAGCTGCTGTGTCTGTATTATATCAGAAAAACAGATTTTGGAGCAAGGAATATTACCAGGCATAAGGAAGATCATCCTAATGATAAAAGGTTCAATTCATCAATAGGACATAAACATTCTAAAAGTCTATTTAATAACAGGGGAGCCTAGGTAGCTCACTCCATTAAGCGTCTGACTCTTGATTTTGGTTCAGGTCATGATCTCATGGTTTGTGAGATCAAGCCCCATGATGGGCTCTGTGCTGAAAGCCTGCTTGGGATTCTCTCTCTCCCTCTCTTTCCACTCTCCCACCACATTCTCTTTCTCTCAAAATAAATAAATAAACATTTTTTAAGTTTATTTAATAATAGAGCTTCAAAATACACAAAGCAAAACATGATCAAAAAAAAAAAAAAAAAAAAAGAAAGAAATGGCCAAATCCCCGGTTATAAAGTGATATATATAAAGTGATATATAAAGAAATATATATACTTATATATATTTCTCAATAATTGATTGAACAAGGGGCGCCTGGGTGGCTCAGTCAGTTAAGCGTCTTTAGCTCAGGTCATGATCTCACTGCTCGTGGGTTCGAGCCCCGTGTTGGGCTCTGTGCTGACAGCTAGGAGCCTGGAGCCTGCCTCAGATTCTGTCTCTGTCTCTCTGCCCCTTTCCTGCTTGTGCTCTCTCATTCTCTTTCTCTCAAATATAAAATAAAACATAAAAAAAATTAAAAAAAATAATTGATTAAACAAGTAGATAGAAAATCAGCACAGATATAAAAGACTAGAGCAACACTATCAACCAACTTGACCCAATTGCTAAACACTACCCATTAGTGGCAGAATTATATTCTTTTCAAGTACAAATGGTACATTTAGAAGATAGACTATATTCTACCCATTTTAAAAAGTCTCAATAAATTTAAAAAGATTCAAATTATCCAAAGCATATCATCTGGCTAGAGTGGAATTAAATTATAAATTAATAACAGAAAGATATCTGGAAAGTCCCCAACTATTTGGATATTAAATAATACACTTCTAATAGCCCATGAGTCAAGGAAGAAATTAAAAGGAAAATTAGAAAGTATTTGAACCAATACTTGAACCAAATGAAAATTAGAACACACATGGGGCACCTGGGTGGCTCAGCTGGTTAAGCATCTGACTCTTGGTTTCAGCTCAGGTCATGATCTCACGGTCGTGAGATTGAGTCCCACGTCAGGCTCTGCACTCTCAGCATAGAGCCTGCTTGGGATTCTCTCTGCCCCTCTCTTTCTGCCCCTCCTTATGCGCTCTCTCTCTCTCAAAATAAATAAACTTAAAAAAAAACATATATATATGATTAGAGTTAGGGTTAGAGTTAGGGTTAGGGTTATATATATATGGATATATATTGGATATATAAATATATATAAATATATATATATATATATATATATATATATATATATATATATTTTTTTTTTTTTTTTAAGAAGCCAGACACCAAAGTATAAATGATGTTTAATCCCCCTTTATATGATGTTCAAGACCTGGCAGAAGTCAGAATGGTTGTTATTCTTGGGCACTGTATTGACTGGGAGGGGACATGAGAGAATGTCCTGGGGTGACGGGAATGATTTAGATCTAGGGGAGGCTTGATTACACGTGAGTGTAAACATTCATCAAGCTCTCAGCTTCATACTTTTACAGAATGTATTTTATACCAATAAACACACACACACACACACACACACACACACACACACACACACAACAACTATGGAGACAGTAAAATGATCAATGGTTACCAGGGGTTGGTAGGGGTGGGAGGGAGGAATGAAAAGGTGCAGCACAGGAAACTTTTTAAGGCAGTAAAACTATTCTGTAAGATACTGCAATGAATACCTGTATGATATTGTGTTATGGATTTGCCAAATCCATAGACTGTACGGAGCAGAGCTTGATATAAACTGTAGATCTTAGTTAATAATGTATCAATATTGGTTCATTAGCTGTAACAAATATACCACACTAATGCAAAATGTTAATAATAAGGCAAACTGTATAGGAGGAAGGGGGGTATATAAGAATTCTCTGTAGGGCTCAATTTTTCTATAAACCTGAAACTGCTCTAAAACATAGTCTATTAATTATTTAAGTATATAGTATATAAATACCTGTATTAGTATATTGTTTAAATATTTAAGTATATTATGCATAATATATGTGTATGTTGTGTTAATATGTATGTTAACATATTTTAAAATTATATATGTGTGTCAATATATTATTTAAATATATTACATAAATACTATTGTTTAAATAGATTACATAATTATTGTTTAAATAGATTACATAAATATTTATATCAATAAATATATTGTTTGAAGATATTTAAATATTTAAATACATGAAAATATATACGCACATACACACACAGCCACCACAATCAATAAAGAATGAGGAAAATGTGAAAAGCTTGAGGGAAGCACTAATATTTTAAGAGCAATTGTCTATAGATGGTGAGTGCATTGGTGATTTTTTTTCCCCCTCACTTGTCACTTTTCTCTATTTTCCAAATTGTTGCAATGCATGGGAGATGATCTCAGGATGGAAAAATACTCCTCCTCTCCTCTTTTTAAATGCCCTGTTGAAACCGGATGAGCAGAAAGCAGACACACACCTAATTCAGCGCGTGACCTTCTTTCTCAGCCTGTATCTCAAGTCAGGAGCTCACTACCCCCCCCCCCCCCCCACCCCTCTGTGTTTACTTCCTGCCAGAGTTAAATAATGAGTCAGAAGCAGGACTGGGGACTGGCTGGGCGGAGGCTGCCCCCGGCCCTGACACACCCAGCCTTGGCAGGAGCTTGGGAGTAGATCTGGGACTTTGCAGAAGTTTGTTTGCAAGGAGGAGATTACTACTGCCTAGGAAACACGGGGCACGGTCATGAAGAGCTGGCCCAGCCCCTGCTCATCAAACAGATCTTTTTCATTTTTCTTTTTTCTGGGTCTGCGAATGGACCTTGTTTATAGGGAAATTAAATTGAAGGACAGACCCGGGTTTCCTTCTAATTATGGAGACCACAACACAAATGTTTTCAGACCCCCCGGGAGAGCTCAGCAATAATGGGTCTGAGCCCTGGCTTCCAGAGGCACCAGACCGAGCTGGACTGTGGTCCCAACCACGCCACATTTTGTCTGTGTGGGGACGAGTTTCTTAACCTCTCCGAGCCTCGATTTCCTCGTGGCCTTCCGGTCATCTGCGTGCGTCCATTCTGAGCGGCGGGTGAGGTGTGTGTTTGGGCCCTGGGTCCCCTGCCCTGCATGCAGGTGACTCAGTGGCAAGGCACAAGGGGACATTCTGGCCTGTCATTTCAAGCCCACCCTTTCATGTTTCAAACCATTTTTCTACCCTTCTCTAAGCTGCTGCTACCCAAACACCAAGGATTTTTGTTCTAAGTCTATAGTTGAAAAAGTCAAGGGGTTGAGCTTAATGAATCTGCTACATCTTCTGTTTCCCAGACTTAAAGAAGTTCTGGAGTTCTCTATTGAAGAGCCTAGTAAGTCTGGGGGCGCCTGTGTGGCTCAGTCAGTTAAGCATCTGACTTCGGCTCAGGTCATGATCTCACGGTTCATGAGTTCGAGCCCGCGTCGGGCTCTGTGCTGACAGCTCAGAGCCTGGATCCTGCTTTGGATTCTGTGTCTCCCTGTCTCTCTGCCCCTGTCCAGTTTGCACTCTCTCTCTCTCAAAAATAAACATTAAAAAGGATATATTTTTTTAAAGAGCCCAGTAAGTCCAGTCTTTCCTAAAGTCTGTTTCCTATAGATCCATAATAATTACAGCGTTCCCTCTGCCTGGAACCATCTTCTTTCCCCACAAATCCCTATTTCTATTTGGTTTCAAAGACTCAGCAGCAAGGGTGCTCCCTCTGGAGGACTCTCTCCCTTCCCTCAGCAGAGCCGGGGCCCTCTCTCCCACCCCGGTGCTCCCACAGAGCCTGCCTGTAGCATTTAGCTCTTCTAGAATGCTTTGTTTACATGCCTCTCTCTACAACTGGACCAATACGTCCCGTTGGTCTCTTCCCCCTCTGGCCTCCAGCTCAGAGCTCGGCCTGTGGTGAGCTGCGGACCCACGTTCGCTAAATGGAATACGGAATCTTCTCCCCATCTCCCAAAAAGGATGAGGTCTGTTCAGGTGTTTAAGGGGCTGGGGGTACAGCAGGAAGTGGGCTATCCCTGAAGTACCAAAGAGAGCCCTGCTTTTCTCCCAAAGATGGAGGTCTATCCTGGGTGGCCCCGTGAGACGGGGACTGTGACAGCTCACTTTTTGGCCAGCTTCACCCAATACTGGACACTGGGTCTGCGACTGTGGAACTCGGCGGAATATACCCGATGGGCCACTTCTTCACTTCTCAGCAAAGGGTGCTCATCGCCCAATTGCTGAAGCCAAAGTTAAAGGAACCTTCCTCGACTGTTCCCTCCCTCCTTCCAAATCCAGTCCATCAACAGGTCCTGTCTCTCAGCTCCCGAATACCCAAAATATCAGAGCCGTGTCTGTTTCGCCATTTTCACTGTAATCACCTCAGTCCCGCTATGCTCAGGATCCTCCCCAGAGGGGTGAACATTGACTCTCGGGAGGGGAAAACATCTTAGATATTACAGTGCAATTACAAGGTCATAGCTGGTCCAATACGGAATCCGAAGACCACAATACATATACAATGTACCTAATGGAGAGTTCTTGGGGAGGAGAAGGCAATTAGGAACAAACTGTCTAGGAAGGTTCCTGTAGCAGGACAGAGGGAGATAATGAAACCATGATTGTGACCCCTGCCTCCTTCGAGGCACGCTGGATCCTGCCAGGGTCCTGAGTATTTCAGAACTCCCCCGCTCATGCTTCCTCCTCTGACCTCCCGGCCTCCAGTCTGGCCCCCTTGCATTCTCCACACAGCAGTCAGAGAGGTTCTATTAAAACATGAATCAGGGGTGCCTGAGTGGCTCAGTTGGTTAAGCGTCTGAGTCTTGATCTCAGCCCAGGTCATGATCTCACAGTTTGTGGGGTCCAGCCCAGAGTCAGGCTCTGCATTGACAACACAGAGCCTACTTGGGATTCTCTCTCTCTCTCTCTCTCTCTCTCTCTCTCTCTCTTCCCCTTCCCTGCTTGTGCTTTCTCCCTCTAAGTAAATAAATAAACATTAAAAAAAAAAAAATCCATTCATGTCACCTACATCTAGATCTCTTACCATGGCCTTCAGGCCCTAGTCTGGCCAACCTGGACCCTGTCCTCCTCCCCACCTCTTCCTACCTCGTCAGCCTCCTTCTGTTTCTCTAACAAACCAAATTCATTTGCCCCTTACGTCCTTTCCACTGCCTGTCCCTTGACCTGGATCTTCCTCTGCCTGCCTTTTTTTTTTTTTAAGTTTATTTATTTTTGAGAGAGAGAGAGAGAGAGCACGTGCATGTGTGAGCGATTGGGGGAGAGGCAGAGAGAGAGAGGAGAGAGGGAGTCCCAAGCAAGTTCCTCACTGTCAGCACGGAGCCTTACACGTCAGGCTCAGTCCCACGAACCATGAGATCGTGACCTTAGTCAAAATCAAAGAGTCGGACACTCAACTGACTGAGCCCCCCAGGTGCCCCCCATGCCTGGCCTCCTTTTTGCCTTTCCAGACTCAGTTCATACATCACCTCCTTCTCTGAGCATCTAATCCAGAGTATCAAACTGTAGGGTTCTCAACGTCAGGTGCATCAAACCTTGGGGGGCATCAGAATCACCTGGAGGCCGGGTGAAACACAGATCCCTGGGCCCCACCTCTAGAGTTTGATTCAGAGAGTCTGACCTAAGACTGAATTTCTGTCGGTTTGCAGGGGATGTTGAGCCTGCCAATCTGGACTTCACTTTGAGAACCACGACTGAATCTGAACTAGCCACTCCCTGTCTGTGGCCGTCTACCCCAGCGCCCCATTTGGTGCCTTTTAGAGCCCTGATAGTACCTGAAAGTGTCTGTCTTCCTTTTGTTTCCTTGTTTAATGTCCGACTTCCTCACTACAACCTACTTACCCAGTGGGGCAGAGAGACTCCAGGGCTCTGGCTGACAGCTGTGTCCCCACCACCTAGCACAGAATCGGGCCCAGAACGGTGGCGCCCAATAGATATTTGTGGGAGGAAAAAAATAGAAGAGGGGAGAGGGCAGAGGCTTAATGTACACGAATTATCCCCAAATTCTGTGCCATAACTTGAAAGTTTACAGAAGCACAAGCAAGTTGGTATTGTTATTGGCCTGAGGGTAGCACCTTGGGCCGTGTGCTAAGACTTTGTCATAAAGATCACATGGGTGTCTTATTAAAAACAGATTGTTGGGCCTCACCCCAAATCTACTGTATCAGACTCTTCATGGGAGAGGTCAGGAAATGGGGTATTTTTAATACTTATAAGTTGGACCTGGCAATAGATGAGTATTTCAGAAATTCCCCCACTCATGAGAATCACCTAGGATGCTTATTAAACACAGATTCCTGGGGCATGTGGGTGGTTCAGTCGGTTAAGCGTCTGGCTTCAGCTCAGGTCATGATCTCGTGGTTCGTGAGTTTGAGCCCCGCATTGGACTCTGTGCTGACTGTGCAGAACCTGCTTGGGATTCTCTCTCTCTCTCTCTCTCTCTCTCTCTCTCTCTCTGCCCCTCCCCTACTTGTGCTCTTATCTCTCTCAAAAGAAATAAATAAGCTTAAACACACACACACACACACACACACACCCCAAAAAACCCACAGAGTCCTAAGTTCCACATGTAGCGATTTGATTCAGAAGGACTAGGGTGGCTCTAGGAATTTATATATTTTACAAACACCCAGGTAAACCTTATGATCTGGGGAGACTGGGAAATACCACCCCAGATGATTTCATTTACTATCCTTCACCCCCACCCTGACCTTGTCCTATGCTCTTAGGTACAGTTTTAAAGTCATGAAAATAAGAGCAGTGGAATGAACTACCCCGCCTGAGGCTAACGTGTGAACCACCATGAGGACAGTATAGAATTGGGGGGCCACAATGCTCCATTAAACTATCACCCCTCTCCACACCAGGGGCCAGCTTAAGTAAAAGCCAGGGTTCCCAGGAGACTCCTATGGTCTTTCTTTCAATGTGTCCAGAATTGTTCATAATTTCCCTATAGTAGGTATCCCTGTAGACATCCTTGGCTCTGATGGTGGGTCCTTCTTTTGGGTTCTTGTTCCAGAACCTTAGCAGGTTCCAGAAACCTTCTTTGTCTCCACTTCCTCTGCCCACACCCAGGCAGTCACCAGGTTCTGTGGGTTCTGCCTTGGGATGGTTTCCTGGGGACCATTCCGCCGCTACAGGGACCTCCCTTATGTCCTTCCAGCCTCCCCCTCCAGCGCACCAGTCCAAGCCCCTAAATTCATCCTCTGAACTCTGTCCTCACATGCATAAATCTTTATTTAAATATAAACAAACAAACCACAAAGCCCTCCTCCAGCTTCCTGTTACTTGCAGGATAAGATCTCAACCCCTCACCTGACCTCCATATTCTCCTCCATCTGACCTCACTCCTTCTGCCTTGTTTTTAGTGAACACTCACCCTCTCCGTCAGGGCTCATGTCCTACTCAGCCACAAAGAGACCCAATTCAGGAATTCTGCCCCACCTGGGATGGCCTCTAGAGCTGTCCCCTTTAGTTCACCCCCCACCCCTGCCAGGAGACTCTCCTTGTCCACCCCAGCCCTCAGAGAAGCCTTCTTCTCCTGAACCCCAACAGCACTGAGCCTATGGCATCACACAGCTCCAGGGAATAATGCAGTGGTTCTCAAGTGTGGACCTTGGACCAACCAGCAGCATCAGCATCACTTGGGGACCGGTTAGAAACGCTCATCCTTAGGCCTTGGGCCACACCTACTGAATCAGAATCTCTGGAAAAGAAACCCAGCGATCTATGTTTTAACCAGCCTGGCAGGGTGATCCTGAGGCCTGCTCACGTTTGAGAACCAGCGGATAATGGTTAAGACTCCTGACTCTTGAGGGGCACCTGGGTGGCTCAGTCAGTTAAGCGTCCAAGTCCAGCTCAGGTCATGATCTCGGGCTCTGTGAGTTCGAGACCCGCGTCGGGCTGTCAGGCTCTGTGCTGACAGCTCGGAGCCTGGAGCCTGCTTGGGATTCTGTGTCTCCCTCTCTCTCTCTGCCCCCCACCCCCCACTCTGTCTCTCAAAAATAAATAAACATTAAAAAAAAATTTTTTTTTTAAAGACTCTAGGCTGTTGAGTTTCTAGCCCCTCTTCTTCAGTGACAAAGGTGCCAGAAACTCACTTAGGACTCGCTTAGGGCCTCTGCCTGAGAAACGTCAGTCAGCTCTGAACTACTCCCTGTGACCCTCCTTGGAAGCGTGAGCAGGTAGGATGCGAGAGGACAGGAAACAGCTACTACTCAGCAGTTTTTCCTACAAGACAGTCATTTCCTCTGGTGCAACCTCATAGCTCTACTCTCTGGGGAGAAGTTGTATGGTAAGATTCATTGTGTTTTGAGTGTTTAAAAAGAGAGGGGTGCCATCCCAGGCTGGTGGTACCCAAGGAGCGAAAGGAAGGCTCGTGAGACGGTAGGCAGTGGACCCCGAACTGGGCGCAGGCACCCAGGGCAGCCATGCTCGAGGGTGGACGTTGCTGAGCAGTAAGAGGGGCACCCCGGCTTTGTCCTAGGAGCGCGGGCTCATCCTCCCTCAGGAGGCAGGGACTTGGGCAGCGATGGGCACAAGGGAGGTGCCTCCCAGCTTCTACAGGGCTCTGAGCAAAGCGGGGCGAAGTTGCAACAGCGACACCACGTGGCGATGGGAACGCAAGGCGGATGAATTGACGTGCCTCAGTCGGATGAAAAACTTTACCCCTTCGGGGATGTAGGAGCCCCATCCTTGTGTCATTCAGAGGGAGGAAGACCCTTAAGGCAGAAACAATGGACTTTCTACTACTAAATCGTAGATGACATAGGGCTCCAAGCCTCAGTTTCCCCATCTGTAGAGTGGAGAGAACGCTGTGTGGAGGGACGTTAGGCAATATTAACATATGCCTTTCCCCCTACATTCTTCCCTTGTCTCCAGGTCCAGTGGGAACCACCGCGAGCCTTTCTGTGTTTTCTCTCTGGAGTTTTTCCAATGAGAAAACACAGTATGAGGCCAATGGTTTCTTCGGTCTTTTGTAAAAACCTATCATCTTGCCTGTGAAGAGAAAATGCCGATTGTCCAATGTGGCAAAGGGAGAGATAAATGCATTGGAGCAAAACAAGAGAGCAGAGGAAAGTCTTAGAAAGTGAGGAATGTCTGAGAGTCCCTCCCTGCTCCCTGACTGTGTCCTCCCGGCCTCACCAAAGACTCCCCAGTGCCAAGAGCATCATGTAAGCAGCGCACTCCTAGGGCCTGAGGGACAGCGTGGCCCGGATCACGGGCACCACGGTGGTGAGGGGACAGACGACGGCCCAACAGAGCAGGTGGCGAGGGGGGCCTTGCAAGGACGGCTGACGCGGGCATGCCCACCAGCCTGGCAGAGTAAGGACTCGGAATCGGAAATGAATTGATTTAAAGAAAATTAAAGTTCACTTTGTGCGCACAGAGCGTCTGGCGTGGCGTTGGGTGCCCATCCGCAAAATGAACACAAAACACGGTTATTAGCATCATCGTGGATGCCGAGGGCTGTGTGTGCCACCAGACCAGTACCCACGGAGCCAGCTCTTGCCCTCTCTTCCTACGAATGGCCTGACTCCAGGAGCCCACGCCCCTCTTGATGGTTTGTGGGTTAGTCCAGAGCCCTGCACCCCAGACATTCACGTGTTTGTGGAGGAGAATCTATGTTTCTAATTGTGAACAGGAAGTGGCTTCTTTGGGCTTGCTCTTAGAAGGCACCTCCTTTATGCTCATGACAATAAGAACAAAGGGAGAAATAATAATGGACTAAAGCTGAGGAACAAGAAACAAAAGCCTTTTGAGCTGCTGTTACTCTTCAGTGTAGCTGAGACCCAGGCCCCAGATATTTCCCAAGCCTCTCTCAGATCCCAGGACCTCACAAAGAAGGGGAGGGGAGAGCCGGATCTTGGATCTCCGCCTACAGAGATTTCCCCTGCATAGAAGTCCAGAAAAGATGGGTCTCTCCATTAGCTTCATGATCACCCAGAGCCAATTTAGACAGGTCATCTGGTCTCATTAGAGTCAAATATTAAAATCTCCGTCCAGTAATCCTGATACAAAGTTCATGAAAACGAAATAGCCATGGGGGTCGAGGAGGCAAAGGAGGCCTCCCTTTTGCAGAAAACGGGGGTCAGAGGTGCCGTTCAAGGCATATTCTGTGATTCCCTCTGCAAAAAAGAACACTCTGCGCCACCATTTCCCTAAAGAAATCTGATGTTCAGGCCAAGAAGTTCAAAGTGGTTCGTCTGGAAACCCCATAGCCAGAGCCCTCCCTCCCCCCCGAAAGTAATACCAGTCAGGCGTGGAAATTCCTGCCACCAGGGGTCGCTCTTACTCACCCATGACCCTCCATAGTTTAAGGCTTAAACTCTTTGGTAAAAAGACACCACAAAGCATTCATGACCTCAGATTTCATTGTCTACTGCCTGTGATGGGGAAGAAGGGGTGTCTACCTTTCAATTGTTCATTTTTGTTCCTTGGAGCTCCTGTTGATTTATTTCTTCAAGACCAGTAATTCTAGCCTCTAGCCTCCCGGAAGCTGGGCTGCGCTGAACCAGATCACGCACTGAACCCACCACAGACGATTAGTAACTGCCTCCAGGGCTCTTGTCCCCAGGCGGTTCTGGGGACTGAATGTTCACATCTGCTGGCTCTCTGCTTGTGAACGCCCCCAAAACGGTGGGTGCCAAAGGCTGCATGGGAAGAGTCCATTGGGTTTCTTCCCATCGGCCATGGCAGGGAAATCGGGACCCACTCTGGGTCATAATAAGCAACGACTGACCCCGCACTGGCCTTGTTTCCCTGCACCAATGTGGCCTTCGCGATGCCTGGAATGCATCCACCAGCCTCCCTGGGACCGAGGGTCCTGGCCACTTTAGTACTAGTTTTTGAATCCTGTCTCATCGGCCGGTGCCCTCATTGGCTACTATGCTGGAATATAGTCCCCGTCTCACCACACATCAGACACCCTTCAGTAGCCTTGATCTTTTTAAGTTCTGATAACGAGGATAAACAGCCCGGAGTCTTGCTGGAAAGGAACTATAATGGCTAGTTTCATTGGGCAGAAAAACATACCGATTCTCTAACCATGCAGGTCAAGGCAATCACAAAGCAGTCTACGAGCCACTGCTCTGACCATCTCACCACTGAGGACCACGTCATGGGTTTTAGGGTAAATGTTCCAAAGCAAATGGAGCAGAGCAAATGCTAGGCAGGCAGTGAGCTGGCCACGCAGGGGGCCGGGTCAGTCCTCTGAACCTGGCTCCTACCTGTGTGAGTCCCCATGGTCACTGCTTCCGGACTTCTCCTCCAGGTTCCTTTTTATGTTCTGACCGTTCCCGGGTGGTTGCACAGACCCTGGACTCTGAGCCGACGAAGTTCTCTGTGCCAGAAGAAAGAGAAATTGGAGAAGTCAAATAGGAGTCCCTGAAGACACAAGAGCATTTCTCAATTGGCCACTGGCCGCATATCGAAGTGCCAGGTTGGGGGCGCCTGGCTGGCTCAGTCGGTTAAGCATCTGACTTTGGCTCAGGTCACGACCTCACGGCTCGTGGGTTCGAGCCCCGCGTCGGGCTCTGTGCTGACGGCTCAGAGCTGGAGTCTGCTTCGGATTCTGTGTCTCCCTCTCTCTCCGCCCCTGCCCTGCTCACGCTCCCTCGCTGTCTTTCAAAAATAAATAAATGTTAAAAAAAATAATTTGAAGTGTCAGGCTGTTCACTTGCTTTGTCATCCGGCTGAGCAATGCCCGTGTCCTGGCACCGAGTGATACACCGAGATATATGGTGACCCCTGCTCCCATCTGATGGAGGAGAAACAATTACACACAAGATTCCAGCTGAGTAGGATGACTGTTTCATTATTTTTTTTTTTTTAGTTTACTTATTTTGAGAGAGAGGCAGCACAAGTGGGGGAGGGGCAGAGACAGAGGATGAGAGAGAGAGAAGCCCAAGCAGGCTCTGCATTGCCAGCGCAAAGCCTGACGCGGGGCTCCAACTCACGAAGTCGCGAGATCCTGACTGACCTGAGCCGAAATCAAGAGTCAGACGCTTAACCAACTGAACCACCCAGGCGCCCCAGGATGACTGGGGACACGTACCAGACTTTGGGGGTCATCTGCTCCCCTGGAGAAAGCGAGGATATCTGATCTAAAATCTTCCAAGTGCCCAACTGGCTTGTGGCAACACCTAGATGGGAGATATTTCCCCACCCCTTCCCCATGACTTTATGAACCAGAATCCAGCCAGAAACCTGGGGGAAAATACCGAACAGAAAAAATGATGAGCCCATGGAAACCTGGGGCCACCTGTTCAAAACCCTAACCAGTCTGAGAGGTGGTTGCCTTTTCCTTCACTTCTACAATAAGTTCATCTGCTGGGGAATCAATTTTTAAAACCAAGATACAAAACATATAAGGGACAGTCCAAATTTCAAATCATGGCATGGAAAGAGACGAGAGGTTTTTAAAAACCCAATGTAGGGGCACCTGGGTGGCTCAGTTAAGCGTCTGACTTTGGCTCAGGTCATGATCTCACGGCTCGTGAGTTCGAATCCCACATCGGGCTCAGTGCTGACAGCTCAGAGCCTGGATCCTACTTCGGATTCTGTGTCTCTCTCTCTCTCTCTCTTTCTCTCTCTCTCTCTCTGCACCTCTCCTACTCTCTCTCTCTCTCTGTCTTTCAAAAATAAATAAACATTAAAAAAATGTTTTTTAGGGGCACCTGGGTGGCTCAGTCGGTTAAGCGGCCGACTTTGGCTCAGGTCATGATCTCACAGTTTGTGGGCTTGAGCCCCGTGTCGGGCTCTGTGCTGACAGCTCAGAGCCTGGAGCCTGTTTCAGATTCTGTGTCTCCCTCTCTCCGACCCTCCCCCGTTCATGGTCTGTCTCTCTCTGTCTCAAAAATAAATAAACGTTAAAAAAAAAAAATTAAAAAAAATGTTTTTTAGAATTCAATTCAAAGAATGCTCATTAAAGTATAATATAAATGTCAGAAATGGAAAAAGGGCTTTTTTTTTTTTTTTTTAAACCCCAAGCAGTGTTTCCCAAAGCAGTGGTTGTCTTTGAGTTCATCTTCCCAGGAAGGCCTCACAGCCCTACCCGTTGAGGTGCATGCAAGACTTGGGTTGACCAGGTCCTCAGCAGGACCCCCCGCAGAACCAGAGGGACGGGAACCTGGTGGGGGTTCTGTAGGACATGCGTGCAAGGGTCACCAGCAGCCTGTTTCTAGCCACTGTGGAAGAAGGCGGCCTGCAGCGAGAGACCACTGCCAGCAGGCAGAGAGAGGCCGAGATGAGGGACAGAGGGCAGAGGTCCCAGGGCTGTGGAGGCCTTGGTTCTAGCTGGTCCTGGGGTCCAGCCCGTTCTGCCCTCTTCAACCAACGATTACACAAGATCTTGAGTCCTCATTTGCCTTCACTGACACAGTGAAGTGTCACTCTCTCTCTCTCTGTCACTTGCAACCAAAAAAGTACATTCCCTAAGAGATCAGACCAGCTTTGAAGGAAACAAAGTGTTCTGTGTCAGATAAGTTTAAGAAGGGCTCATTATCTAGCCCTTTTTTGGAAATTCACAGTGCAGGGGCGCCTGGGTGGCTCAGTCAGTTAAGTGTCCGCCTTGGGCTCAGGTCATGATCTCGAGGTTCGTGAATTCCAGCCCCATCTAGGGCTCTGTGCTGACACCTCAGAGCCTGGAGCCTGCTTCAGATTCTGTATCTCCCTCTCTCTCTGCCCCTCCCCTGCTCACGCTCTGCCTCTCTCTAAAAAATAAACATTAAAAAAAATTTTTTTTAAAGACATTGACAGTGCAAGGGCGCCTGGGTGGCTCATTGGGTTAAGCATCTGACTCTTGATCTCAGCTCAAGTCATGATCTCATGGTCATGAGATCCAGCCCCAAGTTGGGCCCCATGCCTGGCATGGAGTTTGCTTAAGATTCTCTCTCTCCCTCTCTCTCTCTGCCCTCCCTCCCCCTTTCCCTCGCTCACATGCTCACCCTCTCTCTCTCAAAAAAAAAAAAAAAAAAAAAAAAAAAAAATAGAGCCTAGGGAAAGGTCTGAGAAGTTCTGTGGTAAAATAACACATTGTACTCTAGCTCAGTTTCCCAAAGTTTCTTGACCACAGCATCCTCTGTTCACGTGCCACCTGTTACCATCTCATAGAGCTAGTGCTCTTAGGTCTTAGCACAAGACCTCACTTCTTTTCACGGTGCCTAAATCCAGCACGTGATCCAAGTCCACAGGGCGGGGCAGCCCCTCGCCTGGGGGAGGTGGGGGCGCCTTCGTGAAAACTGGAAGGTGGCGCTGCTCTGGGCAGGTGCGTGGCTGTGAGCAGACAGCGCCTTCATGTGAATTCGAAACAGCTTCCCTTTCCTCCAGCGGTTGCAGCTCAGATCTAGGCATTTGGCTTGTTGGGTGTTTGGGAGAAACCGGGCACCGTGGGCCCCAGGTCCTGTCCTAAGGGAGGCAGTGGAGGCGAGGCACCAGGAGGTAGGCAAGAAGGGCTTCTCCGGACTTGCCGGGGCTCCCTGTGGCTGCCTGCTCCTTGTCGCTACGAATCTTCTCTCACCCCTCAGAGGTGAGACCCAGAGAGAGACCCAGCCCAGCCCTGCTCAACAAAGAGAGCAACTGGAAAGACAAAAGTCCTCTCCTAAGCCCGCCAATTCACCAACTGTGACCACAGGCACTGATGCAGCCACATCATTTGTTAAATTTCTCCTTTCACCCAGACCTTCCAGAAAGCATTTACCGATTTGTTGATTCATTCAATTATCTAAGATACATTCATCGAAACCCTAGCATGTGCCAGAACCAGTGTTAGAAGTGGGGGCTACAAAAATCACTGAGATGCGGTCCCCGCCCTGGAGTTGTTCACAGACTAGGGAGACAGACCCCTGTGCTGTGACCACAGAGGTATGGACACAGGGCCACCCAAGGGGGAGACCCAGTCCTTCCAGGAAAGGAGGATCCCCGCCCCCGCCCCCCACCAAAACCTCTATCAACCTCCAGGCCAGGATTGTTGTAAATCAATTTTTGGAGCTTCTGTTGGACATCTGGGTGCAAATCATCTGTGCAGTCTGAACCTGGGATTTTCTTGAGACCTTGAATCTTGTGTTGGATGGGTGGTGTCTTTGACCTTTATACACCGCCTGAGGGACAAGTTAACTTTGGCTCTGTTTCCCCCAGCTAAGGCATGTGTCTTAGGTGTTGGCTGCTATGTTCACGCAATTGGGTCCAAAGGTAAAATATAAAAGATGCCTCAACTCTCAGGGGCCGCAAATTCTAGTCCTCACACGATACTACAATTAGAAAACTCTCCATTCACTTTTGCTGAGACCGAATGTGGGGGGAAATAACACTAACTCCTGTTTATTGAGCACTTACTAAGTACCAGGCACCGGGCCAGTAAGTCTCTATGAACCGTGTCATTGAATCTTGACAACAACCTTAAGAGCCAAGCACTATTCGTGTCCTTGTTTTAGAGCTGAGGTTTGCAGAGGGCAAGTGTTTGGCCATGATCTCACAACAGTGGAGTCTAAGTGGACCCATTTCTCTCTGACCCCAGCGCCAGGAAAAAGGCATTTTTGTTCTATCCCTTTAGTGGGGACGTGTCGAAGGAGGCAGAGAGAGCTGGGGCTGATCCCTTGACTAAAAAAGGGCTGCTGACCCCCCTGCTGGCTTGACGTACATGCTGGCTGAACCGTTTCCTGAAATGAGAGCTCCTTCCTGTCCTACAGGCCTCAGTCTCCTGATCTGTGAACCAAGATGACAATCGTCCCTATTGGACAGTATCAACACAGTCCAAAGTTTACATTGCTGTGAATTCAGACTCCAAAGTATTTCCGACTCTTCTAGAATGTTCTTTACCTATATAAGACTACTACCTTTGGGTGCATGAGTTAAAAATGTTTTACTATGATAACTCAAGAATGCCAATACAGAGGGAGTGACATTTTCATCTTAGTCCTGAAGTTTTAAGATCGTAACCCAATTCCTGCTTGTCGGACTGCGACATGGGCCTCGGCTCCAAACACCTTCTACGGCCAGGCTTCCCCTTCAATCACCACATTATCTGCAGTGACTTATTCTGCAAATAATTTGACAGATAAATCTCCAGCCCTTTATCCCATGATCAAGGTTACTTTAAAGTAATTCTGGAAAGACGCTGACATGTCTAACGGCCCAGACAGATGCAAACAACAGATGGTGTAAGGAGACAGATCTCTGCTCTAACTAAGGGGGATAAGGGACCACGCGTTAACTTTCCTCGGGCAAAGGTAATATAACAAGGGCTCAGGATCGTCTTTTAAGGCCGAGAAAGACGCTCTGCCTTTCTGCCTCTTCAGCCCCATCCCTCCTCCTATCAGACAACTAATCTGCGAGAAGAATACCATCTCCCTCCAAACAAAACATATCTGGAGGGACTCGAAACAAAAGTGCCAGTGCTGTTGACGGGAATGTCACATCGCACTTTCCAAAGTGCGTCGACATCCATCAGATTCTTACAGAATCCCTGCGAGCTAACCAGGAAGGGAAACCGTTTCCCATTTCTCAGACGGCAAACAGATTGTTCAATGGCTTGGCCAGGTCTTCTTCCTTGAAGTCCGATGCCCTTTCCACAATAACAGTAACACCCAACACCAGCACAGCCCTTTTTTTTCTGCTGTAACAGTAACAGCAAACTTATTACTACAAACACTGTCTGTGTGCCAAGTTCCACTCTTCTACGTGCTTTACCTATTCAAACTCGTTCAGTCCTCACAACCCTATTTTCCAGATAAGAACACCTAGCACAGAGAGGTTCAGCCACTTGCACCGGGTCACACAGCTTGAAAGTGATGGAGCCAGGACTCAGCCCCAGCCTCTGCTCTCGAACCCTACCTTATGTTGCCTCACCAGACACGGAAACGGTTGCCTCTGATCCCTGCCAACTTCCTGCCACGCGCCAAGTAACTAAAACAACCAGACACTTATGAATAAGGTGGTACAGGAGCCTCGATTCATTGCCCAGAATAGCACCTGGCCCAGAGAGGCACCTCATAAATATTTGTTGAGTGTACGAAAAATAGACGATTCCCGTCTCGGCTGGCGGGCCCTTCTGCAAGGCCGGGAGAGGCACACTCGGCCCTTGGAGCTCACTCGTCTGCCACATTTCCTTCAGCGTCTTTGAGCCCCGCTTCCAGTGCCCCCCCCCACCCCCACCCGCCACCCACGCCAAGTCCTGCTGCTTACGGGACTACACGGGCTGTGCGGGGTCAACGGGCGTCACTGCAGAACAGCACGCATGTCTAAAGTTTCCCTCCCACTTCCAAACGGCAGGCTGGACGGAAAAACTGGCAGTCCTCCGCATGACAAACTGCCTTGTCAAGCTGCGTCTTCAAACCTCTCCTTTGCTGCCACCGCTCGAGTAAACAAACAGCCTTTCTTTGGCCCCAGAATGCTCCAGAGCCCCGGGTCTATTTTAAAGCAATCTCCAAGCGGGCACAGCAACTTTCCAGTTCTAAAAACGACGCTTTATCGAGAGCTCAAGTGTCTTATGATTTAAAAAAAAAAAACAAAAAATCCCCTGACCTTACCTCTTAAATGTTCTCCCTTCTGGCTTTACTGGTCATGCCAACAAGGAGGCTTCATTAAGCCAGTTAGATCATGACCAGAGTGTCTTGCCAACTCGCCCCCTCTTTGAGCAAGCTTCTTGGGAGCAGCGTGACTGCAGGTGAATGCTGGGAAGTAGACCAAAGGTCATCCCCATGGCACTAGGAATCGGATTTCAGAAACAATGGCCAGGCTGCCAAATATGGAGGAACACGATTCTATGCGGGCCCGGCCGCCGCCCATCTGCCCCGTCGAGGGAAGGCGGATGCTCAGGCCACTTCTGCTGGGTCACCCCAAACGTTTTCTTCACCTCAGGGCAAAAACACAAGATAGAAGTGGCTCCCCCACCCTGGCAGCCGAGGTCGCCCGGGCCTCCGGCCTCGCCTGGCAGGCACTTGGTCAGGCCGAGAGCGGGGAGGCCCCAGGAGTGGCCTTTTAGGCCTCCCCAGGTGGAATGTCTTCCAACATGAGAGGGCAGCAAACACGAACAAGCTTGGGGGTCTGAGAGGGCTAGCTTTGAAGCCCCACTCTTCTCTCAAAAGATGGGCGAAACGAGGGTCGTGTTTGCATTTTGACGCTTCTCCTTCGTGTCGGGAAGGGTCGAATCGAGGTTCTAGGTGGACACGAAGATCAAAAACCATGATATGGTGCGAGATGTTAATTTTAGCGGAAGCTGGGGGAGGAGTTGGTGGGAATTCTGTACTATCTTTGCAACTTTTCTGCAGACCTGAAAAATTCCCACATAAAAGGTTTAATTAGGAAAAAAACAAACAAAAAATGACGCGGTCCCTATCCTCACAGCGAATGAATGGGAGATGCACACTCCGTGAACAATGTTTGTCTTCCTTTCCCCAAAAGCAACTGGGTCAAAATGCTAAGAGTCACCAACGAAACAAAACAAAACAAAACAAAACAAACAAAAACACAAAAAGAACCTAGGTGCCTCCAAGATGCCCGAGTTGACATGTTACGGGACACCTTGAGTCTGTAGAGAAAGAAAACCTTTGAGATGTCAAAAACATTGCCCAATATTGATGTCTTGTGTGGGTTTAATACTTCACGAGCGATGTAATTTAAAGAAGCCTAGACCGGTTTAGAAAACCCAAATCGTTGCACTTCTTGGAGGCTGTTGCTCGATCTATAAAATGGGGGCCACGAACCCGGGCTTCCTGCCCCAGTGGTTGATGGGAGAACCTTGTGGCTACGACAGAGGGCTGCACAAATGGAGGAGAGGCTCTGCATTCAAAGAGTGGGGTATGTCAGAATAGCCTATCGAGTCCTGTAACATTTACTCAACCGAACTTCAAATGTAGGCAGAAACCCTGTTTTGCCCCTCTAGGATTCCTCCATTTGCTCGTTTTCAAGGGAGAGCAGCATGAAGCCGGGCTCCAGGGTAAGGTGGTTACCGGTGGTTAAAAGCCAAGCTTTACTGTTTATTTGGCTGTAAGCCTTTGGGCTCTATGCCTCTGGGACCGTATCTAGAAAACGGGGGTCATAATTACAGGGTTTTCAAGCTTAAATAGCATAATACATGAGAAGCACTTAACATAAGGCTAGACCACGGAAGATACTCCTATATGCTAGTTATTACCATTACAAAGAAGAAACTGACTCAAACCTCATTAACTAAGAGCCCCAGGGGCTATCACAGCGTGGAGCTAAAGCAGTTAATCCGATTCTTCAGAAGATGCATCTGGCCCAAACCCAGAGCCACCGCTCCAGTGAGAATTAGCACCAAGCCTAACGGATCCCTGGGAGAAGAGACAGTGGCAGGAGACGAGTCACACTGAAGGAGCAATCCACTGTTATGAGCTTGAGCTCATCCTGGTTCACTGTCCCTTCCTTCAATTTCTTTCTCACTAAGTGCAGCGAAATCGTCCCAAATACCCACCTGCTGCCAGTAGAATATGAGAAGACGCGGTTCCCTCTAGGGCTAGTTTAATGCTGTCGGGGTGTTGGGTTCCTTGGGTCCCGCAGGAAAGAGAGAAACTCCCTCCCCAAGTAAAACCGGGGCCCCAAGCATTTGTCGCTTCAAACAATACGTGCGCATACGAATGGGTCGTTTATCTATTAAGCAGAATCATCATCACGTGGTGCCTGAGCCACAGCTAACCTCAGCCTGCAGAGACATGCTCAGTCACGTTGGTGGGTGGTCCCAGACCCCGGGGTCAGCTCACGTAGCACGGGGTCCCCTGTCCTCCTGGTCCTCTGCTTCTTGGATGTGGGGGAATTCCAGAATGCGAGGCCACGCGGCTGAGGTCACCTTCAGGAACAAACTTCAGGCCCAGGCTGCCTCTTGGACGCCGAGCCACGAACCAGAGGGACCTGCCCCAGCGAGGCCTGGGCTGGGGGCCGCGACCTGCTCTGTGCCCTCTGAATCCTGTTTGTTTCCTGCTCCTCCCTCAGCTCTGAGCTCAAACAGCAGCTCCCCCGGGAGGCCTTCCCTGAACCCAGGGTCAGGTCAGGCGGCTCTGCACCTGTCTTCTTGCTTCATAGCATTGATCTCAGCTTCTATAGTTGAAAATCGTTTTTCTCTGAGACTCAAACTACAGAAACATCCAGAGGGTGACATTGCTTTAAAAGGATTTTTTAGGGGCGCCTGGGAGGCTCAGTCAGTTAAGTGTCTGACTCTTGGTTTCGGCTCAGGTCGTGGTCTCGTGGTTTGTGAGTTTGAGCCCCGCACTGGGCTCTGTGCTTATGGTGCAGAGCCTGCTTGGGATTCTCTCTGTCCTTCTCTCTCTGCCCACCCCCCCATTTCTGTCTCTCTCTCGCAAAAGAAAGAGTTTTTTAAATGATCATATATTTTCAAGCGAGGCCATTACAATAATAGAATTGTGTGTTCTTCTCTCCCCCCTCACAGTGTCAGAGCCATTAATGGCTATCATGATGAGCCCAAGAAGAATCCAGAAAGTGGTAATGCAGGTGGGTTGAATGCTGCCCTTCTGCTCCGGAATCCACATGCCCGGAGCTCAGAGGTCTGTGGGGCTTTCCTAAAGTGAACACTTGAGTACAGAACGCTGAACGACTATGCTGGTCACCTTTCACAGCGACTTATTTCACCATCAATCCCCCCATGCAGGTCCTGATGCAGGAAACCCCAGCAAGGCTACTCTTGTCACAATGCCATCTCCACCTCTGTCCCAAAGAGGGACACACAGACTAGGACCCGGGCACTCCCAGGGACAGCGCAGGCTCTGCTTGGCTCGGTGTCAGACATTCTGCCGACCTCTGGCCGGACCATGCCTTCCGCCCCATGTGAGTCACCCTCCATAGCTGTGGTTCTGTGTGTGGTTTCTCTTTGTTCCCAACCAACACGTCTACAGGAGAGAGAGGCCCGGGGTCTGGGGGTGGGTCACAGCCGTGCATGTTAGGGACCGGGCTGCTCTGTGCTCCCTGAGATCACCCTGCCTGCTCCAAGGCTTCAGTGAGTCAGTCACGGGAGGGAGGGAGCAGGAGTGACAACTAGGACCCAGGAGGCAGCAGCGGGCAGCCACCAGGGGCCGGCCTGGAGCTGAGAGGCCTTAGCTCATTCAATAAAGGGGTAGAATCGGTCCAGCCTGTTTGTGTGAACTTTGCCCACCAATGGCTTCTCCTCTCTTGGGACCACAGGGGGAAAAAAAAATCCAGGCCATATTCCTAAATTTCAGAGTTTAAGCAGGGTTTGTGTGAATCAAAGAGGAAATAACTGACCGGTCAGCGGGATCCAGATATAGGACCACGGTGACGCTATTAAACTTGACTTCTTGAGTTAAGATTAAAAGGTCACCAACCAATTCAACGATCAGTTGTTGCCAAAAAATTTCAAAAGCAAAAATCATTAAGCTAATTTGCTGGCTCACTGCCAAGAGACTATGACGAGAGGTCCTTTCATGCTTCACATCCCTGCTTCTCTCCGTGACCGTGTGAAGGTCCGGTCCCCCCAAGCACCTGCCATCCCCCAGCTCCCGTGCAGTTCGGTACATCCCCTGCCGCATCTGACCCCACTCTCCACCGCGTGTGCACCCCAATCAGCCATCGGAGGAGAGCTGCTCCCCCTCCCGCATCCTCACGATTCCCAGGTGTATCTGTTTCCATCTTCTCCCCACCATCCACAACGGCGGAGGGAACCCTGATGTAAGCCCACTACCGCTCCAATCCCATTGCCTCTCAACGGTCAAGGCCAGCCTTCCTTCGGTCCACCCATCTGTCACCTGTCCTCTATCCACCTCTGCCTCTCTCCCTCCTTCCCGCCAGCATGCAGGCATCTGGGATCTTCAGTCTTTAAACCTTCATACAACGCTCTCCACTAGCTACTGTCCCAATACTCTGATCCCTTTCCTAGAAAAATTTATTGCATTGTGGATACCTCTCTCTCTACTCCCTCTTCCTTATCTTCAGTTTCCGCTTCAGCCCTCTCCCCCGCAAACCGCATCCCTGTCATTCCACTGGGAGTGCTTACCAAGGATCTTGAGGGCAACATGAGGTTTCCCTCACATCTATGGACCCCACATCGCCACGTCATTGGGCAGGTGTCTGCCTTGATTTCTCAGGAGTATCTGATGGCCTCCCAGGTCCCTCATTATCCTATGTCTTTGGCTACAACTCCTTCACAGACTCCTCCGTTTCCCCTTGGGCTCACATCTAAATATTAAAGGACATCTCAGGGATTAGTCCTGAGTCCCTTTTCCCAGTGGCCTCCTAACTACTGTTTCTCCTCCATTTCCACCCTCCGCCCCTCAAAGACCATTCTCCACATAACAACCACAAAGCTCTTTTTTAAAACTTCAAATCAGGGGCGCCTGGGTGGGTCAGTCAGTGAAACGTCTGACTCTTGATTTCAGCTCAGGTCATGATCTCATGGTTCTGTG
The DNA here is from genome assembly GCF_046562875.1 of Panthera onca. NCBI lineage: Eukaryota > Metazoa > Chordata > Mammalia > Carnivora > Felidae > Panthera > Panthera onca. The sequence goes on from NC_138349.1 coordinate 9,955,123, forward strand.
CTGTCAGCATGGAGCCTGCTCGGGATTCTCTCTCCCCCTCTCTCTGCCCCTCCCCCCACTCATGTGCTTGCTCTCTCTCTCTCTCTCTCTCTCAAAATAAACAAATAAATAAATGAATAAATAAATATTAAAAAAAAAATCTCAAACCATGTCCTGTGACTCCTCTGTTGAAATCTGGTGGTAAATCTGCAAGATTTACCCTCACCCACCTCCCTGGTCTCACATCCCGCCATCATCTCACCCACTCTCCTCCAGCCACACTGGCCTTCTTTGCTGATCTCGAAATACCACAAGCTCATCCCTCCCAGACATGTCACAGCTGCTCTTCCCTTTTCCAGAACGTTCCTTTTCCAGAACTTTATGTGGCTGCCTCCTTCCCGGCACATCAGGTCTCTGCAGAGAGGGCTCCTCTGGCCACTTATCAAAAAGAGCCTCTAACCACAATGAGACACCCCTCCCCGCCACTTGGGTGGTTCAGTCGGTTGAGCGGCCGACTTCAGCTCAGGTCAAGATCTCACGGTTCGTGGGTCCGAGCCCCGCATCGGTCTCTGTGCTGACAGCTCAGAGCCTGGAGCCTGCTTCGGATTCTGTGTCTCCCTCTCTCTCTGCTCCTCCCCCACTTGCACTCTGTCTCTCAAAAATGAGTAAACGTTAAAAAAAATTTAAAAAAATTAGCGCCTGATTCCAGTTACCCCTGGAACATTTATTAAGAGTTTATTTGCCTGCTGGCTCATTGTCTGTTTTTCCCTGTGGAAGGGGAAGCCGTGCCAGAGTCGATTATGGCTGAACTATTCACTGGTGATCTCGAGTGCTAGAATAGTGCCTGGGAAACAATAGGCACTTGATAAAGTCTTTTTAAAAAACATTGTATTTTGTTTACTTGTTGGTTTGTCTGTTTGCTCACTTGCTTCTTTTCTTTTTTTTTTTTTTAATTTTTTTAATGTTTATTTATCTTTGAGAGGGAGAGACAGAGCGTGAGCAGGGGAGGGGCAGAGAGAGAGGGAGACACAGAATCTGAAGCAGGCTCTAGGCTCTGAGCTGTCAGCACGGAACCCGACATGGGGCTCAAACTCATGAACTGTGAGATGGGGCTTGAACTCATGAACCTGAGACCAAGTCGGACACTTAACTGACTGAGCTACCCAGGCGCCCCCCCCCCCACTTGCTTATTTTCCAACTCCCAGCTGGATGTCAGTCCCAGGAGGCAGGGACATGGTTTGTCCAATGCACAGCACCTACACCAGTACCAGCCACCCAGCAGAGGCTTCAAAATTGTCCCGTGAGTGAATGAAAAATCATGTCCACATCAGGGAGCCTGTCCGTGGGATCCTGAGCTCGGTAGCAAGGTGCTGTGGAAAGTCCCGAGCTGGACGGAAGAACCCAGTGCAAAAAACTCTGATCTGCCATTCTCTGTGATGCCCGGGAGACCGGGGTTCTAATCCCTGCTCTGCACTCACCCCGATGACCCACAATGATTAACCTTGGAGCCTGCTCCTTTGTCCATAAAGCAAGAGTGAGCAGCCTGGTCTGTCCACCTCACGGGATTTTGATGAGAACCAGGTGAAATCACATGTGGGCAAGGCTCCACCGTGCTCTACGCACAGGATCGCATTATGTCACAACCTCAGACACTGAAACTGCTATAGAAACATAAAGATGAATGGAAATTAAGAGGGACACACTAGGGCTCCAGCAAGGCTTGACTTTAAACTCAACAAATCTTCCCCTTTCTCATTCTTGAAGCCCCTCCCCCCCATCTCCTTCACTTGTTTTTGTGTAGAATCCTTTGCTCCAGGAACTCAGTATCCATATTGGCATCTGGCGACCTCAGTGTATGCTCAGTAACGAGACTCTGGTGGCCGGTGCCACCTCAAGGACACGGCCAACGGGACGGGCAGCACATACCACGTTCCTATCGAAACTGCCCAGATTCTCTATTTTCCTACAAACCCCCTCAGTCCTTTATTCCAGGCGGGTCTGCAGTCTTGAAGGCATTAGCCTGCCACAGCCTCTTTTACCTGGCACAGTAATAAAAACTCTCATTTCCCATCGCTTCTCGGCCTTTTGGCTAAGATCAAGTGTAGTATCTGTTCTTATCAGTTTAAAACTCTCATTCCTTTTTATCCCCAAACTCTGTCTTCATGTTATATTTTGGCTCTGGAGCACAGAGGTCGGTTTGCGACAATGACATCCCTGTTTGGTGGGACATCCAGCCACCCTCAAGGGTGCAGCTGCTGTTTCCTTAAAGCCAGGAACCTGTCCCCTAGGAGCCTAACCCTCCTCCCTAGGTGTGATGGGCTTTCAGAGCAGGTGGCATTTTATTGCCTCACACTGACCACGCCCACAAGCACACACCAACCTTGCCTGACATTCTCTCCAGGAAAAATCTCCTTGAAATGGATGCAGGGCCCTGAACTTGCCCTCTTCCCCAGCAGATGTCAAACGCTTCAGGCCGAGCTTAAATTCTGAGACTCAGCCAGCTGCACGACGATGCTGACAATGGACTCAGAATGCAATCTGTTTTTTGTTTTTTTTTTTACAACACATCAGTTTTGCCCACTGGTGGTGTAGACGGGACCCCCACTCCATAAAAGCCGCACTCCAAGACAAGGGAACGCAAAGCCGATGAGTGTGGAAGGTTAGTGTTGGCTCCCAGCATCTGCGTTACGTGGAAAGCATAAGCCTCCTTCAGCATCTCACAGCATAGCGCACCAAAATGTCATCTTAAAAAATCTAAACCCATGTTGCCGGGGGCACCCGGGTGGCTCAATCGGTTAAGCGTCCAATTTCAGCTCAGGTCATGATCTCGAGGTTTGTGGGTTCGAGCCCCGCATCAGGCTCTGTGCTGACGGCTGGAGCCTGCTTCCGATTCTGTGTCTTCCTCTCTCTCTGCCTCTCCCCCACCGCTCATTCTCTCTCTCTCTCTCTGTCTCTCTCTTTCTAAAATCAATAAACGTTAGAAAAAACTTAAGCATGTATTGCAGATTCTACTGTTTTACAACTCATTTGAGGTAGATGAAAGGAAGCGATGGGAGGAGGAGCAGCAAACCTGAAAGTGTAAAGGAACGTGCCACACGCAAAGGCTGCAAACATCTAGATGTTAGGAAGGGGGCTGAGATGCGGACCACGCACAGCACACTTCGGGTACCTGCGCAGGCTCAGGGTTTGGAGGCCACAGGATGACGTTATGCAAGCCGGAGTTCTCTTGCTGAAAGCAAAGGAGTCCCGCCATTAGGATGGGCCGCAGGGAACAAGACCCCCACAGTACCACAGGGACAGTCTTGGCTGGTCTCTACTCCCGGGTCTGACCTGCTGGGTGTACTCCCGCCCTGCCCGTGGCTACCAGGGGACATTTGTCCCAGAGGGAAAGGCACCTGCAACCGGAGGGTATAGCGAGCAGGCAAGGGTTGGGACTGGGCAGGCCTGTTCTCCTCCTTTGCCCCGGTGACGTGGCTGATCCCCAATGCCAGGTCTTTAATCTGTGAACCGGACCTTCCTTCAGACCTGGGTCTTGCCTTCTAAAAGGTCACTTGTAAGCAGAATGCTGGGACCCCCAAGTGTCTCTTCACAGAGAAAGAGCCTCTGGGAGAGGCCGGGGGCCCTGGGTGGGATGGGAGGAGGGGAGGGTGGAGGCAGAGAAACTAGTTTGGAGCTGTCTGGACTGATCCAGGTGTGAGGTAAGAGGGTGTGATGGTGGGGGTGGAGAGGGAAAACTAAAACTACATCTTGGACACGTGGCACCTTTTTGTCTCTTGAGGAAGTGCTCTGAGTGGCATTGATGGAGACGTCATCAACCGGGGCTCACCTTTCCCCTGCAGGGGTGGGTGCCTGGCTCAGGCGGGCTAATCAGAGTGTCCACATCCAGTGGCACATGGATTGATCCCAGACAGAGCACACGACCCCATCAGGGCCAGTCCTTAGACGGTGCTAATCAGAGGCTGGATCGCCAACGAGAAGAAGCCTGGATGCCTAGAGTAGCCGGTGGCATGTTTTGTTTTGTTTTGTTTTGTTGTTTCTGCAGGCCGAGGGGACATCCCTAAGCACTCGGGCATCACGGAGGAAAGCAGAGCAAGATCCAGAGACAGGAGATCTCCAGCATCTTCTTTTGAACCTCTGGACTCACTGACTGCTGCAGCTAGACCCTCTCTCTGGACTTCCTAATCCTACGAGCCAAACAATCCTTCTCGGCCTATAGTCGTTGGAGACAGGTTTCTGTCTCTCGCAACCAAAAAAAAGTCTCCATTAAACAGAAATCTAAAAGACTAAATGGCCAGGCCATTAATTTATTAATTATTAATCATAGAGTGATTTATGAAATGTGGACAAGGGGGGTGAGTGGAGTCAGAGGTGATCCCCAGATTTCTGTCTTGGATGGTGGGGTAGATCGTGGTACCCAGGAGGGGGGATTCAGAAGGAGAAGACGATTGGGGTGGGGGAGCTTAATTCAGGTTTGAGGAACAGGAAGTGACCATGGATCATTCAGGTACAGACACCCAGGAGACAGTGGAAAGATAAGTCTGGAACACCAGCCCCACGGGGGAGCCCTGATTCCTGTAGCCAAATACACTTGTGCTTTCTTTCCACTTGTTTCTCTGTGGAAGGCAAACCTTGTTCTGACCCTGGAATCCTGAAGGCAACTCCATCATGTCCCACTGGGTCATGTGGGGCTGAGGTTGGAGATGTGAACCAGAAGGGAACTGAGGAGGGAGAACAGGGTTTGGGGCTGGCAGGAGGTGAGAAGATCTGAAACACTGAAATATAGATATTCATCACTTGCAAGGATATAATGAGATGGACCCTCCCCACCCCCACCCCATAGCCTGATGAGAAACATATAAATTGGCATCACCTTTCTGGAAAGTATTTTGAATATAGCTATAGATAGATCTAGATCTAGAGCAAGAGTTTTGAAATCACCCTTTATTTGACCTAGAAATTCCATTTCTATGAGTCTATGCCCAGTAAACCAGCCTTCAAGTCTAAACAGTGTAGTTTAGTAAAGGTAATGAAAGAAAACTATAAGCCACTTTAATGTGCCTCTATTTGTGTAGAAATTCATCTCGGATTAGAGGAGTTCAGCCACTGCCCCAAGGAGTTCTCAAAGCGGTAAGACAAATGTTCCTCTATTCTAGGTTTTCTCAACCTTGGCACCTTTGACATTTTGAGAAGAATAGTTCTTCGTTGTGGGGGTTGTCCCCGTGCATTGAGAACATTTAGTGGCATCCCTGACCTCTACTCGCCCCTCCACTCTGGAGACGTGATACCAACCCTGACTTCAGACATTGACAAATGTGCTGGGCGTTGGGGTGCCTGGGTGGATGCCTCAGTTGAGCATCTGACTCGTCATTTCAGCTCAGGTCATGATCTCACAGTTTGTGGGATCAAGTCCCACATCAGGCTCTGCACTGGCAGTGCAGAGCCTGCTTGGGATTCTCTCTCTCCCTCTCTCTCTGCCCTTCCCCCAATTTCATGCCCATTTTCTCTCTCTCTCTCTCTCTCTCTCAAAAATAAATAAATAAATAAATAAACAAACATTTATAAATAAATAAACATTTATAAATAAATAAATAAAATGCAAGATAGAACATTTCTTTAAGTTAGAGACTACAAAGAGGTAGGACATGAGCCAACTCCAGCCACCAGGAGCATCCTTTTGTCTCAAAGAATGTTCAAAAATAATTTAAATTAGTTGCCAACACTTGAAAAATTGTAAAGTTTCTTTAAACAATCTCTTCTAGAAAGTAGAAGAGGAGAAAGCACTCCCCAAGTCATTTTATGACATTAGCTTTAGCGTGATACCAAAACCAGTTAAAAAAGGAAAACTACCAAGCAATATTTAGCATGAATTTAGATACAAAAATCTTCAACAAAATGTTAGCAAATCAAGTCTAACAGTCTTTACAAATAATTATACACTATGACCAAGTAGGATTACTTCTGGTATGCAAGACTAGTTCACCATTTGAAAATTAACAGCGTAATCTAATATATCAACAACCCAAAGAAGAAAGATCATATGGCTACATCAACTGATACAGAAAAAAAAGCATCTGAAAAAATCCAATACCTATTCATGATAAAAAATCCTCAGCAAACGAGGAATAGAGGGGCATCTTCCTTAACTTGATAAAGAAAATTTATAGCTTAGTCAGTAGAGCATGCAATTCTTGCCCTCAACGTCATGAGTTCAAACCCCACATTGGGTCTAGAGCTTACTCACAAGATAGATGGGTAGATAGATAGATAGAGTGTTTTTAAAAGAGAAAATTTATAAAAACCTGCAGCTAATATCTTACTTAACAGGGAAAGACTGAATGCTTTCCCCTCACAATTGGAAAGCAGGTGAGAATGTCTACTCAGACCATTTCCAATTAACATAGTATTGGAATTCCTAGCCACAGTAATAAGGCAAGAAAAATAAATAAAAAACATACAGAATTGAAAAAAAGAAATGCAATCCCCCCTTTTTGCAAATTGTCTACATAGAAAATCCCAAGGAATCTACAAAAAAACTTTTGGAAATAATAAGTGAATTCAGCAAGGTCACAGGATACAAAATCAACACACAAAAAATCAATACACTGACAATGAACGTGTAGAAACCAAAATTAAAATACTATTTATAATCACTGCAAATAAAATGAAATACTTAGGCATAAACTGAAAACATATACAGGATCTATATGCTGAAATTTATGAAATGATGATAAAGAAATCAATAGGACCTATATAAATAGAGAAGCGCTGGGTGTGTTCACAGACTGGAAGATTCATCATATTAAAGATGTCAATTTCTCCAGTATATCTATAGGTTTAATATTATCCATATCAAAATCCTAGTAAGGTATTCTTAGACCTAGACAAGCTTATTCTAAAATATATATGGAAAGCTTTACGCCCTAGAATAGCTAAAACAATTTTGAAAAATAGTAAAGGGGGATGGGACTTATTATACAGCGGCAGTAATCAAGACTGTGGTATCAGCAGAAGAGTAGACATGTAGATCAGTGGAATAGAAAAGAGAACCCAGAAATAGACCCACACAAATACGACCAACTGGTTTTCGACAAAGGTGCAAAAGCAGTTTAATGGACAAAGAATAGTGTTTTCAACACTATTTTCAACATGTTTTCAACATGGTACCGGAGAGATGGACATTCAATGGCGAAACAAAACAGGACAAAAACAGAAAATGAACTTCAACCTGAGTCTCAATCCTTACACAAAAATGGATGCAAAATGGATCACGGATTTGAATATAAAATGTAAAACTATCACACTTTTGGAAAAGATAATATAATAGGAGAAAATTTTCAGGATGTAGGGGTAGAAAAAGAATTCTTAGACTTGGCACCAAACGCACTAGAATTGGCAGAAAAGGAAAAGGAAAAAACTGATCAACTGTACCTCATAAAAACTTTTGTTCTGTAAAAGAGCCTGTTGAGGTGATGAAAAGACGAGCCATGAATGGGAGAAAATATTGCCAAATCACAATCGGACAAAGATTAGTATCTAGGCTACACCAAGACTCAACACTCAATAGTTTCTTAAAAATCCAACTAGAAAATGGCTAGAAGACATGAACACCTATCTCACCAAAGAGAACCCATGGACAGCAACAAGCTCATGAAAGATGGTCAGCATGGCCAATCATCAGGGAAAGGCAAGTTCAAACCATAGTGACATTAGTGACATATCACAACACATATCAGAATGTGTCACCTAACAGTGACAACACCAAATGATGGCCAGGCTGCAGAAAAACTAGATCACTCATACATTACTCGTTGCTGGTGGGAATGTGAAATGGTGCAGAGATTCTATCTACCTGGCTGTTCTTTATAAAACTAAACATGCGGGGTGGCTCAGTCCGTTAAGGGTCCAACTTTGGCTCAGGTCATGATCTCACAGTTTGTGAGTTCAAGTCCCGCTTGGGGCTCTGCGCTGACAGCTTGGAGCCTGGAGCCTGCTTTAGATTCTGTGTCTCCCTCGCTCTCTGCCCCTCCCCCCATTCGTGCTCTCTCTCTCTCTCTCTCAAAAATGTAAATAAATAAATAAATATTAATTAAAAAAAATGGGGCACCTGGGTGGCTGAGTTGTTGAAGCATATGACTCTTGGTTTCCACTCAGGTCATGATCTCAAGGCTTTGCTGGTTCGAGCCCCACATTAGGCTCTACGCTGGCAGTGCAGAGCCTGCTTGGGATTCTCTCTCTCCCTCTCTCTCCGCCTCTCCCCCACTTGCATTGTCTCTGTCTCTCTCAGAAATAAATAAATAAACTTAAAACAAAAACAAAAAGCTAAACATACAACCACACATGACCCAGCCATTGTGCTCTTGGGCAATTGTGTCAGAGAAATGAAAATTTATGTTCACACACACACACACACACAAAACCTATATGCAAATGTTCCTGAGAGCTCTATTTGTAATCACCCCAAACTGGAAACAACAGCAAATGCTTCTATACGGTGGAGCACCACTCAGCCAGCAAAAGGAGTGAACAACTAACACAGCAGCCTGGATGAATCTCAAGGAAACCATGTTGAGTGAAAAAAGCCAATTCCAAATGGTCACATATCGTGTGGTTCCATTTATATAACAATTCGCAGAAAGCCAGACACAGACACAGACAGAGAGAACAAATTAGGAGTCGCCAGGGATTAGGAGAAGGGAACAGGAGGGCGGTGGGTGTGGATCTGAGGAAAATGAAAGGAATCCTTCAGGTGGGAGGAATGCTCTGTATCTTGACTGCATCAACGTCAGTCTGCAAGCGCGCTGACGTTTTGCAAGATGTTACCCTGGGGGGGACTAGGTGAAGGGTGCAGGATCTCTCTGTACGACGTCTTGCAACAGCATGCTATTGTTTACCGCGTCTACCGTTATCTCAAAAGAAAAACTTTGATTAAAAATATTTTGCGATTTCGTAGAAAAACACACGTTTTTTACTTCTGTTGAAGAAGTTGCAAGGTCTTGGAACACTGGGCCTGCCATGGCAGCCATCAGCTGGAGGTGATGGTGGTGCCCTCTCCAGACAACAGGACAGGATCCCTCCTGTCTGCCACAGCACCTCCTTCTCTCTACCGTCTCCTAACCTGCCATTTACTACCATTACTGTTTCTGGCCTGCTCCTAAAGACTGGGGTTTGCTGCCTTTGCCCTCGATGATTCCCGTGTTCCTCCTTGGGAAAAGAAGATTGCAGGGAGGAAAAAAGCAGAGAGGAAACAGATTGCTTTGCGCTGGCTTTCAGATCCCGTTACCTCGTTCGGAAGGCTCACCACCATCGATCCAAAATTCCCACTGTGTGCGAGATGGATAGGAAAGTGTCCCCCTGGTTTTGTTCACCAGGACACTGAATTGAATCTCTCAAACTTAAAATGGATAGCTGTAAAATTTGAACATACTTTAACCACGCCAGCCTTATGCACGATTGAGCACTTAAGACTCATTCCTCAAAAGTGAAAACCTGACCTAACGTGGAAATGACAGTTCGCGTTTAATGTGCTCAACAGTGATAGAGTTTAAGATCGCTTTTTGATGGCCATAACTATTTTGGGGAGGAGTGTGAATAAGGTTTTATTTCATCCTCCTGTGATGCATCCACACAAGGGAACAGATGGGTGGGCACAATCCAGAAAAAAAATACGCCAAACTCTTATTATGTCAATGTTAAAAGCAAGAAATTAACTGTTAAACTAGTTTTTTACAGTTTATAAAATCAGGGCTAGCTTGAATGCAACAATTCTGAAAATGGGAATAAGAAATACTTATGCAGATACATGTGCCATATGTATCCAGGTATAATCTGTGTTTTTTAAATATTTATTTATTTTGAGAATAAGAGAGAGAGAGAGCGGGGAAGGGGCAGAGAGAGAGGGAGAGAGAGAATCCCAAGCAGACTGTCAGCGGAGAGCCCGACGCGGGGCTCGATCCCACGAACCCTGAGATCATGACCTGAGCCCAAATCAAGAGTCGGATGCTTAACCGACCGAGCCACTCAGGTGCCCCAATCTGTGTTTTAGCTTGGTCCTTCCTGGACGGAGAGGAGATGCTCGGGGGGGGAAAAAAAAACCTAGTCAAGGTCAATCAAGGGATCCGGGTAGGTTGAGGGGGAAGCTCACTGACACCCACCTGGTTTTCCGAGGTGCTGTTCTCATTGCCCATGGTGATTCAGGGTGCCAGCGACCCTCTGGATTTTACCAGAAGCAACTGGAAGAAATAAAAGGGTATACACATCCATAAAATTGAAGAAGACCTCAGGCTTTTTTGGTCTGCCCATCAACTCAGACTCAAAAGCCAGGTGATGGGAAATGTTGATCTCTGCAGCCATATCACGGAAACTTGCCTTTGAAGGGTTTTCTTTTGTTATACGCCACCCAGACTTCTTTCCCCTGTCCGGGCTGCTGTTCTCACTCCCCACCCCAGGGGCTGGCAGACATTTCAGAAAAATTAGTTTGTTCCTGAGTCTCCGACTTAACGTCAATGTACACGCAGAGGTGTATCTACAGATGAAGTGACAGAAGGGGCCCAGTTGCCAAGGAGAGCTTGAGAAGTGTCACTGTCGGGGTGTTTTCTGTTTCTAATCGTGCTCACTCTGGAAATCCAGAGTATGGCGGTTCCCCCATCAAGTGACCGCAGAGCCCGGTGTCGAACATTAGGAGGCGTGAAATCCACTTTGTTCGATAACGTATGGTTTTTATTTATTTATTTATTTATTTATTTTCCAGTGTTTATTTTTTTTGGGGGGGGGAGGGCAGAGAGAGAGGTGGACTTGGGATCCAAAGCGGGCTCTGCTCTGACAGCAGACAGCCAGTGCGGGGCTCAATCTCACGAACTGGGAGATCCGGACCCAAGAGGAAGTTGGACACTTACTAGACTGAGCCACCCAGGCGCCCCAATAACACGTGGTTTCTATATTTTTGGCTCAAAGCACTTGTTTCATCAAATCGGCTTTGCTTCTGCACATATTTTTACGATGGCAGAATGGTTTCCTTGGGGAGGAGAACGGGTAGCAGGGCCCAGACAAGGAATAAATAATCATGTAAAGCGGCTGGCCACCGGGAGGACTCTAGACCCATTCCGTCGGGCTCACTTAGCAACACTGTTCATCCCTGTCTTCCTGAGGATGCTTCCCATACACAGCGAAGCCCAGGTCAGCGCCGACATCGGCTGAGTTCCGGGAGACCCCCTAACATCAGCAGGACGGGGACTCTTACCTTCCTTTTTCTAGATGGAGAAACTAAGTCACAGAAAGCTGGTAAAACCTATCAAACTTTCAGAACTGGAACCTTAGAGATTACCAGTCTATTCCATGGGGGGCGGGTACTGAAATGGGAGAAGGCAAGGGGACTTGCCAAAGACCCAGCTTGGACAAGTCAAAGCTGGTAATAGAACTCAGTCTCCTGCCGTCGAATTCAAGATTCCTTCCACAGCAGTGTGGTATCATTAGTATTTGCTCAGAAAACCTCAGGGATTGACTTACAAATAAAATGTGTCCATTCAACCAACACTGACCGGGTAGCTACCATATGCTGTGTCTACTGAACCGTCGCTGGAAAATCAAATTGAAGTATTTTGAGCAGCACAAATAAAATGCCCCCCAAACTGAGAAAATTGTGAGTGATGTCACTGTAGTGATCAATGCTCTCACTCCTAACCCTTGAGCCAAAAGGATACACGTCCTTAACCCTTTCTTGACCTTCACTGTTTATAAGATGGGCCAAAAATAAAATGCTCACTCACAGAATGTAAAAATCATCATGTGCTTCAAATTGATCGCTTCAGGGTGTTTTGGATGTTCATTTGGAAAATGATGACGCTTCGGTAGCAAATACCATTGAATGCTACAATCATTACGCCCTTATCTATCACCGTCACATCCTTGTGCCGACCGGTTTAACCCAGACACAGTCGGAATGTCATACGGTCCAATGTCATATTAGTTTGTGAAACCCATTCAGAGGATTCAGTTGAATAATTGTGTGACAGATCAGAGGGCTTGAACTAGCTTTTTACGCAGGTAAACAGACTAAAGACAATGGCACAACTACTTCTGGCCCAGTGCAAATTTCAAAGCCACAGAGCGAAGGCTTGGCCGTTTCTGGAACTCTCTCCTCCGCGAGCTGCAGAACTGCCAGCCCCTCGGGCTCCCCCAGGACCAGAAAGGAAGGCGGGTACGGCTTTGCCGGCTACTTACATTCGGGGAGGGTCTGTGCGACTTGGGAGGCTGCGGGCCCACGGAAAGTCTGCTGTTCAGCAATCGGACTTCCTCCTCCTCCATTCAGAAGCAGGTGAGGCCGAAGCCGAGGCATCCGCCCACCTTCACCCAGTTGGACAAACAACCCGTCTCCACCCCGACACTGACACAAACCAGCTGCGCCTCGTACCTGAGCGGCGGCTGTGCGGAGCCTCTGTGATCACACAAACGTGGAATCAGCGTTTCTGCGCCCATCGCGGCCACGGCCTTTCACGTAGAGGATTTTCCCCGTGATTACATTAGCTGGGCTCCTTTCAGAGAAGGCTTATCCAGACTAAAACTGGGCCCGTGGCCGGATTGGCTGCACCTAAGCCATCAGAACTGCCTTGCCCGGCAAGCAGGGAGCCACGGATCACTCGCTCGCCCTTTACGCAATGGAGCAGGGACAAGCCTTTCGCTGGAGAAAGGAGTAAAATGCTCAAAGGGCTTCCTGTTTACACCTGGAAATTTTCCACCCTAAATAATGTGGAAACACAGAGAAAACTTGTGGAAAACGATGACGCCAGCAGTCTGGCACCTGTTTATAGTGTGTGGTGTGGAGAATGTACTTACCGAGGCGTGGTTTGAGTTTCAACAAGTGAAGTCATAAAAGGCCGCCGGCTTGGCCGGATCCCTGATAGGCAGACCTGCCCATCGGGGCAGAGGAGGCCCCCGGGCCCTTGGGTGGGACCAAGGGGCAGCGGCCCAGGGACCCTTTTGCCCAGCAGCCTCCCAGCTCCCAGGATTGGCCAGTTATGACCAGGCAGCCACTCTTTTGTACGAATGCAGCCGGTTTTGGTTTTGTTTTTTCTCGCCCGGAAGCCTTTCCTTCTGCAGAAGCCCCTTATCCCTGCCACAGGTGCGACCCCTCCCGGGAGACAAGTTGGCATTTCCTCAAAGGCTTCCCTGGGACCAGGTGTCTTATTAAGCTCGGAAGGGTGTCGGGAGCTTCCCAGAGGGGAAAGTCGGATGTGGAGGGGATCTCTGTGCCCCCACTTCTGGTTCGAACAGAGCAGAAGTGTGTCTGTTTCAACAAATGAATGGATACTCAAATTATGGTACACCCATTCATCGGAATATTAATCAGCCATAAAAAGGAACGAAGTTCTGACTCAGGTAACAACTCGGATGAACCTCAGAAATTTACTAAGTGAAAAAAGACACAAAAGGTCCCACGTTGTGTGATCCCACTGATACGAAAAGTCTAGAACAGCCAAGTCCAGAGGGACAGAAACCAGACTGATGGTTCGCAAGGGCTGGGGGAAGGGTGAGTAACTCCTTGATAGGTTCAGGGTTTGATTTCGTTGTGATGAAAATATTTTGGAACCAGATAGTGGTGGTGGTTGCACAGCATTGTGAATGTGTTAAATACAACAGTTCACTTGAAAATGGTTCGTTTTACCTTGTAAAAATTTCAGCCCACGTTTTAAAAGCGTAGGTGTTTCACAGCTTGGGGTTCCGCATAAACTATTGTTTGAAAAAAGCGTTCCACCTGGAGGGAGGCGGCACTTGAAAACTGTCACTTTTACGTTGACAAACACCAGGTTTCTGTCCAATTAAGGATCGGTGGGATGAGAAACAAGAATGTTTGCCTTCTTCTTCCTCATCCCCACTCAAATCACAGGAGAATTTTTCTAGGGAGGAAAATCTTTTTAAGTGAGATGCCTTGGAGGAACCAATTAGAAAGGAAGAGAAGTCTCTTCAACAGGGGGGCAAACGCAGTGAAAGAGAAGGGGAGGATTGGGGGCACACTGCTGAGGAGAGGGGAGAGAGGATGGCCGACCAAAATAGCCGAGTCACTGAACCCGAGTTGAAGGTGGGGAATGTTCAGTATTCAATTTTCACTCGTGTACATTCAGCAGTGCAAATTGCTGAACCATCCATGAACCATGAACCATGCTTCCATGACCCATCACCTCTGTCAACTCTGGGGCTTCATGGGTGGCTGCCGATATCACTATTGCTGCCACCATTGGTCCCTGGGCCACCGCCATCATGACTGCTGGATCCTGGGCAGCATCACTGATGCCCGTCCCACCACCACTTGCCCTGGCCGCCTCCGAGCTCCAGGGGCCGCCACCGTCAGTGGGAAAGAGAACAAATCAATTCACCAACACTTCAGCTTCCGCCCCAGAAGCTGGTGCTCTTATAATGTCTTATAAGCGTCTCTTATAATAAATTGCCCAGGCACAGAGGACGTGTTGAGATGTCAGGCACTATGGAATCCCGACTGTCCACATTCCTTAGCTGTGACTACCTCTCCCCAAGGCAGTACTCTAATGGGACCTCAATATCAGTCTCCTTGCCTTACCACTGTCTACATGGGTCCGTGGCTGACCAGCTTCCCTCTTTGTGCTTGTCTTCTTCCAACCCGGACACTAAGCAACCAACCAGATTTCCATTTCCTGCCACGCATGGCTAAACACAGGTGTGTGCACGTTCACTCATCAATCTCCAGGATAACCTCCCTTTGGAGGCAGGGGGTTGGGATTATGAACCAGACCTTGCCGCCAGACTGTTGCGGTGTGAATACTAGCTTCACCACTCACTTGATGTATAGACGCTAGTGAGTTAGTTAACTTCTATAACCTCAGTTTTGTCATCTCTAAAATGGGAATCATAACGATACCTACCTCACATGGCTGTGATGAGTTAATTTCAGCAAAGCTCTTAGACTAGATTAAGCACGAAACTGCTGCCTATTACATGATTATTGGCAGTGGGTTTCTTTGGAGTCCCAGTAGGCAAATCCCTCAGTGGCACAAGGTTTATATTGCCTTCTTCTTATCCCTTCAGTAAAAATCAATAGATTTTTTTTCAATAGAAAAATGTTTTCAATAGAAATCGGGACATCTGCAATAAAAGCTCAGCTGAACTGACTTGTGCATTAGAAGAAACAAATGGTGGCAAATAATGTTTATTTATTTTTGAGAGAGAGACAGAGCGTGAGTGGAGGAGGGGCAGAGAGAGAGGGAGACACAGAATCGGAAGCAGGCTCCAGGCTCCGAGCCATCAGCCCAGAGCCCGACGCGGGGCTCGAACCCACAGACCACAGGATCATGACCTGAGCTGAAGTCAGACACTTAAACTGACTGAGCCACCCAGGCGCCCCTAAAATTCATTTTTAAAAGATAATTGTTTGGGAGGATTTTCGTTTTTCAACTGGCCCGTCCATTTTCAACTGGCCAGTCCAATCACTGGCCCGGCCCACCATGATTGGTGTCCCATCATCACAGCCGCAAAAGGCCCCGAACATGATGGGACAGTCTTTGAGTCATTCGTTCGTTTCTTCACACATTCTATAAATATGGAGCTTTTTTGTGTACCAAGCACTGGGTGTTTGAGTTCTCTTTGATACTTACAGTGGAGCTATGTATTTTCTTTTCGAGTTCTTTTCTGTTCGAGTTCTCTTTGATACTTACAGTGGAGCTAGATATTTTCTTTTCTTATGGATGAACACACGAAACCCAGAGGGATCGAGTCACAGGGTCAAAGACCGGCAGAGAGCAAGAGGAAGGATGGGTGGCCCCAGACACTGCGTTCATGAAGGAAGTGATGCTACTACCTTGGAAGATTCTTCAATGCCGTTCAAAGGTAGTTGACAGCCTTTTTCTCTCGTGTCTTTTTCTCTCGTGTCTTTTTCTGCTCATTTACTTTTGGTAGAGCATGGAGTTTTTAGCTGTTGGCAACTGGAGCCGGTTAGGAGGGTCCCGGCTGATTGGGCCACCCCCTCCCTGATCTGCAGACAGGGCCAGGTTTGGGAAGGTGATTTACTGCAGTGGCCAGAGACAGCCTAGCAGGGCTGGGTAGGCGGAGCATTGCTGGGAGGAGCCAAGATCACCACCCGGGAAATGGAGCCTGGGGCCAAGTGTGGAGGAGGGGAGATGGAAACGTGAGAACCAGCACAGCAGCTGATGGGTGCAGAAGCAGCCTGTGGGCGGAGGCCGCAGCTCAGAACGAGACTGCGATGTCCAGGTCAGGCCGATGCCCCATTTCATATGCTGCGTGCAGGGTGGGGAGGTGCAGGGAGCTGGGAAATCAGAGACAAGATCGTGCCAGCCTCGGTGACGACGCGGAGACTCAGAGAGTTTTTGCAACTAACCTCCACTGTCCTGTGAGAACAGCCTCTTGGAATCTGCTGATCCATCCCACCATCGTACCAAGTTTTCTATTCGGGGTTTTCTATTCTCTTGTTTAAAAAAAAAAATTCTTTTTTGTATGTGATAGAAATGTATCTGTTTTGGGGCGCCTGGATGGCTCAGTCGGTTAAGTGTCCGACTTCGGCTCAGGTCACGATCTCACAGTCCATGAGTTCGAGCCCTGCGTCAGGCTCTGTGCTGACAGCTCAGAGCCTGGAGCCTGCTTCGGATTCTGTGTCTCCCTCTCTCTCTCTGCTCCTCCCCCGTTCATGCTCTGTCTCTCTCTGTCTCAAAAATAAATAAACCTTAAAAAAAAAAAAAAAAAGAAATGTATCTGTTTCAAAGGCTTAAGAAGTTTTGATTTTTCTTTTGCACTGAGCATGCTGGGTTGTGAGTGCTGGAAGAAACCTGGGGATCATCTTCAACACCCCCTTCGCAGACGGGGAAGCTGAGGCCGAGAGGGTAGGAAAGGATCGGCCCTCGTCTCCCAGCAAGCAGGGGCTGGGACCAGATGCAGACAGGCACACTTCTAGCAGGCAGAACCCTGCCCCCTCCCCAGCAGGCCTCTGCAGGCTCTGCAGTCACCTCCCGACCAGACCAGCAAGGTCAGATAGGACCCGCCTTCCCTGCCGTGGCATTGATTGCCCTCCGGCCTCGGTGGCATCCAGCCCGTCAGGTCCTGTGCCAGCTGAGGATGTGGGAGGCATCGACCGGAGGAGTCCGGGTTAGGCTTGCTTATCGAAGGTGAGCTCAGCTGCACCTGACCAGCAGCGACTTGGGCCGTTTGCCACAGCCGGTGACCCCAGCCAGCTGCTTGTTCCCACAGATGGCCCCAGCAGGCGGGAGACCTCATCTTCTCCCCCCCCTCCCCGGTGGCTGAGTTCAGTTGTTCTAACTCCCTCCTTTGCACAGCTGAGCGTGGTGCTACTTATAGCTCTGTTATCATGTTCCTGTTTGAATACAAACAAACAGCCGTAGCCTGGGAAGGGGATTTGTTGCGAGACCTCGCCGGCCTGCTTTCTGCTCCGGCAGGGACCTGGCTGCTCTGTGGGGTTTGAGGGACGTGTGGCTCTTCCTGGCCGCTCTCCCCCAGCCTCCTGTCTTCTCCCTCGCCCATCTCTGAGGCCACCGAGAAATTTCGATGGGAAAAGGCAGCCTCGACGCACGTGAGGACTGAGAGTTACTCAGACATCTCCTCTCACGCCCCCCGAGACCAGAGGCCGCGTCCCCAGCCCTGCTCCTGGGGAGAGGCTGGGCCAGTATTCAGCTGTTGCTTCTCAGCCTCAAACCTCCTGTTTCCCGGTGCTGGGGACTCTGCAAAGCCACTTCTGCTTTGCCAGCTGCTCCTGGGAGGCCCTGCAGGAGGAGGCAGAGGCCAGAGGTGGAAGGAGGAAGGAGAGATCGTTCCGTCCCTGTCTGTTTCCCGGTCCTGGGAGCAGCACCCAGCCTGCAGTCTTCACCCCCGGGGGGCAGTCACCTGTCTGGGACCCTGTCTCCGGTTGTCCTGATGCCCACAGAGCTCGCCTCATGGCTGGGCCTCCCTCCACAGGGGTCTGGGGTTCCCTCCAAGCTTCTACTTTTTAATAATTCCAGCTTCTTTGTGCCCCATAAGCCCTAAGTGTGATATCTGCCTCCTGTAGCTACCACCTTCTGTCGCAACTCTGAGTTTGCTTTTCTGCCTTGGCATTTACTTAGATAGCCATTCTTTATGTCAGATTCTCTCTGATAGAATAACTGGGACATTTCTGTCTTCTGACTTGACTGGCTGCTACGCTGGCAGAGTTGGGATTCCAACCCAGACCTTCTTTCTCCTGGTTCAGGACTCCCTGCTTTGGAACCCGATAAACGTGTGTTCCATTCCATGAATGAACGAGGTGAGTTCCCCCATTCATCAGTTCTGACTTTAGTTAAGATGTGGTGAGGATTCCCCACCAGTTCTGGCAACCCACGATCACCAACAGGGGCAACCTGGCTGATCTTATGGACCGCCTTCTTAGACAGGGCCCTAGGCCTTTCCTCAAGGGCCACCCTAAATTTAGCTTCTTCTGGAACCACACCGAATCTGCACACTTTCAGCTGCATGGCTGAGAAGTAGTTGCTGAGAACTAGCCAGCCCACAGATGGCCACAGCCCCGTGAAGGATCCCAGCCGAGAGAGACCAAGAGAAAAAAACCCAGAGGAGCCGCCGAGCCCAGCCCAGATGCCAATCCACGGGATCAGATCCTAAAGAGTTCATGTTTTAAACCCCTAAGTTTTGGGGTGATTTGTTCATGGCAACAGCTAACTGATAAGATCTCCCCCCAGAGGGCCCATTTAACTTTCCTTCATACCAGCCTACACCCAACTGTGACTATCCATCCTGAAGATCTGTGCACTGAAGCACAAAGGATGTCACGTGACAGACGACCGATAGATGGATCATATTCCTCTCCCGTGGTAAGATGACAGTTTACAAGCATGGCCCCTTGACTAGTGGCCCCTAGGGTCATCGTGGCTGATGCCAGACTATCCCTGCACTCTGAGGATGAAGCTCTGAGTTTACATTATAAACAGTGCCTGGCCCCTTAGCCTAAAATGGAAACATGAGGCCATATATTGGTTTGCAGTAAGAGGTCTCTTTTCTTTCTCTTTTCTTCCTGCTAAAACATATTTGACGACACCTTTAAATATAAGGTTCCCCTTCTTCGCGATCTTTACATAGTCCTTTGCAGGCTGGGTGTTGGCAAAACCATATTGCTTAGAAAAGCAAGCTGTTGAAACCCACAAACGTTCAGACATCGGTCGAGTCCCAAAGCTAAAGTGTGCTGTCATTTTTGGAAAGCAAATACAGTATGAACATAATTGAGAACTACAGGCCCAGGGGAGGGTTGGGGGGGTGGGGGAAGACGGGATGAGACACGACAGAAATCTTGAGTGTGGATGAGATATCAGTGCCAATTACGGCAGGGCCAAGATGTTATGCTGATGAGCTATATGTTAGAGCTGAACTAAGAAGCTGAAGATATTTGCCTTCTGCAGGACGTAATAAGTCTTTGCAAATGCAATTACTAGGCCTTGGAGAGGGTTTCAGCTACCATCAGGGAATTTTATTATATAAAATAGAGAATCACTTTTTAAGACATTTGTCCTTCAGACAAGTTTATTGTAGACTTATCTTTAAAAATTTAAGGAGAGAATAATCACTATATAATTTAAAAATTCTTACAAACGAGGCTTTGTTAAGTCCCATTTGTTCCAACTGTAGTTCTTTTCAGCAAGAACAAAAAGGGCATCTTGAGCAAATTTTCCTGTGTGTGTGTTTTTTAAAACTTTTTTAATGTTTACTTACTTTTTGAGAGAGAGAGAGTGTGAGCTGGGGAGGGGCAGAGAGAGGGAGACACGGAATCCGAAGCAGGCTCCAGGCTCTGAGCTGTCAGCACAGAGAGCCTAATGTGGGGCCTGAACTCATGAACAGTGAGATCATAACCTCAGCTGAAGTCGGCCGCTTAACCGACTGAGCCACCCAAGCGCCCCCCTGTGTGTTTTTTTTTTTAATTAACTTTTGAGGTAGCGACCTGTCTCTCCATGTTTCCTCCCCAAAAGATATAAAACAATGAGATAGAGAAAGTAAATGCGTGCAACAACCAGACCCTCAGGATAACTTGAAGACAGGAAGAAAGCAGAGACAGTTAAACAGCACTCTTCAGAGTAAACTGAATAACAAGAGGAAAGTGAGACGATCCAGGAGCGTGATTTCTCATGCGCCCATCCTCTGCCCTCCACGAATCTTTGTGGCAAGCACAGGTAGACTGACTAATGTAGAAAAACAGTGGCTGGGGCACCTGGATGGCTCTGTCGGTTAAGCGCCCTACTCATTATTTCAGCTCAGGTCACGATCTCACTGTGAGTTCAGAACCCCGAGCTGGGCTCTGTGCTTATAGTGCGAAGCCTGCTTGGGATTCTCTCCCTCTCTCTCTCTCTCTCTCTCTCTCTCTCTCTCTCTCAATAAATAAGTTAAAAAAAAAAAAGAGGGGTGCCTGGGTGGCTCAGCCGGTTAAGCGTCCGACTTCGGCTCAGGTCATGATCTCGCGGTCCGTGAGTTCGAGCCCCGTGTCGGGCTCTGGGCTGACGGCTCAGAGCCTGGAGCCTGCTTCGGATTCTGTGTCTCCCTCTCTCTCTGACCCTCCCCCGTTCATGCTCTGTCTCTCTCTGTCTCAAAAATAAATAAACTTAAAAAAAAAATTAAAAAAAAAAAATGGAGAAGTTGGAAGGAAGCTAACGAATGAAGCCTTCGTTGATCTACAACTATTCTCGGAATGATTAAGTTTCCTCGTTGGACTTCAGATGTGGGGCGCCACGCCTCCAGTGGACCTCAGTCCAAGCGTTGCTTCCCAAGCCCCAGCTCAGCCCCTCTCACTCACCCCTGTTTGTTTGGTTTCTAGGACTACGTATAGTCTGAGCACTACCCGGCTTCCAGAACGTGGGCCTGAGGATGGATCTTGCCATGTATGAACACAGCTCCCAAAAGATAACTTCCTGAATTCCCTCCCAGGAGGATCTGCCCATCTGATAAGAAGGTCTGGTACTAATGACTGACTGCCCATGGGCACCGTTCCTTCTCTGTCTAGTTGCTTCTCCAAGGTTGGCGTCTGTGATTAGGTCATTCCCCGCGCGCCCCCCCCCCCCCCCACCTGTTAACCAAGACAAGCCAACCTGAATCTTCTTGTTTGTGCTAAACGAGGGAGAGGTGTTGGCAAAAGCATCACCAGTCCAGGGGCGGGAAGACAGGCTGGCGCTGGGGGCGAGGGGAGCACACCCACCGAAGGCCAGAGAGCGAAACTGCCACCAGGTGATGCAGACAATAACATCACCAAATGTTCTCCAAAGAACTGGAACACACGAGAGGATGGTCTTGTGACTGACCAGGACTCGGGGCTTGGTCGTCTCATCTGTTTGCTATGAAATATGAGCCACAAAATGACTCCGTCAGATCCTAACTTGAGCCTCATTATCAGCTTCTAGCAGAAGCATGGTCACCGGAGCTGTTTTCTGAACCACCAAGACTAAATACAAACGCATGGTTTGTGAGCCCCCGGAGTGACCAACAAAATTATGTCCCCTCAAAATGAACAACCTTGGCCCCACTTAAAAGTGATCACTCCAGGGGTGCCTGGGTGGCTCAGTCGGTTAAGCATCCGACTCGACTTCGGCTCAGACCATGATCTCAGGGTCCGTGGCTTCGAGCCCCATATCGGACTCGGGACAGCGCACGGCCTGATTGAGATTCTCTCTCCCTCCCTCTCTCTCTCTCTCTCTCTGCCCCTCCCCTACTCTCTCTCTCTCAAAATAAATAAACTTAAAGAACAAAGATCACTCCAGCTGCACCCACATCCATACCCTTTACTGTCCCTTCACACATAAGGAGCACAACCAGAGAGAAAGAATCTTCCATGGCCTAAGCCTTGCAACCCTGGATTTGATAAGCCTGAAAGGCAACTACTCTGAGGAGAAGCCATCCTTTGGTAGGGGCTGGGAATTTCTCTGGGGCCCCGGAAAACCGACCCACAAACCAGCTTTAGTCATTCCTGAACCGACGTGAGCAGCTCGACTACAGAAAGTTAGCTCCCTTTGCTAGAACAACATGGGCCCGTGTCGCTGGGTTTAATCTCTTTCTAATTCTTCGGCACCAATTCTGGCACCGGGCTCTGCCGAGGCTGTTCCCTGACTTGCGTGTGGAGCAGAATTTCCCCTTTTTAGGTCACAAACTCAGAGTGCTCCCTCGTCCCAGCAACTCTCTGCCCCGGGTCAATTTTCAACACCCTCCTTGACGGCATTTATGAAACGCTGGCAAGGTGGCCGCTGGGTTGACCCGTTCCTGCTCTCCACATCATTTCACGGGACTGAAACACACACACCAACCAGCCACAGCAGGCCAGGGGTATGGAAACACATCGACGTCCATCTCTTCTAAACACGGCTGAATTAAGGGCCGTAGGACCGAGGCTGTGGACCCTCCGGTGACTCTCAAAGTGTTCAGACGAGCCTGCAAAGAGTTGTCTTCCTGTGTTCGTTCCTTGGGCAGGGATGGCTGCTGCCTTGTAGTCTTGCCACCCTGGAGCGTCCGACCCCCTGCCCCACCTCCTGTGTGGGGTTGGACCACCTCACCTCGGCTTCCACTCTCGGGAATTGGAGATTTGGAGCAAGGTTGCATCATAGTGAGTTTTGTTCTCTACTGGCCGATACCTCACAGTCTGGTGAATTGCACCTGTCCGGGCCCCCCAGTGTTATGCCTTACACCCCGCACACCCTGGCCCATTCAGCACACACTCTTGTGTGCAGCTGGCGGGTCTCATCATTGCAATCCGCAATAACGTCCACTCCCATTGGGGCGCGTGGGTGGCCCAATTGAGCCTCCGACATCGGCTCTGGTCATGATCTCGCAGTTCGCGAGTTCGAGCCCCGCGTCGGGCTCTGGGCTGACAGCTCGGAACCTGGAGCCTGCTTCAGATTCTGTCTCTCTCTCTCTCTCTCTCTCTCTCTCTCTCAAAAATAAAATAAAAAATAAACATGAAAAAATTTTTAAAAAAATCCACTCCCATAGAATCATACACTCGAGCGAGGAAATTTCAAAGGCCCGCCATTGTCCTTTGCTCTGAAAATGGCTCGTTTCTCATTCTCCCCCGTTCCCTTCCCCCCACCAACCCACCTCCTAGACACTGCTGACGGCACGAGGGGTTGATTCTGGCTTAAGGTGGGCCAATCAGATTTTCTCTCTTGATATGTAATAGGGGCCCTGGAAGTCAATCAAGGGGCGGGGGCTGCGTGAGTCACAAGGCAACGAGGAATGGAGGCTGGAATCCGTGCCAGAGAGCCCCCGAGACTGCGCTTGATGATGTGAGGGATGAGCAAGGTTAGGAGCCCAGCAGACACCAGCCCACCCTCAGACCAGAAGGACGTAGGTGCTGGCTGAGAAGCCGGGACACAAGGAGTTGCTACGGCCCACAGCGACGTCTTCTCAACTGATCCCCCAGCTCGTTTCCAGGGAGTTTCTGTTTCTGGCAACCAGTGTTCCCTGACTGACACCACACTCAGAAGTTGCCCGTGACCCCCCTCCCCGCCCCGTCCCCATCCTGCTTCAGCATCTCCGCGGCATCTGACACTGTCACCCCCGCTTTCCCCCAGTGGGTCTGTCCACTTACACAGGTGCTCCAAACCCCGGCTCTCCTTGGCCTTCTCCAGTTTCTCTTCCCTGCTCTCAGGGAAGCCATTTAACAAGACCCAGGATTTGGGGCAGCCGGGTGGCTCAGTCGGTTAAGCATCCGACTCTTGGCCCCGGCTCAGGTCATGATCTCACAGTTTGTGAGACTGAGCCCCACATCGGGCTCGGCGTCGACAGTACAGAGCCTGCTTGGGATTCCCTCTCTCTCTCTCTCTCTGCCCCTCCTCCCCTCTCTCTCGCTCTTTGAAAATAATTAAATAAACATTAAGAAAAAAATAAGATCCACGATTTGGTCTTAAAGCCTGGGGTCCACAGAAGATTCCACTGGTTTCCATAGCCTCCCCTGCCGAGTCCAGGCGGAAGGCTCCAAATCCAGGCCACCAGCGCTCACTTCCTCCCACACCCACTGCGTTTTTAACTCTGGTGGCAGTTTCTTCTTAGATGACTCACTGTCACTTAACCTCTTGAAACAATTCTGCACCATGATTGCTCCTTGGGATCTGCCCCACCCCCTCCAGCCCAGGTGCTGTGGTTGTGCGAGTGTAGCTTACAACTATATCCTCATTCCCAGCACCTGGTACACGGGGGTCACTTGAGTGTTTGCGGAAAGAGCCCAGGGGACGAATGCGTGATAGACTGTGTTTTAATTTTCCCTCGATTTCATTCCTCCTGTCTCTCCAATGCACATTCACCAAGAACTCTGGGTTCTTCCTTCCCAGTGTGTCATTCACGGTCCCCTTCCTCCCCATTCCCTTTGCTTCTGCGTCGGACCCTCATCACTACCCATTAGACCTACTGCAGAAGCAAGCGGGTCTCCAGGTCGTGATGACAAAACTGACCCGTGGCATCCTAGGAAGATGGAGGCAGCAGGGATTTCAGCTCTTCCCAAATCTCCCCATGCAAACAGAGCACCAAGCTAGGAAACCCCAAACCCAGGGGCTTCGAAAACAAAACTGGAGCATAAGGCTTTTCCTGGACATCAACCCCCAACGGCCACGAGACCCACCTGGTGTTGGTGTCCGTGCAGGAGGACGTGGAGGGAAGCAACGGGGCACTGCCAGCGGGACCCCAGAGCAGGACAATCCCAAAGTCGCCAACGGGCATTCACTGGGAAGGACAGTGTGCCGATTTGGAAGCAGCAGCTAAAACCGGAGGGGCTTTGCCCCCTCTACACACGCACATGAGGACAGTCCACACCAGTGCGTACGCGGTGTGCGTGGGATAAGGGGTGGAAGTCTGTGCGTTCCTGTTTCATGGAACGTGCTATGAAATAGGACCCACATGCGCACGTACACGCTCACGCTCCACTGTGTTTTACTAAACTGTAGGATTTTCGAATAAGGCTCAGCATTCTGCATAACTTGAGTGTGGCCTGATGATCCAGTTATAACCGACACCAAGTCAGGCTCGGAAACACACGATTTTTGTTGAAATCACATGCAACTCCGAGTTGGCAGCCACAGCATCGAAACCGGCCTGAAAAGGTACTTGTGTGGGTCCAGAGAAACACTGGCAGACGTGACTGAGTCAACACCGTCAAGAGTTTTAAAATAACTTTTCCCCCCATAAAGTCGTGGTGTGTCGGAGCCTCAGGGGCCTCTTAAATCGTCATTCCACAGAACCGTAAATACTTGAAAATCCAATTTGCAAGGGGCAGAATCATAACAGAGGCCAGAAGAATGAAATTTCATCCAGCCAAAGCCTTATTTTATGAACAAGGAGACCAAGGTCCAGATCAATGGGGACTTATCCTACCAAAAGGAAACAGTAATTTACGGGAAAGAAAAAATACAGTTCATGCAGCTTCGGGGACAAGGGGGCGAAGGGCGTGGAAATAAGAAGCACAAATGTGCCTTTAGTTTCCCTTTATAAGGAAAGAAAAGAAAGAAATGCATTTATCCCTCTAATCTCAGTAGCCAAACCAGTTTAAAGCCACACGTCCGTTCAAAGGAATAAAGCCGTCAGGCTGAGACTCACTTACCCAGTATCCTCTCAGCATGAGGAGCAGAGAGCCGGGAAAAGGCCCTCTCTTCCTGATGTCAGGACTTCTCAGCACTGCCCTCCGCCCGTGGTCTGTCTTCCCCCAGAATCACATGGAAGTGTTCTATAAATGTGCATTGGCTTAAGGTTGGGAACGCTGGCCTGGGAAGCAGCGGCGTGTAAGCGATCTGACCCAGGCCAGGCGGCAGCTTTCCAGAAGGCTCTGCAGCCCTGAGGGAGGATAACAGGGGCCAGGGCGGTTGCAGGTATCGAGAGCCTGCAACTCTGTTCTCCTCACTCTGAGTTGATTTGGGATCCCAATCCAGTCTCCACTGTCTTGGGTTGCAATTTCATTTACTTGGGGGCCGTTCTATATTTTGGCGAGGACCAGCCACTTTTCAAGACACAGCAGCCTTAATAATAATAAAAACAAAACACACCAAAAAAAAAAAAAACCCCTATAAAATGAGAAGTGCTTCTGGTTCAGCTCCCACAGACCTCATAAGATCAAGTTGTCCTTTTTGGAAATGTCACTGTGCTCCCTTGAGACAGGGAGAATGAACAATCGCTCTTAGGCCAGTTCTAAATGGCAAAGCTACCTAAAATTCCGTCAGTATTTCGTGGGTCAAATGCACAACCATACAACGAAAACAAAGCAACCATCAGAAAGAGTGTGGAGGTCTTTATGCACCGACCCTGAGAACTCCCCAAGTTACATAGGTAAGTGGGAGAAAAAAGTAAGGTACGGGACAGTATGTGTAATATGCTATCATTTGTATAAAACAAGGTATACGTGTATGCATACATCCTATATTATGTGTGGTGTGTGAATTCTATGCTCTGAAAGAATCATACCACACGCTTATAATAAATAAATGAGTGACTCCAAAAATTCACACAAGCGACTAGTGAAGGGGGGAGCAGTTGCGGCCAGGAAGGGGCAGAAACCAGGGGACAGGGAAAGGGGGAAGATTGTCTCCTCACGTATTTCTTTTCCTATTCTAGGAATGTGACCTCATGTGTATAGTCGTTTGTCAAAGAAAAATTTTAAAGTAATCTCATTTCCATTAGAAATACTTAATTTTCAAAATTGCGATTCAGGGCACTGAATTCAATTAACCATAACGCGGGCGCGCGCGCGTGCGCGCACACACACACACACACACACACACACGCACTTTTTTTTTTTTTTTTTTTTTACATATTTAACGTCTTTGATTAGGTTGAAATTCCCTAAGAAGACAGAGTTTTGAAATAACAAAAATCCTGGCCTACGCAGGACCCATCTGTGAGTTCCGATCGAGGAGTCTGAGGGCTGGACATCTGGCCCCGATGCATCTCCTCTGTAGCCATGACTTAGAGCAGGTGCCCAGGTGCCTCATCGTGTGTAAAACAGCCCCACAGCACCCCCTCTCCGTGGGCCCAGCGTGTCCTAAGCAAGACGATGTACATAAAAGCCTCTGAAAACAGAAAGCCTTTATTCAGGAACAGAGTCGTTCACGGTGATCACATCTTGTAAGATTTTTCTGAAGTTCTTGTGTAATTCAATGCCTCAGATCGTGGAAGGCAAATTCCCCCTGAGAATAAGCATCAAGGAAAAGGGGATACTTCCAGAGGGCCTGTATCTACCTTCACTTCTTAGGGCCGGCTTTTATTTTCTTACCCTGTGCAGGGCGCCTTCTGTAGGTGACCTCCTGGCATGTCCCGGGTTGGGGGGGGGGGGGCGGGCTGTGTTCAGGGCTTTCTTCTACGCCTACCTTCTGTTCCCACTTTATTAAACCAGGAGCATTTTTTAGTCCTTGCCTGAGTACCAACGCAGAACGCCTGGTTGAAAATGCTTTGAGATGTAAAAAAGTTTTGTTTTGTTTTTTTAATTTTTTTTTATTACACTGAAATCACTAGTCAAAGTCCCGGTGCCTAGGAACAGGGTGGAGGGTGGTTCCCACAATCCCAGGACAAACCGCAGACAACTGCTCGCCGGCTGACGTGGCGCCACCGTGTGGCGACATTGCCAGTGCAGCTTCTATCGTCCGTTTGACCCGTCAGCTTTGAAAGGCTTCTCCACCAAGACACTAATTCATTAACAAAAAGCAAATAATGGTTTGAATTTGGCGAGATTTGAAATCTTTTCAAATTTGCTCATAAAGCGAGGTCTCATCAATATTTTTTTTTAATTTTCATTCATTTTTGAGAAAGAGAGACAGACAGACAGACAGACCAAGTGCGAGCCGGGGAGGAGCAGAGAGGGAGAAGGAGACACCGAATCCCAAGCAGGCTCCGGGCTCTGAGCTGTCAGCGTAGAGCCAGATGCGGGGCTCGAACCCATGCACCTCGAGATCATGACCCGAGCTGAAGTTGGAGGCTTAACCTACTGAGCCACCCAAGCGCCCCTCATTAATATTTTTACTGCTACATTCCCATCTTGCCCAATTCAAATTCAAATAAATGCAGCCCTACTGAAAATGACTGGCAGATGGCAGAGAACACGAGAAGAACAAAACATTTTGCAGGCAATGCTTAGAGCTGCTGGTTCTTTTGAAATTCCGAGGGGAAAATAATTCAAAGTTATGTTATGACAGTAAACAGGTGGATTTATGAAAATAAGAAGATAATGTTTACGGCCCATTTTCTCCCTATGCAGTGAAAAAGAAATTCTCATTAATGAAGCAGAGTTCCTCTCCTTCAAGAATTCATTGAAGTGATAGCAAAGGAATTTATTTTTGTTGGGACCCTAATGAAGCGAACTGGGACAGAACATCAGTCAAGAGACTGCTCCATGTTTGTGGACATCGGAAAGAGGACTGAGGTCTGGTAATGGACGTATCAGGCCACCGCCTAGAGTTGGGGTAAGAGAGAGTGGTGGGGCTTCGACCCGAACAAGACCCAGTCTGCACTGTAGACCCAGGAGAGGCTCTGAAACACCAGGAACAATGGAGGGAAAGGAACTGGGGTTCAAAATTTGAAAATTAAAAGTTGGTATAAGCAGAGCCTGGGTTTTCACCGTGTCCTATCCCCCTGATGCCCGTCGACCAGACGAAAGCAAAATCAAACAAAACCCAAACCTCCCACACAGTCCGAAATAAAAAATTCAATAGCAGGTCGAAGGCAGACAAACAAACAAACAAACAAAAAAACATGTCCCGAAATAGAATGAAAGAAAGATTTAAAATAGGAAAAAAATATGACAGGCTTAGAGAATCAATCCATGAAGTCCCGCATCTCATTAACAGAGATGCAGACATGAAACAGAAAAGTGGAAAGAAGAAATTATCAAGGAATGAATGTAAGACTATTTCCCACAGTTGAAGCAGGTGAATCTCCAGATAGAAAGGGCCCAGTAGGTGCCTGGCACAGTATCTTACAAATCCCTCATGGGTCTACGTGTTCTTGGGCTCTGCTAAGTAGTTCTTATGTTGAGGGAGGGCTCTCACGAAACTGTCGTCAGACGAGAGCTAGAACTGGAGCCATCTGAAGGCTCGGGGGGTTGGATGCCCAAAAGACTCACTCGCATGGCTGGCAGGTGACACAAGCTTTGGCTGGTAGCTCGCCCGTGACCTACACATGGCCTCTCCATGTGTCTTGGGCTTCCTCATAGTACAGAGGATAGGTTCCAAGAGTAAATGTTCCGCTAAACAGAATGTGGAAGCTGCCAATCTCTTAAGGCTTGGATCCAGAAATTGGCCCTGTGTCACTCCTGTATCCTATTGGTCAGATGGTCGTGGGGCCCACATTAAAGGGGAGAAAGACATAAATCCCCTCTCTCAGTGGGAGGAACTTCAAAGAATTCATGGCCATCTCCGATCCACCACCAGTCTTAAGTATTTCTAGAAACAGATCACAGGTCACTTATCAATAATGAGAATCAGAACCAAACTCATTTTTCCAGAACTGTCTCCCTTGGACACCACACTCCAGCTACCCGTGCTGAAGTTTCCTGAAGTTTCCAATATGCCAGACTCCTTGAATCCTCACAGACTTCTCTTTGCCGTTGCCTCTGACCGGAATACAATTTCCCTGTATCTTCGCGTGACTCAGTCCTTCTCACGATTCAAGTCTCATCTCAAATGTCACCTCAGAGAAGATGTCCTTGCCCAGCATATCTAACATAAGTCACGATCAGCATTTACACCCTTAGCCTTGGCTACATCCTTCATAGCATTAATCATTACCAAAATGTTATTTTTGGTCTTGCTTTTGTTTATTATCTATCTCCTCTCTAAGAGCAGGGAGTTTGTCTCATTCTGCATGGTATCTCCAGCACCAAGACCAGTGCCTGGAACAGGTGTTGAGTGGTTCAGAATCCGTTGCAAGCAGACAAAGAAACAATGTCTCTAAATTCCTGATGAAAAAAAATATATATATTTTCCATCCGAAATTCTATATCCAGCCAAACTATGAAGCAAATGGAAGGGTAGAATGAGACATTTTTCAGATTCAAAAAAACTTGCCTCAGTAAAACCAGGGCATAAACTAAGAAAAGTGTTTTTTTTCCCCTAATGTTTATGTACTTTTGAGAGAGAGACAGAACGCGCACAAGCAGGGAAGGGGCAGAGAGAGGGGGACAGAGGCTCTGAAGTGGGCTCCATGCTGACAGAAGCGAGCCTGATGTGGGGTTGGAACTCATGAACCATGAGCTCATGACCTGAGCTGAAGTCAGATGCTCAACCGCCCCGAGCCACCCAGGCGCCCCAAAACTAAGAAAGGTTTTAAACACAGAATGTAGCAGAAGAAAGCAGGAGAGGGAAGCCCCACGGGGACAAATGTCCAGCAAGAAGGGGCTTACAGCTCATCCAAATCAAGGGTGTAGACGGGGTCCTGGGACAGAGATCTCCAGAAAAAATAGATAGTGGACTGGGTGAAGAGGTTAGAAACAGTGGACAGTATATTTCTTCAAAGATGCACTCAAAGCAACTAAAAACGACAGAGGGAAGCAAAAGTTTAAGAAAGAAAACATAATCGGTAATCCTCTTGACCTCTAGCCCTGCAAGAAATGCTATTCACAGAAATCCAATAATAAACACATGCTCGTTGATTTTCAGATTTGAGAATCGACCTATAGACAAAGCACAAAGTGCCTACCGGTCGTTACAGAACAGCCTGGATGATTTTGTGGCTGACCTTGTGCTGTGCTGTCCAGATGCCCCTCTAGGGGGGAAAAAAAAAAAGAACTTCCTTATTACCCCAGATGCTGGAAGTGCTGTGGTCTTTTTGCGGACGGTCTCAGCCGAAAAGAGATGCGTGAAGGGCAATTCGGCCTCCCCTTCTGCCCAATCCTGCTTCCTTCCCTTCCATGACTGCACCCCTAACAAAATTCCTGCAGGCCAATGGGTGTCACAGAGAGTGAGAGCTGGTGCCAGAAGCAGGGTGGTCCAAAAAAATGGACAGTAGGATAGGATTTGGGAGTGGTTTCACCTGCTACCTGACTGACAAGGAGGACACCGTCACTGATGCACACTAATCGTCCCTGGTACAATGTGGCAGTACGATTGTTAAAATTGTTGCTGGCGGTGAGCTCAGATGGTACCTCAATGAAAGAAATGTATTCGCTGCTGCGATGTGTCAGGTGTTAGTGACATGAAAGGAGTAGTGGCCATAAGGCCATTGCCAAGATGACCGCTTTGGGACAAGATAGCATATCGGTGAGAGGGATTC
Source organism: Panthera onca (assembly GCF_046562875.1). Lineage (NCBI taxonomy): Eukaryota > Metazoa > Chordata > Mammalia > Carnivora > Felidae > Panthera > Panthera onca. The sequence goes on from NC_138349.1 coordinate 9,986,326, forward strand.
ATCAGCAACGATAGCTAATGTGAAGGCTGGAGGCCCAAGCATGCAGCCAGCGCATGTGAAGGTTGGTTACAAACAGAAGGACGAGGCAAATAAGTAAATATGCTTACTGATGATAATGGTGACCAAGGTTTCCCACAGTTGAGAAGGGATTTGTAATATGGAAAGAGAAGGCTAGGAAAAAAAAAACCTAGAGGTGCTGTACTGGAATTAGAGGTTGGTGTAAACGTGTAGGTTTTTTTCCCCCCTTTCTTATTTGAACACGTTTTAAATTTATCAATGTATCTATCTAGAGATAAAGATAAAAGATAAATAGATTGTGTTTATCATGTGTGAGTAGGTAAATAGGAACATATATTTTCCAGCTCTATTTCTTTGTTGTTGTTTTTTTTCCAGAGGTCACCTTCAAGTTCAATGACCAGAACAGATTTCATGGAGAAGGTGTTTTTGTTTTTTTCAATATTTATTTTTGAGAGGCAGAGAGAGACAGAATGCAAGCAGAGGAGGGGCAGAGAGAGAGGGAGACACAGAATCTGAAGTGGGCTCCAGGCTCTGAGCTGACAGTGGGGCTTGAACTCGTGAAATGCGAGATCATGACCTGAACTGAAATCGGACGCTTAACTGACTGAGCCACCCAGGTGCCCCTATCTCTATTTCTTGAGGGGGTCTACAAGCCATGATACTCCAGCATACAAAAGTAGGAGATAGTGCCATAATCCTGGGTTATCCCCCCACAAAATATTTATCAGCTACAAAGGGAGAAAGGATTCCTTTATGGCGAAGAAACCTGCCAGACACTGGCATGACCAGGTGATCATGATTCACATCACCAGTGGGGCAGGTAGACCTCACATGCCCCTGGGGTGAAGCACCGAGAACACCGCTTCGTTCTGGTGCTACGCCTGCCAAGGATACGCGGCCTGGGTCTGGACATGAGGAAACATTGAGAAGACCCAAGTTAAGGAGAATCTACAGAAGGGAGATTCTTTACAGCTGTCAAGAGTGAAAGTAACAAGAGACCAAGGAGCTGCTCCTGCAGGAGATGAAAAAGAGAGACATCGTGTGATCCTGGATGACATCTTGGACCAGAAATGTCAAGACCCCGTTGGGACAAAAGGAGAAGTCAGAATGGGGTGTAATGACGGGATGCCAGTGTTGTAAAGTGTTGATTTCCTGATAGGGGTGGTTGCGTTGTGGTTACGCAGGGAAGAGTCCAGGGTGGCGGGGTCACGCTGAGGAAAGAGGGGCATCAAGTCTACAACTTGACCCCAAATAAAGAATAGTAACAGTGAGTATCCTCATGGGGCGGGGGGGGGGGGGCATAAATACAACTAACGACTGGGGATACGGGAGATCTTTGTATTCTTTTTTAAAAATATTTTTAAATGTTTATTTTTGAGAGAGAGACGGAGCGCAAGTCGGGGAGGGGCAGAGAGTGAGGGAGACACAGAAACTGGAGCAGGCTCCAGGCTCTGAGCTGTCAGCACGGAGCCCGGCGCGGGGCTCGAACTCACGAACCGTAAGATCGTGACCTGAGCTGAAGTCGGACGTTTAATCGACTAAGCCCCCCAGGCGCCCCAAGGTCTTTCTTGTTGCAACTTGTATAAATTTGAAATTTCAAAATAAATTATTTTTTTAAATGGTGATATCTGTGCTCTCAGACCACCTGACCAAATTGTACTAAACCCCCTAAAGGCTAGTGGCTTCGCTGGGCCTCTTCTGAGACCCCCACCACCCTGCCCCGCTACAGCCCTCAACTCTGCTGAAAGCACTCCAGGCTGGACAACAGTAACTCCTCTTGGATGAACCAGGGAGTGTGGCACCAGAATATTCACACGATGCCTGGGGGGCTCAGTCGGAGGGTCCGACTTTAGCTCAGGTCATGATCTCACAGTTCGTGAGATTGTACCCTGTGTTGGGCTCTGTGCTGACAGTGTGGAGCCTGCTTGGGATTCTCTCTCCCTCTCCTTCTGCCCCTCCCCTGCTCATGCTGTCTCTGTCTCTCTGTCTCTCTAAGTAAATAAACTTAAAAAAAAATAAGAATATTCGAATGACTGAAGAATGCCAAGGTATCATAAATGACAGCAAAAAGGTGAAAGCCATCCAAATGTCCACCAGTGGATAAACTGTAGCATATCCATACAAGGGAATATTATTCAGATGATGCTTCAACGTGGATACACCTTGAAAACATGGTGCTAAATGAAAGAAGCCAACACAAAAGACAACATGATGATGATTCAATTTACACGAAACATCCAGAATAGACAAGTCTGTGGAAACAGAGAATAGGCTAGTGTTTGCTGCGAGAGCACCGGGGGAATGGGGAATAACTCCGAACGGATATGGGTATGGGTTGGTTCCCCCCCCCACCCCCGCCCCGCCCCCGAGGTGATGAAAATGTTCTAGAGTTCATTCTGGGGATAGTTGTGCAACTCTTGTGAATATAATAAAAACCATTGGATCGTATACTTTAAAAGTGTGAATCTTACAGTAGGTGAATTATATCTCAATGACAAAAAGTATCTCACCCTGGCCTTCAGAGGTGAGTAAACATGTTTAAATTGTTCTGCCTCTCCATTCATCTGGTGGGTCTAAGTACGATCCCTGAACAGCAGCACGGGCATCGCCTGGGAATTAGAAGTGGCCAATCAGAGGCCCCCTCCCCAAACCTACTGTATCAGAATCTGTATTTTTAAGATTAATTTTATTTATTCATTGATTTACGAGAGAGCGAGAGTGTGGGTGGGGGAGGGACAGAGGGAGAGAGAATCTTAGGCAGGCTCTACGCTCATCACGGAGCCTGATGAGGGGCCGGATCCCATGACCCTGGGATCGTGACCTGAGCCAAAATCAAGAGTCGGACGCTCAACCGACTCAGCCACCCAGGTGCTCCCAGAATCTGTGTTTTTAATAACCATCCCCTGTGGTTCAAATGCACACTAACATTTGGAAAGCACTGCTCTAAAGCATTATTGAGGCCATGGACTCGAGTTTTGGGATGACAAATACATAGCAGGCGTGGTCACATTAAGACACCATTTCAATGACATGACATGACATTTAAAAAATGTTTTGAGGGGCGCCTGGGTGGCTCAGTCGGTTGGGCGGCTGACTACGGCCCAGGTCATGATCTCACGGTCTGTGGGTTCGAGCCCCACGTCAGGCTCTGTCCTGGGCGCTCAGAGCCTGGAGCCTGCTTCCGATTCTGTGTCTCCCTCTCTCTCTGCCCCTTCCCTGCTCGCTTTCTTTCTCTCTCTCAAAAATAATAAGCAATAAAAACAAATTTAAAAAAAATAAATAAAAAAATAAATAAAAAATGTTTTGAATTTACTGGCCCTTTTTATTTCTTTATTTACAGATCCTCTTCAACATTAACAAAATGAAAGAAAAGCAAACGGAGGCGGCGTCCTGGAGGATGGCATGAGACACTGCGCTTAAGCGTGTCCCAAAATGTCCCCAGGCTAATACCAGCTGTTCGTTTTGCCAGCTGGAAATCTCTCCAGGAGCAGAAGTCTCACCGATCCGCTGCTGGTTACTAAGATGGCTGTAGTTCTGTTCCATAAAAATAGGGAGGCGGCCGTGGCGCGAAGGCTAATGATCCTTTTTAGACCATTTAGAGCCTTCGGCCTCGAGAGCCTGGGAAATATTTATTTGCATGTTTTGATTGAGAATTTGCACTCATTGTTTCACCGTACAAATTAAAAATTAATATTTATTACATTTCTCTCCCGAAATGATACAATTAACACCTCACTGAAACAGCACAGATTTAATAATCTCTCGCTGTCTCTGCACCCCAGTCCCACGCCAGGTGAGCAGCATGCACGGTGTGTGTGCCTTTCTCTGGCTTCATGCTATATATCGGACGACAAACAGCCCCTCTGCTCTCTGGCCAAACCGCACGGCAGGTGATTACTCTCCTGTCCACGTCCAGGTGAGACGGGCTCGGGGTTGTACATACGCTTCCCTGTCATACTTGGGGTGCTTTGGGCACCCTGGCCTGGAGGTCTTGACAGTGAAGGGAGGCACGTCCCAGTCCTGGGCTTTGTTTTCTTGCAGAAGCTTTTGGATCAGTGTCTAGACTTAGGGCAGACGCTTGGGAAAAGAGAAGTCTCTAGATCCGGAAAGTTCTACACTCGCGTCCCCCCTCCCCCCCAATTCACATGGCGGACTCCCGCTCTTAACTGAAATGTCAGCTTTTCGGCAGGGGCTTCCCAGACCACCCCAGCTAAAGTTACCCACCCACACTGCTTACCACCTGGTAGGTAACTCCTTCCCACAATATGCTGCCTTTGAATTTCCTCATACTGTCACCATCTGAAATTATTTATCTATTCCCTGTTTGTTGTCTTTCTCCCTGATAAGACTGTCGGCTGGCATCCGCCTGTGACAGCAGTGATCTTGTCTGTCTTGCTCACAGAGCCTGGCGTCTCATGGGCCCTTGATAGCCTTAATCCGAACAATGTGTGTAGCAGGGCCGTGGATGCTCAGGCCCTGTGCCCCCGCCGCCCCCCGAGTGCACCTGCAACCACAGTGGACAGTTTTCCACGTGTCAAGAGCTCCCATGAGTCCCGGGCTCGCCTTTGCGTTCCTGTAGACATTTCCTTTATTTCCCACGAGCCCAGGAGTGTCATACAAATTATGGCATATACAGGATTGAGTTGTGTTATAGCAGGAGACTCTTCGGAGAGTGTACCCTGACACATTTCTGGTCATTTCCCACCTTGGAACAAAGCAGTTCCTAAACACCAAGCGACGGCCCCGGCTGCCTCCTGCTCTGCTCTCCTCCCCGCCTGCGCCCCGACTTCATCCTGGGTTCCTTCTCACCTCAGCTTAACGGCCTTGACTCTGCTAGCCAGGTCAGATTCTTGCCTAGCTCCAAATCCTTTCCTTCCAAGCGTCTAACACAGCAGGTAATATACATTCATCTTTGTTTCGCTTGTTTGATGTCCGTCTCTCTCCAAAATCCGTAAGCTCCATGCGTGCAGGGCCTTGCTCGCAGTCTTTAATATTGCATCTCGAGCGTCCAGCCTGTGGCTTAGCACATAGTGGCCCCTCAATAAACATGCATTAATAAATGAAGCACCCAGAAAAGGGGGCAGGGTTTCATCACAGACTCACGCAATCGCCAGCATAGCAGGGGCTACTGGAGAACGAGGGCGTTGAGTTTTTACTAACTACTGCCTTCTCTTGGCAGCCTGGCCGACGAGGAGCGCCAGGATCTCCCCGAGAGATACACTGAATACCAAATCACACCAAGCGACATGTTTATGACACTAGCCGCTATACACGCATCGTGGATGATCTAACTCGGCCCTGGCTGGACATACACAGACCCCACATCCAGCATTCTTGGCACCAAATCAGCTCTGACCAGAAGGATCCCCCAGTGGCTGGCTGTCTTCCTCAGTGCCGGAACTATTAGAAACTTTGTTTCCCACCCGAGAGCGTACACGTTTTCCCATCTGATTTGCGGGAGAGCTGGTACCCAGCCACAGCCTGAGGGACACTCTATGCACCGAGGGATTCAGTCCCTCCACCTCTGCCCCACCCGAAACTCTCCTGCCTCTCTCCTCTCTGCCCGGTGTTCATTAAGGCCTGCTGGCCAGATGTCCCCCTCCGGGTTACTCCTGGCCAGTTCTTCACTGTCATGTCATGTTAATCGGGAGGGTGATCCAGAGGCTCATCTCCCAGGAAAGGAGGAGGGAGTACACTCAGTCCCCTCTTCCCCCGCTCACTGGTCTCTGCCCCATCATCTCTTCCTGACTCGTAATGTTCATTTGTTAATCTGCCCCCACGTGGCCCCAAGACCGCTGCCTCACTTTGAGCACCGCGTGTGGACAGAACGACGTTTGACTAAAGAGGAACGTTTCCTCTCAGTGTCTATTTTTATTGTGGAGAAAACATTTCTGAGTAGACCTTCCATAGACTTCTCCTTAGTCCCATTGGTCAAGAATGACCATATTCCACGCCCTAGGTCCAAGGGGGGGAGGAAAGGGGAGTATCTGGGGGTTTTTGTTTGTTTTGTTTTGTTTTTGGCTTCTGTTTTTTTTTTTTTTTTTTTAAATTTTTTTTTCAACGTTTTTTTTATTTATTTTTGGGACAGAGAGAGACAGAGCATGAACGGGGGAGGGGCAGAGAGAGAGGGAGACACAGAATCGGAAACAGGCTCCAGGCTCCGAGCCATCAGCCCAGAGCCTGACGCGGGGCTCGAACTCATGGACCGCGAGATCGTGACCTGGCTGAAGTCGGACGCTTAACCGACTGCGCCACCCAGGCGCCCCAGTTTTTGGCTTCTATTTTGGAAAGCGGGCGTTGGCAGTAAAAAAGAAGGGATGGGGAAACAGAGAAAGAGAAGACACGTCTCCCAGCCTCCCTGCAGTTGGGTTGAGGCCATGTGACCAGATGTGAGCGGCAGTGACATGTGCCCATTTGGGTTGAGGCAATTAAGCCAACACACTAATTCTGGACTGCCTACTTCTAGTTTTCCAGTGTCACAAGGAAAATTGTAACAATTTTGGCGAAGGTCCTGTACTGGAGTTTCTATTATACCTAGCTGAAGAAACCCTGATAAACCTTTTACCCATCATGTGGGTTATTCTCCATTTGTCCCCACCCTTACCTCAAATTAACCTCCACCTTTCTTGGGGCTCGGTCAGTTACGCGTCTGACTCTTGATTTTGGCTCACATCATGATCTCACAGTTTGTGAGTTCGAGCCCCACGTCAGGCTTTATGCTGATGGCGTGGAGCCTGCTTAGGATTCTCTATCTCTCCTCCTCTCTCTGCCCCTCACCTGCTTGTGATCTCTCTCAAAATAAATCAATAAACTTTAAAAAATTATGATAATTTTTATCACAGGTGCTCATCCTAAATACCAATATTAGTTTCTTCTTACTGCTTTAACAAATGACCATTAACCTGGTCTCCAATTTATCTTTTTTTTCCTTTGGTTGCTCCTGCTTTTGGGGTATATCTAAGAAACCATCGCCTAATCCAAGGTCACAGAGATTTGTACCTGTGTTTTCTTCCAGGATTTTTATCCTGTTAGCTCTTACATTTATTTAGATCAGATCCATTTTGAGTTAATTTTTATATATAGCATGAGGGAGAGGTCCAACTTCATTCTTTTGCATGTTGATACCCTATTGTCCTAGGACAATTTGTAGCAAGGACTGTTCTTTCCCCATTGAATTGTCTTGGCACCTTTGTAAAAAGTCAATTGACCGTGGATGAAAAGGTTTATTTCCGGACTTTTGATTTTATCCCATCGATCAATCTGTCTATCCTTACGCCAACACCACACAGTCTTAATTGCTACAGCTCTGTAGTAAGTCTTGGAATGGAGGAATGCAAGTCCTGCCAACTCTGTTCTTCTTTCTCAAGATCGTTTTGGCTTCTGGATCCCTTGTATTTCCATACGAATTTTAGGATCAGTTTCATGTCTGTCTCCTCGTGAGACCATGGAAGGCAAAGACAAGTCTCTGAGCCATCCTCGTGATCTACTGTGTTTGTAGGGTGTCTGGCTCACTAGAACACACCAAAACCTTATGGAACTGAATGAAATGCTCCAGGTATTTGTATCCGGAGCTCGGAATGAATTTCCACCTAGAAGAATGCTAACTACTTGTTTCGGTCCCAACGCGCTGAGCTGCAAGTGATAACCGCAAAACAATTAGCACAGGATATTTACAGCTCACTTAACAAGCAGTCTGGAGACAGGCAGTTACTCAGCAACTCAGCTATGTCCGTCCTTCTTCTCCTCCGTCCCTTAGCATCCTGGTCTTTTCCTCATGCTTGTCACTTCGTCATAGATGGCTGCTGTCGTGTCGGGTACCCGTTTATCACATCAGCATCTTAAAGAAGGAGTGAGGGTGGGGATAAAGCCTCTCTTTTCTGGAGGCTTTGTGTTTCATGCAGATGGGACGCCCCCTCCCATATCACTGACCAGAACTGGATTACATGCCCGTCCCTAGTCCAGTCATTGAGGAAGGAGGATTAAGATTGCCACGACTCATTTAGGCCAATTATAATGCATCCAATGAAGCAGGCACCAGCTTTTACCTTTTCTGAAACCCAGGTAAGTAGGGCTGTGGTGCTGTACCGGCTGTGGGGCAGCTGCAAACAGCGTTTACCTCCAGCTGACTGTACAAGACGCACAGAAGTATTTTTGTAGCCTTACGTAGAAACGCAACTTATATTATTGTTTCTTTGAGAAAATCGAATGCATTCTCAGCACCAAAGGGAACTTTTGAGAAACAACATTTGCAATACAACCCCAAATACGTAGCATGACATGAAAGTCATATGTTTTTCTGAATAGAATTCCATCTGTCTTGGACCCTTTTTGAAGATACTTCAGAATATTTTAGCTTGAGAACCAATTGTGAACACAAGCTGCCATGCTGTAGCTGTTTAGAAGGGACGGTTCACAGTTTACTAGGAGAAAGTCAATTTTTGTTGTTCATTTTTGTTGTCCTTCTGGCTTCACCAAGAGTGGGACTGCCGGCTGCACGTGAACCTCAGTGGATCCGCCCCGTGATGGCTCGGAGAAACTCAGGTCACAGAGCCACATCTCTGCCTCCGAGCCCGGCGTCATCCGCGGCAGCCTCCATGACACACGTGCCCTGCGCGCCCTGACGTCGCCAGGCCGTGGCGGTGTCCTGGGGAACCAAAGAGACCCGGGAAGATGCGGGCCGGGCGGGGGGCCCGGCGGGCCAAGGCCGTGACCCCCGCGCAGCGAGGAGTCAGCGGGCCCCGGGTGCGGCAAACGGCCAGCGAGCGGAGGGCCGGGGCCGGGGCCCCGCGGCGCCTCGGGAGCGCCCCGCACCGCGCCCGCCGCCGGCCTCCCGCCAGAGGCGTCGCTGTGCGCTGGCGCCGGCCCGGGAGCCGCGTTCCGCGGGGAGCGGGCGCTCGCGCCGAGCAGGGGTTTCAGTTTCTGGCGCGAACTTCCGCCGTTCCGAAGTTGCACGGCGAATTGGCGCGATGTCCGGGGACAGCAGCGGCCGCCGGTCCGAGGGCCGGGGCCGGGGCCGCGACCCGCACCGGGATCGCACCCGCTCCCGCTCCCGCTCCCGCTCGCGGTCCCCGCTGTCGCCCGTGTCCCGCCGCGGCGCCGCGCCCGAGCGCAGGGAGGCCCCGGAGCGCCCGAGCCTGGAGGAGGCAGAGCCGTCGGATTCCGGGGACGAGATGGTGGACCCCGCGAGCTTGGAGGCGGAGACCGACCACGGCCTGTGCCGCCAGATCCGCCATCAGTACCGGGCGCTCATCAACTCGGTCCAACGTAAGGCGGGGCGCGGGCGGGGGCAGGTGCGGGACGCAGGCCCGCGCGGCCCGGCTGCTCAACGGCGCCCGCGCCGACCCCGCGCCGCCCGGCCGCGCCTCGATTGGCTCGCCGGGTGGCCCCGCGCCGTCGCGTGGAGCGAGCCGCGCGACCTTGGCGGGGGCGCGCGGGCCCCGAGGGGGCCGGACGGCGCCGCCCGAGCCCAGACGGCCGGGAAGGAGTGGCGGCGGGGCTCGGGCCCCGGGTGTCGTATCTGGCAGTCGGTGGGTCCCGCGAGGGGTCGCCCGCCCAGCGCGGGCGGCGCCACCAGGGAGCTGTCAGAAATGGCCCGCACTAGGACCGCACCCCGGACCTACCCACTCCGAAACTCGGGGTGGCGCGTCCATCTGTCGGGTGGCCCTCCAGGGGCCCCTGTGGCTTGCAGAGTTTGGGAGCCACTGTTAGGAGGCTGCAGAAGCAGTGGAGCCCTTTGGGTGAAGGTTAAAGGCAGCCAGGCCCCTTTTAAAGTTCATGCTCCTTAAAGGTACAGTCACCTTTCTCTTTCGGAGACGCTTTGGTTAAAAAGATAGAGATGTGTGAAATAATCACCCCAGGGAGCAGGGGCAGGACTCCTCAGCACCCCAGGTGACCACTTTGTTAAGGACTTGGTGAATGACGAGCACATTTGCCAAATCTTGTATTTCTTTACGTAGAAAACCGAGAGGATATACTGAATGCCAGCGACAAACTAACTGAGGTCCTTGAAGAGGCCAACACTCTGTTTAATGGAGGTAATTCACTATTTTATATATGGGAGCTGTTTATTGTAAGTTTTAGGATAATTTTTTATTAGTTTTATATAAGAGCCATATTATTGACATCAAACAATTCCCACATAATATAGTAGTGTTTTCTTTACTGGTTTTGGAAGCTTTCTCGTTGGAGTGGTTATACTGCTTGTGTTGTGCTTACCATTCCCTAAGGTGTATTGAAGGCTTTATGTGAAATTCTGGGGGCGCAGCCAGCAGCCTGTTTTAGCAAGCCCCCCAGGTGGTTCTGTTGCTCGTTCAAGGTTGAGAACTTGTATTATACTTGCATGAATTATCTTTATCTTTCTGTGGTATTGACTGCTGTATCCCCAGGGTGCGTTTGTTGAATAGATGAATTAAAGAAGAACTGAGCTGGGCTGTGACATCCTATTTCTAGTCCTGCCCTCCTCCCAGCTCCTTGCTATTGGTCCGCCTATGGTGGGGGGCAGGGGTGTAGTGGCCATGTCCACTAGTGGAGCTGTTGGTCTCTAGTAGGGGGGTGGTGAGAGAGAGATAAAGAGATACGTCAGAGCACTGAGCACCCTCCATGGGGAGAGGGGAGTTTAAAAAACAATCATGGTTTGGGGCACCTGGGTGGCTCAGTCGGTTAAGCATCCGACCTTGATTTTGGCTCAGGTCGTGGTCTCATGGTTCGGTGAGTTTGAGCCCCATGTAGGACTCCTCACTGGCAGCGTGGAGCCTGCTTGGGATTCTCTCTCTGCCCCTCCCCGATGGGTGTGCATGTGCGCTCTCTCTCTCTCTCTGAAAATGAAAAAAAATATATATCTTGGTTTGAATTAAAAGGGTTTGTGGCAGCAGTAGTCTGTTCAAAGACAGAAGGCAGGTCGGGCACCCCCTGATGTAGGCACTGGGGCCCCGAACCCTAGAGCAAGTCCCCAGACCACTTTGCCCACCGTCCCCCTAACAGTTCTGTGGCAACAGAAAGGCAGAGTGCAGACAAATTCGGTGGTAAGGAAGAGTCAACAACTTGTGTTGCCCAGACAACTCTTCATGTTCTTTGAGGACCAGACCCTTTCTTTCTAGTAATTTCCCAGTCCGACTAATGGCTTAACTGTTGCTCGCTTTTAACATTGCCGCGTCCGCATGTTCTCAAATGACTGTCTTTCTAGCCCTGGTCACAGCCTCTGCACCGTTCCCCATCTTGGTCTCCCACATTTGCTAAATCTCGTTAAAACCTTCCAGAACTGAGCGTTTCCCTTTCACCTGGTTAAATCCCTCCTCACCCCTTGTTAGCGCTGTCTGTGACTCATTCACCCCTTTGCTTCTTTACTGTGCATCTTTTTAGTTCTTGGGCCACACATCACTCCCTCCTCGGCTGATGCCCCTGTGCTGACTGGGTCACCTCTTTAAGGCAAAGTTACTCACTCGCCCAGCAAACACAGAATTCTAGATCCTTGGCACTCATGGTTTTCCCTCGGTGGGAGCCTCAAAGCCAGCTGGGGCCGAGAAGTCTGCGCTTTTCTCGCCGACCGTGCTGTGAGGCCAGCAGGCAAGGCACCCGGAGCAGCCTGGCCTCTGCTTCCCTCTCTCACGCATGGTCGCTCCCGCAGCAGCACCCCCGAAATAAAAAGGGAGAAGAATGATGTATAAAAGCAAAAACGGGAGTCAGCCAAGTTCAGCCACTGGACGTGTGTGTTCAGGAAGCGTGACACCCACAAGGCCTCCGGGAGCACACCAGGCACAGGTGTTTCTGTACTTGAACTTTGCCGCCTTCGCCTCTTCTTGGCTCCCTTTCCGGTTTGCCTTTCCGGGTGTTCCCAGGGCCCTCTTCACCCTCCCAGTCCCGCCAGCCCCGCCATCTCCTCCAAAGGGCCGGTCCCTCGCCTCTGCACACTTCGTCGTCCTGTTCCCTTGACTCCTGTTTAAATCTTTTTCTCGGTATAGCTTGTCTTAAATCCCGGGTCCTCTGTCAAACGCCTTCGGGCCCTCCATCCTCAGGGTCGCCGCCCTGCTGCGTGGCCTCTGTCCACGTGGTGGCCCGGGCTGGCACCTGGGCGTCTTAGGCTGACTGCCCAGACGGTGCCATTATTTCTGTTGATGTCCCCTGACGGTTTGTGGTGGCCGCTCAACAAGCCACCAGGCCTTACACGGAGCAGGCCTTCCTTTTGACTTACCTCCGCTTGCATCAAGGAGCGACGCCGAGGTGGGGCTGCTGGCGTTGGGGGTGGGGTGGGGGGAGGGGGGGGAGAAGCTGGGTGTTAAGAGAGAAGACAGGCTTTGTTGAACCCAAGCTATAAAGAGATGGTAGTTCAATTCACAGGAGGAGAAGGACCCTGGAGGGAGAGGGGCTTTTAGGAGGGCTGGTCAGCTTTTTTTTTTAATGTTTGTTTATTTTTGAGAGAGAGAGAGAGAGAGAGAGACAGCATGAGCGGGAGAGGGGCAGAGAGAGAGGAAGACACAGAATCTGAAGCAGGCTCCAGGCTCTGAACTGTCTGCACAGAGCCCGGAGGACTGGTCAGCTTTGACTCCAGATATTGGTGGGTTGGGCATGAGAGCCAGGTTTTAGAGGGAGATGGGTATGTTTCCTTTTTTTTTTTTTTTTTTTTTTTTTTGGTTGGTCCAGTGGGAAATGGCAAGTAAGTAGGTGGAAATTTCGGGAAAATCCCTGTGAATCATGTGTATTTTCCTTCTCTTTTTGAACAGTGTCCCGGGCAAGAGAAGCAGTCCTGGATGCCCATTTTCTTGTTTTGGCTTCAGATTTGGGCAAAGAGAAGGCAAAGCAGCTGCGTTCTGATCTGAACTCGTTCGATATGTTGCGCTACGTTGAAACTCTAGTAAGTTCAAAGCTGCGGAATCTTAAACAAAAAATGTGTCCCAGGTCACAGATTAATTATCTGCTTTGATTAGATCTGTATGCAAATGGCCTTCACTTCCTTTTTCCTTTTCTTGGGGGGGGGGGGGTGGGGCACAAGTCTCAGATTCCCCCAAAGAGCTCTCATCTCACCAAGTTAAACGATGACAGGAGAGCCATGTCGAGGAATACAGGGCGGCAGCCTAGAGGTTTAGAAAAATCTCTTAGCATTCGAAGTAAAGATTCTGGGTGCTATGTTTATTTACAAATGGCCATTTTTCCCCTGAATTATCAGTTCATAAGTATTCTAGCTCATTCTCAGTGACTGGGGACCCTTCGTCCTGGCTGGACAAAACCCACGCAGCAGGTGGCAGAGCTCAGCTGGAGATGAGTTAGGCCCGGGGAGGGGGGGGGCAAGTTCTCCTCTTTTTCTTTCTTTTTTTTTTTTTAACATTTATGTATTATTGAGAGACAGAGCAAGAGCAGGGGAGGGACAGAGAGAGGAGGAGACACAGAATCCGAAGCAGGCTCCAGGCTCTGAGCAGTCAGCACAGAGCCCGATGCGGGGCTCGAACCCACGAGCCATGAGATCATGACCTGAGCCGAAGTCGGACGCTTAACCGACTGAGCCACCCAGGTGCCCCTCTCCTCTGTCTTTGAGAATAAATGGGAACCACATGAATATGCTTAGGGTTTTGCTATTTTGTGGGTCTTTTTGTTGTTGTTTTATTTACCTTTCTTTTGGATGGTTGTTACCCAAAATTAAAAAATTTTTCCTTGGTGGATTTACCACAAAAGGCACAATGAAGCTGACCTTGCATTTTACCCTGTTGTCGATTTTTTTTTTCTTTTTTTTTGGTTCCACTCTGAGCCAAGCTCTGTCCTAGCATTTCTGCTAGACCTTTGAATTTCTGACTGAATGTTTGTCAAATGGCTATTAAAATGATTTAGTACTGTGAGATCGGACCAGATACATTCATTCTTTTGTAAAGGCAGGGGGCAGATGAGTTTTCTGTTGTTTTTAAAACCTTAAATGGTTTAAAACTGAAATTTAACTTACATTTAAAACCGTAAAATCTTCTTTTTTAACTTTTTTATTGTGAGGCATAATGCATTTGGAAAATGCACACTAACATACAGCTGAACAGATGAAATGACCATATACTGGGTTGTCTTTTTTAAAATTACTGGTATTTATCCAAGTGAGCTGTGTACTTGAACAAATCAAAATAAATTCCGGAAGTCTTTAAGGCATTCAGAGTAAAACCCTAAATTAATAGCTCTGTGATGGCTGGCTGGGGAAGATCCTTCTGAGTACATCAAATATAGGTTCTATAAAAAAAAGACTGGTAGACTGGACCAGACAGAAACGGACCCGTCCTCCCACGTTGGGGGGGGGGGGGGGAGGGGAGAGACAAGGTGGCAGGGGGCGGGGGTGATGGATGCCGACCTTATGTCTCTGATCCGGTTCTTGCAGCCTTTTTCTTTACAACTTGATTGCCTTTAATAGGGGTCAGCTCCTTGAGAGCTTTTTGATTGTTCATATTTGATATTACTGTTTTAATTTGATAACTTGGAGGCATTTTATAATTCTATAATGTAATCAAAGCACTTTCATTTTCTGTAAGATAGTTGGGGATGAGAGAATTACTAAACTTCTGGCAACTCTTCGCAGGAAGGCAGTTTTAGGATGAATGATTCTCTGACGCTAGGCCACTGCTCTCTGGATATACTGAGACGCAAGCTGAGTAGTGGTCTCTATGAGGCTGGCTAAAATGAAAATCCGAAAGCCAGCTAAACCTGGCCTGTTCTGTGTTGGAGGCTTTGATGTGGGATGTGATTTCAGATTTGTATGCCGGAACTGCTTTCCTAATACTTTGATGGACTAAGTTCATTCATTCTCGTGTTGCTGCCTTGGAAAGTTGGAATTTATGTATGAAATTATCTGTATCGAAAGAAATTTAGCCAGCGTGTTAGGGCCTTGAAAACAGGCTTTGCCTCTGGCCTCTTAAAGTTTACTGATGCAGATTATTTGATGTGGTGAATGATTGCTTGTGGCTTAACTGGGGTTTTTTGTTTCCCTTCATTTTTGTAGCTGACACATATGGGTGTAAATCCGCTAGAAGCTGAAGAACTCATCCGTGATGAAGATAGTTCTGATTTTGAATTCATAGTCTATGACTCCTGGAAAATATCAGGCAAAACAGCAGAAAACACCTTTAATAAAACCCATACATTCCACTTTCTGTAAGATTATTTTAAAAATCTGACAGACCAGTCATTTGTAAACCTTAAGTTGTTTTTTCGTTGTAGGAACAAACATTATTTGGTATTGTGGAGGTGACAGTCATGATGCCATTGTTTGGAGACTTTGTAAACTTTGATTGAAAAGCCCATAAAATCTCGATGTGGATGGATCCTCATCCTGCTTAATTTAAGCAGGGCAGGCTGTGGGCCAGGACCTCTTACTAGGTGCCCTGCCGGCTCCTTTGTTTCCTAGTATGTGAGACTTCCGGTCTGGGGCAAAACGTCTGGCTTTGTTTTGTCACCTTTAATCCTTACCATGTAGGAGGACGATACCTCTTATGGAGAGTATCTTCAGATCCTACCAATGTATGTAAATTGCCACTTACCGTAATTTCCTGTCGGACGATCAACTGACCTATACTTGAAGCCTGCTTGAGTCACGGTCACCTCAGTGCCCGGTTGATTTTTTGGATACAGCTCTAGTTTTGAAAAGTTTTTTTTTTTTTTTTTTTATACTCACATTAACTTCCGTCTTCATTTCCTAGTTCAGTCCTTTTGGGGAAACTAAGAATAGTGCTCATTGGTTCTTCTCTAAGACCATCTTCAAATGCTCTGGCTGTGTCCCCCAGCAGATTCTTTCTGCTGTTGTTTCTTCTTAAGTGCTATATAGCTCCTGGGCGGTTTGTCTGTTCTGATTTACCCTTGCAAACCTCCCGAGAGTGGTAGCGCCTCAGTTAGAAGGCTCTGGAGATGCACAGGTGTGGGGCGAGGCCTAGGTTTTTAAAAAGCCTTCAGTTAGCACAGGTGCCTGGAACCACTGCCTCCATTACAGCATAAAGGTCACACTTCTTCGTTACAGGATAAAGTCCAAATCTCTGTTTTTTTGCTGTTGAGTTCTTGGCTCTGTCCTAAATCCCAAGATCTAAAGGGAGCCTTGGGTGCTGTGCCTTAAACTTTGTCTCCTCATCCTGCCGAAGTTGCACCCACAGTGAAGTGCTTACAGCTGTGTGCCCTTGCACTTGCTGTTTCTTTGGCCTACAATGTCTTCCCCCATCTTTGCCACCTGGGAATGTTTGCTGATGTCCCAGACCCTAACTTGGAAGCCTCCAGTAACTTCTCCGGACAGATAGAAGGCAAGGTCAGAGATCGCAACCAGATCACTCCCACGTCTGGGTAGACCTCTGCCCACATGCGCTCCCAGCACCACAGTATTATTCTAGTATGATGCTGTGGGATCCACCCCATTTCAGCGTCCATCCACACGCTGAAATGGACACGTGTGTGTGGATTTGGATCTGTCCATCTACACTGCACCCTTTGATCTCCTCAGGCGGAGGGACCACACAGGTCTATGTTTTCGGGGCCGTGATCGCTGCATGGTACATCTATTACTGTAGCTTAAGTCTGCATTTGGGCTTTTTTTAGGGGGTACGGGGAGTCCAGAGGGGAAAAGAATCCCATGGCTTCTGTTTGAACTGTTCTCCTGAGACAGGTATGTTCCGTAGTCCGAGGCTGTGAGCCTCGGCACTGGCACCCCTAGTCCAAAGGCTTTTAACCCCCAGGGGAGCTGTTTTTTCCTCTTCCCCACATGTTCTTCTTCCCTGATCTGAAGTTGGCTTTGCCAAGAACACAGTAGGCTAGCTGGGAAGACCACAGGCATGTTGACCGGTCTACTGTTGAAAGCAAAATATGAAGGTGTTTGAGGAGGTATCTGTAATTGAGAGAAGCTCCTAGGAGTTCTTTGAGAAACACAATGGGAGCAGAAAGGATGTCACAGACCCGACCAGAGTTTCGATCTGATGTCAGCTCATACAGCACTGAAGCCTGGTCTGAATCTGACCATTCCGTGGGAGCTGCTTCCAGTTAGTCAAATTGGTTTAGAAAACAAACAAAAAAAGACATGAAAGCATATTTTTCATTAGGTTGGGTTCAATACAAGGAGAGTTCCCTGTGCCAAAGCCACGAAGCGATCGTCCGAGAAAAGGTCCCAAGACAGAAGAGAAGAAGACCATGCCTGACCAGGTTTGTCTTCTGAAAATGCCTACGGTTAAAGTAGCTGTTAATATACATGCAATTTGGCCATCTTTTCTAAGCTTTAGGGTCTGGAGTCAGGTTTGGTTACTTAAATAATCACTTAAATAATTTAAGCTTTTAAACGTTTTACCGGGTTAACCCTTGTCTTAGTTTTAATTCCTTTCCGTAATGGATCAGGGGCTCTCAGCCTCAGCACAGCCAGCCCTCGGGGCAGGAACATTCTCCGTCGTGATTGGCTAACCTGTGCGATGCAGGAGGCCCCATAGCAATCCTTGGCCTCTTTCCACTAGATGCCAGTAGCCGCCTCCTCCCCATCCCCAGTTGTGACAACCAAAAACATCTCCAGGTATCGGCAAATGTCCCCAAGAGGCAAAAATCACTCCCAGTTGAGAACCACAGTTCTGAACCACTTTCTGTGTTGTGCTATTTTATTTATATTCAACCTGAACATGGTTGATTTGGTCATGTTAACTCCTCTGTTAAAAAATTAATAGAAAAATGTTAACTGAAACAAAGTTTTTTTGGTTTTTTTTTTTTAACTGTAAATTTTAAGATGGGGGTCAAAACTGGTAGTGATCCCTAATAAAAGACATTTAGACGAATATGGGCGTGGAAGAGGGCAGAAAACGCAAACAGGCAAGTAGATCAGTCTGGTAACGACTTTGTGTTTTCAGTTAAGTGAAATGGAAGAATCTCATCAAGAAGCAACAGAAAAGGAAGTGGAAAGAATTTTGGGATTATTGCAGACCTATTTCCGAGAGGATCGTAAGTATGATACCAAGTTCAAGTAGAGCAATTTGTATTTATCAGTTAGACACATGTCCCTTTCGATGAGAAGTTAGTTTTTGAAACGCATTTTCGGTTCTGTACAATGTTTGAATCATTTTGGTTGCTTTTCAGCCTATATATGTAACGCGGCTTCTCTCCTTTAGATATCCCATGTGAGGTTGTTGGCAAAGTAACTTTTCATTTTTGGTTTTAAAAGATGGGGTATTTTTTCTGTTACAAAACAAAAGGTGCCATAGAAGTGAGAGCGGTAGAGTCAAGTACCTGTTCCACTTCTCGCTCCCTAGAGGCAGCTCCTTGTATGGCGTGCCTTGCGTACTCAGATCGTCTTAGCTTTATGTCAGTTATGTAACTATGCACATAAGTAAGCTGGGCATCTTTGCTGGTTTTGCTTTTTTCAAAGCTAATCATAATATACACGTTCTTCCACAACCTGAGTTTTCCACGTCGACATTCTTCTACGTCGATACGGGTAGATCGCCCTTCTCTCCAGTGATTCCCGTTGTAGGGCTGTGTCATAAATACATTGAACAAGTCCCCCGTGAGTGGACGAGTGGAAGTTCTTTGTAGCATCTTACTCTCGTGAAAGCCGCTGTAGCAGAGAATCCTGGCACACAGCTTTGCACGCACCTGCCGACATTTCTGTAGGAGGAGGGTTGCCAGATCAGTGGGCATACGTATTTTATAATAGGTAGGCCAAATTGGTCTCCAGAAGGGCCGTATCCCTTTATAGTCCCAACAGCGGGTTGAGGGCCCATTTCCCTCCTCTGTGCACACAAGAGAATATTGGTCTTACTGATTAGCAAAATCCATCTTTCCTGTTTTGAAGAATTTTTTTTTTCTTTTTCGTCTACAGCTGATACTCCTATGTCCTTCTTTGACTTTGTGGTTGATCCACATTCTTTTCCCCGAACAGTGGAAAACATCTTTCATGTTTCCTTCATTATAAGGGTAAGATTTAAGATTATTTCTCTTTTTTATCTTTTATAGCTTTTAAGAGGGTACATAGTAAAAGCTATGGGTGGGAGCCGGCAGAGGTGTTTGTACTAACCAGTATGTATGTATGTATTTGCGTTGTAGCAAAACATTGGCACACAGGCAGAAGAAACTAGCTGAAAATTTGTGTGTGAAGGGCGCCTGGCCGGCTCCGTCGATGGAGCATATGACTCTTGATCTCAGGGTCATGAGTTCGAGCCCCACGTTGGGTGTAGAGATTACTCAACATAATAAGTAACCTTAAAAAGAGAAGTTGTGAGCTTGCTTTTACATTTTGGAAATTATTTATAAAAAGGATTGGCGGAGTTTGAGTATGGAACTATAAATTAGAGAACAGTGTGGTATAAATGTTCAATTTCCCAAATTTAAATTGCCCACATCTGATAGTTGCCATGTTAGGTAAGAAAATATCTTGTTCTCCTCAAGAACCATATACTGAAAGTACTAAGGAAAGGGAGCAGGCTATCATTTATTATCTCATAAAAATTACTAATACGGGAGGGGTGCATGGATGGCCCAGCCTGTTAAGTATAGGACTCTTAGTTTTGGCTCAAGTCATGACCTCCTGGTTTTGTGAGTTCAGGCCCTATATCGGCCTCTGTGTTGGCAGCACAGAGCCTGCTTGGAATTCTCTCTCTCTCTCTCTCTCTCTCTCTCTCTCTCTCTTTCTCTCTGCCCCTCTCCCAATTGCACTGTCTCTGTCTCTCTCAAAAATAAAGAAATAAACTTAAAAAAATTTGGGGTGCCTGGGTAGCTCAGTTGGTTAAGCGTCTGACTTCAGCTCAGGTCATGATCTCATGGTTCGTGGGTTCAAGCCCTGCATCGGGCTCTGTGCTCACAGCTCAGAGCCTGGAGCCTGCTTCGGATTCTGTGTCTCCCTCTCTTTCTGCCACTCCCCTACTCATGTGCACAGTCTCTCTCTCTCTCTCTCTCTCTCTCAAAAGTAAATAAACATTAAAAATTTTTTTTTTAAAAATTACTAGTACAGTGGTGTCTGGGTGGGTCAGTCAGTTAAGTGTCCCAACTTCAGCTCAGGTTATGATCTCAAGGTTCGTGGGTTCTGCATCAGGCTCTGTGTTTACAGTGTGTAGCCTGCTTGGGATTCTCTCTTGCTCGCTCTCTCTCTCTCTCTGGCCCTCTCCCACTTGCTGTCTCTTTTCCAACATAAATAAACTTAAAAAACAATTATAAATGAATATGTAGGGAGAGTGAAATGATGTGGCAAAACTTTAACAGTGAAATTTGGTGAAAAAAACTTGGTGAAAAACTTCGTGAAGCTCGGTAAAGAATATAGGAAGGGAGGGGTGCCTGGGTGGCTCAGTTGGTTAAGCATCCACTCTTGATCTCCGTTCAGGTCATAATCTCACGGTTTGTGGATTTGAGCCCCACATTAGGCTCTGCGCTAACTGTGGAACCTGCTTGGGATTCTCTCTTTCTGACATTCCCCTGTCGCATATGTGGGCACACGCTCGCTCTCTCTCAAAATAAATAAACTTAAAAAATACATATACTATAAAGGTTCTTTATAGTAGCCTTGTAGCTCTTTTCAGTTTGAAATTATTTCAAAATAGAAGGTTCAAAAAAAAAATCCTACTCAAAAATATACTGAAATATAAGAAAAGAAGCATACTTTAGACCTATCTTTAGTCTTGTAACAGGTTGCACTGCTGCATATGTAAGATGAATTTGATTTTAACCTTAAACAAAAATCTTGTATTGACCAGAGCATCTTCCCAGAAATGATAACAAAGGCATATTTTGTCAACGGTAGATGATGAGCTAACACCTGCTAAAATATGGAGTGTTCAAAAATACGCATGAATCAGTTAAAGAGATAAGCCAGTTTCGGTTTTATTTAGCAGATCCTCAGGATAGAGGCTGATCAGAAACCCGAGGGAAGCCCCATGTATCTTCTTGTCTACGTAACCTCATTATTGTTATGGTACATTTTGAGTGTCTGGGATATGGAGCTTTCTAATTAAGGAATAATGCTTTTCATCCAGTGGTTACGGGTTTTGGATCTAATTTTTTAAATCGGTTTTTGAATCCAAATCTAAAATCATGTTTGTGTTTTAGGATGGTTTTGCAAGAATAAAGCTTGACCAAGACCGACTGCCAGTAATAGGTAAAGGATACTATGTTAAGATTAGTTTTTGAGAAAACGTATGTGTTGTTAGAGGTCATGAAATGCAGCTTTCTAAATGTAAATGAGTTTGCATTTTAGGTATCGAACTTTTACGTTGCTGTATCTTTACTGAAAATATCGCCATCATTTAAAGCCAGAGGGTTCATCTGTATCATTGACTCAACACTTACTGCCTTAAAGACTGACAAGAAAGTCCCTCCAGTTTTTATCTAGAATGTTTGTAATTGCAGTTACTATTGTACTTTCCTTCCTTCTATTTTTCCCTGAAGCCACCTCCCTCCTCTCCTTGGGAGAATCTTTCTCAAATAATTTCACCGGTCTCCATGAGTCCTTTGTTTCCTAAGGTCTCCTGCAGAGAATCAAGTACATCCATTGCCTTTATTGTTACTTTAAAAGCTCTTAATTTCTCTGGGACTCAGTAGGGCTCAGCTCTGTGGTTAGTACTTAGATCTGCAGAGGTTTTTAAATGATTGCAACGTGTCACTCCATCTTGTGGGGTTTTTTAAAAATGGAAGCAAATGGATTACTTGCTACAACACTATAACAAGTCAGTGATGCGTGGGATCCTAATAAGTATGTAATATTATAAGTGTTTTTTCGATACAGGCTTCGTTCCTGTTCAACAGTTTCCGTTCAGCCTACCTCCTGTGATTCGATAACCTTTGAAAACTTTTGTCTTTCCAACAGAGCCCGTTAATATTAATGAAGAAAGTGAGGGAATTGACCAAAACACCCAAATTAGGAATCAAGGAATCATAGCTTTGAGTTACCGAGACTGGGAGGTAAAGCCTTGCCCCTTGCCCCTTTCCCCGGGGTAGTTCTGTCTCCCAAACGGCATTTGCTGTAAACCCAGTGCCCAAAATGTTCTCTGTTCTCCACCAGGAGATCGTGAAGACCTTTGAGATCTCAGAACCTGTGATTGCTTCAGGCCAGAGCCAGCAGAGGCTAAGCGCCTGACGCCAGCAAAGGTAACATTTCCTATGTTATGAAACGTTACTTAGCATTCCAAACCACCTTCCTTTTTCGCATTCTGGTGAAATTGGGATTTGCCTCCCTCTAGTGCCCCAGTCCTAGAACTGTGCGTGCTGGTGGGAAAGGCAGCGCGCCACCTAGTGGTTGCAAGTCCCCTTCTTTGGATTACTTCGGGGTTCTGAAGGGGCGAGGCAGGAGTGTGTTCCTGGCTTGGCTCCTCCTACTCCCCCCCCCCCCGCCCCCTCCAACAAGTTGATAAACTAGATAAATCGAATACTGAACCCTCCCATCAGTCGTGTTCAGTGTCCGATTTGATTTGGTTATTTTATAGCTATGAAGTAGAAAGGGAGGATTAGGACAGATTTACCTTGGAATGATGTCAGTAAATGGGCGTTTCTTAAATGTGAGTTATGCTGTGAAACACTTCTTCAATTTTTATGAAGGAGAACATGCTAGAAGGAAATCTTAGTGACGATCGGGCATTTGCTGTGGGTGGGAGTCAGGAGACCTGGATTCTGTTGGCTCTGCCCCTTACTTTAAAATCATGGAGGGGGCGCCTGGATGGCTCAGTCGGTTAAACGTCCGACTTCGGCTCAGGTCATGATCTCACAATTCGTGAGTTCAAGCCCCCGAGTCGGGCTCTGTGCTGACAGCTCAGAGCCTGAAGGCGGCTTCGGATTGGATTCTGTGTCTTCCTCTCTCTCTGTTCCTCCTCTGCTCACACTTTGTCTCTCTCTCAAAAATAAACAAACATTAAAATCACTGAGATGACTTCATCTCACTCAGCTTCATTTTGTCTATAAATCCAATCTGTAAAATTGGGGGGGGGGGATTTTGAATTAGAACATTGTTAAGGTTTTATTTTTCTAACTCAAATTTTCTGTAATTTTGAGAGTTAAAAATGAACTTTGAATACTTAATCTGCTTTGGTTCCAAGATAACTGAGGGAAAGAGAGCAGACGTAAGATATATGATGTGGGTGGACCGGGGCCCTCCTCACTGAGAAAGCACTGGTTGTTGGAGTCTATTTCTGTATATCTAGTAAACTTTGGATTCATGTTATCATTTACAAACTGTTAACCAGCTATTTTTTTCCTCTTTCTTAGGACTCAACTGGATAGTGAAATCCAAACAGGAAAGCAGCATGTATTGTATATATTGTATGATTAAACATTTTTAAAGACAGATTGTTTTTAGTAAAATGTAGCTTTTGATAGTTAATGAATTGGTCCCGGTTGTCTTTGATTAAAGGAAATTCACTGCCATATTCACAAATATTTGTAGTTACTCTTTATTTTCTGATTATGCCAGAGTTTGGCCTTTCTCTAGTCCTGTTCCACTGAAACCTTTTTAGTTAGGATGTCAATGGCCTACAGATCATTATGGTTCTTTTTATATCTCTTTAGTTAAATGTAAAGTTAGCTGGTCAAGTCAACCAATATTGGATTGAACTGTATGAAATTGTTTGTGTAGGCAAAACATTGTCAAATATCAGCCATTTTCTATGATTCAGCCTGTGATTTACACACGAGAAACTATTCAGTCCTCTGCCGGGCCAGGCTGAACAACCATCCCCACAGCTCCCAACAGTGCTCCCCTGTGTGCACACAGAGGACAGCCAGACGGGCGCGACTCCCAAGCTTCTGATCTTGGCTGGGCCTTCAGGCCTGTCCTTGATGTTTTTTAGCCCCTTGTTGGTTCCCTTTCCCGTTCCACAGCTTGCTACGTCCTCCCTCTCTCCCTCCTCCCATCTGGTGTCCGAGTCAAGTGTCCGAGTGTCGCTTCTCTGGCAGGCTCTGGGTCCCAGCCCTTCCTGGTCCTCGGGCTTGTCAGCCACTCTCCATACCGAGC
Source organism: Panthera onca (assembly GCF_046562875.1). Classification (NCBI taxonomy): domain Eukaryota; kingdom Metazoa; phylum Chordata; class Mammalia; order Carnivora; family Felidae; genus Panthera; species Panthera onca. The sequence continues at coordinate 10,010,240 of NC_138349.1, forward strand.
ACTTTCCCTTCAACCATGCTTGTTTATCTCTCACCTGAAAACCACTACCAGAACCCTCAGTTACTGTCCTGTCTCCTCTTTCAACAAGGATCTCTTCTACTCTCCCCTCCTGGCCGTCCTGGATCCGCGTGGAGTGGCACCCCCTTTCTCAGCATCCTCTAGGGGCTATTTTAGACCAAACTGGTGATTCCTACCCAAATAGATCCCCGGGTTAAATGCTGTGCATTTGGCACTTAAGATTCTGTTGCTTTCCCTGCTTCCCCTCCCCCCATCTTAGTCTCATGAATTAATCCTAAACATTCTTCCGACTTTGACTCAACTCCGAAAAGCTACGGATGTATGTGCAATGGCTGATTGCCAGCATAGGGGCTGTTTTAAACATAGGTATAAAACAGCTCCCAAGTCTGTCTTCCCTGTAATCCCTGTGCTGGCCCCTCTACTCCTTTATTTCCTCAAAAGAAACCCAGGATTTCTCTTCTCCTTCCCCTCTACCTCGATCGGTCACGACTCCCCATCTGGTGTCCTGATTCTCCATCCTGCCCAGGTTTCTGCCACAGAAGCCTCCCATCTGCTGTCCCTGCTTCCTTCCTGCCCTTCACATCTCCTGCACATCTTCAGAACCGCTCGTCAGCCTCAGTGACTCCCCACCGCCTCTGACACTTGAACAACCTGAGCTTTCAGAACCGTCCGAGGCCTCACATGATCTGGCTCCTTGCCTACACCCCTGCTCGCCTCCCGCTCCAGACTTAAGCTCTCTCTTCCGTTTCATTGAACGGCTTTGCAGAGGTTTACTTCATACTCTTTGTCATTCACCCATTCCTGGCAAACAACTCATCAGTCTCTCCACAGGGCTCTGTAACCATCACCACGGTCTGATGTAGAACATTCTCGCCCCCAACCCCATACCCGGTGGCCATCACCCTTCCTCGCCCACCTCCTCACCCCTGAGCGCCAACTGATAGCCTATTTTCTGTCAAAATTTGCCTATTCTTGGCATTTCACATAAATGGAATCACATACGTGGTCTTAACATTACAATCTTCCAAGCACACATGTCTAGAGTTGCCTTCCTCTGTGGGTGATGGAGTTTTCAGAGGCTTGGAGTGGTAGATTAAAAGATGGTTGCAAATTTGAGAGGAAAAGTCTGTTTCCTTCCCCCTTGAATCTGGGCTGGTCTTGGTGATTTGTTGTAGCAACAGCAGACGGCAGAAGTGACGTTCTGGGACCTCGGAAGCTACATCAAAAGAAGCCTTGTGGTGTCTGACGAGTTACCAGAGTCGAGTCACCTGTAATAAGGCCAGCTACCCAGTGGCCAGGAACTACATGAACAAGGGAGGCCCGGACCGGGACCAGCCGAGCCCAGCCTTCCAGCCATCCTCAAGGGCGTGTCGCCGGTACCCTCCGGACTAGTCCAGCGGTCACCTGAATATCCCCAAGCTGCTCTAATGGGGACGCGTAGGGCAGATCGCACTGGTGGGCTCTGCCTGAATTCCTGACACAGGATTATGAGCCATTATAAGATGGTGGGGGTTTTAAGTCACAAGTTTTGGGGGATAGTTCTGCAGACAGCTGAAACGCTTGGTCTATCTACCCTCCCCGCCCCCAAAGTTTGATACACTTAGAAACAAGATTCAGGGGTATGGGATTTTATCGCACTGATTCCGAACGTATGCTCGCCTGAAAAAGAAATACAACAATCCAGAAAATAACTTAAACTTTAATTTTTTCTAGCTGACTTCTCAAAACGGTGGCATGCTCAAGAGCTCTCTGCGGAGCGGCTTCTTGACCTCCTCCTCCTTTTTGGCCTTTTCCGTGAGGATGGTCACTTCTAGGAGCGTTTCCTGGTAAGGCTGGGCGATCGGATAGGGGGTGACCCGCTCGAATTCCTTCACTTTCTCCCTGTGCACCGGAGGCCTGCGGAGAGGGGGAGCCGGGGCAGAGAGCCCCCGAGCTCGGCTCTCGCTTCTCTGCTCCGTGAGCTGTCTCCCCCGAGTCATTCGGTCTTGATGCCCCTTGATCTGTTCCTTGGCCCAGGCCGCCCTGGGCTTTTTGGTCTTCGTTTTGTGTGTCCTCTGGAGAGTGTCCGTCTTTTCATCCTTCCCTAGGGTTAATGTCTTGGGGAAGACCGTTAGGCTGCGCATCCTTTGAGAGAGGGGCTGACGCTTGCCTTCTCCAAGGCCTCTGGCCCGTTTGGCTCAGTATATACGTGCTTCTCTATCTGGCCCAGCTCCCTCTCAGGCACTAAACAGTCCCATTTTTTAGCATCTCCTGTGTTTTCACTGTGCGGTCTCTCTCTCTCTCTATTTTAATTTCCCACCCCGGAACCATTTTGTATTTCCACGCTTCTCCCAGCACCATTTCTTGATGTCGTCGATAGTAATATGCCTCTGCTTTGGCAAACCGGAAGTCAAAAGACATGGCTTTGGGTTGATGAAGTGTTTCGTTCTCCTGTCGAAGCTTTTGGAGTAACAGTTTCCTCACTTGGGAAGAGTGGACGCCACCTAGGCTCTTGTCAGAGGGAAGCATTAGAAGTTTTTTAAGTCGGATGCCCTTTGTCACAGGCTCACAAGTGGCTAGCATTTCTGCCTGGCATTCTGACACCGTGTCCCTGTCGGGGTCTCTTAGCCGTTGGCTTTCTCTCCAAACCTCCCACACACCCCTCCCCCCGAGGCCCCTCCCGGTTGAAGATTTTGCCTTAGACGACCTTGAGGAAACAGCAGCAGGCAGTCAGAAACATCTTCCTCTTCTTGTTGCCGGAACAACCTCCGTGTGTCCATCCTGGACTCTGCTTTCGTAATGGAAACATTGCCCCTTTGTCTATCAAAAGCCAAGTCTTCTACATGCCCGTGTGAAGCTTCCAGAACTTCAGTTTGCAATCACCAAATTCCCTTCCCCGCTTCATCAAATGTTCCCCTGTACTGGATCACTCCGTCCGCATAAAAAAAGGTTCCAGTATTGACATCATTTTTCGACAGAAAGGGAAGACTCTGCGACGCGTGCCACCTTGGCTCCCCTTCCTAGTGTGCCATGAAGCGGAAATCTACCACCCCTCTCCACTGCCCCACCCCACAGTTTGCCCTTGACCCTTTTCACTTGGGTTTCCATCCCTCCACTCTTCCCAGACTGCTGTCGTCTAGCTCATGACGGATCTCCACAGTGACGAATTCAGCGGCCTCGTCTCTGTCCCGGTCATCCGTGACTTCAGCAGCATTTCACAGAGTGGACCACTCTTTCCTCTTTGAAATACTTTACTTTTCTCTGGCTTCCCGGCTGTGGCCAAGGGCATGTGACCAAGGCTATCCTGGACCTGCTAGAGAATTCCAGCCATTAGCTGAATATCCCCAGGTGACTGAATAGCCCTTCATTCTCCTACCTCATGGCCGTGCCCTCCACCGCTTTGCTGGCTCTGTCTTTTAGAGGTAATGCAAGAAAATATAAGAGAAATTGTCACTTAAGATGAGCATAGTCTCATCTAGGCTTTTTTGGATGTGGACAGTCTCAATCACTCAACAAGGTGACCTACCACGGGCCAGAGACTGCTCTAGGCGGGGGCAGTAAGGGATGAGCAAGACAGTCCCACACGACGCAGCCTTGCACTTGAATCTCAACTCCAGACCTAGATACTGTCTACTTACCACCGCCACTTGGCTCTAACTGCAAAGTGCTCCTTTCATTTTCCACCCTTCCAGTCCTGTCCCCGGTAGCTTCAGGATGCCCCCATCCTAGGGTGTTAGCCTGACTAGAGTTCCTGAATCCACACTCTCTCCCTCTGTCCCCAGCCCCATCAGACCACTCACACGGCAACCGGATTGATCTTTATATCACACAAATCTCAGCACGTCACTTTCCTGCACAGAAACCTAGGATAGCGTCCTATCGATTTTAGGAGAAAATCCCATTCATAATCTCGCTCCTGACTGCCTCTTAGCTCGACTGCTTGCTTGTTCTGCTACATGTAGCCGCCCTGGCTTCTCTGTTCCTCAAACCCTATTCTCTTTGCCATCTGAGTATTTTCATATATTCTCTTATACTCCCAAACACACAATACAGCAGCTCTGACTATGGTACTTAATGTACGTAACGTTTAGGTTTTAGCTTAAATGTCACTTCCTCACTTTGCACGTAATTCCTTCAGATAAAATCCCATCTTTCATGACCCGTATCACAATCTGTGGCTGTCTGTTTAATGTTGAGGTCCCTCACTTGCCGAGGCCCCTCGAGGGCCCAAGCGATGTTTGTTTTGTTCAGCACTGCGGGTACTGAATGAATCGAACCTAACAGACAAAGCACTCTTGCTTGCAACACTCAGGCTGTTTCTACCTTGAAGAGGAACTTTTTATGATGGTATTTCTGGCTCCAAAGTTCACGGTAAATGTACTTCCTCACCTTTATCTTCTTTTCTAGTGGGGACTGGGAACCCCCTGCAATCCGAGGGTCCTGAGTGTTTTGGGCCCAGGCCAATCTGGAAGATTAAAAAGAGAGATCACACTAGGATTTGGAGAAAGGCTTCAGGAACCACGGCCCAGGTGTGCACTGAGGTAGGGAGGATTTGGGACTTGCTTTCACACGTAGCAAGAGGCGTTTCTTGGTGCTGATAGGTAGGACTCTGGCTAACTTCTGTCTTTCCTTGAAGCAAGGAAGGAGTGCTCTCTGATAGAAGTATGAACAGAGATCCATACTGAGTTTGAGGTTCAGACTAACAAATACCTTTAACACTGAAGAGGGGAGGCTCAGTTGCGATTTCACATTCCACAAACCACTGTTGGTATAATTGTTGGTAGAACAAAGAACTTAGCTTTGATCAGAAAATAAGTTTTCAAAGCTGTAAGTCCCTTTTCAGTTATGCATAAAATTATTAATAGTATAATTTAGAAGCTATCATTAATTCCCAGCAGCAGCTAACTGTAACATGTTTCAGGATTCTTGTCAAAGGCTTTTATTTTAGATAGATAATAAAACAATTTCATGGCAAGAAAGTTGGTTTTTTAATTTAATGCAGAAAAATACAGGCGAGACAGGGCACCTTAAGTGTCGGTTGAGCGTCCAACTCTTGATTTCGGCTCAGGTCATGATCTCCCAGTTCGTGGGTTCAAGCCCTGCATCGGGTTCTGCACTGACAGTGCGGGACCTGCTTGGGGTTTCTGTCTCTCTTCCCCTCTCTCTGCCCTTCCCCTGTTCGCTCTCTTTCTCTCTCTCAAAAATAAATAAACATTTAAAAAAATTGAAAACAAAAAAAAAAAGAAGAATACAGCTGAGAAATCTGCACAGTCACATTGAGGTATTCTGGAGAACTTTTTTTTTTTTTATGTTTATTTTTGAGAAAGAGAGAGAGAGAGAGACAGCGTGTGAGCAGGGGAGGTGCAGAGAGAGACACAGAATCCAAAGCAGGCTACGGGCTCTGACCTGTCAGCACAGAGCCCCATGGGGGCTTGAGCTCAGAAACTGCGAGATTGTGACCCGAGCCAAAGACCGACGCTTAACCGACTGAGCCACCCAGGCGCCTGAGAACTCTTGTTTCTTAACCTGCTTAGTTAGTGAATAGGTTGTCTTTAGCAACCTGGGTTGTGAATATTCTGTTTCCCTGACTTCTCTTTGTAGCAGAAGAGAAGGATTTTATAACATTGACCGGTAAAAAACCAAACTAATTACTGTGTAAGTAAAGCTAATTTCTTAAACAGACTCCTATTTCTGCTTTCGTGTTTTTCTTTCCTAAGAGGTTCTTATGCACTATTTCCAAAGCAGCATATACTGGGCTCACTGTATACCGGGTGATGTGCTGGGACCTTAAATGGGTCCTTTCACTTTGCCTCCCCAACAGTATGTGTGGGAGGCACTCATCACGTCTCACTGCAAAGACCTCTGAGGCCGAGAGAGGTCCAGTGACTTGTCACAGGTCCCGGGTCGGTTTCAGAGGCAGGAAGCTTGCCTGCACGACTCCAGAGTGCATCATTTCCGTTCCTGTGCCACTCTCGTTCCTAGATCAACGAACACTCTCCTGGCGTTTGCTCAGAGTGGAGGGAAGGAATACCTCCTGTTCTTCCGCACTCAGATCCAACCATTCTGAGTCTGTCACCAGAGGAGGGCGTGAGGGTGGGGTCTGCGCTGACACTTGGTCCTCCCTTAGGTTCTGCGGGGACCCTCCCCGCCCGGCGCCTGTGGTCACCCCTCCAGAAGCCTTGTGCCGTTTATCTGCCGTGTCCTTTGTTTTTGCCAGAGCCCGATCTATCGCCAGCTTTAGGAACAACATGCTTGCCCTTCACTCCCTTCCCTGGTCTCCAATCTCCTATTCTCTAGTCTGCAAAGTACTATTTTCCAGCTCTTTCAGACCCTCAGCCCCTTATTGTTGATCCTTCAGGATGCTGGGGGTGGATTTCTAGGGCAACCAGAGGCAGTCACAAGCTTTTGTATGTGTCATCACCATCCTAGATTGAGGCTACTGTGAAGTGGTAGGTGGGGACACTGTCCGGCTGGCAGGGAATGAACTTTTGTGCGAGCTGGGCTGAATGGCCACAAAGCGGAAGGGGCTGGGTTTCAGAGACACAGACAGCCTTGCCGCTGGAGGAAGCCCCTTCCAAGGCAACGGGAGCGTCTTTGTCATTTTTGTTTGGCTGGTGTGTTGCGGGGGTGGTGAATATTCTGTATCCCCCAGGGAGGCGGAGGGCCTCGGGGCAGATCCTGCATGCACACTTGTAGCTGGCAGAGGCTGGACTGTGCGGGTGGCCTGGTCATATGGTCTCACCATCCCTTAGCAGGTATGTCACTTGGCTAAACGTTGCTGCTGCTGTGGAGGTTTTGCGTTCTCGCACTTTTTTTTTTTTTTTTTTTTTAAGTGAGAGAGAGGACGCACACACGGGGGGTTAGGGGCAGAGGGAGAGAGAGACAGAATCTTAAGCAGGCTCCATGCCCAGCACGGATCCAAATGGGAGGCTTGATCCCACAACCCTGGGATCACGACCTGAGCCAAAATCAAGAGTCAGACGCTCAACCAACATTGAGCCAGACGGTGAACCAACACTCAACCGACTGAGCCACCCGTGCGCCCCAAGCTCTAATACTCTTTCATCTACTTGTAATCACATATTATTTGTGTTTATAACTGGTCATTCTTAAAGACTAGCAGGAAATACACAAATGTTAAGATAAAAACTAATGAAATGATTCTGCATATTCACTTCAAGATGCTTTTCACCATATATTTAAGCTGCAGATGGCCAAATAAAGTCCTCATTTTTTATGCTTTTACAATTGAGATGTCTCTACTTCTCAAAACGTGAAAGGAGAAAATATAGTGATTAACTACAACCTGGCTTCTGACTTAGTAAGAATAAAATCTATCCCTCCCCCAATGTGCCGTTTATAGAGATGTGCTTGAAACCGCAGCCCCGAACTCATTCAGAAATGAAACGGTTATGGGGCGCCTGGGTGGCTCAGTCGGATATGCTTCTGCCTTTGGCTCAGGTCATGATCTCACGTTTGTGAGTTCGAGCCCCGTGTCTGACAGCTCAGAGCCTGGATCCTGCTTTGGATTCTGTGTCTCCCTCTCTCTCTGCCCCACCTCTGCTTGTGCTCTGTCTCTGTCTTTCTCTCTCTCTCAAAAATAAATAAACATTAAAAAAAAAATTTTTTTTAAAAAAAAAAATTTTTTTTTTTTAACATTTATTTATTTTTGAGACAGAGAGAGACAGAGCATGAACGGGGGAGGGTCAGAGAGAGAGGGAGACAGAATCTGAAACAGGCTCCAGGCTCTGAGCAGTCAGCACAGAGCCCGACGTGGGGCTCGAACTCACGGACCGCGAGATCGTGACCTGAGCCGAAGTCGGACGCTTAACCAACTGAGCCACCCAGGTGCCCCTAAAAAAAAAAAATTTTTTTAAAGGAAATGAAACGCTTAGGAAAGTAAATGCGGGTATTTTATGCTTAAAAAAATAAAAGAATTTCAAACAGCAAGTCATGACTGTGATTTCTCTCTTCATGCCAAAACCCTGAACTCAATTTCAATCTGCATTTTAATATTCACCAGATACCATCTTAACACCGATAAAGTGTCATGTCCCTCGGATGTCAAACTCATGTGATATTAATTCAGCCAAAATTTGTATATGCCTGTGCCCTGACAGCTTTGCATATTCCACAAGTTCCCCATATTCACGATGAGCCAGGCTGTGTGTGAAGTGATAAACGCTAATACCTTATTTACCCTCCTGTGGAAATAATATAGCCTCTTTTCTGAGAAAGAAAAATATGCAATCCCCAATATCAGCCTCTTGTTAACTACGGAATCAGCATAATTAAAACTTCTATAAAGACAACCATGTGGACCTAAAAGTACTCTTCATTTAAGTATTATGTTGTGAACTGTTTCTCTTTCCTGATAAGATAAACGGGATGAAGACGACCAACCAGGGAGCTAAAGAACCTTTTTGAAACAGCAGATTGGTTTGGAACAAACCATCAGCACCACTACACTTGGCCCTGACATAAACAAAAGGTAGCCTGAGTTGTGTCTTTCTCTGAGAAATACCAAAACAAAAGGACGTTTTGCTAAGAAGTATTTTATCATATACCTAAATTTTAATCCTTTGTCAAAAATCGTGAAATGTGTTTGAACAGTTATGAGAAGTCCTCGCTGGGGAAGGAGACGATAGTGGTTCCTGACCTGAAATTACTGTTAACCACTTCTCATGACACTGACCTTGAAACAAATTTCAGAGTGTCATCACAGACTAACTTCGAGCATCAGAAACCGCACCCCGCCCACTGACTCTATTTTGCAGGTGTTTGAAAACAGACTCAAATAAAAAATAAAAGTGTCCCTTCTAGTACCTAAACATAACACTGATACTCCAACCACCCTATTCGGTAACGTTATTATTATTCTGCCCATTTTCTATACGAGGAAACGTGGCTAAGAGAGTTAACGTGATGTGTTTGAGGCCACACGGTTGCCCAGAGGGGGACTGAAACTTGAACATGGATGTCTACAAGCAAACTTGTGGTCTTAGCACACGCCATGCCACCTGACCTTGGAAAATGGAAGGAGTGGAAACACAGCCCTCACCTTTGTGGAGCTCAGAACCCAATGAGGGAGGCAAGAAATGTACATAGGTGCACGTGTATGGTGTAGCAATACAAACGGGATGCATTGGTGTGGAGCAAAAACAGAGCAGGAGGCATTCATGTGAGGTGGGACTGAATACAGGGGACCTGGAGGGGAGCATGTTCTGAGAAGAGTGGCAGAAACGTGGGGGATACTCCTGAGACCAACCAAGCAAGAGTGACTGTCAGTGGTTGTTAGAGGAAGTTGCACAGGCAGGATACCACACGTGGGTAGCAGCTAGAGCCAGAATATGGTGTAGAGGAATTACGCTGACTTCCCAAAACAAATAGACAACTATGAAATGTGGTTAATAGGAAAATGATTAAAAAGATGTGGCACCAGAGAAAAGATTCCCAAACCATAGGGCCTAGAAGCAGACAAGTCGAGAATTGGGTTGGGCCAGTAGAACGGTAAGAACTTGGTTCTAGACCAGCATTGTTCTACAAAAATAGAATGTGAGTCACAACTTTTCTAGGAGCTACGTTAAAAAATAAAAATAAAAAGAGGGGCGCCTGGGTGGCTCAGTTGGTTAAGCATCTGACTTTGGCTCAGGTCATGATCTCACGGTTTGTGAATTTAAGCCCCACATAGAGCTCTCTGCTGTCGGCACAGAGCCTGCTTCAGATCCTCTGTCTGCCCCCCCCCCCCCGCCCCTCCCCTGCTTGTTCTCTCTCTCTCTCTCAAAATAAACTTTAAAAAAATTTTTTAAAAATAAAAAAAGTAAAAAGAAGCAAGGGAGATTAATTTTAGTGATATCCAAAATATTATCCACGAGATCCAAAATATTATCATCTCAACATGTCAATTAAAAATTTTTTACACTGCTGTTCTGTTTTTCATTAATAAACATTTTTTAAGAGCACCTATAGGTTTACGGAGATATTGATTAAAAATTACTGTCTTCAAGTTGCCCCCGTTATTTATATTTTGTATTAGTGTGGTACACTTGGAACAACTGATGAACCAATATTGCCTCATTATTATTGGTAAAGTCCATAGCTTATACTGAGTTTCACTCTTTGTGTTCTGCATTCCATGGATTTTAACAAATGTATAATGACAGGTGTCATCATCACTGCATCATACAGAATTGGGTCATTGCCCTAAAAATCCCATATGTTCCTAGCTATTTGCCCCCCCCCCCCACCTTGCACCCTAAACTCCAGCAACCACTGATCTTTGTACTGTCTCATGGTGTTCCCATTTCCAGAATGCTGTAGAGTTGGCATCATACAGTATGGCTTTTTCATGCTGAAAAGGCTTTTTCAGTTTGGCTTATTTCACTTAGCAATATACTTTAAATGTTCCACCATGTCTTTTCATGGCTCAGTAGTTCATTTCTTCTTATTGCTAAATAATAGTCCACCATTGGTTCATCCATTCACCTAATCAAGGACATCTTGCTGGCTTCAGGTTTTGACTATTATGAATAAAGCTACTATAAACATTTATGTGCAGGTTTTTGTGTGGATATAAGCTCTCAACTCATTTAGTTATATACCAGTGATTACTGGATCATATGGTAAGAGTATATTTAGTTTTATAAGAAACTGCCAAAGCATTGGGGTGCCTGGGTGGCTCAGTTGGTTGGGTGACCGACTTCAGCTCAGGTCATGATCTTGCCGTTTGTGAGTTCGAGCCCCACGTCGGGCTCTGGTGCCGACAGCTCAGAGCCTGGAGCCTACTTCAGATTCTGTGTCTCCCCCTCTCTCTACCCCTCTCCTGCTCACGCTCTGTGTCTCTCTGTCTCTCAATAATAAATAAACATTAAAAAAAATTAAAAAAAAAAAGAACCTGCCAAAGCATCTTCCAAAGTAGCTGTACATTCTGTGTCCTCACCAGCAATGAATGAGAGTTCCTGTTGCCCCACATCCTTGCTATTATTTAGTGTTGTCAGTGTTATGAATTTTAGCCATTCTAGGTGTGAATGCTATCTTGTTATTATTTTAATTTGCAATTTGCTGACAACGTATGATGCTGAGAGTCTTATGAGCTTATTTGCCATCTGTTTATCTTTGGGAGGTATCTGTTCAGATCTTTTGCCCATTTTTTATTCGGTTGTTTGTTTTCTTGCTGAGAACTTTAAAATTGTGTGTGCGTGTGTGTGTGTGTTTTAAATACCAGTCTTTTGGCAGAGACTATGATTTTCTCCCAGTCCATGGCTTGTCTTTTCATTCTTTTACCAGTGTCTTTTGCTGAGTACAAGTTTTTAATTTTAATTAAGTGCAACTTAATTTTTTTCATGGGCCATGTTTTAGGGTCCTATCTAAAAAGTCATCATTAAAACCAAGGTTGCCTTGATTTTCTCCTATGTTATTTTCTAGGGGTTTTTAGTTTCATGTTTTACATTTAGGCTTATGATCCATTTGGAGTTAATTTTTGTTGAAAGCATAAGGTCTGTGTCTAGATTATTTATTTTTGCATGTGGATGCCCAGTTCCAGCACCATTTGTTGAAAAGACTATCATTTCTTCATTGAGTTGCCTTTGCTCCTTTGTCAAAGATCAGTTAACGGTATTTGTGTGTGGGTCTATTTCTGGGCTTTCTTCTCTGATTTATTTGTGTGTTCTTTCACCAATATCACACTGTCTTGATTACTGTAGCTTTATAATAAATCTTAAGTCTGGTAGAGTCAGCTCTCTGATTTTGTTTTCTCCTTTAACATTATTTGGGTTATTCTGAGTGTTTTGCCTCTCCATATGAATTTTGGAGCCAGATGGTTGATATCCTCAAAATAACTTCCTGGGACTTTTGTTGAGATTACATTGAACCTAAAGATCGAGTTGGGAAGAAACGACATCTTAACAATATTCATTTTCCTGTCAATGAACATGGATCATCTCTCTGTTTACTTAGATCTTCGATTTGTTCTGACGTTTTGTAATTTTCCTCTTATAGATCTTACCCATATTTTGTTAGATTTATACCTTTTTTTTGTGGTGCTAATATAAATGGTGTTGTGTATTTATTTTTTATTTTATTTTAAAGAGAGAGAGAGCGTGAGACAGCATGTGAGCTGCTGAGAGGGGCAGAGGGAAAGAGACAGAGAATCTCAACTAGGCTTCACACTCAGCATGAAGCCCAACCCAAGGCTCAATCTCATGATCCTGGAATTGTGACCTGAGCTGAAATCAAGAGTCGGATGATCAAATGACTCAGTGACCCAGGCACTCCTTTTTAAAATTAATTAATCACTCAATTAATTTATTTATTTTATGGTGTTGTGTTTTTAATTTCAAATTCCAATTATTCCTTTCTGGTATGTAGAAAAGAGATTGGTTCTTGTATATTAATCCTGAATCCTGCAACCTTACTATAATCGGTTATTAGTTCCAGGGGATTTTTATTGTTGTTGATTTGTTGCATTTTTCCATTTGGCCAATCATGTCATCTGTGCACAAAGGCAGTTTTATTCCTTTCTTCCCAATCTGTACCTTTTATTCCTTTCTTTGTTTATTGCATTAGCTAGGACTTCCAGCATGATGTTGGAAAGCTGTAGTGAGTGGGGATATCCTTACCTTATTCCTGATCTTACTGAGAAACCATCTAGCTTTTCACCATTGAATATGAAATATAAAAATATTAAATATAGTTGTATGGGGTTTTTTTTGTAGATGTTCTTCCTCAAGTTGAGGAAGTTTCCTTTATTCCTAGTGCCGAGAATTTTTATCATGAATAAATGTTGAGTTTTGTCAGATACTTTTTCTGCATCTATTGATATGATATGATTTTGTTTCTTTAACATGTTAATGACATGGATTACATTGTTTTTGAAAGGTATGAGTGTATAATTCCCTATATAGTTGAATTTGATTTACTAACATTTTGTTGAGGATTTTCACATGTATGTTCATTAGAGATATGGTCTGTAGTTTTCTTGTAATGTCTTTGTCTCATTTTGGTATTAAGATAATGCTGGCCTCATAGAATGAATTAATAAATGCTGGCCTCATAAAATGAATTGCTTCTATTTTCTGGAAGAGACTATGGAGAGGTGATATAATTTCTTCCTTAAATGTTTTGTAGAATTCACCAATGAACCCAACCCAACCCTGGGGTTTTCTGTTTTCAAAGGTTTTTAATTATTATTCCATTACTTTTGCTATAGGCCTAATCAGATTATCTATTTATTTTTGTGTGAGATTTGGTAGATTGCACCTTTCAAAGAATTGATGCATTTCCTTTAAGTTATCATATGTATGGACATAGAGTTGTTCATAATATTCCTTTGTTAATACTTTTAATGTCCATGGGATAAGTAGTGATGGTCCTTCTTTCATTTCTGATATTGGTAATTTGTATTCTCATTTTGTCTGTCTTACTAGGGGTGTGTCAATTTTACCGACCTTTCAAAAGAACTAGTTTTTGGTTTTGTTGGAATTTCTCTATTGGTTTTGTTGTATTTTCATTTACTTTTGCTCTTTATTTGTTTTTCTGCTTATTTTGGATTTGTCTCTTCTTTTTCTAGTTTCCTGAGATAGCTTAGATTTTTTTCTAGTATATGTATCCAATGTTATAAATCTCCTCTAAGCACTGCTGCTCTCACAAGCCTAGTAAGTTGTACAGTTGATTCTTGAATACACACTCACCCACTTATTTGTGGATTTTGAGAAATATGTACTGTAAATATATTTTCTCTTATGACTTTCTTAATAACATCTTTCTCTAGCTTACTTCATTTGTAAGAATATAGTAAATAATACATATAACACAAAAAATACGTGCTCATCAGCTGCTTAGGCTGATAAGGCTTCTGGTCAAGAGTAGGCTATTAGTAGCTATGTTTTTGGGAAGTCAAAATTTATATGTGGATTGTTGACTATCTGGGGTTTGGCACCCCTAACCCCAGCATTGTTCAAGGGTCATTTGTATTTTCATTTGGTTCAAAATATTTCTAAATTTCTTTTCAAACTTCTTCTTTGACCCAAGTGTTGTTTAGAAGTGTGTTGTTTAATCTTTGAATATTTTGGAATTCGCCAACTACTTTTCTGTTGTTGATTTCTACCTTAATTCCACTTTGGTCTGAAAGCATACTTTGTATGATTTGTATTCTTTGAAATTTGTGGCACAGCAGGTAGTCTATTTCGGTGACTGTTCCTTGTGAGCTTGAGTGTGTATTCTGCTGCTGTTGGATTAAGTATTCTATAGATGTCAGTTAGATCCAGTTGATTGATGGAGTTGTTGACTTCAATCATGTCCTTATTGATTTTCTGCTTGTTGGATCTGTCAGTTACTGATATAGGGTGCTGAAGTCTCTATCATAGTGGATTCATCTAGTTCTTGCAATTCTGTTTTTACTTCACATAGTTTGCCCCTCTGTGCTAATTGTATACATGTTAAAAATTGTCTTTTTGGAGAATTGCCCAGTTTATTATTATGTAATGGTCCTCTTTATCCCTGACTTTCCTTGCTCTGAAATTTACTTTGCTGAAATTAATGTAGCTACTCCAGTTTTTGACTAGTGTTAACAATAGTATATCTTTATTCATCCCTTTACTTTTAATCTATCCTTGCTTTCACATTTAAAGTGTTTTTTTCGGTAGATAACATATAGTTGCGTCTTATTTTTTTTTATCCAGTCTGACAGTCTGTCTTTTAATTGGTGTATTTAGACCATTGACATTTAAAGTAATTATTGATACAACTGGATTAATATCTACTATATTTGTTATTGTTTTCTATTCATTGCTCTTGTTCTTGGTTTCTTTCGTCTCTTTTTTCTCTCTCTCTTTCTTTCTTTCTTTCTTTCTTTCTTTCTTTCTTTCTTTCTTTCTCTTTTCTTCTTTCTGTCCTCCAGTCTTTTCCTGCCTTCTCTGGTTTAAATTATGCATTTCATGATTCTATGTTTTACTCCTCTTTCAGCATAGCACCTTTTTTTTCTTTTCTAAGTGGTTGTCCTTGAGTTTGCATTATACACTTACAACTAATCCAACTTCTCTTTCAAAGAATACTACACCACTTCACAGGCAGTGCAAGTACCTTATACGAGTATTTCCAATTCCTCCCTCCCGTCCATTATAACATTGCTGTCACTCACTCAACTTACCCATAAACTTGTAAAATTACCCTATACAAGTTGCTATTATTATTTTGAACTGCCTATTATCTGTTAAAGCAATTAAATTAAAAAAATTTTTTAATGTTTATTTATTTTTGAGACAGTGACAGAATGCAAGAAGGGGAGGGGCAGAGAGAGAGGGAGACACAGGATCAGAAGCAGGCTCCAGGCTCTGAGCTATCAGCACAGAGCCCGACGCGGGCCTTGAACCCACAAACCGTGAGATTATGACCTATGCTGAAGTCAGATGCTCAACCAACAGAGCCACCCAGCGGCCCACAAGCAATTAAATTTTTTTTTTTTTTTCAACGTTTTTTATTTATTTTTGGGACAGAGAGAGACAGAGCATGAATGGGGGAGGGGCAGAGAGAGAGGGAGACACAGAATCGGAAACAGGCTCCAGGCTCCGAGCCATCAGCCCAGAGCCTGATGCGGGGCTCGAACTCACGGACCGCGAGATCGTGACCTGGCTGAAGTCGGATGCTTAACCAACTGCGCCACCCAGGCGCCCCATAAATTTTTAAAAATGAAACATTTGATTTTATCTCCATTTATTCCTTCTCCAAATGCTTTTCCTTTTTTTATGTGGATTGGTCTCTGAATTATTTTCCTTAAGAATCTTCTTTAACATTTCTTGCCAATCAGGTTTACTGGTGATAGACACCCTCCATTTTTGTTTGAGGAGCCTTTACAGGAATACTTCATTTTATTACACTTCACCTTACTGTGCTTTGCAGATGCTGTGTTTTACCAATGGAAGATTTGTGGCAATCCTGCATCGTGCAAATTTGTTGGCAATACTTTTCCAATGATATTTTCTCACCTCATGTCTGTGTGTCACATTTTGGTAAATCTTGTGGTGTTTCAAATTTTTCATTAGGATACTTATTATGGTGGTCCATGATCAGTGATTACGACTGGCTGAGAGCTCAGATGACGGTTAGCATTTTTAGTAATAAAGTATTTTAAATCAGTGTACTTTTTTTAGACATGATGCCATTGCACATTAACTTTTATGTGCCAAAACATCCATTTGGCTTGCTTTATCACGGTACTTGCTTTACTGCAGTGGTCTGGAACTGAACCACAGCATCTCCAAGGTATGCCTGTACTTCTATTTCACTTTTGCAGAATAATTTCACTGGGCATAGAACTGTAGGTTGGTGTTTTTTTCCCCCCCAACACTTAAAGTATTTCACTTCCCTCTCTTATTACATGCTTTCTAAAGAAAAGTCTGATGTAAGTCTTATTTTGCTCTTCTATTAGTAAGGGTTTTCTTTCCTCTGGCTTTTTCAAGAGTTTTGTTTGTCTTTGATTTTCTGCATTAAAAAAAATTTTTTTTAGTGTTTATTTATTTTTGAGAGTGAGAGAGAGACAGAGGGTGGGTGGGGGAGGGGCAGAGAGAGAGGGAGACACAGAATCCAAAGCAGGCTCCAGGCTTCAAGCTGTCAGCACGGAGCCCAATAGGGGGCTTGAACTCACAAACTGCGAGATCATGACCTGAGCCGAAGTCAGACGCTTAACTGACTGAGCCACTCAGGCGCCCCTTCTTTTTTCAAGTTTATTTTTGAGAGAGAGAGAGATAGAGCCTGATGCGGGGCTTGAACTCCTGAACGATGAGATCATGACCTGAGTCAAAGTCAGACGCTTAACGGTCTGAGCCACCCAGGTGCCCCTGCCCCAACCCTATTCTAAACACAGTTTCTTTTATTAATTTTCACACTATCAAATTGGAAAGTACATTGGAGAGTACATGTCTGTCCAGTGGAGGGAAATGTCCAATCAGGCCTCTTGACAGTGAGTGGCTCACAGAGCAAAGCATCTTCTAGGTGGCTACCATGCCAGCACCTGAGACCCCTGGTGTTCCTAGCCACCTCCTCCTAGAGCGCCCCTCTTCTCTGCCTCCGGTTATCTGTATTTTACTCTTTTTCCCCTGACTTTACTTAGGCCCCATCAACTCACTTTTTTCAGAAGAAAGAGGAACGCGTTCCACAATTCAAGAAACATGAATTGGGCCTAGCCCATGCAGCTTCCTTGACATCATCAGGGCCTCCCTCTTCCACTCTGCAGGCTCACTTAGTGACATAAAAAACTTGGTGACATAAAAAAAAAAACATTAATGGGCTCACAGCTAGTGTTGCCAGCATTTCATTCCGTTAAACAAGAAAATTAAAAGACAACTACCTATTGCTTGCAATTTCATACGTAAGGGAACATTCCAATAATGTCTTCTTCCCATGTCTCCCCACAAAAAGGGGGAGCTGGGGGCACCTGGGTGGCTCAGTTGGTTAAGCATCCAACTCTTGATTTAAGCTCAGGTCATGATCTCATGATTCATGAGATCAAGCCCCTTGTTGGGCTCTGCGTTGTCATCATGGAACCTGCTTGGTATTCTCCCCCCCCCCCCCCCCCCACCTCGCTCCTCTCTCACTCACTGGTGCTCTTTCTCTCTCTCAAAATAAATAAACATTAAAAAAAGGGGGGGGACTGAAGCTGAAAGTTATTTTTCTCACTTGGGCCTGGAAGATGAAAACTCATTTTCTCTTTCAGCAAAATAAAGACATCTAGGAACCACTGCCCTAGAGTCTTTGTTGATCTCTTTTTCACAATTTTATTTTTATCACCTTCCTCCCTCTGTTGCAGAAGGTCATCGAAAAGACATCGAAAACCCAGAATTGCTTCAGGTTCTGTGTCTCCCTCTCTCTTGGCCCCTCCCCCGATTGCGATCTCTCTCACTCTCAAAGATAAACATTAAAATAAAGTGAAATTATGAAGCTTGGAGAAACAGGTAAACTTTGAAGGTCAGTTTCCACGTTCTTGAACCCAACGTCTACTGTGCTGGATACACACTTGCTTAAGGTGAAGATGTTTCTTGGTAGCCCAGTGACCTTACTACATTACTAAGCATCACTTGTGCCTACACAATGGGAAAAAACCTAAGGGATAGTGGTGTAGCATACAGGAGGTTCTTAGGGCCCCTCTGGGTTTCTCCAGTTCCTCCAACTCCTTAAACTTGAAGGTCCCTTGCTACCTATCAGTATCCATTAAGACAGACCTCATTCATTTTGTCTATTACGGCAGATTTGGCTCTATTCACGGGCCTTTCCCAGCCGGGTTCTCATTTTGAAGTAAAGTCCTGTGGACAAAACAGAGAGCAGAATGCCATGCTCAGACAGAGAGTAGGAAGCCAGGAGGCTTCCTGCTTTTCTTATAGCCCTCTACCAATTGACTTCTGTCTCTTTGTCCCCACCTCATCCCAAGCAGGGAATGCCAGCCTCGAGCTACAATGCCAATGTCCTAGGTATATGTGACAACTCATTTAATCCTTCCAGTAACTTCACAACATAGGAAATGAAGGCCAGGGTAAATAACCTCTCAAGATCATACAACTAGTAACAGACATAAGAGTGTATACGTGGAGGGCAGGGACAGACCAAAGGAAGTGGTAGGCCATTCCAGGTTGGTAGGTGGCAGTTTTAATAAGTAAAGGGAACTTACATATGAGGCTTGCTTGGGCAGCAGCAGGAAGAATGGATCCACACACCCACCTACCATATCTAAAAAGTTTGTACAGAGAGGCCTTAATTGGGTTCAGCCGAGTATACTGTGCAGGTGTTCTCATCATTATCTCAAGGCTATAACCTCGAAGCAGCCCCTGGAAGTGTGAAAGCCAAGTGGGAACCAAGGAGGAGAACAGGTGAGGCACCTCCAATCACCTGGGTCCAGCTCACAGGTCAAGAACCGGGAGATCACGACCTGAATGGAAGTCGGACGCTTAAGCCCTACTGATACACCCAGGCGCCCCACGATTTCACTTTTCAAAACACTACAAAAAGATAATCAGTTTTATTGTTGACTAGGAAAACTGTACAGACAGGCTTAAATTATCTGTGCACATAAATATTAAGGAAAATTAGCTTGTTGGAGGTACTCATTTTTATACTTTGCCCCAGACTCTTAAAATAGGGGTTGCAAATTGGAAGTCCACGGGCTGAATTCAATCTACATAAATGTTTTGGTTGCCCTGCACAGTTAAGAAAAACTTTTAAAATAATATCTAAAAAAAAAATCTAGATTTGTCAGTTTCTCTTTAAAAGTTATAGGCAATGGGCTGATAGCAGCACAAGGCACATACGGGCTCTGGCAGTTGTTTGCTTTAAAAACATTAAGTGTCTTCAATTCACCCACGACAGCTATTCACAGAACACCTGCGAGTATACTTATTCTATTTTGGCACTTAAGTGAGTACGTGCTGGTTTGGAAGCTGGAGTTGGCTACCCACATGGTGGTCAGGGCGGCCCGAGATGGTTAACTTTTAAACTGAGACCTGCAGGAAATGACTGAGTCACAACCTCCGGCCCTCAGTTTCCCCATCTGTAAAACGGAGCTGAAGATGCGCGGTTGTAGGAATGCTTGGCGAGGAATTATGCAAAGATCCGGCCCTAAGTCGGGGCTCGACTACCACTTTCGCTAACATCTCCGGAGGCCCCGGCCCCAACACGGACCGGGACCCCGAGGAGGAGCTAGGGGCGCGGGTCGGGGCGCTGGGACGCAACCGCCAGACCTCGTCCTCCACTCCTCCCCGCCGCGGGCCCCCGCGCTCCGCCGAGGTCGGCCCCGGGGCGCCGAGAGGCGTGGCCGGCCTCGGCGGACCCTGGAGGCGGCCATGGCCTCGGTGGTGGAGTACAAGGGGCTCAAGGCCGGCTACCACTGCGGCTACTGCGACTCCGAGGAGGGCAAGGTGTCCTGCGGTGAGTGTCCCCACGGACGGGGCCGGCGTGGCCGCCTGGCGTCCAATCCCCGCACCGCCCGCCGCGCCCCGCGCCAGTCCCCGGTCCGGGAGCGCACAGGCCCGGCGCCCCAATTCCCGCGTCCCTCTCCCACTCGTTTCTTCCCCGGCTGGTTCCCTTCGCGCTCCTCTCTCCTCCTCACCCTCACCGAAGATGGCGGTCCAGGTCGGAGAAGGAACGGAAATAGCGGACGGCTGCCCTCGGTCAAGATGGCGCGGGCGGCGTCAGCGTGCGGGGTTCCTGGGGAACCTGGCCTGCGGGCGCCCGAGCAGCTTCGCGCGCGCCTCGGGGACTCCCGAGCGGCGCGCTGCATTGTGGGGTGGCGGCGGCGGGGCTGGGCCGAGCGGCGTCGCGCTTGGAGGGCCGGGGCCATGGCTTCCTGGGCAGCTCTTTCGCCCAGCATCGTGGAGTATTTCGAGGGCGAGGACTCCTACCGCTGCGGCTATTGCAAGAATGAGTCGGGCAGTCGCTCCAATGGTGAGCGGGCCGGCGGGTGGGGGAGGGCGTCGCGGCCTCGGGTTTCCGCGGCCGGCCGGCCGGCGGCCTCGGGGGTGGGGGGTCTCGGCGCTCTCGGCCCCTAGGGACGCGCGGCGGCGGGAGCCCCCGGCCAGATCCTGTCTCGAGGAGGGTGTTGCGGAACGCTGCTCGCCGGGGAGGGCCGTAGCTGTCACAATTAAAAACGAATCTCCGCTCTGATTCATCAGGGAAGCATCTGGGTGCTTAGCCTTCACACAGGTGGTCGGAAGTGCGGGATGATGATGGTCTCGCCGCAGCCCGAAGTGTGGCAACAGGTGCTCGTCATCCACCAGTAGGACAGGGTTAAATATGTGACAGCAAGCAAGCCATGCCGGGGAGCATTGCCGAGTGGTCAGTCCCGCCGGGGCGGGCCTCTGAGTGCTGATGCTGCTGTGGGATCATCCCCGGTTTTAAGTGCAGAATGCGGCGTGTCGGGTGGGCTGTTTGTGTACAGGGAGACGTGTGTGCATACGTGGGCGGGGGCATCTGGATAAAATGCGTCTGGAGACGCCGGTGACGGACCGTAGACGCTGCTGGCAAGGGAGCCTGTTTGTGTTAATGCGTTTGAAAATTTTACCAGGTGCTTGTTCATATGCCTTATCGTTCCTCCACCCACCCCCAGAACAACAAAGCCAGCTCACAGTTTTGTTTTGTTTTTTCTTTTTCCCCCATCATGGTTCAGGTTTCTTCCGGAAGATTTGTTTGTAAACAAAAACAGTATGTTTATATTACCTGCTGTGTCGTGCATTGGCAAGCATAGAATCTTTTATTTTAAGAAATAGTGCATCATGGTGGGAAATGGGAAAGCTATGAAGATACACGTTTAGGTAGTTTCCGTTAAAAATATGTATAAATGTCCTACAGCAGGGCAATGATGTGGACGATTATGGTGTGTCCGTTTACTCATTAGTTGAAATGGTTCATTAGATGTTTGTGGGTAAGAGGAAGTAGAATGTAATATAATGCAATCATTTGGAGTGATGGTTATGAAGAGCTAAGCAGAAAAATGTTTAGAACGTAGGGTTAGACGGAGAAAAACAGGATGCAAATGACATGTGTGACAGGATCTCTGGGAGGATGAAAACCCAGGGGGAAACACACCAAACGGTGGCAGTGATTGCTTTCGGGTATTAGAGATTTCCTCCTCATCTTTTTCAGAATTTGGTATTCTGACTATAGTATGTGTGTAATAAGCACTTTAGATTGTGTGTTTAAAATTAACATATTCATAGATTCTTCATTATTTTCCCAGTAACTTTAATAAGAGGAAGTTGATTAATATAGATGTCCTTTGTTTAAAGTTCTGTGGAAGAAATCAGTTTTCAGCCTTTTCACCTAAAGAGACAACTGTAAATTTCCATCGTATTTATTTTAGTTCTGATGATAATCTTTACTATAGGGCATAGCACCTATTAAGTAGGTTTTATTATTCCTATTTTTATAGATGATGAAATTGAGGCTCATAAAGTAATTCAGTGTTAATGAGCACCTGCAAGGCTTCTGGACATTTCTGTTTCTTAATACAACCTGTGCTATCAAGCGTATCTCTGTCTTTGCATACTTCTTTTTAAAATATTTTTTTAATATTTATTTATTTTTGAGAGCGACAGAGACAGAGTGCAAGCAGGGGAGGAATGGGGGGGGGGGGGCAACACAGATTCTGAAGCAGGCTCCAGGCTGTCAGCACAGCCCCGATGTGGGGCTCAAACCCACGAATCATGAGATCGTGACCTGAGCCAAAGTCGGACGTTCAACCAACTGAGCCACCCAGGCACCCCTGTCTTTACATACTTCTGATGCAGTTTGCTGTTTACGAGAGAAACATTTATTTTTCTATTAACATTAATTCAGATATACCTTTTAATGTTTTTTCATGGTTGCATCATGAATTATTCCATCATACTGATAATGTCCTCTGTAATCACTTTTTTGTTCCTGGGCATTTCGATTGCTTTCAGTTTTTATACTTAAAAGGAATACTGCTGTATACTTTTGTTCTATTTTCAACGTCCAAGACTATGCTAAAAACATAACAATGAGAATTAAATACATAAGAAAACATTTGCTTTCCAATTCTTCGGAGGGGACCAGCTTATTAAATTATCGGGGATATTATTATGGTTAAAGGTGTTGTGTAATCTGATCTCAGGGAGGACCTTAAATTTACGGTGTCAAAGAGACTATAGAGTAATTCGGAATTAAATGTAATCACTTTGATTTGTTTGATTTTTAAGATTAAGGCAAATAATTTTTTTTCATTTGTTGTGTATTATGTCACATGGTGTGAAGTATGTGCAAACTTTCATTTTTCCAGTGTGAGCTAGATTTTTTTTTTTGCTTCAATATTCACATTTAGAAAACGCTTTGAATTAAAAAAAAAAGTTCAACCTGCTATGATTAACTTGGTACATGGCACTTACTTTTTCAGGCATGTGGGCACACTCCATGACCGTACAGGATTATCAGGATCTCATAGACCGAGGATGGCGGAGGTAAAGGTCCTTCATACAAAAATGCTTCTCTTATTACTCCGGTTCTTCTTATAACTAGAAAATGTTGTTCGCCTGTGAAATGTTTTCCTGTTGTTGGAAAAAGATTTAAGACTTTTTTTTTTTTAAATGTTTATTCGTTTTTGAGAGAGAGAGGGAAAGCAGAGTGTGAGTGGGGGAGGGGCAGAGAGCGAGGGAGACACAGAATCCAAAGCGGGCTCTGGGCTCTGAGCTGTCAGCACAGGGCCCGATGTGGGGCTCCAACTCACCAGCCGTGAGATCATGACCCGAGCCGAAGTCAGACACTTAACCGACTGAGCCACCCAGGTGCCCCAAGACGTCTTTAAATTATATTTCTTTCTTTTTTTTTTTTTTTAATTTTTTTTTTTAACGTTTTATTTTTGAGACAGAGAGAGAGCATGAACGGGGGAGGGGCAGAGAGAGAGGGAGACACAGAATCGGAAGTAGGCTCCAGGCTCTGAGCCATCAGCCCAGAGCCCGACACGGGGCTCGAACCCACGGACCGCGAGATCGTGACCTGAGCTGAAGTCGGCCGCTTAACCGACTGAGCCACCCAGGCGCCCCTAAATTATATTTCTTTATGTAGTGATTCTGCTGTCTCTTCTTTTAAAGGCATTTATTAGGAGCACCTGGGTAGCTCAGTCCGTTAAGCATCCGACTCTTGATTTTGGCTCAGGTCATGATCTTACAGTTGTGGGATTGAGTCCTGTGTCGGGCTTTGCACAGTCAGCGAGGAGCCTCCTTGGAATTCTCTCTCTCCCTCTTTCTGCCCCTCCCCCTGGTGCACGTGCTCTCTTTCTCTCCAAAATAAACAAACATTAAACAAAGATGTTCATTAGGAGAACTTCAAGCCTACATAAATGTAGAGTATGTTCTAATGAACTTGATGTAGCTATCAGCAGGCTTTGGCAGTCGTTAAGGTTTGTTTTGCCAGTCTTGTTTCGTCAAATCTCCTTGCTCCCTGTGGTGGTGTGAATGTTCGTGTGTCATCCCTCACAACCCCCAAGTACATCTTTTCAATCCTAACCCCCGATATGATGGTATTGGGAAGTGGGCCTTTGGGAGGTGATTAGGTCAGAGGGTGGGACCCTCACGAATGGGATTTGTGCCCTTGTAAAAGAGACCCCAGAGAGTTCCCTTTCTTGCCCCTTCTGCCATGTGAGGTTACAACAAATATATGAACCGGGAAGCTTGTCTTCGTCAGACATTAAATATGCCAACACCCTTGATCTTGGACTTCCCAACCTCCAGAACTATGAGGAATACGTTGTTGTGTTTATAAGCAACTCCCTCTGTGGTATATTGTTACAGCAGCTTGAACCAGCTGAGATGCTCCCTCCTCCTCCACAAAATAATTTAAAGCAATTTAGGTATCCTGTCAATACACCTATAATAGATACGTTTCTAAGAGAGGATTCTTGTTTCCTTTTTAATGTATTTATAATACCGTTACCATACTTTACAAAATTAATAATTCCTTGATGTCATCTGTTACTTAGTTTTGATTAGGTTTCTACTAGTCTCAAAAATGCCCCTTTTTAATAGTTGGTTTATTTGAATCAGGATTCCATTAAGGTTTACACATTGCCTTTGATGGCTAAGATTTTTTGGTAATTATTTTTATATAGATAATTTTAGAGTATATAAAGTTTTTTTATGTAAATATAAGCAGTGGTAAGGGCCTTGTGCCAATACTACCCAAAAGATATGGGATTGAGTGCAACAAATGAAACTTCATAGCTTTCTTTAAACTTAATCATGAGACCCAAAAAGAAGATCTGGGTCAGATGTTGAAGGATTTTGTATGCCATGATGAAGAACTTTTTTTTTAAGGTGGAAGGGGAGCCATTGAAAGCTTTTATGTCAGAAGTGTGATGGAATTTGTGCTTTGGAAATGACCATTCAGATCGTAGAGAGGTATTTGAGGGGGTGGTTCTGAAGGCAGAAAGACCGGTTCTAAAGATCACTGTACGGTCCAGATAGGAAATCGTCCTCTCACAACGATGCCGTCATCATCAGTGGCTATAGGTTAGAAGATAGGTGAAAGCGGATGGAAACAAGGTACGGTTTAGAAGTAGAAAGCTTACTGACGGGATATAGAGGTGCCTTAAAGGGAGGAATTTGAGATGACTCCCAGGCTTCTGGGTCAGGAACCGAACTCATGTGTGTTTGCTTGGATGGCTGTAACAAAATACCACTGACTGGGTGTCTTAAACAACAGGAATCTGTATTCTCACAGTACTGGAGGCTGAAATTTCCAAAACCCAGGTGTCTTCAGCTTTATTTCTTTTCTGGAGACCCTTCCTTGGCTTGTACGTTGCCGCCTTCTTGCTGTGGCCTCATGGGGTCCTTTCTCTTTGCATGTATGCCCCTGGTGCCTGGTGTCTCTTTGTATGCCCAGTTTCTTTTTCTGATATGCACACCATTCAGATTGGATTAGGGCTTCTGTTAACTGTCATTTTAACTTAATCACCTCTTTAAAGGCCTTCTCTCCAAATATAGTCCCATTCTGAGGTAGTGGGGGTAGGGCTTCAAAATATGAATTTTGAGGGGACAGAATTCAGTCCATAATGTCATGGCTCTGCCATTAACCAAGATCCAGAAGGCCTTGAAAGGATTGGGTTAATTTTGGGCTTCGTGGCCCTAGTGCACATGGAACCCTCAAGTGTGGATATCCTAGGCTATGACACGTCAGGGTCCCCACATCCTGAGCAGTTTTCTGTGATTGCCTTTGTGGTATTGAGGATTGGTGGTGGGTTGAGGCCTGGAAGGATGGCAGGTGATGCTAAGAGGGTAACTGAGGTGAAGAGGCTTGGAGTATGTACGTAAAGGTTTAGGAAAGGAAAGGCTGGGCTCTGTCCTTGCTGTGCCAGTGTTGCAAGATTGCTTAGTTCTGAGGAGTAACTACATCTATATGTTTTTATGTTATCGATCAGATTTTTACCGTAATTAATTTTGTGCCCCTGTACTAGTCTGCTTTGGTACATGTGAGAAACGTATGAGACATTAACAAAACATTTTTCAATTTTAGAAGTGGAAAATATGTGTACAAGCCTGTCATGAATCAAACATGTTGTCCCCAGTACACGATAAGGTAAGAAAGAGGATCTGTCTCGTATAATTTTTTTAGTGGCACCTTGCTTTTTTTTACATGTTAACTTTTGTCGTAGGTAGACATCCTTTATAAAGAAAAGCAAATGAATTGTATCTTTTTTACATACCAATGCTACATTTATACGTCATCAGTAGCTATTAATAATTCATGGTTTGGGTGTAAGTATGATATAAAAAAGTGTACTATTTAGTAGTCTAGTCAATGATTCTATGACATATTATGAAAATACCAGCAAATACTCTGATTACTTTTAGGTATCAAATTCTTTATAAAATTTAGCTTAGGGCTTTCCACATTCTAGTGTAATACTAGACGTCGTGCTCATATTCAAACAGTACTATAGGATCTGTAGAAAGGGGCGGGGGCTGACATTTAATCTGCCACATGTATTCAGAGTTGTTTTCTTCATTGTAAAACTTAAGCTAGAAAGTCTGTTTTCCTACAGAGTGTTTGCTTAACCAGCAAACCCCAGCATAACATGGAAGGATTTAACCTTTTTAGGTTCTAAAGGTCCTCCTCTTCTCCCTTGTTGTCCTCCTTGCCTTCCTCTTCTTCTGGTAGAAAAAAGAGAAAGCATGTTATCGTTGTTAAGCATTTGAGTACAGTTTCAATGTAAATATATTCTCTAGATAAAAAAAGCAAATGTAGTTGTATCCATCATGTTTTGGCTGGTCTTCACACTTCTGTCCCATCTCTTAATTTGTTTTGGGGTTGAAGACTGTTTTGACAATCTGATGAAAAGTTATAGATCCTCTCTGCAACAGAACAAAAGGGAGAGGGGCCTGGAGGCAAGAATACGTAACATTTTGTATATTAATTTTAGGATGACCATAGACTCCCGAAGTTCCACCGATTCCTGGTTAAGAATCCATTCTCTTATCTAACTGATCATAGGACTGGGCAATAAAGAGAAGAGGTGGCTGTCTGGTTTGGTGACACCGTCTCACTTATACAAAGAATAAAATGACAGAATTGTGCTGTCCTCTTTCGGTTTTAGTGGTTATAAAGCAGTGACATCGTCAAAGGCAGAAGTCCTTTTCCTTCAAATAGCAATTTATTATTGGATTATGGCCAGGATTCTGTTTAAATTAAGTCTGGAGCTGATCAGCTTGAACCCTGAGACTCTCTAATCAGAAAATGTCAATTTCAGTGGGTTAAAGAAAAAAGACAAACCTTCTATAATTTATTGGGTGCCTCTCAGTGCCAAGCACTGTTCCAGGTACATTGATTGCTTTTATGAAAAGGGACTCAATTAACATTGCAAAACAGAGCATGAAATCAAACATTTCCTGAATTGTTATCCTCTACACAACTTCGTTATATATGATGACACTGTGGAGTCATTTTGTATATTTACTCTTCTGGGTTTTTTTTTTTTTTTTTTTTACTTTGTTGACTACAATAGTTATAATAAGACCTAATGTAAAGGCAAGGTGATTATAACCTATAGCATAGCTTCTTGTTAGAGAGAGGTCAGGGGCTGCCCAGCATGTGAGTTTAAATGAGGATGAGCTTCCTTGACGATGATTTTTTTTTTTTTTTAGTTTTTATTTTTATGTAAAATTATATGCTAATAATTAAAAAATCAAACATTTCATAAAACGTATTTTGCAGAATTGCAGTCCCCTGAGCCTTCTTGTTTCCTCTTTCCCAATACAGGGCACACTCAAATTTTTTAAGATTCTTTTGTTTTATCTTCTTTCTACCTTTTACTTGAGATGCTTATATAACTATATATCCTTATCTTTGGGTTTTTCTCATTATCTCTGTGTTTCTCTCTTTCAGAAATAAGGATTCAACTTTATTTTTTCTCACTATCTCTGGGTTTCTGTCTCTGAAAGATAAGGACTTAACTTTATTTCTTCCCTGTTCCCTTGTCACATTCAAGCTCCTTTTTGTCCTCATTGTCAACTTCCCAGCTTAGAAGTAGTGTAATTTTAAATAGGTGTAATCCCTTTGTTATGACCTATAAATACGCTTTACAGTTGAGTCATGTAGTGTGCTATGATTTTTCCTTCCTGTACGAGTTTTTGCTTTCCATGGAATTGATAATTGTCTTCTGTGTTTACATAGCCTTTTACGTACCCATCACCAGTTGATTTAGAAATGCTTCCGTAGTAGTGTAAATGTCGTCTTGGTACTTTCAGATGCTTCAGGTACTCTGTTGCTTTTATCTTCTTGATGAATATCTCTGTGTTGTCTTCTGACGTACTCTGATCTGGACAGGTTGTCTCTACAACTCCTGCATCACTGTCACCCTGGGATCTCTTTTTACTGCCATCGTGGGGATTCTCTTTGGATTTCTTTTTGGATCCTGTGTCTCCCATCTCCTGACCTCTCTTTCTTGGATTATTTCCTCATTTTCGTGAAGCACATTTAATAGCTTTCTGAGGAAGAGTGCACGAGAAGTACTTTTTAGACATTGTACATTTGAAAATGTTTTAATTCTCTACTCGAACTTATAGTTTGGCTGGGATATGGAAGTGTAGATGGGAGGGGCGCCTTGGTGGCTCAGTCGGTTAAGCGGCCGACTTCACCTCAGGTCATGATCTCGCACTCCGTGAGTTCGAGCCCCGCGTCGGGCTCTGTGCTGACAGCTCAGAGCCTGGAGCCTGTTTCGGATTCTGTGTCTCCCTCTCTCTGACCCTCCCCCGTTCATGCTCTGTCTCTCTCTGTCTCAAAAATAAATAAATGTTAAAAAAAAAAAAAAAGTGTAGATGGGAAATAATTTTCCTTAAAATTTTGAAGGCTTTGCTCCATTGTCTTACTGCTGTTAGGTAGTCTTCTGATTCCTGTTCCTTTGTGGAGAATGTTCTTTCTTTGGGGAAGGATTTTTTGTTCCCAGTGTTCTGATGTTTTCTGTTTGGCAGTGTCTGTTTGCATCCATTACACATGGACTTATGTGGCCCTTCTTACCTGGGACCTCCTTCCACCATTATTCTTCACTTCACGGACATTTTCTTTATTTTGTTGGTCTTCTTCCCTCCATTTTCTTTCTTCTATTCCATTATAACTGCTGATGATGTTTTTATTCAGTTATTGAACTTAAACATTAATTTCAAAATAATTAAAAATTAGAGCGATCCTCTAATTTTTTTTCTCTTCAGTTTTCCATCCCTTTTGCTGTATCTTTTGGAAGATTTCCTCAACTTTATTTTCCAAGTCTTGTTTAAATTTTAACTTTTTCTGTTATGCTTTTTCTTCTGGGAGATTTTTCTTTTTGGACACTCTCTATTGTTTTGTAACCTCCCATTGTTGTGTGGCTGTAATAGCTAAAGAGAAATAAGAGAGTGTTCTGAGGATGTTTTTATTTTGGGGGCTCTCTCCTTCCTCTGTACTCTGTGTCTTCCTAGTTACCTTCTCCAGTGTTTTTGGCAACGTGTCTTTGTAGAGTTTCTCTCCAAGTATCTGGTGATTCTCACTTTACAGTGGAGAGTGCCTGAGGACAGTATCTTGGGGTCTGATCACATTCTGGAGAGAAAGTGCCAGTTTTTGTGGCTGGGTTGGGGAAGTGGCTTGGAAGTCTCAACATTCAGGATGTAGACTTTAGACTTTTTTCTAGTCCAGTTCCATTGCTTTCCACTGTGCTTGTATCCTCATTTAGGAGGCCCTGTTTTTTTGTTTTGTTTTGTTTTGTTTTTTTACTCTTTTCTAAGTTTGCAACTTTCTTCTGGGTTGTGTAAGGAGTTGTGTGGGGAGGAGTGGGGAGGGCATCAGACATCTAACTGCTTCCAAAACAGACTTTCAAGAGATTTTCTATTTTTAGACCTGCCTTCACACTTATCTCCTGAGGTATCAGGTATCACCGGTCTCTAAAACTTTTAGGGGTAATGTAGAGAGAATTGGTTGTCTTTCTGGCTTTTCAACACTCTTGGCTTAGGATTTAACATTCTTTGGTCTACGAAGTCAGTTACTACTTATACCTGTGCTATCCAGCTTCCAACATTTCTCTTTTTTTTTTCCCCAGTGATTCATGTCTTTTTTTTTTTTCTAATTCCTTAACGTAGTTTTTTAGTGAGATTTGGGGTGGGACTAGAGGCTACATCAAGCCCTGTCTTTACCCAGAAATCCCAGGCATGAAGTTTGCCTCACTGTACTAGATACTATCCAGAACTCATTTTATTTCTTCATGGTTTGAGTTCACTTTTTAAATATTTGTTTTGCTTTCCTAGGTGCCGACCTTTACAGTTTCAGCCATCAAAATCACACAAGAAGGTTTTGAAAAAAATGTTGAAATTTCTGGCCAAAGGGGAAATTTCCAAAGGAAATTATGAGGGTAAGATGAGATTGGGTCTAAAAACTCTTTATATTGATGTTGATTTCCAAGGTTCTCCCTTCTGGCTCTTTCTGAAGTAGGGATGGGGGTTCTTGCCATAGTCAGGCACTACTGTTAATCTGAGGATGGTGATTGTTGTTAGTGTTGCTGGTACTGTTGCCATTGGCCTGAAGGTCAAGGGTATGAGGAATGTCTGTTGGGGAAAGGGAAAATGTAGGAAAGTTTTACAGCTCTTGTGATTTCCTAGAGTTTATTAGAGCTTAAGCTTTCACAGTACTTTGACAACTTGGTCCTATAATACCTTGTGAAGTACAGAGAAAGTGGTAGAATGTCTGAGAAACAGATGCTTAGGTACCCCTTGCACAAGACTACACAACCACTTTGAATGCTGAGTGAAGCCCAGGTTTTCTTTGAGGAAGCCCTTCAGTAAATCATTATATTGCTTGAAATTTTCTTTTTTGTATGATAAACTTTGAATTGTGAGTCTGTTTCCTAAAAGAAATTAACTTTGGTTTACAGATACTTGCTTTTTCAGTTGTTTCAGTATCTTGTCTTTTCTTTTTTAAAAGTTTTCCTCTAGGCCATGCCTAATCGATGAGCATAATTGGGAATGCCAGCTGTTGTTAGAGCTCTTTCTCACATCTGCCCTAGGAAGTGTCCAACCCTGGGAGCCTTCCTCACTTTTAACTTGTTAACTTTTAACTTGTTAACACTTTTAGCTTGTTAATACATCCCCAAGTATGTTTTCAGTGCCAACAATGTGCCAGTCCCTGTTTTAAGCACTGGCGATACAGTGGCCAGCAGGCCAGGGAAGTTCTTCGCCCTTGGGCACTGTCCTTAACGGATTAAAACTCAGGACATCATGGAGCAGACTTGGCAGAGCTGTGGGCAACAAAAAAGCCTGGAAGGCTTACAGGGTCTAGAGGTTCAGGGACAATTGGGCATTGGGGACATCAGAACTTTGGTACAGCTTTGATTAGTATTGTCTGTACATAGTCTTAAAAACTAAATACATTTTGTTGGTTGGTCAAAAAGTTATTTCAGTGGCTGAAAATCATGTTCTGAGTTTCAAAAATTAATATTCAGATAAGCCTTGAAGTGCCTTCCATTTATAAATTGATGATTGCCTGTCTTTATACATAGCTTTTACATTTGGCTCTTTATTTGACTTGTTACAGACTTCTAAATTATTTGTGTTTGTAACTTATAGGAGTGATGTACTCATTAGAGTAGAAGGGTAAATAGCTATAAGAAGAAGACACCAGCATGCGATGACTAACAAATGCTAGAAGTCTGTTTCCTCGTGTGACAGCCCATTGTGGGTGTTTCACATTAGCCTACAGTCTGCTCTGCGCCCCCAGCCATTCTGGGACTCCCTTCAACATGTAGTTTCCAAGCTCACGCTGGTTTTTACTAATCCAGTCAGTGGGGGGGGGGGGGGGGGGTGGTGGTGGAAGTTCAGGGTTACAAATTACCTTTAGAAACAAGTGAGGCCAAGTTGAACCTATCAGTTTTGGTTCTGTTCCACTGGTGGGAACTTGGTCACAACTTGCAGACGGACTGGGGTGCATTCCCTTGCTTGGGTGCCACAGTCTTAACTACAGCCCTGTTACTTTGGAAGGTGGGAGAATGGACCTGATGCACACACCGTAGTCTCTACCACATCAGAAAAAAGGGGCATTTTGTTTTTACTACGTGTATCTTAATTGCGTCAGATGGCATGGCTGACAGACTTTGATTTTTTCTGATTTGTAGATGATCCTATGGAGCCCACCATGGAGGACACCGTTGCTGGTGACTTTGGATTAATAAATAAATTGGATATACAGTGTGACCTTAAAACGCTCAGCGGTGACCTCACAGAGAGCTTTGACAGTGAAGAAAAGAAGAAAGGAAAAAGCCCAAAGAAAGGAGCATCTAATGAATTCATTCAGTCGCAAGATATAGAGGAGAAGTTGGGCTCTGGTGAGCCATCACATCCAGTTAAAATGCCCATGGCTCCTAAGCCAGGTAGGGCAAGTTTGCTCTGTGGCCTTTTTAAAGTCCTAGTGATTTTCTTTGTGCTTGGAACATTGTAGCCCTTGGGCTGTCTCATCAGCTAAAAATATGAGTTGTATGAAATCTGTAAAATCCCTGTTTTGTACAACTTATTATTGCCTGGATTTAGATGGACAAATCACATATTTTAAAAACTGCTATTTTTAAAAAGCCTGAAATAATAGTTTCATTATCTCCCAATACACATATTTTTAAAGAGTGCCATTTCTTACTACCCTAGGAACGTAGAGTTTGAGAATCGCATTTTTACCTGTGCAAGGATGTGGTGCTAAACATTTTTATTTTTGGTGTGAAGTAAGACAAAGTAAATTTTAGGTATTATGTTCAAAGTACAGACATTATAAAGGTCTTTAGTTTATTATTAGATTTCTTTATGTAATCATAATGAATTTTAGTTTAAAAATTTCCAGATTTTGATATTTTACTTCACCTTTAGTAAGGTCAGATTTTTTCCTATACTTTCACTTGTAAAATACTTAGGTTTTAAAATTTTATCCAACTTTAAATGGGTTTATTTGTGTGTGTGTGCATGTGTTTGTATGGTTTTTTAATTTTTCTTTTTTCTGTATTTACTTTTAAAAATGTTTATTTTTTAAAATGTTCATTTATTTTTTTATTTTGTCGGGGGAGGGGCAGAAAGAGAAAGAGAATCCCAAGCAGGCTCCGCACTGTCAGTGCAGAGCCCCATGCGGGGCTGAGTCTCACAAACCGTGAGATCATGACCTGAGCTGAAATCAGGACTCAGATGCTTAACCAACTGAGCCACCCAGGCACCCCTGTGTGATTAAAAAAAAATTTTTTTAACATTTATTTATTTTTGAGAGACAGATAGAGACAGGGCGCCAGCAGGGAAGGGACAGAGAGAGGAGACAGAATCCAAAGCAGGCTCCAGGCTCTGAGCAAGCTGTCAGCACAGAGCCTGATGTGGGGCTCGAACCCACAAACCGTGAGATCATGACCTGAGCTGAAGTCGGGTGCTTAACTGACTGAGCTACCCAGGCACCCCACCCCCTGTATGATTTAAAAAAAAGTTATTTCATAAAATGTCAATTTAGATGTTTATGTTTCAGTTCCTGAATTCTTATATTTATTTATACAAAATGATCCAAAGGAGAGATTTTTATTACTATTACGGTTTTTCTTGTCTAAATCCTATTAATGCACAGAAAACTTTGTTTTGGGTTTTTTTTAAACCTCTATTTATTTTGGCGGGGGTAGAGAGAGTGCAAGTGGGGCAGAGTTGGAGACTGAGGATCTGAAGCAGGCTCTGCATAGACATCAGAGAGCCTGATGCAGGGCTTGAACTCATGAAACATGAGATCATGACCTGAGCCGAAGTTGGATGCTTATCCAACTGAGCCACCCAGGTGCCCCATTTTGCATTTTTTTTTGAATAGGTATTTTTACGCAAGGCTTTCATGGCATTTAATTGGATGTCAACCTGAGATTTCATCCTAACTAGTAAGGATAGTCCAATAAAATATTCTGAATGGTTTAGATAAATTTCTTACATCTCTTACTGTCTTAGGTGATAGGGCCAGTTCTTTTATTATTTTAGTTGTTTATTATAAAAATTACAGTTTATTACATTTTTAAAAACTTCATTTTGCATCTCTATAAGATTAGAACTTTCAAATACGTACTCACAATAGCATTATTACACCTAAGTAAAATTCCGTAATGATACTGAATATTCAGTGTTAAAGTTTCCAGTTTTTAAGTATTTGTTTGCATCAGGATCCAAATATGGCCACATATTGCAGTTGGTTGCTATAGTTAAAAAATCTCAGTAGATCTTTCATTACTCCAGCCTTTTTATTTGCACTTTATTTGTTGAAGAAACTGGGTTGTTTGACCTGGGTTATTTGACCAACAGTTACATCTACAGTGCAGTTTAACATGTTGCCGTACCTGCCTGTAAATTGATAGTTGGATGTAGAGCCTTGATCAAATTCAAGATTAAATTGTTTTTGTTTTGTTTTGTTTTGTTTTTTTTGTCTTTTGGCATTTTGGTTTTCTTTTGCTTTTTTGGAGAGAGAGATGTCTTCATCAGATTGGAGTTCCAGTTATTTATTTGAGGATGGGTAAGGTTAGTTCACGGGTGGTGGGATGTTCTTTCAGGAGACACATAATGTCCGGGTGCCTCTCTTTCTGTTAATGCTAGTAGCTGTGGACCAATGCTCAATGCCTAAATCCGTTTATCCGTTAGATATTTTAAGTCTGTAATTCATTTTTCATTTACTAACTGGATACTTCCATAAACAGAACATTCTCATCCACTTGTCTCCCATAAGAACTCCCAGCAAAGGCAAGAGGAATTCTTGATTCTTTCATTTTGTGTCATCCATTTTACAAAATAACCTCTTCTAACAGTGAGTTTTAAACACATTTGCCATGTTTTAATTCTTGCTCCTGTGGGAGTTTCTCTAAGTTGGCTTCTGGTTTGATAAAATGTTGGTAGTCTTAGCAGCTTTCTATGACATGATGCTCCTGGAACGTCTTGTACAGCCATTTCCCCAAGAAGCCCTGGTTTCTTTTAGTGGAAAATGGCATTTGAAGATCACCAACTAGACCAGAGGTGACCACTATTGTTACTGGCTTGGTTATTGTTTTCTAGGCTTTTTCCATGAACAGACTTAATAGGTCGTGTGGTCATATTGATATTTCCAATTCAAATTCAGGACTGTTAGTATTTTTACGTGTTTGTTTGCTTGTTTGACATTGGATCTTCTTTCTTCCACACTTAGAAACCTTGCTCTCAAGGACAAGGAGAAGGGTAGAATTAGAATATCACAGTTACCCATTTGCTTTACCCTACATTACACAACAGTTTTATAATAACAAAACTAACTTCTTCAGCAGTATGATTACTGGAACATTAAAAAAAGTTTGCACTTATTTTCCTTTTATATTTTTCAATAAAAATGTGAGATTATTTTAAAATGTAGGAAGCTTTGGATTTTGTCTAGAAACACGCATTTCCATTTTATTTACAAAATATTAAAGGTATATTTCCTGAAACTTAATTAGGAATTATGCGGGTCTGCTGAACTCTTTTCAAAACTCTTGGGACTAATCTAGGATCCTTGAGTGGTTTGAACATCTGTGGGTGCTGGGTTGGTACGGTGCAGTGATTTTATATTGATCTGTTTCTGTTCCATTGAAGGAGCTTCTTGCTTTGGGGGGATCTTTATTCCCATAAATAAGCTGAAATCCTAATTTATCCTTTGCAGTTCATATCATGATAGTACATACGTGTAGAGTAAAACAACCACAAGAAGGATTGCTTAGTCCAATGAATCCGTTAATGCAAAGCTGACATAGGTGATCTTTCATAAAAATGGTGAAAACTTGTTTCTCAGTTCACTCTAGAGAATGTCATTTTGAGCAACTATTAGAAAATGCAGGATTCTTTTTTGCCTTATTACCATTTATGGAAATGCCTAAATAGGTGAACCATTGTAGGAATTGGTGATGCATATAATAGCTAATAATAGAAGACCCCAGTTAAATAGTAGGTATTGTTTTATGAGCTACACATGTATTGACTCATTTAATTCTCATGGAACTCCAAAGGTAAGACTGGTTATTGTCTTTCTTGTATAGACAAGTAATGTTGCCTCAGGTCAGCTAGCCGAGAGACAGGGATGACCTCTTGCGGCCCATGTCAGAGTGTATGCTCTTAACCAAATGCTGTTGTGCCTCTGTGAACAAATTTGAGGAAGACACATTCCCTGGCCAAAGAAAATTAATTCTCTAAGGCAGTAATGGTTAATTATTGAGTCAAGTCTTTTGTTGCCCGGTTGTTAAACTTATTCAGAGTCTTCTTTTATGGGTAGATTTTGTTTTTATTTGGAAAACATGTTAGTGAAGTCGTAATATAGTTTCACTATGAATGAACTATTTTCTCATCAGATTAATTTTTTTTGACCAGCTCTTGGTCTCTAGCAAGTCTCTTAACATACTGGGTCTTAATTTTCTTTTCTATAAAATTAAACTTGCTGGTCTTGTAAAACTTCCTATTGCTTACTTTTATATGGTTTGTAAATATGTGTTTTAGGAACTTAAAGTAGCATTTTTCTTTATCTTGTTAGTAGCTAAAAAATTTACAAAGGTATGTTCATCGTTAGAGAATTTGAAGAAAAGAGAACACTGCAAGGAAAAGAGCAAGAAAAGTCCTTTCTTTGACTGTTAACATGGTGGTATATTTCTTTTCAGGCATTTTAATAAATATTTTTCGTGTATCTATTTGTAAATAATTGGAAATCTTTTTTAACCTTGTGTAATGACAAATCCCCGAAAATTTCTGAAGCATTTCTAATGACTTTTTGATATTCTGTTGCTTAGCTGTTTTAAAAATTTGTAGGGGGGCCAGTCAGTAGAGCACGTGACGCTTGATCTCAGGGTCATGAGTTCAAGCCCCATGTTGGGTGTGGAGTCTACTTAAGAAATTGAAAATAAAATGAAAATTATATAATTATTCTATTGGGCATTTAAATGATACTGAAGTTTTCAGGTGTGTTCATTATTTGCCTCTAGCTCTTGATTTTCTCAGCACAGAGTCCTTAAAGACAACTTACTGGATGAAAAGGCACTCACTAAAATTTGTGGTTTATTGTAGTTAAAATATTTATTTATTTATTTATTTATTTAAGTTTACTTATTTTGAGAGAGAGTGCACAAGCAAGGGACGGACAGAGAGAGAGGAAAGAGAGAGAATCCCAGGTAGGCTCTGTACTGCTGGCTCAATCCCAGGGCTCAATCCCATGAACCGTGAGATCATGACCGGAGCCGAAATCAAGAGTCAGATGCTTAAACGGCTAAGCCACCCAGGCGCCCCTGTTTTAGTTAAAAATTTTTATATCTTTAAGGCCTTTCAGTCTGATACTTGCTCTTTTAATTGAAACAAAAACTGTCATTAACTGAGCTGAGCTAATGAGGCCCCTCAGTTAGATGGAGAGACACAGATCCCTTCAACTAAGCAAGAGTATTTTTTCATTAAAAAACCTGCCAGAGTGTTTTCTGGGATCAGTATTCATTTACACCCAGGTCCTAAGCGTTTGTTTATGTCACAAGTGCTTTGAGAGAAATGTCCCTCAGAAATGTGCTGGAAACATTCATGTCCTGAAGCAGAAGATAATTGATTATGTTTTTTTCTACTTATAAAGACAGAGAAGTGGATGAATATTAAAAAAAATTGTTTTTGAATTTTCACCAGTAAAAGCTGCCTGAAAAGTTTCTGTGACTGTTTATTTTCTTTGACAGTTCCTGCTTCTAAGATAGGATTTTAAGATAACTTAGAGCTCTACACCAGAATCTTCTGAAGAATCCACCTACAAAGCTAACCTAACTGTTGAAATGCTTTGGGCCTAGTTCTGTAGAATCTTTGAGACTTGAAAAAAACATTTCTTGAGTCAATTGTGAGTGGTCTAATATTTTGAAATTGTTTTTAGGCAAAGGAGCAGATTTGAGTAAGCCTCCCTGTCGAAAAGCAAAGGAAATCCGGAAAGAAAGGAAAAGGTTAAAACTGATGCAGCAGAACCCGGCTGGAGAACCTGAGGGTTTCCAGGCTCAGGGTGAACCACCGTCTTTGTTCCCACCAAAGGCTAATAAATCCAACCAGCCCAAATCGCTCGAAGATTTAATTTTTGAATCTTTACCAGAGAATGCATCACACAAGTTGGAGGTACTTTGGAGGGTGTTTTATTTTATTTTGTTGTTGGTGGGTACTTTATTTATTTTCATTTGAGGTTCTACTCACCAGGTGATATTTTGCTGTTTAAATAATGGGAAATTAAAGTGAATTGGGATGGAGTAGCATTTGTATTTGCTAAGTTGATTGCTACTTGAGAAAACCCCCCCCCCCTTTTTTTTTAAGATTTAAAATAAATATTTTAGGCAATTTGGCTACTAAAGTTGTGAAAACAGTTCCAGTTTTAGCATGTTACTATGTAAGGGACTCTGGCTTTTTGTATCCCTTGATTGAAATTTAGTAGTGAAAGAGATAAAATATACTATGTCAATTTTATCTTTGGTAGTTTTGGTTAGATAGTGAAGGAAATCACAGTAGGCAAATCTTTGTTTTTTATCCATTCTAATATTCTGATCTTGACCAAGGCAACAAATTGTATGACATATGCAAGCCAGCAATTAGGAATTAACTAAATAGTACTAAGTTGTACTACTACAGTCCTTTCTCAGTAATTCTCTCAAACCAATATAGGCATAATACGAATACTTTTAGAATATTCCTATTATTTTTGACTTACATTTCAGATTAAGTCTACATTTTTCGGTATTTGGTATTCATTTTTTTCCCCTAAAACATTAACGATAATAATTTTGTTCTCATCAGTAACTGGGCAACCTTTGAATTTATAGCTTAATGTTGTCTAAGTGTATCACTAAGGACCTGCTATTAAGAAATTAGCTTTAATGCAATCTAAACCTTAGGATGATATATATTATTAGACTTAAGTCTTAACTATGTTATAATTCCTTAGCTGTTCTGATTTTGGTATTGACACTTTCTCCTTCCCAAATTAAAAAGAATTGAACCCACTACTTAACGTATTTTAAGAGGAGTCTTTTCTCTTGTGATCATAAATAGTAATGTGTTCAGGGCACCAGGTCCATCTAGCATGTTGTACAGTAGGAGGCTTTTTAATTTTTTAATGTAATGATAGCTAGGATGGGCAGAGATTTTTTTGTCCACTGTATGACCCTCTTTTTATGGAGAAGAATTACTTCTTATGGCACACATGAAAATTTTCTACTTAGCCTTTTTTATTGCACTCGATTTTCTGTTTTATTCTGTTTTGCTAACACATTTTAACTGGTTAGTAAATAGTTGATGTTAAAATAAATCGACTTTATAATTACGGTTTTTAACTCCTCCTCATTTTACGTATGAGGAAACTAAGGCACAGAGAATACATTTATTTACTTGACCCAAGATGGTGACGTTAAAATTTGAGTAGGAGAAACTTAACTTTAGAATCTTCATTCTTAACTCTGCCATGAAGTACGAATACTTTGTGAGGGTTGTCTTTCACCCTTACAAAAAAAATTTTGTAAATTTAGAGTTAGCAGTGATGCATGAAGAGCGTCTAAAAAATGTGTTCACATATTTTTGTCTTTCTGACTGATTTACTGAAGGTGGGTTGCATGCAACGAAACAAGTATTTATTTGCGTTTGTTTCTGGAGTGCCAGAAGCATTCTGCCATTTTACCATAGAGTCCATCTTCTGTGATCGGTCATAGACCTTAGTCTTCGAATCTTCCGCCTTTTTAATGAGTCTGCAAGTTGGAGAAATAACTTTTAAAAAAAATTTACTATCTGGTTGATTTTCAAGGTTAAAATACTATCATTGTTTATGCTTTAATATTTGTGTGGAAACATTTGGTTCTTTTTGGGTGGGAGTAACTGTTTTAATGCATGTTCTGTGGAATAAATAATTAATGAACATTGTTTTTTAACTCCTTCTGAAGGTGAGGGTGGTGAGATCATCTCCACCAAGTTCTCAGTTCAAAGCCACATTTCAGGAGTCTTACCAGGTCTATAAACGTTACCAGATGGTTATTCACAAGGATCCACCTGATAAGCCAACTGTGAGCCAGGTCAGCAGGCCAAGTGCGATTTTTTTGTGCAAATGGAACTTTCCCCTCCATTTGATATCATTGTATGAAAACTTGGTTTATTTGTGGTACATTTTATTTGTATTCAATTTGCAGCATATCTGCAATATGATAGGACTGTGGATTAATGGACATTCTGAAAGTGCAAATTTTACCTAGCACGTGTTGAGTGCCCGTCATGTGTAATTTCAAAGTGGAAAGTAACACGTAAAATGAGTTATCTTCATTTGAAGTAACGATGTTTAGATGTATTTATCTAAAAGTTAGTAATAAATAGAACTCTAATTTTTATGATAGGCATACTTTGAACAACACGGTTAATATGCTTTATCTGCATGTAAAAGTCATGTATAAACAGAGTTCATAACAGCTAAATTATTCTTTATTGATGTACTACCCATACAGGACAGAGTGGAATTAGAAAAGTAAGATAGTAGAATTTTTTTTGAGATAATAGAATATTTTAATAGAAGTTCACATATGCTTATCATTTTATAAATCAAATTACCCAAGAAAAATCTGGAAGGGGAAGAATCTTAAAACACTTAATACAAATAGAGGAGACAAAAGTAGTGACCCTTATGAGCAACATTGTGACTCCATGCAGAGAACCACAACAGGTGGAAAGAGTGAAAAAGTAAAAAAAAAAAAAAAAAAAATTTGTCCTGGTCCATATGAGTTAAAAATTTCCTAAGTGTTAGTGTAAAGTTAGTGCTTGAGGCTCTGTGCCAATCAGCACGCCCCAGGGTTCGTTCATTTCATGAAAAATACCAGCGCTGAGCTTTGGAAGTGGATTTGCGGAGATCTTACTCTAGCCTCACCTTCAGAAGCATGTCATCAGGTAGAGATGTTTCAATAGCATTTGCTTGTATCTTCCTTGCTCTGAAGGTGAGGTTAGTACCTGTCTCCTTTGAGGACCCAGAGTTCAAGTCGTCCTTCAGCCGGTCATTTTCTCTATATGTCAAGTATCAAATGGCCATACACCAGGACCCGCCCGATGAGTGTGGGAAGACTGAGGTACCTTTTGTTAAACGTTTTTTCCTATCTTGATGAGGCTGTCTGAAGAAGCATAACATCGAACTTTGTTTTGCTGTTTTCTTATTTGTTAAGTAGAGCCGATCATACTTTTCAGTGTATGTCACTAAACTTTCGTGAAAACAGGTTCTATCTGTGGGTATGTAAGTCTCCCAGGAAGAAGGATAGGTTCTTATTCAGTGTTGTCTCTAAGAACCTGATGTAACGTGTTCCCAGTCATCTGGCTAAGTCAGCAAACATCACTGAGTGCTGGTTAGGTGACAGACTGTGTGCCATGGCACAAAGGGGAGAGTCTGTGCCTTTGAGGAGTTGATAATCAAATGGGAAAGATGGGCCAGTGAACAAACCTATGTAAACAAGCCAGTGGAAAACAACGAAATATGTTGAGATTATATGGAACATCATTTAAAGCATTTGTTGAGGGCTTATAGTTTCCAGGCTGAAGATATTTAGATGAATGAGAAATCGCATAATTGTCAAAGAGGAGTGGATATATTAGAAGAAAGATGCCAACAGATGTGGAAGAATTAAATTTTGATTTTTTTTTTTCGTTTGCTTTTTAATGACACAGACTGTTTTAGCTTAAAAGAGAGGATTAGTAAGACAGGAGTTAATGCTGTAATTTCCCTGAGAGAGGGCTGACTGCCAGGTCTCTTAGAACCTTACCTAGTTGAAGAGTGGTCTGCAAACCAACAGAATCCACCTGGAATGCAGAATCTGGGGTCTCCCTGCAGCCCTGCTGAATTAGAATCTGCATTTTTTTTTTTAACATTTATTTATTTTTGAGACAGAGAGAGAGCATGAACAGGGGAGGGTCAGAGAAAGAGGGAGACACAGAATCTGAAACAGGCTCCAGGCTCTGAGCTGTCAGCACAGAGCCCGATGCGGGGCATGAACCCACAGACCGCAAGATCACGACCTGAGCTGAAGTCGGACGCTTAACCGACTGAGCCACCCAGGCGCCCCTAGAATCTGCATTTTGAATCAGGTCTCCAGGTGATTTGTATGCACCTTCTGGTTAGAGCAGCGCTTCTGTAAGTTCCCTGTTGAGACCTGCAGCTGCCTATGATTGTGTTTACAAACAGTAAGGAAATCTGCCAGGTCCCAGGACACTCCCTTTGATATTCCCAGGGCGTCTTATTCCTTCTGAACATTATTCCTTCCTATTACCTTGGAGACCCTGGCTTTGTGCCTGCTTGCTTACCAGGTACAGATGGATGGGCCATAACACAAGGACGTGATCCGATGTGTTTACTTGGTGAAGATTACTTTCCTGGAACTTCACCCACTTAGGCTTTAGGTCTCTGTGGAGTCTAGTCCTGCAGACTAGTCCATTGTTAAAGGCGTTCACAGCCTGATTGGGGCAACAGGTGGGTAAGCAGGTCCAGTGCCATTAGGGTTAGCTATTGGATTAGTAGAGAAAGCTGGCTTAGTGGGGACTGGAGGGTAAAGAGGTTTTTCTGAAGGAGGTGACATCTGAGCCAAGTCTTAAAAGATAGTAAATGTTTTTCAGGACAAAAGGGAGAAGGGTGTTCTCGGCAACAGAACTGTATATAAGAAATATAAAGTGCCACCTATGGAATATTCTTGCTAAAGATATTGATCCTGAATTACAGGCTTCTTTTTTTTTTTTATTTTTTAATGTTTATTTATTTTTGAGAGAGAGAGAGAGAGAGAGACAGCGTGAATAGGGGAGGAGCAGAGAGATAAGGAGACACAGAATCAGAAGCAGGCTCCAGTCTCTGAGCTGTCAGCACAGAGCCTGATGCGGGGCTTGAACTCACAAACTATGAGATCATGACCTGAGCCAAAGTCAGACGCTTAATTGACTGAGCCACCCAGGAGCGCCTTGAATTACAAGTTTCTAATTGTAATAACCAGTTCACAAAAAAATGAGGGATAAAGGATTATTTAAAATGACACCTGGGCACTTCTATGAGACAGATACATAATAGACAGTGTTTCAGAAAAAGAGGGAGTGGGATGCCTGGGTAGCTCAGTTTGAGCGTCCAACTCTTGATTTCAGCTCAAGTCATGGTCTTGAAGTTCATGGGTTCAAGCCCTGCATTGGGCTCTGTGCTGGCTCTGTGGAGCCTGCTTGGGATTTTTTCTCTCTCTCTCTCTCTCTCTCTC
The DNA here is from genome assembly GCF_046562875.1 of Panthera onca. Classification (NCBI taxonomy): domain Eukaryota; kingdom Metazoa; phylum Chordata; class Mammalia; order Carnivora; family Felidae; genus Panthera; species Panthera onca. Next base: position 10,053,465 of record NC_138349.1, read on the forward strand.
TCTCTCTCAAAATAAATAAACTTAAAAAAAAAGAGGGAAATCTCTAGATTAAAAGTTATAAGCTTTAAAAAATACATAACAATACATATGTAAAAATACATAACATAATGCCATCATCACCCAACAGAATTAGTAGTCAGATCATCTAATGCCCAGTGGATGTTCACTGTTCTTTAGTTGTCTCAAAAGTGTCTTTATAGTTGGTTTGTTTGGCTCAGGATCCATGTAAGATCTATACATCACATTTGGTTGATATTCTTGTAACATCTTTTAATTGAAAACAACCTCTTGTTTTTAATAGCATTTTTATAAATATATATTTTTCTTTTTTTTAAGTTTGTTTATTTTGAGAGAGCGTGCACTGCCATGCAAGTGGGAAGAAGGACAGAAAGAGAAGGAGTGAGAGAATCCCAAGCAGGCTCTGCACTGCCAGCACAGAGCCCGATGAGCCCACAAACTATGAGATGATGACTTGAGCCAAAGTTGAATGCTTAACTGACTGAGACAACCAGGCACCCCCTGAAACTGTGTTGTTTATCTTAGAACTAACTAATTAGAACTAATTTTGCTTTCTTCTATTGATACTTTTTGAAAATGTAAGCAAATATATATGTGTTACCTGTGTGTGTGATCTTTCTGTATATATGGGGTGTGTGTGTGTGTGTGTGTGTGTGTGTGTGTGTGTGTATACACATATCTCTGTATGCATGTTTTTACAACATACCAGTACATGCACAGGTATAGTGGAGCTAGAGAATTCCATTTCATTGTTGAGAAATGTGGTAAGACTTGATAGGCAACAAAAACCAAAGTTGAATTGATTTTTTTTTTTTTAAGAAAAGATTTACAGTAAAACCTTAGTTTGCAAGCATAATTTGTTCCGGAAACATGCTTGTAATCTAAAGCATTTGTGTATGAAAGCGAATTTCCCCATGAGAAATAATGGAAACTCAGGTGATTTGTTCTACAACCCAAAAACATTCCTATAAAAATGATTACAATACTGTAATAGAAAACAAAATAATAAAATACAAAATACAAAGAAAAATGAACAAGTGAACCTGCACTTACCTTTGAAAACCTTTGTGGCTGGTGTGAGGGAGACAAGAGAGGAGGGTTATTGGGTAGGACGACTTTCACTGCCATCAACGAATCACTGCTATCGGTTGGTTCAGTGGAATCTTTTTCTGCATGGGGGCTGTTGTATACGCTCGTGTGGATGTTAATCACAGCACGGTATTAATAAACTCTTGTCATATACTGTACTTAATGTAACTGGCGATAAGGCAGCAGAGGAAAGGGTCTGTGTCTGAAGGCAGCCTGACCTAGAATGAAGCAGAGCATTTCTGAGCTTACTCTTGTCTGGAAAGACTGTCCATAGGTGCTTTGAAGTGACAAAAAATACAGTAATGCCAGTTGTGAGTACCTTCCAGTGTTCTGAAAAATCAGTGATTTCTGCCAAACACTGCGTTCTGAGACCCGAGCTCTGAGCATGGGAGACGGTCACCCACAATCCCGCAGTGAGAAAGAGAAGAACCGTTGGCTCAGTTGTGATCTTGTGACATTCAGCGTCACGTACTACTCGTATTACAAGACATCACTCGTTTATCAAGTTAAAATTTATTAGAAATGTTTGCTTGTCTTGCGGAACACTCGCAGAACAAGTTCCTCGCAGTCCAAAATTTTACTGTATTTGCATATGAAACAGAAGTTTTGGGAAAATACCATCAGTGTCTCCTGCTTGTGGTCTCCCGGCTCCCTTTCTTTTTAAGGGTTGACTCTCAGGCACATGGTGGCAGAGATGAATACTGCCAGTTTAAGGTATGTTGTTCTCACAGCGAGTGATCGCAGCAAAAACGTGCATTTTTTAACTTATTTCAGTAAGAAGTCCTGAGGAAGGTGCTCATTGGCCCAACTTGAGATGCGTCCTTATCCCGGGATCAGTCACTGTGACTGGGGGATGGAGAACCGTGGTCATGTGTGGGATCACGTGCACACTGTGCCCAAGAGCTGAGATGGAGGAGGGTCCTTATTTGAACACATGTTTAAAAGAGAGTGAAGGAATGTCTCCCAAAATAATTTTGGACGTTCCAAAATCCTGTCTGGTACTGAAGGTCCCTTTGGTGGCAGGCTTGTGCGGGAGGTTTTCTTCCAGAGTGGTGAGACTCGAGACAGAGCCAGCGAGGTATGCCGGGCTTGAAATATGCACTGGTAGGAAGCAGACGGTGTGGGTACAGTAGACACTTCGGAGGGAGAGCTGATGAGGATTTGGTGTTTGACTTGAAGGATGTTTGGGAGTTGGAAGTGGAGGAGAGGGACAAGTCCAGATTGATCTTTCAAGTTTCCAGCTTGCGTGATTGGGTAGATCGTGGTGACCTTATCTGAGATCAGAAATACAAGAGGAAGAAGAATTTGTGCGCTTTGGGACAGAAAATGAGTTCCAGGGTGAGTTTGAGAAGCAACTGACTGTGGCAAGATACTAATCAGAAATGAGCATCTGGCACTTACCATCCGGAGAGACTCCAAGGTGGTGTTCTGTGTTTAGACTTAAGGTGTGATCCAGGCTTTTAGAAAAAGGCTTTGTATTTTTTGAGTGGTAGATTATGCTTTCTCAATTTTGTTATATATTATGGGATAGCTCTAATGTATAATATAAGTGACGCATATTACAGGGTAGTAACCCATACTCTGAAAGTCGTATATATTTAAGAAAGATGAACATGGCATTTAATTAAAATCCTTTTATAGTACATTTTAATTTGAGTCATTTAGATCTGTATTTCCTTCTGTATGCAGTTTTTGTACATTTTTAATTTACATTCACTGCCATTAGTAGCCTGAACTCTGGGTATGTGATTTGACCTGTGTTTAAATAGAAATATGTAATGGATTTCTTTATTATGGCCAGATGGTTTTGCCTTCACAATCTGTCTTATAGGTCACATCCTTACAGCAAGTTTGTACTGGTGAAAATGTCTTTGACGGTATAGTCCTTTTTGATTTCACAAGTAAACAGGTTTGATTAATACTATATTGGGTTTGATGAATCCTTTGACTTTGAGATCACCCATAGATAGCATTTTATTTATCTGACATCTAACTGAATTCATGCAGAGTTTTCAGAGACCTACGAAATGGTATTTTTTTTTTTTCTTATGAGCTGAACTGTCTGTTATCTCTCTGAATATAGTTTCTAAGGAATAACATGAAATAATATGTTGCAAGTCAAGACTTTTGTACTGTACTTTTTTAAAAGTTTTTTTTTTTGCCTTTTTTTTTCTTTTTAAAGTTTACCTGTTTGATAGAGGGAGAGAGAGAGAGCTGGCGAGCAAGCTGAGGAGGGGCAGAGAGAGCAGGAGAGAGAGAATCCCAAGCAGGCCTTGTGCTGTCAGTGCAGAGCCTGATGCAGGGCTCTGTCTCACGAACCATGAGATCATGACCTGAGCCAAAATCAAGAGTTGGACATGTAACCAACTGAGCTACCCAGGTGCCCCCCTGCACTGTGCTTTTTTTTTTTTAAATAACAGCTTTACTGAGATATAATTCACATACCGTATAATATAATTTGCCCATTTAAAGCATATGATTCAGTGATTTTTAGTATGTTTATAGTTATGCAACCGTCATCACTAACACCAGAACATTTCTTCATCCCGAAAAGAAACCGCATATCCATCAACAGTCACTCCTCACTTTTTCCTGAATGCCCCAGCTCTAGGCAACGACTCTCCCACTTTCTGTCTCTGTAGTTACCTAATCTGGACATTTCATGTAAATGGAATTATACGGTATGCGGTCTCTTGTTGACAGGCATAATGTTTTCAGGGTTCGTCCATGTTGTAGCATGTATCAGCACTTCATTTCTTTTTATGGCTGAATAATATTTCATTGTATGGATATACCACAGTTTTGTTTTCCTATCCATCGATGGACTTTTGGGTGGTTTTCATTTTTTGGCTTTTGTGAAAAATTCTGTGTACATTCATGTACAAGTTTTATGCGGGCATACTCATTTCACTTTGGAATATATGTAGGAGTGGATTTGAGTTACCATCTAGTATAATTTCCTTACTATATTACAGTTTTCTTCCCATCCACCTTCTTTATGATGTTGTTGTCAAACATACTACTTTCCTTTATGTCATAGTTCTAATAATATAATTATGTTTTTATACAGTTGTTTTAAAATCATTAGGAGAAGAAATAATACGCATTTATATAAAATATGAGAAGTCTCTGATGTCACTCCCTAGGGGGCTCAGCCTTGAGCAGTGCAGTCACCCTGGGATGCCAGTGGTCTTCCCAGGGTTCTGTTTCATCTCTCACCCAGGTCTTTGATGTTTTGTGTCTTTTGGCATCACACCCAGCTCTTAGGCTCACTAATTGCTGGCTGACTGCGGTGTGGTGTTGCAGCAGTGTCCCAGGGCAAATGTTGCTTCCTTGTCTGCTTCAGTGAAATCTGGGCCCCTTTGCTGGGGCAGTTTTTGAGGCCAGTCTTTTACGGTTTGCTCTGACCCCAAAAGGGCCCTTCTTAGCAGTCTCTTCCTGTTTCTCTGTGATATATCATCTGAGCTTGTGGTTTAGCTTGTTGCCCTCATGGAATTACTAGCGCCCTCTTACTTGCTTATCACCAGAACCTCAACTTTTAAGAGCGCCCTTAGGCTTGAACTTTCCCATGCACTGTTCCAAATATAGTTATTTCCCTTGAGAATTGGTGAGGCATTCTCTGTTCCCGTGGCCTCATTTCTCCACTGCGCTGGAGTTGGGGGCGAAAACGGTCCTTTCTCTTTGAGTGACACCCCTGTTTAGAAGCAGGGTGGTGGTCAGGAGCAGTATCTCTGGTCTCCTCTAGGTAAGATAATTAAATTCGGAGAAAATCAGTAGGGAATTTCAAGCCTGTGAACTGCCTCGAAGATGGTTCCATGTAAGGAGAGGGTCCCTGCTGCAGACTGTTTTCATCCTAGAAATTCTTACCTCACTTGGCAAGACCCTCGCTTATGGATGGAGAGTAAGCTCACCCTGTCAGTAGGTTGGCTGTCTCGAGAAACTGATCTGGACATAATACTTTGCTTCCCAAAAAAGCCAAGAGTGGCGTTTCATTTTGAAGGAACCTGTTCAACTCATTCTAGAGCGCAGAAGTAATTCCTCCTTGTACACGACTACAGTTTTCTGCATGATTGCCTGGCCAGTGTTCCTGTGGTGGGATGCAGGGAGAGAAGCCAAAAAAGTTCTCTGAAAAGTTTAAGTGTTCTCCCGACTTGTGTTAGGGCCTCTATGCAGCAGCTCACTGTGGCGTGGTTTTGTTAATATAATAGGTGAAACTAATTTACTTGTGTTCAAGAAAATACGTTTTTTTGCTCTTATGGTTGTAAAGCATTAAAGTAAATAAAAGTCAGCCTACTAGGAGACCTCAATCAACCATATCAGCGCATAAAATCCATTTTAACTCGTATCGGTAACCGTAAAATAATCATTTCAGCACCCCAGAAAAGTAGATTGTGTTTTTTCAGAGATTTGATGAGAAGTTAAATAGATGTAGATTGCTTTGATATATAAAAGAGCAAGTCAGCTCTCTTTAGAAACATCGCTAGAGAAGTAGCACGTAATTGTAGATAGCGAGATTGTAAAGGACTTGATGAATTCTTCCAGAAGGCTTTGCTTCCATTCCTGTTTTCAATCACTGAGGTAGATACCAGATTTTCCGAAAATAATATAATATATATAAAATAAAATGGGTGTATTTTGTGACCTATCTTTTGTATAGTACGATATGAAACCAGCATTTATGAATCATTGTTTGTCAGAATACCACTAATTCCAAATCATATAAACATGGGATCTTAGCTGGAATTCTACTGATATCGTATTATAGAAACTACCATTATCTAATAGTATTTATTAAGTGCCACTGGTTCCTTAGAATAATTAAAAAAATTGATCTCAACTCTTCTAAACTATTTGAAAAACAGACTGTACTCTTAGCCCCAGTGGTCTCTTCACATTTCTGAGGCATTGACTAAATTTTACATTTTATTACGGACTTTCCAACAGAAAGGAAAATTGGAAGAATGGTATACCAACCGCCTGTATACTCATCACCCGGATTCAACAACAGTTACTTTTTCCATGTTTGCTTCTTCTCTTGTGTGTGAGAATCATTTTAACTTCCATTGTGTTCCATGACGTTTTACTCCTAGGTTCTTTAGCATGCATCTCTGAAAAGTAAGATGCGCTTGTTCAAAATGCAACATCATTGTCACACGTGGGAAAATTAACAATGATTGATTTACAAACGCCGTCTAATATCTGGTCCTGTATTCATTTACATTTTCCCATTTTTTTTTAAACCTAAGCATCCAAGCTAGGTTTTTATATTATTTTTGTATTTTTTATTCCAGGACAGCTGTCTTTTAAATATTTGTGGTGATATTGCTGGGTTTTTTGCCCAACTTTTTACCTTGAAATTGTGAAATTTATGAACAGAACAGTTGAGAGATTGCAGTGAACACTCACACTGTGCACCAGGGCTCACGGTTAATAACTTTGTCAGATTTGCTTTATCTTTCTTCTTCTCCTTTTTCACCTGAACTGTTTGAGCATGAGCTGTGGCTACGATAACCCTTCACCTGGAAATACTAAACATGCTCCTGCTGAGAATAAGTATATTCTCCTACATAACCATAATATTTATCATTCCTAAATTTTGTAACATCACAGTCTATGTTTAATGTTCCCAGTTATGCCAAAAATACCTTTTATAGCTTCTTTTTTTAAATACAGGATCCAGTCAAGGTTCATGCATTTCATGAACTGTTGTGTCTACACTGTGTTTATAAAGTGGCTGTTATTTCTTTAGTCTTTTTTGTTTTTTGTCTTTCTTATGACTGACATTTTTAAAGATCTTAGGCTAATTGTCTATAGAATGTCCTATATTCAGGATTTGAGTGTTTTCTAGTGATTCGATTCAGTGTAAGTGTTTTTAGGTGTAGGTGATGTGTACTTGAAAAAAACCTGTTTATTGGGGAATAACGTAGAATGGAAAAAAACGCACGTAAGTGTTCAGATAGATGAATTTTTGTGACTTGAACTTATTTGTGTAACAATTCTCCGATCAAGAAATTGACTACTCGCAGCCCCTCCTAAGTTTCCTTTCCCCCTTTTGCTGTTATTACTACCGATACACTCTTGACTTGTAAGACCTCTGATTCATTTTTGCCTGTTTTGTGCTTTATGTAAGTAGAGTCCTACACGTGTCATCTTTCGCTCGTGGTTTCTTTTGCTCAGCATTTTGTTGGTGCGATTCATCTGTGTTACTGTGTGTTGTAGGATGTCCAGGCTCATTGGATAGTGTTCTCCTTGTGAATATACCGTGGTTTACCATTTCTGCTGTTGATGGGAATTTGAGTAGTTCCCGGATCGGAACTACCATGAATAGTGCTGCACATGGACATCCTTGTACGTGTCTTCTCGTGAACAGGGGCATGCTTCTGTTGGGTGTATACCCGGAACAGAACAGCCATGTCCTAGGCTCTGCAGATGCTCAGCTTTCGGGTATCACCGGTTTTCTCTCAAGGTTGTGCTGGTGTTTTTGCTCTGCAGCATTATACCTGGTGGCACACAATGTCAGGTTGTCCCTTATTTGTGATGCTAGGTCTGCTCGCTTGGTTGGACGAAAGCCATCAGATCTCTTTATCGCCGAGAGCCATTTTCACCTTTGTAATTAGATCTTTCCATTGCAATGCACCTTATACCCTAAAGTAATCTGTGGGGTGACGTTTTTTCAGATATTTTGAATAACCTCTTTCCCAACAGCGTATCAGCCAGTCGTTTTAATGTCCTTTGTTATTCCTTGCCTGAATCAGTTATAGGAAGGTAGGACAGGCTGCAGAATGGTGATTTATCAAATTGTATTACTTTCTTCCACATTTATGACCTTGAAACAGCATATTCACTGTAAAGAAGAATATTAATTCTCCATTCACCCCACCCACCATCTTTTTTCCTTATGACATCACTGTGGGCTTATGGATTTAAAATTTTTTTGGAATATTATAATTCTTTGCTATCATTTTTTAATGTTTAAATTGTCCCAAATTGGGCCACTAGGATTCCCCTTAAGCTCCTATGACCTTTTGTTATGATCCCGTTAGTCAAGAGTTTCCTTTTTGTCTGGCACAACAAGATGTTCCAGACCAATGTTGTATTTTTTCCTTCCAGATTTGGAATCTGCCTTTTTTCCAAGGAACTCCAGTTCCTTTTAGCGGAGAATCGTACTGTTGTGCTTAAATCAGGGCGCCAGTTTTGTTCATTACTACAGTGGTACATGACAAGTCCAGGCCACTTGTCTTACGTAATACCCCGCGTTCTGTATTTATCTGAATCTTTCTTCTTGGTCTAATTTAGCTTATTCCTTTGTGGCCCCAATTTCCTGTAGACTGAAAATTAAGTCTAAATCTTGATTAGGTTCAGGTTAAACAATTTTGGCATATGTACTTCATTAGGTGATTTTGCATACATCATTTTATGTCAGAAGATGCATGATGATGGGTTGTCTGGGAGTTGATGATGCTACTTTGGAACACCGTGTTAAGGTGGCGACCTCCAGATTTCTTCGTTGTAGACGAGCAAGTAATCTGTAGAGAGGTATTTCAGCACAGATGAATAAATACTTTTTCCTCAGCAGCCTTTCATGTAATGGTGTTAACGTCCTTCGATGATCTTTGGATCAATCATTTCAATGTTGTTCGTAGACTAGGGATTTTCTTTTCTTTTTTGTAGAATAGTTTTCCTTTTTCTTTATTAATACGTGTATTAGTAGCCATTCTTTGTTAAAAAGGCTGGGGGAGATTTTCCTAATCCACCGAGGTTAACCTATAGTTTCTCCTAAGAAAGCAAGGTAAATGCTGAATGCTTTCACCTTAGGTACAAATTTTAGAGAAAGGAGCTGGTGACAAATTAGTTTCTCTCCCTCTTTTTTTTTTTTTTTTAAATCACTGCAGAACTCCTGGATATTTTTTTATACAGTACTTTATAATCACAGTCATTATTCTTTTTGATGCTAAACCTGTCCCAAGTTTGCTCAGGACACACTCCCATCAGGATATCGCCTCTGTCCTTTTGATAGGCTCCTTTTAGTGTTGAGAGCCTTCCTGTTTTTTAGAACAGAAAGATACCCCAGTCTCATCTTACACATTTCCCAACCCAGTCTTTGAAACTGCCAACCATTCTTCCAAGAAGCTGTGGTTCCTTTTAATGGAGATTGAATTTAGAGACCAAGAAGAATTGGGTAGCATGAGTTTATGTTGATAGTTCCAATTCAGATTTAACATGTGGTGTTGTCTTAACTTCTCTGATTTTGTATTTGTTTCTCTTTTTTGTGTTTCTTGATTACATTAGCATATTTCTGAACTCGCTTTGTATTATGATATACCTAAAGTAGATTCAACATTACGGTATCAATAGCCATAGTAATGACAGCTAATAAGTGAAGTTTATGATTCTTTTGTGATTCTTTTTGGAACATCAGATGTTCCATCAGAATACTGTGTTCAGAAATCACATGGAGTAATTTTCTTCTCTTATGTGGTTATGTTACCATATTGACTTAACGTTCATTTATTTCTGTGCGCTTTGAATTTGAGGGTTTACTTCTTAATTGTAGTTTTTTAATAGGTGATACATTGATGTGATTCCAAAGTCAACCAAGGAGATCCACTTAGAGGAGCCTTCTTTCCACAGCTCCAGCCTGTTCCCTGCCCTGTGGTAATAACCATCTCGATTAGTGTCTGTTACATTCTTCTGGTGTTTTGTTTGGTTTTACAAAAATAAACAAATACATCTGCATAACCTTATTTTTCCTCCTTTCTTTCACTAAGAGAAACATCCTGTGTACACTTTTTGGCACCTTTATTCTTTCCCTAGAAACCTATCCAAGCAAGGTCACAGCCCTAGCATATCATAGAGAACCCTAATTCTTTGTTATTTCAGTCCCATGCTGTTTGGAAAGGACGGGCCATAGACGGGCCGTAGCTTATTGAAGCGGCCTTTTGCTACTGCAGGTTGTTTGGATTATTTCTAATATTGTACTGCTACTGGTAGTAACATTTTGTCATTGAGCGTGTGTAAAAGTATACTTTTATGGTTGATTTCACATGGTGCATCAAAGGGCAGAAGTTCATATAATGTCGCTAGATCTTGCCAAATTCCCTTCCCAGAGGTACTCAAGTTGGTGGGAGTGCCCTCGTCCACAGCATGCCCTGCAGAGAGTGGTAGCAAACTTTTGGTTTTTTGACAATGGGTGAGAAACCTATCCCTGATTAATTTTTAAATTATTAGGAAGATGTTAGAGGAAGTGTCTTATTTTGGTTAACTTCTTTAGAGAGAGTTGTGTTTTGTATTTCTGCTCTATACAATTAAAAAACAATTTTTTTTAACGTTTATTATTGAGAGAGTGAGACAGAGCATGAGCATGGGAGGGGCAGACAGAGGAGACAATTTGAGGCAGACTGCAGGCTCTGAGCTGTCAGCACAGACCCCAGCAAGGGGCTTGAACCCACCAACTGCGAGAGCATGACCCGAGCCGAAGTCGGATGCCCAACCGACTGAGCCACCCAGGTGCCCTTGCTCTATACAATTTTGAGAAACAAGTGACAGACTGATGCCGATGGCAACAGGAAAAGGAAAGGGGGGTGAGCATTTGAGGGGGTGACAGAAACGGCAGCACTGTGACCGTCCTGAAGTACTGGGAATGTTCTTAACAATGTAAATGATAAGGTGGAAAAATTGTCTTGCTAACAGACAGCATCTTGAATGACTCATAACATTTTTCTCAGTGAGAATATGAATCTGCTCTGTTAGATTTAGTGACTGAATCCAGCTTATTGCCTTAAGAAAATACTTATTTAAGCACCTAGTCTAACTGGTTCATAAGAAATGTTCTGTTTGCAATAAATAGGTAGGCTTATCTTTTGCCCTTTTTCCCTCACTGTGGAATAAATGTGTGATTTTGTTGTGTAGGTGTGTGCATCATCTCATAGTTGCATTTTTATGGGATTAAAGGAATTTTTATTTAAATTTTAAGAGAAATATTCCTATCGCTCCCTTTTTTTGGTAAGGTTGAGTCTTTTACCTGAGGTATAGTTAGGGAGGATAGAAAGTAAGCCTGGCTTGAGTGATTTGGGGGGGTTGGTCACATATTGGAGCAAACCCAGTGTCCAGCACAAAGGGCCTTTTGGTGGCATCATTATCATTCACCTCTCTTCATCGCCTACAATCCCTGGGGCTGTGGTAACGGATCGGGGAGCTGCTGTGCGACTCCTCTGACTTTATTCTCCTTCCATGATATTGACTAGAACCCTTCCTGAACTGTTTTTTTTTTTTTTTTTTTCCCCTGGCTTCATTGTTTGCAGGTGGACCCCTACCTGCTTTTAATAAGGTCCTGTTAGGGATCTGTATTCCAAAAATATTTCCTTTTGTGAGCACGCCGTTCTCTGTATGATGAAACAAAGGTAGGTTCTCAGGCTTCGTGGTCCCCGCTGTTCCACATTTTCATTCTCCCTCCTATGTTACACATTCTCAAATTAGTAACAAGAAAGTACAGGGGAAGGTGAAAATGGTTTGTCACCTGCCAGGTGTCTTTGTCAGCACTAGAGCCACCCCTTTGGCACAGATTACACAGCACATAATCTTTGCTGCTGTTCAGATTGTTTAAATCTGAATCCATGGATGAAACTAATGGATATGTTGTGTTAGGCCGCAAGTACTCGATTTAATAACATCAGAAGAGTTTTTTTCTATTTGGTTGTAGATAATCATGACATTCACAGTGTTACCGTTTGTTGTTTTTTAAGCAAAACAATATTTATTGTTAAATTTATTTATTTTAGAAAGTTTCTTTATTTTGAGGGACAGTGTGCACAGTTGCGCACAAGCAAGGGAGGGGCAGAGAGAGAGGGAGGGAGAATCCCAAGCAGTGCAGAGCCCATTCGTGGGGTTGATCTCACGAATCATGAGATCATGACCTGAGCAGAAACCAAGAGTCGGATGCTTAACCAACTGAGCCACCCAGGTGCCCCTTAAGGGTATCTTTACAAGATTTAAAAAAAGATTAATAAACTTTATTATTTTGTTCTTGGAGTTTTAGTTTAAAAGGCTTTTTTTCTTTTTGGAAAGAAGTTCACGTATTACTTGAAAGTCCTATCTCCTAGGATTAGTAAGTAAATCTGAGTATTTTTAATTAAAAAAAACTTTAAAATCGGGGTGCCCGGGTGGCTTAGTCCGTTAAGCGACTGACTCTCGTTTTCAGCTCAGGTCATGATCTCGCGTTTTGTGGGATCGAGCCCTGCGTCGGATTCTGTGCTGGCAGCCTGGAGCCTGCTTGGGATTCTCTCTCTCCCTCTTTCTCTTTCCCTTCCCCACTTGCTCTCTGTCTCAAAATAAATAAAATTAGGTTAAAAAGAATAAAAGACTTTAAAGTTGAAAATCTCAAGCGTTCGTAGGCTAAAGATAGTATAGGGAACCCCTGTGTGCTCATCTCTGAACTTTGGCATTGTCAACCCAGCCTTCCTTCCCCTTCCCACTTTTTGTTTGTTGGGTTTTCCAGAAACAGGTCCCTGAAACTGTGCCCTTTTACCTGTAAATAATTTTTTTGTTGGCTGATTCCATCAGATCTTGTATTAATTCAAAACTTAACACTACTGTGCTTTCTCAGGAAGCAGTTTTCTAAATTATTAGTTCACAGAACTTCCTAAGAGAGTCTCGAACGTAAGGAGTCCTCCTCTTCTGAAGAATACTTGTTTTGGGGAAAGTTATCTTGCATTCGGGCATATAGGATTTGACAGAATGGTGAAGAAAAGGGGAGACAGTTGCTGTGAGTCCATTACGACCGGAAGTGGTAGACTCCTGGGTTGTTTTCTCACTCCCGACACTAGGTGGTGCTCCAGCTCTAGAACAGGCGCGCGCCTCCACCCTGGCTCTGCTCTGCCCGAGCACCCTGTGTAAGCTGTGTGTTCACAGCCCGTGAAGTCTGGATAAATGCTTTTCTTCTGCTGTTTGTTAGAGGTAATTTGCATTGAGGCATTGAATATGATCTTTATAAATGAGTCTTTGCTTCTTAAAGATTTAAATATTTTCTGGAACTTAAAGAAGCTTATGTCCTTTAGCTTCATTTTTATCTTAATAGTCTTACTCTACATATGTGAAAACAATAACTTAGATTTACAAAAGTATTCGTTGTATCAGACTGACATTTTTCTTCAGTTATGTAGAGAAATCAGGCAATCGTGCATAGGCATGTACTATTTGATAAATATCTAGCTCATATAATTAACAGAGTTTGTATGATGGCAAGTTCTCAGCATTTTGAAATATTTTTTTTATTTACTTTTAAGGCCAGGGATAACGTACTTGACTGAAGTAGGTAGCTTTGACAATCATTTGTACAATTCAGTCAAAAAAGGCTCTTCTCCTGAACAGCCTCTGAGCCAAGGGACTTTTGTATTGTAGTATGTCTTAAGGTGTGTTGTGAGACATTTGTCACTGATAGTAGTTAAGTTACTAAAGCATTATTTAAAATTTAAAAAAAAATTTTGTTTTTGAGAGAGCAAGAGAGCGTGAGTGAGGGGGGAGGGGCGGAAAGAGAGGGATACAGACTCTGATGAGGCTCCAGGCCCTGAGCTGTCAGCCCAGAGCCGGACGCGGGGTTTGAACCCATGAACTGCGAGATATGACCTGAGCCAAAGTTGGACGCTTAACTGACTGAGCCACCCAGGCACTCCAATTACTGAAGCTTTTGAGTCACTTACCTAAATATATTAGAGCAGAGGCAAGATAGTATCCCCAGCATAATGTTAATTTGGGGGGAGATGCAAAGGTGGAGTTACAGCTATGAGAACATTTTTCCTTAACGTTTCCTTTGTCAGCAGTTTCTAAAACTTGTCTCAGATCATAGGATCACAGCATTCTACGATATTAGACATGAAAGGATCTTAGCCATTGTGTAAATTTCTTATTTAGAGAGTTAAAGTAGGTTGTCCAAGATAAGGTGATGGTTAGTGGCAGAACGATGTCTGTAAATTTCCGTGTTATTTACGCTCGACCACGGTGCTCAAGTCCAGAAAGGTGAAAGCAGGCCTCAATAATTAAGACAGGATAACTGACATTAGTGAATGAAATCTTCAGCATTAGCAGATTCTCCGGTAATAGAAACCTTTTTGTTGCTAAGGCTTTATGTACTCTACTCGCTTAAAATGACCGTTTTCCCCAAGTGTGTGGTGTTCCCTGTCTTCTCACACAGGGTGCTGTGTAGGACTTGACTGCTGCTGATGGCTCTCCTGGTGCCTCGGGAGCGCTCTATCCTTGCTGGATTCTTCTGTGACACGTGCCCTTGGACGACTGGTTTTTCCGCCAAAGCGTTTCTCTGTTTTAATCTTTTTTCCTTTATTTTCTTGCCGTCAGTCCTGAACTGTAGTAGCTTGTCTGGTTTCAGCATTCTTTTCCTCTCTAATCTGTGGCTTCTTAGTGTTTCCCTTAAAATATGTATGGAGCACTTAACTGTGTGCCATGTACTCTTCGTGAGGCACTCAGCACAGTTGGCAGATGAGTGAGTCGCGTAAAGATGCTTTGCTCTTGTGGAGCTCACGGTCAGGGGTGGGAGGAGGTGGTCAGAAACGGTCATTTAAACAGTAAGCATCAGAAATTAGTAAATTATGTAGTAGGTTAGCAGGGGAGGAGCGTTAAGGAAAAGCAGAGTGGGTATAAAGGAGGAGCAGAAATACTAATCATTGGCTTGGAAACTAGATTGCCAGGTGTATTGTTACTAAGGTCGTTGTGAGGAGGAAGACGGGAGAAGGCACTTCGGGGATTTTTCTGCGGGTTGTGGACATAAGCATGTTGTTTGCCATCCTCATTTTGACCTTTCCTGCTCTCTTCTGGGGATTTGGCCTTAAGTGTCACTATCTGAAATTCTGGAGTGGCGTGAAAATGGCCTGCCGGTATGTAACAGCTATCCTAGTTAACATAAACATGCCCGCGTTGTTTCCTGAAAGCCGAGGGATGCAGCAGTGAAATGGAATGGTGGGTGTCAGATGGCGTGTTTCGCATCAAATGCACGTTGATTCTTGATTAACCTGACGCTGCATTCCTACTTTCAGTCTTACCTGTGTCTGGGTGGCTCTGGGCCAGTTTTCTGATGGCTCCGCTTTATTCGGTTCAGGTTCCTCATTTGTAAACATGGGGGGAAACAGTGCAGAGGAGTTTGTCATGAGGATTAAATAGAGGTGAAGGTGCTCGGCCAAAGAGTCCTCGACTACACCCCAGTTGCTAGAATGCGGGTGATAAACGGCTAGGACTCATCAGAGATACTGAGGTCACGGGCAAGTAAGGGATACTGTTGGCCCATCCCACCGGCATTTGCAAATGAAGTTCTGTTTTTCTTTGTTTCGTTTTTCCATTGTAATTCAAATATTTGCTCAAATGAAAAGATCACCTATGTTTGAAATTTTATGTTTCATTAGAATTAGTTCAAAGGAAAATAATATTCAAAACCAGTTTGGTTCATCAGTATGTAATTTTAGTCTTTTAAAGCCTGGTATACCACATAAAACTTATAAAAGGTATTACTTGGTGAAGATTTATACATATGGTTTTGTTTGCTTGTTTTACCGTTTATTCAGTTTTGAGAGAGAGAGAGAGAGAGACAGAGCATGAGCAGGGGAGGGGCAGAGAGAGAGGGAGACACAGAATCTGAAGCAGGCTCCAGGCTCTGAGTTGTCAGCACAGAGCCGGATGCGGGGCTCGAACTCACGAGCTGTGAGATCATGACCTGAGCCGAAGTCAGACACTTAACCGACTGAGCCACCCAGGTGCCCCTAAACATTTATTTCTGAATTGCTTTACTTACAAGGGGAGAAAAAGGAACTGTGGCTGTTTCTGTGTTGTTGTTTTCTTTCCACTTGTAATAGAGCGTCCTGCCTATTCTTAGAGTATATCTCTCTCCTTCTGAAAAATTAGCTCATTATTCTGTCATAATGTGTAGCATACTTTGTGCTGTTACACCCACTTCTAAAAATCTGGTGCCAGAACCCGAAGAAACTCGCAGTGCTCAGCAGAGCGTCTGGCACCGAGTAGGGGCCCAGTGAGCATGCGCTGCAGGAGTGAGCAGCCGAGTGGCTTGTTCTTGAGAAACAGCTGGAGAGGGAGCTCACCTCTTGCCAAATGGAAAACTACTCAGAAGGAAAATCGTGTTCTCGAAACTCGTGACGTGAAGCAAAAGGAGAATGCAAATGATGTCAAAAGCCCTTGACAGTTGTCCTTCTGTAATAAGTAAAAGCTGTTTTGGACTTCCTGAAAGAGAGTGTTGAGAAATCTGCCTACAATGAGTTAAGCACGTGTTAGTGAGTGCAAAGCTCAGGTGATAGGAGTAATCTTGTCGTTGAGCACAATTTGTCTTTAGCTCTTGTATGTTAGCTCTGCTTTTGCCATTAAATCTGCGGAACCTCAAGTTTTATGACCTCCTGGTAATGACCTAACAAGCGAACAATACCGCCTATTGATAACTAGTCTAAACAAGGAGAGTTTGTGTTTTTGCTATGGTAATTCATTTGATATGCCAAATAATTTTAGGCAACTGCTTGCACGACTAAAAAGTAGTTGACTTTATTTTAGTCAGTAGTTGTAAAAGTAAAAAGTATGTATTCTATACCTATTTATCCAGAGCATAATTCTGCCTTTAAGGGAAATAGGGGAGATATATTTGTATAGGTCTGTAAATATTGGTGTGTGTGTGTGTGTGTGTGTATTTGTGTATATATATATGTTTTTATGACAGTCATTCTAGAAATTGGTCAAAAGTTTATACTTAGCATGGCTCCATGTTCGTTTCTTCTGGGCTGTGGAGAAGTGTGATTTTTCTATTCAGTCATATAAACATTTAATTCTTAGCATGTTCCAGTCACTGTGGTAGGTTCTGGGGATGCAGAGGTGGATAAGACATGGTCCTTCGTTCATTTTAGCTTAAATGAAATGAATTTAAAAATTCTTTTAAAAACATCTTTTCATAAGTTTGCATTAATATCCTAATGTTAAAATACTAATAATAAAAATTATTGGAAATATATGTACCTAGTGTGATGTGGAGACACTGGATCTTGCGTGAAATAAGTGATTTGATAAGTGTGTAAGTAGTACCTATAACCATTATTAATATGTTAATAGAATTAAGTATTAGCTTTTAATAATTAAATAATACTTAAGTACTTACAAATAAAAATGAATACTTAAATGATAAATTAGTGATCATATATTCTATTTCTTAGTATCTTGACCAGAGGGCTTTTGTTTTATTACTTTAAGGTTTTATTATTTTTATTTATTTTTAACAATTTTTAATGTTTATTTATTTTTGAGTGACAGAGAGAGACAGAGCACGAGCGGAGGAGGGGCAGAGAGAGAGGGAGACCCAGAATCTGACGCAGGCTCCAGGCTCTGAGCATTCAGCACAGAGCCCGATGTGGGGCTCGAACTCATGAACTGTGAGATCATGACCTGAGCTGAAGTCAGATGCTTAACTGACTGAGCCATCCAGATGCCCCTGTTTTTATTTAGAGTGAGAATGAGTGAGAGAGAGTGTATGCTTGCACGGCTGAGGGGCAGAGAGAGGGAGGGATAGAGAGAGAATCCCAAACAAGCTCCGTGCTGTCAGCACAGAGCCTGATGTGGGGCTTGATCCCAAGAACTGTGAGATCATGACCTGAGCTGATACCAAGAGCCGGACGGACACTTAACCAACTGAGCCACCTAGGCAACCCTAATCAGAGGGCTTTTAAAATAAATTTTGTTTTGATTATTGTTTCCTGCTGATTTTTATTTCTAGGTTTTGTATTTTCTGCTTATCCCTAATTCTTACCCGGATATTTGGAAGACACCCAGTTTTTCAAGGGCAATTTGAATTCTTTCACCCAACTTAGTGGCATTTAAAATGATCCCTGGTTTTGCCTTCAGTCTCTTGAGTGGTTGTTCCTCAAAGATACTTACTGGAGGGGCTCAGTCGGTTAAGCGTCCAGCTCTTGATTTTGGGTCAGGTCATGATCCCAGGGTCATGGGATTGAGCCCCATGTTGGGCTCTGTGCTGGGCAGGGAGACTGCTTGGGATTCTCTCTCTCCCTCTGCCCCTCCCCTGCTTGCACTGTGTCTCTCTAAAAATAAACTTAAAAAAAGAAAAAATCTTACTGGAAGTTTCCCTGCAGGAAATTAAAGGTGTTCCTGGAGGACACTGGCCCTCCTGAGAAGATCAAATGAGAAGGGCACAGGTGGTTTCTTCAGTGATAGCAGTTCTTGGTTACTGGTGACTGCTTCTCTCTGGTTATGGCATCTCACCTTGACCAGATGTGATCCAATTCTACAAAGTAGCCAGAGGCCATGAAGAAACATAGGGGAGAAAGGAAAGAACGTGAATATTCATTTATTCGTTTATGAATTAAGTCATGAAAGAATGAATGCATGTAGTCATTTAAGCAGCAAATATTGAGTCCCTACTTTGTGCCAGGCATTATTTTAGACTCTAGGGATGCAACATCGTGAACAAGACAGAAAATTTCTTACCCTCAGATTATACGCTAGTGAGAAAGATAAAAAGTATAGTGTCAGGGTAATATGTGCTGACAGTTAATGAAGAAGAGGGGAGGGATAGAGTTGGTGATGGTGACAGTTACCTAAGGCGATGGGGAAGAGGCTCTGAGGGGAGGGGCTTCTTGGCAGACGCCTGGATAAAGAGCCTGCACCTGTGTATTTTGTCAGGTGGTATGTTTCAGTTCACAGGAGAGGCGGGACATGCTCACACGGGGGCAGGGACGCTGGTGAGGCTGGGGAACAGAGCATGGGATGTCCTCCTCATTTATGTTACTTGTGAATGTATTTTTTTCTTTTTTTCTTTTTTTTTTTTTTTTTTTAAGTTTATTTTGAGAGAGAGAAAGTGAGCACAAGTCGGGGAGGGGCAGGGAGCAGGAGAGAGAGAATCCCAAGCAGGCTGCAAGCTGTCAGCAAGGAGACCCGACCTGGGACTCGACCCTGTGACCTTGAGATCAGGGCCTGAACCCAAATCAAGAGTTGGACCTTTTTTTTTGTTTGTTTGTTTGTTTGTTTTAATGTTTATTTATTTTTGAAGGAGAGAGAGAGAGAGAGAGACAGACAGAGTAGTACTTTGTATGAGTACTCTACATGAGTAGTTATAAGCAAGTAGTTCTAAGCAAAGCAATTCTACTTTGACAAATAGGTATAACTCACTGATGCTCTTCAGTTTAGAAAAAAACTGGCTTATCTTGTAAAAATTGCTGTCTAGTGTTCCTTTTTTGTTAAAATATAGGAATTTAACATGGTTCCTGATGAAACAGGAAAGGCATTTGAGGAATATAGTAGCTTAAATTCTTATGTGTTGAATGTCTTATGTTACGAAGATCAATAGATGATTATCGTTGTACAGGAATATTTTGACAAAACCGGTAGTGGACGTTCTTTGCTCCCTTTGTTTCCTACCCTGCTGCCCCCACCCTTTCCACCAGCATAACTGGCAGGGTTAACAGCAAGGCTTGGGAAAAGAAAGAACTTGCTAATCATAACTGACAGGAAGTTAAACTACAATTTTGTGTGCTTGGAAAACTGTTGAGAAAATTTTGGTAAGCATTAAGTGCTTCTCTGGAAGGAATGATGTGTTACCGCACGGCTACCGATGTGGCTGGAAGTGGTGAGGACGCTTGGAAGAGAAGCAAGGTCAGTAAGTAGCTGTGGAACATGAGACTGTTCTGGGTCTATCCTTTTCCCTTTTTTAGAGGCCTGAGAGATTTTTGAAATAGTACCGAGGCTCTTTATGCATGGATGCTAAATACAGAACATAATCCGTATTTTAAAAAAAAATGCGAGAGTAGACAGAATCACTGACAATTAAAATTTT
This sequence comes from Panthera onca, assembly GCF_046562875.1. NCBI lineage: Eukaryota > Metazoa > Chordata > Mammalia > Carnivora > Felidae > Panthera > Panthera onca. The sequence continues at coordinate 10,073,407 of NC_138349.1, forward strand.
TGTGAATTTTAGCAAGTGAGTCCCAAGTAATAATGTTATTAATGTTGTTATGGGAAATCTTACCTGTCTGCGTTTGAAAAGCCAAATATCAGGCTGATTGTTCTGTTTCCAGCTATATTAAATCAACATTTCTTAGAAGTGGTCTTTAAAATAGACACATAGAAAGACAAAGACTATGGCTGTATTTACCTCCAGTTGTTTCTAGAATGATGAAGTACGTTCCTGTCTGTAAAGTCAGATATTGTATAGACATAGTAAATTCTTTATTTTCTCAACATTTTGCCTAAATATCTAAAATAGGATCTTTCCTTAAACTTACTAGCTAACTGTGCCCATAACATAATATTTTTAAAATAGCTACATTAGTATAACCGTGTTAGAAAAGTGGTATTAATGTGGATTGTTGACGGTGGCCATAATCTTTGTTGTTGTTGTGAGAGTAGCACTGAGCCATTTTCATACTGATCAGACGCTGTGATGGGATTTGTTAGAAGGCCTCTGTTTCTAGATAACATGTGTCTGTTTCTGTTGTCAGGTACAGTGTATGTACGAAACATTTTGCAATTATGTTTGCTCTTTTTATAGTTCTTTTTCAGAGTATTACCATTTGTCTTGAATGTCATGTGTAATTTCACAATGAAAGAATTTACTAATTAAATGAAGGGCTCTGGCAGCGGGTTTTCTGGTGCACTAATCAAGAAGCAGCATTTTTGGACCTTTCTCATGTCCTTTGAATAGGAGAGTGTGCGCCTTGTGATTTCTTACTCTGTTTTTACTCCTTTGGGAATTCAGAACTTTTACTTATTAGTACTTCATGTTTTGGCAGCTCCCAACAGGGTGAGAAATTTTAGGTCTGTTTTGAAAAAGCTGTGACAGGAGTATTATATACACCTGTGACAAAGATGTATGTAAGTTATTGGAACGGCAAGGAGACCTTAGTTTTCTTGGAGAGTAATTTATGTGCTTCTGTTTATTGTTATTTAAAGTAACCTCCATCCCAACTGATACATCACTTGCTTCTGAAACAGAACTACTCCTAAATTCTCAAGTTTAATGTGTAACTGTAGTTAGCACGCACATGGTGGAGAAAAAGCACAGACACTGTGAGATAGCACATTTCTCATTCTGAAATACACATTCGCCGAACCTCATTTTTCTCCACTGTTGCGACTAGCTGGCCTTTCAGTTACCACTTTTTACTCCTAGGAGGAAGGGTAGGAGGGCTTGTCTCTTGTTGGGCGACTGTGAAAAGAGTCTGAGACCACAAGGTTGCACTTCAAATTTCAAAAGAATTAATTTGTTTCCTACCAGCATTATGAAAACTTAGAATTTTGGTATATCTTAGGGGCACCTGGGTGGCTCAGTGGTAGAGTTTGTGACTTTGATCTCGGGGTCATGAGTTCAGACCCCACATTGGGCATAGAGCTTACTCAGAAAAAAGAAAGTTGTGGTATATCTTGCACTTTCAGAAAGTTCTCTTTTTTTTAATTTTAATTTTAATTTTTTTATTTTTTTATTTTTTTTTCAATATATGAAGTTTATGGTCAAATTGGTTTGCATACAACACCCAGTGCTCATCCCAAAAGGTGCCCTCCTCAATACCCATCACCCACCCTCCCCTCCCTCCCACCCATCAACCCTCAGTAGAAAGTTCTCTTAACAGTTAATATCTAATTGCATATTGATATTTAAATTAAGAAAATACTTAAGTACACCCTGTCACCTAGGGCCTGGATGATACTAGTTAATTACATGGCTTTGGTGTGCGTTGCTAGCATTTTACAAATGTAGTTGCTCTAGTTTTGCGGGGAGGAAGTGTCTGATTGTACTTTTTTAAACTTTATTATAGAAAAATGGAAATATTCACAAAGTAGGAGTCGTATAAGGAATCTGCATATATTCATTTCCGGTCCTTGCCGGTTTAATAGAACGGCCGGTCTTGTTTTATCTGTACACTTCCCTACAATAGTTTCCTCCGACCCCCAGTGATTTTGAAGGAAATCCCAGACATCATGTAATTTCATTGAGAAATATTTCAGTGTGTATCTCTAAAGGAGAATCAAATTATCTGTATTCCCTATGAGTACTAGCTAGCTTTGTTGTGGAGAGGAAGTTCAAGAGTGCTTGGAAACGGGCCTGCTATTGCATTTTATTGTGGTTATTTTGCATTTAGAAAGATCAAGAGTTTATACTACTTGGGCATTTTATTATTACAGTAACTCTCAAGTAACTCTCAGAGGATTTGAAATGTTGATTTTATAAATAATATCTAAAAAACATTATGAATTACCATCATGAATATGTATGAAGTTGTGTGACAGTCCTCATTTCTGAGCTGACCAGCAGCTTGCTTTGTGGTCTGTCCGTGGCTCCCCGCTGCCCCTCCAAGATTTTTGTTTTTTTCTTTAAATGCTGAGAACCAGCAAGTGTATGACGCTTAGCATGTTTCACATTTGAGCTGAAATTCCGTAAGCCTCCCTGTGTCAAAGAAAGCGACAGCAGAGAGACCAACGATGCATGTGGGCTGCACAAGAGAAGGGAAGACAGGAGGGGGTATCACGGCAGCCAGGCCCCCGGCTGTGGGTGACTCCCCTTCTTTCCCTCTTGCTCACCCAGCCTCCTCTCCTGGTCTTGACTTGTTAGTTTTTTTCTTGGTTCCCCTTTAGTGTCTGTCTTTTCCTTCTCTCAGCCTTGACTTAATTTTGCCAGTGGCATTCATCATCAGGAAGGTTGCTCATCCCTCCCTTGGAAGGGTTGTAAGATGAAACTTTAAAAAATGAAAGCTTTTAGGACTAATTTGTTGTGCTTTAATTTGGTTTCTGTACAGGTTTTTAGAAATGTTTACTTTAATTCAGGTAGCTCAGTACCAGCTATGGGTAGATTGAACTTTTTTCTACCTGTGGATGAGTTACACAATGTATTAAAACCATTAATTTTAGAGACTTTAAGGTTTACTTTAGATGCTGTTACTGAAAAAACATGTAATAATAATTTTTCCTTTTTTGTTGTCTTTTGCTGCCCATTTATTGGATGAAACGGATTCGGTTCAAATGTGGCTCTGCAGTTCACAAGATTCCTTTGCAGCTCACCTTTGGAGGTAAGTGTTTATTCACTGACCTTCATACTAGAATCGCTAATTGGACACGTCACTATTGGCATGTTTTGTTAGGCATTTATTTGATAGTTTAGAGGTGATCATTTTGTTTTCACACATATGAATGTTGATGAATGAGATGAATTCCAGTAAGTTACAGAACTATTCACCTTTATAACAGGTCGTTGCTTCTTTTTAAGTACATTTTCTTTCTTTAAGCAAACTGAAATCAGTCTTTCATTGTAAAAAGCCTTATTGTATCTGCTTCCTTATTAGTAAGTGACACTAGCCTTATGCTGTCTTAACTGTGCTGGCGTTAAAAGAGAGCTAGAGGGGTCATGGGTGGAGGGGGCGTTGTCAGGGAAGTTTCTGTTGGTTTAAGAGCGCTATTTCAAACCCCCAAATTGATAAGGGAAGAGCAAAGGACTTACTGAGCTTCTCTTAAACACAGGCATGTTCTCTCCCTCTGTCTCCCTTTCCCTCCTCCCTCCCCTCCCCCTCTGACTCCCTTTCCCTCCTCCCTCCTCCCTCCTCCCTCCTCTCCCCTCTCCCCTCTCCCTCCTTCTCCCTTTCCCTCCTCCCTCCCTCTCTCCCCTCTCCCTCCCCTCCCTCCCCTTCGTGCCCCTCCCCTCCCTCTCTCATTGCTTCATCCACTTTCACATTCAGCCATCATCAAGGTTCTGCAGTGTAGAGAGGAGACTGCAGTGGTAACATTGTGAGATAAAGGTATTCAGGGCAGCAGCTGTCCTGTGAGTTATCCGGATAACTTGTAGGATAACTTGTAGAAGTTGGGTGAGGCTTTGAGGAAGGAGGAGGAAAGAGAAGGCAGAGGAGAGTGTGGAGAGATGCTTGCACTCAGAACCAAAGCTTGATTTCAGAGCCTGCCTTCCCTCACTAGCCACACTGGGCAAATCGCAACTTCCCTGAACCTGGCTTTCCTTATCTTTGAATACAAATGATAATTCCTCCTTCACCAGTGAAGCAGTGGACATGGCAGCGGTTTTGAAAGTGCTACTCAAACCTTAGTAATATTTTGTATTTTCCTCTTGGGCTGTACTGCAGCCCACACAGTAAGACTCTGTTTCTGCCTTTCCCTTCTCTTACTTGGGAGTAATGGAGGCTTGGTTGGCCCATGAGTAAGTCATTGCATTTTTTGGTTAATCTAAAAGTGGAAATGGTAAGACTTCATGGTTATTAAAATGAAATGAAATAGTGTATGGGAAACACTGAGCACAATGCCTGTCACATAGAATTTTAAGTAAAATTTAGTGCAAAAATTAAAATCCAAACCATAAGAAACTTGACGACAGTATAAATTATATAATCTCCTCTTTAGTTGATGAAGCATTTTTAAAGCATAGCAGAATGAGAAGTATCACAAAGGAAAGGATAGAAAAATAAGATTTGCTTCTGTTAAAAATCCTTAATTTTCTTCATGAAAACAGGTATAGTTAAAAGGCAGTTTGGGGAAAGTGTGATAAAAAGGTTATTATACTTAATATAAATGTACTATTTTTTTGCATGATTTTTGGTTGGATTTTATGAGATAGTTTATGTGAAATACAAATGGTAATAAATGTTTTAAAAGTTTAACCTTGTAAGTAATCAAACAAATGTAGTTTAAAACAATAGTGATACATGGTTTTTTACCTATCAAGATATCTTTTTTTTTTTTTTTTTTTAAATGAATGCCTGGGGAGATGGGATGTTTTTAAACTTTACCATTTACAGAAATGGGTTTAGGCATCTATGTTAAGACCTATAAATTCATACCTTGCAGTTGTGTGCTTGAATAATTCTTGTCTAAGAATCACTGCCAGAGAAATAAAGTTGGGGACAAAACTGGCATGAATGTTTATTATAGCATTATGGTGAAAAATTTATAAACAGTGTAAATGAGGAGCATTAGGAGAAGGTCAAGTAAATAATGGTACAGCCAGCCATATTATTTTTTTTTTTTTTTTTTTTTTAAATTTTTTTTTCAACGTTTTTTATTTTATTTTTGGGACAGAGAGAGACAGAGCATGAACGGGGGAGGGGCAGAGAGAGAGGGAAACACAGAATCGGAAACAGGCTCCAGGCTCCGAGCCATCAGCCCAGAGCCTGACGCGGGGCTCGAACTCACGGACCGCGAGATCATGACCTGGCTGAAGTCGGACGCTTAACCGACTGCGCCACCCAGGCGCCCCAGCCAGCCATATTATTGATAGAACATTCTACAGCCATTAAGATGGGCATCCTGCATATACGTGTTGGTGAGTACATATTGATGAACAAAACAACGTAAGATACTTTTGCTATGTTGAGATAGAGGTAGGGTGCAAAATTATAATGCAGATCTCAATTGAAAAATAATTTAAGCATACAGAAATTAGTTAGGAAGGAGATACACAACATGTTACATTGTTTTACCCTTTTCTTTTCCGTGAGGGAGCCACAGTGGGGAGAAGAGATACCTTGGTAGGTTTTTAGCGGTGGCTCTTATAGTCAGCGTTTGGGAAGTACATCAGGGAAGTCTCTGATTGATGTGCAAACAGGGTCTAGTCTTGGGGGGGAAAAAGGCAGGTGAGGAAATTGCAGGAGCTCAGGTGAGGAGAATGCCGATGAGGTTTAAGGCTGGACTCTTGATTTCAGCAAGAGCTTCTGAGGAGTAACCAGGAAGAATGGTCTGACTGATTCGGACACGGAGTGAATAAGGAGGCTGGGGCTTGATGTCCACTGCGTTGGGGCAATATCACTAAACAGTGGCAAAGAGACTTCTGACTAGATTTCACTTACAGACTTCTCTCAAATGCAAGCCCGATGAAAGAGGACCCTGTTTTTCTTGCTGCCTTGTGTTTCTAAGTATAGTAAGTAGTACATCGGAGGCAGTGGATAAATATTTGTTGAGTGGATGGATGAACGAATGAATGAATAAGCCAGGCGGGGCTGAGGCCGCAAGCAGCAGGCTTTTTATCCATAACTTGGCAGGAGTCAGCTAAACACACACGAGGCCTAATATTCGTGTTTCAGTATGGTAAACGGTCTTCCTGGCAAGATTGTAGCCGTTGAAGATCAGGATCTTTGTCTTTTCCATCTTTGGATGCTCTCAGGGATAGGGCTTAGAGTTTTCCAACCATACACCTAGAGTTGCACCGAACAAATATTTTTTAAAATCACATCTGGCTAAATATTGGGAATCCCTATGTACGGAAACTTTAATTTTTGGTGAAAAACAAGGGAAGATACGATGAAATTTTAGTGATAGTTTTTGTCATCTTCTGACTGATCTGCTTTTTCCGCTTAATAATCTAGAGTTGTGTTTTACTTGGTTAAATATCTGTTTTTGTACTGAGCTTATGGACATGGGAAAGGGGAAAAAAAATCAAAATTAGAGATGACCAATGTGCTTTACTTTTCTTGAAGTATTTGGGAAATACTTGGAGAGCTTTCTGTTGAAATTTTGCTAGCCTGGAGTTTCACGGGGCAGCTGCCTGTGGGCAGAGTTAGTGGCTGCTTACCCCCAGATTTCCAACAGCACTGAGCTCAGGATTCTGTTCCCTTTGCCACTACGCAGAGCCTGAGAGCCAAAGCAAGCCAAAGTTGGAGAGTGTTAGGAGTCCTAAATGTTTAATTTTGCCATTGGGCTTATGTTTTAGCTGAAGAAGGAAAATTACACATGTGGTAAATACCCAAACACCTTCCGTAAATTTGATCAAAAGAAAAATAATTCTGGTGGAGATTGTAAAATACATGAGACTTGCAGTTGAAAACGAAGGAGACTTTAAACTTCACTCTGTCCACAGAACTGTGAATGAACCATGTCCCTTTGTTGTAAGTCCTAAACAGTTAACTGCCACATGAATCTAACGAAATTGTCAGGTTATAGTAATTACATCAGTAATTTGATCTGCTGTCATTTGAATGGAGCCATGTGTGGGGAGTCAGTTACTTCCCTCTGTGGGGCTGACCCTTTTACATTCCTGTAAGCTGAAAACTAATAGAGCTCATTAAGCTTTATGGGAAAAGAGCTTTTATCACCTCGTCAAGTCAGGCAACATATTTCCATTATATTTCTAATTTCATGTGGCTCTGTGGCTGCTGATGTGCGCTCCCCTGCTAGGTTTACATCGGACCTCTCCCTCACAGACATTTTTATTGACATTTCTGAGTCTGAATTACGTTTTGTGTGGCACCACCTACAGATGTCTTCAATTAAATGTAGGTAAATAAAAGGGATTATATATCAGAGGCTAAAAGATTCTTGAAATTCTCTTCCGAATCGGAGTTGGCCAGCCAGTCCGGTAGGGTGCAGTCTCGTTGGCCCTTTGGAGGCGGAGAGCTGTAGGAGAGGTGTTTGTCCGACGCTTCACCCTGTGTGCATGTAGGTCGCTTAGGTTTCTGTTCAGGTGTGTCCTTCTGTTCCTTGATTTCGAATCAGTTCAAGTCTTCATTCAACAGGTATCGTAATAGCTTAGCGAAATGTTGGCACCTGTAGCGGATGGGTACCAAGCTAAGCTCTTGGCTTCTGTTGTTTTAATTCTCACAGGGTGTCTGTGGCATAGATGTTCCCAATTTCGTTCTAAGAAAAATTGGGCCCAGAGAGGTAGATTGGCTGAGCTCAACGTCACAGCTGTTGGTTTGTGGCAACAGTAACAAGGTAGAAAGGAGAAAATGGAATACTGCCATAATATCCTTTTTAAAAAAGTTTTTAATCCCAATTAGTTAACGTACAGTGTTGTATTAGTTTCAGGTGTGCAATATAGCGATTCGACACTTCCAGACATCACTCGGTGCTCATCATGACAAGTGCGCTCCTTAATCCCCATCACCTGTTTCACCCATCCCCCCTCCTGTGGTAATGCTGTAAGATTCTTACACTACCCGAAGTGATACAACATTTGAAGGAAGACAGTGATAAGTTCGAGATGTATTTTGTAAACCCAAGAGCAAGTTTCTCAAGCTTGGCACTCTTGGCACTTGGGATCGGTTAAATCTTTTTTGTGGGCGCTGTCTTGGGCATCGGGTCTTTCTTACCAACATCTCTGGCTTCTACCTGGTAGGTGCCATTAGCACCCTCCCCCTGAGTTGAAACAGAATGTCTCCAGACTTTGCCACATGTCCCAGAGGGGTAAATTGGCTCCTTGTCGAAGACTGCTGCCTTAGAGCAGCCTTAAAAACAAGGAGATACAGTTGATAAGCCGATAGTGGAGATCATTGCCATGAGAACATGTTTTCAGTCTCATGAAAGGCAGAAAAAGAAGGAAAGGTGAACAAAGAATAAGTGAGATGAACAGAAAACGAATAGCAAGTTGTCCACTTAAATCCAGCCCTGTTGATGACACTAAATAGAAACGATCTGAACCGTAACTCTGCTATATGGACATGTTCTGTATCTGCACTGTCCGAGCGTGTATGTAGCTAGGGGTCATATGTAGGTATTAAGTTCTATTGAACACTATACCCAGGAATTACAAACTACATATTTTTTTCAGATACACAGGGAACATTCACTAAGATGAGACCATTATATATTATGGATTATAATCCATACCATTATACAGATTTGTGCCATTATACAAATTTTAGTAATTGAAAAGGATTGAAATAATCTCTGGTCAAAATGGAATTGGGGCACCTAGGTGGCTCAGTTGATGAAGCGTCTGACTTTGGCTCAGGTCATGATCTCATGGTTCGTGGGTTCAGGCCCTGCATCGGGCTCAGTGCTGACAGCTCAGAGCCTGGAGCCTGCTTCGGAATCTGTGTTATCCTCACTCTGCTGCTTCCTGCACTCGTGCTCGTTCTCTCTCTCTCGTTCTCCCCTCCCCCCCCACACTTCTCAAAAATAAATAAACATTAGGGGCGCTGGGTGGCTCAGTCGGTTTAGTGTCAGACTTCAGCTCAGGTCATGATCTCACAGTTTGTGAGTTTGAGCCCTGCCTCGGGCTCTATGCTGAGCACTCAGAGCCTGGAGCCTGCTTCCGATTCAGTGACTCCCATTCCCTCTGCCACTCCCCCACTCGTGCTGTCTCTCACTCTCAAAAATAAACATTTAAAAAAAAAGATTAAAAAAAAATTAAATGGAATTAATTTAGATTCAGTAACAGAAAGAACTCATAATAAGGTAAACAGTGTAGTTAAAAAAAAAATAGGGGCACGTGGATGGCTCAGTTGGTTAAGCATCCGACTCTTATTTTTGGCTTAGGTCATGATCTCACTGTTTGTGGGATTGAGCACCACATCAGGTCTGTGCTGACAGTGTGGAGCCTGCTTGGGATTCTCTCCCCCTACCCCACTCACTCTTACTCTCTCTCAAAATAAATAAACATTTGAAAAAATAGGCAAAAACTTGATTATATATTTCACCAGAGAAAACATACAAATAGTTAATAAGCATATGAAAAGATGCTCACCATCCATTAGGGAAAGGCAGATTAAAACCACAAAGAGATACCACCACAAACCCACTAGAATGGCGATAATCAGAAGACAGTAACAGGTGTCAGCAAGATGTGGAGAAATTGGCAACTGTATACATTGTGGCGTGATTGTTAAAATGCTATAGCTGTGGTTTCACATTTCCTCAAAATATTAAAGATAGGGATACTATATGACCCCAAAATACAGGAATATACCCAAGCAGAAGGAAAGTATACATCCAAACAAAGACTTGGATGTGAAAGTTCACAGTAGCATTATTCATAATGGCCAAACCTGGAAATAATTCCCAATGTCCATCAAATGGCGAATGGCTAAATGTCCATGCGTCCAGTGGAATACTGTTCAGCAATAAACAGGCACAAATTCTGATCCAGGCTGCGACATGGTTGAACCTTAAAAACATTATGCTCGGTGAAAGAAGCCAGACACAGGAGGCTGCATATTGTGTGTTTTCGTTTAAATGAATCACCCACAAAAGGGAAATTCAGAGAATCAGAAAGCAGATCAATGGGATTAGAGGTAGGACTGGAGGACTGGCTGCAAATGGGTCTCACAGGAATTTTGGGGGGGGGGTGATAGAGATGGTCCCAAATTTCACTGTGGTGATGGTTCCACAATTCTATAAATTTGCTAAAAATCACAGAATGCAGGTGCACCTGGGTGGCTCAGTCAGAGGCCCAGGTCACGATCCCATGCTTCATGGGTTTGAGCCCTGTGTTGAGCTCTGTGCTGACAGCTCGGAGCCTGCTTCAGATTCTGTGCCTCCCTCTGTCTCTGCCCCTCCCCTGCTTGCACTCTGTCTCTCTGTCTCCCAAAAATAAATGAATATTAAAATTCACAAAATTAAAAAAAAATCACCGAATTCTACACTTAAAATGGGTGAATTTTGTCGTGTGTAAATAAAGCTGGGGAGAAAAGGCGTATATCATTTCTTCATCCTTTAGTTTTCTAACATGTGTAGAAAAGATCTGATTCAGCTTGACATCTTGCATCTTTGCCGTGTCCCTAGTTGTGGTGTAGACGGGTGCACACTTGCAGTATTCAGCAAGCTGGTATTCTGTATTGAAATAGATATGTTTTAATTAATATTTAAATATTAACTATGTAGTTAATAGTCTCAATTTAAATGTTAGCCATTAGTATTTTTTGATAGCTTAGAAGACCGTCTTATACAGAGTATGAGTGGGGGAGGGTCAGAGAGAGAGAGAGAGAGAGAGAGAGAGAGAGAGAGAATCCGAAGCAGACTCCATGCTCTGAACTGTCAGCACAGAGCCCAGCAGGGGGCTTGAACTCACTAACCGTGAGAGTGTGACCTGAGCCGAAGTCAGACCCTTAACCAACTTGGCCACCCAGACACCCCCCCGGCCCCCTTTCTCCAAGCTTTTTTTTTGAAGTTGAGAGCTCTTTTCCTTCTCACTTGGAGCTCTGTGGTAAACTGGGGCAGTGTGTTCAGTTGGGTGTGTGGATATGCACCGATTGCAAGCTGCACGTAGCAGGGGTGGGGATCTGCCCCCTGAGTCACTGGCTGGGAGCATTCGTTTTGCCGTCGAGAAAAAAAAGGACCAAGAGAACGTAACCATCTCTGCAGTCTGTCAGCAGATCAAGTATCACTGCTGGGGTGGCTCTGGTAGATGGCAGGATCTCTCCAGCGGCCAGAGCTCGGAAGAGGGGATGGCTCTTCCCCAAACTGGGTCCTCTGGCATTGGAGGGACCTCATAGAGGTGGTCGTGGAGGGTGAGGTGGAGAACATTGAGCCCCTAAACTTGGGGAGGGAGGGAGTGCAAACAATTTTACCGAATAAGGGGGATGCTGAGATAGCCAGAGAGCTGGCTTGACCTGGAGATCTGTGGAGAGAGGGCTAGGGAGAGGGTTGAGCTGGTGACCTGGGGGAAGCTTTCACCTGCTGTCTGGTAGGGTGTCTGGGAGCACCAGTTGTGTTTCAAGGGCCGGGACCAGGGCAGACAGAGGTGTCTGAACGGGGGCTAGATCTTGGAGAACGGTCATCAGGCTGCTCTTGGTACTGAACAATCAGAAAACAAAAGCTAGGCCGTGGCTTGATCCACTGGGCAAAAGTGAGATATAAATGCTGTTTTTTTCCTAGTTCCGTGGCTTGGGAAAGAGTCCTGTCATTTTCAGGCTGAGTCCCACATACTGTGGAATCAGGTTGAGTGGTGTCGGGCAGAAGCACCAGTGAGAATTCTGGAGCCAGATCCCCGAGTGCACTGGGATGATCATGTGATTACTCTCCCATCTGGTCAGGTCTGGAGGTTATTGGGCAGTTGTGGCTGGGGCGGGACTGCTAGTGAGGCCACTGACAGAGAATCTGTTGAACTGAAGACCTTCCTTTTTGCACTCTATTCGCCTCAGTAGATTGTACTTGAACCAAGTCTTTCATGTGGCAGTCAGAATAGTGTTCTGGGCTCACTCGGGCACTCAGTAACTGTTGTTGAGTAGACAAACTTGCTTCCAACTTGTTTCTGGACATCACATGATAGTTGAGCCAGTGTTATTTGAAACCTTTTTTTTATACTGAAGTTATATTATCTGGAAGTCTTTTTAGGGAAACCAACCTCCTGTAAGTAAAAAAAAAAAAAAAAAAAAAAAATATATATATATATATATATATATATATCAAAATTTATTCTGAGAATAAAAGAAAGCATACCAGAATAGAAAACCAGACATTAAGTAGAAAGATGCCATAAATTTCCTTGTTGAAGATTTTTCTGGCATGGGACTTAGATCCGTTTAGGCATCTTAAAACCGAAGTCCATTCAAGATACCGTTTTGGCAGATCAGTCTTCTTTAGCAGGTAGTGGTTTTCATCATTGGTCCGAGGATCTTCCAACTGTGTTCAAAATTAGGGTCATCTGCCTGGACAATTTTCATTACCCATTAAGTGTGCGTGAATGCTTCAGAAGATGTTTGAATGGAAAATCCTGGGGTGGATTAGTTTCCACGGGGATGTCAGTCTTGTTTGATGTTTGCAGTCATTCACTTCTAAGTAAAAATATCGGTTTGGGTTGTCACTGGGGGCTGCTTTCCCCCTCTGTAAGAAAGACCGGAGAAGCAAGATTCTTAACTGGTGTGAAGGAGGGGGGCCCTTCGTTAAGATCGTGACTCTCGAGTCTAAGGTGTTTGTTGTAGAGTTTAATAAATATGGACTCATTTGTAGAATTGTGAAGTTTGGAGTTCTGTTATTTTTCCTTGTAAGTGTTTTTGTGGTGTCTCACCAGAAGTCTTTTTGTTGGATAGCTAGGATTTAAAAATATAAGGAAATGTCAAAGTAAAGAAAACCATTAACAGATTAACATCTTCATTTTTATGTATGCTGTGATGAAAATGCAAAAATAAATTCCTTTCTTATTCCTGTCACACTTACTAAAACACATTTGCTATAAACCATTCCTCCGTGATTTAAGCTCTTTGTAAAGTTCAAATTTTCGTCTTTACAGTACTTCTAGTTTTCAGTTATAAATGTTAGGGTAAACTTTTGTGCTTGCTTTGAAGCATTTCATTTCCTATGATTTATGTCACTGAGAAATACATTTCTTGATTCATCCTTGGCTTAGTAAGTTGCTGAAAATACCTAAATTCATTGCATTGACTAGAACATGTTAAATATTATGATTGCTTTGACATGGGACACCACAGAAGCAGTGGCCAGTGAGAAAAACACCGAACTGAGGTTGAGAATTCCAGGTTTCTGCCCTTCTCATTCCTGTAAATGGGTCTTGTGACCTTGGACAAGCCCCTTCATTACCCTGAGCCTCACTTTCTCACTTATAGAGTAGGGGTATCTCAAATAAAGAGCTCCTTCAAAACTGAGTGAACTTAGCCAACATTTTAACACATTTTATACAGTTAACTCTTGAGCAACACAGGTTTGAACTGTGTGGATCCATTAATACACAGACTTTTTTTTTTTTACAGTACTGTAAATGTATTTCTTTTTCTTATGGTTTTATTAATAACATCTTATTTTCCCCAGCTTACTTTATTATATTACTTTATTACTGTATTCTTATACAGTATAATACCTATAACATAAAATAATTGACTGTTTCTATTATCAGACTTCCTGTCAATAGTAGGCTCCTAGTAGTTGTTTGGGGGAGTCAAAGGTTACTTGTGAATTTCCAACTGTGCTGGGGGTGTGTTGGTGTCCCAACTCCCATGTTGTTCGAGGGTCAACTGTAGCTGCTTTTCAGACTCAAATATTAGAAATTAGGCAAATAGGGGCGCCTGGGTGGCTCAGTCGGTTGAGCGTCCGACTTTGGCTCAGGTCACGATCTCGCGGTTCATGGGTTCGAGCCCCGTGTCGGGCTCTGGGCTGATGGCTCAGAGCCTGGAGCCTGCTCCCGATTCTGTGTCTCCCTCTCTCTCTGCCCCTCCCCCATTCATGCTCTGTCTCTCTCTGTCCCAAAAATAAATAAACGTTAAAAAAAAAAAAAAAGAAATTAGGCAAATAATACACATTTTACTCAACTTAAAACTTGTAGTCCCTCCAGCTTTGTCTTTCATTGTGCTTTATGTTCTGAAGCAAGCTGACACTTAGAACAATTGTGTTCACTTTCTTCTATAAAAACAAGTGTTTTCCTGTTATCTTGCTTACCCAAATGTGTTTCTTATTTTTGCCTTCAATATGGTCTCAACTGTACATATGAATTATATCTTTTAATAAAGTAATAGCTTTGGGTTCTCAAAACTCAGAGGTGGGTCATTGAGAACTCTGTCATCTAGAAGCATCTGAGCAGACTGGGAAAGTACCTAAAAACAAACACCACAAATTTCTTATGCATCCCTCTTACATCTTCTCACAGTAGCAAAGATGAGCATGTTTAATGACATGATCCGAAGATACAGTCATTCTATAGCATGTGTAAATCAAGCAGGACACGTTTATAAATATTATACTCAGTGTTGTAGTATTCATTCTTGCTTAGAAACTACTTAGTTATCCAAAGGTTGTCTGTCAGATTTGTTGATTTATATTAATCCACATTAAAAAAATTTTAATGTTTTTTATTTTATTAATTTGTCTGTGTGTGTGTGTGTGTGTGTGTGTGTGTGTGTGTGTGTGTGAGAGAGAGAGAGAGAGAGAGACTGCATATGAGTGGGGGAGGAGCAGAGAGAGAGGGAGACACAGATTCTGAAGCAGGTTCCAGGCTCTGAGCTGTCGGCACAGTGCCCAGTGCAGGGCACTTGAGCTCATGAACTGTGAGACCATGACCTGAGCTGAAGTCAGACACTTAACCGACTGAGCCACCCAGGCACCCGTATTAATCCACGTTTTAAAATTCTATAAGAATCTTAGAAGTTCCATTTAAGCCGCCACAAAACCTAACACATAAAAATGTTTGTCATTTGCTCAACATTACTAATCATTAGGGAGCTACAAATTAAAACCACGATAAGATACCACCTTCACACCCATTAGGATGGCTCTTATCAAAAATACAGCAAACAACAAAGGTTGGCATGGATGTGGAGAAATTGAAACCCGTGCACTGCTGGTAGGCTTGTAAAACGGTGCAGCCTCTCTGGGAAACCAGAGGCAGTTCCTTACAAAATTGAAAATCGATTTACCCCATGACCCAGCAGTTTTCTAGGTATATACACAAAAAATTAAAAATAGGGACTCGGGTATTATAAACCACTGTTTACAGAGGCATTATTCATAATAGCCAGAAGGTAGAAGCAACCCAGGTGGCTCTGGACCGATGAAGAGATAAACAAAACGTGGTATGTGCATAACATGGCATATTCAGCCTTAAAAAAGGAGATTCTGACACAGGCTGCATCATGGATGGACCTTAAGGATATTATGCGAAGTGAAGTAAGCCAGTCACAAAAAGGCAAATACTGTGTGATTCCACTTACCTTAAGTACCTAGAGTAGGCAAATTCATAGAGACAGAGAGTAGAACAGAGGTTACCAAGGTCTGGGGGGGGCGGGGGAAGGGGGCGGTGTTACTGTTTAGTGGATACGGGGTTTCGGTTTGGGATGATGAGAAAGTTTTGTGGGTGGGTGGTGATGGTTGCACGACAGCGTGAATGTACACTCGGTGTCCCCGAATTGTACATTAAAAATGGTTAAGATGGTAAATGTTATGTGTATTTCACCACAATTATGAAATATTTTTAAATGTCAGAATTGCAATTTAATTCAGTTGAACACAAATTTAAAATTTCGAATCACGAGCATTATGTAGGAATGATGTTAACTTTTTTGATGAACAAACCAGAGAGTAGTTTGGGAAGTTTAGACCATCGTCTTCATTAGGAAACAAACTCTGAGGATTATTTTAAAAATCTATTCCTATATTATACTTAATACTAATCTGAGAAAAGGCCTACCTTTTTCCTTTCTTAAATCCAAATCATTAAGCCAGTTTGATTTATCTTAAAAATGTTTCTGAGCTAGCAGTTTCTGTAAGGAGTTTATTTTCTGTGAATTTGGAGAATATTTGATTTATGTAAATGTGTGTACTCGTGCCTGTAAATCAATTTAACAGAGCTCCTCTAATAAGGAGACCTGGTAGTGTGATTCGTTAATACCCTCTGAAGGGAGGAAAATATTTCACCTACAATGAGAAATAAAGACTTTTTTGAACCACGAATTCACAAACATGTAGATCTCTGAGCTTCAGCTCTGCAACTTGAGCTACAGGTCACAAGTGGACACAAAGTCATGGATTCAGATCTCAAGGAGCTGTTGTTCTCCTTAAAGGATTGAACTCGACAAATACACAGACGCGGACTAACAAACCAGAGTCTCCGTCTCCTCTCATCCAGCAGAGAATAGATCTACGTCATCCATCCAACAGACCGTAAACCGAATCCAGATATTACTGCCACTAAGGGGGACGTGCTCACTGGTAGTAGAAGAACCAGAAACGAAAACAAAAGCACAGACTTTGTAGAGAGGGAGAAGAAGAGAAACACAGCCAAGCTGAAGCTCTGTTGCTCCGGGGAAATGTCTTTGAGAGCCCAGAAAAGATGAGGCTTCACAGACCCTGGGGGCCCTTCTGTGTCCACCAAGCGAGTTCACTTGAGCTGCTTGGTGGCCGACTGCCAGAATTGCTAAACTAAATCTTCAGAAAGGTACAATCACGATCTTCATGCAGATAGAGCACGAACACGTGTTATATTTTACTTGACTCATTAATTAGCACAAGAACCAGTAGCATATTAAAACTGATGCAGGGAGCGTTTGTGAAAATATGCTGATACACATATATAGACACACACAATTTAATTGAATAAGAGATTGAGATGAGATTGCTAGGCTGGATAAAAACAACTGATTACTGGCTTACAGGGCATTAAACTGCAACCTTTTGGGTTATCTGTTCCACTGGACAGAAATCTGTAAGTTAACCTCTGCCCCAAACAGATTGTAAAATAACTCCCATCAATAGAAAATCAAGCCCAGAACTGCGCTTCAAGGACGCCCGGTAATTTCTTTGGCCTTTATCAGATTGCAGCCACCACACTTCTTTTTTTTTTTTAATTTTTTTTTTTTAAACGTTTATTTATTTTTGAGACAGAGAGAGACACAGCATGAACGGGGGAGGGGCAGAGAGAGAGGGAGACACAGAATCGGAAGCAGGCTCCAGGCTCTGAGCCGTCAGCCCAGAGCCCGACGCGGGGCTCGAACTCATGGACCGTGAGATCGTGACCTGAGCTGAAGTCGGACGCCCAACCGACTGAGCCACCCAGGCGCCCCCCACCACACTTCTTTTTAACACTTACTAGTAGTTCTTCAACCTTGGTTTTTAAAGCTCTTGATTGTACATTCGTGCATTTTCATTAAAAAATGTGGAAAGTGGAGAAGACTAAGAAAAGTATCATTCATGAACCCTGTGGTGACAGCCCTCGATGTTTTTTTTCCATCTTTTTAAGTTTGTGTGGGGGTTGTAGGTACATACATGGAGAAAGACATTTTTCATGTGGTTTGGATCATATATGCCACCTTATGTCACAGTTTTACTTGGAGAAATGTTTATAATGTTATTAAAAACTCTCGGTAAGAATAGTTTTTAACTACTACATAATAGTTCCTCATGTGAATGTACTGTAATTACCTTCTTTTATTTTACAGTTTTGTTTAATTTGGCTCCTTCTCCCAATTTGGAAGTGAACAGAGGTCGTCATGATCTTAATTCAGTCTGAGCGGATTCAAATTTTTAAGTTAGATTCTATTTAGTTGTTTATTGAGATTATCAACAAAAATTGAAGCAGTTGGTATGGTTTGTTCCTTTCTAATGACTAGATAATCTTTATTAACTCAGGGATTCTGATGAAATTGAGGCATTTGGAGGATTACCCAGTATAAAGTACTGTATAGAACTCGAGAGAATTGTGTGAATAGGAACATCAAAGGAATTCTTCCTCAGCTTAAGGCTGTAGGAATTATGTCATTTATGTTACTTAGTAAAATTAGCTTTCATAGGCTTTCTTTATGAGCAGAGAAAGTGTTGCTTAAAACAGAATAACGGGGCCCTTGGGTGGCTCAGTCAGTGAAGCGTCCAACTCTTGATTTTGGCTCAGGTCATGATCTCATAATGGTGGGGTCCAACACCGCATTGGACTCTGTGCTGAACGTGGAGCCTGCTTGAGATATTCTCTCTCTCTCCCTTTCCCTCCCCCTCCCATCCTTCCCCACCCCCTTTCGAAAGCCTCTGTCCTTCTCCCCTTCTCGAATTCCCTTTCTCTCTCTCAAGAAGAATAGAATAACAGAAAATAGTTACTTTTATATGCACTTTTTTATTAGCATCATTTAACTGTAATTGTCTTTGAACTGGAATGTAGATGGTGATCAATATAAGTGTTTAATTGGTTGGGCATCTTTAGTGTACTGATTGATTGCCAACAGACTAGGAACTGGTTATGTTTGTTTTTTTTTTTTTTTAATTTTTTTTTTTTTAACGTTTATTTATTTTTGAGACAGAGACAGAGCATGAACGGGGGAGGGTCACAGAGAGAGGGAGACACAGAATCTGAAACAGGCTCCAGGCCCTGAGCGGTCAGCACAGAGCCCAATGCGGGGCTCGAACCCACGGACCGTGAGATCATGACCTGAGCCGAAGTCGGACGCTTAACCGACCGAGCCACCCAGGCGCCCCTATGTTTGGTTTTTAAATCACTTGCTTGTGCAGCTGTGTGATATGTAGGAACCAAGAGTGTTCCTGTTTGTATTTTCCAACTTCGTTTATTTTCTTTATTTCTTATAGACCATATCATCTCAAATTTTCAAATTTAGTTTTGGGTTTTCTTTTTAAGAAATCAGGTAGATTTCGATATCGTAGTGGTTTAGCACATTTTTGGGTGTTTATTTTTAAAAGGAATCTGACCTTCAGTGCAGTGTTTCATGAAACACTTCACAAAGGTGAAGCAATTGGAAGAATAAATTATTTTAAAACAGTGCAGACTTTTAATCAGGTGCTTAAGGTAATTACCTGTGGGGGCCTCCGTAAACTTGTTTTAAAAAAAATTCGGGGCACATATTGTCTAATTATAGATTTTTGTGTGAACAGGTGTGATTTGGGAGAGGTCCTCGGGGATGCCTTGCGAGGACAACTCAGGTTCTGCTCTCCTAAACCCTGTGAAGACTTTCCCTGTTACTGTCTTTGAACCTGTGATTAAGTCTCTCCAACAGATGCTGCCTCTGGTGCCTGACGAATGACTCCCTCTTTGTTCCTTTGAGTCTTAATAGTGTTTGTTTTAAGCATAACTGAAGTATGTGGAGGCAGGTGGGTCAGGAGACAGGTGTACTTCATCAGAGTAAATATACCCATTTGGGGAGCAGTTTAACTAGAAGACTGGATTGGCCTATTAATATTGATGTCATTTCTACATAGAGCCTTCGGTATCGTACCGCGTAGCTCATTTATCCATAAACCTTGCCATTCTTCCCCAATGTTTAAGACATTCTTTTCTTTTCTATAGCTAATGGCGGGCTTTATTATATTTTTTCCTGTTATCAGCTAAATCCTGGAAATGGAGGAGCTTCTGAAAAACAGCTCTGCTTACCCTCTCACATATGCGGAACTGTGCAAACTGCAGGCGTGAGAAAGATAAATGATGAAATACTGTTAATCACATCACTGACTTATTTATGAGGAAATTAAAGATCACTGCTATCAGTTTTAAGTAACTTCTGTTAAATGAGCTACTGATGTAATTTCATAGACGTAGTCTTTGAGGATGTGCCATTCAGACCCCTTAAAACCAAAAGCAAAACCGACCCAAGTTTGCTCACGGTCTGCTTTTATTTTTACGTTATCATTTGTTTTTCACAGTGCCCTTTGAGGGTGAGCAGTAGTATGATTCCTGTTTTTAAAATGCAGAAACACCGGAGCGCCTGGCTGGCTCAGGCCCTAGAGCACACGACTCTTGATCTCAGGGTTGTGAGTTCAAGCCACACGTTGGGCATGGAGCCTACTTCAAAACAATGGCAGAAATGGGTACTTTTGAAAGTAGTTATTGCCTTGCTGAGGTTAAATAGCCAGAAAGTGTACTGTGGAGTTAGGGCTCAAATCCAGATCCTTTCATTCAGAATCCTGGACTCGAGTCCCTCAGCCCTCCTCCCTTTCTGTGGTAGCTTACTGCTTTCTGCTTATATCTTTCCCCGCTGCCTGTAGATTTTAAAAATTCATTTATGCGAGGGCTTCTCAGAAACATCCTGCAATCCCTGGTGGTCCCTGAAGCCTTAGCAAGGGATCCTCGAGGTCAAAATTATATTTTATTAGCGTTTTTCTCTTCTGTATTGTCTCATCCTCTTATGAATTTGTGGGGATGTTTCCCAGAGGCTGCGTGATGACAGCAAATGCAGAAGCGGATAGAAGATTCCACTCTCCTCTGCCAAGCTGGACTTCAAAGAGATTTCCAGAAATGTAAATCAGTGCCGTTTTTCTCACTAAATTTTTTTGGAAAATATAGTAGTTGTTTTTTTAACAATGTTAACATGTACTGGATTCATTGGTATTTTTAAGCGAATAACAAATACATCTTTTTAAAAATACTAGTTTTAACATCTAGTGCAATAAATATCTCCTAAACTCCTTATATCTCCAGTAAGCAAAATCTCCCGGTCTTCAATAAGATTTGTAAGTTAAAGGGATTTTGAGACCAAGAAATTTGAGAGCTGTTGGTTTACATGATACCTGTGTCATTGTGCCTCTGTTGGTTCTCAAATAAAGTGTACTTTCCTGCGTAATTACAATCTGTAATTGTATCACCTTCTGTGTTTTTAAGTAGCGGTTGAAGGGTGTTAACAATTAATAGGCTTTAGGTAAAACGTTGAAGAAATGCGACAATCCCAAGTATTGAAATAGGATTCTTAAGGAAATAAAAATACAGAATGGTCACTGACTTGGAGAGGCCTCTCTGAGGCTGGGGGACTGAGCCCCTTGGAGAATTAAGCGAAGGGGCTGTTGTAAGATGTGGATCTTTCTGACCTAGTGGGGGTGAGGGTGACAAGTCTGTATTTGCTGAAAATATATACGTTTGCCATAAAGGTAATTTCTGGCTGCTACTTATAAAAACCAACAGGTATCCAGGTAATAGCATATTGAAACATATGGCGTCATAAGCCCATGAGTCTGGGTTTCAGGGATGTTGCTGAATGCCCAGGGAGACATAACCAGGAGTTCTGCTGATTTCTCATTTCACAAATTTACTCATTGTTCTTTGTTTTTATCGCCTTACTCTAACACTCAAATTCCTGTATTCTTTCCATGTTTTAGTGTTAAAAAAAAAGTTTGAGCTAAGGGATCGCATTTGAGGGAAGCCTATTATGGCGCTTTTAGGTCAGCTGATTCAGCAAATGTGTGTATGTTCATAGACAAGCATGAAGAATCTTAGTTAAATCAGTTCAGTTTATGGTATTGGACACATGGTAGGCCCAGAATTTTTTTTTTTTTAACGTTTATTTATTTTTGAGACAGAGCATGAACAGGGGAGGGGCAGAGAGAGAGGGAGACACAGAATCTGAAACAGGCCCCAGGCTCTGAGCTGTCAGCACAGAGCCCGACGCGGGGCTCGAAATCACGGACCGTGAGATCATGACCTGAGCCGAAGTCGGACGCTTAACCGACAGAGCCACCCAGGCGCCCCCAGAATTTTTTTTCATTTGCTTTTTGTTTTGTTTTGTTTTGTTTTGAGTGAGAGAGGGTGCAAGTGAGCAAGGATGGAGAGAGAGGGAGCGAGAGACAGAGAGAGTCCCACGAGGGGCAGAGAGAGAGAGAGAGAGAGAGAGAAGCAGGGCTCACCTGAGGCGGGGCTCGAGCTCACCAGCTGGGGACTCCTGAGCCCAAGTCAGATCTTAACCGACTGAGCCACCCAGGTGCCTGGCCCAGAATTTTTTCCAGATTTCCTAGCCAGAAGTGAGTGATCTAGGGGTTCCGGCTGTCCCATCTTCACAGAGAGCCAAGGGAATCAATAGTTCAGGTTCACCATCAGCCCATTTCCACAGCTGCCATTTAACCTGTTGCAAAACTTGGAAGTATTGATTGAGTTACCATTTGGGGAATAGTAAATCATTATTAATCAGTACTGCGGAAACAACCAGATGTACTTTTTGGAAAATAGCTTCTTACCTGCCTTTACTGAGATTGTTTTCCATTTATCAAATCTGCTTTTTTTAAAAAAAAATTAGGTCATTGAAGCTCCCACAAGGGAGAAAAGGAAATCATTCATATTTTAATTGTCAGAAAACATGTTGGAAAGAAAAAGAATGCAGCAAAATAGGTTTTAAGAAAAGCTGTTGAAAACCATGCATTGAATAGTTTGTTTTTTATATTGCCTTGTTTAGTGACTTGTATATCCTAGAGATATTCGAAAGTGAGGATATTTAAACGATGAATTAGATGATTAGCTGATACTCTTATCATAGCATAAAAATAGCATCGACCTAGGGGCTAAGAAGATAGTTTGTGAATCAGTTTATAACTCCATAGTTTCATGATGATTGTATTACTTAATTGACTCCTGGGTTTCTTGTTTCTTTGTCTGGATGTAGTAGGGGGTCAGAGTAGATAGTCCTGTGGCTTCTTTTTTCCTCAATAATTATAAGGTAGCCCATACCTGTATAAATAGATGCGGGTTTTACAGAGGGAGAAGACTGTTAACTTCCACGGGCATTGAGACACGAGAATAATGCCTGTGGTAGGGTATGTTGGTCATGGGTGGACTCACAGAAGAACAAACAGTGAAGCAAATGGGAGGTTATTAAATGGGAGGTCCCAGGAATGGATGACATGATTAAAATTGGAAACTCAGAAGGTAGCTGCAGTTTGGAAAAAGATTTCAAGCTTGTACAACAAGCAGGATTGATTTATATTTAGGGTTAACGTGGTCTTTTGGTTATTTACTTATTGAGAACATGCCCATTATTAAGTCCATATGTATTATGTCTTTGATAAATACATTTTTAATGAATGAATGCACACATTGGATTTAGTGAGTCCTAGAATGACGTACTAAACTGAAATTGTGGAAGAATTCGGGTTCATTTCAGAGTCATTTAGTTAGCTTTTGACTGCCCGACGTTGGACAGGCTCCCCACCTCATGTGCTGTGGACTGACAGTTTGTCTCCCTGTCACTGTGGGATTGCTCTCCTACACGATTACTTTTAAAGACCGGGAGCTTCATTTCCAAGAGCCTCAGGGCTGACTTACATCTAAAAGATGGCTTTCATAAAATTCAGTGATGTATAGGAATCTGTGTATTTCTTATTACATATTTGGAGCAGCCTAGCTTCTGAGACAAGTGATTTGACTTCAAGTCCATTAGCAATTTAGAATATGGGTGTCAGTTGTGGTGTTGTAGTTTTAATGGGTTAATATCCTTTTTTTTTTTTTTTTTTTTTTTTTTTGTTAATGCTTCTGTTTGTTGCCTGTTCTGCTCTTTAAACTGTACCTATTTCCAGGGAAATAATAATATCTTTCTGAAGACTAAACCTATATGATAGTAAATGCTAAAACTGGGGTTTGACGTAATTTATTATTGGCGGAAGCTGTTAAAAGTTTCAAGATGTATTTCTTGTCTGAACAACATTTTTAGCTGTAGCAGTGGAAGGTTTAGAAATCATGAATAGTGCTAGCACCTTAGTCGGTCCTCTCATTTGCTGTTGTAGACCTTGCTCACCTGTGCAGTTACTCTCTTAAGTTCCTTCCCATACCTCTGGAAGGTACTCTGAAAGGGAGTTCCTGTGCGTAGCCCACACTTCATAGGGAGTAATGCTCCCTTACCTTTAGGGCAGACTGTCTACCTGAACTCTTTGGAATTCTTCTGCATGGGAGATTCGTCTTTCTTCCTCATTTATTAGTTTTTTCAATCGTGTATGTCAGTATGGACTTACGGATATTAATTTTATACTTTGGGTTGTAATCTAACACTTTTTTTTTTTTTTTTTTTTTTTTTTTTGCTCAAATTGTTCCAGCTTTGGCCATTGGGAGCTTTTTCAGTCGCCTTCTGTGCCTCTTTGATATAACTCCATCAGTGCGTTTCTTTTTGTTTGTTAAGTACTTTCTTTCTTTTTTGGCACCACACGATGAAGTAGGCTCATCTTAAACGGGCTCTTCCTGTCCCAGTCCTGGAATTGGCCATTTTTCCAAAGAGCCTTGTTCCTTTTACTACAGCATGGAGAAACCAAGATCTGAGTGCTAGATGTGCTTCTTGCTACTAGGGTTTCCTTTATTTAGGCCTTCTCATCTGGCAGAGTAAAGAAACATGTGTGTGCATACTAACCCTTGTCTGAACATATCTATGATATATACAGACCTATAAATATTTCTGTATGTAACCATCTTGTCTGTATTAAGCTAAACGTGAGTTCTTACGCTTGTCTCCAATACTAATCCATCACCCTGTGGGTCGTTCTGGCCTCTTCCCCTTGCTTATCTGTAAATTACGACTTCAACAGTGAGAAACTTGGTTCCCGTCACCTCCATCACTTTACAGTAGGCACGTGTATCAGTGTCAGAGTTGTTAACCTGTAGTCTCGTGGAAAACAACTTTATCAGGTAGTAGAATACAATGCTTATGTGCGGATTTCCTTTTGCCTTCATTCTTACCCCAAAGGTTACTGAAGTCAGCACCTTTCCCCTCCCGACCGACCTCTTTCAGTCAGGTTGTTTCATACATTTGTAATACAGGTAGATTCTCTGTCCTGTCTCCATTCCTTCCCGGGATCCCTTAATCTCCTAAAAGATTTTCTTTTAGCTTGCGCCCATTAAGGCTCACTTTGTGTTTATAAAGTTCTGAGTTTTGGTAAGTGCATAATGTCAAGTATCCACTAGTACAGAACTATAGAGAATAGTTTTATCCTAAAAGTCCCCTGCTCCAAATCCCCCAAATTCTTGGCAACCAATGATTTTTTTACTGCCTCTGTAGTTTTGCCTTTTACTGGATGTATCTGGAATGTATGTACGGAGCATTTTCAGACTGGCTTCTTTCACTTAGCAATATGCATGTAAGGTTTCTTCATTTTGTGTATTTGTGGCTTGATAGTTTATTTCTTTTGATGAATAATATTCCATGTGTCATGGTTTATCACCTATTGAAGGATATCTTGGTTGCTTACAGTTTGGGGCAATTATGAATAACATTGTTATGAACATTTGCATGCAGGCCTTTAGGTTTTGCGTGACCCAAGTTGTCAGACAAATTGGATAAATACCTAAGAGCGTGATTACTATTTTATATGGTAACGCTATGTTTATCTTTACTGGAAAGTCCCAAACTGTCCTCTGAAGTATCTGTACCATTTTACATTCCATCATCATCAGTGAATCCGAGTTCCTACTGTTCTGCGTCCTCGCCAGCATTTGATTCAGGTTTTTGGATTTCAGCCATTCTAATAGTTGAGTAGTATTAGCTCGGGGTGTGTGTGTGTGTTTTAATTTCGGTTCCCTAGCAGATGATGTTGAGCATCTTTTCATATGCTTATTTGCCACCTGTACATCTTCTTTGGTGAGGTGTTTGCTCAGATACTTTGCCCAGTTTTTAATTGGGCTGTTTGTTTTCTTACTGTTGAATTTTAACAATCTTTCTATTTTTGAATACCAGTCCTTTATCCGATACATGTGTTGCAATTTTCTCCAGTCAGTGGTTTAACTTTTTATTTTCCTAGCAGTGTCTTTGTAGAGAGAGCAGTTTTTAAATTTAATGAAGTCCAGCTTATCAGTTATTTCTTTCATGGTTTGTGCTTCTGGCATTGCATCTAAAAACTCATTGCAAAACCCAAGGTCACCCAGATTTTCTCCTATTGTTATCATCTAGAAGTTTTATAGTTTTGCGTTTTATATTTAGGTCTGTGGTGCATTTTGAGCTGAATTTTTGAAAGCTGTAAGGTCTTTGTCTAGATTTGGATTTTCTTGCATTTGGATGTTTAATTGTTCCGGCATCATTTGTTAGAAAGACTGTCCTTTCTCTCTTGGGCTGTCTTTGCTCCTTTGTCAGAGGATAAGCCCACCATGTTTATATGGGCTTATTTCTGGGCTTTAGTTCTGTTACATTGTTCTACTCTTCTCTTATTTGGCCAGTATAGACCCTATCTTGATCATTGTAGCTTTACAGTAAGTCTCGACGTAGGCAGTGTCAGACCTTCAACTTGTTTCTTCAGTATTATGTTAGTTATTCTAGGTCTTCTGCCTACTTATATGAACATTAGAACAAATTTGTTTATACCTACAAAATAGTTTGCTGAGATTTGGATTGGGATTGCATTAAATGTATAAACCAACTTGGGAAAATGGACATCTTAACAATATTGAGTCTTACAATCTATTATAATAAACATAATATTTTTACACTTATTTACCATTTCTTTGTTTCATTTTGTCAGTTTTCTGCATATATATCCTGTATATACTTTGTTAGATTTATATTTAGGCATGTAATTTTTTTTTTGGTTTTATAAAATGGCACTGGGTTGTTAATTTCATATTCCAGTTATAGCTGGTATGTAGTAAAGCAAATGGCTTTTGATTGTTAGCTTTGTGTCCTGTGACCTTGCTATGATGGCGTATTGTTTCCATTTTTTGTTGTTATTGACTCTTTGGGATTTTCTACATAGTAAATCATGTCATTTGTGAATAAAGACAGTTTTATTCTTTTCCTTCCCAATTTTAATACCTTTTATTTCCTTTTTTTTGTTTTATTACACTAACTAGCATTTTCAGTATGATGTTGAATAAGGGAATCTTACTGGGGAAAGCATCAATTTTCTTATCATTAAGTGTGATGTCAGCTGTAGATTTGTTGTATATGTTCTTTATTAAGCTGATGAAGTTCTTTTCTCTTCCTAGTTTGTTGAGTTTTAGTCATAACTGGATGCTGGATTTTGTCCGAGGTATTTTCTGCGTCAATTGATATATGATTTTTTCCTTTAGCATCTTTCCATGATTAACTGCTTTTTATTTTAAATTACTTTTTTAATGTTGAACCAGCTTTCCATACCTGGAATAAATCCCACTTTGTCATGGTGTATAATTCGTTTCATACATTGTTGGATTTAGTTTGCTAAGATTTTGGTGAGGATTTTTGCATCTGTGTTATGAGAGATACTGATCTGTAGATTTCCTGTCTTGTAATGTCTTTTTTCTGGTTTTAATATTAGTAAACTGACTTTTTCATTTTTCTTCATTCTCTTCTAGTTTTTTTTTAGTGTTTATTTTTATTTTTGAGAGCGATGAGAGCGAGTGTGTGTGCGAGCGGGGGAATGGCAGAGAGGGGGACGGGATCCAAAGTGGGCTCCGTGCTGACAGCAGAGAGCCTGATGCAGGGCTCAGACTCTCAAACAGTGAGGTCATGACCTGAGCTCAAGTCAGATGCTTAACCGACTAGGCCACCTGGGCACCCCTCTCTTCCGGCTTTTGTGTATACATGTTATCTGTGATTTTAGCTGTGTGAAAATGATGTATGTGATATACATGTGTGTGTGTGTATATATATATATATATATATATAGTGTATGTTGTATTTGTTCACTTAAATTGTTAATCTCTAACATCCATTTAGTCTCTACCAAAGCATTGTTTCATGTTGCATCATAATTTTCATTTAGTAACAGTTATATTTAAAATCATATTGAATTTTGGGGCTTCCGGGTGGCTCAGTCGATTAAGCGTCTGACTATTGATTTTGGCTCAGGTCATGATCTGACGGTTTATGAGATCACCCCCCCCGCTGGGCTCTGTGCTGATAGCATGGAAACTGCTTGGGACTGCCTCTCCCTCTCTCTCTGCCTCTCCCTCGCTTGCTCTCTCTCTCTCTCAAAATAAATAAATATTTAAAAACATTGAATCTTAAAATGAAAAGTGTCACTCAACTATTTACAGATAAAAGGTTATACTCTGAAATCTCTAAGTTTCTTTTGTGGGATTATAGTTACATTAAGATAATGGTAAGGAAATTATTTTCCTTTGGCTCATAAAGGGAAGTGTCCTAGCCTTTTTTATTTACACAGGAACTCTTACCTACAAAGGATAATGGGATCATATGCCTTGTCAGTGCAAGGGTCATCACAGATGAGGCCTGGCTGATGGTATGGGGGCAGTTCTGTTCTCACCCACCCCTCTCCTTCTGTGTTCCCCGTCTTTCTTTCCTGCATCATTTCTGTCTCAGCTTTTGTGTGGAACTGAAAAAAAGACTTTAATATTTACTTATCCTGTAAAATTTGTATTTCCTACTGTTAAATTTTTAAACAAGGTTAAAAAAAACCTTAAGTTTATTTCTTTTTCTCATTCTTTTGTTTGGTCAGTGTTTCTACAAGTAAAAAGTTTTGTAGGGTGTGACTGCAGAGGATGATGACAGCAGGAAATTTTAGGAGTTACAAAGTAGAAGTATAACAGGACAATTATTAAGATTTTTAATATAAAGAAAAAGATGATAGGGGCACCTGGCTGACTCAGTCAGTGGAGCTTGTGACTCTTGATCCTGGGGTTGTGGGTTTGAGCCCCACATTGAGTTGTAGAGATTACTTAAAAGTAAAAATCTTTAAAAAAAAAAAAAAAAAAAAAAAAGGCACCTAGATGGCTCAGTCAGTCGAGTGTCTGAGTTTGGCTCAGGTCATGATTCGTGGTTTATGAGTTCCAGCCCTACACTGAGCTCACTGCTGTCAGCCTGTCAGCACAGAACCCGCTTTGGATCCTCTGTCCCCTCCCCCACTTGTGCTTACCCCAAAATAAATAAATATTAAAAAGAAAAGAAAAGAAAAACTGTTCACATGTATGTCTGCTTTTTCACAGGCGGAGAATCCCCCTAATGGACCAGATTGTGGTTATGGCTCCTTTCACCAGCAGTATTGGCTTGATGGGAGAATCATTGCTGTGGGGGTGATTGACATCCTTCCATACTGTGTGTCATCTGTATATTTGTACTACGATCCTGATTATTCATTTCTGTCTTTGGGTGTCTACTCTGCACTACGGTAAGATTACTTTTGACAGCTGTAATGGGTCATACAGAACTTCAGATAATTCCTCACTTGATTATATTTCATCATATAACAGCAGAAATCCTATTTGATAGTTCATAATAATTTTGTTGCTATAGTAGTCTCTCATATATCAATATTTAGAAATACCACTTTTAGAACTGAGGGTAGTGCCCGATGGTAATTCCCTAGCTTTTTAAGCTATCCATGTAATCTAGTGTAGGAGAAGTCATTGTATTTGTGGGGTGTTTTTGTTTATGTCTTTATTTAAGCTCCCCTATCAAAAACCACTCAATGTCCCTTAAATATTCTAGTATTTACATATTTTTGTCATCATTATTATAGATATTTTTTCATAATTAAAGGTTAAATGAATCTCATATAAATGAATTAAAGCAATGTAAATCTGTTGGAAGGAATATACAATTATAGAAAGTATATAGAATAGGAGTGGCAAGTCCCTGACTGTCCACTTAATTCTCTGGCCCTCATCAAAAGGTTATTTCCCTTGCATGTCCATGGATGCAAATATATGCAGCATCGCCTGGATATTTTGCATTATCCTAATGGTAAAAGGATTGGGGTCTTTTTCCATGAAAATACTGGGTCTATTTTTATTCCTTCGTATCTGTGAATGTGTGTGGTACAGAAGGGAAGGAAGATTGAAAATTATTTTTCTGTTGCTTATGTGGGAACTTGAGTCTCTGTTTCTCATTGTGTCAGTATTTTCACTTTTCCCAGTCTCTGTGTCTGATGGTCACAATCTCACATCATAGGAAGATACATTTTGAGATTATTTCTTTTATTAATTCTGTATGTACTTTTTTCTGAATTATAAAATTGGAAAAGTGGGTATTTTTCTTTAATTACTGTTTGATTTTTGTGAAAAGTCTGGTCCATAGTAGGTTTTGTGTGTTTTAGTGGGCCAAAGAAAAATTCTCCATCTTGGTATTTTCAACCCGAGCCATCTCTTAATGATAAGTTATAGCGATTCACAATTATACACTGTTTACAACTGATCCCTGTAATATTCCTTTATTTTTCCTTTGTATTTAATTACATTTTTGTATAAGCTAATTAAGAGTATTCGTGACTCTTGATGGCATCAATGAAATTGAAATTGATCATTTGAAACATTTACATTTTGTAACTTTAGAAGAGTGTATTTATTTCAGAAAAGCTACTTTTTTTTTGTACCAGAATCAGTCAGCACTTTGTAATCATTGCTATTTTCCTTCTTCTTTTATTTTTGTATCTACTTTTCCACTTTACAGTATGTAGCTTATGGATTTGTTTAGACTTCTCAGATAAACATTATGAATATTTATTCCCACATAGTGAATCCCAGCCTATGTATGAAATATCATTTCATGCCTCAATAAACCAGGAGATATAGAAATCCTGCTGCATTTGAGATAGTAAATAATCAATTCCCAGCAAAATTATAAAGAGTTCTATTTACTGTTTGGTAGATCTCTAAGAGATAGAGATTTGGTAGATTTGGTAGATCTCCGGCTAGAGCTGGAGAGCTTTGAGGAGGAAGCAAAGGAGACTGAGAGCACGAACATTGTTGCCAGTTGAGAGCGGGGAGGCTGCCACTGGATTACAGCCTCGTCACTTGTTTGTAGTGGTCTGGGGGATCTGAGTTGCTGAGTTTATGGAAGAGGAAAGGCAGCCAGGAGATTGACATTTCCAAGCAAAATTGGGGAGAGTAGGTTGTAAATTGCCAATTCTGTTATTGATTATAGTGTATTTCAGTGAAACTCATTTAGTTGCCCCTCCATTCCTTCAATTTCTTAAGCAATTTACAATGAATTTAGTTTTTGTATTTTAATGTATAATTAGTATAGATTTTTATATAACCTAGTCTGTAGATTTAAAAAAATGTTTGAATTGGGGATCATGAACATGGCATTAATTTATGTTTTGTTAGCAAGGTGGATTTTAGAAATGAGTTCATTTGTTTAACATATTTATTTGAGAAGAATCTATGTGTCCTGGGCATGATTCATAGAAGTGAATAAGACAGGGTTTCCAGCTTTGTCAAAGCAGATCGTAATGAGAATACCAACAACATAAATTTAGATACTCCGTTATGCTGTGACAAAAGTAGTCACAGTGCCAGGGTGAGGTCCTTTTTGAATAAGGTGGTCAGGAAAGACCTCTTGGTCAGGTGACATTGGAGGAGCCCAGAAAAAAAGGAAAGGAGCCAGCTGTGCAAAAATCTGAAGGTAAGATATAGGGAGGTTACCTGATCTGATTAATATTGTAAAACGACGACTGGTTACCACTCTGCGGGATTTATAGAGGGGCAAGAGAGCACACTGGGAAGCCAATCAGTTGCAGTCAGCCAGGGGAGCCAGGATGCGGGCTTGGACCATAGTGGCTGCGGTGGAGGTAATGACAAGCGGTCAGACCCCCCGTAAATTTTGGAGGTTGAGCCGGCTGGATTTGTCGACATGGGTCGGACATGGGAGTGAGAGGAGAAGATTGGTCGAGGATGGCTCCTAGGTTTGGGCCCGGACAGCTGAGGGAGGGAGTGGCAGTGCAGGACCAAGAGGAGTGCCGTTGTGGCCGGGCGTCCTTCCTCACTTTGAACCTTCCAAGTGGATTCGTTCTAGGGTTGGTAGGATTTATTCTGTTACAGGCCACTAACGTTCAGTCTGCTTGGATTTAGAGATACTTTTATTTTACAGATGAATTTGTAGAGTCACACCTTTTCAGTGATTTAAATGTGAACTTGCAAAGTGCACAGGCTATTCACTTGAATTTCAAGCATTTGTTGCTACAAAAGAGAAAGAAAAAAAGAGAGAAAGAAAAGAAGAAAATCTTCAAGAAACAAACGTAAAAATGAAACAACTTTTCTCTTACTTTAGAAATGTACTGAAGTTTTGCTTAAAACTCTTAAATACAGCCAGTCATTCACTTGGGCGGGTAGGATGAAGTTCTGTGCCCAGATTTATCCCGATACAAATGAAAACCACTCCAAGCATGGACATTGCTGACAGCTTCTTTGTTCGGTTAATCCTCGCCTATGCCCAACAAACAGGAAAAGTGGTGAGATAGCATAGTTTTTTTCCACTGTTTAGTTTTAGGGAAAATAAATATTAGAGTAGCGTCTCGATGTAGGAGAGAGTCCTACAGCAGACACACTTGCAAGGATGTGCGTGTAAATGGTCATAATCAGAGTCATTTTTCCTGAAATGTGTTGGCTTTTGAGTTTTGTAAAATTTGTTGCACTGTTTTTAACTTGATAAACCAATCTTTTGAGAACTCCAGGGGATAATGAGTAATGTACTAAATAGATCTCTGTTTTTATGCTCTTTGAATTTTTGATCAACTAATTAGCTCTATAAAGTGTAAAGCATGAACTTAGATGCATTTGCTCAAACTAATGTAGTGTTGTTATATCTTTCTTTAGTAAAAGTTATCTTACAGTACTTTTGAAATTGTTTTTCTTTCAACACTTGGAGTTTCTTAATAGCCTAATGTCACAATTTCAGATGTCATCAGATATTTGACGTCAGATTACATAGTACTTTGAATATTGGAGCTAGATTTAACTGTGCCTTCATCTTTATTCTTCTTTTGGCAGAGAAATTGCTTTCACGAGGCAACTTCATCAGAAAACATCTCAACTCAGCTATTATTATATGGGTTTCTACATTCATTCATGTCCCAAGATGAAATACAAGGTAAAGCTGATTTTCACGTGTCTGCTTGTACATACATTTCATGAAAATTAGTGCTTTTCTGGTTTCTCATCATTTGAGGTTAACTTGGTTGCGTATTTCGAATGTATGTCATGAGTTATTCCATGAACTTTGCATGAAATCTGGCTTGTTCACGGCTTAGAACACTGCTGGACACATAGGTGCTTAATATTTGCTTAATACAGGTTAATTTGTAGAAATTAACCAAATATTTAAAAATCCCAGGTATTCTGGAACATTCAGCAGGGCCCTGCTTACTTGGGGTATACCCAACTAGTAGGAATCTACCATTTCCGGGTGGATCCTGACCCTTCCCCCCACCGCCCTATTTATTTTGTCCCTCCCTTCTGTTTTAGCTTTGTTTCCTTTGGACCCAGTCACAGTCCAGAAAAATTGGAGCTCAATGTAAGCAGTGAGGTATTTTCAATAATAAAAATAATAATAGTAATGCAAATGTTCATAAGGTTTTCATTATAGAAAGATGAATCTTTAATTTTTGTTTCAGGGCACAGGATTTGGGTTTTGAACATGGGTTAATTAAGGATAACGCTTTGCTGCCTCAGAAATTAAGCTTTCTGTAGTGAGAACCACGGCATTTACCGCTCTGACTTTGTAATTCATCGTACTATTGTGAGATTTAACTGTATTTCAGAATTTCCCTTTTAAAACAGTTTTGCCTTTTATATTCTCTTTAATGAAACTCTTTGATGTTTCCTAAGGATTAGTGGCCTACTGTGTGTAAAAACTCTGGGAGGTACAGAGAAGTGTGAAGGAGCAGACTCCCTATATCCTGCCCACCTGAAAAGCAGTAACCGAACACCTTTGCTCTACTTAGAACACTGCTTTAAGCTCTGAAGAGGCAAAAAGATGTAAACATGAATCTTCCTCTGAAAACTTGTAATCTAGGTGAAGATGGGAAGCATTTTACATGAAAACAGGTCAGGCCAGTGGTTTGGTAAGTGGCCTGATGTAGAGTAGGGCTGATGGGGAAGCACATAGCAAAGAGAAGGAGCAGAGAAGTAAGGATTTGCCCAGGGCCTAGTCCTATAAGAAAATGGGTAACCAGAGGACTCTGAATGACTTGAAAGCTTCTCTGAGGTATTTAGGCAGCTGGGAACCCTTTTCCCAGCCAAGTGCATCGCATTTACACATCAAAAAACATATCCGAATATATAAGTTATGACTTTTTTAAGGTAGGGAAATTTTTAAAACATAAACCAAATTGAAAAGTGTACTTGAACCCCGTGTACCTATTATCCAGCTTTAGCCCATCAGTGCCTCTTGTTTCATCTGTTCTTTCTTCCCCATTCCCTCCTCCATCATCTTTTGAATTATTTTGGAACAAATCCAGAATATCATTTCATCTGTTCATGGTGTGTATTTCTAAAAGACAAGAGCATTTTGAAAATACACGCAGTCTCATCATCACACCTCAAAAGTATTAACGGTATTTCTAAGTACCTTTCTGTATCTAGTCAGTGTCCGTTTGTTTTGCAGTTTGACTTTGAACCCAGACGAGGCCTGTACAGTTTGGTTGATAGATCTCTTAAATCTTGTTAACCGGTAAATTCCCCCCCCCGTACAAAGGAATACTCCGTAAAACTTGGTGATTAACTATATATGGGAACGAACAAAAGTGGTTCCAGAGTGTTGATGTTAAGTACGGCAAGTATGGGGAAGGGATGTTTCCATTGTTAGAAGCTGTGGATCTAACAGAACTGGCTTTGAAAGAAGGGTGATACACATTACCTTGCTGGTTTTATGCTGACAGCCCAGGTAGTCTGGTCAAGGCACTCTGCTGGCATTTCATCTCATATTTAAGTGTATATCGTAGGTAACTTGTGAATTTAATATTCGAATATTTCCTTTATGTCTGCATTATTAATTTAGTTGATAGGTCCAAACATATGTTCTTTTTAAAAAATTTTTAAATGTTTATTTATTTTTTGAGAGAGAGACAGAGCACAAGCAGGGGAGGGGCAGAAAGAGAGGGAGACATAGAATGTGAGGCAGGCTCCAAGCCTCAGGCTCCGAGCCATCAGCACAGAGCTCGACGTGGGGCTCAAACCCACTAACTGCGAGATCATGACCTGAGCTGAAGTCGGATGCTTAACTGACCGAGCCACCCAGATGCCCCTAAACATATATTCTATGAAGAAGGAAAAGCATGGACATATTTCTGCTTTCCAAAAATACTTACTCGGTACTGTTCTTACTAGTATTTTTTCCTTCTAGCTCATTTTTGTGATACCAGATCTAAAGAAGCTCAGGTAGGAAACTCAGGTACTATAGATGTTGTAGGACAATAATAACAATCAGAAGAAAATTCTAGCCATCTTGGATATTCATCTTCCTCTGTGTACTTGTGCGCGACCCTTCTAAATGGAAGCATTTTTATGTCAGTCTTAGGGACCCGCAGAAATTTCACTTTTACTTCTCATCTGTAATGGCTGCCGTAGTGTCGCAGGATTTCCCTCAGCGAGTTTTTCCTCATGCCTAAAGTCAACTCTTGATTGCTCCATATTTTGACCTATTTCTTCTTTTTTTGCTATTCATGGAAATGGTGACCATATTTTCATCCCCCCTTCCCTCTGCATGAAGACTTTTAATCCCACCTTTGTTGACTCCAGTCCAGAGTAAATACTGTGTGTTCTTCAGTCTCCTTCTTAGGTAGAGCTCTGCTTGGAAATAGACATCTGGCTTGTCTAGTTTTTAGCTAAGAATTAAAAAATGTTCTCCGTGCCGTTCGGTCAGTCTGGCTTAATCATACGCAACCGAAATTTCTCAGAATTATAGCTTCAGGATATTATTTTTTAAATTCCATTTCCATGAGAGATACCCCCATGCCTAACTGTCCTCTGGCTTACTTCATTCGTTCATTCATAAAGTACTTCCTGACCTCCTACTGGAAATGCAGCAAGATCCCTAGTCTCAAGGAACTTCCATTCTGTTGGAACACCTACAACAAGGTAATAAGACAGACATCAGGAATAAGCACTGTGTTATGTGGCACATACTAGGTGTGGCTCCTTTAGAGTCGGGGTCAGGGCGGGCCTCTCTGAGGAGTCATGTTGAGGCTGAGATTTGATTGACAGGAAGTCAGCCCATGGGAAGGTGAGGGGTCATTTCAGGACCAGACCAAGGCTCAGTGCTGCTTTGCTTTTGAGTTGTTGCTGTCATCCATTTGGCTATCCTTTAGAGTGACCTGTGGAACTTTTTTTTTTTTTTTTTTTTTTTTTTTGAGAGAGCGTGTGCACACATTCCAGTGGGGGAGAGGGGCAGAGAGAGAGAGAGAGAGAGAGAGAGAGGAGAGAGAGAATCTCAAGCAGGCTCCACACTTAGCACAAATCCTGATGCGGGGCTCGATCACATGACCCTGGGATCATAAGTTGAACCAAAATCAAGAGTCGGACACTCAACCAGCTGAGCCACTCAGGTGCCCCATAGGATGACCTGGGGAACTTTACAAAGATACTGATAATTGGGCCCTATCTTCTAAGATTTGGAGCTCAACCAAGGGCATCAATTGTTTTTTTAATGCTCGGAGGATTCTAATGTGAAAGCAAGCTTGAGAACCACCACACAGATTAATTTTTCACATCTCAGAGCCTAATAATGAACCGGAAAAATGATTACTTCCTATTTTAAAGTTGGCTCTTTTCTGTTTATTAAAGTGAGAATCACTCATATTGAAGAAGTTCGTATCTACGCTTTGTTATCTGGGTCCTGGAACGTCTAAGGCTGAGTGACTGGAGTCTTCCAGCTGGGTGTTCCCTTTACCCTTACTGATCTCTTGTTTCTCTCTCTCTCTCTCTCTATACATCCTCCATGCTTGCAAACTCCTCATTCATCGTTCCGCAGCCTAGCGGTCACTTGCTCCAATAATGTGTACGGGACACTAAGGCTAGACTTGACCACCCACCCACCCACCCCACCCCCTCCTCCCTTAGCAGTCTACAGTTCTTTCCAAAATCCAAGTCTGTCTCCTGTGCATATGCTCGTGAGACCCTCGTGATGTTTATCTTCATCACGTATGCAAGTACCTAACAGTGTGCCTGCCACACAGGAGATGTTTAACTTTCAGTGGACATTTATTGACTTAATGAGAAGCAATACTGGCACTGAGGGTTGAGAAGCATGTGGAATAGTGAGAAACTCCCTCATTTGTTTCGCAAGTGTTTACTGAGTGTGAATAGGATAGCTTCTGCTTTGCAAATAGGTTAGAACTTTGTTAAGACACGCAGGCAGTTCTAATGGACTATGACTGGATATCATGGAATACCGCTAAGTACTCTGGCATCGAAGGGAGGTGGCGGTACAGGAGTGTGCAACACTTTGGAGAAGTTGCTTAACTATAGTTGGTCTCGGTTTTTGCAACTGTAAAATGGGAACGATGTAGAAATGAGCTACATCGTTGTTGTTGTTTTTAAGTAAGCTCTACACCCAGTGTGGGGCTTGAACTCACAACCCTGAGGTCAGGAGTTGTATGTTCTCCCAACAACGAGCCAGGCACCCCAGGATATGTTGTGTTTTTATCTCAACTTGAGTATAGAATCTTCCTGCACTGATAGGATAGCACCTTCCCAGTTGGGTAGCATGCACAGAATCATTACCTGCGCTTTCGTTGAGACCTGTCAAGGTTCTGTGTTTATATGCTGATAAATGGCACCCACATTTCCAAGTGGCCTGCTTGTGCTATTAACCAGACTTCTTACTTTAGTTCAGATGCTGGGGAGAAGCAGAGGCTTATGCTAGTTCATACCAGTTCTGCCTCCCTTTATGGAAATTTGTAGAATTGTGGACACTTGCCTTTTGTTTGGAGGAAAGTGGCACTGAACTCTTTGGGGTTGGTGCCAAGAGTGGTGAACCTCTCAGGAATCAGTCCCGTGTTGTGCCACAGGGTGTCTCTTCATTTTGGCCTTGTCCACTGAGGGCCGAAAAAGTCTGAGCTCAGATGTTTGTGGGTAGAATAAAATGGCTGTTGTGTTCCACTTACAGATATTTTCATTTCACCAGAGGATATTTTATTATATTTTCAGCAAATGAGAACTCTCAGTTATGAAGGACTAGCACAACTGCTTATAAAAGTGGGAATTCTCAATTAGAAATGTGCTGTTCAGAATCGCAAGGTAGATGCTGGTTCTGGCATGAATAGTTCACGCTGCAATTTGAGGGCCCAGAACCAGACACCAGCAAAAGATAACGCACCGAAAATGAATGGCGCACTATTATAAAATCTCTCGTTTTCAAGGTTTAGTGAGGGTAAATTTAGCGTGTAACTACAATGGTAGTTAAAAGTATATCTCGTTCCTTGGAGCATAGCTAAGTGTTTAGAGCATCAGTAACGGCGTGTTTTTGCCACACGTAGAAAAATGTACACAAGTGTTTTCTGTTGGGTATTAAAGAAAGAAGGAGTAGATCTTCAAATAGGCATACGTTCGGTCACCGAGACGGAGCAGTGTTGGAGATCCTGCCGACACTGGGAGTACAGCTGTGAACGGCGCGGATGCCCTGCCCCGATGGAGGTCACAGCCGAGGGGGCGCGTAGATCGCACAGTGCGCGAAGTGGCGCCCAGGGCTACCGAACCGGACCCGAGACCAGAGTGAGGTTTCGTTTGGATTTTTCTCGCGTAGATTTGGGCCTGTTCAGTTACAGCCTTTACCGCCTAGTACGCCGCTTATATGGAGCAGAGCAAGCGAAGGCATGTAACGGCAGGTCCAGGGTACGCAGAAGAGCGGGTTTTACCTGCTCTCTTTCTGTTGAGTAATGGGCTTTCACGAAGGCATGCTGAAGTGACGAGTTTCTCGTTATGTGTAGGGAGGACCGTGGCTCGGTAGCTGGTTCCCAAGGGTGTCGTCATCAGTTCCTCTCACCTGGTGTGTGCGTGCCGTTCCGTCCGTCAGAAGTAGATTCTGTTTCCCTCAATTGGACTGGCCTTGTGACTCGCACAAACAGGATGCCACGGAACGAACTCTCGGGGGGCTTGAGGCCCACACCTTAAGAGGGCTGGCAGCTTTCCCTTCCTCTGCCGGGGGAGCCAGCCGTCATCATGTAAAAGGGCCGCCTGCTGCTGGACAGAGATGGCAGCAGCATCCTGGGGGTTTCGGCCCCCGCCGGGCTTCTGGCTGAATGCCGCTACCTTGACTGAGCCTAAGAGATACCGACGCGAGAACCCCCTGACCGAGCTGTAGCCAACTCACAGAATCACGAGGAATAATAAATTAGTGCGGTTTTCAGCCACTGAGATTTGGAGTGGTTTAGTACTCGGTAGCAGATGACTGAAACACACGTTGTAGGATGGAGATGTCCATGTAGATAGAAATCATTCTGTGTTGAGCTGTGCAGGCTCAGAATTGACCCTGAATTGAGCCGAACTGATCTGAGAAGTTTGTGATGGCTCAGTGTGAGAGAGTTTCGGCGAAGTCACTTCATTTCCATATGCGGTCACACCTAGAGATGTGCCGAGTTGGCTTAGGTGAATTCATCTTTGTAAGGCATTTCATTTAATACCCTGACTCGAGCCTACAACGCATTTCTTGACATGATGATGTGTTTTGATTTTGCCTGTCTTGCTAGTGATGAACACTGCAAGATGAAAATCATCATGTGGCCGTCTTCATAGTTACGTAAGTGGAGCACGTTGCTGTAAATTCTCCTCTCGGAGTGTGCGTGGTTGGCTAGCTTATAGCACTATTATTTTTGTGCATCACATTCTCTGACATGCATATTTAATGAATTCTTATGATTTTCCGTGTGTGTGTATGTGTGTGTAAAAGATTGATTTACAAAAACATTGCATGGTAAGATAATGTTTTTAAATTTTTTTTTTTTTTTTTTTTTACTGTTTCTTTGTTTTTGAGAGAGATAGAGTGTGAGCAGGGGAGGGGCAGAGAGAGAGAGAGACACAGAGTCCGAAGCAGGCTCCAGGCTCTGAGCCGTCAGCACAGAGCCTGACACAAGGCTCAAACTCGCGAACTTCGAGATCGTGACCTGAGCTAAAGTCAGACACTCAATGGACTGACCCACCTAGGCGCCCCAGAGTAAGATGTGTTTTGTCTGGGCCTATAGTCTTAGAAGTAAGGCATAGGATAGTCACAGATGAATTGAATGAGAGCTGAAAATAGTCATTAATGAAAGGAAATTTCTTGATATGTTTTTAGTGTTCACATTAACTGTTGTAATAATCATGGCCATGTTCATGGGGTTCGGTATAGTTGTAGCATAAATCAGTGCCAGTTTGGGGGCTCAGGAGCTGGCTGACATGAACAGAAATTGTGTTTTCAGCCTAGAAGAGTCTCTCCGTGGAGGAGTCCTCCTGCCACAGTAGGCGGGGAGGGTGCAGCTTTCTGGCCGCCGAGCCCGGTGACGCCCGTCTTCCAGGTCTGCTTCTCTCGTGGTGCCCAGAAGGACATTTGGGCTGCCCATTTGGGCATCACAGGCCATTAGTAGTGGCTAGAATCAGAAAAGAGCTATGTCTTCTCCTGTGCCTCTCTTTTTCTTAACAAATATTTTTAATTGTGGTCAAATATATGTAACAAAATTGGCCCATCTTAACCATTCTGAAGTGTACGGTTTTAGAGGTTACGTCCTAGAGGTTACGTTCGTGTGGCTGTGCAGCCACCACCACCATCCATCTCCAGGACTCTTCTCAGCTTGCAAAACTGACACTCTGTACCTGTGAGACAGTAGCTCCCCGCTCCCTCCCCGACAGCCCCTGGTGCCCACATTCTACTTTCGTCTCTGAATTTGACTGTGCTAGGTGCCTCCTGTGACTGGAGTCCTGCACTATCTGTCGTTTCGTGACTGGCTTATTTAACTTAGCATGATGTCCTCACGGTTCTTCCATGTTGTAGCAAGTGTAAGAACTTCCCTCCTTTTTAAGGCAAATAACACCCCGTTGTACCTAGATGCCACGTTATGTTTATGCGTTCACCGGCTGACAGACGCTCAGGGTGTTCCCACCTTTTGGCGATTGTGAGTAATGCTGCTACAAACACGGGTGTGCAGATACCTGTTCGGGTTTCTGCTTTCAGTTCCTTTGTGTATCTTCCCAGAAGTGGAATTGCTGGATGATATGGCAGTTTTATGTTTAACTTTTTGAAGACTCACCGCGCTGTTTTCCGAGGCGGCTGTGCACACAGGTTCTGACTTCCCCACATTCTCACCCACGCTTGTGAGTTTCTGGTTTTCTTTGACAGCAGTGCTCCCAACGTGTGTGCGGTTGTCTGTATCTCTCACCAAGAAGCCTCCTGGCCCACTTCGCTCATTTTACCTCTCGGAGTTGCGCCTCTTGTCTGTTCCTGAGCCTGCCGCTGGTGAGGGGCAGGGAACTGACTGAGCACAGCTCTGCTTGGTGATGGGAGGAGTCACTTTCTGGAGCACAGGAAATCTGAGGGTGAGCACCTGAGCAGGTTTTCTCTTCACTCTGCCTAACCACCAGGAACGCGGCTGCTGCTTTGTGCTTGTTTATTTTATAGATGCATTATACAGCTTCTGTAGATATGTTATATAGTTTATATACATATATAGCCATACATTATTATTTTATATGCTCTTAAAAATCGAGCTGTTGGTTTAAATCTGTCTGGTTTGTTTTCTAAACAGTTCTTAAATGAGTTTTCCCGTGCTTCCAAACTGTTTAATGTTTACCTGTAAAGCTTACTTTATACTCTTCCAGTGTGGCCCCTTCCCGTACGTTTTAAAACTGTTCGATTTCCTTAAAAGTAAAAATTGGAGTAAATAGAAATGATGGTAGGTGTAATGTTTCAAACTCCTTCGTGTTGTCTCTCGGAGTTCTGCCGTGAGGCCATTCTGTGATGTGAAAGAGGTGTTTTGACTAAATTCCTATCCAGACTTGTATGTGGGCCAAAGTAAACAGTGACTTCAGGCAGTCTGCTTTGGTAGCATGACATGGCCAGACATCAGATAGTTGAAACATCAGAAAGGGTTCGGAAATGTCAGAAAAGAAACAAAAAGCGAATTCATCTGTGATTAATCATTCTTCAGCTCGGTGCCTCAGCACGATCGTGGTCAGACAGCACCTCTGGAATTCTGCAGGGGCTTGCCTGAAAGGAGGTAGCTGGCATTACTGTTACAAAAGCAGCTACGGGGAAAAACTTGGGGTTTACAAAGCTGCATCTGCAGAATCACGGGCTGTTGAAATCCCCAGGCTCCCACAAGCTCCCACGCGTTTCAGTTTCCTGACCAGACAAATTAGCATGTGTTATTTTACTACAGTATTGCAGCCCTGGGTGATGCATTTGGGTACACGTGGTAGTGACTTTGCTACTGTTGGTCTGAAAGAAATACAAATGATCTCATCAGCTACCCACAGCACAGAACAAAACTCTGGGGTTTTTGACTCAGCATCTCTTTTTCTGGATGTTAAATGTCCAGTGAGTTAGACATAGTCAGGAGAAAAAATGACCACCGAATAATTTTAGTAAGGGATTTTTGATGCCTCCTGCAGGCCGTGGGAGGTAAAAGAATTCACATGCTCATCACAAATTCTTGCTTCTAAAATTGTCACAGGTGGAAATTTGCCACATCAGAGTCAAAAAGCAGTTCCTTATGGGTCATGTGTTTTTAAGTTTCTCATTACAAATGAGAAAATTGAAGTTCAATATGCTTAGCTTGCCCAGAGTTTGAATTAACTCATATTTTTTCAAAAAAGACTTTATCTTGTAAAGTAAGTTCTACACCCAACATGGGGCTTCAACTTACAACCCCGAGACCGAGAGTCACATGCTTTACTGACTGAGCCCGCCAGGCTCTCCTCACATTTTAATTTTAGTAAAATAAGGGGGAGTTTGAATTGAAGTTCGTATAAATGGCTTTGTTTATCAGAGTTATGAGTTACAACTTGTAATTTTGAAGTATCCTAAAATGCTTGCATATTAACTAAAAGTAAATGTTAACTGGGGAATAGAAGTGTATTTGATCGTGTGTCTTTTCCCATCCCTTTCCCATCTGTCCACAGTGAAATAATAAGCTTGGTGCAGTGCATGATTTCTAATCCTTGAAAAACAGCCATGGTCTTTGGAGCTTTTGGAAAATACTACCACCGAGCTCTGCCCTGACCTCCTGAAAAAGAAAGTTTGCTTTTCTCCTGCCCGCAACCCCTTTCCCCAGCTGTCAGGCACGACTTTACATGCTCTGGAGCCTCCCTTCCGTCAGGCCTTGTGCTGCCTCTTGCCTCCTGTTCCTATCCCGCCGTGTTCTTGTCCCCAGCTGGGAGCGTCCTTTCCAGACCACAGTCCTGTGCCACTTCTTCAGGGAAGCCAGTCTCTGTATCTCCTCCCGGCTGCCCCCACCAGCTCTCCTCCCTGGGCGCTGAGCGAAGCCGGGGGCAGCCTTTCGGATCCTGTGAACTCTTGGCATTTCCGAGTGTGTTACCTGTAGCTCTCCTTGCGGTCCAGTTGTTTGTAGGTGTACGTGATCAGTCAGTGTTTGTGGAGGGCCTGCTCTGTAGAAGACATCGTGCTAGATGCCAAGGCAAGAGGAATGTGATCAGACATGGTTCCTGCTTGTCAGGGCCTCCAGCAAACCAGGGCTGATCTGTCGCTGTCCTCAGTGCCCAGCACATTAACTGGCACATACAAGGTGCTCAGTGACTTTACTGACGTGCATTGCATGTGGAAGGCAGGCATCTGTCTGAAGGAATAAAACTGGGAAGTGAAGGAAAAGCGGTATATAGAAGTGTGTAGGGAGCTGGCTTCTTCATGGGTCCTCTAGTTGGAGCACTGAGCTTAGGAAAAATGTGAAGTCCTCTCTCAGTGGTCCGGTTTAGATTTTCCAAGAATTCTTTCTGCTGCCTCTCTCTGGGTTTTTTTTTTTTCTTTAAACTGGTTATTGAAATGTGATGTGTCTACAGAAATGTGCACTGTTCTTAATTGCACAGCTTGATAAATTTTCAGTCTCCAACTGTGCGACCAACACCAAGATCAAGAAGCAGAATATGCCAGCCCCCCACAAGCCTGTTTCATGCCCCCACTAATTATTATCCCACCTCAAAGATAACTACAGTAGATTCATCTTGCCTGTTTTTATATTTTACGTGGAATCACTCATTGTATTTTATTTTGTGACTGACTTGTTCCACTCAGCAGTATATTTGTGAGGTTTATTGATGTGGTTGTGTGTAACAGTAGGTGGTTTATTCTTATTGCCTGTACGCCCATTCTCCTAGGGATGGACTGTTTCTGGGTTTGGCTAACGGAAGCGCAATGTGAAGACATGTCTTTGGTTGGACATATGTAGGTATTTTTGATGGGCTTAGACCTAGGTACGGACTTGCTAGATCATGGGTTTAGCTCCTACTGCCCGTCGTTTAAGTGACTGTATTAATTTACACTTTTACTCACAGCAGAGGAAAGGTCCAGGTGCTTCCCATCCTGATAGTGGAATGTGGGGGGTGCACCGTGGTGTTGATTTGCATTTTGACATTGACTGACAAAGTTGAAGGCCTTATCATGTGTCTCCTGGCCGTTTGGGAGTTGTCTCTTCGAGTCTTTGGCCCGTTTATCTGTTGTCGGTCTCTTATTTGTAGAAGTCCTTCTGGCATTCTGGATGAGAATCCTTTGTTGCATACGTGTTTTACAGATACTTTCTTCCACTCACTCCTTGCCTTTTTTTTTTTTTCTCCTCTTAATGGTGTCTTTTGATGAGCATAAATTCCTAATTTTAATGTAGTCCAATTTATCTTTAGGGCTTTTGTGTCGGGTTCAAGAAAA
Source organism: Panthera onca (assembly GCF_046562875.1). Classification (NCBI taxonomy): domain Eukaryota; kingdom Metazoa; phylum Chordata; class Mammalia; order Carnivora; family Felidae; genus Panthera; species Panthera onca. Next base: position 10,117,814 of record NC_138349.1, read on the forward strand.
TTTTGCCTTTTCTGTGGCCATGGAAATGTTTTCTTTCCTTCTAAGAGTTTCAGTTTTACCTTTCACTCTTCAGTAATCTGCAATTTTTTGTGTATGGTTGTGCTAAATGCCAAGACTGAATTATTTTCTCCCAGATGAGTAATTACTATTAGTTTCTTAAGGGCACTGCCCTAAACATAACCAGTTTAATAAAGAATTCAATTAAATAACTTCTGTGTCATTATATTTGTATCGTGATAAAATGTCTCGGCTTCCCCTTTTTGAGACTTATTCTTGATTCTGTTAAATGAGCAAATACCTCATTTAACTTTAGGTTTCTCCCTATAGAGTGACACTGGCCAGCCTATTCTACAGGGAATGTTTGATTTCAGTACCAAGGGCTGTGCAAGTAAGTCATTTGCTCTTGTACATTTCTTCCAAATAACTTAAAAAATAAAAGGTCGTGGAGATGCAGAGAACCTCTTTCATTGAAACAGGATGATAGGTTATGTGAAAATTCAGTTACAAGAATGATTCAAACCACAATGAAAAGTTCTTTGTGTATTCGCAGTTGTCATCTCAAACATTTCTCATTTGCCAGTCACATCCCATTTTGTCATTTGCTTTATATCATTGTTTATGCCATATAACTTATTATACGGAAGTTAATATTTTTTATGTCACCCAGTTTATTAATCCTTTTCCTCTATGACTTCTGGTTTCTGTGTCATGCTTTTAAAATACCTTCTCTGTGCCAGCATATTAACACAGTGATGCTCTGCTTTGCTCCTTTCCCTTTACAAGATTCATCTCCGGTTTGCTCCCGCTCTGAAACCTTGCCGGACTGTATTGTATTATAAATCCCTGTGTTCCCATCTGTCTGTTTCTTTAGCCTCTACACGTCTCAGGGGGTGGAGTTTGAGCTCGTGTATTATTCAATTTTAGCAGCAATCCCTGATTTATAGTAAATGTTCAGTAAATCTTTGGACAAATGGACGGATGGCCATGTGAGAACGATGACTTAATTGGATGATTGGTTAGAGGGAAAGTACGTATCTAGGCCAAATAAAGTGGTATCCTTTGGCATTTCTACAGGATAGATCTCTTTATGATTTCAGCAATGTTCATTAAAGGTAAGTTCATTAAAAGATGGTTTTCTTTTAAGGTAATGAGAAAGTTGTGTTTGAACTGTCAGGTGAGCAGTGAAGGTACTCTTGCGTTGGTTATTCAGACTGGAAAAGCATTGCAAATGCTTTGGAATTCTGAAGTGGCAGTCCTGTATTATATTATATATGGGTTATATTTGAATTAAAAGGTTTATGTACTAATTTTTTTATTTTTATTTTTTTTAATGTTTTATTTATTTTTGAGACAGAGAGGGACAGAGCACGAGCAGGGGAGGGCCGAGAGAGAGGGAGACACAGAATCCGAGGCAGGCTCCAGGCTCTGAGCTGTCAGCACAGAGCCTGACACGGGGCTCGAACTCACAAGCCGTGAGATGATGGCCTGAGCCAAAGTCAGATGCTCAACCGACTGAGCCACCCAGGCGCCCCAAAAAGTTTATTTTTAAACAGGTTGGTTTAGAAATGTATCTAATTGAAAAAAGTTCATTGTGTGTAAAGCCCTTGAGATAACAATACGGTATAGTCTTTCCTAGTCTTGATAATTGTGTTATGTAAATTTAATAGTCTAAACGCTATTTTTAACTCACATTAACTCATTTCATGATCGAACGTATTAGCTAGAGTGGGGCAGTGAGAGGCTTCCCACCCAGAGTTCCAGTTGCTGCTTGCCCTTAAACAGTGGTTCTCCGTTGAGCAGTTTTGCACCCAGCCCTGCCCCATATCTAGAGACCCTTTTAATTAGGACAGCGGGGGAGGGGTCCGTGTGCTACTGGCATCTAGTGAGTAGAGGCCCAGGGTGCTGCGACACATTCTGCTGTACACATGACAGCCTCTGGCCCAAAGAATTCTCCGTCCTACCAAGGTTTGGAATCCCCGTTTAAAGGTCACCCACTTGCCATTAAAGTCTGTAGCGCTTGTTGCTGAATTACCACGGGTAATTTGACTGTTGCTGTCGGAAAGGAGCTGTCAGAAGGATTAATTTGGGGTTCACCATAATGGTCTTGAAACAAACCATCCTGTATGACCCACCAAAGAGAAGCTTCTTGTCTCTAATTCCTAACCCTGTGGAGCCATATACTCACTGATGGCTCCAGGACTGTCTTAAATTTTCTCTAGGGGGTTTATGGGTGGCCTTCATGTCAACTTAAAAGTAATTTAATGTTTCTGTACTATGAGATATAGCTGGCAAATCTTGAGGTCTCTCAGAAGGAACAGCAACAACAACGAATAAGGTCAAAGATTCCAAAATGTGATGCTTTCTTTTCCTGGTTCTTATATGCATGGTAGGGTCTGTCTTTAGTATTTATAAGTCATTCTGTTTTCCTTGCTTTGTAGGAAACAAAAAACAACTTGACAGCCTAATAGCCACGTGAACTTATCCTAGCAGCTATATTCAGTTCATCTTTTTTAGTGCGGAAGCACAGTGTTGCCATCGACGTAGTCAGAGAGGAGGTTATGCTCGTTTTCAGCTTTACTGGGATTGAGACTTGGCACATTCTGTGTTGATGTGCTTCAGCCTAGCGTGTTTGGAACTAAGGTGTCTTAGAGAAGCACATATGTTTTACGTGTTCAACTACTGTTTATCTTGCTGGGTATTCTACCTCAGTGTTGATGCTAGAATGAAACCAGTTCCCACCCCTCCAGGACTTTACATCACGGCACAGATCTTCTTTCCTTCTTGTACCTACAGATGTTCTCTTGGTTCTTAGGTCTTCATATGCAAAAATAAGGCAGTGATAAGATTCTCGTATGTGACACTTCAAAAGCCTTGCAGTCTGAGTTTGTGTATTAGCCAAAGGGAAGCAATCTTGAGTAGCATAATTATCTTGGATATAGAGCAGTGCATTGAAAATGACCATGCTGAGGGACACCTGGGTGACTCAGTCAGTTAAGCATCCAACTTCGGCTCGGGTCATGATCTCACAGTTTGTGAGTTTGAGCCCCGCGTCGGGCTCTGTGCTGACAGCTCGGAGCCTAGAGCCTGTTTTGGATTCTGTGTCTCCCTCGCTCTCTGCCCCTCCCCCACTTGGGTTCTGTCTGTATCTCTCTCAAAAGTAAATAAACATTTAAAAAAATTAAAAAGGGGCACCTGGGTGGTTCAGTCGGTTAAGCGTCCGACTTCAGCTCAGGTCATGATCTCGCGGTTTGTGAGTTCAAGCCCCGCGTTGGGCTCTGTGCTGACAGCTCAGAGCCTGGAACCTCCTTTGGATTCTGTGTCTCCTCCTTTCTCTGCCCCTTCCCTGCTCATGCTCTTGTCTCTCAATAATAAAATAAATGTCAAAAAAAATTTTTTTTTAATTAAAAAAAAAAAAGAAAATGACCACACTGAGAAGCAGAGGAAGCTCCGTGACCACTGCTGGGGGACTGCTCCCCACCTTCCATCCTGTGCCAGTGTCACCCCAGAGCTGTTTAAGGATGATTTATACTATGCACGAGTCCATGTTGCTAGAAAATCTGTGGTGTCGCACACAGTTCTCTTACATCTAGATTCTTCTGCTTGGTCTTCAGGGGTTCCCCTTTGCTTCCTGATTCCTCACCATTGGCCTTTAGACACACCTTTGTCCACCGGGGTGTGCTTCTTTCATTCTTTCTTCAAGTTCATTTCTTTCTTGTAAAAAAGAATATAAATGTAAAAGTCCAATGGTCTGCCTTATCCCACCTTAACCATTCTTTATTGGCATCCCTTCAACCGTTAGTCATATATATGTGTGTGGGTATATATGTACATATATATGTGCCTGTAATTTTTATGATTTAATCTGGGACCCATGTGGTGGTTTGCACTTAATATCCTCCATTTTTTTTTCTATTATGTTTGGTCTGCATGGAGAAGTCCATTGCGCTCAGATGTCCGCCATGCCCATACCCCTTTTCTGAGGGAGCTTGCTATTCCTATAGACTCTGTCAAAAGAAATGCAGCCTTTGCGTTTAGACCACCATGCCTGGTGACTGTCAAACACTGCCATCTTAATCACTATCGGACTGGGCATGAGTGCCTGACGCAAAGGTGGTCAGTCTAGGGTGGATTAGTGTCACGTAGGACTTGGCAGTAAAGCTTTGCCCACTGAGTAGTGGGGGACCAAATCAGTGAGATCCTCTCTTAGAAGGAAGTTTCGGTTGAGATTATAGGGAGGATCAGTACTCAGTAGGGATAGTCCCACACAGTGCCACCTAGAGAAACCGTGGCAAAAGCTCAGAGTGAGTTTAAGGCTTCATAAGCACAGGTCCATAACGTTTGGATTGTGGGCAAACTTTTGTCTACGTGCACATTTATGTTGAGGATAGAGTCCTGAGATTTCTTTCATCTGGTTTTCAAAGGGATCTGTGAATCAACAGATACCAAGATGAGAGGGCGGCGAGATTAGGGGGAGGAGAAGCAGAGTCGGCAAATAGCAGATGAAAATACAGATTGGGGCCTCCTGCTGCTGAGGGGACATAGATAACCTCTTTTTGGACCTGCTTGCCAGTTCTTGAATTATGATGTTACCCATGAGGCCTTCATCTGGCCTGGATTTCCTCTTCTTCCTGGATAGCCTGGAATCGTCTGGAGCCTGACCCTACATGGGTAAGATTTCTGCCCTCATTTTCCTATGTGCCTCCCTGAAATGTTGTGTTCCCCTCCACCATCAGTACCAGATACTTACTGGATCACCTGAGCGAATTTCTTTGTTTCTTCAAGGCCAGGTGCCAAACTAAGAAACTTGTCTCCCAGCAGCCTGGATGCTTTAGAGAGGCCAACGGCCGTGCTGTTTCCTTGGGCGCTCCGTGTTGTGGTCAGTACCTGATAGGTGTGTCCACATAAACCATGTGCCCAGCCAAGTTTGAGATGGAGAATAAGACAGGAAAGAGCTGGTAAATTATTCTGTATGAACAGGACCAGATAAATAGTCTTTAATCTTTCCGGTCAGAGAAACATTTTATCCTCTGTTTCTGAGATGTTGTCGGTAAGATTGTGATGGGGAGTTCAAACGAGTAGTTATTTAACCATGTTTGTGCCTGGGCTTGGTGTAGTATTTAGTGAGATAAATTCTACAGAAGAAAGAGAGAAAGAAAGAAAGAAAGGAAGGAAGGAAGGAAGAAAGAAAGAAAAGAAAGAAAGAGAGAGAAAGAGAGAAAGAAAGAAAAGAGAAAGAAAGAAAGAGAGAGAAAGAAAGAGAGAAAGAAAGAAAGAAAGAGAAAGAAAGAAAGAGAAAGAAAGAAAGAGAAAGAAAGAAAGAGAAAGACTGACTTAAAAACGAGTGTGAGCGGATGGTTAGAGAACGTTACATTATCTGAAGTTTTAAAATACTGGAACAGATTGCTAAGGTTGAGATTTTGTTTTCCCTGAGAATTTTGAAAAACAAAATGATGACAAAACAGATCTTTGTTGTCCCAGAAGATAAAGGACCTTTATCCCTCAGAGACAGAGGGCCGTCTCAACTCTCCTGGCCTAGCTCTATGAGCACTGAGACCGAGGTGGTGCTAATGAGTTTATAGTTTTTCCTGGGTGATGTAACAGTCACTTTTAGAACCTGGAACTACCAAGTTTAACTTAGTTTGAATAACTTAGTTTTTCCAGGGCTTGTTGCCGCTGACCACATGTGCGGCTAAGCCAGGCAAAATTTTCAACTTGGTTTTCAAACCAAATTAGGGTGAAGGATTGAAGCGAGGGAGAGGGCATTGGTGTAGAAAAAAATCAAACAGTAGAGAATGTGTATTTTCTTTTTTCACTAATTCCCCAGTGAAGCTTTTCACTAATATTCTTAGGGAACAAAATAAGAAGTTGAAATAATGAATATTAGAAATGTATAATTCACTGAAACTCACCGGCTGCATTTCTTTGAATTGGAGGTGGAAAAAGTTTTAAAGGGCCTCATGACCACCGTGGTGAGCCAAGTAATGAGAAGTATTAGGAGACTCTGCAAAATAATGCATCCCTTTTCCCCTTTTTTCTTACCGTTTATTTTCTCTTATCTTTTAATTTATTTCCCATGACTTTTGGGTGAACTGAGGAAAACTTCCAAAGGACGTCCTGGGGGTGCTTGTAATGCCTCTGGTATTAGTATGGAATCACATAGATCGTAGCCACATATTTTAGTTAAGAATTTGGAATTAGGCCCAGAGAAGGGACATTTCTGCCTTCTCTGTATTCAGGGTTCTGCATCCTAGTTCAGCACCTTGTAGTTGCACTGCTCTTGGCTCACAAGGGAGAAAAAACAGCATAAGCATGATCAATTTTTTTTCATATTGATTCCTAGAAAGAAGGATCTAGAGAGATTCTAAGTATTTTTATTACTTTACTTTTAAATGTTTATTGTTGAGAGAGAATGTAAGTGAGGGAGGGGCAGAGACGGAGGGACAGAGGATCCAAAGCAGGCTCTGTGGTGATAGCAGCGAGCCCAGTGTGGGGCTCGAACTCACCAACCGCGAGATCATGACCTGAGCCGAGGTCGGACAGTCAACCGACTGAGCCACCCAGGCGCCCCTTTTTATTGCTTTCATTCAGCTGAAGTCTGATAAACTCATTCCAAAAGCTTCGTTCAGTCCTTTGTTGAGGTCCGAGTAGTAGAGTTGGCGAGCCTTAGATGAGACTCAGGCAGTTTTACCGGTTTTGGGAGCATTAATCCACTTCCGCTTTGGACACCTTGCCACTTGCAGATGTGGCCCCAGGCCCTCACGTAGTATTCTCGGTGAGGTAGGAAGACCAGAGGGCCCACTGCCTTATTGTTACAATTAACAGTCGAATGGTAGACCTTGTTTTTATTTCATTATTTGGAAATACTTTCTAACTTCGAGAAAAGGTGCAAGAATAAAAGTGATAAAAGGATATCCTCATACCCTTCTCTCAGATTCACTTATTGGTAACATTTTACTCCATCTGCTATCCTGTTGTTCTCCCCGCCCCCCGACCATGTACACACAGATACCTGAATGTGTGTGGTTATATAATTTACACGTACATAACATAATACATATTATTTTTTTAATTTTTGTTTTTTTACTTGAAAGTAAGTTGATTATATTATATGATTTTTTTTCATGTTTAAAGAATTTTAAGTTTCTTTATTTGGGGGGGGGAGGGGCAGAGAGAGAGGGGGACAGAGGATCTGAAGTGGGCTCCGTACTGACAGCCGAGAGCCTGATAATGGGGCTCAAACCCGCGAACTGTGAGATCATGACCTGAGCCGGTCGGATGCTCAACTGACTGAGCCACCCGGGCGCCCCCTATATACATAAGTGTTGTGTAGTTACTCACACAGTTGATTCCTAGACACGCTCCTAGACACAGGCGTTTGCATTGTCACCGTCTCATAGATGAGCAGCCCGGGACACAGACGGCCGGTGGGCGGACAGCTAGTTAGTGCCGGAGAACTCGCCCGCGGGCACACGTAGGCCAGAGCCGCGGCCTGCTGTCCTCTGCGACTGCCCTCGCGGCGCATTTCCAATGTGAAGGCTTCTGCGTGGGTTTTGAAAGCGCTCTGAGTGGCCACGGGTCCTCTGAGTCCGTATCTCAACGCTCCCAAGACCTGCATTTTTCTCCCCCTCGTTTTTATTTTAAAGTCCTGGGTGTGTGTCTTACGGTGGATGGTGACGTAGTTGTCATCTCAGACCCGTGTGTGCGGACTTAGTGGTTATTTTTGGTGGTGTGCTTGGCCAGTTGAAGCCCCTGGACGCTGTATCAGTGGCGGCCACCGGGCTGTGTGTGCGCGTGGGCGTCTTCGGCTTCCCACTTGACAGGGAAAATGATGTTGTGGGTTACCAGCTCCAAGAGGTGGAGGGGCTCCTGCATTTTATTGAATATTGTGGACTTGCTTGAAGTCCAGACCTGCTTTCCCAGGTAAAATATGTAAATGTTTCTGAGAAGACCTCTCAGCTCTCCTTAACTGCTGGCGTTTGTTCTCACTTCTGGGGCCGCGAGGATTATAAAGGAGACTGAGTGGAGTGGCTTGTGCAGTTCCAGAATCCCCTTCCTTGAAATGATTATTTCCTGCTTTCTTCTATGTGCTCTTCCCCTTTCCATTCTCATTCTTTCTTTTCTTTTTTTAATTTTAAAAGTAATTCCTCTTGTGGAAAAGGGAATAAAGGGAGTATTAAAAATAAAAGTTGCTTGCGCTTCTCTCACCCAGAGCTAATCGCTGGTGACGTTTTGCTGTGTGTCCTTAGGCTTTGGTAAATACGCAGACTGTCTTTCTCCCGCATGGTTATTAGGTGATACACGCAATCTTCTTTTCCACCTTTTTCTCACTGGTTTCACGAGCATTGTCCCATTCTCCTTAAACCTTTTTTGTATACCCCCGATTTTAGGTGACTGCAAGTGTCATAATAATGTGCCGTAATTTACTGAGCATACATTTAAGTTCATTCCACTTGTTTTGTTACAAATGAGGCATGGCAGACATCTTTTTGCATGTTTCCTTTTGAGACATTATCGCAGAATTAGTTCTTGTGCACATTCAGTAAGGAATCCATCCGCAGTGTGTCTCTTCCTTGGGGAAATGTTCTCCCGTGGGGAGTAGAAGAAGGCCATCTACCGGAAGCTGCTTAAAATTAGATTTGTAAACATACGCTGGCATATAACGAAGGATACTTCTGTTTCAGGAGACATAAACCAGTGATTTTCTATTTTAATTTTCCTGTTCCTCTTAAGTTTTTACGTTAAAATTTGATTTGATTGCCATTAGTTCATTTTGTGAATTGATAAAATGTAAGTCAGTCTCCCCATTCCCACCGTTCTCTGGATCTATGTAGGCACTGGTACATTTTGTGCTACCTTTTAGGAGTCAGTAGTGCTGATCTCTTGAGGCTATTTTAATTTCAAGTTAAAGCGCTACAGGTGGCTTTTGTTCCTTCAGTACTTCCAGCCTTAGTTTGCAAGTTCTCAAGAGGATTGTAAGGAAAATGGAATAGCTCAGTGATGTCAGCCCTCTTTGTAATAAGGCAAATAAAAGTTCTCTTTTAAAATTTATTTCTCTTAAGAGGACATTCTGACAGGAAAATGAGGAACACGTCAAACAATATGAAAGTAGGTAATTGTCTTTTGCCATTTTTGTTCCTTTTTTTTTTCCTTCTTTAGCTGTATTTCCTCTCAGGCCATCGACAGTGAAGCATTGGCTCTGTCCCGACTTTGTTCCGCTTTTTCCTTTCCACCCCTGAGAAGGGTCACCGAATCTTCCTGCAGATGCACCTTTTCAGTTGTTTGCCTCTGCCCACGGAACCTAAGAACTCTGTCGCTGTGTGTCTAGGGCAGTGTTGTTCCCTGCTTTAATAGCCCCGGCTCTGGCTTGCTTCTCCCTGCCCAGTGCCTTGAATCTGTGATTTATGTGTTCATTTTATCTGTTGATGCCTTCCATTCCCTCCATAAAACTTACCCAACGAAGCCCCTGGCGGTCTAATGCTGATGGCTGGCACGCTACGCTTCGGTACACGTGCATGTCCGTTTTCGTCAGTTTTTTAATGCCAATTTTACTTGTTATTGTAATGATATAACTCAGTTGAAAATTAAACCATTGAACGCTGTTTTAAAAAGTAGTTATTTGCATTAAATTTAATTTGAGCACTTTAGATAGATTCAAAGATGAATCATAAAAAAAAAATACTGCCAAATTAGTTGTGGATAAGATAACTAAAAGTGTTTCCAGTAAAAAAAAAAAAAAAAAAAAAAAAAAAAAAAAAAATCCATAAAAATCTGGAAAGATTCTCACTTCCTAACCTGTAAGTTCTCACTGTATTTTAAAGAACCAGTGACTGAAAGTCACAGGGATGCCTCCCCGAAGAAAGGGCATGGTCCTAAATCAAAGAATGGCTGATGTATGCAGTCAAGTGTTGAAGGTATGCGTGTTTATGTGCATTTTCCTCCATACACACTGTAAGGGCATTTTCAGTTAACCTGCCACTACTCCTGCTCACTTGGGGTGTGGTGGCGTTTACTGTAAATTATTCGGTACTATTTATAATTGAAGATACTCAAGCAAATTGTGATTAAGTAGGTCTAACCAGTGGGTATTGCCATAGAGTTCACAAGCCTTCAATCTTGGCGAATGAGTAAGATTAGAGAGTAGTTGGATATGGCTTTGGGCTTGTGCACTTTCATAGTGGCCGTTTAAGTGTTAAAACCGTATTCATTCTCCTCACTCTTCTAGTCCTGCTGGGTCCTAGAGTCTTACTGTTAAACCCCAACCTATGTCCGTGTGTCTGCTCCTTGAGTTGGGTCCTGCTGTTACTGCCTCCTTGCCTAGGTTGCTTTTAGTTTCTGGAACTGTCTTTAAATGACTTGTTCAGGTTGATCTCTGTAGTTTCCATATCTGCCCATCCATAGTCTGGAGGTCAAACCTTGGTTCTGACAGCACCTTTAGAAAGTCACTGTCTTATATGTTTAATTTTGGAAACATGGGAATGTTATCTCTTTCATACACCCTTAAATTCACTATAATAGGATTTTTTTAAGAAGCCTTTTTATTGAGGCATACGACACATACAGAAAAGCACACAAAAGCATAGCACTCCATGAATATCACAGGATAAACATACCCATGGGTCCTCGATGTCTACTGGATATTGAAATTTCTGTCTCTGGCATTTATTCTATAAAGGGCCAGATAGTAAATATTCTAGGTTTACAGGCCATATGGTCTGCCTTTGTAGCAAAAGCAGCCATAAAAAATACATAAACAAATGGGCATGGCTGTGCTCTAGTAAAACTTAATTTATGGACATTGAAAGTCGGATGTCATATAATTTTCATCTGTCATAAAGTAGTATTTTTCTTTTGATTTATTTTCAACCATTAAAAATGTAAGAACCATTCTTAGGTTGTGGGCCATATGTAAATGAACAGCAGGCCAGTTTGGGCCCATGGCCATGATTTGCTGACCCCTACTTTACAGTATGCCACTGCCCTGCTTTTATTTTATGGCCCTGATGATCCAGCCTGTACACATTGAAGTGAACATCATGGTCATCCTCATCATCTAGCACCTGATAGCTGTTCTCCTGTCATCACAAAACCCACTTGTCAGGACAGTTTGCTATGTGAAGTTCAATGGTAAATTTACCCTGGTGCCTCTAGAACACATATTCCCAACTTGGGATACAAATTTTAAAATAGCTACATAATTTACCTATATAATTTTAAAAGTACACTATATGACATAATAACCATGAGTTATTCCAGAGTGGTTTACAGACTAAACAGTGGTGATTGTTTGATCACCTCTGTGTACTTTTTTTTAATTTAACTTTTCAGCTATTTAATAGTTTTCAAACGATTCTAAGTTTAGGGATTATATAGTATAGTTTATCAGTCATGAAATACTTCTGTTGTGAGTCCTTTTTAATACTGTAAAAAACTATTTATCATCACCCATATGGTAATATCTCAGAAGAAACAAGTGTTTAATTCAGCCCACGTTTACTAGACCTGCTTTGAATGAGGCACTTTGAAGATCTTCAGTGAGTAAGTCACTCCGCTGGTCCTGATGAGGTAGATCTAGGCCCTGTCTGCACATAGCTTTTTGACAGAGTAAACACTTGCAAACGATCCTGCGAGATCAAATGTGGTTGGTTCTACAAGAAAGGGACAGAATGCCGTGGAGTGTGCACAGATGCATGGTAGAGAAAAGTATGTATTTATCGAATCTGATTTTCCCTCCAAATTTTGAAAACTTCACACCTGCAGAAAAGTTGAAAGAACAGTACGGTAAACACCTGGACACCTTCACCTAGAGCCACCAGTGATCAGCATCTTACCACTTCATCTCTTTGTATACATCTATAATTTTCCATGTGTATGTATTTTTCTGCTAAGCTATGTTAAAGTTAGTTTCAGAGATCATGACAGTCATCCTAAGTGTTTCAGCACGGGTTTCCTAAGGACAAGGATACTCTTGTACTAAACCATGTACCGTGATCATGCTCAAGAAATTTAATATTCTTGAAACAATACAATCAAATGTGAAATTAATATTCACATTTCCCGGTTGTCCCAATAATACTCTTTCTTTCTCTCAATCAGGGATCTTATTAAAGACTATAGATTTCATTCCGTTTTATGGGTTTTTTTTTTTAAAGTTTATTTTGAGAGAGAGAGAGCACGTGAGTGAACAGGGGAGGGGCGGAGAGAGAGGGAGAAAATTAAAAGCCACAGAGCCCGATGCCTGGCTTGAACTCCCAAACCATGAGATCATGACCTGAGCCAAAACCAAGAGTCAGATGCTAACTGACTGAGCCACCCAGGCGTCCCTGTTTTTTTTTTTTTTTTTTTTTTTTTTAAGTATCATTTACTCTAGAACTGTAACTTTGCTTTTTTGTTGTTGTTGCTTTTACAACATTGACATTTTTGAATAGTTCAGTGTCTCGTAAATGTCTCATAATTTGGATTTGTCATTATTTCTTCACAATTTTATTCAGGTAAAACTTTTTAGTGCAAATACTACTGAGGTGATGCTGTGTCAGTCTCAGGATATCACAAGTCCATCTGTCTGTAGAGCTGCTTTTTCCCCTTTGCAGTTCGTGAGTAATCTGTGGGGTCATAGAGACTATGGATATCCTGTTCCCCCAACCTTTTGCCCAGGGGTAGAATCTTTTTCACAATTTCTTATGATCAGTAGGATTTAGTTTAGTTTTTTTTTTTAATTTTTTTAATGTTTACTTATTTTTGAGACAGACAGAGACAGAATGTGAGTGGGCTAGGGGCAGAGAGAGAGGGAGACACAGAATCCGAAGCAGCCTCCAGGCTCCGAGCTGTCAGCACAGAGCCCGACGCAGGGCTCGAACTCAGGAGCCGTGAGATCATGCCCTGAGCTGAAGTAGGACGCTTAACCGACTGAGCCACCCAGGCGCCCCAGTTTTTTTAATTTTTAAAAAAATGTTTATTTATTTTTGAGAGAGAGAGTGTACGTGCACGTGAGTTGGGGGAGTGGCAGGGTGGGGAGGGGAGAGAGGCTCTGAAGCGGGTCTGTGTTAACAGCAGAGAGCCCCATGCGGGGCTTGAACTCACAAACCGTGAGATCATGACCTGAGCCGAGGTCAGATGCTTAACCATCTGAGCCACTCAGGTGCTCCTGAACAGTAGGATTTTTAAAACATAATTCCATAATTCCAGTTGTTTGTAAACATCTTCGATTTAAACATGCGTTTTGTTAATGAAATACTATTGAAAGTTGGACTACAAATATATTTTTAAATAGAATTTAAACATGAATTACCATTTCATTAGGAGAAAGCAGTTAAGGTCAAGTTTCCAAAGACAAAGAGCTGAGTTCAAATCTTGGTTACATGCCTTATTGTATGTACAGACTTTCTAAGCCTCAGTGTCTTCATCTGTAAAATGGGAATAATCATCACTACTCCTTATAGGATGATTGTAAGGATTAATGAGGCAGTATGTGTAGTGCTTGGTGTAGTGCCCAGCCCATAGTCACCACTCAGTAAAGATTAGCTTATTGTCATGATTTTTACTAATACCAACATTATTTATTTAATCATACACGCAGACATAATTTTTACTAAGAACTGGTGACTTCAAGTTATACAAAGAAAAAACATTTCTTTATTTAGTTATTTTACCCAAATTTGATCTGAAAATATAATTAATTTCCTTTTTCCTAATGCATTTGATTTAGTTTTTAGACATTTTTTAAATATGCCTTTCAGTTAAGGGTAGATATTTTACTAAAAGTGCTTTGGAAAGATGACGTTTAATTCTGTCTTATGTGATCCTTTGCATTCATCTTGTAAGTGCCTTGTGCTGTTATTATGGGAAGGAAGCTTAGAGACTATACTGTTCCCCAAAACTACGGTTAAATAACTGGATGGAAGCTTAATTCATTTAGTGATAGATTGTCGAATCTATAGCCCAGAAATACACAGTGATGTCAGAGGATAGTGAAAACTTGAATAAACAGTCTCTATGAGGATGAAATGAAATCAGCGGGCATAGACATCATTAGCAACTAGAATTATATCCGAAGCTCTCGGGGGCCAACTGAAATTGACTCTCACTGGCCAAACTATGGCCAGTTTGAACATCAGAAAGGATAACTGTAGTGGATTGAAACACCTTAAGTATCTCTATACCTGTGAGCTCGTACCGATACAGAAGAATCATTGCTGGAGTGTGTGCTGTGGTCCACGTTGTATTACCCAGAGGCTGCGTCCCCAGAAGCCTACGGCCTGCCTGTGGATTGACAGCTTCTAAACAATCCTCAGTGCTTCACACTTTCAGGCTCAAAACCATACCAATATCATAATCCCAGGCTCTGTCGAATAGTAACTTGTCAAAATAATACTTTCCCACATCTGGAAATTGTGGATTTCAGCTTTAATTTTTATTCTGTTCCCAGAGAGTTCTGACATGGTAAACTGACAAGATGATTATACTGTTTCGATTACACCAAACTGTTATTGGGTAGAGAGGTGCTGATTGGCTCCTTAAAAATTTTAGGATGGGGGCGTCTGGGTGGCTCAGTCGGTTGAGCATCTGACTTCAGCTCAGGTCATGATCTCGCAGTTTGTGAGTTCGAGCCCCACGTCAGGCTCTGTGCTGACAGCTCGGAGCCTGGAGCCTGCTTCGGATTCTGTGTCTCCCTCTCTCTCTGCCCCTCCCTCACTCACACTCTGTTTCTCTCTCTCTCTCAAAAATAAAATAAAAACATCAAAAAAATTTAAAAAAATTTTTAGGATAATGTATTTCTTGTATAAAGTGAAAGTAGGGGAACTTTTTTTAATGGTTTAACCATTGAACACTTTGCTTTTATATACATATATTTTAAAATTGAATTCTAGGGGTGCCTGGGTGGCTCAGTCGGTTAAGTGTCCAACTTCGGCTCAGGTCATGATCTCACAGTTCGTGGTTTTGAACTCCACATCGGGCTCTGTGCTGATAGCTCGGAGCTCGGAGCCTGGAGCTTGCTTCGGATTCTGTGTTTCCCCTTCTCTCTGCCCCTCCCCCACTCGTGCTCTGTCTCTTCCTCTCTCTCAAAAGTGAATAAACATCAAAAGAAATTTAAAAAATAACAATAAAATAAAATTGAGTTCTAAATAACACTTTCAGACCCTACATGAAAATGTGAAAAATTCTTAATACGTCATAAAGATTTTTTTGTATTTGGTGCATAGATGGTTTTGTCATGGGCAAAATAATGGATAAAATTGTAGCATTTATAAGGACATTAATGATTGCTGTGATCTTGGGGAGCTGTACAACTCTAAATTTTATTCTAGCGACATGGTTGAGTTTGGACCAGTGTGATATTTTAGGCTGGATGTCTTAGAAGAAATGCAGACATGAGGGTTCGCAAGTTGGCACCCAAGATTATTGGGTGTTTGTGACATAAGAAATCATTCACAATAACTTATCTACAGTTCTATGACTGGACTTGATTTGCTCACCCCGTCAAATACTAAGTTAAAAGTCGTTGTGTTCATCATAATTCTATAACTGATCATGTAGAAAAGGAGGAAGTAATCTACCAGATATGTTCTGAGCTTGCTGAAGTGTGGGCACTTCAGCTGTCACATTGACCTTCTACCAAGTACTTCCTTACACAGACACACAGAATACTGATGACATCCAAGGGGACAGGATGTAAATTCTACCCGCCCTCCTACCGCTACAGCGGGGAGGGGAAAGGTTATCCTCAGACTTGAGGCGTTTAAGTCATTTGTGATGAATTTTCCATCAGGCAGAAAAAAAGGAATGATTACCAAAGATCACACCCTGGGGATAAATATGAGGTTATAGCTAACTTCTTATTTCCCTCAGGGGTGTAATTAAACAGACTTTTACGATTAAGGTTTTCAGGCATTGAAAAATGTTTACTGGAAAAAAGTAATAGCTTCAGTTAGAGACACGATCAATCAGATACAGCTTACTGACGTTATTAAAGCTGTGTATTTGTGGTGAATTGCTGTTAGCATTTGTTTGACTCAAGGCATATCAACTTAAAGAATGTTGGAAAAATACTGCTGGTTGTATGTTTCTAATGGGTCCAGATTCTAAATGATTCTGATTAGGCAAATCTTCATAAACAGGAACATAGGACTTTGCTGACACACCGTAGGTGTTCATACTTCTGTCTGGCTTTACCTTGGGAATTTTAACAGAAAAAAGAATATTAAGATTGAGCTTATGATCTTGCCTTTACCAGTCATTGGCCTTAAGTCACTTAACTTCTCTGTCCCCCCTCCCTTTTTAAATATTAAAATGAAACTGGATACTGACTCGGGAGGTCTACAGCCCTTCTAGTTTTAAAATGATCTGATTGCCTATTTTAAGAAACACAATTTGACACATTCAGTTTAATTTAATACATATTCAATATGTATTTATTGAGAACTCAGTCCATATAAGGAATTCTGCCTAGGCACAAGGAATGCAAAGAAATGATGTACTCCCAGCTCTCCAGAAACTCCCAAGTTGAGGTTGGGGAAGGGAGGTGGGAGGTTGCAGAAGTAAGAGAAACAGCACGTAAACAGACCACTCCAGTAGCTTCGTATTAAGTTCTAGAAAAAACTTCTGTACAAACCCAGATACCCGCTAAAGACACCAGCCCTGACACTCCCAGTCTAAATTAGGTCTCCCTGTTGTACTCTCTGAGTGCTTTTTCTTCACAGTGTTTGCCACACTTTGTAATGATATGTTTCTGTGTGATTATTTTCTTA
Source organism: Panthera onca (assembly GCF_046562875.1). Lineage (NCBI taxonomy): Eukaryota > Metazoa > Chordata > Mammalia > Carnivora > Felidae > Panthera > Panthera onca. The sequence continues at coordinate 10,134,556 of NC_138349.1, forward strand.
AAGTCCTCTCCCTTTGTAGACTAGGAGTTCCCTGAGAACTGAAACTCGTGAGTGTTGTTATTCACCATGGCATGCCCAAGACCTTACCTTAGAGCCTGGCAGATGGTAGGCATTTAATAATAACCCGTTGACTTGCAGGAAAGAGAGCGTGTGGGATGATTCTGTCCGGGGGTGAGAGCAGTTGGTGGTGAGGTGAAGCAGAGTCCGAGGAGAGCTTGGCAGAGAAAGAGTAGACAGCACTTAGGTCCACTGGAGGCATTTAGACCCAAGTGTGTAGTCCTCCTGGTGCCTAGATGTGAGTACCCTGCGGTGAGTGTGCCCAGATAAGCAAGCAGGCTGAAAGCACATCTTGTGCCATTCACTCAGGGTGCGTGATGTCGCTAAACCAGGGAGCGAGAAGTCTGTGCGTCCGTATACATGTTGTGGGTGTAGATTGATACACCCGTGAGTGTAGGACTGTCCTTGTGCAAACACATTTAAGACCTGTTGTCATTGGTAAAATCCATACTCATTTAAAAGCATTCATGAATTTGTAGTGGCTTTTTATCTTATGTTATTTCTCATCTGCTTTAACTAAAATTACAATACTATCTTATAAAGGCCTGTGACTTTTTTGTTTTTTTTTTTTTTTTACCTTAAAAAGGATTATCCTACTTTGCTATACATATTGGAGCGCCAGTAAGGGGCTTTAAATGGGGCATTTACACAGACAGTTCTCTCTGTTGGCAGTAGGAGGATGGATTCAGAGCAGGAGAACTTGAAATCAGTCCCTCTCGCTGTGGTCCAGGTAAGGACATCTCCGCCTACGGTAGGGACAGAACCAGTGACTCTCAGTGCCGCTTCTCACGCAACAGCCTGAAACCCGACAAAGCAAACGTCTATCCTGATTGTTCTTCCTAGTATGGTGAAGGCCAAATTTAATATACACACACATACACGATATTCACATGAATATTTGATCTTTAACAGAAATTAAAGCAGCTTTGGATTTCACCTTTTCGTTTTCTCTTATATTATTTTCTCTGTCTTCGTCTTTCATTCTCTTTTTTTCTTCATCCTTTTCAACTTATGACCCTTCAGTTTGAAATTAAATTTGGGCTGTAAGTTGACTCCCTGAATCTTTTCTTCACAAGCCTTCTTTGTGTTTTCTAGAAGAAAAAAGATTAACCCAGGGTTTCCAAAATAAAAGCAAAGATTGTGATTAAAACTGAATTAGAATCTTTATTCTCTATTATTCACTAATAGTAAAATAAATAGCCCAGTCTTAAGGAAGCTTTAAAGTAAGTCCTGGAGCCTTTGCAAACTCTTGGATTTTAATTAAAGAAACACAGAATACCATCACTTTCTGTTTGTCAGTGGGAAAAATATGTATTTTTAAATTTTCAAAGCTTAGCCCAGCAGCACATGGAGTACATCTGTTGGCTCTCAGAACTCAGGGAACACAAATGGATTCAGATGTTTAGGCCCTTTGTCTTCACTGGTCTCCGCTCACCTCGCCAACTGAGCGTGGCACAATCCAAACACAGTTTCTGAAAACAGAGCAGCTAGAGTTACTTCTCAAGCACTCTCTTGGGGACTGATAAAGTCAATCTCTGTTTATGTAATGAAATCAGGGAGCAAGGGGTCTGCTGTAGTGCTTTGTGGATGGGATTGCATTGGTGTTGTCTTTCAGGGAAAAGACTGGATTTAATAAGCCCTTGTTCTTACTCGTTTTCTGTGTAGGTACAGCCCACTCTAATGGATTATTTTGAGCTATTTTTGTTTAGGTAGTGTTAGAGCTTCTCTTTAAGCAATTGGTTTTAGTAAAATAAATAGGTTTATTGTAGAAACATAGGATACTGATATCACCTTTACCTGATAAAAAGACTTAAATGTCTGGTAACTTACTTCTTCTTTGTTCAGTGCTACTAGGGTTTACTGTGTGTGTGTGTGTGTGTGTGTGTGTGTGTGTGTGTTTAAGTAATACTGCCTTTTTAGTGTTCTTACATTTTAATTTAACTTGAACTTTTAAAATAAACTCTGCTGGTTTATCCTCTCCTCAAATACTTGCAAAATCCTTCGTATTTTTCAAAATATTTATAAAGTATTTTTGAGAGTGAAATCTCATAAAGATCTTTGCTTCAGGACCAGAGTTCAAAGGAAAGTCCGTTTGGTTTTAATTTGAAAACTGTAAAAACAAAATACCCTCAAAATGGCAGGGTGTGAATTGGTAACTTCAATTTTATTGCAATCTGCCAAGCCCATCCCCAGATGTTTCCAATTAAAAGCCAAGAATGCTAACTTGGGTGAATATCATATGAAAGCATTTCTTTACTTTTCTCTGATTTTTTTTTTTTCTGAGAAAAATAACAGTCTCAATTCCTTTAACTTTAATTAAAGAAATAATTTCTCATTTGCATGTTGTTTAAATTCGTACAAAGACAATGTAACATTCAAAGAGAATTCTTACATGTCAGATTTGCAAACGTGTAGTCCCGAATGCATAGAGGTTCATATATGTCGTCTTATAAAGGTGAAGTGAAAAGGCTTCTAAAAGATGTTGGAGTCCTTTAAAAGAAAATAATGTATTTCTGGATTTGCTATAATCAAAGAGTATACCTTTTAATACCCCACATTTATTTAAAAGGGGTGGTTAGTAATAAGCTTTTATTTTTGATCAGTTGTACATTGAATTGTAAGAAGTCCTTCTGTAGGAATCTAAGGTGTGATAAGATAAACCGGAATGTTATTTTGAAGCTGTCAATTTCATAATATTTCTCTAGATAATACTAAGTTACATTAGGATCCATACATGAGCTTGAAAGTTACTTCGAATATGTCATTCCATATTAAGAAAGATATACGCTGGCAATAAATTTGAATTTATGGAAACTGGCATTCGTTCAGAGAAAAGATGGAATTGATCTTTATAACTAACCTAACATTTTGAGTGTAAAGCTGAAGAGACATTGATTTTTGAAGCATCCACAAGCCACAGACACAGGACCACATACTACTAATCTGTGGAACCGAAACGGTTTCCCATCACATTTCCTATTTGGTGAAATTTTGACGGACATGTATTTGGGGGCTCAGGAAGGAGACAGCCATGTGGGTCTTGGGTCTGTTTTTGCTTTTGGTAAGTGCCTGACATTTTTTCCAAACATGGTACCACTCAGACTTGGACATGCTACAGAAGGGACCTCTTCTGAGGAGTCTCCCAAGAAAGCTGGTTGTCTCCGCCTTGTGTTTGACCTGCAGCTTGTTTATAGTCCTTGTTGCTGTGCCAGGTATCACAGCCACATCGCAGCTCTTTGTCCTTCCATGGCACCTTGTACCTACCACCCTGCATTTGCCCCTGGCTACACAAGTCACAGGATCCCATGCCTCCCTTTTCCCCAGCTGATCATGAGTGCCTCGCGAGGCTCATTCCATCTTTCCACCCTTGATGACAAGCAGAGTCCTGTTCATATTGGACTCAGTTGTGATTTTAAGGTTTTGGGAAGTTATTTTGAAAATACTTTTGGGGCGCCTGGGTGGCTCAGTCGGTTAAGCCTCCGACCTCGACTCGGGTCATGATCTCATGGTTCATGAATTCGAGCCCCATCCCGTGTCAGGCTCTGTGCTGACAGCTCAGAGCCTGGAGCCTGCTTTGGATTCTGTGTCTCCCTTGCTCCCTGCCCCTTCCCCACTCATGCTCTGTCTCTCTCAAAAGTAAATATGAAAAGAGAGAAAATGCTTTTTAACAATTGCGAATATCTTAGCATTTAGGTATAGAAAGAGAAAGGGGATCAGGAGTCTAGGTCTGAGTTCATTGCTACCATTACAGGACCTTCCTGTCTCATCTGCACAGTAGAAACAGCATCTGTTTTCATTACCTTTGTCATTTATTCGGAGATTTAGCTCCTGGGATGTGCAGAGTCATTACGGAGGCTGTGCTTAAACGCTGGGGGAGCTTGTTGTTCATGTTCTTTAAGAAAAAATTTTTTTAATGTTTATTTTTATTTTTGAGAGAGACAGAGACAGAATGCGAACGGGTTAGGGGCAGGAGAGAGGGAGACACAGAATCTGAAGCAGGCTCCAGGCTGTCAGCACAAGGCCCGACGCGGGGCTCGAACTCACGAGCTGTGAGATCATGACCTGAGCTGAAATCGGACGCTCAACCGACTGAGCCACCCAGGCGCCCCGACATCGTTCATGCTCTTGTCGTCACCAGAGTGACACTGCTGAACTCTGCACAGACGAGGAGGTCTTTTCTCAGGTCATGTCTCCCCCTCCTTTTTCCTAAAATGAAACTTAACAAGCTATGCATTTTTTAAAAAAAGACAGTGTATACCAGTAAAATAAGGAAAGGAATATTTTCAGCTCTGAGGGGGAAAAAGCTAAATTGACGCGAACTAGAAGTTTCTGACGTTCTCAAGTATGACAACCGCCGTTTAGATTTCAGTGACTCTTCTAGATCCTGTCGTGATCATGTACTTTTTAGTATCCAGTGGTAATTCACAGAACTCCTAAAGGTTGGGAACTGTTTCTGTACAGTAAAAATGCAGTGAAGCTGCCTCATAAATACAAGCTGAGCAGACACTGGTCGATTCCTATGTGTAAGAAGGGCGTATTCAAAGTGACGTCTGTGTTCCGAGAAGGAAGTAGAAAAGGCCTCCGGGCCGAGTGTCCTGCATTCATCCAGCCAGCAGTCAGCTGATGAGTAGGTTTGGGGATACGTCAGTGAAAAAATCAGACTAAAACTCCTGACCCTGCAAGGAGTTTCCTATGGATCTAATAAGTAAGTAGGAGGAAGAGTGTTAAAAGGCGGTAAGTCCTACGGAAGAAAATAGGAGGGAGAGGTGGGCTTCCTTGAGAAGGTGGCACTGGAGCAAAAACTTAAAGTGGATGACAGTCTTGGGAATATCTGTAAGACCAGCAGAGAAAATAGCCAGAAGCCTGAGGTGGGAGCAACCAGGAAGCCAGTGCAGCCAGAGTGGAATGACGAAGGAAGGAAAAAGTCGTAGAAGACAAGCCGGAAGGGTAACATGGGTCACATCACTTAGGGCCTCGTAGGCAGTGCTGTGGCTTTGGGTTTTGCTCTGCCTCTAACAGAAGTGTGGCAGTGTAAACAAATACTCCCCATTTTAAAATGGATTGCCAGTAGAGTTAATGGTTGCCAGGGCCTTAGTGAGAGAGAAGGGACTGCTAATGGGTAGAGAGCTTTTTTTTTTTTTTTTTTTTAAAGAATGATAAAAACATTATGGGATTAGGTAGTGGTGTTGATTGCACAACCTTGCAAAATACACGAAGCACAATGAACTGTACACCTTAAAAAGGTGAATTTTATGGTATGTGCATTGCATCTCAAAAAAAAATTACAAAAAGTGGTCGATTGCCAGGGCTGGCTAGAACCGTTTTTTTTTGTTTTTCCTCCATCTACGTAAGGTAGATTTTACCTTTAAAGATCCAGGTTTTGGGAGCGCCTGGGTGGCTCAGTTGGTTGAGTGTCCAACTTCGGCTCAGGTCATGATCTTGTGGTTGATGAATTTGAGCCCCACATCGGTCTCTGTGCTGACAGCCTGGAGCCTGCTTTGGATTCTGTGTCTCCCTCTCTCTCGGTCTCAAAAATAAGTAAACATTAAAAAAAATGAAGATCCAGGTTTTTAGGGGCACCTGGGTGGCTCAGTCAGTTAAGCGCCCGACTCTTGATTTCAGCTCAGGTCATGATCTCACATTTTGTGAATTTGAGTCCCACATTGGGCTCTGCACTGACATCGCAGAGCCTGCTTCGGATTCTCTTTCTCTCTGCCTCTCCCCAGCTCTTGCACACATGTGCTTGCTCTCTCTCTCTCTCTCTCTCTAAATAAATAAATAAATAAATAAATAAACAAACAAACATTTCTTTAAAAAAAAAAAAAGATCCAGGTTTTTAACTAGTTATACCTTAAGGGAAAGTCTTAGTGTTCTTGGCTGTGTTTTCATTTGAAGTAAAGGATGTTCGTCTGTTTTAAAGTATCCTTGCTGAAATTGTTAACAATTGTGAAATCAGACTATTCCAGACACCCTTTTTATATGCACTTTACATACCTGTGTGACTCTTACTTGGTAAGAAATGATAGCAAGATGTTTTTAACCTCTGGTTAGCAAAATGAATGTAATTCTTAGGTCGACTTTTGATTAATACATTTTGCTACACTAAGATAGTCTCCATACGGTTTATTTTGTGAGTCATCTACAGGCTAGAAAATTAGATCAATATGATAATGTTCTTCAAATTATGGTCTAAAGCATGCAAGTGAAAAGAATACCTGTTCGTTCTATTGACCAAAACCCAAAATTGAATGCCTCTTATTCCAAAAGAAGCAGTTATTTTTAATAGAAATAGAACAGGAAATGTATTTACCACCCCCACTCCCACCCCCGTTTTAGCTTTAACTTTGGAATTTCCTTGAATTTCAATCTATGACAGCCTAGTAAAGTTGACTGAAATATTATGACCATATCCTAATTTTTTCTCTTCTTTTGGTGGGGTTGTATAAGCATAATTTGGGTTTTACCAATAGTCTAAGTGGTTTTCTTTAAATGAAATGAAATCATTGAATACAGTCATGGAATGGAACATTGATTATTGCTGAGCACTCCAAGCAAAACATTCACTCTTCTGTGATAACTCAAAATGTAGAGGCCCTTAGTTTGTTTCGTGTTCCTTTTTGTTGTCTGCCCTAAAATGGTTTATAACCAGCTGCAGAAGTGATTTCTGTTGGTGAAGCTGTAGGTCAGAGGTCACCGAACTTGCTTCCCTTTGAGGACTTTGACCGGAGTGGTTGTCCCTCCCAGAAATGTGTAATTAATAATGAGGACTAGGCCTTCCCTCCTCTAAATTTGGGCTTCTTAGAAGATAGCTTTTACGTTGCCCAGGCTTCTTGAAGTGCGTCATCCGGAGCCTCCCCTCCTGGAATCGGTGCCTTTGCCGGCCCCTGGGGCCCTGTCCTTGTCAGATGGTGGTCGTGAGACGGGGGGGTCGTGAGATGGGGTGGTCGTGAGATGATGGGGTGGTCGTGAGACAGGGCGGTTGTGAGATGGGCGTGGTGATTCTGGGGCTCCTCTTCTGAAATTGTACATCAGATTGCAGGAACGCTCAGAAAAATTGTGAGATAAGCCCTGTCAGACCAATTACGTTTTCAGAATTTCGAGTACTTGAGAAATCTATGGTAACTCTGATTTCTTCTTCTTTGCAAAGAGTCTGCACCCTAGGAGAGGATTAATCTGCTTTCGCCTCATTGTTCCAGTATGAATGAACGTACTTAGGGGCTGATTAAATATTTTTTCTTCTGACTACAGGAAAGTATGTCCAAATCCTTAAGTAATTACATTCTTAACACAGACATTTCTCATTTTCTCACACTAGCTGCAAAGGCAGGGCAGATTCCAGGCCCTTGCGTTTCTCATTTGTGTGACGGTGACTTTCAGTGGAGCTTTAAGTACTTCCCTCCCCTCACTCTCAACCAGCTAATGTTAGAAATGTTAGAAAGCATAATGTTTCAAAGTGGTTTATTTCATAAAACTCTTTGTATTCTTTGGTGGCTCAGGAGAATAGCTGCCGCAAAGCCCTGAGATAAGCCTACGCTTTGGAGAAAAATGATGTCTTCACCTAATCTAAACACTTGATTTCGGATGATGAGCAGAAGTCAAAATGTATTCATTTGTGACTCTTCAGCGAGATAAATGAAGTATTTAAAGAGTTAAAAAGAAACTATCCGACCCGCTGTTGTGAGCAAGTATTGTCTGAAAAGAACGTGACATTTTAGAAACCCTGACCCCCTGCACTCAATCCTACTTGCTATAACCTGGCATGCGCTTCATCTTTGTCCTGGTCTGTCGCTACCGGGAGATGGTGAGTTACCTAGAGGCACTCGTTTGTTCATCATTCTGCTCCCAGCCACCCAGCGTCTGCCGCACAGTGAGGATTCGTTTCGTGGTCAGTGACTGTTTTTGAATGTCACTGTCATCGTTAAAGGCAGACATTGGGTTCAGGTGTCTGTGGATGAATCTGCATCTGTTTTTTTACTAGACATTCTTGGGGTTCTCTGCTTCTGTGTCCCTCCATCACAACAGACAAGATACACCATAACATTTTTATTACTGTTTCCTTGTTCATATTGGTAATATTTTTGTACTAAGTACAGAATTTTATTTTATTTTATTTATTTTTTAAGATTCTGTCTTTTAAGTAATCTCTACGGTACCCGACGTGGGGCTTGAACTCAAAACCCTGAGATCAAGGGTCACACGCTCTACTGACTGAGCCAGTCAGGCGCCCTGCCCCCTAAGTACAGAATTTTAGAAAAATTACACAAGAAGAGCCGGGAAATTCTGCACATGTGAAGAGCAGTTGTAGGGGGATGGTTAGATCTACTAGAGATTAAAATACAATATCAAGCTTTAATAGTTAAAACTGTGTGGCATTGGTACATGAATAGACAGATAGTGTCTAAATAAATAGGAAGTGCTGAAAGAGATCTAAATATATGTGGAAATTTAGTAAGTTATCAAAAAGGCGTTTAAATCAGCGGGGGAAACAACGGTTCTAAAATGATGTTGAGGCCACTTGGTAAACATCTGAAAGAAATTAGGTTAGATCCTTTTCTTATACCTTACACCAAAATAAATTCCAGATGGAGCATACATGTGAATGTAAAATTATGAAACCATAAAAGCACTGAAAAGAACATGTAAATGTTTTTATAATATTTGAGTGACAGTGACTTTTTAAAATTATATTGCAAAACTTAGACACTGTTTTAACAAATGATATGTTTGACCACTTATCAGATTTCCACATGGTGAAAGAAAATACCATACAGAGTCAAAAGATAGATAAGCTAGGGAAGTACAACATATTTTGCAAACCAAGGGTGAATTTCTTTAATATATAAAGAGTTTTTCAAATAACAAAACCAGAAATCTAACAACAGAGGGGGCCAACTTTATGGAAAAGGAAATGCAAATCCTTTCAACTTATGGAATGCTATGTAATGCAAATTCAAACCACAATGAAATGCCATTTCTCAGATTGGCAGAGATTGAAAGTTTTGATTACAGGCTGTGTTGGTAAGGATTTGAGGAAGTTAGCACTGTGTACATATGTTGCTGATGGAAATGTAAAATGGCACAACTTCAGTGGAAAATAGTTTTGGGCTAATAAAACATAAAAACCCTTACAGCCATCAATTCCAATTCAAGGAATTTATCCTGGACATATTCACAGATGATACATGTCCAAGAATGTATTTTCCCAAATGGTTCTACCGTTTTAAACCAACAATATCCAAGTTCTACATAGTCCAGATCCTTGCCAAAACTTGTTATTCAGTTTAAAATTAATGGCTTAATTTTAGCCATTCTGGTGGTTATGCAGTGGTATGTTATTATGGTTTTAATGGCATTTCTGGTAACTGATACTGAATATGTTTTCAGGTACTTACTAAACATTCATTTATATTCATATATATTTGGTGCCTTTTTAAAAATGATTTTTTTATTCTTGAGTTGTTAAATTTTTGATACGTTTTAGATACAGCTATGTTTTCTAATATATGTTTTGTTAATATTTTCTCTTAGTCTTTCGCTTGCCTATTTCTTCTTTTTTTTTTTAATGTTTATTTTTGAGAGAGTGTGAGCAAGGGAGGGGAAGAGACGGGGGGAGACACAGAATCCGAAGCAGGCTCCAGGCCCCGAGCTGTCAGCACAGAGCCCGACGCGGGGCATGAACTCACCAACCGTGAGATCATGACGTGAGCCAAAGTCAGACGCTCAACTGACTGAGCCACCCAGGCGCCCTGCTCCCTATTTATTTTCTTAATTTTTTAATGCAGTATATAATGGTCATGAAGTCCAGCTCATTAGTGTTGTTGTTGTTTTTATTAAAAAAATTTTTTTTTAACGTTTATTTATTTTTGAGACAGAGAGAGACAGAGCATGAACAGGGGAGGAGCAGAGAGAGAGGGAGACACAGAATCTGAAACAGGCTCCAGGCTCTGAGCTGTCAGCACAGAGCCCGATGCAGGGCTCGAACTCACGGACCGTGAGATCATGACCTGAGCCGAAGTCAGACGCTTAACCGACCGAGCCACCCAGCGCCCCTGTTGTTGTTGTTTTTAATGGTTTATGCTTTTTGTGCACTAAGAAATCTTTGTATACTGCAAGGTGAAGAAAATTTACTCCTTTTTTCTTTTTCTGTAGAACTATGCTTAGCTTTTTAAACTTAGCTTTTTCCTCCTCATCAGGCTTTCAAAATGGTCTATGACCCAAAAGGAAAATAAAAAAGGTTTAGACCCAGTGCTTTTAGACTGCTGGTTTTTCAGATTTGTTAATAAGGACATTGTCATATCATGCTGCTGCTTTCCACCAAGAAAACACTTTCTGAATGAATCTTGCTTTTAACAAGATAGGTATCATTGAATATTGGGCTTTATTGCACCTGCTAATTATTCATTCATCTCAAATAATCCTGTGTTGTGAATTTTCATGTTGGACGAATATGTGCACCACCTGGAGAGCTGCCCCTATGGATGACGTTGCCCGTGCCAGGGCAGTGAGGCATCAGCAGGGCAGTGAACAGTCTGGAAAAAGCAGGGTCATAGACCTGAGTTCTGGTCTTCCTCCTGTCCAGCAAGCATTCCCATTTCATCCAGAATAGAGTTCAAAACTTGAATTCTGAGGCTTCACAGAATCTGGTCCCAACCTACCTCTCCATTTCTGCAATGCCCCTCTATTTCCTGTTCCTCAGGGTGATCTTGCAACTCTGCGTCTCTGTTTTTACTGTTCCCTTCATCTAGATTGTTCTCATTCCTTTTCATCCTGCCCTGGACTTAACTGCAGTCAGTCTGTTAAATCCGCAATAAAACTCCGTATCCTTCTTGAACTCTCTCCCGGCTTCTCAAGAAGAAACTAGTTTGCACACACTCTCTCTGTACGGTCTCCCCCATTAGCTTGCGGACTTCTGACTGCTTCGAATACTGGGGGGTGTGGTGTTTCTTGTACGTCTGAGTGGGGCTTCATACAGTGACCACGTGGCGGGCCGGTTACAGAGCGCCGGTCTGTCATAAAGGTATGTGACAGTGTGGAGCCCATAACAGCGGTATTCTTTGTAGAGCGTTTGGCATTCAATAGTGTTTTTCAAACTCTGAAATTGTGACCCATTTGCCGTTCATAAAAGCATTTTTTATGGCTCAGGAGCATCATTAAAAAAACCAAAATGGAGTAGGTTAGGAAATAAAAGATTACATAACACGGGTAAGCGTTCTGTTGTACCAAACAGAATTGGGAGACACCGCACTGGATTTTAACCTCTATAATGAGTTTTGAAGTTTGCAATTTTAGAGAAGAGATATTTGGAATTTTTAACTAACTTTGGTACTCCTGAAATTTTTCACTAAATGATTTCACATAATTTGTACCTGTGGGCAAATGATTTTTTTTTCTTCAGCATCTCGTGTGTAGTCTTTGTTTTAGACTTGGGGTACATAATTGGGTTATAAATATATAAAACATTCTTGCAAAATGGCATTTTTGAAGAAGCTAGAGAATTATAGACGTTTCTCTAAAATTTCTGTAATGTTTTTTAAACTTTACATATATCAGTTTAGATTGTTCATGAAAGTTTCTTGACAAAGCAGTAGTTTTTAGTACATTGGAATGGAATGAGTGTTATCAACTAAATCTACAAATTAAAAACTTCTAAAATTTCATTTTTGAAAATGAGTTCACTCCATATATAAATTATGCTTTCATATATGAAAAGACAGTTCACTTTGATTTTGAAACTGGGTATTCTTTGCAGTCAGCTCAGCAAGAATCCTATATTAAATATTTCTTCCAAAAGGAAGTAGAAACTCGAATCTTCCACATCAATACAGGCATCACAAATAGTGATGCATTGCTTTTAGAGAGCTTTTGAATCAAATGTGCATTCTTGAGATAGGAAAGCAGTTACTAGAGACAGCTAGTATTTACAGTAAAGCTGTTTCTGGTTGACTTTGTTTAAATTTGTGATTAAAACCTTTCCTGGAACTCTGGAGCCTTGTAACCAGGAAGTTACTGTGTTTGTAAAGCCTGTGTTCTTGTTCCTTCACTTCTCTTTAGGGTCAGTATAGACCTTCTGATTTGTTGTGTCCTGAGACGTATGTTTGGGTGCCCATCGAACAGTGCCTGCCTTCACTTGAGAACTCAAAGTACTGCCGTTTCAACCGGGACCCAGAAGCAGGTACGTTTGGAGCAGAGCTCTGCCAGAAATCCTTGGCATTGTTTTTGGGTTCCTTGTGTGTGGCTTTGGCTCTTAATAGGGTCCAGGTAGCTTTTCATCTATCGTAGAATGTGTATGGTGTGTGTGCGCGCGCATGTGTGTGTAAGACCGGGAGATACCACATGTGCGCACACACACAACACTCTCGCTTCTGGAAATAAATGCAGAAACCTCATGTGCTTCTGCTCCTTACTAACCCGTCTCCTTCTACTTTGAGCGTTGGTACCACCTTCCATTTCTGCTACAGCTGTCACAGTGCATAAAAATTCTTCCCTAGACTGTTGAGTTTAGGTAAAGAAGATAGAAATACTGACCAGTTCGACTGAACAAGGCCGGGGAATGGTTTCCCGAAGGCCAACAGGCTGGGATGGGTTTTGTGACAGTACTTTTGTTGTTGTTGACAATACTTTGTTGACTTTTTCTTACATCTTTGGTGCTTCTCCTCTCCCGTCCCTTCTTCCACCTCCTGCGCACGCAGTCCAGCCCTAGCCATGTCTTATCTCTTGGTACTCCCCATTTGGATAGTCTGTGCACTGGTGGTAGGCACAGACACTTGCACATACAGCCTGGGGTCAGACTCCCTGCAGGTGGGTCCTGGCTCCATCATCAGCCTGTAAATTGTGTGCCCTTGGGCAATTTCGTGATCTTCCAGGCCTCAGATTCCCGACCTTCAGAATTAAGATAATAATAGAACCTACCTTGCTGAGCTGTCATGAAGATTAGAGTAAGACAGGCACACTGAGGCTAGCCCCCTCGTCTTGCTGGGTTGGCGATGGCTGGGCAAATGAGCGCGCGATGTCCCGTAGACTGTGCCACGGGCTTTCATCTGCATTTCCTTTATTTGCTCTGATTCCTGTCTCCGGAAAAATAACGCAGTTCTAGTCACCTCCCTTTTGTCTAGATCTCGCTCAGTTTTCAGCAGCCTTTCTCACCCTCCCCGCGTTCCCCCGCGGCTTTGTCCATCAGGCGCGAGTTGTGCTCGTGGTGGGCATCGACTCCCCATGTGTGTTTTCCTCAGACTGGAGTTCCTGGGTGTTCCCCCTGTGCCTCACTGACGTCTGCCAGAGGAGGCGCCCGGTGCACAGTTAACAGTCACATTTTCTGTCTAGTCACCCGTGGTCTAAGCTTGGAGAAAAATCAGAAAAGGGAAACGGAAAGGCCGGGGGAGGGGCAGGGAGTAAATGGAAGATCAAATAGGAAGACAAAGGGACAAGCAAAGAAATGCAGGAATTTCTTCTGTTCTAGGATGTGCGTTCTTTACCACCCCCGCCCCCCGCCACAAATGAGGTTTTTTATTTCCAAAAAAGGAAAATTGGTTCATGTTTCATTGTATTTTGGCATCTCCTTGAAAAGCTGTTATGCAATCAAGAGTGGGCACTTCTTACACATGGTGATACCTTAGAATCTGATGAACAAGTGGCCGTAGGGACCCACCTGACTCCTACACCAGACACCCCGAGGTCACCCCAGGCTTCCTAGACATTTAGGGTTTGTAGAACAACCAGGGCTTTATAGTTCTGCACCTCCGATTGTCAGCATTTCATTATTTCATTTTAAGTAGAATTACACCTGACTGATCAGACAGACAGACGCGTTGCTTACAGACAGCCGTACTGAATTTGTCAGCGTTTGAGTCAGGCTCAAAGCGAAAGGCAGTGGTAGTTCAGAGGAAAGCAAATACTTACCTGCTGTCCCTTCAAAAAAAATTGTTTTTTCCTTTTTAGCTTTTCTCAAGGGCAGCTCAGAGTCATTTCCTTCTGGTGAGAACAGCTAACCGTCCTACTGCATTATTTCACGTTCACATACAAAAGTGGATAAGTTCCTTCCAACTAAATAAAAATGATCACGAATTGGTTTCTGACTCCCAAACTTAAGACGCAGTTTCACTGTCCCCTTTTTCTTTCCTGGATCTATTTTAAAGGTTGCTTCTCTTATATAGTATTTGGAGATTAAAACAATCACAGGCTCTGTCTGTTGTAGAAAGCTGAAAAGGTAACTGAGTAATTTCCATGCACTGAACATTCAAGTAAAGATTTATTCGTGTTAATAGACTTCAAATTCATTTTCTGAAGTTAGCACTGAGGAGCATTTCATGGCAAAGAAAATTTGAAGTCTCATTTCGACGGGACTACACCATGGTGAGTGAAGAGTGTGCACGACATGCTTTTCTCCTGTAATCTGTTACGTTCCAGTTCTTACGGCATAAGCTCTAGGTCTTAACATATTCATTGTTTAGAATCCATTTACAAAAGTCAGAGGACTAAGTTTTCTTCTTCAAAGAAAAGGAAGATCCTTTTCCGTATGCTGAGTCTTTGGAACTTGCAAGAGAACACCGTACAGTTTTATCAGTATTGAATATCACAGTCCAGACACTATTTGAAATCAGACTTACGTCCTGTGGTTTTAGGAAATTAAAATGCAGTTACATGCTGAAAGGTATTGAGCATGCTGTGAAACATGGTCATTTGAGATTTAAATGGCAATCTGTGAGAAACCGTTCTCTTCTCTTGGGTCCGTTTTACTTTTACGTGACCCAAACTCCGACTCAGACAAAATACAGAGTTTAATATGGACACCGTTGTTAGTCGGCATGGTGCTTTTTTCCACTAAATCTGTTTCTCCTCCCAGCTGTTCAGTAGTTACATTACTCTGCAGAAGGCACAGCTGATCGCCACAGGTCTCTGTAAAAACAGTTCGGCTACAAGGCGTATCAGGAGCCACTTGTAAGAAAAATTGCATTTCCCTCTCTCCTGAATTGATGTAAGCCTCTGGAAATCCTACTCCTCCCTGCCCTCCACCCCCTACTCCCCTACCTCCCGCATTTTGGAGGTTTGGGGTTATATGGTTATTTGCTTAACTAGGAAGTGTGCATAAGGGTAAAAACCTGTTGTAGTTACTGCTTTCGTGTATGGTGGGGGGGAGGGGCCGACAAAAGGGAGCAACTTGGAAAATTCTAAAGACGTCCCTTGGTTCATAAATAGGTCTTTTGTTTTTGAATTCAGGAACTCTGCCTACTCCAAAGAAAGGAATTTAGAAGTTTCTCAAACCATTCTTAAGTAAAAAATCTGTCAGGTTGCTTATTAAATTGATAGTTGGATATGTGTAGAATTCAAAAATCCTGCATTACAGTTACATGTTGCCTCTTTTGTTTGAATTATCTTTAAAAAATGTTTACTGGGAACAGTAGTAGAAGATTTATCCAAATGCATAAAACCATGCCAGGAGGAAATATTGGAACGGCCCATCGATCTCTCTCTACAGCAGTAATCACTGTCAGTATTTTTATGCTCTCATCCGAATCTTTTTTCTCTGCATACCTTGGTTAAACAACAGAGCAGGAATCATCCTTCACACTTGTGTTGTTTTTTTCTGAGTACTCTGTGTCTCTTCTTCCTTTTAGTAAGGCAAAACCTACTGGGCCACTGATTTGGGGCTTCAGCTGACAAATGCCCCTACTTAGGTGACAGGCAGTGTCTGCCACCGATACTTCATAAGAGGCATTGGAAGCAAAGCGGATGTTTTGGAGCTGGTTTGAGGACCATGATAAATTATGGTTTGATTTGACTCTTAATGTCGTACAGGTGTTATACTATTTATCGTTGGTAGTAGAATCCTTTTGGGGGGGGTCTCGCTGGCTTAGTCGGTAGAGCATGTGACTCTTGATCTCGGGGTCGGGAGTTCAAGCCGCACACTGGGCGTGGAGCCTACTTAGAAAAAGTCCCTTTGGTTCCAGACTCGTAAAAAAGGATAACCTCACTGAGCATATGCTGGTTCCCAAGTACCATCTCCGGTTCCTCCTGCGTTACCCCAGTTGATCCTCAGCACGTGATGGAATGTTTCGTGATTGACCTCCTCAGATATTATTTACCGCGAAAATATCAGCGGATGCTTGTTTTTTAACCAGAGATTTAAAATAATTTTAATTCAGATATTGCTCTTTCATTTTTATAAGTACTTATTTTTAGCATTTATTTCAAAGAAGCTAAGTAGAATGATCTTTATTTCTGTCTCTACTGATAATTACAGCAGTAGAGACATTTTACCACAGATTAGTCTAGATTTCACTCCCTCTTTTCTATACATACTTGAAACTGATTGCAAGAAATTTCCTAATTTGTCTAAGCCATGATATCAGAATATTGAATTTAAGTTTGCTGTAAAAAGGACAGCACCTGATGTTGTCTTAGTGCTTGCTGCATTTCTCCAAGTTAGAGGATTTCTAAGACATTTACCTTTTGCAGCCAGTTAATGAAAATCTAAGTGTAAGGAGCTCAACCCTGAACTTCCAAGACTCCAATCTGTGTTACTTGATGCTTTCATTTGTCTCTTCTCTTTACTGCCTTCTTCTTTCTTGCTGGCATGGTTCCCTGGCACTTTTTCTATAGTGTCGTGGTTTCTGTCGTAAATGCCCATCGAGAAAGCAAGTCCCACTCTGACCGCGTGTGGGATGATCAGGTTCAGAAAGAATTCTGACTGTATTCGCTTGCCTGGTGTCTCCAAGCCCGGTCTCGCTTCCTGAATACTGTGTTCACGGTCCCTCCAAAGGGTGTACCCTCAGCCACAGTGTCGCCTTGGTCACTAGGAAGTAACGCAGAATGACAAAAAGATAAACCGGAACTTCCGAGGGTTCCTAAAAATGCGCTGCGGTGAGAAGTTACAATTAAGTGGACAGTGTCTTCCTTAGTTACCAGAGGTGTGCAGTGAAGCTGGATCTGAGGATGACTTCCCGCTTGAAGTCGCAGAGTGAATGATGTTCGATTGCTGGACGCTTAGTAAACGTAAGTTCTTTGTTGCCGGTGAAGGCGGTGGTGCCGGGACGTAGCTGGGTGGAGACAGGAGCGGCCGAAGCCCGGCGTCGAGACAAAATGTTCTCGGAAATTCGGCTTGTTTGGATTTGGTGAACCTGGAGAACGTATTTTTGACGTGGAAAACATCAAACGTAGAAAGTTAAAGCCTTGTAAGTTTTCAGTTTACTCTCTGTCTGCTGAAAAATGCTTCTTCGTTCTAGCGTTCCTCTCTTTTCCCGCTTACCCGTTTCTCAGAGGTACCCTTTCTAATCCAGATGTTAGTGTAGCACTAACACGACTGCTGGCTTAAAAGTGAGAAACGAGGTTTCCCCCCTTGTGACACGGTCTTCTAATGAGGACAGAGAGGAGCAAGGAGAGAGGCCTTTCCTACGATATTTGTGCGTAACACTGAAGGATTGTAACATTTTAGTGTGTGCGCTTTCTACCAGAAAACCTGAGACGGACTTTTAAGGTAAACTTCCAACAGTTGCAAAGACCGTGTGCATTTTTTCGGTGTTTTACAGCCAGTCTCGCACAAGAGAAATTTTAAAACTACTGCTTTGCAAATTTTTACCGGGCAGTCTTTGCTCAGTAAAGCACGCGCGAGCAGTAAGCCAGTGACCGAAGCTGGCTGGAGCCCTGGCCAGAGGCAGACTGAAATAGCTCTGAAAAACTTTGAAAAGCAGACTTGAGGTTTCCGTTTAGCTGTTAAAGAAAGATTTCCCTGATCCTGTTGTCTTTTCTTATGGAACGGATCAATTTTTAAAAATAAACAATTCCTTTTACGGTCACCCAGTTTTTAAAATTGAATTAATCCTATGATTTTGAAATCATTAATTAATCCGTTTTGAAATCATTCCAGCAGGCCGGAAACTACCAATACACTTCAGACCGTGTCTAAAAAAAATGCTAGTTCTGCCTGGCTTTAATGTGTGGCGTCTTAGAGTAGTGCTTTGTTCGTTTGAATAAAGAAACTGACATTTTTGAATGTAACGAAGAGGTTGTCCAAAATGTCACTTAGAGAATAAAAATAAAGCCCACAGCCGCTTAAGTGCTGGCTGAACGACGATACGCCGTTGAATGGAAGACACCGTCCGTTTTAAGTCCTCGATCTTACGTACCGCTAAGAAAGAAAAAATGTTGCCAGTTAGACTATGACTCTGTCAGTTGTAAGACGCATCTGGGTTTCAGAAATACCAGAATGTGTGAAAATGTGAATCTTAATGACGTAGAGGAAATGTGGTTCAGTCTGTGCACCGCAGTACTGGGCAAAGCCACGGAGTACCTAAGAGACTCGTTTTTATTTGTTAGGGAGCTTTGTGGCATCTCGCTTGTAGGCATTAAATATATTATAAGTGGGGTGCACACCTATGTGTCAGAGTTAGAAGGCATCAGTTCCACCTGCTTTTTGATAAAAACAAGATTACTGTCATGGATATATGACAACAACAGAGTTCTTTTAATACCCTCTCCCATGGACTTCAGAAAATTTTGAGAAGACCTGTAACTACTTCACAGGGATACTTTATCGTAATGAAAGTAAAAATGTTTTACTACTCAAAAAGCAGTGACGTTCTGTAAGCATTAATGATTTCAATGCATTCTGGTCTTAAACACATTTTAAAAATTTAAAAACTTTGGTGTTGGAAGGCAAGGATAAAAACAGAGGATTTAAATTAAACGCTGCTTAGCCCATAAATTCAGCGATCTCGGACACCTGATGGAATAACGATTGAAGATGAAATAGTAAAGAAGGGGCAGAAGATCCTATCCTTCGATGCCATCAAGCTTGTCATCAACCCTAAGTCGTGCCATTCATTGAACGCTTGTGAATTATCAGCGAGCGTTGTTGGTTTAACTTGTGGCTCCATCGTAACAGAACGTGAATCATTAGCTTAGTGGGAAAAAATCCTGGAGGGGGGTTTGATGCTCTCTTTGGGAGCCTGCATCGTTTGCTGTTCAGCAGTGTCTGCTGGCTGCTGGAGGCGCTGAGACAAAGACAAGCCACGGTCCGAAGGTTTCTTAGATCATGCACACCCAGCTCCAATACAAGAATGAAGTCACTGCGTTTGTCCGCGAGGTATTTTGAAACTGTTCAGACTCTCTCTTACGTCCGTTAATATTCAGTCTCTCTGCAGGAAAATACGCAAGCTATAACACGAAGGTACGAGAAGGTCTGTTTATTTTAGGAGTGTCCTTTTATGTGATGCCAGCAAAATGTTTTTAATGCAAATACGGAAACTGGGGTAGAATTCCTGTTCTTGTAAGAAATGTGTTTTCCTAGCTGCCATCCATTTGAAATAGGTAGCATTTATGGGAGACTTGACCTGTTCGTGCTTCTGTAGCGTGTTCACTGATAACAAGATGAAATTTGTCGGAAATTAGGAAGGACCTGTTGACGATCGGGAAAGAAGTAAAGCCACCTGCTCCGCTAACTGCTACCAAAATAAAAAAGCAAGAGGAAAAATTCTGATGCCGAAGCGACTCTCGGCCGGGTTTCCTTCCAGAAGCAGATCCTGACGTGCGGGCTTGCGTTGATGGGAGCGGGAGTGGGGGCTGGTGCGGGTGAACTAGCGAAGGGAGGAGGAGAAGATAACGGAAGTGTGTGTGCGCACGGTGCGGTCCGGCACTTTAGCGACTGGACGTCAGTCCCTTGAGAAACCTGTTTCAGAATCGACTGCCTGAGGGACCAAAGGAAGACGTATGTGCTCACCTGGCTTTCGTTCTCCACTGGCTGTTGATTAGCTCACGGGGTGTCAGTGTCTCTGCCCTGTCCTTTGTACCTGTGCAAATGGAGAGCGGGCCGCTGCATCTGAAAGGAAGCAGGGCGGGCCGGTGGACCCTTCACAGAACCGTGCACAGTAGGGGCGCCGCGAGTCAGAGATGGGGCTCGGGGCTACAGGGCAGTGCCCAAGGAGTGTCTAATCCAGAAGAAGTGCGGGTCGAGGCGGCACGTCCCTCGCGTTAGCTGACCGTGTCAGCCGCGCTGGCGCAGATCGCATCCGGACCGTGAACACGAGGAAGTAGTGGACGTAAAAAGTAGTTGGAGGAGCCAGGCAGGATTAGAATCATAAAGGTGAAGAATTCATAAAATCACTCGCTCAACAAATACTTACTCAGCCGGGTATTACGCTTTATGACGGGGAGGTAAATTAGTCCTCCCGCCCTCAGAGGGCTTGCGGAGGACGCAGACAGCCGTCATGCAGTTTTCGTGAAGTGTGATAAGCGGCCTGTTGGGGGAGAGAGGTGCAGTTAGTTCACATAGGAGGGGCCTCAGCTCAGATCTGCGCAGGGTGTGGGAGGGCAGGGAACGCTTCTTGGATGACGTCTCAGAATTTTTAGAGGAAGGGAATGCAAGAGCTTCAGGGAGAGACAACAGCATGTTCAGAAGGCCCAGGGGGCAGAGAGCACACCTAGAGTTTGGGGGGCAGGCTGGGTGGGGGAGATCTAGCTGGCTAGCGAAGGACTGGTCATTGTAAGGACTTCGATGTTTCTCCTGAGAGCACCGGAAGGCCAGGGGAGGGTTTAGGCACCCGATGGCATCCGGACGTTCTGTCATTTCTACTCCACATGTGGAGAGTGACCAGGACTCAGACCGGAGGTAGGAAGACTAATCAGGAGGGTTTTGCACACAGTACTCCAAGCAAAGGATGATGGTGGCCTGGACGTGGGTGGTAACTGTTGGGAATGGGATGGGAGCAAACGGATGCCAAGGACATTCAGGAGGTGGGGTACATGGAACCGGCTGGTTGATTGTGTATGGCGAGGGTGAGGGGAGAGAGTTTAGGTTGTGACACGAACTGAGTTAATGCTTACTCTTCGTTTGTGACATGAAGCACATGAACAGAGGGGCAGATTTGGGGGGGTGGGGAGGAGAGGAATGGTGAGTTCGGCTTGGACATGTTGCATCGGGGGTGTTTGGAGACATGGACAGAGACGTTGGGGAGGCAGGTGGACATACCGACCTTAAACTGATGAACAGGCTGGGAAGGAGGCACTAGTACGTGTGTGGAAGCCTTACGAGTGAATATGCCCTAGTTCGGAGTGAAGAACGACAGTCCTAGACGAGAAGCCCGAGGAACCCCACTATGGAACCCCACTATGGAATGACTGAGTAGATGATGAAGAGGCCAAAGGAGTGTGGGGTCATGGAAGCCACGTGAAGCATGCTCAAGAAATGGGGAGCAATGGCAGTGTCCGATTCTGCCAACAGGGCTTGGGAAGCATCTTTGGAGGATCCTGGCAAGACCTGTGTTCGTTTGGACGAGGATAAAATAGTGTCGTCAAGGCTTAAAAACTGAGTGGAAGTTAAGAAGGCGACCATGATCAAATATGAATTTTGAAGATAGTAACTCTAGAGAGGTAAATCTGATGGCAGAAGACTTTTAAAAAGTGGGAGAGACTTGAACATTGTCAAAAGCGGATGGGAGTTAGCAAAGAGAAGGATGAACAGTAAGAGAGAGGTGGAAATCAGTGTATCAAGGTCTCTGGGACGAAGCACAAGGAAAATCAAGGACACGGGAAGACCAGCCTTAGATCGTAAGGACCCTTTGTTGTAGGAGAGGGTGAGGAAGGGCTCAGTGCACTGAAGAGAAATAGATTGGTGTGGTGGCAGCAAGTTGGATGCTTTCTCATTTGGTACCTTTTCTTTTCCATTTGGAATGGGTGCTGGTGGAGGGGGGAGATGGCAGGGTAAGAAGAATGGGAGACAGAGCTGATGGCCAGTCCTTGTCAGAGTCCGTGAGGGTGAGATCACGTAGAGGAGATGCTTCTCCGACGGCCTGGGGAAGGCAGACCGTTGTCTGGTTTCCAGGGTGTGGGCTTGTCAGGCCGTTGCCGTGGAAGGGCAAGAATTGAAGGCTGTTGGCAACGAAATGGTGGGAATATGGTGATGGCATCTGAATTCTGTTAGAAAGGAACTGAAGGGACAAATGGAGCTACATGTCATAGAAGGGGTCAAAGGACTGGTCCCAAAACCAGGATGATGGGCTGACAACTCCCTGCAAGGATAGGAGATGGTGTCCAGAGAAGAAAGAGGGTCTGATTTTACAGTTTGGAGGCATGACAAGCTTTGGCCTGGGGTTTGGGGAGCCTAAGTCGCATTAAGGTGGAGTTATTTGAAGAAGACTGAAGGAGCGAGGATGGCAGTCCACAGGGACCGGCCGGAGATTTCCGTTCCTTCGTGCCATTTAGATGCAAGAGTGTTGATGTCCCTAAGTGAAGCTCCTTCTTATTTATCAAACAATTCTGATGTTTCTAGCCCCCGGCAACATAAACACAAGATCAAGGGCCTCCCGCACGTCAGTATAGGATAGAGAACAAATAGAGTTCTGTTTTCCAGAAAAAGCTCATTTTGTACAGACAGTGATCTTGAGAACACCTGTCTATCTTTGTTTTTTTACAGTTTTAACTACAACTCATTGAAAAATACATAGTTTGTATCTCCAGCTAGTACACGGTGCTTATGTGTGTGTGCAAGTGTCATGTCCATATATATATATAGATTTGAAGCCAGAGTCTCATGAAATAGTGCTTATCCTCCTGCAGATGTGATACACTCCATCTTCTTTACTATTTTATTTTAAAAAATGAGTCTTTCTTAAAAGAAAAATTAATGTTTATTTTTGAGAGAGAGAGAGCATGAGCGAGGGAGGGGCAGAGAGAGAGAGAGAGGGAGACACAGAATCCAAAGCAGGCTCCAGGCTCTGAGCTGTCAGCACACAGCCTGATCCAGGGCTTGAGCTCATGAACCCCGAGATCGTGACCTGAGCTAAAGTCGGACGCTTAACCGGCTAAGTCACCCAAGGGCCCCTCAGACATTTTCCTTCTTAATTCGGTTTTTTCCAGGTTGAAAGACAAAACCAGAGCCTATTTACAGTGCCTCTTCAGTGACCTCGTATCTCAAAGAGGTGGACACATAGCCCATGACCAAGCGTGTTCTTACCTGATTACATGGTCTGCTGACTACAGTTTGCCTTCCTTGAGCCCAAAAGGTTATGTCTTAACTGGAATGTGCATTGCGTTTAGGTCTTAAGGTGGGTCATTGATTCTAACTAACTCTAAAGGTCCTTGAGCTGATGGGATTGTCACGTTGACCAACATACCACATTGTTGTGTTCTTAGGGTCGTCCAAATCGCCAGTTGAATGGTAGTTACATTCAGTTGAATTTTTAGTATCTTTCGTAGCATTTTCTGATTATTTATTCACAACTTCCAAAACCAGTCTATTAACTTTATTTATATTTAATACTTAACCATTACTCCCATATAATAGCAGGTCACTGGAGCATGAATGCCTAGTGACAGTATTTAAAGTAGAAGTATGAAGACAGTAGTTCTGCCACACGCTAGCTTTGTGACTTTAGGCGGGTCACGAGTTTCTCAGCCTCAGTTTCATTATCTGTGAAGTGGGGCATTCAGACTACATGAAATGAAGGATTTTTTTAAAAAAATTTTTAAAGTTTTTATTTAAAGTCCAGTTAGTTAACATAGAGCGTAATACTAGTTTCAGGAGTACAATACAGTGATTCAGCCCTTCCGTACCTTACCCAGTGCTCATCATAACGAGTGCAGACCTTAGTCCCCATCACCCGTTTAACCCACGCCCCCACCCCCTGCCACCAACCTCTCTCGTAACCATCACTTTGTTCTCTGTAGTTGAGTCTGTTTCTTGGTTTGCCTCTCTCTCTTTTTTTCCCCTTTGCTCATTTGTTTCTTAAATTCCACTTACGAATGAAATCATACAGTATTTGTTTTTCTCTGACTTATTTTGCTTAATGTAATACTTTCTAGCTCCATCCGTGTCATTGCACATGACAAGATTTCATTCTTTTTTATGGCTACTATTCCATTGTGTGTATGTATGTATGTGTGTATATGTGTGTATGTGTGTGTGTGTATATATATGTATGTGTATACGTATATATATACGTATATGCCACATCTTCTTGATCCATTCATCGGTTGGTGGACACTTGGGCCGTTTCCATAATTTGGCTGTTGTGGATAATGCTCCTGTAAACGTCAGGGTGCGTGTATGCCTTTGA
The DNA here is from genome assembly GCF_046562875.1 of Panthera onca. Taxonomy (NCBI): domain Eukaryota; kingdom Metazoa; phylum Chordata; class Mammalia; order Carnivora; family Felidae; genus Panthera; species Panthera onca. The sequence continues at coordinate 10,158,657 of NC_138349.1, forward strand.
ATTAGTATTTTTATATTCTTTGGGTAAATACCTAGTAGTGCAACTGTTGGATCATAGGGTAGTTTTCACTTTTGGAGGAGCCTCCATAGTGTTTCCCAAAATGTCCACATTCCCACCAACATACACATTCCCACCAACATACACAAAATTTTGCATTCCCACCAACATACACAAAAATACATTCAAAATGGATTAAAGACCTAAATGTGAGACCTGCAACCATAAAAATCCTAGAAGAGAACATAGGCAGTAAGCTCTTTGACATTGGCTGCAGCAACTTCCTTCTAGACAGGTCTCCTGAGGCAGGGGAAACAAAAGCAAAAATAAGGTATTGGGACTTCGTACAAATTAAAAGCTTCTTTATAGCAAAGGAAACAACAAAACTAAAAGGCAACCTATTTAATGGGAGAAGATTGACATATCTGATAAAGGGTTAACATCCAAAATACGTAAAGAACTAAAACTCAGTACCCCGAAGAAAAGGATTCGAGTATGTTTTGGGACCTCCAAATGTTTAGGACTTTTTGTGAGGATCACACTATTAAAAAACTAGAATGCATTACATAAAGGTAAGGTATACGATTCTGAAGCATCAAGTGATAGGCATCACATAAACCTTGTAACATTTTCCATAGTTGTGCTGGACTTCACTACAGTGAACCCTTTCACCCGCCTTCTCTGTTCTATTAGGAGCAGAAGATTCAAGTTGCAGTTTCAGATGAGGCCAAGTCTTTAAGAAAGTGTTTTCCAAACTCTTGAATATGGTCCACTGTAAAAAAGGGATTTTCCAGTGTGACAGTACACATTTCCGCGTTTCTCGCAAACACAGCTGAAACAAAGCTGTGCTGACCATTACTCATCTTTACTCATGGGAGGCACTCCAGTATTTTTGAGTTGGTTCTAAGATTGAGAGATGAGGATGGGGGGGAAAGCTCTGGATTCTCACTCCAACTTTGTTCTCCTTCTGTTCTGATAGACGTAGTCGTGGTAGCAGCGATTGCCACGATGAATATTGGTTGGTCCACCTGTTGTGCTCATCACTTAGCATTTATCATCTTAATTCATCCTTCCACTGGACTCACATTCACCTCGCTGACTATTGCTGTTACCTGTCGATCAGTATTCATGAGGCAAACAACTGATTAGTAGTAGAAAGAGGTTGAGTTGGGCGAGTGTAGTAAGAGTATTCCTGTCCCTGGAAGGACCTATTTAAATTACTCTCTGAACATCTCACAGTTGTAGTTGTTGAGAGTCCTTTGCCGAGTGGTGGATATTGTGTGTATGTGGTATGTACATGCAGCGATCCCTGGCCCTGGGAGCTAAGGACAGACCGAGGAATGTGCCCCACACAGCTACGTTACCGTCCTGAGTGGCCATATTTGAATGACCAGTTACTACCCTAGACAGCTTTGGGTGGGGGCTCTAGATCGGATATTTTGAGCCTGTCAGGTGTAGTTGGTGTGTTTGAAATAATGGGCCCACTCATCAAAAGCCTGAGGAAGTGTTGGGCCATAGGCAAAAACTGGACTACAGGCAAGAAAAAAATGGTACAAGTTTGAATTGGTTTCTTTCTATTTAAGAGCACTTCTGTCTCTCCAGGCTTTCTTGGTCAGTTGCTGACGGGCCTCTCTGTTTCTTAATTCCAGTGATATTAGTAACTAAGATAGCAGTTTTGCTCATGGTTTTCGTTTTGTGTTTTAGCCTTGTGTATGCACACATACATGGGCTTTGGGTGAGAAAAGTCACCAGTACATTGGCGAGGTGCCAGAATGGTTCTCCGCCTCTCCTCTGCTGTGGCAGATGTGGATGCAGGATGGTTGCACAGACCTTTATGTTCTCGTAAGTGGTCTGCTGTCCATCTTGGTCAGGATTCTCGTGTTTTTATATTTTACTGGGGCCTCAGCTTGTAATTTTACTGATCAGGTATTCTAAAGATTATGTCCTAGCTAGATAGTTAACTGACAACTGCATATAAAACTAAACAAAATTGTATTCTGTGGTATCACACAATAATATTACTGTTTATCATGTATCTTAGCAAACTACACAGTTGTATGCCCAATTTTTAAAACACCTCCTCACTGTTGTTTGTTGCATAACTGTCTTTGTCTACCAAGTGTCTGGATTCTCCAGATGTGTCTGCCTTTGAAGAAAGATACGACCTTAGAGGCTTACCTCTTTTGACAAACTCTGGACTGAAATACTATGTCCGTTGATTTTATGATGCAGTCACAGATGCCCTTTAAAACATATTTTACTCTAAGTAAACACGATTTGAGTATGTTAGGGGAAATTTAAATCAATACCACTTGTGTTTTCCTCTTTTAATTTCTTTTTTGCTTACTTAATGTTAAGTTGCATAGATCATTTCTTTGAGCAGACAGCAGCAGAGTTTACTGCAGTCGTCTGAACCTTGGCATCAGGAACTCTGAGTTCTAATTTCACGTTCAGATCTAAGTTACATTCCCTTCGTCAAGACACCTCTCTTCCAAGGAGTCGGTTGTAAGTATGACAGTGGCTATGGAAGCCCGTGATGCAGGTGCCAGGGAGAGCTCGGGAACGCTATGCCCTTTGAACTTTGTCCTCGGCTCTTTCTCCACCTGTCTTCTGCACAGGCCTTCTCAGTCTGAAGCGAGTTATTGTTCATGTGGGAGCTTTGATACACATCTTAAAGCAATGCCAGGTGATTCCTCAAAGCTGAATGAAACCAAAAAACAAGGTCTTTCGGGTTAATGCAGTTAGAGGGTGTGTGGAGGGAGGGGTGAGGTGCTGTGATCTACTGACTAAATGTAAAGAAGTGTATCTGAGCTGGTTCACCAAATTTGCATAATCTTTGTTCTATAAAATAATGGTTTCGGAAAAGTCAAATGGGATCTAGTGATTATAGATTGAGCTCTATCTTTTAATGTCTCTTTTAAAAAACACCCTGTTGGGGCGCCTGGGTGGCTCAGTCAGTTAAGTGTCCAACTCTTGATTTTGGCTCAGGTCATGATCTTGAGGTTCAGGAGTTCGAGCCCCACGTCGGGCTCTGCACTGACAGCGTGGAGTCTGCTTGGGATTTTCTCTCTGCCCCTCCCCCACTCATACTCTCACATGTGTACACGCTCTCTCTCTGTCTCTCTAAAAAACAAAACAAAACCAAAAATACCCTGTTGTTAAATCCATTATTGCGAATTCTTTGACAAAACAAAGACTCTCTTGCAGTACAGCTAATCATCTGTGTTATATTTTCATTTTTAAAATTAGGATTTTTGAACATGTTTTCTTAAAGCACTCAAACTGCATTCAAGAAAGCAAGGAAAATCAGAAGGGACTATTTAGTTTATTTGCACTTTCTGAATTTGCCAGTGGTCCAGTGTTTGCTTTGGGACCGTAGGCCTGGCTTTAACTACAAACTGTAGCCATTTCTTTCGCAACTGCACACTTCTGAAAATACAGTTGACCCTTCCGAAAATACAGAAGTTGACACTTCTGAAAATCACACAGGAGTTAGGAGTACCCACCTCCGTCCAGCTGAAAATCAGCATGTAAGTGTTGACTCTGCTGAAACTTTACTAAGAGCCTCCTGTTAACCAGAAGCCTTACCAGTGACGTAAATGGTCAGTGAATGCATAATTGGTATGTTATATGCATTATATCCTGTATTCTTACAATAAAGTCAGCTAGAAAAAAATTTTAAGAAAATCATAAGGAGGGGAAAATACATTTACAGTCCTGTACTGTATTTATCAAAAAAAAAAAAAAAAAAAAAAAAAAAAAAAAGTCTGCATGTACCTAGATCCACATACCTCAGACTTGTATTGTTCAAGGATCAGCTGTATTTTTGAAAGAAATTTGGTTTCCAAAGAGGAGTGTGTATGAACTAAGTACAGTGCTTTGTAACACTGCTTTATTCGTTTTTAGTCACAATACTTTATTTTGTTTTTCAAAATACTTTAAGGGAATAGTCGAGATTCTTAAAAAATACGTCACAGAAACGTGCTTGGATTCAAAGGACTGAGCAACACTGTTCTATAAAAGGCCTCAGATTCTGTCCTCTTACGTTGTTGCCCAAAAGTTCTATAACAGGCTCAAGTCTTAGGAAGAAGTATTTGAGATGTAGGAAGCGTTCTTAAAGATTTATTTTAAACTTAAAAAAAAAAACCTGGAATTTACTTTAGAAAGTCTCAAGTTTTAGGGATTCATGAATAAATCGTGTACCTGAGCAGCATGAACACAAAAACTCAGTTTCTGTGTCAGACCTGTCAGAGCTGATGAAGGACACGGAAAGTCCCAGGAGTGGCCTGGTGGAACGAAAGAGAACTCTCCTGTTGTTGTCCAGAGGTTCTATGTATCACTGGTAAGATTTTGCCTGAGTTGGTTACCCGTTAGCTTATTTAACGCCAAGAAAGGAGTTTTAATCTTATTATAGTTCCCATCACACGCCTCTTCATTGTTCAAACATTTTGCTTCAGAGTAGATCTTTTCAGTGCACTGTAATGAAAATGAAAACCAAGAGCATCAAGTCATTTGGGGAGATTGGAGTCAGCAAGCAACAGATGGATTTCATCACACGCAATTGTAGACTAATGAAAGCACAGCAGAAACTCTGGAAGGACATGGAACAATCCACTGGACTGGCAACTCAAGGAAGGCATAGGAGGATCTAATAATTAAAGCTAAAACAGCTGGGGCACCTGGGTGGCTCAGTTGGTTGAGCGTCTGACTTCGGCTCAGGTCACGATCTTGTGGTTCGTGAGTTCAGGCCCCACGTTGGGCTCTGTGCTGACAGCTCAGAGCCTGGAGTGTGGTTCAGATTCTGTGTCCCCCTCTCTCTCCGCCCCACCCCTGCTTGTGCTCTGTCTCTCTCTGTCTTTCAAAAATGAATTAACATAAAAAATGTTTAAAAAAGAGGCAAAAACAGCAAAACCTGCGTGGCTGTGCAGGGTGAAAAAACCTTTCTTCCTCCAAGCAGGAGGATAATATACCGGAAGGAAATGTGGCAAAGCTTCTTTGGTTGAGTTTGTTTATCACCTTGGAGAAGGGTGTTTCCCCTGAGGAGGCGGGTTGCAGTCTCCAATCTCACATCCAAAGATAGACCCAAAACACACTCAGCGATTATCCTCCCTGGATTGGGGACCAATAACCAACAGGGCCTTTGAACGGCATCTAAGTAATTCCTAGCTCACGGCTGCCTCACAAGTGTCCGTAAATGCTGCTTAAGCAGTTGACCTTGGCTGTGGTTCACTGCTGGGTTTGGGCCCAAATTCCTCTCTTCATATAAATCATCAGTTGAGCCCTGCCAGTTCATAAAAGATCTGGAACATGGGTATTCTCCATGCAGTGTCTCTGTTTCTAAAATTCTTAGTCCCTCTGGAGAAGCAGACATATACTGGTCTAGGACGTGAAGCGTGAGACACAGCCTTTTCATTCCAGATGGACTTAGGTTGTGTTTGATGGATTGTTTACAGTTAGCATCATTTCTTTACATTTTATTGTGGCTAATTAACAGGAGTTTTATGTAGATGTCAGATACCATTCTTGTTCTAAAAACAGATTAAACAGAGCACAATTCAAAGCGATTGTGACCCGATCAATTTCAATATTTATTACATATTCAGAAACAAAATAATCCAAGAATGATTTAATTTGGGAATTCAGACATTGAGTAATAAACATGAGGTACTAATTAACAAGATAGTTGATAAAAGCTGGATAGTTGCTCTGAAGATGTGTTGCTAGTCTGGAGTCTGAGATCAGCACTATGAACCACAGGCATTTAGTGGATGCCTACTCAGCACTTTGTATCTCCAGGATTGAGGGTGCATGGTGCCTGGACCTTGAGGCTACAAAGAAGTACAAGATTTGCTTCCCATCCTCAGGGAGTTTACTGTTAGGATGGGAAGACCATCCACATATAAGATGACAGAGAGCAATCAAAATATTGTTCCTGTAATAGGTTTTTTCTTCATTAAAAAGCACTATCGAGGGGCATCTGGGTGGCTCAGTCGGTTAAGTGTCCGACCTCGGCTCAGGTCATGATGTCGTAGTTGGTGGGTTCAAGCCCCACGTCGGGCTCGTTGTGACATCTCAGAGCCCACAGTCTGCTTTGGATTCTGTGTCTTTCTCTCTCTCTCTCTGCCTGTCTCCCGCTTGCGCGCTCTCTGTCTCTCTCTCAAAAATAAACAAACATTAAAACAATTTTTTGAACACTTTTGATGGATGTGTTAATTAGGTTGATTGCGGTAATCATTTCACAGTGTGTACATATATCAAAATAGCATGCTGTACACCTTAAGTGTATGCAATTCTAATTTTTATTTGTCAAGTTTACCTGAACAAAGCTGGTTGCCAGGGGTAGCACCATTTTTAAATGGTCTTAATAGAAGAAAAAACTAAGTGGACATAAGATGCCTTACAGGGACAAAATTGCTGAGATTTGAAACTGCATTTTTCTAAGCAAAGTAAGAGTTACATTGTCTCTAATTTGCCTAAAAGATCTTGGAAACTTTGATGATAGGCATTAACTCTGTTCATTGGCCTTTGCATTCCCACCATTGTTTGGGATTAAAAATAAAATCTAAGGTATGTTTTTGAGTATGAAAAAGCCTTAGGATTATAGGATAGCTGGATGGTCCTGGCTGCTGAACCTGGGGCTGAGGGAGGAGCTGCTTCTAAGCTTTCTTCCCAGGGAGCCAGCACCTGTGTTTGCATTAAGCATGGTTCGTAGGTAACCTAACCCCCACAGACTGTCTTCATTTTAATATTCAGAAAATCACTATTTACAGCAGAGAGAGATGGCTGTGACTGACTTTCCATCACTTATCTTACTCAGCTTTTTGTGAAGATTTTTGAGGGACCCGATTTGATGTTTTCTTTTGGTTGCATTTTTTTTCTTCCCCTGATAGCCTTAGTTTCATTTGTGGGTATTAAATGTTTCTTTATTTCAGAATTTTTGCAAGCTTCAACAAGGTGGGTGCCATCCTTACAGATATCCTAGTTTGCTTTAAGACTGGAGTTTTTTATGTTTAAGACGCTTGAGATGTTTGTTCATTCTATCAAGATACTTTAAAACAGTGAATGTATAGAGTCTCATTTTGAGATTGCTCTTAATTGCAGTGGATAATGAAAGGTCCGATACGATTTTTTTTTCAGTTAAGGAAATAGCTTATAAATCCTCCACTCATCTTGAATAAAAAATTATTAAAAATTAAGCACAATGAATTATTGCTTTATTAAGTCAGATCAGACTTACTGAATTTTGGCTTTATTGATCAGAGTATATACGGTTCATAGCATTGTTTGAACTTTAAGCCACAGAGAAGTAATTGATCTTAAGGTTCAAAAGCAGATTGTTTTAAAGAACACAATATATAATAAATCCTGAAAATATTTCAAATTTGCACTTAAGATGCTATAGTTTTGTTTTAGCTTATGAAAATCAATAAAATCCTGAAACACTACCTTTGACTACTAATCTCAGAGGTTAAGGATCTTCATGCTAAAGTACAAAGACATGGCCCGGTGGGAATGTCTTAGATATTGTACTATATTTCCTTTGTAATTTCCCTCTCTTCTCTGTATGTGCGGGGGAGAGTGGTGGGTAGAGTATGTGTGTGTGTGTGTGTGTGTGTCTTTCTCTCTGTCTTTCTTAATCTATTAATCCATTCCTACTTACTGCTGCGTAGTGGTCCATGGTGTGGATGATCGTTGTGCCCCAGCTTGTTTGTTTATTTACCTGTTGAAGGATTTCTGTGCTTTTCCAGGTTATGACTATCACCAGAAAAACCCTGCATAAACATTTGTTATACAGGTTTTTGTGTGAACTTAATTTTCGCTTCTCTGGGATGAATGACCAAGAGTGTAATTGCCAAGTTGTATGGTAAAAGTATGTTTAGTTTCTTAAGAAGCTGCCAAGTTGGTTTCCAGAGTTGTTGTGCCGTTTTATATTACCACCACCATGTATGAAAGACACCGTTCCTTCACGTTCTTGCCAGCACTGGTTTTGTTTCTATGTTTTTGTTTTAGCTGTTCTAACAGGTGGATAGCAGTATCTCACTATGGTCTTAATTTGCGTTTCCCTAATGGCTGATGGACATCTTTTCATGTGCTTATTTGCCATCCATATTTTCCCTTCGGTGAAATGTATCCTCCTGTCTTTTGTGCATTTTTCTAAAGGGATTGTTTGTTTTTATATTGTTGGGTTATAAGAGTTCTTTATTTTTTTTAAAGTTTAATCTCTACACTGAACATGGGGCTCGAACTCACGACTCTTAAGATTGAGAGTTGCACACTCTTCCAACTGAGCCAGCCAGCCCCTCTTTATATACTTTTTTAAGGTTTATTTATTTATTTTGAGAGAGAGAGTGAGAGAAAGAGTGCGTGCATGAGCAGGGGAGGGGCAGAGAGGGAGGCAGAGAGAGAGAATCCCAAGCAGGTTCTTCGCTGGCAGCAGCCGAGGCCACTGTGTGGGCTCGAACTCACAAACCATGAGATCATGACCTGAGCAGAAACCAAGAGTCAGTTGCTTAATCCACTGAGCCACCCAGGTGCCCTTCTTTATATACTTTAAATATCAGTCTTTAGTAGCTTGTTTTTTTATCCTTTTAACAGATTTTCATAGAGCAAAAGTTTTTAATTTTAATACTGTCCAACTTATCATTTTTCTCCTTTATGAATCATGCTTTTGGTTTCATGTCTAAGAACTCTTCAGTAAGCCCTAGGTGTCAAATATTTTTCTCCTGTTAGTTTTATACTTTTACAGGTAACGTTTAAGTCTGTGATTCATTCCGAGTTAATTTTTTTTGAGATGTGCAGTTTAGATCAAGATTTAGTTTTTTGGCTGTGCATATCGAGTTGCTCCAAAACTGTTTGCTGGGAAGGCTCTTCCTCCACTGAATTGCTTTTGCGTCTTTGTCAAAAATCAGTTGGCCATACTTGTGTGGGGCTGTTTCTGGATACTCTGTTGTGTCCCACAGATCCGTATGTCTACCTGTGTAATGTGTAAATATTACACAGTCTTTTTTTTTTTTTTTTAATGTTTATTTTTGTGAGAGAGCAAGAACGCACATGAGTGGGTTGGGGCAGAGAGTGGGAGACGGAGAATCCGTAGCAGGCTCCATGCTCTCCGTGCAAAGCCCAATGTGGAGCTTGAACCCACCAACCATGAGATCATGACCTGAGTCGAAGTCAGACGCTCAACCAGCTGAGCCACCCAGGCGCCCCTACAGTCTTGATTACTGTAGCTATGTAACAAGACGTAAAATTCAGTCGAATGATTCTTTTTCAACTTTATTCTTTTTCAGAATTGTTTCAGCTCTCCTAGTCTTTCTGCATACATTCGAGAATAATCTTGCCTGTATCCATAAAAATACTTGCAAGGATTTTGTTAGGAACTGTGTTACATCTATAGATCAGCTGGGAGAGAATTAATATTTTTATCACAAGTTTTTCAGTCCATAAAATGGAACATCTGTCCATTCATTTAGATCTTTGATTTCTTCCAGCAGCGTTGTGTGGGTTTCAGCATGCAAGTCCCATACATGTTCTTTTAGGTTTACAGGTATTTCTTTTTCCAAGTAATTATAAATGGCGTGGTTTTTTTATATTTCATAATTTCCACATGTTTACTGTTCATTGAATACAGTGGGCCTTTTAAAATATTTGTTTCGATCGTGGCAAAATATACACAACATAAGATTCACCATTTTAACCATTTTTAAGTGTGTAGTTCAGTGGCATTAAGTACATTCACATTGTACAATATCACCACCATCCCTCTCCAGAATTCGTTTCATCGTCCCATATCGAAACTCTGTACCCATTAAACACTAACTTCTGTTCCTTTCTCTCCCGGCTCCGGGCAACCATAATTCTAATTGCTGTCTCTATGAGCTTGATTATTAAGTTTTTCATAGGAGTGATATTGTACATTATTTGTCCTTCTGTGACTGGCGTATTTCACTTAGCACAGTGCCTTCAGGGTTCACTCATGTCATAGCAGATGTTAGCATTTCATTTCTCTTTAAGGTTGAATGATATCCCATTGTATGTATACACCACATTTTGTTTATCCATTCATCCATTCGTGGACACTTGGGTTGTTTCCACCTTTTGGCTGTTGCAAATAATGTTGCTCTGAACACGGGTCTCCAAATATCTCTTTGAAACCCTGCTTTCTGTTTTTTGGATATATGTCCAGAAATGGAATTGCTGGATTATATGGTAATTCTAATTTTATTTTTTTGAGGAACCGCCATACCGTTTTTCCCCATGGCCACACCATTTCACATTCCCATCAGCCGAGTGCAAGTGTTCCAGTTTTTCCACATCCTCTCCAACGCTTGCTGTTTTCTGTTTTTTTGACAATAGCCATCTGGGTGGGAAGCGTTATTTTATTGTGGTTTCTATTTGCATTTCTCTAATGGTGACTGATGTTGAACATCTTTCCATGTGCTCTTTGGCCACCTGTGTGTCTTCTTTGGAGAAATGTCTATTCATGTCTTTTGCCTGTTTTTGAATCAACTTATTTGGGGTTTGTTGTGGAGTGTTAGGAGTTCTTTATATCCCAGATATTAATAACCATAGCAGGTATGTGATTTGTAGTTCATTTGATTGGTGTATGTTGATGTTTATCCTGTGACTTTGCTGGGCTCACTTGGATTTCTAGGAGGATTTGTTTTACAGCATCTTTGAGGTTTTGTGCATAGACAGCTATGTTACATGCAAATAGGGTCAGTTTTATTTCTTCTTTTCCCATCTGGGTGCATGTTTGTTCCTTTTTTTACCTTATTGCAGTGGCAACTTCCAGCACTACCTTGAATAAAAATAGAGCAGACATCCTTGCCTTGTTTCTGATCTTAGGGGGAAAGCATTCCTTCTTTATCGAGTTGAGGAAATCCCCCTTCAGTCCTAGTTTTCTGAGACTTTTTAACATGCATGGTTGGTTGTTGAATCCGTCAGGTGTATTTTCTGCCTCATTTGATGTGACTGTGATTGTTTTCTCTAAACTGTTAATATGGTAGATTATATTGGTTAGCTTTCAAATACTGAATCAGCCTTGCATACCTGGGATAAATGCAACTGCTGAATTCTTTTTTGCTAACATCTCATAAAGGATTTTTGCATCCATATTCATAAGGAGTACTGGTTTGCGATTTTCTTTACTTGTGCTTTGTCTAATTTAGGTTCCTGCTTTTATTTTCTGAAAGAGATTGTGTAGAATTGGTGTGTTAATTCTTATTTAAATGTTTGGTAGAATTCTCCAGGGAGCCCATTGGGGCCTAGAGATTACTTTTTTGGAAATTAATTACAAATCCAATCTCTTTACTAGTTAGTTATAGGGCTATTTATATTATTTCATATTGGGTGAGTTGGGACAGTATGTTTTTTGAGATTATTCTCAGAAAGCTTTTTTTCTTGCTACATTTTTTTTTGTCTCTGTGTATTGGCTTTTCAGGGTCACCAGCTTTTCCAGGATCCCCTCTGGAATACATGAGGCAGAAAGAGCCCAGGACGCTCACCGCCTTATCATTCCTCGGGCCTCCGAGTCCCTACCGGGCTGCGCCTTCCCTCCCGTTCCAGTGTCTTCTTACGTTTTATGCATAATGTCCAGGGTTTTCTGTCATCCTCAGTGGGGCAGTGCAGAAAAGTAGGTGCGCCTCATCTTGCTGGAAGTGAAAGCCCCTGTCTTCTCTTGTCTTAATTAGAAAAAAATAATAGTAAAATGCCAGGGTGCCTGGGTGGCTCAGTTGGTTAAGCATCCAACTCTTTAAAAAAAAAAATTAATGTTTATTTTTTGAGAGAGACAGAGCATGAGTAGGGGAGGGGCAGAGTGAGCGGGAGTCACAGAATCCGAAGCAGGCTCCAGGCTCTGAGCTGTGAGCACAGAGCCCGACACGGGGCTCAAACTCATGAACCGTGAGATCATGACCTGAGCCGAAGTCGGACACTTAACCAACTGAGCCACCCAGGCGTGCCCCCCCCCTTTTTTTTATTTTTTGTTTAACCTTTAGCATCCGACTCTTGACTTCAACTCAGGTCATGATCTCATGGTAGTGAGATCAAGCCCCACGTGGGGCTCCGTGCTGGGAGTGGAACCTGCTTAAGATTCTCTCTCCCTCTACTCCTCTCCCCTACTCATGCGTGTTCTCTTCCTTCTCTCTCAAAAAAAGTCCTAAGAAGTATTTTTTTTTTAACTGGTTAGGAACGTGTAAACTATTATTCCTGTTTCAGCTGTGCATTTACAGCTATACTATGAAGACCATTAATGCATGCTACTGGTAGTTAATATGCAGCAAATGAGTAATTGAGAAAATTTAGCAAAAATCAAACATGATAAAATCTGATCCAAGTTTTGTAAAAAGGCTTATTTGTATCGCTAATACTACTTACTTGATTAACTTTCAGAGAGATGACAACACCTAGTTTCAGGTTTAAAAATCCAAAAGAAAACCAGATTTCAAAATCATAAAGCTGTGACAATAAAAAGGCACTTACAATAGATGACACCACTGTGCCCCTTACTCCTAATGTTGTGATGGTCTTAAATTGACTTTTAAGGAACTATCGATAATCATCTCTGTCTCCTCTTCTCTCATCTATGTTAATATGTTGGAGTTTTTTTTTTTTTCAGTCTCCACAGAGTCACTTTATCAAATTACGAATAAAATTAAATGGAAATCTGCTGATTTCTAACACAAAAACAGTGGATCACAGCATTATTATAGAAGATGTGAAAGGACAACTGAGGTTATTTTGTACGTTCTTATTTGCACCGTAGCTAAGGCACACCGGAGGGTCACTCTCTCCATTCTGAGGCTTTAATAGGAGCAGAAATGAAAAATGGCCACATGAATGTGGCAGTGGAGAAATTCCCTGCTGTAGCCTTGGTTTTTGGTTTTTGTCATGGGTTTGCTTTTTGTCTGTTTTGGTAATTTCCCTGTCTTAGAGCACTGTTTTTAAAGGCAATTGCAAGAAATTGTTAACGCACCCTTAGATTCATGCGCCGGTGTGTTTTTTAAGATCTCCTACATGTCTGACTACATGATGGGGTGTTTCTGTGCCGTTGCCTGTAGGCCCCCCTCCCAGGGACTCCGATGGTCCGTAGAGATCCTGAGCGTCAGAATTTCCTAAAACGTCCCCCGTGATTCTAGTATGCAGCCAAAGTTGAGGACCAGCGTGCTGGAATTTAGCTTACTATTTGTAATATGTGTTTTATTTGGGCGACTGGCAGAGCTTTCTTCTGCCTGCTGGACGATTCATTGGTCCAGAAGTCTAGGTGAGCCTTCAGGGGTGACTTCGCATTGAGGCAGGTCCGTGTGCTGTGTGCAGTCCCCGTCAGCTGACTCAGAAGCTCCCCCCTGTACCCGAGAACACGGCAGGCAGGCGTTCTCCTTACCCAGCTCTGACTCACGGCTTCACCTGCTAAAAGCCGCACAGATGTGAGCACTCTCTTTAAATAAGGGCGAAGTGACCGAAGTGGGAATTCTATCAACAGTAATTGTAGCTCTGTTGCTGCTTTTAGCATCGGTCTTGTGCTGGACGCTTCATATTTATTTATTCACCAGCACTTTAGCCCTAGGTGGCTTCTTTGTGTTGAAAATTTTCTTTACTAGAAACATGATTGATTATATGATTGTTATTATTAAAAATATGGTGTGGAAAGTTAAAATCCCACAACATATCCCAGTGCACGTGCATATAAGCATACATATCCACACCCCAGGCTCTGCAGAGGTAAGCACTATTGAAGTTTGGTGGGAAGTTTGGGTTTTTTCCTGTGCGTATATTTTCTAATTTTAATTTTTAATCACATCATTTATTTAAACCTAGAATTTATATGTGTAAATTAAATCCTTCTAAAATATCCTGTGGCTTGGTTTTTTACATTAAAATTAGGTTATCGTGAAAATGTTTTATCACGAACTTCCTCATTCCTTTTAAAAGTAAACTTTCTTAGAAGAGTTTAAACTTTGCAGAAAAATGGCAAAGATAGTATAGAGCATTCTCCTGTACCCCCCGCACCCACTTTCCCCTGTTGTCATTATCTCACATTTTTCTCATTTGTAGTTTTTTTTTATTACTAGACTTTTTTTTGATCAGTTTTAAGTCTACAGAAAAACTGAGCAGAAAGTACAGAGAGTTTCCATCTGTCCTCCAACGCCCACCTCCCATTTCCCCTATTATTAACATCTTGCATTAGTGAGATACATTCGATACAGTTGATAAGCCAATATCGATCCATTATTAACTGAAGTCCATGGTTGACAATGGGATCCACTCTTCGTGGTGTACATTGTATGATGTACAATGTGTAATGATATGTATCCCCCATTACAGGAGCCTGCAGAATAGTTTCGTTGCCCTAAATACCCTCTGTGTTCCACCTGTTCATCCCCGCTTCAAAGCCACCAACCCTTGGCCACCACTGATTTTTTTACTGTCTCTATAGTTTTGCCTTTTCCACAGTGTCACATAGTTGGAATCATACGGTACGTAGCCTCGTCAGATCGGCTTCTTTCACTTAGTAATATGCATTTGAAGTTCCTCCGTGTTGTTTCATGGCTTGAAAATTGCTGTCTTTTCATCGCTGAATGATAGTCCATTGTATGAATGTATCACCCAGTGTGTTCATTCATTCACTCATTGTAGCACATTTTGGTTGCTTCTGTATCTTGGCACTTATGAATAAAGCTGCTCTCAACATTCGTTTGTAGGTTCTTGTGTGGGCATAGTTTTCCGTTCCTTGGGGCACCTGACTGGCTCAGTCAGTAGAACATGTGACTCTTGATCTGGGGTCACAAGTTTGAGCCCCACATTGGGTGTAGAGCTTATTTAAAAAATAAATCTTAAAAAAAACCTTAGGGGCCCCTAGGTGGCTCAGTCTGTTGAGCATCTGACTTCGGCTTAGGTCATGATCTCACAGTTTCTGGGTTTGAGCCCCACATCAGGCTATGTGCTGACAGCTCGGAGCCCGGAGCCTGCTTCAGATTCTGTCTCCTCTCTCTCTCTGCCCCTCCCCTGCTTGTGTGCACTCGCTCGCTCTCTTTCTCTCTCTCAAAAATAAACATTAAAAAAAAAAACTTAAAAAATTTTAAGCTCATTTGGGGAAATACCGAGAAGCATAATTATGGGGCCATATGGTATACATGTGTTTACTTGTTCTTTTTTAATGGCTGCAGACAATGATATACGTTATTGATAATAGTTACCCCATTGACGGACATTTAAGTTGTAAATTTTTTGCTATTACAAATAACGCTACAACATACTTTTAAAGATACATGTTTTTGCACACATACTAATATTTCTGCAGGACACATCCCTAAAATAAGAATTGCTCTGACCAAGAGCATGTGAATTTGCCCAGCAGAAGACAAGTTGTAGACTATAGCCTCCCACCTCTGCTCCACTTAGTATTATCGAGTCTCCTAGGGCTCAAAAGAAAGATTTAGGCTGGAACCTGAGGATTGGGAGGTCAGACTTAAGTGATGGAAATTGAATCCATGAACATGGTTAAGGTTTCCTAGGAAGAAAGTGTAGAGCAAAAAGAGAGGATGACCTAGAACGGAATACTGTGTAACTCCTAACATGGAACGATCAGGCAAAGAATTGCCCTGGTGGAAAGAGAAGAAGCAGGGTGCGTGGCGTCAGAAAGGCTGGAGTGGATTTCAGGGAGGAGGGAGGTGGTCTTCTGAGTTTATGCTTTGCTGAGGGAGACGAGGACGGAACCGTGTTCGCCGTATTCAAGAACAGTGAGACCTTTGCCCTTAGTGAAGAGAGTAGACTGGACGGGGCTGAGACACACAGCGAGACAGATTGTGCAGTGGGTGGGACACGAGAAAATGGACATTAAATACCCTTTAACGAAGGAGAGAAAAGTAGAATAAGATTAACTGGAGGGTGAGCAGGGGTCAGAGAGTTTTGTTTGTTCCTGCCAGGTGGCAGTCTTAAGCTTTTATGAAAGTTAGTAAAAAGGAACTAGTAGAAGGAGGTACTGTAACTTACAGAGATTGTTTGCAGATTGGGTTGAGGCCAAGATTGGGGAAGAGGACAGATTCCTGGAATGAGGCCTTTGGCAAAGAAAAATGAATTTGTATTTGCCCGTAGGTAAAAATTTTGTAATTTTGTAATTTTGAATTTAATTTTATGCCCCTGGAAATTCTTAAAGGTTTTTGCCCTTTGAAGGTACTTTTGGACGTGTCTAGCTCGGTTCCCTTGGAAAGAAGCAAAGTTAACTCGATGTCAAGTTCAGTCACTGGAAGTTATTTTATGGCTAACTTTCATTTTTAATGGCTTTGTTTGTGACCCAATGGGGTTACCTATCAGTGAGGTTACCAGTGAGATTACCTGTTATTGTATTAACTTTAACAAACTGTCACATGTGGAACTTAAAGCTGTTGATTAAAAAAAAAACTAGGGGTGCCTGGGTGGCTCAGTCTGTAAGCAGCTAGCTCTTGATTTTGGCTCAAGTCATGATCTTATAGTTGGTGATTTGGAGCCACGCTCAGCATGGAACCTGCTTGGGATTCTCTTTCTCCCTCTCTCTCTGCCTCTCCCCTATTTGTGCACTTGTGCGCTCTCTCTCTCTCTCTCTCTCTCAAAATAAATAAACTTTAAAAAATAAAATGAAAACTAATTTGTTAAATCAACTGAACATCATAGATCATAAAAGGAACTAATTCAGTATATTTGATAATAAAAAAATTGTCAGATATCCATGTATTGACTTATATTAAATACAGTATTACCTTTTACAGTTCCTTTTTCTCAGGACTCTACTTAAGATTTTTATTCTTCATCTTGATAACTCTGCTCTCTGACAGAAAAAACAGAATCTGAAAATACCTCCATAGGTTGTAGTGATGAGAGCATGTCCGAACAAAATTTAACAATTAAAAAGTGTAAATGTAATGCTTGGGTTTAAAAATATACACATAGAATATGATGAGAGGCTGAAGAACATAGTTTAGCCTGTTAATTTTTTATTCCGAAATAATTGCAGATGTACAGAAAAAGTTTAAGACTAATACGAGGAACTGCACACCCTTCACTCAGATTCCCCAGTTGTGAACGTGTTACCACATTTGCCTTCTCATTTTCCCCTACTCTGTATTTTTTTCTGAATCATTTGGGAATAAGTTGAAGATCTCTTGCACCGTCATCCTTAAATATTTCAATGTATATATTGCCTGAGAGCAGGGATACTTTTCCACACAGGCAGCCATCCAGACGAGCACGGTAGCAATGTTCTGTTAGCACCATGTATTACACAGAAGCCCATGTACACACAGGCAGACCAAACCAGAGTAAAAGTCAGTGTTGTGGGCTACATTTGTTGTCATGTCCCTTTAGTCTCCTTTGATCTAGAACAGTTCCTTAGTACACCCTGGCTTTCATTACCTTGACATTTTTGAATACACAGTCCAGTTGCTTTCTAGAATGTTCCTTAATTTCTGTTCATCAATTTCTGTTACGTTTCTTCATAATTGGACGCAGGTTACTTCGTTTTGGCAAGAACACCCTAGAACTGATGCTGCGTTCTCACTGCATCATCCGAGGAGTCAGTCGCACTGCCAATCCATCTTACTGCTGGGGACTTGAATTTGTATCACTTGGTATAATAATGTCAAGTGTCTCCACTGTAAAATTAGCATTTTGTATATGTTAATAAGAAATTGATATTTTATAGGGAGATACTTTGAGACATTGTAAATATCCTATTTTATCAAACTTCTATCTACCAGTTTTTATATCCATTAATGATGATTCTTGCTTGAATCATTTATTACTGAGATGGTTGCCAAATGATGATTTTCTGGGGCACCTGGGTGGCTCATTTGGTTAAGTGTCTGACTTCGGCTCAGGCCATGATCTCGTGGTCTGTGAGTTCAAGCTCCACGTCAGGCTCTGTGCTGACAGCTCAGAACCTGGATCCTACTTCAGATTCTGTGTCTCCTTCTCTCTCTGCCCCTTCCCCCTCACCCCCCCCCCCCCACCCCCCGCCTCAAAAGGGGTAAAAAGATAGAATTACTGTTAGGAATAAATTTAACAGAGAAGTATAAAACTTATAATCTGAAAAATACAAAATATTGAAAGAAATTACAAAAGACCTAAGTAAATGGAAAAACATCCAATGTTTATGGATTGGACGACTTAATATTGGGAAGATGGCAGTACTCCTCAAACTGATCTACAGACTAAATGCGATCCCAATTAAAATGACAGCTGGTAGGGCTCACTTGGTTGAGTGTCCGACTTCGGCTCAGGTCATAATCTTTCGGTTCATGAGTTCGAGCCCCACATCGGGCTGGCTGCTGTCAGCCTGTCAGCCCAGAGCCCACTTTGTATCCTCTGTCCCCCTCTGTCTGCCCCTCCCCTGCTTGCACTCTCCCAGAAGTAAATAAATTTAAAAAATAACAGCTGGCTTCTGTGCATAAATTGACAGGTGATTCCAAAATTCATGTGAAAATTAAAGGAATCCAGAATAACCAAAACAGTCATGAAAAAGAAGAATAAGGTTAAAATTGTGTGGTTGTGACACATAGACCTATATATCCGTGGACTAGAATTGAGAGTCCAGAAGTTAGCTCTCATATTTATGATCAGCTGATTTCCAGAAATGATACCAAGACATTTCAGTGAGAGAAAAAGAATCTTTTCAACAAATGGTCCTGGGTGAACTGGATCACCACATACAAAAGAATGAAACTTGTTCCCTATTTCATAGTATATGCAAAAATTAACTCAAAATGGATTGTACCAAAATGTAAGAGCTAAACCATAAAACTCTTAGAAAAAATAGGAGTAAATTTTCCTAACCTTGGATTAGGCAGTGATTTCTTAAATATCACACCAGAAGCACAAGTAACAAAAGGAAAAAAATGAATAAATTAGGCTTCATCAAAAGTTTAAAACTTTTACACTTCAAGAGACACATCAACAAAGTACAGAGTCCATAGAATGGAAGGATGTTTTCATAGATCATCTATCTGGTGAGGATCTAGTATCCGGGATACACAAACAACTCTTAGAACTCCATAAAAAGCTCAGTTTAAAAATGGGCAAATGACATGAATGTACATCCCTCTAAAGAAGATCCGTGAATGGCCAACAAGCACATAAAAAGAAACTCAACATCATTAGCCATCAGGGAAATGCAAACCAAAACCATGGTAAGATACTACTTCATTCACACTAGGGATGGCTGTAATGTCAGTGTTGATGAGGATGTGAAGAAATTGGAACCTTTATACACTGCTGATAGAATATAAAACGGTGCAGCCACTTTGGACAGCAGTCTAGCCTTTCTTCAGTAGGTTCAATGTAGAGTTTTCCTATGACCCAGCAGTTTCAGTCCTTGGTATATATCTAAGAGAAGTGAAAGCACACAAAAACTTTGACCTGAATGTTCATAACGTTAGTCGTAATAGTTTAAAAGTATAAGTAACCCACGTGCCCATCAACTGGATAAGTAAAAAGCAGCGTGTCCATACAATGGCATATTATTTGGCAATAAAAAGGAATGAAGTGCAATTATATGCTGCAGCGTGGGCGAACTGTGCCAAGTGAAAGAAGTAAGTCACAAAAGATTGCATGTGGAGACTGAAAATAGACTGGTATTGCCTGGGGCTAGGGAAGCTGAGGAGGGGTGGGGAGCGACTGTTAGTAGGTGTAGGGTTACTTTCTGGGATGCTGAAAATGCTCTAAAATTGCTTGTTTTGATGGCTGCACAAGTCTGTGAATACACTAAAGACCATTGAATCGTACGCTTTAAATGGATGAATTGTAGGAGAATTATATGTCAATAAAGCTATTCCATGGTATTTTACATAAGCTAAGTTTAGATTTGTTTTCATTTTGTCCAAAAGAATATTCCAAGAGAAATGACTAGCAACATTATTCCTTATAGATTATGAAAATGTGTAATTCTCCCCGACTGCTTTTGGATTCCCAGAGCAATTTTTTGAGCCTCCCACCAAGTGAACTTGACCAAGTAGCTGCCGAGTGGAGTTCATTTCTGTCACACGTGCCACGCGTTCCCTTGCCCGGCCCTTTGCTGCCCGCGCTGAAATCTGCCTTTCACGGATTCTCCCCCTTCCCCATAGTGATCGAAACGTTTGTTAATACCTCTTGTCACATGAAGATACTCTAAATCATGCTTGATAGTGAACTTCCCATAGTTGAGTCTGGTTTCAGAGTTGGGTTCTTTCATGCCTTCACAATTCCACACTCTTTCTGTTGCATCACAGTTTCACTCAACTTTGGCTTCATTCGCGTTGCCACATTTGCCGTCTGCACGGCCATCGTCCTGAGAAACTGTCAAGCATGTAACTTGTTTTCATGTTTGTGAAATAATGCTCTACCAGTAAATAATGAAGGTAAGAAAATAGACCATTTCATCATTTTCTGGGAAGCCTAGACGTTAGGAGAATCACGAATGAGGTAAATCCCTGTAAGAAGAAGTAAAGCCGTGAGCTCTAGATTCTTTTCGTCGGAAAGCGCCTGTGAGGTGCAGTTCATCCCTTGCAAATAAAAAGCTGGGGAAAATCCAGCAGTCGTTGCCCATCGTGACGAGATTCCCTTGAAGATTAAAACATCATAGATTTAGCAGCATATTTGTATTGCCAGTGATCAGATGCTCAACTCTGAGAGTTTGCGGGATTGCCTTTGGTTTTTATCTTACAAAACTGTGATTGATACATTGGAGAAAGAAAGGGTACAAGAGGTCCTTGTTGGCACACCTTTCTAAGACTTGTCAGTAAGCTGGCAGTGTCCCTTGGATGAGATGGCAGATGGCCTTTAATCTCAGAGTGGCTTATTTTTCTAGTCAATTTCGAGTCACCTGAAGAAGAGGCCTGTTGTGCCACGTGGCTTTAGCTGTGTGGGGTTTTGTCTACCAGCACCGATGACACTTACCAGGCAAGCGATTCAGGATGATCACAAACGTTTTGTGAGGGTGCGGGAATGCTTTTTTTGTTGTTGTTGTTGTTTTACTTCAGTAAATAAATCCACATTTTTGGTGTCTTAAGAATCTGGCAGTGTCTACGGCCATACCACCCTGAAGGCGCCCGATCTCGTCTGATCTCGGAAGCTAAGCAGGGCCGGGCCTGGTTAGTACTTGGATGGAAGAATCTGGCAGAATATTTCTTGTTTAGGTTTTAAATTGGTTTTAATACTAATAACATAAAATGTGCCGCGAATCAGAATTAACCTTCATTGCAGATGCAACTAGGGACAGTAACACTGCAGATCGTTAAGCCGAGAAAAGCGCATCGTATTTTCGCTATAAGGATAATCGGCGGTTTCTGAAGTTTAATACAGTATATCCACTGAAAGGGTGATTGATTTGATTTTCTGGCCTTAATTTAAGGTATGGATAGAATGTGATCCGAAACTCCTAATATTTAAATGTATCCTCTGAAATTGTTGAACACTGATAACGTGGGTGGAAGTTTGCTGAGGAAAAGAGGAGTCGGGGAGAAAGGGTTCCATGTGCTGACATCGTTCAATTTTTTTATTTCTGGATTATTTGAGTTTTTACAAGCGTTACTTTTTTTTAAGTTTTTGCTTAAATTCTAGTTAACATATACTTAATAATTAGTTTCAGGAGTAGAATTTAGTGATTCATCAGTTACATATAACACCCAGTACTCATCACAAGTACCCTCCTTAATGCTCATCCCCCCACCCACCTTGCCTCCAGCAACCCTCGGTTCTCTATTGTTACGAGTCTTTTATGGTTTGCCTCCCTCTCTTTTTTTTTTTCCCTTCTCCTGTGTTCATCTGTTTTATTTCTTAAATTCCACACGTGAGTTGAAATCATACGGTATTTGTCTTTCTCTGACTTATTTCACTTAGCATAATACACTTTAGCTCTATCCATGTTGTGGCAAATGGCAAGATGTCATTCTTTTTGATAGCTGAGTAATATTCTAATATATAGACATATATACACATACCATAATTCCTTTATCAATGGATGGACATTTGGGCTCTTTCCATAATTTGGCTACTGTAGATAATGCTGCTGTTAACATCGGGGTGCATGTACCCCCTTCGAATCTGTATTTTTGTATTCTCTGGGTAAATACCTAGTAGTGCAATTTGCATAACTTTTATGATTAGAAAAAGATTAATTTAAAAATTAATGTGCTTATTGAATATTTGGTAATTTTGTTGATGACTAATTCCCAGAGAATTCATTGAGTTAGTTCAAGTTACTGAAATATCAAGTTTTTAAAAATTTATGATAATATCTTTCCCTTTGTTTCTCTTACCGACGCCTGGTGGCTCTGCATTCCATTTACTGAGCCAGCGACTCAGCTGGTTGAGTGTCTGACTTCGGCTCAGGTCATGATCTTGTGATATGTGGGTTCAAGCCCCACGTCGGGTTCTGTGCTGACAGCTCAGAGCCTGAAGCCTGCTTCGGATTCTGTATCTCCCTCTCTCTCTCTATGCCCCTTCCCCACTCACGCTCTGTCTCTCCATCTCTTCAAAAAAATAAACATTAAAAAAATTTTTTAATAAAAAAATAAACATTAAAAAATAGTTCATATAAATTCTGCATGGTGGGGATTTTCCTAATTTTCTATTTTTATGTGTCATATTAGCAAAGAATAAAAGAGTGGCATTCGTTCTAGATAAAATAAGATGATGGCATATCAGATTTTACATTTTTATTTGCTAGAATGTTCCATCAGTTTGAGTGTTAAAAGTGTGTTTGTCCTGAAATATTTTAGGGTAAATGTTTAAATGGTTACACATCATTTTATAAATGTAGACATTATGTAGGGCCACGAATGAACGGTCAAGAAAGAATTTTTGAGACGTTTTCAGTGCCAAAATGTGCTTTTATTATAGCATAGGGACAGGACCTGTGGGCAAGAGGAGTTGGTGGTTATATGCCTAGTGCTCAAGGGAAAGGGGGATATGCAGGGAGTATTATATCATAAATGTCTTCTTCAACTTTCTACTCGTAAAACCACTTTCACAAGATTTCTCTGGTGCTTTATCATTCAGCCCCATATTAACTGTCGGTGAGATATACAGGCAGTCATGAGACCCAGTATGTACTCAGGATTGAGAACCGCAGCTGGTTCTTGGAAGTGGCCTGGCCAAGTCCCTGATAAAAGACATTATACGTTGAAGTACATACCGTCGGGGTGGTCCCTGTATCCGCTGGAATTAGGAGCAGCTGCCATTAATTGAGACCTAGAGTAAACTGGCTGAAACCAGGGAGTTTCTTTTTTTCTATGAAATTCTTTACATCGGCAGTCCAGGGCTGCCCTGGTAGCTTTAGCCCACAGAGTCCTCTGGTACCGGAGTTCCTTCTTGCGTTAGTTTTTGTTGACCTAAGAGAAATCTCATAGTCTCGAGCTCAGGAGGAGACAGGTGGGCAGCCCTGCCATGACGTTCATGAAGCAGGCAGCACAGTGAAGGAAGGGTTGAAAAATAAAAGCGGGAGAGGGCACAAGACCAGCTGTTCTTTTAAAGGATTCCTAGAAACTGCCACAAGACACTCCTGCTCGTATCCTGTTGGCCAGAGCTTGGTCACGAGGCCGCACCCGACAGCAGGAGCAGCTGGGAATCAGGCTTTCCTCCAGGCGACCGTTGTGTCCTGCAGAAACCAGGGATTTGTTTCTGTGAGAAAAGAGGAGAAGCGAGAGCCGCAGCCACTGGCCGTCCCTGCCGCATCCTCCACGAAAGCCGGAAGAATCTGCCCGCTGCCCCCGGACCCTGCCTGCCCAGTGCGCTGACCTGCTCGGCTCGAGTCAGCCAAGCCGCTGGGTTGCAGAAAGCTTTGTTGCAGTGATGAGAACCTCAGTACGTTGGCTTGGGGACAGGCAAGGTCCATTCAGTTCAGACCCAGGAAAGATGCTAGAGAGTTGTAAACTTTCCCGTTAGGAGAAAGGAATGTGTTCAAGGCCGGTTGTTTAATTGCATGCAGTTCTCTTCCGGATGTTCCAGCTCTCTTAGGGGAGGGAATTTATCACCTTTTGTCAGGGCATTTATTTATTAACATACTCAGGTTCATCTTAATGTTCATGCCGCACGCCCTCGTTTAAACATACACGGCTCGAGGAGAACATCAACACATAATTATTACTCAAATTAAACATTTGTTTTTAATATTTTGAGAGAGAGACAGAGCGTGAGCAGGGGAGGGGCAGAGAGAGAGAGAGGGAGATGCAGAACCCGAAGCAGGCTCCAGGCTCTGAGCTGCCAGCACGGAGCCCGACGCGGGGCTCGAACCCACGAACTGCGAGATCATGACCTGAGCTGAAGTCGGACGCTCAACCGACGAGCCTCCCAGGCGCCCCAGAAATTAAACATTTTTAAATTCAGAAATGAGAAGTAGCTGGACATGAGACTTTCTTAATGAATATTTTCTTTCTTATTGCAGTGGATGAAGGTCGCAGTAAAGACCCTGACCGTTTGCAGGTGTTCTACAAGAAAGCCATAATGCCTTACGGCGTTTACAAGAAACAGCAGAAAGACCCGGGCGAGGAGGCCGCTGTGCTGCAGTACGCGAGGCTGGTGGGGCAGACGTGCTCCGAGCGGATGCTGCTGTTCCGGAACTGAACCCGCGCCGCCCCCGCTCCCGCCCGGGCACCCACCCTGTGCCCGTGTCGCGCGCCGCACGGTACATGCCCCTCCCTCCGGGGACGTTCCGGACCCGCCCACAGATTAGACTTTTTTATTTTGACTATGATATGGCTTTTCTAAAATATTTTGTGGCGATGTATTTGTGAGAATCTCCTGGTTAATACAAAGATTTTAAAAATATGTCGCGACCTAGCCTCATAATTGGGGCTTATCATTTTGGAAGTTTGTTTTATGAGCAAGATACGGTATAAACTTCTCATGTTACTATTTTGGAAAGTAAAACTAGTAAGTGGATCTTAAGTAATTTCAATCACTGTTGTGCTTTTTTTTGTCAAAGAAATTCCAACAGACTTCTCAGATCCATTCAACACATTAGTTTATGCTACAAAACCTTACGTGTGGGGAGGACAGTGAGGGGGTCTGTCTCACCACTTGGAAAACGTCTTCTCAGGAGAACGAGACTGTGTTGTTATTCGGTGTTCAGTATTAAATTACTGCTGAATGTTATGTAGTTAATAGAAAACTCAAAAGAATATAAACATTGAAGAAAGGATGTCATGTGAACATCAGATATTCATCTACCCAGGACAGTCGCCGTCGTGTCTGTTGTCTTGACGGGATTAGTTTTTCCTAGAACGATTACTACAAGAGTATCCCAGTTTGGACAGCAAAATACATGTTGTGTAGATGATTTGCTGTATTTCTAAAAATCTAAGAAATGGAGTTTTCTTTGTGATTGTTTTGGTTTTTTCATTTTGCTTTTGTAAAATATTGGCTCCTGCCTTGGCCTAGTAAGACCCACCAGAAGTAAACATACACTAAATTTTTCATTCCTTTGAACTCAGGACACTCGTCTTTGGTTGCTGATTAAAAATTAGTTAATATCGGACTACTAGCTGCACTACAGGTCACACGTAACGAAGCCCAGGAATCATTCTGACCTCTGTTCCGGGGCACGAGGTGAACGATCCGTGCCTTGCCCTCTGGTTTGTGAGTCACGGAGCAGGTGCTGCACTCAGGAATTTGAGGCAGAGGCCGGCTTCTTTTTTCCCCTCTCACTTGCTTTTGTTTGGCCCCTCACCCAGTCAGCCAGTGTCCCTCGTCCACCACCGTCAAGGTGACAGGCACTGTGCCGGGAAGGAAGAGGAGGCTCGCACGTCTCAGTCTGTAGTTAGAACTGAGTTGTGTTGGAGACCATGAGCGACAGAGCAGCGTTGGTTTCTTGTGCTCTGTTTCAGCTCCTCCCCGTCTTCTGCAGCCAGCTGCTCGGCCACTAGTTCATTTCATACCCCATTTTGCCTCTTTTCTATTGATCTTTTTTAAAAAAACACACATATTATAAAAGTTAGTACTTGGAAACCCACTACTGATTTTAAACTTTTCTCCTAGATGCACTGATTTTAGATAAAACATTAGAAAATAATTTCAGTTAGCTAAGGGAAAGATCCTAAGACAATGATTTTAAAAATCACATATCTAGAAATTCAACATCTAAATAAACTGTGTATTTATTCATTCAGATAGGGTGTGTGTGTGATGTGTGTGTGTATGTGTGTCTGTGTTAACACCTGCCATGGGCAGGTACCTGGCTAACTGAAGATAGGGTAGCGAGGAAAGCCATTTTTTTCTGATAGCGTGGGTTTAGCATTCTTTTGGAATTTTGTTCCGCAAAATAAGTCTCCCAAGAGTATTTGATAGACTCGTATTTGGAACTGCCTTCAGAGTCTATAGAACTTTTTTTTCTTTTTCCCTCTAAAATGAAGACAGCTTGGGGCGCCTGGGTGGCTCAGTCGGTTAACCGTCTTGTCTTGACTTCGGTTCAGGTCATGATCTCACGGTCCGTGAGTTCAAGCCTCACGTCAGGCTCTGTGCTGACAGCTCAGACCCTGGAGCCTGCTTGGGATTCTGTGTCTCCCTCTCTCTCTGCTCCTCCCCTGCTCAGGCTCTGTCCCTCTCTCTCTCAAAACAAAATGAACATTAGAAAATAGTAATAAAATGAAGATAGCTTAGTTGTTTTCTGATGACAAAATGATACTCACTGTAAGCAATTAAAACATTAATAAAACTATAAATTAGAATGTAAAAGTAATCTGAAATTCTACCATACCAGAGAAAGAGAGAATTGTTCTGTGTATCCACACGCATGCATGTATAATTTCAACATAAATAGAATTATGCTCCACATGCTGTTTTGTGGACATACCTGAATTTTGAAAGAAGTTTCAGAATAGGATTTCAGAGGTGTTGTGAGTAATCTCAGTACCAGTAAAGCCAGCAGGGTAGGCTTGGTCCATAGTACCCTTGGCCTTGGAATGTCCTCGTCGTTAGGTGCTGCATCACATCTTCGCGGTTGGCAGGTAGAAGGGCACTGTTGGCGATCACGACTCTTGAGTATCCCATGAAGAGAAGACTGGACTCTTCCATCTTGCCACAAGCGTGGTTTCCTCCTGCAGAATTCAGTTAAGGTTCCTTCAGAGGAAAGCGGTCAGTCACCCCTGTCGGGGAACCACGGTGCTGCCCCTGAGGGGGACGTTCAAGGTCGGCTGCAGTGAACTGCCAGAGCTGGGCGCAAAGATTCTTCTGCTCACTTGCTGCGTTCATGTGCCGTTCTGGGACTAGGTAGTGTATTGATCCTGATGAGTTAATTATTTGTTCTTTTGAGCCCTAGCTGAGTGAGTATCAAGAGTGCTAGACAAGGACAACAAGGAGAGCCACCCAGCTTTGTCAGTCGACATGCAGTCTAGCTGAGAAATCTGGTTTTATGTTAATGGCTTTCATCCAAAGAAGGACACTCGAGAACCTTTCAAAGACAGTTTCTATCTTTATCTTTTCAAGGCTGGCAGCTGCACATTTAGTCTCAGAGTTGTAGTCCCTTTCTGGATTCAGGTAAATTCACATCTGCTGCCTCCTTGTCTTGGGAGCAGAAATGAAATCGAGATGTCCCCATGCTACTATCTTTATTTAAATTCTTTCAGTTCTGTGAGATTTTTGTTATTTTTTTAAATGTAATCTGAGCACTTTTTTTATATTCTATGAAAGATAGAGGCTATTACCAAATGAATATATTATTCATTTGATTAAAATTATTTAGATAAGAAATTATTACTGTTTATCTTTGCTTTCAGACAACTTTTCCTATTTTTTATCCATTTTGCAAAACAGCACTTGTGTGTGGTTTCTTAACACATTGGAATCTATTCTGTAAATGAAGCTTTTCAGATTTCTGAACAGTATATGGTTTGATTTTATAGTCTTTATACTATCTCAGTATGAATAAAAGTGAGAAAGAATGTGATGACCAGTTATCTAGAATGTGTTGTTTGTTTTTAACTTTAAAGAAGGAAATGAAATGGAAACATATGGGAAATGTTTGAATTAGAAGTTATTCAAATGTGTATTCCTCTCCAAAAGAAAACCAGTGACTGTAAAGCAAAACAAGTTTGATTGCATGTGATATATTTTTTTTTTTTTTGCTCTTGTGTATGCTTTTTGAATAGTCCATTTGATAAAGCTTAAGTGGAAAAAATAAAGCTGTTTCTATCCGCAGTGGCTCGTGCTGGTCAATACTTAAAAGACCTATGTTTCCATACTCTTAAATTTTTTAATACATTTTACCTGTAGTGAATATTCAGAAAACAGAGGTAAAACACTGGCTGTATGAATCGTAATATCTAATTTACAGTAATTGGAATTCTAGATCATTTGGTTACCTAAATCAAAGCATGATGGATTCCTTTCTTAGGAATAAATAAAAATAAAATAAATCTCACTTTAAGCAAAACATCCGGGTTTCACAAGATAAATTAGGGAATAGACATTCTCTTGCCCAAAGGGATTAGAAGTGGCATTTAAGTAGCAAACTGAAATACAATTTGTCTTAAAAAGCTTAGTTTACAGAGAAATTTTCATTAATATCTCATAAAACAAAGTACGCTTTCATGGTTCATAATGGTACACAGTGTATTTATGAAATATGTTTACAAATGTTTTGTCTTTTTACAGTAAAGAGGACCCTAGTAGGTGTACGATTTTCCAAGTGATTGAAATATTGGTTAGAATTCCCACTGACATGTTTTTTTTCTAGAATGGAAATTTGCGTTGTTGTTTTTCTTACCTGAAGCGTACGGTGTTCACCAGGGAGCACTTAGGCCGTGTAGAAAAGTACACAAAAGAAGATACAAAATCACTTCCCATCCTATCAGCAAGCACCACCACTACGGTTAACACTCTGATGTGTGTACCCGTTCATAGTTTGTTCAGTCTACGTGTATGTATGTGTTCTTATTTTTTTATTTTTATTTATTTTTTTTTAATGTTTATTTTTGAGACAGAGAGAGACAGAGCATGAACGGGGGAGGGGCAGAGAGAGAGGGAGACACAGAATCTGAAACAGGCTCCAGGCTCTGAGCCGTCAGCCCATGGCCCGACGCGGGGCTCGAACTCACGGACCGCGAGATCGTGACCTGAGCTGAAGTCGGACGCTTAACCGACTGCGCCACCCAGGCGCCCCTGTGTTTTTATTTTTAAATAAAAATGGAATCATGTCATGTATAGGGTTTTATATTTTTTTCATCTATTTAATATATTTGAACATCTTAATCTGTGAACATGAAACTAAATGAGGAAGAATATAATCATTTTAATAGCTGTTTGATAATATTCTGCTATGTCTAGTACCTTTTGAGAAAGGAGTCTTAAGACGTCAGCCCCTCCTTATGGGCACTCGGAGTTGTAACTGACCGACATTCATATCTTTCATCAGTTGCTTGTAACATTCGGTCACATGGTTCCTACTCCTCATTTTTCCCAGCCCCTATGCCTTTCCCTGGACAGCAGGGGTTTTCTCCTAACTTGAAGGTTCAGGAAATGTGCACTTTTTTTTTTTTTTTTTTTGGAGAGAGAGCACACATGAGCAGGGGAGAGGGGCAGAGGGGGAAAGAGAGAATCTTAAGTAGTCTCCACACTCAGCGCGGAACCTGATGTGGGACTTGATTCCACGACCCTGGGATCCCGACCTGAGCCGAAATCAAGAGTCAGACACTCAACCGACTGAGCCACCCAGGTGCCCCAAGAAATGTGTAGCTTTTAAAACTTAGTGTCCCTTTCTCTCGTTATCTCTCAGCTAAATATTTTCTGGGAGATGATACCATTTTTACAGTCTGCACATCTCTAAAATTTCTAGTTAGAAAATGTCTTAAAAACTTGACGTTATTTAAAACAAGTTTCCGATTCATTGATTCTTTAGACAACAGAGGTCCTTAAAATTAGAATGTGGAGAGGGTGGGCAGTTGCTAATTTAGCTAAGCTTTTTAGCTGTTGGCTTCTTCAGATTGAATTCTCAGTACGATCGTATGTTTATGTCCAGTTGGTTGTCACGGGCAGTATCCTCAGTCCAGCCCCGTCCAGGAAATCGTTTCCTATTGACGGCTTCAATTAGACCAAGAATTAAAGTTGCTAAATATAGTTTGCATGCCAAATTCTTATTCTTTCAGAGCTTCAAAATAGCTTGCAGACTTATACCAATTGGTTTCCTCAGCACATCACCTGCGGTGTGAAGAAACAGTTCCACAGGGGTGCGCTCTTAGAAAACAAAATGAAATCGTTTTTCTTTTTTTTTCTTTTTCTTTTTTAGAAAATGTGCAATTTTCTGTGCGCAGTATAGATGTGCATAAATGCACAGTAAACCTTTTTTTTTTTCAGAAAATGTGCAATTTAATATGAGAAAAATAATGACCTTTTTTTCTTTACTTCCATTGAGATTTAGTTTTTTGAAGGGGTAATAATTTATGTTATAAAGTAATTCGCTATTATTTCCTTTAAACAACATATCCCTCTAGGTCTCTCTTTATTTATTTATTAATTAATTAATTTATTTATTTATTTATTTATTTATTTTTAAATTTACATCCAAGTTAGTTAGCATATAGTGCTATAATGATTTCAGGAGTAGATTCCAGTGATTCATCCCCTACAATATAACACCCAGTGCTCATCCCAGCAAGTGTCCTCCTTAATGCCCCCTTGCCCATTTAGCCCATCCCCCCACCCATCACCCCGCCAGCAACCCTCAGTTTGGTCTCTGTATTTAAGAGTCTCTTCTGTTTTGCCCCCCTCCCTGTTTTTATACTACTTTTGCTTCCCTTCCCTTCCCTTGTGTTCATCTGTCTTGTCTCTTCAAGTCCTCATAGGAGTGAAGTCCTGTGATTGTTGTCTTTCTCTGACTAATTTCACTTAGCAGAATAATACCCTCCAGTTCCATCCACGTAGTTGCAGATGGCAAGATTTCATGCTTTTTGATTGTTGAGTAATACTCCATTATATCTGTCTATATCTATATCTATATCTGTATCTATATCTATATATCTATATACCACATCGTCTTCATCCATTCATCCATCAATGGACATTTGGGCTCTTTCCATCCTTTGGCTATTGTCGATAGTGCTGCTATAAATATTGGGGTGCATGTGCCCCTATGAAACAGCACACCTGTATCCCTCGGATAAATACCTAGTAGTGCACAGCAAGTTTTAATGTTATGTGGCATTTGTGATTTTTAATAATCACTCTCTAATTTGGAATTCAAAAATCAATGTTTCAGCCACCTCGGAGGAGGAGAGAAAGACACCCTTTCCTTCCCACGTCTAGCATGCATAAAGCAGACCAGGAGTGACTAGCACAAATAGCTTTGTTTCTCTGATCATTACAGTTTGATTAGAGCCAATGGACAAAAAGCGGTTTCTAAAATTATTTCTATGCCGCAAGCTAAAGCCCTTATACCAAGAAGGTACAAATGTTGTGCTCCCAGCTCGCACAGTCCGACTATGTGATTTTGGATCACATTTTCTCCTGACCCTGCATTTTTCATGCTTTTGTCAGTCTGGGCCAGGGTTTTGAAATCATTTAACATTGGCCTTTTATAAAATTTTATTTAATTAACGTTAGATGAGGACTCATGAATACTTTATGAAGTCCCATTCATCACACTTTGTTAATTCAGTATTCAGGGGGTCTGAATAGCATCTCTTGACTAATGGAGCTTTTGGATCATGAAATAAAAAGCATTTCGATTTGTGAATTCAGAGCTCAAGGATCTTCGCTCAGTTCTACGTGGACGGTTCCCAACACTTTTCAAGCACATTTAAAAATGTTCAGAGGTGGCCAGACTGGAATTAGAAGCTGTTGCTGATGTTATTTTATTGACCATTAAAGCAGAGATTATATGTACATACATATACAGTGAAAGAGAGCGTGTGCTTGATTAAAGCTCACTAGTAACCGTGTGATTTATTCTAATTCCAAGAATCAATACATCTGACTCTTGACCAGCATGGGTTTGAACGGTACATGTGTCCACTTACATGCAGATTTTTTCAATAAATACAGTACTGTAAATGTATCTTCCTTGGTTTTCTTAATGACATTTTGTTTTCTCTAAGAGTTTATTGTAGGAATACAATATATAATACGTATAACGTAGAAAATATGTGTTAATTGACTGTTGATGTTATTGGTAAGCCTCTGGTCAACAGTAGGCTGTTAGAAGGTAAGTTTGGGGGAAGTCAAGGTTATCTGCAGATGTTTGACTCACAGGCGGTTGGTGCCCCAAGCCCGTCTTGTTCAAGGGTCAGCCGTGAAAGGGTTTAGATTTGTAAGACTATTGTAGGAGCCCTACAAACTGATGGAGCTTTTCTGTCCGCAATAGCCGCATATGTCCACTTACTTAATTAAAATTAAAATTCAGGGGCGCCTGGGTGGCTCCGTCGGTTACGTGCCTGCCTGACTTCGGCTCAGGTCGTGATCTCGCAGTCCGTGAGTTCGAGCCCCGCGTCGGGCTCTGTGCTGACAGCTCACAGGCTGGGGCCTGCTTCGGATTCTGTGTCTCCCTCACTCTCTGCCCCTCCTCACCAACCCCCGTCTCTGCCAAAAATAAACATTAAAAAAAAGTTTTAATTAAAAATTCAGTTCCTCAGCCTCACTAGCTACGTTGCAGGGGCTCGGTGGCTAGCCATGTGTGGTCCAGGGGCTGCCCTAACAACTTACCACAACCTGGGTGCCTGAAAATAACACGTATTTGTTCTCTCACCGTTCTGGGGGCTGGACGTCCAAAATCAAGGTACCGGCAGGGCCATGCTCGCTCTGATGGATCCAGGGAGAACCTTTCCTGGCACCTTCCAACTGCTGGTGATTACCAGGAACGCTTGCTGTCCCTTGGCTGGCAGCTGCTTTACTCCCTCTTCCTCCGGGTTCCCAAGGCCGTCTCCTGTCTGTGCATTTCTCTAGGTCATCTTCTCGTAAGGACACCAGTCCTATTGAGTTTAGGGCCCACCCCAATCTAGCATGACTTTATCTTCATACATCGGCAAAGACCCTAATTCCAAATAAGGTCATATTCACAGTCACCTAGGGTCAGGACTTCCAACATACTGTTTTGGGTGGGGGGGACACAATTCTTTTTTTTTTTTTTTTTTAAGTAGACACCATGCCCAACATGGGGCTTGCACTCATGACCCCGAGATCAAGAGTCACATGCTCTACCTACTGAGCCAGCCAGGTGCCCCTGTGGGGCACACCGTTCAACCCACCAGAGCCTGCCACCCTGGACAGGGCAGATACAGAAGCATTCTACTGTTGCAAGTGTACCTGGGCAGTGCTGCAGAAAGGCCGTCTTACAAAATGAAAATGTCAGGGCTTGATGATATCTATTTTACGTGTCTACGTAGCAAAACACCGTGGAACTAACACAGCAGAACAAACATTTAGGGCAACTTATTTTGACACTTTCTGGTCTCTCATTATAATTTACATCGTGCAGTCTAGTTCCATCTTTGATTAAAGTACAGCTACACATAATGTATGAATTTGCAGTATCTCATTACCAGGAGGCTGCCCCAGTTTCCTAAGATAACTGCCATGTCATTGTGATTTAAA
This sequence comes from Panthera onca, assembly GCF_046562875.1. NCBI lineage: Eukaryota > Metazoa > Chordata > Mammalia > Carnivora > Felidae > Panthera > Panthera onca. Next base: position 10,192,176 of record NC_138349.1, read on the forward strand.
GTTCAACTATGTGGCACAAGAATAGACACGCAGGTCAATGGAACAGAATAGAGAACCCAGAAAGGGACCCCCAAACGTATGGCCAACTGATCTTTGACAAAGCAGGAAAGAATATCCCAATGGAATAAAGACGGTCTCTTCAGCAAGTGGTGCTGGGAAAACTGGACAGCGACATGCAAAAGAATGAACCTGGACCGCTTTCTTACACCATACACAAAAATAAACTCAAAATGGATGAAAGACAGGAAGCTATCAAAATGCTCGAGGAGAAAGCAGGCAAAAACGTCTTTGACCTTGCCCGCAGCAACTTCTTACTCAACACGTCTCCGGAGGCAATGGAAACAAAAGCAAAAATGAACTACCGGGGCCTCATCAAAATAAAAACTTCTGCACAGCGAAGGAAACAATCAGCAAAACTAAAAGGCAACCGACAGAATGGGAGAAGATATTTGCAAATGACATATCAGATAAAGGGTTAGTATCCAAAATCTATAAAGAACTTATCAAACTCAACACCCAAAAAACAAATAATCCAGTGAAGAAATGGGCGAAAGACATGAATAGACACTTCTCCAAAGAAGACATCCAGATGGCCAACCGACACATGAAGAAATGCTCAACATCACTCATCATCAGGGAAATACAAATCAAAACCACAATGAAATACCACCTCACATCTGTCAGAATGGCTCACATTCACCACTCAGGCAACAACAGATGTTGGCGAGGATGTGGAGAAAGAGGATCTCTTTTGCATTGTTGGTGGGAATGCAAGCTGGTGCAGCCACTCTGGAAAACAGTATGGAGGTTCCTCAAAAAACTAAAAAGAGAACTATCCTACGACCCAGCAATTGTACTACTGGGCATTTATCCACAGGATACAGATGTGCTGTTTCTAAGGGACACATGTACCCCATGTCTATAGCAGCACTATCAACAATAGCCAAAGTATGGAAAGAGCCCAAATGTCCATCGATGGATGAATGGATAAAGAAGATGTGGTGTATATATATATACAATGGAGTATTACTCGGCAATCAAAAAGAATGAAATCTTGCCATTTGCAACTACGTGGATGGAACTGGAGGGTATTCTGCTAAGTGAAATTAGAGAAAGCCAAAAATCATATGACTTGACTCATATGAGGACTTTAAGAGACAAAACAGATGAACATAAGGGAAAGGAAACAAAAATAATATAAAAACAGGGAGGGGGACAAAACAGAAGAGACTCATAAATACAGAGAACAAACTGAGGGTTACTGGAGGGGTTGTGGGAGGGGGGATGGGCTAAATTAAGGAATCTACTCCTGAAATCACTGTTGCACTATATGCTAACTAATTTGGATGTAAATTTTAAAAAATAAAAAATTAAATAAAAAAAAATAAAGTTCAACTATGTGCAGAGATCATGTTTAAAAATTTGAATGACTGAGATATTAATCCAGAAATATTTCTAAAGTATTTCTGCTCTTTCTTTTTAAATTTTTTTAATGTCAATTATTTTGAGAGAGAGAGAACAGGAGCAGGGGAGGGGCAGAGAGAGAGGGAGACACAGAATCCGAAGCAGGCTCCAGGCTCTGAGCTGTCAGCACAGAGCCCGACTTGGGGCTCCACCCACAAACCGTGAGATCATGACCTGAGCTGAAGTTGGACGCTTAACCAACTGAGCCACCCAGGCACCCCTGCTCTTTCATTATTTCCATTTTTAGATGGCATCTCATATTCTCTTTCAGAGAATTCAAACTGTTGTAGTTACATGTTTATTTTGATTACGCAGAAATTTTTTTAAATAAATTTATCAATAAAAATCTTTGAATCTATGCCAGTAAAAGGATTTAAATGCATCTCTCACAAGAAGTCTACCCAAAAGTATGCAGTGGCCTGTGTGCGAAAGAAAATGGGAAAAATAGGGGCGCCTGGGTGGCTCAGTCGGTCAAGCATCCGACTTCAACTGAGGTCAGGATCTCACGGTCTGTGAGTTCGAGCCCCACGTCAGCTCAGAGCCTGGAGTCTGCTTCAGATTCTGTGTCTCCCTCTCTCTGCCCCTCCCTCCCTTGCTCACACTCTGTCTCTGTCTCTGAAAAATGAGTAAACCTTAAAAAAAAAAAAAAAAGGAAGGAAATGGGAAAAATAAATCCTCATTACAACATTTCTCTTGTACTGTTTAATACACAGGTGGTGGTTACCTCACCAGAGGACAGATTCAATCGATTTGCGGGTCTGCCTTAAAGATTTTTTTTTATTCCTTTAGTATTCCATTTTTTTAATGTTTATTTATTTTTGAGAGAGACAGAGAGACAGAGAGAGAAAGAGAGAGAGAGAAAGAGACAGAGCATGAGGGCAGAGGGGCAGAGAGAGAAGGAGACACAGAATCCAAAGCAGCCTCCAGGCTCTGAGCTGTCAGCACAGAGCCCGACGCGGGGCTCGAACTCACAGAGTGCAAGATCACGACCTGAGCATAAGTCAGAGGCTTAACTGACTGAGCCACCCAGGCGCCCCAATTTAGTGTTGCATTTTTAAGGGTGATTTTGATTACTGTTGTTTTTCCTAGTAAGCCTACTTCTGACCAAAACCGCGTATCAGTGTTCTCAACGTGGGGGTCTTCGTGGAATTTCGCTAGAGGCGTGTTATTTAGACCCGGAGACATTCGTCCGGATTCACTTCATGAAACCGTGTGTGGCCACCCAGGAGCAGAGCTGGCGGTGGGGAGGGCTGAAGGAGACCCTGGTGTCGGCCAGTGGCCCCAGGGCTCTGCACAGGGTGAGGGACAGTATCTGCAGGGATTAAGAATTACCGTCGCTGGTCTCCCTGGCCTTCTGCCTATTCTTGAGAGCCACGTTGTGATTTACTTAATTCCATTCCCCACGCTGTTTATAAGAAGGCCAGAGAAACATCAGTGTGTGGCCAACTGTGTGTAATTGCGAGCTTCGCGTCTACAGCAGCTGGTGGTTCATGCTTGGGGCAATTAATATTTCTGATAATGTCACCAAAGATGCTGTCGAGAAAGTTTAGAAATAAAGGATCCGAGTTTAGAGGAAAAAGTCCGGAGAACACTCTGAGCTTACTATAACGAGCTCATTATTCATTTGTATTACCCCTTGGTTGCCTTTGTTAAGATACGGAAACTGCTATATGTCAGCATTATCGGTGAGTGATGATGAATCTTGGGCCTGGCTTATCGGCAGGTTGCTTATCTAGCCACTTCACCATCTGGAACATAAATGGGAGTATCCAAAAGTAAGGTTAAAAAAAAAAAAGAAGAAGAAGGAAAGAAAGAAACTTGCCTCTTGGAAGCTCAAATGGGCTCGAATCCAGGCACTAAAGGGCATCCTTACCCATGGGAAAGCCACTCGGGCTACGTGGCAAAAGGAGAAGAAAGTTTTGGTTCCAAAGTAAAAGAATAAAGTGAACAGGAAATGACGTATTAACGGAAGGGTGCGCATCAGCTCCTGGCCAGCTCTTGCTGTATATACGCTGACGTTCAACACGGTCTCCGTGGACGGCGGTGCTGGGAGTCTGCTCTGGAGGAGGGCAGATGGACTGGGGGGGTGGGGGAGGGGGGGGCGGGCGGTGAGCAACACTAGGCCTAAAGCAACCTTCTGGCCACATTCCACTAGCAAACAGACCCTTTTATCCACCTTAATAAGTTAAAACCAAAAACCAGAAACCAAAACACGGCGTGGGGGAGGGGACCCTTCAAGCTGGACTGGGTTCAAGTCCCAGGATCACCTAACTAATGGTGTGGCCTTAGGCAAGGACCAGAAGGCGGGCAAACCTCGGCTTCCTCATCAGGAGAGATGAGTTGGGCAGGCGGGGGCCCCGCTGGTAGGAGTCGAGGGCAGTTGCCTTGTAGAAGGCTGAGCACGCCGCCTCGCTGGTCCACGGCTCTGCGGCCCGTGACGCCCTGCCCAAAGCGGATGTGGACCAAAAGAAAGGTCACCAAGTTGTAACAAAATATTAAAGAAAAAAGAAAGAGTACACCCCACTAATCCGAGGCGTAGGACCCCAAACATCTGAACGGCCCCTGAGCACCAACAGTGTCGGGTCCGTCATCGTTGACTTCGGTAATGGCGATGCTGAAATTGTCAAGGAAACAGTTACAGTACATTCGGTATCCTCTAACCCAGGAACAAAATGGTATAATGCATTCACATATTTCTGTTCGAAATCGTTCAGGCAACAAGAAGAATCTATTAGTGGATAAATTACAGTTATCTGCAAAATTCACCATATTGAAACAGGTCTTCAAGACGAGGGAGTTAGAATCCATGTTAAATGCCCGTTCGCAAAGGACGCTCACGCGTTAGGAGGGGGAGCACTTTCCATTGGCTGGCCTTTGCCTGACAGAATGTGGATAAACAATTATTCATAGGAACCCACGGAGAGCCTCACTCCAGTGGCGCCACTATTCCGGATTTCCTTGGTATACTGGGAGAATAAAATGGGTTTTGAGGCCTGGTACAATTATGCGCATTTTTGTTTGTTTTGTTGGAGACAAAACTGAACAACAGGATATCTGGAAAAGCAGCAGCATTTTGTGGGCTGTGCTGTTTGCTCTGCACAGCAGGCTGCCGTATCCAGTTACAGCCGACCTGGTAATGACTGGACTGTTTTCAGCCAGCCCCCCAACTGCTCCTGCTTTTCTTCGTCCTTCTGCATTGTTCCGCTGCACTCGGAAGGCAAATTCTGGAAGAGGCATTACCTCTTAGAAGTGGCTTTTCACAGAGCCACACGTTAGCTGAAGAGCATTATCAAAAAGGTCAGGAGATCCAAAGCACGTTTTTTCGAGTGGAAAAGGAGTGATGTTGCGCAGGACCGTGGAATGCTGCCTTTCGCGGGGAGCAAAAGGCGATCTAGAAAGATGAAAGTTGGAAATAGATTTGCAGCTTTTACCACCACCACCACCACCATCAACAACAACAACAACAACAACAAAACCCACCCCAAACCGAAAATCCCTGATCTAATTAAAAGTGCATTCTGCTATGTGCAGAGCTGTGTGCCCGGCCCCTGGGCCAATGCGATTCGACACGGCGGCCAGTGGAGCTGTTTCCTGAGCATTGTCAGAGCCGCTCTGCTCACAGATCACGTTCTAGCAACGGCTCAGTGGAAGCCCGATGGAAGCGGAGTTGGAATCTCAGCGGCCGCCTCCCCCGTCCCGCTGGGCGCCGCGCAGAGCCCCCCGCTCACGCTCAGCAGACGACACGGCCGGTGGCCCGACCTCCGCTCGCCAACCTCAGGCAGAAGGGCTGAGATGTCAGGATGCCTGAAACGCCTTCGCTGTGGTTGGAGTGCTGTTTGCTCAGTTGACATTGGACACGAGTTGGACAAACTGGTCCCCTCTCTTCTTTCTGCCCTTTCCGTTCAATTTTCCCGAAAGCCACCAGGGGGCAGAAAGAAACTTCCTTGCCCTTTTTCTCCCCTCCCGTCTAGAGAGGGGAAAGTGAACTTTTCCTTTGGTTCATTTGGGCCAATGTTTTTGATATAAATTGCATTTCCTACTTCCCATATCCTTGATTTTTTTTTTTTTTTTCAGGTTTGGGTGGTCTTTGAATTAAGTCTCCTTTCTGCGCCGAAAGCAATCAGGAAGGGGAAATCGCACATCCTCAGCATTTGTATGATTGGTGACCTAGCTACGTGATGGCCAGGCCTGACTCAGCATCCCAGTCTCACCTGCATTTTCCCCCGTGTCTGCAGTCTCACTGGGCTACTGCAGGCCCTGGTCCCTTTTACCAGGATCATTGCCATAGCCTGCCAGCCTTCCCAGCCAGTTCATGGGCCCAACACACATCTGACTGATGTATCTCTGTGCCCCATTGGCATGCCCAACGTATTTTTCAACCTTGTTTTTTTTGTTTTGTTTTGTTTTGTTTTTGGCTACATCTACCTTCCATAAACCCTACTCTCAGCAGTCTTTTGCCTGTTTCTTGACCTCCGTTGGGTCTGTCCCCTCATCCGTCTTGCCCAATCTCCAGCGGCTGACACTCAAATCGGCAAGGTCCAGACCAGATGGCGCCTCCCAACGAGTGCCTGGTCTACAATATCCGAAGTCCTTCCTCATCTGGCAGTTCTTTCTTAAGGCTGGAGACAACCAAGAAACTAAACGCAAGGCAGGCCATGGAAATGATGCACGTTGCTCTCGGAAAGCCGGCCAGAGACTGGATTCATTCGAGGAACCTCCCTAGAGAAAGTGTGCTTTGGGTCACGTGGGTGCTGAGACCCAGCTCCCAGGACGCCAGGATGGGTCTGGTCCGCTCCTCGGGGTCAGTTTCACAGCACTCGGTGGGAATGTTTAGACAGCATTCCTGAGAAGTGAGCCCACGGTGGGATCTATCGAACTTCGCGGGCTCTTAACACATTAAGAACAACGGAAATGCCCATAAAGAAGAGTTGTAAATTTGATGTACATAGACGAGGAGTTTTTCTTCGTGACCTTAGAAGGGTGCCAGTCTGCTTGCTTGTTAACGGGCCAAGGATTATCTGTAGGAAACGCATCCATTGTTCTGGCTGCTTGTATATTCACAGATGGGTGGGGGGGTGAACACGTTCGTGAATCGCTTCGGATGTTAGCAGAGGTGAAGATTATGCTTGTGTGGATATTTGTGCCTCGACAGGTATCTTCATGGTCACCTGCTGCCAAAGGAACAGTGAGAGAAAGGAATAAAGGATCCCGTGTGTGAGGGCTGACATGCCTCGGCAAGCAAGCGGGGACGCATGCGGAGAGCCATCGTCTGGGGACATTTGGCTGTTTCGCATAATGAATTCCTGGCCTAATGGCTATGTGGACCCCAGTACTTGAGGGCAGGCCTGTTTTGGTTTAGTGCTCTCATACCAAAAAAAGAAAAAAAAAAATGCACCAATATGAGTTGAAAATTCTTAAAGGGGATCAGGGTAATCCCTATTTAATTTGGACTTTTCCTCTTAATTCATTTCGCATATGGTAAGACATTCTTACAGGGGACACAAAGGCACTCTTACACATGCAGACACGCTCTGCTCCGGGGGATCAGTCCTCCTGCACCCGCTGAGGTCCTGAAAGGAGGAGAAAACCCTTGCAAATGACCCACTGCAAGTGCAGAAGAGAGCCCTCCCCGGCCCCCAAGTGCATGGGTGGTACAGCCTCCCTTTCCCACGGGACCTCCCAGGCCAGCGGATTCCTTGAGCCCGAGGTGCCGAAGTGAGGCTGAGCCTTCATGATGCCTATATCGCGGCCATTTCTTTCACTTGGTCTTAACCTCTGTTAACTCCTCCTAACTTTTCTGCGGCCGCTGCTTCTCCTTGAGGCTCCCAAGGGCGCAAGAACTGGCCCAACTCTGTGAGCTGCGCTGCTCAGCGCATGGGGATTGTGACCGGCTTCGAGCGATGAGGACACGGGACATTCGCGGAGAACCTCCGCATCGCCCACTGGCAGAACGTGCCCGTTACAACTGGCTGGCAGGGAGGGGTGGTTCCGGGGCAGACAGCCCTCGTGTTGACCCAGCACACCCGGGGCTGCAGACCCACATCTCTCCCGGAGGCCTGGGGCTCTCAACCTGCTTGCTCTCAGAAAGCTCTCTGCAACATCCAGGCCACGCACACAGGCTTCATGCATTCATCTTTTGGTTGATTTATTCACCTGACGGCTGTCTGAGCACCTGTCCTGTCCCGAGTATAGTGTGAGCCACAGAGGTGAACAACTCCGAGCCCCTGTCTTCTTGGAATCACCTTCTCTGGAGAGACAATTCACAGTAAGCAGAGAGGCAAAAGGCTGGGTTGTGTTCGGTAGCCCGAGAGACCACTTTGCATAGGGTGTTCGGGGACGGCCTTTGGAAGCAGCGTGTTGAGTGAATGAAACCACGAACACAAGGACACACGGAGTTACTAAGGATCCGAGATGGAACAGGTGTGGCCTTTGCCCTTTTGGAGGCCGCAGTCCCGGAGGGGAGACCCGAACCCATGGGGTGGGATGAGAACCGCTCTGAGGGCACAGATGAAATCCTATGGACACCCTGGGGAGGAAAAGCTTGCATGTGGCTGAAGGCAGTCAAAGCGGTTTCTTGAGGGAGTTGATCTTTGACCCACAGTCGATTTTCAGAAAGGAGGGTCAGGGTTCCTGGCAGAAGGAATGGAATAAAGCCCCCAAGTGGAGGCCGAAATACTTTGGGGGCAGCGTGCAGTTTCATTTGGCTGAAATATAAAGACTCTGAAAGGAAATCATGGGTGCTTAGCTGGAAGGCCTAGTACAGCACCCCCTGAGGGGCGGGTGTGGACTCTGGCCGCGTGTGCGGGGCTCCTTCTCTCCGGCAGCCCAGAACCACTTTGCTTTGTTTTTTTAAAAGTTTCTTTATTCTGAGAGAGAAAGAGAGAGCGAGTGGGGGAGGGGCAAAGAGGGAGACTCCCAAGCAGGCTCCGCACTGCCAGCACAGAGCCCAACGTGGGGCTTGAACTCACGAACTGTGAGATCATGACTTCGACCGGAACCAAGCATCAGACGCTTAATGGACCGAGCCACCCAGGCGCCCCCCTCCCCGACCGGGGAACCCCTCTGGATGGCAGGGGAGAGTAGCCGTGGCTGGAAGGAACAGTGTCCCAGCCAGAGAGGAGAGGCCACCTCCTGATCTCCCAGGATGCAAGCAGAGCCCGCCCACCGCAAAATCGAGAAGCCAGCTGATTTCTTACCATCAGCTAAATTGGTTTGTTGTTTTCACCTGGACACCTGGGATGGACCGTTCCGGAATCCTAAGCCTCCCCCATAGGGAACACCCAGTGGGGAGGCCGCACAGAAAGGCCAGGGCACCTGGCGGGGGCAGGGGGGGTGGTGCGCTCAGTCGGTTGAGCGTCAGACATCGGCTCAGGTCATGATCTCGCGGTTCATGAGTTCGAGCCCCCACAGAGAGCTCACTGCTGTCCGCACAGAGCCTGCTTTGGATCCTCTGTTCCCTTCTCTCTCTGCCCCTCCCCTGCTTGCATTCTCTCAAAAATAAATAAACATTAAAAACGAAGAAGAGGAAGAAGAAAGAAACAGCAGAAGAGGAATGTCCCCAGAAGAGGAAAATCTGAGCGTTGCACGTGGATTTAATCCGTAAGTAAATAACCATGTGTATTGGAGAGGTAAACAGGCTCGTTTTGGGTCAGATTTCCCCTGGACACAGCCCGACAGGGGGTCGTTGGGTAGGGGGTGTATCCAGGGTGTTCTCTGAGGAGCAGGGGAGGGAGGAAGCAGAGCTGCACCCGGGAAGGGGCTGAGCAAGCCTGGGCTCAGCTGAGGTGGGGGCCCAGGCCGGGTGGGGACCGTGGGGACCGTCACCTCGCGGGCCGGATGGTTTCCGCGGCAGCGCCTCAGCAACCCGGTAGGGTGAGCCGCTGGGGTCCGGGCGCCGGGCAGCGTCCGCTACGACGCTCAGAAGCCTTTGCTGCTGGGGCGCGTGGTCAGAGTTCTGGGCCCACCGATGAACAGGTGTCAGCCGTGGCCGTGAGAGAGGGGAAGCTCTTTCTTCTGCGCCCCGCCCCCACTGCCCCTCCCGTGTGGCCGGAGCCAGGCTCCCTGCAGCCCTCCTCTTCCTGGGGTGAGCGGCCACCATGACCGCGGGCCGTCGCCACTGTGGTCGGACCCCTGGACGGCGATCGGTGTGTTCTTGGGTGAAAAGGCCACAAGAGAGAGCTGCCTTTTGATTGTGAGGGGCTAGAGGGACCTGTTGTTGACCCAAGCAGGACGTGTGATCCGGAAAGATGGCAACTGTAGCTGGAAGGTCGGCGTGGGGCGTCACCGGAGGTAAGAAAGGAGGCAGGGCTAAGGTAATTGACTTGATGGTAAAAGGAAAACGCGTGTCTGTGGGGCCGAGGAGGAGAGCAGGGGACTAGGGGGAGACCTAGTCCTCACCCTGCCTCTGACGCCAAGCACCTGTGGACTTGGCCAGGCGTCCTACCCTCTCCAGACCTGGCCTGAGAAGGAACAAGGCACCCCCCTCGCTGTGCTGGGTCCCAGCGGCCCCTCCTGCCCACAATGCTGTTCTCCTTGATCTGGCTCCGCCTGTTTCCCCTCGAGGCCTCTGTCTCCTCTATTCAAAGTTAGCACCCAACCATTGGCTTTCAACACAACCGTTAGAACGTTGTTGCATTCTTGTGTTAGGCCTGCTCCCTACCGACCACGTTTCCTGTTCGTCTTGCTGTCTGTCTGTGTGTCTGTCTGTCTCCCCAGAGGACTGGTAGCTCTGGGAGAAGAGGTCGGCTCTGGCTTGCCCGCTGCTCCATTGTCGGGCCCAGAACAGCCCCTACTGGGCTCTCGGTGAACACTTTCTGAATGATTGAATAGGCTTTACCAGAGGGAAAAAGAAGATAAAAATGAGGAAGGACCAAGGAAATTGTGAGATTCTACATATCCCTGGCCTTAATATTCTAGGCCTTCTCAGCTAAGGTCACTCCATATTTTTCTTTGAGAATATCCATTGTAGCCCATATTTTCTTTCTTTAGAAGTATGGAAACATAAGGTGACTGGGACATGTCTCAAATGATGTTTAATTTTTTTAATGTTTATTTATTTTTGAGAGAGAGAGACAGAGTGTGAGCAGGGGAGGGGCAGAGAGAGAGGGAGACACAGAATCCGAAGCAGGCTCCAGGCTCTGAGCTGTCAGCACGGAGCCCGACGCAGGGCTTGAACCCACAAACCGCGAGTTCATGACTCGAGCCGAAGTCGGACGCTCAGCCAACTGAACCGCCCAGGCGCCCCTCAAATGATTTTTTAAAAAAAGCAAGTATGCATTTTATTTAAATGTGGCTTTGGTTTTGTTCCTCCCCTTGGTAAGAACAAAACAGGAAAATCCCACCGACCCCTTTCTTAGGTGTGTGCTCACTTTTGTCCTGCCGGAGCCCTGACTGTCCCTTTGCTGGTTTGGAAGAGTCTGATGTTGGACGTTCTGAGTCTCTGCCTGCTTTCTGCCCACCAGGAGGGCCCATCTGCTCTCCCCTGTCCTCAGCCCACCTCTTTATGGTGTCGCCATTAAACACATATCTATAGGCAAGGTCCTGATACCGGGGGCACGGGTAATCTAGTCAGCCACTGACATCAGAACCACGCGAACCTGCTCGGGAATAAGACACCTTGTTACGTGTTGCCCCGGCTACTGAATCTGGCACTAAGGCCCCCTTTCCTCAGGGAGCTGTGGGGCCACACGTTCCCAGACCCCACACCGCTCCCACGGACATTACTAAGGGACATGTGACGGAAACCACATGCTGTGCTTGGAAAAATGTATGGGCTGACCCACACGTGCTCCCCAGGGAAGAGAGAGCTTTCACTCCTCGAGTCCGTCAAGGACAATGAAAACCAAATGTGTCTAGCTTGCACGCAAGCCCACATAGACCCGCAGACGCGCGCCCACATTCTGCAAATATTCATTATGTGTGATAGGCCAAGGGTAGTTACTGTTGTTGAAATGTAAACTTGTTGCTTGTTCTATAGGAGGCAGAATGCTAGGACATCAACCATTTCTGCACACCATGTTCTTTCCTTGCTGCGGTGGCTGAGAAACACTGACTGTACCGCCAAATTACATTCCCTGGGGGATCGGCTGGCCCCTTATCCTGTTGACAACACATATGTATCGAAGCAAGGTAACGTGCGTTTCCAGCTTGAAGAATGTACTTCAGATGTTCTTACCTTTCCCCTCCATGACTGGCCCTCATTGCCCTGCTGGTGGAGAGAGCGCTGGGCCTCGCCCGCACCCCCAGTAAGGAGGTACCACCGACCTGCTGGCGGTAGCAAGAGACTCCCTTTGCTTTTTTAGGAGCACTGACCCCCCCGCCCCCCGTGGATTTCATTTTGAAAAAGGATTTGTTGAGGGTCCCCACGCAGGCTGCAGCCAGGGGGCTGGGAGCTGCTTATCAGCCTATTCTTGCAGATGCCTTCGCTGGACCACTGCAGCCAAAGCTGGGGAGGGTTTCTGGCTCTGCTCAAGGTGAAATAGTTGGCAGCACAACCCTACGCGGGACAGATTAATAAAAATTTCTTTGTTCTACTAACGCCCTGTGATTTCGGCTTCCCTCCTCCAAGGGTGTCCTCGTGGGGTCACCTGCCACGTTCTTCCCTCTGCTCGCACTTCCTCTCGCTGACACCTTCATTCCTGAGCTGCTTCCCTGCAGCTGGGTGCTCCCCACCTGCTCCTGGTCCTTTACTCTTGGTCTAGGAATGCCATTAATTCCCCAGGTCACCCACCTTGCAGCCTTGGTGCTATCATGGACTCCTCTCTTTTGTGTGCAGCCTAGAGTCACCTGAAAAGCCCTATCCATCTCATCTCCAATGTGGTTCTAGCATCTCGATCCTTTTGTTACCCTGAGGCTGGCAAAGATCGCCACCTGTTTGCTCTCAGCTCTGCTACTCCAGCAGGCTCCTCATGGGCTTGCTAGCTTCAGTCTTTTCTCCAATGCAGTGATGTCTTGTTAGATAACTGGCAAAGGACATTTCTTCTTAAAATAAGCTAAGGTAGGGGCACCTGGCTGGTTTAGTTGGCGGAGCGTGCGACTCTTGATCTTGGGGGTGTAAGTTCAAGCCCCACGCTGGGTGTAGAAATTACATAAACTCTTAAAAAAAAAAAAAAGAGGGGCGCCTGGGTGGCGCAGTCGGTTAAGCGTCCGACTTCAGCCAGGTCACGATCTCACGGTCCGTGAGTTCGAGCCCCGCGTCAGGCTCTGAGCCCCGCGTCAGGCGCTGGGCTGATGGCTCGGAACCTGGAGCCTGTTTCCGATTCTGTGTCTCCCTCTCTCTCTCTGCCCCTCCCCCGTTCATGCTCTGTCTCTCTCTGTCCCAAAAATAAATAAAAAACGTTGGAAAAAAAAATTTAAAAAAAAAAAAAAAAAAAAAAAAAAGATAATGCGTTCCATGCCTTTTGGCTGGTTCCTGATATATCTTTGGGCCAGGCTTTCACTGCATAATTGAATACTAAAGGTAAAAGTTTAACCTCACCCTCCGTAGGATGGCTACTTATAGAAAAATCAGAACAGAACAAGTGTTGACGAGGACGCGGGGAAGTTGCAAGCCCTTGCGCACTGTTGGTGGGAATGTAACGATGGTGCAGCTTCTATGAAAATAAGGTGATTCCTCAAAAAATTAGAAAGAGGGTTGCCATATAATCTAACAATTCCACTTGTGGGTATATATACAAAAGAATTGAAAACAGGATCTCACAGAGAGATTTGTCCATCTGCGTTCACGGTAACGTTATTCCCAACGGCCAGAGGGTGAGGACAGCCCAGGCATCTGTTCATGGAAGAATAGGTGAACAAAATGTAAATACATACAATGGAGTACCATTCAGCCTTCAGAAGCAAGTGCGTTCTAACACCTGCTACAACATAGATGGAACTTGAGGACATTATGCTAAGCGGAACAAGGGAGTCACAAAAAGCCAAATACTGGGTGATTCCACGGTTATATCGAGAGGAGTCAAGTTCATGGAGACAGGGAGAAGAATGGTGGTGGCCAGGGGCTGGGGAAAGCGCATGGGGAGTTGTTATTTCGTGGTACAGGGTTTCAGTTTTGCAAGATGAAAAAGTCCTGGATATTGGTTGCCTAATAGTGTGAATATATGTAACACTACTGATCTGTGTATTGTATTGTATTGTATTGTATTGTATTGTATTGTATTGTATTTATTTTTGAGAGAGAAGGCGCAAGTGAGTGAGAGGCAGAGAGAGAGAGAGAGAGAGAGAGAGAGAATCCCAGGAGGGATAGAGGGAGAGAGAGAGAGAGAGAGAGAAGTGGGGCTCATCCAAAGCAGGGCTTGTGTTCACCCAACGTGAGGCCCAAGCTCACCCAATGTGGGGCTCGAACTCAAGAACTGTGAGGTAAAGGCAATAAATTATATTAAAGAAAAAAAAAGTGAGCTCATGACCTGAGCTAAAGTCAGATGCTTGCTTAATGACTGAGGCCACCCAGGCGCCCTGAGCTGTACATTTTAAATGGATAAGATAGTAGGTTTTGTTATGTGTATTTTAACAGTTAAATTTTTTAAATATATTTTTTAATGTTTATTTATTTATTTTGAGAGAGAGAGAGTACATGCACAGGGAGGGGAGGGGCAGAGAGGTAGAATCCCAAGCAGGTTCCGTGCTGTTAGCTCAAACATGGGGCTCGATCCCACAACCCTGAGCTAACCCTGTTAGCTCAAACATGGGGCTCGATCCCACAAGCCCAACCAACTGAGCCACCCAGGCGTCCCAGAACTATTTTATTTTATTTTATTTTATTTTATTTTATTTTATTTTATTTTTAATGTTTATTTACTTGTGAGAGAGAGACACAGACAGAGTGTGAGTGGGGGAGGGGCATAGAGAGAGGGAGACACTGAATCCGAAGCAGGTTCCAGGCTCTGAGCCGTCAGCACAGAGCCCGATGTGGGGCTCGAACTCATGAACTGTGAGATCATGACCTGAGCCGAAGTCGGACGCTCAACCGACTGAGCCACCCAGGCGCCCCTAAAACAATTTTAAATTAAGCTTACATTATGATATAGCAACATGGTTGTTTGTCGCAGTGTTTCAGGAAGATGAATTTCAGTATTTGGCAGAAGAAGTTAACTTTGTAAACTATGTGGAACTTGTAGAATAACAAAACGTGAACTCTAAGGTTAGAAACTCCATCTCTCTTCTAAGAAGGATGAATTAGATCCCATGTAGTAAATTTACAGTATTTATAAGATTCTTTTAGATGAAGCTTTCCAGTTGAAACCTGTCGTTGACATGCCCCAGGGTCCGTGTGCTGTACTTGGCACAAGAGTTCTAGCAAGTTTAGGTAGCTGAGAACCTAGGGTCTCAAGAAGGTGAATTATAGGAGTACCTTTTGGTGTTGGAGCTTAAAAGGATATGTGAGTAGTTAGTGACACAAATCTGGACCGCGGGCTGCCCATTTATCAGGAGATTTTCCACTCCTGTTTCAAAGGAAGACAAAGAATAATAAGAGGCAGTGTCCAGATCATTTTAATAAATACAGAGTTCTCCAAATGGCCCACCGTTCCAGACCTCATGGCTCCTGCCAAATCCTGTAAAAATAAAGATTAAACCATACAGAATATTTGTTTTGCTCTGATAGCTGTTATTTTGTTTTGGTAATAAAGGTCCCTAGCCATCTGGCCTAAGAGAGTGCTGACGGCTCTCGCTTTTGACTCCGTTCATCTCCTGCCCTTTAGAAGGAATCACTTCTTCCTTGGCTGCCTGTTCCCCTCTCTGCTTGGAATCACACACCGCCTTGGTCACAGGGCACGGCACAGCGCCGGGCCACCATGGGAAGTCCTGGTTCTGGTGCCAGTGGGCCTGGGTCTCAGATTCCTCATTGTGACTTAAAATGTTGTATTTTTAAGTAATTTCAAGCTGGTGGAAAATTTGTAAGAACAGTGCAAAGAACCATTGCCAATCTTTAAAAAAAATTTTTTTTTAAGTTTATTTATTTTTGAGAGACTGAGCATGAGCAGGGGAAGGGCACAGAGAGAGGGAAACACAGAATCCAAAGCAGGCTCCAGGCTCTGAGCCGTCAGCACAGAGCCCCACGTGGGGCTCGAACTCACGAACCGTGAAATCACGACCTGAGCTGAAGTCAGACCCTTAACCTACTGGGCCACCCAGGTGCCCCCCACTGCAAATCTTTTATGCAGATTCCTCATTATTAATACTTTGCCTTTCTCTTTTTCTTTCTCTTTCTCTCTGTCTCATATGCTCATAGTACAATGATCAGGCTCAGGAAATTAAACATTAGCACAAGAGTTATTTACAGTAGATCTAATGTGGGGGATTTCTCCAATAATGTCTTCTGTAGATCTTTTTTTTCCTTCCAGTCTAGGACTGCTCACTGAGTGCATTTAGGCAGCAGGGACTCATTCGCTTTTGACCACCAAGGAAACAAGTCAACCTTCCACGCTTTTTCCCACTTTCCAATAGAAAACGAAGTTGGTGATTACAAGGAACTGGAGAACACTTAACTTGTTTCCAGCCCATGTGAGGCAATTATAATTTACCTTTTAAAACAAAATGAATTTATATGCCTTTATATTACTGATATACTACCCTATAATAATTGAAAAGAGGCTGCAACAAAAGAGAATGTCCTTTTGATTCTATGTTGCAAGTTATTTAAAAGGTACAGCTTCACAGGCTACAGTCATCAAGAAGGTGTCCCTCTGCGGAATGGGATGGTTATGATGCAAACATTTTGCAATAGGGGCCATGTCTCGTTTATGGACTAAAGTCACTGTTGTACCATCTCTCCATCGGGTTAACGAACCAATTCACAAGTAACCCAATGGTAATAAGCGAGAGTAGAGAAACGGTCAGAGGAAAAGTCCACAGGCCAAGGGGGGGGATGCTCTCTGATGCTGGCTGCATGAGCTGCCCGAGCTTGTCTTCATATCCCAGTTGAAGGCTGGATTAAATCCCTTGAAAGTATTGTCTGGGCTCTTCCCCTATGCAACATACACTCATTTCTCCAGGAATGAAGACTCCCAGAGGAGGAAAGGTTGAGCTTTCAGAGTTTAATGATGGAAAGGAGGGAGTTGGACTTCTAGAACTGTCATTAATTATAATGACACTTCTCCACCCCTGTCTTAAGGGTGTGTGTGTGTGTGTGTGTGTGTGTGTGTATAGGGAGGTCCTTTTCAGGGTATCTTTGGTCAGGGTGTATTTCTTTAGGTCAAAGAGGCTATTGTATAAGCGAGAACAGCAATAGTCCCTCCCATGGACCTCATGAGGAATGTCAATTTCACGAGGTTGTTATGTTTCATATGTTATTCATTTATGGGATTATTAAGAGGGTCCAGTGGGCTTATTCAGGGTGTCCAATGTCAGATCAGAAAGTAGAGACCAGCACCCTTGGAATTGCAGGTAATTCTACTAAAAAAAAGATAAATTTTTCATTGTGGAAGATTTCAAATATACAAATTAGAATAATATAACGAGCCTCCATATACTTACCATACAGCCTCCACAATAATCATCTCATGTATTTTGTCTATTCCCCCTTACCCTCCCAATCCTGAATTTTTTTTAAAGTCTATTTATTTTGAGAGAGAGAGTATGTGCACCTGCACGGGTCAGGGAGGAGCAGAGAGAGGGAAAGAGAAAGAATTCTAAGCACGCTCTGTGCAGTCAGCATGGAGTCCAACTGGGAGCTCGATCCCACAAACCATGAGATCATGACCTAAGCCAAAATCAAGAGTCAGACACTTAACCAACTGAGCCACCCAGGCGCCCCACATCCTGAATTATTTTGAATAAAATTCTGATGTCATTCCATCAGTACAGGGTATATGTTTAAAAGATGTATGTTCATATTTAACCACAAACCACTGGCATTCCTTATCACAGCTCTATTTTTGCAATCATCAATAATTCTTCCATGTCAGTGACTGACATGGAAGGGTTCCACATTAACCCTTCCTCAATTATCTTATAAAATGTTTTACTAATTGTTCAAATTGGGATCCAAATTAGGTCCACTCATTGCAATCAGTTAATAACATCTCTTAAGTTTGTTTTCATCTATGAGTCCCCTCTGCACACCCCCCTACCAACCTTGGAAGTTACTTGTTGAAGAAACTTGGTTACTTGTCCCGCAGAGTTTCTCAAAGTCCAGATTTTGTTGGGCATGTCCCCATGGTGTCACTGAACATGTTCCTCTTTCCCCTGTACCTTTTGTCAATTGCTGATTCCATCTCAAGACTTAATGAAATCCAGGTTTGAGTTTTTTAATAAGACTCCTTCATAGGTAACAGTGTGTTCTCCCAGTAAGAATTTAAAAAAATGACTGGGGGGCACCTGGGTAGCTCAGTCAGTTAGGCATCTGACTCTTGATTTCAGCCAGGTCATGATCTCACAGTTCATGAGATCAAGCCCCACATTGGGTTCTGTGTTGACAACACTAAGCCTGCTTGGGATTCTCTCTCCCTCTCTCTCTGCCCCTACCCCACTCATGCTCTCTCTCAGAAATAAATAAATAAACATTTAAAAAATACATCTGGTTGTTTCTCTTTTTTGATATTAGCAGCCATTAGTGATTATTGCCCAGATCTGTTATTTGATTAGGGGTTGAAAATGGTGCTAGTCTAATTTTATCTTTTCATCTTCATTTTTTACCTATAAAGATAACTTCCCTCATCAACTATGTGACCCCAAAGCACAGTTCATAGAGAAAAGCTAGGCTAAGTGCTTCATGCTTGCTATCTAGCAACTTTTGAAATAAAGAGTTGGTTTCCTAGCATATTCCAAAGATAACCAATAAGTTTGTTTTAAAATATCATATGAATTTGTGGATTTAGGCAGGGTTGGTGGGTTTTAATCCATTATGGTTATTGTTCTTAAGTGATTGCTCAATGAATTATCCTATCTTTGTGCCATGGGTGCCTTTTCAAATTTGTTGTTGTGGCCTTTTGACAGAATCCCAAAAGTCTTTGAAAGCTTCTGTGCCTTTTGGGATGACAGGTTGTTCTGAGCTCGTCTTGCAAATTTCTGGGAGCACTTTGGGATCAAGCCACTTAACTATGAGTCCTGAAGTTTCTTAGTACTAAGGACATTCACTGCTACTGGGCTGGGAGTCACTTTAGGCCTTTTCAAGAGACAAACCTAACAAATGATTAAAAAAAAAATTGGATGGGTTCTTAATATTTCCAATCCACATTTAGGATTCTATATATCTTTTTTAAAATTAATTAATTTATTTTTGAGAGAGACAGAGATAGCGTGAGTGGGGGAAGGGCAGAGAGAAAGGGAGAGAGAATCCCTTGCTGAACACATGAACTGTAAGATCATGACCTGAGCTGAAATCAAGAGTCAGACGCTTGACCGATTGAGCCACCCAGGCACCCTCGGACTCGAAATATCTTACTTAACCAGACCAATCTCATATCTACCTACCTCTCTTTTCTCCATGTCAAAGAATCCCGGTTCCCAATGATACCAACATAATTACTCATTGATTTTATCCCACAACAGCCCCGCCAGTCTCAGAATAATAATGCTAACACTCTTGCCAGCAATATGCTTACTGAAATGGGTTTTCAGTTGAAGAGCACACGATGTAGGGATTTGCTTGAGTGTCTTCGACTCTCAGTTTGTATTTGGGACAATTAATTGCATTGCACAGGGAATTAGGATCTCACTGAGGATTCAGCCAACAAAGGAGGGATTCAGTGGAGTTTGAGTAGCCTCGTCCACGGTTGCAAAGAAGGTTTTGGAAGCTGTGAAGTCTAGATAGGGTTGGTCTGCAAGTATCTTTATACGTCCCGTTGCCATAAGACTAGTTAAAGGAATCTTTGGTCACCTGTTGTCAGGTTTTCATGCTAGATATTATTCTCTTTCCACATAACCTGGCCTCGTTTTAGGCCTAAACTAATTCTGTTTGAGCTCCTGGTTTGTGGGCACAGCCTCACGGGATTTTGGATCTAAAAAGACCTGCAAATTCAGGGAACATCTAGTTCAACCCTCATCTATTACAGATGGGGAAATTGGGTCTCTGAGAGGTGCGGTATGCTTATGATATGTTTTCATGTTTTTATTTAACGTGCAAGGTGGTGAGGTGTGTTCATGTGCTCGCCTTTTGCTGGAATTGGGGAGGGGGGAGCTTAAATCCAAATAATTTGCATAAGGACAAAATTATTAGGAATTAGGTTAAGTTTTATCATGGCTAAATAGATGTCAGAAACGATAAAAAAGATGGTAAGGGAGTATCGTGACCGGTTCTCTCTTATGTTATCTGACCACACTGTCTAAGGGTAAACCCTTCAGAGTGATCAGATTTTAAAATAGAGAAGCTAATCGTACGCCATATGAAATTAATCCTTCTGGCAATACGAAAGGCATCCTTGAGGTCAGAAATCTAGGTTTCTGATCCCCTTAAGAGGAAGTGTGATACGTCTCATAAGAAAAAAACAATGTACAAACAACTTGAATGTTTAGGTCACAGAAAAAAAATTAGAGTTAGCAATAAGCACATGATATAATAAACAACTTCACCCCCCACTGGAAGAAACGCAAGTCAAACCATCAGTGATGCATGAATTTTTCTCTTGCAAAACTGTCAAGAATGCAAGTCTATAGTAATAACCTGTGCTATGAATAACATGGGAAGATAAGCAGTAAGTCCATTGTTGCGGGGAGCGTAAAACTTTGTGAAAGCGGAGAGGCCATTTTGACAACGTCTCTCAAAATGCAAAAAGCCCATATCCTTTCACGTAGCAATTTCGTTGCTAAGAAATCCACCCTATGGACATACTTGGAAGGCACACAACGGTCTCTGTGCCAGGATGTTCACTTCAGATGTCTGTGGTAGCACAACACGGCAAGAAACCTAAGTGGTACCAATAAAGGATAGTTAAATAAATCACGGAACAGATGTATGATAAAATACTCAACCATTAAAAAGAATGAAGTACCAGGGTGGCTGGGTGGCTCAGTTGGTCAAGTGTCCAGCTCTTTTTATTTTTTTAATGTTTGTTTGTTTATTTATTTATTTATTTATTTATTTATTTAGAGAGACAGCATGATCAGGAGAGACAGAATCCCAAGCAGGCTCCAGGCTGTCAGCGCAGAGCCTGAGGCGGGGCTCAGACTCACGAACCGGGAGATCGTGACCTGAGCCGAAATCAAGAGTCAGTCGCTTGTTCAACTCAGCCCCATCCTTGTAAGTGTCCACCTCTTGATTTCGGCTCAGGTCACGCTCTCACGGTTCGTGGGCTCAAGCCCCGCCTCGGGCTCTGTACTGACAGCATGGAGCCTGCATGGGATTCTCTCTCTCCCTCTCTCTCTGCCCCTCCCCCACTTTCTCTCTCTCAAAATAAATAAATAAAAAGAAAAAAGAGAAAAGAATGAAGCATAGCTATGTGTGCTAAAATAGAAATCTTCCCCAAATATATCATTGATAAATGTAAGATAAAGACCGATCTGTATACAATATATAATTTATGTAAAAATATTCTGAGGACTATTCATATATACTTATGGATATACTACACATACATATTTGCATAAATTATTTTCTGGAGGTGCACACATGAATTTGCAATAATTGTGGTTTGAGGCTGCAGAAACTGGAAATAGCCTTTATTTATCTTTTTAAAATTTTTTTTAATGTTTATTTATTTTTTGAGAGAGAGAGACAGAGCACGAGCAGGGGAGGGGCAGAGAGAGAGGGAGACACAGAATCCGAAGCGGGCTCCAGGCTCCGAGCTGTCATCACAGAGCCCGATGCGGGGCTCGAACTCATGGAGTGTGAGATCATGACCTGAGCTGAAGTCAGACGCTCAACTGACTGAGCCACCCAGGCGCCCCCAAACGTGTCTTAAATACAAACACAAAACACAAAAGGTGTGAAGCACAACATTATTATATTTCAATACACAGCTTCTGTACAACCAAAAAGTAAAATATCATCGTAAAATTTTGGGGGAAAAAACATGGTATTTCATTTGCAATGTGTGGCAAATGGTTAACATCCTTAGTCATAAAAGATCTCTTAGGAACCAGTAACAAAGACACTAATATTCCAAGGGAAATGAAAAAAAAAAGAAAAAAACAAACCGCAGATTACAATGAAATAACAAATGACTAGTACAGTTTAAGGACATATGAAGATGATTGAACTGAACAATAACTGAAGAAAAGCAATTTCTTTGTAGTATCACACTGTCAAAGATTAAAACCTTGACATCCAAGGTTTGTACTGTTTTAGAAAAAAAGAAGTCTCATAAACAAACACTGGGAGACAAGACTGATGAGGACAATCTATATAATTTGGGGGAAATCTCTACTTTTGACTCAACATATAAAATTTAAGTTATAAATATACTTAATTCCAATGAAGTGGAAATAGAAGAACTATTTCAACAATTTAGCTGGAGAAATTAAAAAATAGCTTATATATAAGCGTGTCTAAACTTTCTTCTTAATTCTGGGTTGAGACTGGTTAAGGGGATGTGGCCAATTTGGTGTCCTTTTCATTGGTAGCACAGCCACAGACTCACAATCATGGCACCTCAGCATGATTCCCATGCATCTTTTAAAAAAATAACTTAATAAGCTGTAATAAAGCATATGCCTCTGTAAATCCCATGCAGATCATGAAATAGAACTTTATAACAGTTTCCCTAGAAGTCCTTCCTGTACTGTCCTCGTGATACGTATATGTGTGAATACACACATATATTCTGAACTTGTAGATTTTAGCATATTTAACATATTTGAACATATTTTATGAATTTTAATCCATTGTGATTATTATCCTTTTTTTTTAAATTTTTTTTTTTTAACATTTATTTATTTTTGAGACAGAGAGAGCATGAACAGGGGAGGGTCATAGGAAGAGGGAGACATAGAATCTGAAACAGGCTCCAGGCTCTGAGCTGTCAGCCCAGGGCCCGACGCGGGGCTCGAACTCATGGACCGCGAGATCGTGACCTGAGCCGAAGTCGGACGCCCAACCGACTGAGCCACCCAGGTGTCCCTATCCTTCTTGAAGCTCCTAAATACCATCTCTGGCCAGTGGGAGGTTAGCAAGTACCCCTCGGTAATAAATCATTCATTCATTCATTCATTATTAGTTCGTTGGCTCATTCATTTAACTGAGAGTTTTGTGTACCTATTGTAGGCAAGATATACAAGAAGCTTGCAGTCTGTGATGAGAAATAACGTATATACAGGCTGCATGTAGAAGGTGGTATCATAAAAGATGGAGAAATAAAGATGTGCCACAGTGATTCCAAAGTCTCCAAATTTCGTATCATAGGAATCACCCAGGATCTTGTTTTAAAATGGAGATTCTGATTGAGTAGACATGGGGTTGGGGGGTGGGGGGGAATGTTGGAGTGTTGTATTCTAACAGGCTCCTAGGTGAGGCAGAACCTGTTGATTCTTGGACCACATTGAAGTCCCACACTTCAAGGGTAGGACAGATTGTCTGCTGTCAGGGCGGCTCAGTCCCACAGACCCCTGGAGTCTTCTGTAACTGATCTGTAACTGATGCTCCTGTTTGGGAGCTGTTTGGGTCATTACCCTGCAGCTGTTTGGGTAAATACCTTTGAGGAATGTTGAGTATTTGTATTAAATACCCAGACGACGGGCCGGGTACAAAGTGCATTTAGAAGGATTTTTGCCCAAGGTAAATTGTGTATTAGCTTTTGTTTAGAATTTGAAGTTTTCCCTTAGGATTAGAAAGCTTGGGTCATCATCATTTTTAAAATGAGTGATTTCCTAGGTCGAACACAAATCACAGAAGCACACAGATTTCTTGGCATTATAAATATTTAGATCTGTGGCCTTCCTCCAATTTGCTTCAAACACTTTTGAAAGTGTGAATAATTCTACTCGATGCCAGTATAAATAGCACTTTTATTTCCCAGAGAAATCTAAACACTTAAAGGCCCGTTAAGTGTGTTATCTTTAAAATTTTGTGAATAAAATGGAGTCACGAAGCCTTCCTTGGGCCGGGGTCAGCTGCCTCTGGCGTGCACTCCCTCTGCGTCCTCCACCTCTCCAACGTGGCCCTGAACTGTCAGCCCCAGGAGGGCAGGACTGCCTTGTTCTTGTTCACCTCTGTATCCCATAGCCTAGAACATTCCCAGCTCCCAGGGCTGGGTCTGGAAGTTTGGATTTCTCTGCCTGTTTTGTCCCCAGCAACCGGCCTTTTCTGCTTGACCTGCCAGTGCCCGGTCTCAAAGTGCAGTGCTTTGATCTCACTCCAGCTAGGCACAGCCCTGGCTTCTGGAACAGCCCAGGGTCGTTAGGGAGATGATAAGAGGAAAGGTCCTAGAAGCACTTGGTCAGCCATAGAGTGCTATACAAATGTAACAGGGCATTTCGCTGCATAATAATAATTATTATTACTTATAAATTTTGAACATGCGCTGCACGCCAGAAGTGAATGTTCGACATAGCTCTCTCCTGTAATTCTCATCTCCTTTTCTCAAATGGAGAAACTTGAGGATTCGGTAATTTGGCCGAGGTCAGGCAGAGCCGGGAATCTAACCGCGACCTGGGGACTCCTATGCGCTTCTATCGGAAACATTGAAATCTGATTCCACTGTACGTTGAGAACTTGAGAACGTATTTGGGGCTGTGTTCGGGCTTGAGTCTGGATCTGTAAATCACGGTTTTGTTTAGTTTCTTTTCATGTTCCAAAACGTGCTCTTCCTACCGGGAGGGCCTCCTGGCAAGTTTTAGTTCACTGGTCCCTGAAGTGCGGGCTTGATGGTCCGTCCGTATGCGGGCATCAGAGGCGGTGCGGGCGTGTGCCAGCTGGGTCGCAGGCAGCGGCACAAGTGAAGGATCCAAGCCTCACCTTTCAGGTCTGCCTACAAGAGGACACCCAGAACCTGGTGTGCAAGAAGCAAGAGTGGGTGTGAAAGAGCCTGGGTGGCTCGGTCGGTTGAGCTTCCGACTTCAGCTCAGGTCATGATCTCACGGTTTGTGAGTTCGAGCCCCGCATCGGGCTCTGTGCTGACAGCTCAGGGCCTGGAGCCCGCTTCGGATTGTGTGTCTCCTGCTCTCCCTGCCCCTCCCCTGCTCATGCTCTGTCTCCATCTGTCTCAGAAATAAAATATTTTTAAAAAAATTAAAAAAAAAAAAAAAGAAGCAAGAGAGAGCAGCGGGAAGGATGCCTCCGCCCCCACCCCCCTCCCCCCATTTGAGACCCTGCAATCTGTTAGGACCATTATGTCACCCTCTTCTGCATTTGCAGTCCAGATAATGTTTATTTGCCCCCCTCCCTCCAACTTGGAGAATCACTTACCCTCTAGTGTATAAAATAGGAATGCTGTGTTCTTTAGTAGGGGCACAAAAATGGAAAGGGAATTCACCTTACCCCCTCTGGGCATTTCAACGAGCATTTTTTAAGGTGCTTAATGAAGCATGGGGCTTCTTTAGCATGGAGTTACATTCAAGCTGCAGGCTTTGGGTTTCGTTTCTCCCCCATCCTCTGAAGGAGAGCCCGAGCAGGTCAGATCTCTTTCTCCCCCACCCCCAGCTCCAAACAGCCCCCAACTACACTCCCCACCCCCAGCCTGGCGGCAAATATCCCGTGGTCCCCTCCCCCAAGTCAGCCTGAAAATAGCGCTCAGAGGGAGAGAAAGTGGCTTTGGGAAGTGTGACCTGAGCAGTCAGCTTAGGCGGAATGTGCACAATAAACTTCTATCTGGACTGAATTGTTCTGTAAAGTGGCAATCACTTCCCAGACAGACGGGCCCTGGAGGACCCGCCATTCTGCATCTTTTAATCACCGTTGCTATGGAGAAAGCCACTATTTCATTAGAGAAAGCGCCTTAACGCAATTAACACATAGTTCAGTTGTTCCCCATCCCTTTGGGGCCCCGCGATGGAGGGGGTTGGGGGGGATTGCTTTCCCCAGGGGCCCCGCAGGAGACATCGGACCAGGCAGGGCAGGGCAGGTTCCCAGGAGGTAAAGTCCCAGGGGTACAGCACTAGGCTGCATATTAAGGGACCTCAAAAGGAGGAAGGAGCTTAAAATTAACAAAAATTCAGGGTGCGGGTTTGACTCCGTGTTGCGGAGGAAAGCGACACAAAATAAAACAGCTAAGTCTCTGCCTGCTACTCTTGGGAGTCGGAAATACACTGAAAATCTCTCTCTACATCCTCTGGCCAAACTGATTTTTCTACTCTTGCTTATTTCAATTTGCTTTTTTTCCAGGACCGGGACGATCCGGTAGCCAGGCGGGGTGGGTGTAGACGCGACCACTGTCCCCGCGCCCCAACTTTGCCTGGCTGCCGTTTCAATCAACCCCCTTTCACAGGCTCATTTGCAAAACAGGGAAGATAATATTTTCTACTTAACTGGGCCATCCTAACAAATTTTCCCCAGGGTGCCTGCCTGGCTAGAAAAAAGAAATGCTCATAAAAAAAGATGAGTTTTTGATGGTTATGAAAGGAGGGCTTGGGAAGAGTTTTTCTGAAGTTACCAAATTCTGGGCATTTCCCAAGATCAGGGCTGTCTGTAGATGCGTGCCCCTGTCCCAGCTTTTCTCTAGCTTCGTAGAATAAAAGACTCAAGCAATACTTTAATTCTCCATTAACAGTATTAAAAAGAAGCACGTTCATGCATCCTCTTCTGAGAGAGCCCGTCTGGAAAGAGAGGAGCAGCGGAAAAGTCGGGCAAGGAAAGGGAGCAGTGGCATATATATCTTGTATATAGATGTTTGCCTCATCCCTAATTAGCTAATGTATTTCTTTCCGCCTTCCCTCTTGGAGGAATTCTCAAGCATGTCCCCTGCCGCTCCTGGAGACCGCAGAAAAGCAAATGACACCGAATTTTCCCTTCTTAATTAAAATGTTAAACAGGGTTAAGATGCCAAGTTTCATCAGAGATATTTGTTCCCCCGGTGAACTCTTAAGTCCTGCTGAGGTTCAATTCAATGGGAGTTATTTGAGTCAACACATGTTATTAAGTTTCCAAATGTAATCAGCCCAGATATTTTAATGGAAACTTTCTCCTTTCTTTTAATAAGCATGCGGTTTGGTTAAAAAAGCACTTGGGTTAGGTGCCCTGCGTTGCCCTTCCGTAACCAAATCGCCATAGCAACGGGCAGCTGGTCTCTACAAAGGCAGTGGGCGCTGTGAGGGGCCGCCGGCAGGAGCCCAGCCCCCGGGGGCAGTGTTTGGCCAGGCATAAATATCCTCGATGGGATTAGAATGTTTAAGGGGCTAAAGGCTGTGGGAAAACTTTTGTCTGCCATATTTATCTCTTCTGCTGTTGTGTGTTAACATTTCCACTCGGGGTACAATGGGGTTAAAAGTAAGAGCAAATGTTTTGATGGGTTTATTTTGAATTATGAATTCATGGGTCTGCATAATCGCCTAACTTGCTTTTCACTGGGCCAGAGATGGGTGGGGGGAAGAAGGCAATGGGGATCCATCCCGGGGAGTAGCTTCAGCATGGAGAGTTAATTACATGGGGGAGGGAAGCCGCTTTACTCCCCGGTGGACACTGCGTATCTTAGAGACAGGTTTCAGGCTCACGGCACCACTCCTGGGGTAAGGGCTTTGCAAAGAGGAGGTTTTCTTATGGGCCCAGTTTGTTGTTGTGGGGGAGGAAGGAACTGGCAGGCAGGTGTTTCTGTCTCCTGGGCCTCACACTCTAGATGGGCTGGAGAGGATGCCGGGTTCAGCATTGCTGTGGAGAATGTTCTTGCGTTACGAGCCAAAACGTGTCCTCCTACAAATTCATATGCTGAAGTTATAACCCCAGACCCCTTAGCATGCGACTGCCTTTGGAGACGGGATCTTTGAGGACGTTAAGTTAAAATAAGGCTGTCAGGGTGAGCCCTAGTCCAATGTGATGGGTGTCCTTACGAAGAGGAGGGACCACAAAGAGGCGCCAGAAGTACACGTGAACAGGAAGACGACCACGTAAGGACACAGCAAGAAGGCGGCCGTCGGCAAGCCAAGGAGGAGAGGCCTCAGAAGAAACCAAACCAGCCAGCACTTTGGTGTTGGACTTCCAGCCTCCAAAGCTGTGAGAACATAAATTTCCATTGGTTAGGCCCCCCAGTCTGAGGCATTTTGTTATGGCGGCCCTGGCAGACAATTTCTCAGCTCTGCCAGACGCGTGACAGAAGAAGCAGGTAAGAAGGTCCCGTGAGGGCCAAACTCTCTCCCTTTTCCTCTCTCTCTGGAGAAGAACACGTGTCACATTCCCAAGCCGAAGATCCTGCCATTGAAGCAACATTAGCTCCCAAAGTTGTCGGCTCCCTTCTGAGCGGCCCAGCTTTTTCCTTTATACTAACATCCGACTTCAATGTTACATGTTATTGGCACATTTAATGGAGCAGATGTTGAACTAGTGCATTATTTTGTAAAACTTCTGTGCTAAATACGATACGGATGATACGCCCATTCTTTTTTTCTTTTTTATGTTTATTTTTGAGAGAGAGAGAGAGACAGAGCACGAGGTGGGAAGGGGCAGAGAGAGAGAGAGAGACAGAGAATCGGAAGCAGGCTCCAGGCTCTGAGCTGTCAGCACAGAGCCTGATGCGGGGCTCGAACCACAAACTGTGAGATCATGACCTGAGCCGAAGTCCGACGCCTAAATGACCGAGCCACCCAGGAGCCCCGATAGACTCATTCTTATTACGCATCCTAGGAACCCCAATGTTTGGGGGCCCAGGAGCCTCCCCACATGGATCCTATGCTATGTTCTACCAAGCCACCCCTGCCCTATGCAAGCGAGCAAGGGAAGCCCCTGTTCCAACTGCTCGGGGGGATGAGCAAAGTTTGAGGCAGAAAGGGGTAGGCGTGCCCCAGTTTTAAGCATCAACCCTGGATCTGAAGACAGACAAATTTAAGGTTGATGATTTCCATTTCTCTAAAATGCACCTTGCAAACATATGGGTGAGTGATGCATTAAATCACAGACTCCTTCAGTACATTGAGAATTGGAGTCAATGTAGAAATTCCGATTTGCAGGGGATTTCTTTCACAACCCCTGCAGGAAGCAAGGCCTTCCTGTTTAGTAGGATGAGGCACTGATGAGTAACCAAGATCTCTTTCTTAAGCTGCTTAGGTCAGGAATGGGGGTAGTACAGCCAGACGAGGGGCAAGTACAACTTGATAGATGAATATATATATATATATATATATATATATATATACACATGTACATCTATTCATACGTAGACAACTATATATAGATATACACGTATACACGTACATGTGGTTACACACACACACACACACACACACACACACAATTTCTTGCAATTTATGCCTTCATTCAAGAACCATTTATCAAGTGCTCACCTGTGTCCTGTTGTACCAGGTGCTTAGAAGACAGACGACACATGGTTTGTGCTCAAGAAATTCACAAGAGGAATGAGACATGGAAACAAATAATTCTCATACCAGGGACACGACCCACATGGCGATGTTTGCAATCACTTATTCCCAGGGCCACAGTCCTGAGTGCTTTCACACCCGCCACTGGTGAAATCCAGCCTCCCCGTGTCGCGATCAGCCTCCACCTCTGTCCGCGGCTTTCAGGAGGAAGCCGAGAATTCTGTGCCAAGATGTGGTCACATGGATAAATTGCCCCATGCATGAGAAGTGGTAACAATGTGCAAAATTATTTAAGTATAATGCAAATTTGTCTTAGGAGGGTAGTGGAGGTTCTTTCTTGCCCGAAATTGGTCCCAAATGAGAATCTAAAAACCAAACCGGAAGCAGTTCGGTGTTCTTTTCAGCCCTCCCAACCCGAAGCTTTGGGCTGGTCTCCTGCTTTTGGAGTTTGGGGTCACAATACCTGTCCAGCTCCGCGGAAGATGTCCATGTGTCACGCATCCATATTCTTCCTTCTTCATAGTCTGCACCTGCCTGCCTTCAGATGGCCCTTGCTTCCGCGGGTGGATGTTGTAAGAAGAACCCTCTGTGCCCCCTGCCGCCCCACCTTGCACTGCTGCTTGGATAACATACGTAGGGCGCCTTTGCCCTACGTCCGTCCCCCGATCAGAAGCCATCCAGGTGTATTTCGTGTTGTTAGCTGCCATCCATATGCTAAAGAGTTCGCACGTATGTGGCTTACAGCACAGTGTCCTAACCCCGAAGCCAAGCATCGGTGAGCTCCCGCTCAGAGCCCCCCGCCTCTCAGATGCGTCCGCCACGCTCTGTGGTGTCCTGGACGCCCCGTGCCCTGTCTTTGCTGCGTCCACCTCCCCACACGCCTTTCCACTCACCTGCCTCTCACCTGCTGCGCTCTCCCCACCTGGGCCAGTTTATGATACATTAAAACAAGAAAATCATCAAACCATTCACGCACAAGAACGACACTTGTGTAATAAACAAGAAACAAAAGCTCTTATTCAGACAAAAAGGAAAAAAAAGAAAAACCTTTGAGGAAAAGACACTAAAATATGCTGAGTGGTAATTTCTGGGTACTGGAGTCATGCATGCGTTTTTTTTCCTTCGTTCTGCGTTTCCTGAATTTTTAATATTAAATATATTTTGCCTGGAAAAAGAAAGCAAAAAACAAAAGAAAGGGTTTCAAAAATAAAACCTACATATTCTTCAAGACCTAGCTTGGGATGCCAGAAAATTCTGCTTTCGGATGATAGAAGAGAGAATGAGCTTTTGGTTATTTAAACGTGGGTTCAGGGGCGCCTGCGTGGCTCAGTCGGTTAGGCGTCTGACTTCAGCTCAGGTCATGATCTCACAGTTTGTGAGTTCGTGTCCCCCATTGGGCTCTGTGCTAACAGCTCAGAGCCCGCCTGCTTCGGAGTCTGTGGCCCCGCCTCTCTCTGCCCCTCCCCCACTCTCACTCTGTCTCCCTCTCTCAAAAATAAATAAACATTAAAAAAATGTTTTTTAACAAGTTCAGACCTAGCTCCCACTACTTCGTGGCTAGTATTAGCTGTGTGAGCCTCGGTACGTACATCTAGAAAATGGGATACTGCCTTTCGTATAAAATGTGGGGGATAAAATAAAATGGTCATAAGCTGCTTAGCACATTGCTATGCTCTGTGATTACCATCAAATGGAGACCCCGCAAGGTATTCAGCCCCTTCTGTATCTCCTGAAGCTCCACTTGTCCTAAAGACGCTTAAATAAATATATTGGGGGGACAGAAGTAAATAATCTCTGTATTGAAATAAAGAATCTGCCAGAAAAGTTCTGAGATACGAAGATACAGTGAAAGGCAGACTCAACCGGAGGGCAAGAACAAGCAGGGGAGAAAGAGTGGACATCTCACACTCACTTGAAAGTCATAACTATCCGAAAACTCAGAATTATGACTCCCTCTCCTGCTATAACCTTTTCACATCACACATATGGAATAGAGACCATAAAAGTTAACACGATGTTCAGTAGCACACTTTACAAACGGATTGCACGACGTGTGTTGCTCTTACAGTGGTGTTCATAACTTTGAACTTCCTCCCTTTTATGCCTTGGTAATAGCATCAGCTGTGGCTGTGCGTGGTGGGCCAGTCTACACTCAGAGCCCAAACTGTATTTACAGCGGGAATCAAGAGGGAAGAAGTTACTCTTTGCGAGGCCCCGAAACCGCCCTGCATCTCTTGGGGTCTCCTGGCAGGTTTTCCAAGTGGCCTTTTTCAGAGCCATATTGGAATAAATGGGGTATTTTCCCATTTTTGCTTGAGTTTACCGAACGGTGTTTATTTTCCATTAAAATAAATACTTTCAGGGGCGCCTGGGTGGCTCTGTCGGCTGAGCGTCCGACTTCGGCCCAGGTCACGATCTCGAGGTTCGTGGGTTCGAGCCCCGCGTCGGGCTCTGTGCTGACTGCTCAGAGCCTGGAGCCTGCTTGGGATTCTGCGTCTCCTTCTTTCTCTAACCCTCCCCGGCTCCCGGCTCGCACTCTCTCTCTCTCTCTCTCTCTCAAAAGATTTAAAAGAAGTAAAGACAAGAAAAAAAATTACAAATAATGCTTTCAGGCGAGGGCTTCACCACCAAGGCGCTATTGTTGACGTAGTCACATAGCCCAGGAGGCTCCAGGCTTGCTGAAGCTGGGACTTCACAGACCGTAAGCTCTGCCCGGTGCTCATGCAACACGTGTCCCTCTGCTTCTAGAGACTTCACGACTGTCACCTCCGCACGAAGCTGCCTACCCCGAGGACATGAAATCTGGAACCTGAGGTGACCTGGTTTTCCGTGGTCACACTGCAAGCAGAGATGTCTTCTGTGACCCTCAGCTCTGGGCCCAGGTGAGTGGCCTCTCTGGCCTTTAAAAGACACGCGGAGAATAAGCGACGACTGCCTTTTCTGGTGCCCTGTCCCTTGACGAATTATTCTACTGGCTAAGAAATCATGCCGTCATTGTACCTTAATCTTTCGTCTTTGCTCCAAGCCTCTTACTGGGAACGTCTTCTCCCAAAATGGAGGACACACAAGGTTTCTAGGAGCTTCCTCTGCCTGCTGGTTGTTTCTAAGGCTTCCCCCACTCTGTCTTCCGCAGTCCCAATCAATCCCGTGCGCCTTAGGCCTTTCTTTGTAGGCCGTTGTCGTACCCTTCCTCAGCCTTCCTCAGCCTTCCTCAGCCTTGCTCCAAGGACCCCACTCCCTGGGACACAAGCACAGTCACCAGATGAGTAAGTGCGAGCCTCAGGACTGCATTCTAAGTTAATTTTGAGTCCAAGGTACAACTTGTAATAGCTTCCAGGAAAGTTTTTTCTTAAAGCACTTGCTCAAATCGATATCAAAACCAGCATCACCCTCACACACGCACGCACACGTGGATGTTTGACGTCGTAGAGAGGTCGCCTGTGCACAAGGAGCTATTTATGTCTTGTTTTTTTCCAAGGAGAGTCAGCTCATGATAGATGATCATGGCATTTGAAATATTTTAGGCTCCTGCATTTTATTTTTTTATTTACTTTCCTTTGCTGAATGTCTTTCGGTAATTCCGTCAGGGTTGCATTTTGGAAAATTGCAAACACTTCCTTGGCAATACGTTAGAGGAAAACTCGAGGCAGACGTCGGGGTGAGGGCCAAGGAGCCTGCTCCTGTGAATGAGACGGTGAGGTCAGGGTGAGTTCTGTTTTTTTGGGGGGAGGGGAGATAGGAGAAGGGGTAAGCTGGTTTGCTAAAATAAAAATGCCCTTACTGTCTACATGAACGTTCGGAAGTATAGAAATTCGTTCAGCCGTCCCCAAACAACGGTGAAATGCTGATAGTTTTAAGCCTTTCGCAGGTATATCTGGATACGTGATTGTTTTTCGAGAGGTCTCAGGAAGGTGGAGACTGGGAGAAAGCTGGGGGTGTCAGTCCCACCAGTAAAATCTTGTTCTCGGGTGGTAGCACAAACGAGTGTTTTCTAGGGTATATAAAATTGTTCTGAAAATCTTGGTAAACATCAAGATTTCCCATTCAACTCACCAAGGGTCTTTAAAGCACAAACACAGAATCCACTAGGTATCTAAACTTCTTGGCGAAGGTGATTTGGTTCTGGGTAGGGACATAGTGATTATTTAAAAAAAATTTTTTTTAAGTTTATTTACTTATTTTGAAAGAGAGACCAAGAGAGATTCAGAGAGAGAGGGAGAGAGAGAATCCCAAGCAGGCTCCACACCATCAGCACAGAGCCTCGTGCGGGGCTCAAACTCATGAACCATGAGCCGAACTCAAGAGAGGACACTTAACTCACTAAGCCACCCGGGCGCCCCCATAGTGAGAATTCTTAACAGGCTCTAGTCTGTTCACTTAGTCTGGAGGGACCATGGAAGCGTCTGAGCTAACAGGACTTAAGCTCTTGTACCCAAGAGTCATGGTAAATGGACTTCACCTCCCTGTTCATTTCAGTATCTCCAATGCTACTTTCTTTTAAGGCCACAAAAATCCCTGTAGGAGTTTTCTGTGGTGCCATCAGGGTAAGTGACTATATTACTACGATGTGGATTCATCATTTGTATACTGTTTCCAAAGTTTGACATCTTGAAGTAATGGCATGTAATTAGTGAGAGAGATTTAAAAAATAAAGTCAGAAAGAGAGATCACCAATCACATAGGGGGAAAAGGGTCATAGTGGTTAGATACGGTTCTATGGGAGAATATATGGAAAGGTAGTCAGGATTAGATCTGGCTGTGACAGAAAACCCAAAGTAATATGGGCTTATATGAGAGAGAAGTTTATTTTTTTCTCCTTTAACAGTCCAAGGATAGACAATCTAGGTTGAGATGGTGGCCCCATGATCCACTTGGCTTCTTCTGTCTTGCTTCTCTGCCAGGTTTAGCTTGTACTCGTGGTGCAAAATGGCTGCTTGAGCTCCAGCCATTCCATTAACCTACCGATCAGCAGGAAAAGGGGGAAAGCTGCACACTACACTTCCTCTAACATCCTGCTTGCCAGAAGTTAAATTATAGCTTCATTATATCTGGTTGCAAGTGAGTCAGGGAGATCTGGTTTCTATTCCGAGTAACCACGTGCCCAGCTAAAAATCAGAAGTTCTGCTTTGTTGTTGTTTTTTTTTTGTTGTTTGTTTTTGTTTTGTTTTGTTTTTTTGTTTTTTTGTTTTTTTAGAAATGCTGCTTTTTAAAAAAGAGACAAGAGGTAGTCTGGATACCCATTCTTAAGGAGAGAGAAATACTTTCCTGAACTTTATCTGTAAGTTATAGCCATACTAGAGTTCATTTCATTAAAGTTTGAAGTGAAGAACAATATTAGCAACTGACCCATTTTTACTTACTCGGAGGGAATGACTTGGAAGATTGGAAATATATCCTTCTATATCCTTGAACTGGATGCCCTCTGTGCTGCCCTCCCCACCCCTGTCCCTGTCACTGTCCTGTGGGCTAGCAATCAAAAGACGTCTATTTTACCCGTATCCCCAGCAGCCCCTCCCTTGCACTGCGGCTCTGGGCTGCCCGCCCGTGCTGTTTGCACCTCAGTTTCCTCTTGAATAAAAAGTTCACAGTCGTGCCAACCTCAGAGGTACTTGGTGAATGCGACTGTCCTTTGCTCTGAGTCTCCTGTCGCCCTCAACCTGACACACGCAGAACAGGTAGCAAAGGCTGGAATCTCCATGCAGGCTCCCGGGGAAGCCATCCATATCATCCACGTGATGGTCCATGTTTGATAGAAAAGGAACCTGCAGGTGAGAGGGGTTAAGAAAGGTGCCTGGGTCACCCAGCTGGGCAGTGACAGCCAGGACCTCGGTCCAGTTCCCGTGATTTCTGGAGCCTGAGAATTCAAGCTCTCTGCTGGGCTAAAAATATCAAGTGTGGGTAAAAAGCCCCCTCTCCCTTTTTAACCCTGTGAAAATTTCAAACTTAGACAATTTTCTAAGTTTAACCTAGAGGCACTAAAGAAGAAAGACGGTCTTCTGGAGCTTACGGCCGTACCTGTTGATGGTTCAGGATGGCGTGTTTATAAATTTGACGTGGGGAATAAGCAAGGATAATTACTGTTTCCTTTTGTTTGTGCCTTAAAACACTGAGGATATGACACCATTTTAAAAACAATTTTTTTAATGTTTATTGATTTTTGAGAGAGAGAAGAGAGAGAGAGAGATGGAGCATGAGCAGGGGAGTGGCAGAGAGAGAGGGAGACACAGAATCCAAAGCAGGCTCCAGGCTCTGAGCAGTCAGCACAGAGCCTGACGCAGGGCTCGAACCCACAGACCGCGAGATCATGACCTGAGCCGAAGTCGGACGCTTAACCGACTGAGCCACCCAGGTGCCCCTGTGTGGAACCATTTTTAAAGAGAACCTGAGTCTGGTGCAGCCACTGTTTTCCGCTCCACTGGAGATTTGCTCACATTACTCAGGGAGGGCAGCTTTTCTCATGACCCTCAGAAAGCCACCTGAAAGAGCCTTTGTCCCAGGGCCCCGACGAGCAGCCCCAGTCCGCAGAGCTTGCTGTCCTGCACTCTGCCCCTTGCATGGTGAGCACTGGAGTAGATACAGCCTCGACGTGGTGCTATTTCTTCGACTCCGCACCTGTCAGGGAATCCGTCCTCCCTCGGATCACTGGTGCCTTGCTATGACCTGAAGGCCCAGGAAAGCATTTCTCCCCACACCCATCCTCCATCCGGGCACGTCATTCCTGCCAATCCCAGGAAGCTGGGTGTAGAGGGAGAATGTGGGCTCTAGGCAGTGGCTGGTGGGGGCGGGGGGTGTAGATAAAAGGCACCCAGGTTGGCACAAACCAGCCTGGGAAGCAGAAACTCTGTTGGCTTGTGCCAGGCCGGATGGCTGCTTATTTTGCCTCTGTTTGAAGCCTCTGTGTGCCCCACTGGCCACGGGGCTCCTATGAAGGGTCATCATAGCTGGTGCCTTTGGGTGGGTTTCTGCCTGAATCCTGAAATAGAAGACCAAAAAGAAGAAAAAGAATTTTTCTTTGCTTCTGAGTATGGGACCCTCCGCACTCCTTCCTTCTGATCGCTGCCTACTCTTAGGCTCTACTTTTTTTTATTTCTTTATTTGAGAGAGAGAGAGAGAGAGAGAGAGAGCGCATACGAGCAAGGGAGGGGCAGAGAGAGGGAGACAGACAATCCCAAGCAAGCTCCAAGCTTCCAGCACAGAGCCCAACGCGGGGCTCGAACTCACAAATCGCGAGATCAGGACGTGAGCTGAAACCAAGAGTCAGACGCTTAACCGACTGAGCCCCCAGGCTCCCCTTGACTTTTCTGACAACATGAGGGAAGGTCTCACTCAGCACAACACCCAGGTCATGCTGGATGCCTGGTAACTGCGTGTGGCACTGAGCCGAAGACAGAGTGGTTGACAGGAGGCCATGCCCTACGGACGACAGCTGGGTGGCTCTCATCACGGCCGGACCAGCTACCTCAAATCCATGAGTTTCTCTGTGTGGAACTGGAGACATTTCCCCCTCCACCCAGACACCAGCTTCTGCCCCAAGGCAACCCCGTGCCTTAATCGTTGGGCTGGATTTCTGCTGGAAACTTCTGGCTTCAGAAGAAGATGAGCTATTTGCTTCCTTAACCTGCCCAGCCTTTGATGGGAGGCTGTCCCCATTCTAGGAGAATGACGACAGCGGCACCCGCCAGCCTGCTCCCAGGAGCAGGGAGATGTGGGTGACCATGCTGATAAGACCAGCAGGGGGCCACTCAGTCTTCAAGGCAGGAGGAAGTATCCTTTATCCACTCTCCGAAGGCCGCGCTAGCCTGTCCGGCCCCCCAGCTTGACCAGTCACTTAGCTGAGTGACCTTGGGCCCGTTGGAGACCCTCTCTCCATCTCTGTGTCTTGGCATCTCATAGGGTAGTGACAAGGACCCATTCAGCATATGAAGGGCTGAATGCAGCGTTTGGGCCATCGATGAGCTCAGTAAGAGTCCACTATGGTACCTCTGTCTCCACAGGAAATCAGTCCCTGAATGGTTAGCTAGGGATGTGTTTAGTCTTGAGCATGTTTCCTTAGGAATTAAAGACACACTTTGGGGCGCCTGGGTGGCCCAGTCGGTTGGGCAACCGACTTCAGCTCAGGTCATGATCTCGCGGTTCACGAGTTCGAGTCCCACATCAGGCTCTCTGCCGTCAGCGTGGAGCCTGCTTCAGATCCTCTGTCTCCCTCTCTCCCTGCCCCTCCCCAGCTGGCATTCACTCTTTCGCTTAAAAACAAACATTAAAAAAAAACAAACTTGTATGACTCATTCATTCATTCATTCATTCATTCATTCATACAATTAACATTTATTGAGTGTATAGTGGGGGCCGGGCACCGTCTGAGTGCTGGAGATCCCGGGATGAACATGGGTAAGATCACGGAACTTACCTCCTAAGGGGGACACAGGGGAAGGGGAGGAAGGTGATGGAAAGTTAACAAGTGTGTGACCGAGGTTATTTCAGATAGTGGTTGGTTATCCATTGCTGTGCAGTAAACCACCCTAAAACGAGGTGACTTAAGACCACCGTTTCTTCGCCCAGGACTGTGCAATTGGGGCAGGGGTTGGTGGGGACAGCTCGTCTTTGCTCCACGTGGCATCAGCTGGCTCACTCCCTTGGCTGGCTCGCTGTTGCGGGCTGTTGCCCGGGGCCTTAGTCCTCCTCGTGTTGCCTCCTCACGGCTCGGGTGGGCCTCCCACGGAGGAGCAGCCCAAGTGGGTGAGAAAGCATTCCAGGGTGAAAAGTGGCAAGAGAGCTGGGAAGCCACCACAGGGTCCGGGGGAGGGAGGGGTGCCGTCGGATCCCGCAACGGCGAGACATCTCTGTCCCTCCGTTTTTTTCATTCACAAAGTGGGAGACGTGACCGAGCGGCTTTCTTCCAGCTGATTTTCCCAGAAGCGCTTTGGTGGCTGCAGTTTTTGGATTTGGGTCTTGGCTGCTGCGCTTTCTCACCCGGAGAGCCGCGAAGAAGCGGAAGGCTTCCTGGATGCTTCGTAAGGAGAGACACCCAGTAGTGACGGGGTCCTCAGCCTGGTCCCCGGGCTGTTTTCCGGGCCTCAGCATCGAGCGCATATGCACGCAAAGGGTGTGAAAGGCGGGCACTTAAGCAAAGGCTCTTTTGAGCCAAGAAGGAGGCATATCAGTTAGCAAAAAGAATTTCAGAAGATACAGTTCCTCTAGTCCAGACGAGGCCAGCATGTAAACCAAATCCTGAGCTGGTGTCACCCGTGGTCTGGGAGGCCACCGGAATAGACATTTTTCTTTGCAGTTTAATTAGATCAAGATGGTCGCTATATGCTCCTTAAAGAGGGAGCCGAGCATTTAAAATGATCCCAGAGATCCTTTCCCCTGGGTATCTGATCCGTGAGGGGAGCCGCGAACCTATCGAAACGTGTGATAAGGAAGCTACATTGTGTCATTTTAAACTAGTTCAAGCCAGCCAGGCTGCTCCCCGCTCTGAGCTGCTGGCTATTAGCTGTCATCTAGCCTGGATGCGAGACAGGCAGGTGGATAAGGAAGACATCATCTCGTCAGCACCTGCAGGAACAGGCAAGCCGGGAGCCCATCACAGTCCACATCTCGGAGGCAGGCTCAGGCTCCAGCACGAAGCCCCATGTTAGATGGGCTTTTTCATTTCAATGACATTTTTTTTTTTTGGAAAGGTTAGAATCTAATCCTCTCTCAGGATGGAATTATTTCAGTTCCCACTGATCCTGCCGATAAATGAGACAGGGTTTCATTTTTTTCTTGCTGCCGCGGTATCTAATTTTATAAAAGCCTCCAACAATGCCATAATTTATTGTACAACAGGATGGCTACGTGTAATGACTTGTCTACTTTCTACTAATTTTCTAAACGAATCTTTCCCCCTCACCACTGAGAGGCTGTGCATACCTTTCTCTGTGGGTTTCATTAAGACTGTTTGAAGTCATGATGGCAAGATCATTATGATGTCTTTGAAAGATAGTGGGTTTCAAAGAGTTGTACTTACAAGGCTTAAAAAGCTTCATCATCTTAATTCCTGTCCTCAGCTACTTTTTCGGAGCTGTGATCTGGATGTGCGGTAATTGGTGTCATTTTCCTTACAAACTCACCCCTAGCTTTTTTTTTGTTCTTATTACAGCTACCCCTCTTCTGAAGTGACACATGTAATAGGCAATTAAAAAAATAAGCCAGAGCCTAGCATCTTGTAAGGAATTCAAGGCCGACGTGCAAATGGCTGGGTCCATATGCATGCACACAACACAGGGTTATGATACACATCCTTACAGAGGCGGGGAAACTGAGGCAGCAGATCTTTGTGAAAAGCAGTCTTTCTTAGATATCCTTTTCTCTTTTTATTTTTTTTAAACATTTATTTATTTTTGAGAGAGAGAGACAGAGAAAGAGAGACAGACAGAGAGACAGAGTGTGAGCAGGGGAGGGGCAGAGAGAGAGGGAGACCCAGAATCCGAAGCAGGCTCCAGGCTCTGAGCTGTCAGCACAGAACCCATTGCGGGGCTCGAACTCATAAACTGTGAGATCATGTCCTGAGCTGAAGTTGGACACTTAACCGACTGAGCCACCCAGGCACCCCTTAGATATCCATTTCTTACAGTCATGCCATGGCCCTGCCAGGGGGAGGGCCAGTGTGGGCACAAAGTAGACATCAATAGAGGAGTTAGTGGAAACATTTGCAAAATGTCCCCAAAGGTTGGGGACGGAGGAGACGAAGGAAAAAAGGGATCCGTTCTGAGCCTCAGAGGCCAGGCTGGGGTTTTCAGCTAAGATGGAAGGAGGCTGGGGCCGGGCAGTTTGGGGAACAAGCAAATAATTCTCATAAATTCCTAAACTTGACCTTGATTTACAAAGAAGTGTTATATTCGAATTATGATCATTTCATTCCGCGACTGAAACTTCTAAAGCCTCCATTTTGCCGAGAAGTGAAGTCAGGAAACAAGATGTCAATTAACTCGTCCAAGCTCATAAAGAAAGATCCCGCATTAAAATACAAGTTGTGATATTTCTAGTCTAGGACTTAACCGACTGAATCCTTCTGCCTATCCTGGCTAGTGTGGGGAGGAGACAAGGTGGTGGTTATGAACTATATGAACCAAGAGGCCTCTTCTGCCCTAGTGGACAATGTGTTTATCATATCCAGGTATTCTATAGAAAACACTTTGTGGGTTGAGCCACAATTTCAAACCCATTCAGGATATATTCAGCATATAGGCTTAAACTGAATCTAGAACTCTTAAAATAAGTAATTAAATTTGTTAATTAAATTAAATGAATTAATTTTGAGAGAGAGTGCCTGTGTGTGTGCCTGCGAGCAAGGGAGGGACAGAAGGAGAGTGACAGAGAGAATCTTAGGCAGGTTCCACACTCAGCACAGGGCCCCATGCAGGGCTTGATCCCATGACCCTGGGATCGTGACCTGAGCCAAAATCAAGAGTCGGACGCTCAACTGATTAAGCCTCCCAGGCGCCCCTAGGACTTTTGATAATGGAAGAGATATGCCTCCCTAGCCAAGCATGTCTTATTGATTTCTTAGATGGGGTGTGTGGTAATATGGAAGGACACAGTACAAGAGATCAGCCTTTAGTAGGAAAATAATATTTTCGACACAGGGCAAATGAATTAAAGATGTTACTGGGAAATTTCCCTTTTGCTGCTCAGGAAATGTCTTAAAAATCGAGGAGCGCCGGCATGGCTCAATCGGTTGAGCTTCTGACCTCGGCTTGGGTCATGATCTCAATGGCTCGTGAGTTCGAGCTCCGCACCGGGCTCTGTGCCGACAGCTCAGATCTTGGAGCCTGCTTCAGATTCTGTGTCTCCTTCTCCCTCTCTGCCCCTCTCCCACTCACTCTGTCTCTCTCTCAACAATAAATAAAAACATTTAAAAATGTTAAAAAAAATCAAAAACGTGGGAATATTGCAGAAAAATACAGTTGAGGAAGAAGGTCTCTCCACGGTGCAGGCTTCTTTAAAATTGTCTTGTGCCCTTTCTGACACACAAACTATTTTGCTAAATCCACTCATGTTAGCCTGATGAACTCTGCCTCCACCCAAACTCCCCTCCGAGCAGAGTGATTGTTTCTTTTGGATGAATCCTGTGTTGGGCCACATGCTCAGCGCTGCCTTCGTACCGTCTTTTTGCAATCTGCTTTGAGAGCCTGCCCTCCGCCAGAACTCAGCGTTCAGTGCCATGGTCTGCGATGGTCCCCTTCAGAGTTGGTAGTCATGTGACTTTCCATTCGGAGCACTGGTTTCTTCTCCAGTGGTTCCCTCACTCAAGATGATAGGATCTGGAAAGAATTTTCTGAATGAGAGAGAGAGAAGCAAAAGGTACTGTGTTGTGCAGTGTTATTTTCACTTTTTAAAACCCACAATCTCAGATGCACCCGCCGGACTATTCTGGAAACACATGAGCTCCAGTCCTAGCCGAGGCCTCTGCTGGTAGGAGTCCTTCTCACCCGAAAGGGACCGTGTGTTAATAGCTGTATTCATGGAAGTTAAAATTAAATTTCTGTGTTTTGATGTAAAGCCAGCTTTCCCCTCAGGGCTATTTATTTTAAAAATCCAAAATAGTATGGGGTCCACAGCCTATGCCGCAACGTAAGCGAATTGGGGTCTGTGCTCTGAGCAAAGCCTCCTTTGTGTTGGCCCTTGAGATTTAATGCCCTCCAGCAGAAACCTGGCAATGTGTGGGCCTCCCTTTCCCCTTCCACATGTGGCAAGCTCAGGCAGTTTGCAGATTCGCCTGCAAGGGCAGTTGTTCAAGATTTCTATACCTGGAGGCAAATGCTACAA
This sequence comes from Panthera onca, assembly GCF_046562875.1. Lineage (NCBI taxonomy): Eukaryota > Metazoa > Chordata > Mammalia > Carnivora > Felidae > Panthera > Panthera onca. Next base: position 10,233,780 of record NC_138349.1, read on the forward strand.
TAAAGGGAGCTGTCCCTGACGTGCCACCATCAGACGGTGGGGTGGGGGACGGAGTAGGTGTTGAAGACTCTGGCCTTCGTGAGCGGTCACTTTTCCTTCAGGGTCCGAGGCTGGGATTGGTGTTGTGCTTAAGCATTTTTTTTCTTTTTCTTTTTCTCTTTTTAATGAAAAAATTTTTAATCTTTATTTTTGAGAGCGGGGAGAGGGGCAGAGAGAGACAGGGAGACCCAGAATCCGAAGCAGGCTCCAGGCTCCGAGCGGTCAGCACAGAGCCCGACGTGGGGCTTGAACTCACAAACTGTGAGATCATGACCTGAGCCAAAGTTGGAGGCTCAACCGACTGAGCCACCCAGGCGCCCCTGAAACATTTTTTTCAAATAAAAAGATTTTTTAAATTAAAAGTAAATTTTAAAAAGCAAAAGGGAAGGAGGCCATCCTCAATAAATGCCAGTAAATAAAGCTAAGAAATGGCACACACACTATTCATGCAAAGACTTAAAACCTAGCTGTATAATAATAAGAAGGATATTAGTAATAATAATAAGAAGAAGCTGAAGACAGTAAGTAGTCGTAGTAAGTAAGAGAAGCAGAAAACGTTTGTCTTCTCGGCTCCTTGGTTCGAGTACAGGAGTGGGCGAGACTCCTTTAAAATGCCTTTGAAAAATCCCAAAGCCTTCTAGTTGAGGAAGAAACAGCCTAAGCAGTGGTGGGAAGTAGGACGGGTGAGCCTAGACCCTCCCTTTGCAACCCCAGCCAACCCTCCACGGAGCTGCGGGGAGCCTTTCGGGCTGGATTCGCCCTGGGTGTCCATGCTGGCAATTTTTATTTTCACCCAGAAGAGACCTGTCTGGCTGATGAGAGGGCTTGGCTCTTCTCCCTTCTCGGAAGCGAGGGCTGCTTATTTCTCCCTTCGCGTTGGTTGCGAAACGTAACAGATGAAGTGTTGGCCGTCAGGCAGGGTGAGAAGAAAATAGTGATGAGCAATCGTGAAGCGACTTCCTCCTGTTGGTGAGAAGCATGTTTGTTTTTCTTGAAGAGCATTGAACGATCCTAGTGGTAAGGAACGGCTACCCGCCTGTGTGTTGCATGACTCAGTTGCCCTCGAGCGGGGAATTCTATCGTCTCGCCCACAGGTTGTTGGCCATGTTCTATCCAGGACTCCTGACCTGGGAGGGGACAGCATCGGCCTCCGGGGCAGCTGGGTTTCCCCTTCCTTTGTGCCTCGCTTGGGATCCATGAGTAATCGACGCATTGTCCGGGAGAGCGCCCTCCGCGTCTCCGGGCAAATTGAGCAGAGCTGGATCTATAAAAGCAGAACCATAAATCAGCCCCGTTACAATGGCAAAGTTCTTGAAAGCACCTAAAAGCCCCACATGCATTGCTCCTAGTTAATAAGCAACAAGGTAGAGCCGAAGTCACTGGGCTGGTGGAGGCCAAGTTAGAACCAGAAGATGGATATGTGAAAACCAGTCACCCAGGAAAATCTAAGCCACCCGAAGAAACAACCAACTTCAAAGGCCTCTTGTTCCTTCCATACAATGCTTTGCGGGCTGAATACTGTGTATAAAGAGCGCAGCTGGGTCTCCCGTGAATGCAGCTGTTAGAACACATTTGGTGCAAACTCTATCAAAGGGGACTTTCTCTTAAAAATTCTTTAAACCTTCCCCTTGAAGTATTGCCTGGATTCCCCATGACATGATGGAAAGCTGGTGGAGGCCTCCTCTTCTAAAGGTTTGGAGGCCTTCGCGTTCTCTTGCTTGCTCGTTTTCTATGACCCCCAAACTGTCGATGACAACTTGGAAGTGCATAATCCACTTAATCTCTGTGTGTGTGTGTGTGTGTGTGTGTGCGTAAAATTCTAGTTTATTGGCCTTCTCATATCACGTTTGTTTTAGGTTTACGTACGAATCACAGAACTTTAAATTCTTTCCCTCTTCCTCTTAGAATTGATCCTGATGCCCTAGTTGTGTCTTGGCAAACCACACCCCATACCAGCCCCCCAGAGCCCATCAGCATCATGGGAGTACACGTTCAACAACAACCAAACGTCCATAGGGATGTCTCTGGCTCTTCAGAAAAACAAAACACGCCCCCCACACAAAGGATGTGTCACGTTTGAGAACAAGTATTTAGCTAGAGGGGTGCGGGTTTAATAACAAGAAGAAAACATGTTCAATAGTTTTACATTTCAAATGCCTAGTTCATCATGTTCTTTTCACTGACGTAATGTGCTTTTGCTCAGTTCCCAGTAGAAAGTACACCTGCTCAGTTCTGTGTTGCAGGTGACACACACAGCCGTATGCCAAAGGTCCCATAGTGTCTTCAGTGTCGAGACATGGCATTGCCACTCGTCCACACCCTGGCCAGCATGTACTGATGGTTTGGGCAAGCGGCCACTGCTGCCCTTCTCCAAGCTTCGTGCTTAACCCTTAAAGTATCTGCTCCTCCCCTTCAACCCTCATGCAAAATCATTCTCCAACCTTCTGTAAAGAATCCAGCTTGGCGCACACAGGGATTCAAAAAAGGTTAGTTTCCCTAACAGAGGGATGTTTAGCCTGGGAGGTCCCTGGACCCTAGAGAGTCCACGAATGGGTTTTAGGGTTGTGACCACTCCTTGAGAGCATACACAGTTTTTATGTGTGGAGACTTGTCTTGGTGAGGAGGGGGCTTGTGGTCGGTCCCCGGTGGATGCTAGGAGGAGTCTGAGACCTGGCAAAAGTTCATGGCCATCACTCGGGCTGGTTTCCTGCCTCCAATTTCATTCTCTTTCCAGCTCATCCTGGATCTGACGGCGTAATCTATCCAAAATCTACCTTTAGGTCTTGTAGCACAAGCCAAAGCCTGCCAAGGCTCGCCTTGCAGGCAGACAGCACACACTCTTCTGGCGGCCTGCCTGGTTCCCTGTCCTGAGGCTCTCTGCACCTCTTCTTCCAGAATGTTCTATGTACCATCTCCCCGACACGCCATGCTTATTTGCATGCTCACATGCCTTCTCTCATCCCTTCCCCACGTTCTCACTCTTCAGCTCGTTTCAAATCTAACTTTCCCGTGATGACTTTCTCGCACCAACAAAGAACCTCCCTCCCTCCCACAAGCTTGAACCATCCATGCACGTTCTGACCCCTAATCTGACTCCCCTCATGATGTTATTTATTTCATGGGGTCAACCTTATCCGTGTAGGTTTTGCCATCCAAACTGGGTTGTGAATTTCTTGAAGCCCAAGTTTCATTCATTCATTCATTGTTCAGCAGGTATGTATTCACTGTCTTCTACTTATGGGGCACTGGGCCCAGGTGCTGGGTTTGGGCCTTCACTGTATCTGGGCCAGTTCTCATGGTTTTTAAATGTTTTTTTAAATTTATTTTTGAGAGACAGAGAGAGACAGAGACAGCGTGCAAGTGGGGGAGGGGCAGAGAGAGAGAGAGAGAGAGAGAGAATCTAAGCAGTTTCCAGGCTCTGAGGTGTCAGCATAGAGCCTGATGCGGGGCTCGAACCCACGAACTATGAGATCATGATCCCAGTGGAAGTCGGACACTTAACCAGCTGAGCCACCCAGGCACCCCCTAGGCCAGTTCTATATACACACTCAGTGAACAATGAATGAATGAATGAATGAATGAATGGATTTGGGTTAAACCAAGCCATGTCAGGCGTGCTTGCCTACCTCTGGAAAGAATACACAGCCAGGGTCTCTCTAGGTCTGTGGAGCCAAAGCAGAGCATTGAGGCGTGGAGATTCCTAAAATGTAACCTTCTGGAAGGGCTCAGTAAGTCCCAAGCAACAATTTCTTTCCACATCAAGGGAGACCACTTTCTGCTGACTCTGCACCATTCGTGGCAGGTTCCTGGCTTTGCTGGCTCTCCTTGGCTTTCCCTTTCCTGGGGATGGCTGAGCAAGAGGGGGACCAGAGTCCACCCTTTCATCAGAGCTCGTAACCAACAGTGAGGAGAGAAAAAGAAAACACCAGTCCTTTCTACCCACCGGGGCTTTGTAGCTTTCTCGCCCCTCGGGGCCAGCAGCTAAACTAATATTTCTGATGGTGTTCCTTCCTGAAGAAGCCCACCTGCGGGCACGGGGTCGGGGGTCATCTTTGCAGGCGGTGGGTCGACCCTGCCCGCCTTCAGGTGGGCACAGGAAGTGGGTGCTACGTGCACATGGCTTTTAGAGACTGTTTGAAAGCCCCCGAGTGTTTGTCTTGGCTGGCTCCATGGGCACTTGAGTATCTGCCACGAGAGCTGGCCAGGCCGTCAGCTTGGTTTCCAAGGCCTTGCCTCTTGGTTGGGGATGGATTCTGCTGCTCTGCTTCCTTCAAAGAAGGGGAAATATAGCCCCTGAGACTTAGGAGCCGTGGCAAACCTGAGCTCTCTAAGCCACATCCCGGAGGCTTCGGGGCCTGGGCCCCATCACCTAGGGTTCTGTCCTCTTTGCTGCAAGCCAGAGCACCGGTTCTGCTCAGAAGGCCCCAAAGTCTGCTGTTATTCCTTTCCGCCTCCTGCTCTCCCCTGCCAGTAAAAATAAGAGAGGGGAACAGCTTTGATGGTGGACCTCCCTCAAGACGACGCGGTGTGTGCCCACAGAGAGAGAGATTGTGTGTCTGCATTTCAGCGTATCCTTACACCTTAGGCTGTATTTCTCTTGACTTTGTTTTCGCAAAAGTCCCCTGCAGAGGTCCTGAGTAAACACCTTCAAAGTAATTTACGTAAAACACACCAAAACGCTCTTTGGCTGGGACCGCCGACCACGTGCTCCATGCTGGGATGGGGGAAAAGTCACCTTTTACTTTCTATAAGATGGACCCGTGTGAATATATGCTCAGTTACCTTTTAGTTTCATTGTGGTGAAATACACGTATGAGAAAATGCACCCTCTTCACAAGTCTCAGGGGGATAGTTCCGTGGTACGCGGTGTATTCACAACATTGCGTGCTCGTCACCACTGTCTACTTCCAGAACCTTTTTATCGCCCCTAAAAGAAGCCTTGTCCCCATCGGCAATCACCCCCCTCTCCCCTCCCCCAAACCCTGGCTACCGCTAGTCTGATTTCTGTCTCTACGGACTTCCCTATTCTGCACATTTCATGTAAGTGGAAGCAGACAACGGGGCCCTTTCCTGCCTGGCTTCCTTCACTCGGTGTCAACCTTCCAGGTTCACCCCCATGGCGGTGTGCATCAGAATGCCTGTTCTATTTCCTATTTTCTCTCCTTTGAACTTCCGTTTCCACCCACACCTTCACTCTGGCTCAAGACCTTCTTTTTTTTTTTAAGTTTATTTACTTATTTTGAGAGAGAGAGAGAGAGAGGGAAAGCGAGTACGAGTCGGGTAGGGGCAGAGAGAGGGGCAGAGAGAGAGAGAATCCCAAGCAGGCTCTGTGCTGTCCGTGCAGAGCCTGACACAGGGCCCCAACTCCCAAGCTGTGAGATCATGACCTGAGCAGAAATCAAGAATCAGATGCTTTACTGACTGGGCCACCCAGGCGCCCCAGTTCAAGACTTTCGGAGGCTTAACTCATCTGAACTTGAGCCCTCCTAACTAGATTCCTTCCGATCTGGCCAGCAATCTCCAAGCCATACCTGAGAACCACTCCCACCAGGAACCCCCGAAGGACTGCTAGAACCGCAGCTTCCCAGCCCCACTCCACACCTCCTAAGCCGCTGTCTCTGGGGAGGGAGCCAGAAAAATCTGTGTTTCTAACAAGCTCCCTGGGCACCATGACGTGAACGTGTGAGCACCGGGGCTGTGGCACGGGGCTGGTGCACACTCCTCTCTAATGCCCTGGTCGAATCCCAATGCCTGGGCTTCATCCCCGTCTATACCCACCGGAACCCCAGGTCAAATGCCACATCCCCCGTGATCGGTGACACCTTCCTCAGCTCGTGGCTAGAAACCATCTCTTCTAGATTACGAGCAACCTGAAATCAGGGCCCAGGCTTGTCTTCGTATCCCGTGAATAATGTTCGTTCCCCAAACTCACTTACGTGCAGGCGCTGTCCTAGGTACTTCAAAAAAAGTGTTTTTAACGTCTATTTATTTATTTATTTTTTTTGGGAGAACGAGCGCACGCGAGCATGCGTTATGATGAATGTGGATGTAATTAATGCCACTGAGTTGTACATTTAAAAACGGTTAACATGGTAAACTTCATGTTATTTACAATTTACCACAATGAAAAAAAAAAATCTCAGCTTTCCTTTTCAACCGCTCGAATGAAATAAAGAACTGTGGGTTTGCCAGATTCTGCTGCGGAATCCGTGGGTCTTAGGTCTCCTTTGAATAGGCTCTATTAGGAGCTCGTCGCTGTTGAGCACATAATCTGTTTAACCTCCTCCTTCCCCGTCCCAGCTGCCGTGGTCTGACCTGAAAAGGATTTCTCTGAACGGCACCAGGGAGAGCGTGGTCCAGCTGAGGGTCAACCCCTGGGCAGCAGGCCTTTCCAGCAAGCCTCAGTCAGCAGATGTGCCCCAGGGCATGGCCCGTTCTGGGATCGGATCATTTCTGGTTGTCCTGAAATGGCCACTAAGCGGAATCCTCATTCTATTGTTAGAAATTCCCCCATAGCATTTGGCCTGTGTCCTTTCAGGGCGGACCCACCGACTTTCTAACAAGGAAACGAAGTATTGAATAAATTTCCAGATTCACCCCCAGCCTCGTGGATACGCCGATGGCGACTCTGTAGGCCTGGCATAGTTGGGTCTTGCCAATCCCAGGAGGAAGGAGGACAGGGACCAGGACAAGGGTCAAAAACGTTACTGACAGACAAGGCCCATGGTCGGGGCGGGGGGCGGGGGTGGAGCTGATGGTTGTTGTCAAATACAGCCACATTCAGAGCATGTGGTTAATAACCGTCAATCATCTCCAGTTTATTTGCATATCATATTGATCTGATAAGCAAAAAAGTCCCCCATAGGAATTATATGCTCTCCCAAAGCCTCATGTACTCCAGGCTGTTTGGAAAAACCTGAACACTGGCTTGGCTTTCCTGAAAAGTCACTTACAGATATATTTATATTTAAGTTTATTTTATTTTGAGAGAGAGAGAGAGAGAGAGAGAGAGCAGGGGAGGGGCAGAGCGAGAGGGAGGGAGAGAATCCCAAGCCGACCCGGTGCTTGGAGCCTGCACAGAGCAGGACGCGGGGCCCCACCTCACAAACCGTTGAGGTCACGACCTGGGCCGAAATCAAAGAGTCGGATGCTCAACCAACTGAGCCACCCAGGAGCCCCTCTTTTATTTTAACTTTCATTGACCGTTTATCAGGCACATATATCACTTTACTGTGTGCCCACTGCGTTCCAAACTCTTTACAAGTATCACCTCATTGAATCCTCCCGGTGCTCCTATGAGGTAGGTTCTGTTATTACGTCCATTGCGCAGATGAGAAAACTGAGGCACGGGCCGCTCTAAAGGCGATGGCACGGACTGCAGGGACATTTCCTAGGAAGGGCAGGCAAGAGGCTGGACAACCCACCATTCACGTGGAGGTTCGGCACCGCGTCCGCCCGAGCATTACGTTCCTAAAAAGCCCAGGACAGGGCGCCGAAGGACGAGGCAAGAACAGGAGGGCTCGCCGGCCACCTCTGTCTTCTGTCTCCTCATCTCCCTCGTCAGCCTGCTCTCCGTGGCTTCTGGTGAAACTGAGGGAAAGAGGGAGGGGCCGATGTCTTTTTCCACCTGCCTCAGACTCTCTTGTCAGGAAATGATGGCAGAGGGGAGGCCAGAGTTTCCTGAACATCCACAGCACGAATACCACGAATGCGCCGGCCCAGTCATTTTAAGCGCAGTGCGGAAGTTGCCGGTAACATAGCCATTGTTTAAAGCCATTTTGCGAGGTGACTGAAATGCCATTGTTTCCCTCTGAATGAGGGCTGTGAATTGTCCCGTCGTCGGCTTCCTGGTTTTGATGTTGGACTTTAGTGACACAAGATGTTATCAAGGGGGGGAAAGGGGGTGAAGGGTACGAAGGCCCTCTCTGCCCTATTTTTGCAGCTTCCTGTGTATCTATAATTATTTCAAAATAAAAAAGTTTCTTACAAATGCCATTGTTTAAGGGGCCAGGGAGCCGTAGCCCCTTCTTTGGCCGTGCTATGTGTTTCTCTGCGCCTAGGGGCTTCCTGTCGGCTGACTTCTGGGCTGGGCAGGGCTGTGCTGCCCCCCGTCAGAGGCTGACCCCCCCCCCCCCCCCGTCTTGGCACCTGTCCCCTTCTCCCGATACTGGGGGTTCTCTTTCCTGCTCTAGAGCTGGGACGTTTTAAGCTGATTCCTTGGGTGCCACCAGGAGCCCGCTCTACTGTCCCCATAAATCTCAGGCACATTCAGCCCTGAGACTCCCAGCATCCTGTGGACCTGCCCTTCCAGTCCCCTGCTGGGCACGTCACATTCACTGTGTCACTCAGCTCTCTCAATGCCAAGGAAGGACTTTGACCAGGGAAGTGTGGGTGTCTGTGGGGGAGGGACAGGGACACCCCAGGTGGCGGGAACTGCAGAAGCAAAGGCACGGAGGCAGGACCCCGTGGGCCAGTGTGAACGGCTGAGGTACCCTGGGGTTGAACCATCACATGGTGACCCGTTCTGAGACCCAGAGTTAATGAGCCTCCTGGTACGTGTAGAAACGAGATTCTCCGGCAGCCGGGAGACAGTCTGCTCTTCCTTCAGGCTCAGGAAACAAGGGGCTGTCACCTTGTGCAGGTTCTGGGAAGCCTGTGAAATGTCTCCTATTCATGCGGCCAGGCCGCCAGGACCTACCTTACAGCCTCAGACGACCCCGGACCCTGGATCTCAGTTCGCTTCTGTCTCCACGTCCTGCCATTCGGGGCCGGGCCTCTTCAGGGGTGGCAAAACACGACGGCACCAACAGTGAAGTCCCCAGACCCGCAGAACAGCCAATCCCTGTGGGTTAGATTTGACTAGAAGGCCTTGGGGTCGAGAGGCGCTTCAGGAAACCCAAAACTCCAGACCCCAGATTTGGAGGTTCAGGGTTCACTCCCCAGGCATTTTCTCTCCATCTCACCCGAGTTTGGCTTCAGAGTTGAGGGTTTTCCATTGCTTCGGGAAACGAGCCTGACAACCCGAGCTCTGTGGCTGCACACCCCTCTCCCCTCACTGTCCCAAGGAGCCAGGAGAGCTGTCCCCCCAGAGGACCACGGGGACCCTTCCCAGCCCACCTTTCTTCCCCTCGGAACCTGTTTCTGTCCTTGTCTCCTCTTGGTCCTTTGAACAGGTGAGAAGGAGGCTGCATCCTCCACCCCCACCTCCAGCCTTGCCTGTTTTTTGTGACCCTTCTCCCACAGATGGCCAGGCCCCTTTTCACAGGCTGTTTCTGAATTTTGGCCTCCGGTCTGAGCCGACCGGCTGCTGCATTGGGGCATAGAAGTTGGCACTTTAATTTTCTCCCTAAGAGGCTCCCGTCTCGGCCATAAGCTCCCTGGGTGGGCGGCAGGGTCTCCCAAGAGGAGGGCGTCCATCCTGCGTCCAGGCTTCCTGCCTGGCAGACACAGGCTGCTGGATGGCCGGTCACATCCCCCCTGGGGCCAGAGGGCCCTCTGTGTGATAGCAGCCTCCAGCTCCAGGAAGGTGAGTAGGAGGAAAAGCAGGACCTGTATCTAACAACCTCACTTAAGAAGTGAGAGAGAGAGAGAGAAGGGCGTCTGGGTGGCTCAGTCGGTGAAGCGTCAGACTTCAGCTCAGGTCATTATCTCGCGGTTTGTGGGTTCGAGCCCCGCCTCGGGCTCTGTGCTGACAGCTCAGAGCCCGGGGCCTGCTTCGGATTCTGTGTCTCCCCCCTCTCTCTGCCTCTCCCATGTTCATGCTCTGTCTCTCTCTCTCTCTCAATAATAAATAAATGTTAAAAAAAATTTTAAAAAGAAGTGGTAAGAGAGAAGAAAGATGCCATACTGTATTGTATGTTGAGAGAGTAAGGTCGCCATCACGGACAGACAGATGCCCTGCTTGCTAAGACCCTTGTCCGGCTCCATGCCCAGTAGCGTCAGCACTCAGCTGAGTGACAGTAGCTAACACTTCTATACCCGCACTGTCCTGAGTGCTGGTCACCTGGGAGCTCAGCTAACCCTCACGACAGCCTCATTTTACCGATGAAAACTGAGATTTAACCACTAGGGGTTTGAACCTCTATGGTCTGACTCCAGGGGCCTCGCTATTCACCACTATGCAGCAGTTAATAATAATAATAATATATCAGATAATAAATAATAATATCAAATATTTAATATATAAATGTTATATTACACACTATATAACATTAATATAATAGATTGCCATGATATATAATATATTAGTTATACTATTATGTCATATATAATATGTAATTACATATATAGTAAATAGGTCATTATATGTATACTATATTTAATTTTACATTAAATAATATTAATTTTGATGTTTAAATAATTTAATATGATTAACATGATAATTTAATAGTAATAAGATATTTGCTAAGTCCTTATTAAATGCCAGGCACCATGCTTTGAAACACATCACCGCACACTCTTCTGGGGAAGGCGTTTTGTGCCCGTTTTATGCGTGTAAAAACGGAGGCTCAGTTCAGCACAGGATTCAGGCTCAGACTGTGCTGCTTCCGTCTCCTGCTCCTTACTTGGGGGTTATCAGTGGAAGGGAGGCTGTCACGTGCTGCCTGGGGAGGCAACCCCAGCTGTGCTGTCCCAGGTGCTTTCTGCACGTGAACTTCTTAGGGGCTCGGTCTCTGCCTGTCAGGTGCCTTCAGGTATCTGCCTCCTACTTTTGCGATTCTTACCGAGTATCTTTCCCTGATGTCCTGACTTGCCCAGTACGTTAACCCAACACGGCCGGACTTGAATGCCACCCCCATGTCCGACGTCCCACCCACCCCGCATCACCAGGAAACCAGAACCTTCTTCAGCTGCCCTTCCTGTCACCCACCCCCATTCTCTTGAAACTCTGGGGTCATCTTTGGCTCCTTTTCCCCCCACTTCCCTTAACCCCAACAGTCACCACGTCAGAGAAAAGCAATTACCTTTGGGACACACTTGTGACGTTCTGGTGGGGAAAATCCTGGAGTGGCCAGATGAGAGCCTGGATCCCTGGATCTTTCTTCCCAGGCTCATAATATCATCTGATAAACCCAAATCCTCATGCACTGAAGGTAAACTGTGCTCTGAGGGTACATCAACCTCGAACCTCTCTGTCCAGCCTTTATGGGCTTTGGGGTGCCACCGTTAACGGACTCAATGTTTGTGTCGAGGCCCTAACCCCCCGTGTGGTGGTATTTGGAGATGGAACCTTCGGGAGAGGATTAGCTTCAGGTGAGGTCGTGAGGGGATTCGTGTCTTATAAAAAGAGGAGAGGGACACAACAGCTTTCTTTCTCATCACAATGTGAGGACACAGCGAGAAGGGGGCCTTTTGCCAGCCAGACGCCAAATCTGCTCTCGCCAGGCACTGAATCTTCTGGCACCTTGCTCTCGGACCTCCAGCCTCCAGAACTGAGAAATGAATGTGTGGGTTTAAGCCCCCCACTCTGTGGAATCTTGTTACGGCAGCCTGAGCTCACTAAGACACAGCCTCTCAGGACCTCCGTGAAGGGAAACGACGCCAGCCTTGGGCCAGGGAGCGGCCTCAGGGCCCTGGTCTGGAGCTCTCCCTGCGGGCTCCTGGGGCCCTGCTGAGGGAGTGTCTGACTCCGTTAGCCACGGAGGGCCGGGGGAGGAGAGGGACCGAGGGACCCAAGGAAGTGGGACAACGGGGTTTCCTCTGTCAGCTCTGACCAAAGCTAGAGCTACCCTTGGTGGTCACGACGACACAAAACAGCCTTCCGGTGTGCGTGAGGGGCCCGGTTCTTCCCCAGGACGAACTTACGACTTGGTGGTTGTCCTCCCTAAGGGCCCCACGTTACATCCTGCTTGGGCCTAGAAAATTCGAGAGATTCTGTTGCGCATTCCAGCCCCAACTGTGTTAGGAAGTTGGCCTCCCCATGACTGGGCAAGAGTTTAACTAGAAACTTCCATCTGGTCCCAAGGCGAATGGCTCCTGCAAAACCCTCACCCCCCACCGCCAGACATCATACTAAGCAAGCAGCGTTTTGGCACAGACTTTGATTTCGATGCGCATTCATAGGCTTTGTGTCATGTGTATTTTGTGAAAAGACTCGGAATTTCCTATTTTGAAATCTAGGCCTGCTTTCACCCTGCTGCTGTGGGTTCAAATACTTAAATTGCTCTTCTCCAGCCACGCACAAAATAGGATAAAAGTTTTCAAAGCAGAAAGTCAAGAGGTAACAAAGGGAGTGCAGACCCCACCTGGTCCTAGTTCCTTCCCCAGAGGCCTCCACTGCTTTCCCTTGATTTGGTGGGAATATTCCAGAGATGGTCCACACAGACTCCGTCACACATACAAATGCTCTGTGACTCCTCCTTACCTGCAGCACATTATACTCACTGCTGCTCGATTTGAGCAAACACCTCGGATAATGTTTCCTCCATTCTTCTTCGTGGTCTGCATGACCTGCAATAGACCTAATCAGCCTCCTAAAAATGGACATGTGGGTTGTTTGCAATCCTTTTGAGCCTTGCTCATCGGGGAGGTGAAATATGGTATCTAACAGGATGTAAATTGTGCCGTATTTTTGTTTTTCATGACGAAGGTTGAGCATCTCCTTACGTTTAAGCAAAGTCATTTGTATGTGGTCTTCTCTGCAGGTACCGGGTAAGTCTTTGCTCTCAGCTCCTTGGGTCTCCATGGTAAGGAGACGCGCTTAAGCTCATTCACATTCCTTACCACCAAAAACTTGCCGCTCAGGGCATGTATTAGTGACAGCTTGCGGGAGGGTTGGTGGAGTCCCCTCTGAGTTGGGAGATGGTGCTCAGAGGAACAGGGAGGGTTGTGACCCCCGGCAGGACAGGAAAGCTGGCAGCCTGCATTCCAAGGAAGAAAACTATTTCCATTAACCTAGGCATCTCTCAAATGTTCTAACATTCCGTCAACAAAAGCAGCCAATTTTCTTTCTTTAAAAACTTTTTTCAAGGTTTATTTATTTTTGAGAGAGAGAGAGAGAGAGAGAGAGAAGCAGAGCATGAGCAGGGGAGGGGCAGAGCGAGAGGGAGACGCCAGAATTCAAAGCAGGCTCCAGGCTCCGAGCTGTCAGCACAGAGCCCGACGTGGGGCTCGAACTCACGAGCCGTGAGATCGTGACCTGAGCCGAAGTCGGACGCTTCACCGACTGAGCCACCCAGGCACCCCCGATTTTCTTTCTGGAGACTCTACCATGTGCCAGGAAGTGTGCTAAGCACATCAAATGCCTTATTTCCTTTGAGCCACACTGTCAAGTTAGTACCATTGCACCTGTTTTACAGGTGAGAAAACCGAGGCACGGAGGGGTCAAGCAAGTAGTCTGGGGCCACACCATGGTGGTCTGGATTTGAGCCCAGGCTGTAACTTTCATGCTACACATCCTCCCCCGGGGATGGGCAAGTGCTTCTCAAGCTGGTGGGTGTAAGAGTAACCTCAGGAGGCCCCTGGGTGGCTCGGTCGGTTGAGCGTCTGACTTCGACTCAGGTCGTGATCTTGCAGTTTGTGGGTTCGAGCCCCGTGTCACGCTTGCTGCTGTCAGTCTGTCAGCACTGAGCCCGCTTCAGATCCTCTGTCCCCCTCTCTCTGTGTCCCTCCCCCACTCGCTCTCTCTCTCTCTCTCTCTCTCTCTCAAAAAATAAATAAAACAAGAGTAGCCCTGGAATACGGGCATTTTGAGGAACTCAACCAAGAAGACCTTCCTGACTTCTCCGTGGTTACAGTCACCCTTGCTAGTGGTGTTCATCAAAGGGGTTTTACTTCACTCAGTGACCAAAAAAACTATGGCATTAAGGGTGGTGAGAAGCTCCTTGGCTCGGGGCTCAGATTTGCCTCCACTCCCTTAGACCTGCTTCGGTGGGAACAGCCTACGAGCTTGGTTGTCCTGTAAGTGAAAGAAACACCTATGAAGGGGACTTGTTTTCCCCTTCAGCCCCTCCACGCCCTGTGTCCTTCCGAAGCAGTGCATGAATCCCTAGCTTCTCCAGGCAGCCAGCTGGGGAAGGGAAGCCCCCCTGGCTCCTCCTGGGAGGAGTCCCACTCACCGCAGTGCTCAGGGAGGAGGCAGAGAATCTTCCGCACCTGCTCTCTGGGTCCTGGAGGACTTTCCGACCCCACCCAAGTTACGCGAGTCTTCAAGGCACGTCCAGGGCATGTCCCAGGATGGGGGAAGGGGGTTGGGGGACGGGTGTGTGTGTGTAGGTATCCGCCAGGGGCTCCTGGCATGCCGGGACAACCTGGGAACCTAAAGACAGATGACCTCAGGTACGAGCCTCAGATCTGTCAGTTTCTGGTGCCACTTCTGTCCCTTTCAGAGACAAGGCGTGTCTTACCTCCCTGTTCACCCCGGGCCGGGATCAGCCACAGGGAGATTGCCGGAAGCTTTCGCCTTTCTCCCCCAACTGACGCTGCCCGGCTCAGCACCCACCTTGTTCTGACCCAGCCCTGAGCTGGGATGGGGAAGTGATGTCAGGAGTCTGTCCCCCACTGAAGCAGAGCAGTGCCCCATACCTGCCCTGCTGGCCGTGTCCTATGTCTGTCTTGCCACAGTTTCTGTAACAAAGTGCCGCTGATGGCTCAGCTCCAGGAAAGCAGCAAGTGTGGGCAGTGAGCATGCCCAGGCTAGTAAAGGCACCCTTGCCCTCGAAGTTGTCAAAAGTGTGTATGTGGAGATAGAGGGAAGGGTAAAGGGTGATAAATGCAATAGACTATATGCATAGAATATTTCCTCTCCCCAAATATGCATCTTCAGGAGGAATTTTATTTATGTACTTTTTAAAGATTATTTATTTTGAGAGAGAGAGAGAGAGAGAGAGCACAAGCGGGAGAGGGGGCCGAGAGAGGGGGAGAGAGAGAGAATCCCAAGCAGGCTCTGTACATTCAGCACAAAGCCCGATGTAGGGCTTGAACTCGTGAACTGTGAGATCATGACCTGAGCCGAAATCAAGAGTCGAATGCTTAACCGACCGAGCCATCCAGGCGCCTCATGGGGGAAGTTTATAGAAAACGAGGCCAGGGTTGTTTTCCATCCGGGATTTATGGTGAATGGCTGAGTGAACACGTTGTCAGGCTGAGTCATGCAGCCAAAGGTAGTCCTTCAGTCGAGCTAGCTCTGAAAGCCCCCAGGTGCCATTTCTATGACTAGTGAATCAGGGCTATTTGGTGAATCAGGGTTATAGAGGCTTTGAGGCCCTCCCGCTTTGTCTTCACCTTCTGTCTCACTACCCTGTATTGGAACCATGCCAAACCCTTTACCAGCTACCCCCAGACCCGTTCTTTTCCATGCCCGTGCCTTTGCTCATGCTGTTCCCTCCTCCCTGGATGTCCTTCCTGTTGTCTCCGATGTTGCTACATTATCTGTCCTTCAGGTCCCGGCCACAGGCCACCTCCTCCTCTGGGCCAGCTCCCACATGGCTGAGGGCACGAGCAGATCTAAGTGGGAAACAGACAGGGGACCGGTCAGACACCGCAGATGTGGAGAGCCTCAGTGGACAGTGCTACGTGTCTGTCCTCTTGTTCTGGGAGACAACGAGCCCAGCTGAAGAACCACAGTTCCAGCTCCCTTGCAGCTAGGGGACCATGCGTCCCCGTTCTGACCAGTAAGATGTAAACAGAAGCTTGGGCCTTTTGAGGAATTGCTTAAGTGGGAACAGAATCGTGATGCGGTGACCCTAAGGATCAAAGTCACATATTGGGGACGGCCAGAGACGAACTGGAAGGAGCCGGGGTCCCTGGGGACTCTGTGAGGAAGCCTTCCCCACCCTGGAGTAGTTCTGTGGGACAGAGCCGGCTTTTGTGAGGCCTGAGGCTTCTCCAGTTGAGGGGGGCCTTTTTTGAGAAAAAGAATACAAAATATAACCTGGGAGGGGTCTGAAAGTTTAACTGGACCTCTGCCAGGACTCCTATCTGTGCTGTGCTTTTTTAAGTTCGTTTATTTTGAGAGAGTAAGAGAGGTAGCACGTGGCAGCAGGGGGAAGGGCAGAGAGACAGAGGGAGAGGGAGAGAGAATCGGAGGCAGGCTCTATGCTGTTAGTGTCACGCAGAGCCTGATGCAGGGGTTGAACTCGCGAACTGTGAGATCGTGACCGGAGCCGAAGTTAAGAGTCAGACGCTTAACCGACAGGGCCACCCAGGCGCCCCTTCTGTGCTTCCTTAACACAGGAAAAAAAGAACTCTTAATTTGTTTAAACCACTGTGCTCAGAATGCTGTTCCTCAGAGCGGAACAGAATTCCTGACATCCCAGTGTGTTATCAGGAGCATTAGCAGGTGCTGGCCGCCCCGTCAGCTTAGAACAAGGTCCTGAGCCTGGCTATAGGCTGGCAGCACCTGAGAAGTGACTACAGCCCCTGTTGGGGCTGAGCTGTGTTCCATAACTCAATCCATAAAATTCATATGCTGTCTGTTCTAACTCCCAGCAGTTCAGAATGTGACCTGGCTCGGAGACAGGGCCTTTAGAAAGGTAATTGAATTAAAACGAAGTCATTAGGGTAGGTCCTAGTCCAATATGACTTGTGTCCTTATCAAGGGGGATATTTGGGCCAAGAGCTCGGCACAGAGGGAAGATGACAGAAAGGAACAGGGAGAAGACGCCATCTACATGCCAAGAGTGAGGCCTCAGAAGGAACCAATCCAACTGACACGTTGGTCTTAGACTTCAAGCCTCCAGAACTATGAGACCCAGGCCCCACCCAGAGAGTCTGATTCAATGGTCTGGGGCCAGTCAGATCTGGCGATGTTTTAAAGGGCCCCGAGGCAGCCTACTGACCAATCGGAATAGAGAACCACTGGTGTAGAGCACTGAAGAAAGACCCAGAGAGTAGATTCACATGGGTCTCGAAGAATGACTAGCTGAGTGGACCCGAAGCAGGGACACTGTTCAGGTGGGGTAACTGGCCAGAGTTAGTGTGCACAACCTGGCCATGTGGCCGAGTCAGAGAGGACCAGGCAGGGGGCCTGAGGTGAGGGCAGAAGGGCAGCCTGGGCCAGGTTAATAAGGTCTCACACGGCAGGCGGGGGGATTTTCCTGGGCAGCAGGGAGCCGGTCAAGTCTGCAGACTGAGGCCGGCTGGGATCAGAGCTGGTCTTTAGAAAGGCGGTGCTCGTTATTTTTCCCTGGTGTCAGTCACTGGGTGTGTAACTAGCCTCATCAGCTCGGGTGCAACACTGACTGTTCACAAGTCTGGTGGTGAGCTGCACGACAGTGCGTGCCCACCTGCTAGGCCCCTAGGACGGTGACGGTGGCACCATACTCACAGGCTGGAATCAGCTGCTTTTCCTTGAACGAACCCGGTGGGCTTTCCTTTCGCGGAATGCCCTGCCCCCTTGTCATCTGGGCAAACCCAACAAACTCACCTCCAACACCCACGTCCCGCCACCTCTCCCGGACAGCCTGCGCTGTCTTCCTTTGGAGGCCAAGCTGCCACCACGCACTCAGGCACCTTGCACGCCGCACTGCCATGGTTTGTTTGTAGCCCCGTCCACACCGGTCTGCGGGTCCCTTAAGAAGAACGCTTCTGTCTTCTCTGTCATGTTTTCAAAAACGTTTATCGAGCAACTACTGTCTGCCGGATACTGTATCCTGCAGCAGTGAGCATGACTGATGCTCCGGAGATATAGTCTGAACTGGTCGAGCAGGAAAAAGACTCCGTGAGCAAGCTGCAACTGCGGGAACAATTTTGCACCCCCGTCGGCTTGCAAATAGGTGCAAATTTGGATGGCCTGGGGCCTGTTTGTATTGTGCGGATTCAGTTAACCACTTAAAACTCTCCGAGCTGCCTTCCTGTCTGTAAAGTAAGAGTCGGAATTAGCCGTAGGCGAAAATCTCTTCGAGGAAAATCCACTAAATTGTATTCTGTCTGCACTTCAATTCCGTCCCCGTGGCAAGTGCCATAGAACCTGTGTATTTGGTCATTTTTCAGGTCGTGTCTCATGCGCTGGGACAACCTGGCTGGCTCCTCCCACCCTCAGGCTTCTGGGGTGGGTGGAACACGGACAGGCCGGATGTAGGCCACCCTGTCTACGTCCTAGCTGACCGTTCCCGTCTCCCCCACTGCGTCCTTTACTCTCATCCACGGTTTGGTGGGTTAAAGTTCAATTCCTCCCGCAGCCCTGAGCATTATTATCTGCTGTAGCAACTGATGCATTAATAGAATAGAGAAGCAGAAAGGAAAGCCCAGGGCCTGACTTGCTGAGACCAGAGAGCAAGGTGGTCTTAGCATCCTCAGCAGCGGGTCTGTATTCTTCAGGCCTCGTCCTGTGAGCGTGCCCTGGGACTTCATTCCCCGAGCTGGTCTCTGCTCCGACACTGGAGGCCCCGGAAAGCAGATCACAGTCAGCTTGGCAGAGGGGCCAGCTTCAGAGGACTGATGTCTTTTCCTGGAAGACGTGATTCTAAACGTTTCGACAACTCAAAGCAGCGGTTCATGATTTACTGCCTTAGAAGTTGCACGTGGGTTGGGGCGCTGGGTGGCTCAGGCAGTTAAGTGTCCGACTCTCGGTTGAGGCTCAGGCCGTGATCTCATGGTTCGTGAGTTCGAGCCCCGCGTCAGGATCCTCTCTCTCTCTCTCTCTCTCTCTCTCTCTGCGCCCCGCCGCCCCCCCACCCGCCGTCTCTCTCTCAAAATAAATCAATAAACTTAAAAAAAAAAAAAAAGGTGTGCATGGGTGAAGGGGCTATTTTTGGTCGGGATGAGATGTTGTTGCAGGTTGGTAAGCAAGGACACACAGAATTGAGGGAGAGGGTGGGGTGGGCTGGCCCAGGTTAGCTGCCCGTGGGGACAAGGAGTCATGACTTTGGAAATACACCTGCTCCTGCAGGGTTTCTCCAGCAGCAAGCGGGGACCATGGCCTGGAGGGCACAGGTGCCAACGTGAGGCCTGCTCTTGAGAACCACAGCGGGCCCTTAGCTTGTCCCCGCGGATCACTGTGGGCAAACACCAGTGCCTTGAAGGGTTGCTTCATGGAGGGCAAAACCGAAAACTTTGGGAAAACTGAAGGTAATACTCTTACCTTTCCCTCCTTTTTCTAGCAACCAGGTGGGAGCAGACTACCAGCAGTTTCTTTGAAACTCTTGACTATTTGCTTTATTCCACCAACACTTGCTGTGAGCCTGCTCAGAACTGGGCTAGGGCATGGCCCCCCTGGAAGGGTGACCATTTAGTTGGAGAGCCAAGCCACGTGGCTCTGCCTCTCTTGTCCCTCTTCCCTCCTCCCCCCACCAAATCTGTCACCCTCCAAATCACCATCCGAGTGCCCAACTCCTTCACTCAGCCGTTCTAGGCTTCCTCAGTCCTGAATCCTGGCTTTCAATGACCCGTTAGGTTCTGGCCCACTACCTTTCCAACCTTGATCTCTCGAGGAGAATCACCTCTTCCTGGAGCTCCATAGGATCCAGAAACTCTCTGGCCTCCCAGCCACCTTCCCACCCTGGGATCTTCCCTCGTCCGGGGATTTGTCCATGGCATCCTCTTTGCCTGGCAATTCACCTGCACCCTCAGCCCATTTCAACCTGGAAGCCCCCAACTCAAGGCCTTATCCAAATCCCCCTTCACCCTGATTCCCAAAAGGAGCTGCACCTTCCTCTCCTCTCCTCCATGGCTCTGGAATCTCCCACATTGACTAATTATCCCAGGCTGCTTTACACAGTAGTATTTCAGATCCTTCTGTTTCACTTAATATTGAGCCCCATATGTTAAAGCTCTGGTTCTCAATCTGACCGCATGTTGGAACCCTGTGGAGGGCTTTAAAAGAACACTAAGGTCTAGGGTCGCGCGCCTAGAGATTCTGACATCGTTAGTCTGTGTACAGCCAAGCGGGGGGCAGTTTTAAGAGCTCACCAAGCGATTCTGATATGCAGCAATGCTTTGAGAACATCTTTATACCCTGGGTGGTATCCTTCACCTCAAGTATTGATTGAATTTGATGGAATTATTGGAGGCGGACTTAGTAAATAAGGCCACAGACCAGCACTGATCAGTGAAGATACAATGTGAGCCACGAATATGAGCCACATCTGTAATTTCCAATATTTTCATCACCACGTTCAAGAAAGTAAAAGGAAACAGTGGATTTTTGTTTTTACTTAGAGAGAGAGAGAGAGAGAGAGAGAGCACAAGCAAGGGAGGGAGGCAGACAGATTGAGAGAGAAGCTCAAGCAGGCTCCACCCTCCGCGCTCAGTGTGGAGCCTGATATGGGGCTCAGTCCCAGGATCGTGACCCGAGCCAAAACCAGGAGTCAGACGCTCAACCAACTGAGCCACCCAGGTGCCCCCAAACAGCAAAATCAACGTTTATTTCTTTTGTTTAAACCGTGTATGCACATAGTATTGTTTCAATACGTAATCAATACAAAGTTCATTAGTGGGATACTGTACATTTTTTCTTTTTCATACTAGCTCTTGGAAATCAGGAGTGCATTTCACGCTCCTGGGTCGTCTCAGTTGGGATGGGCCACTTTTCACGTGCTTCATAGCCACGTGTGGCTGGCGGCTGCCATCGTGGACAGGTGGTTATTAGACTGTGGGCCGAGTGGATCATGACGCTCCATGTGCCGTGGAGAGCTGGCAGAAGGAAAGCTGTTTCTGCAGCTGTGATGGGAGGGATCTAACACTCCTGGCCCCGAGCAAACCCCCTCTTTCTGGTTAAATCACTGTGTCTTCTTATCTCGCCCCGCTCCTCTCCCCCCGCACCCCCACCATCTGGGTGCCACATCCAAAACAAATTTCCTCCCATCCTCAGCCTCCCGTGCGCCAGCTTCCCAGCACCCAGCTGTGGACCTGCCGCTGCTTCCTGTCCCGGTGGCTCCTTGGGAGCTGGCTGCTCGTGCCAGTGGGAGGGCCGGGGGGAGAGGGGGAAGGTGGGGGCCCCTGGAGGTCTGGAAGAAGTCCAGGAGAGAGCGCGGAGTGAGTTCTCTCCCGCTTGCTCCGTTCCTCTTTCTCTTGTTCTCTCCTGGGGTCAGATGCTGCAGCCGCTGACTGCTGCCCACCACCCTCCACCCTGCCTCAGGGTCCTCCCCAGCCCTTAAGAAGCCCCAAAAGCTGAACAGTTCTCCAGGTGAGAGTCACCTGGCCATTTGTCAACCCCTCCAGGGGCAACCCCTGGAGGGGACATTCTGATGCCAAAATGGGCAGAGCTAGCAAGAACAGGACTATCATTAGGCCTTCCCCCTCCCCACCCCCACCCATCCCGTTACCAGCCACATGACTTGGCTCTTTGATGTCACAGGGGGAGCTTGAGCCCAGCTCTCTGTGACACTAACATGGTATTTCTGAAAATGCTTTCCCACTGGCACAGACTATCACTGTGCTCCCAATGATTATCTTCTATTTCCAAAGGCAATTAATCTTCTTTGTCGTCTCTCTTTTTTTTTTTTTTTTTTTCCTGCATGTGGCCAGTCCTAGTCTTTGTTGCTGTTTCAAATCCGTGAATCGTTTGGGAGCATGTGGTAAATTGGCTTTTATGCTCTAAGTTTTTGCTGAAAGCTGAGGCAGCAGGAAGGGCTAATGAGAAATATATATTTTTAAAAGAATTTTAAAAATTCTTAGGCATGTAGCAGGAGATTTCACATGGAAACTTGGAGAGATTAATTGTCGATGACCCAGTTTTGTGGCAGTATAGAGTGCTTCGACTTCTGTGCGAGTCTGCGGGGAGAGTCAGGCTGGACGATGCTTGTAGGTTGGGAGGTGCTCCATTCCATGGCAGAAGTGGTGATTCCAGAAGTCAAGAACTTCAGGTTGTCTTTTCAGCTCTGCTGCTGACACCCTCTGGTGACTTTGGCCAGTCACATAACCACCTCTGGGCCCTTTACAGGACTGATGGTTCTTGTCACTGCCCTTCCCTTGATCTGCCATTCAAGAAAGATCAGAAATTGACCATTCATCCATCATCCACCCATCTAAACATCTGTCCACTCATCTATCCATCCATCCAGCCACAGGTACATAGACCCGTCCAATCACATGCCTGTCCATCCACTACCCATTCACCCATCCAAACATCCATCCATTCACCCAGCCACCCATCTAATCATCCATCTCTCCATAAAGCAGTCCATTCATCCATCTTCCCACCCACCTCTCCATCCATTTATCAGCTGTGCCTTTGTTTATTCATCCAGTCCTTGTCTTCTGGAGGCCTATGCTGGTGCACACACTATACTGAGTGCTAAGAAATGCAGAGCCAGGGGCACCTGGGTGGCTCAGTCGGTTGAGCGTCCGACTTCCGTTCAGGTCACGATCTCATGGCTTGTGAGTTCCAGCCCCATGTCGGGCTCTGTGCTGACAGCTCAGAGCCTGGAGCCTGCTTCAGATACTGTGTCTCTGTATCCCTCTGCCCCTCTCCCGCTCACATTCTGTCTCTCTCTCCCAAAAATGAATAAACATTAAAAAATTTTTTTTTAAAAAGAAAGAAACGCAGAGCCAAAAAGTCCAGTTCTTACCATCAAGGCAAGTCAAGGAGGGTAACGGTGCCTACACAGATGACCGAGCTGCAACCATGACAGGGGCAAGTAAAGGATTGCCAGGTTAGAGGAAGAAAAGGGCTCTGAAGGGGTAGTAATGGTGTGGGCTCACCTCTCCCTGAGCACTGACTTCATAGGATTATGATTATCTGTGTATCTTCATTGTTAGACTCCAAGCTCTTGAACAGGGAGACCATGTTTTCGACACCACCCTCTGACCTACACAGAGGGACCTCTGTTCGATTTCAGGACCCTGTTCTGACTGTCCTACGAGCCACCCACCTCCACAGAATAAGGAATCTGTGGAGCCCCAGGGACATATTCACCTGGAGCCCATGCCTCCTCTCCTCTCTCAAGTCGTGCCACAGATGGCCAATGCCAACGGTAACCAAGGCCAGAATTCTCGGTCCACGTGGACCTGAGGAGGCCTCTTCCCTGTCACGTCACTCGTGTGCATGCCCCTGAGTCCAAGCGGTGGTCCAAAGGGCAGCCATTTGTGGGCACAGATGAAACTCGGAAGGGCAGAATGGGGTGTCCACTTGTGTACATACAAAGCTCCTAGTGATGTGGACAGAGTCCGGATGGCAAGAGAAAGGGGGCAGGCTACAGGTCCGAGAGAGGGGGCCATTCTTCCCAAGTCATGGATTCCGGCACAGAGAACCCCAGGGACTTCAGGAATTCTACACTGGAAAATGGATCTCCCAGTGGTTACGAGAGCCTATCTGTCAAAGCAGGAAGAGAGAACGTATTTCAGTGAATGTTATTTTGAACAAAAATATCCTTTAGATATTTAGACCTATGGCTCGTGTGTCTCCTTTAGGGCTCCTGCCCGGGGCCTTTAAATGTTAGGGACAGAACTCCATGGCTGTGAAGTGAATCCTAAGTCCCCAAGCACACATGACAACTAATGCAGTAATGATTCTGGACGGGATGCTGAACTAGAGGAAAAAATGCTGGAAGAGACATAATTGGGACAATGGACAAAACTGGAATTTGAACTTTCGATTAAAGTATTATTCTCAATGTGAAATTCCAGAATTTGAGAACTGTGCTGTGGTTACCCGAAAGAATGTCCTCGTTTTTAAGCATCACACACAGAAGTATAAAGGGCAAAGGAGCATGATGTCTGCGGTCTTTATGAGACGATCCAGGAAAAAAAAAAAAAAAAGATGGCGATAAAACACATGTGGCAAAACGTTAAAAAATGATGAATCTGGTTAAGGGGTATATGGAGGCTCCCCTGTATTATTCCTGCAACTTTCAACTGTCAGCTTGAAATTATTTCAAAATAAGGAGTTTAAAACCAAAGCGGCACAGTGCCTTGGGCAGAGTAAGCAGTCTAGAACCTTCTAGAGGGCGTGATTTATGAAGCAGCCCCTGCCCCATTCCTCTGCTCTGTGGGGCTTCCCAGCACACTCTATGCTATAAACAGGGGGTGACATCGCAGCTGGCCCTTAAGGAGGCTCTGGTTTCAATCGTCAGCAGCCGGTGCAGGGGGGTGTGGAGAAAAGAGGGTTAACAACCTCGGCCAACAAGCACAGGGCAAGGAAGCCGTGGCTGAACCACACTGAGGGCTTTGCTTTATCGTCTCAGTTAATCCCCGGGGGGCAGCCCCCAGCCTAAGTACTACCATTCTCCCCACTGCCCAGAGGGGAGACCTCAGCCCAGAGAAGTGAGCTACTCTGCCCAGGCCCTGCAGGGGGTCACAGCAGAGGCGGGGTCGGAAGCCGGGCATCTGGTTTGAGAGCCGGATCTCAGCCCTTCCAGTCCGCTGCCTCTGATAACATTAGCTGATGCCTGATGAGCGCTAGGTGTGAAAACTCATGGTTCTCGAGCTTTTCCATCTATCGACTCTGCTAATGCCCACAGGATCCCTGTGCCAGGCTGTATAAATTACCTGTATATTGTGCTTATTATTTATTTTATTGTCCCCCAAGCCCCCCTCACCTAGAATGCGATCTCGGTTAAAGCAGGGATGTTCCTCTATTTCATTCACTGATCTAGCCCCCCAAAGCCCCAACAGGGCCTGCCTCCTAGTAGTTGCTCAATTAATATGGGTTAAACTGAGTTGAATGAACAGAGTGGGGGGATCAGGCAGGGGAACTGGTTGGGGAGGAGGTTTTATGAGGCCAAAGAGAAGAACCTTCTAGAGGGCCTGGTTTATAAAGCAGCCCCCGCCCCGTTCCTCTGCTCTGTGGGGCTTCCCAGGACCAACACGCTCCGCGCTATGCCTGTGGGAGGCCCCGGCTCCCCCGGCTTCGGGTTGCCCCCGCCTTCCCCGGAGAGACCCGAACTAGTACGTCCTTCAGAGTGAGGCCATGAGAGCAGGAACGTTTTCCTGTCGCGAGTTTTGGAAGCAGCCACTCAACCGAGTCAGACCGGCAGGTGTGGGGTTTTGCACCATCACAGCACTTTTCCCTTGCAAAGCAGTTTCTCCCAGACGGAGGAGGTGTTTCTCCCGCCGGAGGAGGTGAGTACCTGCGCTCCCTGACACACAGCGTGGCTCTGGAAGGAGCACAAAGGTAGCGCTGTTCCCAGGGAGGGGGTCGGCCGGGCGGATGTGGGTTTCCACTCTCCCCTCCGGAACCCGGGTGCTCCCTTCCTGCTATCGCTGCCGCCCGTGTTGTTGCTGACCTGCGGCCAGACCCCCCGGGCCAAGTGTTGATTCCGAGGCTCCCCTGGGTCTCTCTGTCAGTCTCGCACTTGGCACCGCGCTCCCTGGCCGCCCCGACGGTTGGAAGCGACGCTTTAAGAGCTGCTTCCACGCTTGGCTCTCCCCGCGGAAACTCTGGGCTGTTTCATACCACCGAGCGGCTGGCTGCCCGCCGGGCCTCCCAGCGCAGCACCTTCCTGCCCAGGGAGCCCTCCTTCCCGGGCGCCAGGCCCTTGCCTTTGCTTTCTCAGCGTCCTCGGTGGGAGTGGGCATCCACACACCCCTCATCCGGGCTCCTAAGTCGAGTCTGAAGATGGGAACCATCTGGAGAGTCAAGGACACACGGTGCATCCACTAAACTGGCCGCCCCCCAGGTCGTGAAAAGCTAGGGCCGGGATAACCAAACAAGCCTTCTAGAGCTTTGGACGGGATCCTGTTTATAAAAACTGGGGGCTTTTTATACACTAAGATCTTCCAGAAACGGGCCTCTACTCCTGTGCCTGTATCTCCCATCACTCTTCCTGAGCGATGCCCCCTCGCCCCCCACGCATCCTGTATGCACAGTGCCCAGTAGGTGGTGGGCACCCAACAAACAGATGGTGAGTGCATGCCTCCCGGTCAGCCGGACGGACGCCTCCTACCCGCCCCCCGCCGAATCCCAGTGCCCCTCCAGGATCCACACCCAGCCCTGCTCCAATGGGAAGGTTGCTCCAGGTTCTTTCTTGAAAGGCTTCCCCCTGCTCTAAAAGCTGGAAGCAGGTGGTCAGCCGTTCTCTCAGTCTCCACCCTTCCAAGGAAACTCTTTTTTTTTTTTTAATTTTTTTTAACGTTTATTTATTTTTGAGACAGAGGAGCATGAACAGGGGAGGGGCAGAGAGAGAGGGAGACACAGAATCGGAAGCAGGCTCCAGGCTCCGAGCTGTCAGCACAGAGCCCGACGCGGGGCTCGAACTCATGGACCGTGAGATCATGACCTGAGCCGAAGTCGGACGCTTAACCGACCGAGCCACCCAGGCGCCCCCCCAAGGAAACTCTTAAATCACTGCAAGCCGGTTTCTGTTGCTTGCAACCAACGCGTCTCAGCAACTTTTCTTGGTTGCAAGGGGAAAGGGACGAGGGTATGGCGAGAGGGAACCTCGCGTGGACTGAGTGTTCCTTCAGGCCAGGCAACGTGCCAAGCCTCGGGTTTCACACACTCGAAAGTGCACATTCCCCCAACGCTCGCACTTTTTAACAGGAGAAAACCAGCGTGGTTTTATCCCAGCCGGCTGTCACAGAGCCAGCTGTAGATGTCGCTACCTGTGCGTGAACATCAGTTCTTGCAAGTCAGCGCCTTTGATAAAAATCCCGGAGATAAGGAGGAGAATTAAGAGAAGCTACATACGCCAGAATGAGGATTTTAAAAATGCTGTGTCTCCGACAGGCACAGAGTACAGTGTTGTGTGGAGAAACATAGATGGTGACAAGTGTCGATTAAAAAGATAATTGAGAGGGGCGCCTGGGTGGCTCAGTGGGTTCAGCTACTGACTTGGGCTCAGGTCATGATCTCACGGTTCATGGGTTTGAGCCCCGCGTCGGGCTCTGTGCTGACAGCTCGGAGCCTGGAGCCTGCTTCGGATTCTGTGTCTCTCTCTCTGCCACTCCTCCGCTCATGCTCTCTCTCTCAAAAATAAATAAACATGAAAAAGAATTGTTTATGGGAATGCAAGCTGGTGCAGCCACTCTGGAAAACAGTATCAAGTCTCCTCAAAAAACTAAAAATAGAACTACCCTACGACCCAGCAATGGCACTACTGGGCATTTATCCACGGGATATGGGGGTGCTGTTTCGAAGGGACACATGCAACCCCATGTCTATAGCAGCACTATCAACAATAGCCACAGTATGGAAAGAGCCCAAATGTCCCCATCGATGGGTGAATGGATAAAGAAGATGTGGTATACATATACAATGGGGTATTCCTCGGCAATCAAAAAGAATGAAATCTTGCCATTTGCAACTGGATGGAACCGGAGGGTATTATGCTAAGTGAAATTAGTCAATCAGAGAAAGACAAAAATCATAGGACTTCACTCATATGAGGACTTAAAGAGACAAAACAGATGAACATAAGGGAAGGGAAACAAAAATAATGTAAGAAAAGGGAGGGGAACAAAACAGAAGAGACTCATAAATATGGAGAACAAACAGAGGGTTACTGGAGGGAGTGTGGGAGGGGGGATGAGCTACATGGGTCAGGGGCATTAAGGAATCTCCTGAAATCACTGTTGCACTACATGCTAACTAATTTGGATGTAAATTTAAAAAAATCAAAAAAATTAAAAAAAATTTTTTTTAGTAAAATAAAAAGATAATTGAGGGGGGCACCCGGCCAGCTCAAGTGGTAGAGCGTGTGACTCTTGATCTCGGGGTCGTGAGTTTGAGCCCCACGTTGGGTGTAGAGATTACTTAAATAAGTAAAACTTTAAAAAAAAGATAATTGAGAATAGGGCTCTGAACAAGAAGATTTAATGTTCTAGCCTATTTAAAACTCACTTATATATCTTATTTCATCAAGAATGCAATAGAATGGTGTATGATTAAAAAAGTAAATAAATCTAAAAGATTTCTCTTGATGAGTATAAAATAAGTATTATAAGTCAGGGATTGGCAACATTTTTCTATAAAGGGCCAGAGAGTAAGTGTTTTAGGCTTTGTGAGCCAGACGGTCTCTGTCACAACCACTCAGCTCTGCCGTTGTGGCACCATAGACAACATATAAGGGGAGAGGCATGACTGTGTTCTTCTATGTGTATAAATACCCTATAACATTCATCTATGGACACTGAAATTTAAATTTCATACCATTTGTGCGTCATGAAGTATTATTTTATTGTGTGTTTTTTTAAAAACCATTTACAAATATAAAAGCCATTCTTAGCTTGTGGGCCATACAAAAATAGATGGCAGGTTGATAGGCCTGTCCTAAGTGATAAGAAAGCACTGCAGGGGCGCCTGGGTGGCTCAGTCGGTTAAGCGTCCGACTTCGGCTCAGGTCACGATCTCGCGGTTTGTGAGTTCGAGCCCCGCGTCGGGCTCTGTGCCTGCATCTCGGAGCCTGGAGCCTGCTTCGGCTTCTGTGTCTCCTTCTCTCTCTGCCCCTCCCCTGCTCGTGCTCTCTCTCTCTCTCTCTCTTAAAAATAATAAATAAATAATACTAAATAATAAATAAATGACCTAATTGACGGCTTCTTTTTTCTGAGTTCACCAATGGTTCAGTAACGAGGTACTGTGGCTTCCCTGAAAAACGTTTTTCAGCAATTGTACAGAGGAGGTAACATTCCCAGATGGTGCCCACAAAACATGTAGAGGTTTTGTTGTCCCAAGATCGAGCACTTAGTAGGTGTCAGAGTCGAGAGTCAACCCTCGGTCTGGTTAACTAATTAAAGAAACCTGTAAGAAACAAAAACAGGGGCGTCTTTAAAGATGGCAAATCGGCCGTGATAACTGACCTTACGTCTATAGGTAAAACCTGCAGTGGGTCTGATGACTCTAACTGGCTTTGTTTGAATCTGCCTCGTCCATACAGAAGAAGGCTGGAATACAGGTCTAGATTTGGGGTGCCTGCAGCGTGACCAGCCAGGTGGGTCACTGTTCTAACCGCAAGCCGATAAAGTGGGTACGTGACTGGTGCATATTTTTGAGGCTAAAACTTTCATAAGGTTGATCAGGCTCACTGTCCTACTTACCTCTTACCATTCTGAAGTGCATTTTTATTCAGAGAAAAGTGCAGGTAGAAAGAAGGGGATTAATATGTCCCACTGGCCTCAGTTGCCTCCCTGGGCTGCTCACGAACTTGCGGTTTTCTGTAACCCAGGCGGGGAATTGGCTGTCTCACGCAGGTCCCCAGGAGGGCCAGAGGAGCAGAGGTGTGGAACGAGCGAGCCCTGCAGCCGGCAGAGCGGGGGCTGGCACAGCACGGTAGCCGCAGAGCCACAGAAGGAATTAACAAGTGTTCTGCTTCGTTTTTCCAGGCGCCGGGCTGCGGACAGGCCTCCAGGACGAGCCTTAGATGAGTTCTGCAAATGGGCTTCCAAAATCAATAGGCTTCAAAAAATCTATTTGGCCTGCAAAGCTTTCCTTGGTCTGTTTCACATTCATCAAGGCTTTCTTCTCCCTGGCATTCGGCCTTCCCTCCGCCCTGTGCTGCTTGGTGGGCGCACAGCAGGCCTGGGGATGGGGGGCGGGGAGGCTGGCAGGTCCGTCCACGGCTGCGAACACCGGCCTGTGTCATGACACCAGAAGAGTGGCAAAAAAGGCTGAGCAGATGCATCTCCATAGGGATACTTCTAGGCCGGCTTGTGCTCATGGCTGCCCTTCCTGAGACCCTGCCCTAGAATGTTCTCTGTCTTCCAATGACCATGTGCGTCTTGCTTCCTAAGATCAATAGTTACTATTTCCTGAGCAAATGCTGTGTGCCAGGCATGCTTCTCTGAACTTCAGAACCATCTCTCTCTCCTCTTTATTCCGAGCACCCTTAAAGTCTTATCCCTCTTTTACAAAGGAGGAAACTGAGCATCAGAGAGGTGCAGAATGTGCCGAGGTGAAAAAGTGGCTGGGTGCCTGGGCTGGGATACAAATTTGACTCTGTCTTTCTGGAAGCCTGCTCTAATTTCACTTTCCAGAAGCAGAGAATTGGAAGAACCAATCAGAACCACGGCCCGAAGTCTGAAACATGGCACC
The DNA here is from genome assembly GCF_046562875.1 of Panthera onca. Lineage (NCBI taxonomy): Eukaryota > Metazoa > Chordata > Mammalia > Carnivora > Felidae > Panthera > Panthera onca. The sequence goes on from NC_138349.1 coordinate 10,263,664, forward strand.
TGTCACGTCCCCGGGATCATTTCTCACGTCCGGGTTCCCCCTGAAGCCCTTCCCCGCGGCTGGACGAGAAGCTGGCGACTGTCTGTACCTCCACGTGGCACACGGGAGCAGGGGCTGGTGAATTTCTCTCACCTCCTCGACTAGAGTTCAAGTACATTGGAGGAGGAGAGCAGGCCCCAGTTTTCCGCACCTGCCCCACTGCCCTCATGTTCAAGGGCTTCCTAGTTGTTTGTGGAATCCTGAACGAGTCCAGCCTCCAGTCACCCCGTCCCTCTGTCAAAGACGCATTGAAATCACCAGGTGAAAGCATGCCTCGGATCACCACGATGTGGGGCTGCTGTGACATCACCCCATCTTTAATCCTTGGAAGCTGCTGGATCTCCCTGCCGAATCTGTGGTGCGCGTAGCCAGCGGTGAGTGTGTCTGGTGGTTGCTTGGGAAGGAAGGGGGCTTTCGTGATGAAAACGGATCGTGCTCTTGAACTTACAGGTTGTCTCAACGGCGCGCCGGCTCTTAGGGTTGTGTCTTATCATGAAACGGCAGCGGGCCGTTGAGAGCAAGCTGTACGTTTCTAATCTGGCCGACAACGGGAGATCTCCATGCTGAGGACGAAGGCCACGTTGCAGTGTTTGCGGACGTGTGATTTACACACTGTTACACGGAACTAACCTCCAAGGCTCGGTACCCTGGTTGTGTAGCAGAAACAAAGCCGACAGCCTAGAGACACCGAGAATCGTCTCTCCCCTCCTTAGCGTGAGGACACGGTAGATGCGGAGGCTTGCCTCTAAAAGGCAACACCCGCGTTTTGCCTTGCCAAGGTGATCTGAAAGCTAGTGAAGAAATTCCAAACAAGCTGGGTGTTGGCCAGATGGGTATCTGGCCTACTGATGGAATGAACTCCATGTTGGGTTTTCTGCTTGAGATGATTCTGGAATATCCTTAAAAGAGTTTCAGAACTTCGCGGACACTCTGAAATGTCGCGTTTTAGATGATAACCCAGTGAGTTGTTTTTCACTCAGTGTTCACGTTGGGAGACTACCAAGCAAAGATTTCAAAACCAGTGGCTTCAGCTGCGGGCAGACCCAAGGACCCTCTGATCTGTCATACACCATCTGCGATGTGTCGAGAATAGCCCAGGAACATCTCCCTGGGCGCGATGCTCTTCTGAGCATCATGGGGACGCCTCTCCCACCCCGAAGGGACTGATAGAACTTGGAGAGAGGGTGGAAGAAAAGTGAGCAGAAGCAGGCAGGGCGCGCCGAGTCAAAAGGAGGGACCTAGAGGAACCAGGGGTTCGGAGGAAAGAGGGACCGCAGGGAGTCTGCGTGGAAGAGGGGGCTTTCTCTGGGCCCTCGCATGTGAGCAGAGGACTGGGGTCCTCAGGCGAGAGTGGAGTGGGAGACGGGGGGCATTAAGGGGCAGAGGGACTCGGCCGGGGCAGAGGATTTGCCTTACGGGTAGAGCCGGACGGGGATGGGCATGTCGGTTGGCCCAGGTTGTGGGGACTTGGCGTTTGGTACCCACGCGGCTGGGCGCAGAGCTCCAGGCCCGTGCTGCCCCCACTCGCTCCTCTCTCTGGCTTCTCCATCTTGGCATTGCTGCCCTCCTCTGTCGAGGCCCCCAGCCGGGAGATGCTGGGCTCTTCTCTTTCAGCCCTCCTCCCGGGCCCTCCCCACTCCAGGCCATCAGAAGTCCTGTCATCTGTGTTTTCAAAATATATTCCAGACCCAGCCACTTTTTATCCTCTCTCCAGCTCCCATGCTGGGCCACGGCTCCATTGTTTCTTGGCTGGGTGAATACAATGGCTTCTTCACCAGCCTCTGTTTCCATCTCCCTCTGGCAGTCAAAATGATCTTCTCTTGTTTTTAGTTTAAAAAAAAAAAGTTTATTTATTTTGAGAGAGAGGCAGAGTGTGAGTGGGGGGCAGAGAGAGAGAGGGAGGGAGAGAATCCCAAGCAGGCCCCATGCTGTCAGCACAGAGCCTGTTGGCCAGGCTTGATCTCACGAACCATGAATCGTGACCTGAGCCGAAATCAAGAGTTGGACGCTTAACCGACTGAGCCATCCAGGCAGCCTCCAAATGATCTTTTCAGCTGTAAATTTGATTGGGAAATTCTCTGTTGTTGTTGTTGTTGTTGTTGTTGTTGTTGTTGTTGTTGTTGTTTTTTTGCTGTCACACCCCGAGTAGCCCCCATCACACTTGGGATGAAACCCCAGCTCTGTCCCAGGCCGGAAGAGTCCTATGGGCCTGGCCCAGTCGGCTACCCTTCCATATCTCCATCCCCCATCCAGCTTCCTCTAGCCACAAGGCAGCACAGCCCTCTCAGGCCTACCTCAGGGCCTTTGCATTTGCCATGGCATCCTTTCAGTTCTTTGTACTGCTCACGTTTTCTCCTCCAGATCTCTGCTCACACATGCTGCCTTCTGAGAGCCTTTCCTGACCCACCATCCAGACAGTCCCTCCTCTGTCTGTATCCCTTACCCTGCTCTATTTTCTTACCGTAATGCTCACGATGTGAAGTTACATTATTATTCACTTGTGCTCGTGTTCACTCTCCGTCTCACCCCACGGAGCGCGGCTCTAGGGGAGATTTACCTATTCTTATTCATCACAGGAGACCCAAATCCTAGAGGCGGGCTGACCTCCGGGAGTTCAGGCACCCCTCGGTCATCCAGTGACCTTCTCAGAATGATGGTTTTAAGTGCATAAAATAAAATACACAAGATCACAAAGGACGCCGAATGTATTGAGATACAATTTACATGGCTATGAAAATATTAAGCGTGTGTGGTATAATAGTGCATATGCTTCTGTATTAATGAAAGTCCATATGGGGATAATGACTACAGTAACAAATATAGTATTAACTACATTTCAAGGTAAGGAGGAGGGTAAATGCCGTTTTACAATGTCTGCAACAGTTATAAGACAGGTTGGGGCCAGTAATCACAGGTAACTGCTAATGCTGCTGTGGTGTGGGGCCTGTGTTTCTAATTGTTGGAAATGCTGAAGATTAATTTGAAGTTAGTGAAATTAAAAGATAGCGTTTTTTTTCTCCTGTCCGCGGGGAGTTTCCAGTCCCGTTGGATGAAACAGTTGTACAGAAGCTGATCATTTCAACGCGCTGTGACAAATCTACCGGCCAGGACGGAGGCACTGAGCCCACAGTGGGGCTGTGAATCCCTTGAGCTGAACGCTGGAGAGTAAGTGACACCTGTCCAGACGAAGGAGGGGCTGGAAGTGTGTTCTAGACCAGTGGAACAGCATGAGTGGAGCTCAGAGTCTTTAGGGGTGAGGGAGAGCAAAATGCATTGTGGGAAGTTGGGGGGGGGCAGATTCCTTCCACAAATATTTATTGAGCGCCTACTAAGTGCCAGGGAATTCTGCACTGAACAAGACAAATTCTCTGTTTCCAGCGAGCTTGCATTTCACTAAAGAGAGTCCGACAACAATCAAGTAAGTAGATGCTGTGGTGTCCAAAGGTGATAAAAAATAGAGCAGGCGGTAAGGCTGAGGTGTGAGGCATTCTGGAGGCCACACGCCGGCTAAGAAGATGGCCCAGCAGTCACTGCGTCGCAGGCGATGACAATATACACGTGGGAACTTGGGCCCGCCGGGGTCACTGAGCCACCGGGACTCTGCAGCACTGAGATTTCTTCCATCCCCACATTGTCACACAGACTAGGAAATGGGGGAAGGGAGGTCATTGTCCTGAGACTTCCTCTCTCTGGCCGGCAGAGCTCTTGGGGACCCCATTGTTCCCACACAAAGGGGCAGTGATAAGTTGGTTGTTTGCAGCTTCTGGTGCCAGTGAGAGAGGCTGCCTCCCTGCCCTATGACCCGCCGCGCGGGGTACCAGATGATGTGAGGACTTGAGCTGAGCTCCCCGTTGGTGGCGGAGGAGGGGCTGGGTCTTGTACCTGGGTCACGGGTCACAAAAGCGGCATTGACGGGCTGTGGGCAGGCTGGGGAGGCCGCGAGCCAAGCCGGACTGCAGTGGGCTGGCACAGGCCGCTCCCGGGTCCGTGAGTGGCCCATCCCCTTCTCTGTACTCAGTCCCACTCTCCTCGCCTCCCCTTCCTTCCCCACCGCCCCCGCCTTCCCTCTCTTCCCTCTCCCTTTCTCTCCCTCCATCTTCTCCCCCTCCCCTCCCACTCTCCTTATTCATTATTCATAGACAGCGGCAGGTGTCTACTCCCCACCGCCCTTCCCCTCCCCTCCCCTCCCCTCAAGAGCCCTGCTCCCCCGGGCTAGCCCCTCTCTGGCCTGTGCTCCCACCCCGGCACCCTGCACCCCTCGTCTGCAGGTTAGTCCTTGCCTGGTCCGCTTCCCACACCCCTCCCCTCTCTTCATCCAGACTTACCTGTCCTGGCTCCCAGCGCCCTCCCAACCCTGCAGGGTGTGCGGCTTCCTTTGAGCCCAAACCCTTGTTTAGTGAACTGAGTTATCTGGTTGATCTGAGCTCATCTGGGCTGATGTATCCACTGGAGTCAGTGACTTAATGTCTTATCCCTCTCATGTCACAACTGGCATTATCGGGGCTCTTCCTGGCTCTGATCTTGTGGTCATGAGTCTAGAGGATGTTCCCCAGCTTTCTGTCTCCCCCACTTCCTCACTACCCTAAGCACCCTTGCTCTCCTAGGGACCCAGCAGGTGTTCTGGCCCCGTGAGCCAGGTTGGCCAGGGATGGACATTATACTCTGGCCCAGACCTCCTGTCCTGTGCCCCCTTCTCTTCTGGGCACCTGGTGTATACCTGTGTCTTTGCTGCCACTGCCTTTCTGCTTTCCTGGGTTGACCAGTGGTCTGATAAACTAGTCACGCCAATCCTATGGCTTCTGGCTTCACAGAGCTTCTATGACTTAAATGGCACAGCGCACGGGACAATGCTGGTCTCCGAAAAGTGGCATTTCTGCGAGATGGGCAGGTGGATCGGGTGACTGCCTTGTTCAGATGAGTCTTCGTGTACGGCCTCACGATCACCCTGCGTTGCCCACAGAGGGGCCCTGTCTTCTTCCATCGGCCTAGAGGGGCGGCTCCCGAACGTTTGCCTGGTGCAGGCGTGCACGAGGGTGGTGAGTGATGGAGCCTCACGTTGGCACCTGCACGCCCACTGCTTGTCCCTGGGATCAGGAGGAACGTTCCACACGGGCAGAGATTTTCGTCCATCTTGTTCCGTTTCCACAACAAACACCTACGTGGGCGTTCGGCCTAGAACTGGCACCCTCAAAACAGTTTTCGAACCAGTGAATGTATCAGAGCCCCATAGCCCGGCACAGCCATTCTCCCCAGGAGGCTGGGGGCTGGACCGAATGGATTCTTGGGGATCCCCGTGGATCTCCTTTGTGTGGGTTTTCTCCTACAATCAGCAGGCTGCTTCTAGCTCCTTGCCTGACAGCAAACCTACTTGCGTGACGGCGCGGGGTGTTTGGGCGGCTTTCGTGGCCCTGTTGGCTTTGTTCTTTACGATCTCCTACGAAGCACGTAGCACTAACCATCCTCAGCCATTCTAGAGAGGGGACACTGAGGCTTGAGGACATTACGCGTCTTGCCCAGAGTGACAGAAACAGCGAGTGCGTTCAGAAGCCCAGCCGTGGCCTTCTGCCTTCCTTCCTGCATTGGGGGCATCTGTGAACATTGAGGCCGTGACTGGCTCCGGAGGGTCTCGAGAGGGTCTTACAAACCAAAGCCGGGAAGATCTTTCCACCCGAAGGAGACAAATATCCATTTAGATTTAATGTTTATTTATTTTTGAGACAGAGACAGAGCGTGAGCGGGGGAGGGGCAGAGAGAGGGAGACACAGAATCGGAAACAGGCTCCAGGCTCCGAGCTGTCAGCGGGGCTCGAACTCACAAACCGCGAGATCATGACCTGAGCCTAAGTCGGACGCTTAACCAGCCGAGCCACCCAGGCGCCCCCCTCTTCGATTTAAATGCGTGACCTCTGGGGCCTTAGACTTTTTCACTTCTTTATTGAAGTAAAATACACACAAGAATAATTGTTTTAAAATGTACATTTTGGTAGCATTCACTGTATTCACAGTGTTATGTTCTATCACACCCATGTAGAGTTCCAGAATATTTTCATCATCCCAGACGAAAAGCCCTTTCCTGGTAGCCTCTCCTGCCACCGCCCCCAAGGCCCTGCAACCACTAAGCTCTCTGTCTCTATGGATTTGCCTGTTCTGGGCATGCTCAGTGAACCCAAATGAAACTGGACAGAGAGGCCAATGGGGGGGATGGCCCTGGGAATGAGAGGCAGCCGACCGTGCTCTGCAAACCCTGCCTCAAGTTCACTGGCAACCTGCCGGAGAACTCTCCTGGCTGGGCTGTGCAGGTTACATGTAGGTCCCCGGCCCCTCCTGCCTTTCACACCCCAGGCTCCAGTCTGTTCATCCCCGGTGCTGTTCATCCCCGGCTCCAGGCTTAGCGTCCAGCTCTGGGTTCCCTGCTTGTTTTTTTCCCTCCACCTGCCACGTGGAACTTTCTGAAGCTCATTAGAACCTTGCCCAGGTTCTGATCACCGAACTTCCAGCACAAACCGTCCGTGGGGCCACAGGTTCAAGAACGAGGGCTCGTGGGGGCAATTACAAGAGTGAACTGCATACATTTGCGGGCTTTTCAGCTTTCAGTAAGTGTAGCTGTGAACCCCATGATAACAATTGCCATTATAATTGAGTGCATTGGAAAAAGCAGTACAAAAATGGGGCTGGCCTGGCTTGTCTGCTGGGTAGCTTCCCGTTTCCCTGTGAGTTTGAGGTGGGAACCGTGGGCCTGTCTTATGCGGAGCCCTATCGGGAGCCACAGCGATCCCAGCCTCCTTGCCCACCCCGCACACGGAGAGGAGTCGGGCTCGGCACCACCCGTGTGTAGTCCGTATTTAACAGGATTCAAACCAAAGACGGCACTTCCTCCTCACCCCCCTCCCCACATCCTGTTTCTAAGTGGCTTTGAGGATAGAGCCAGCCTCGCAAATGATACCACGCCGGGAGCTGGTTGTTACCTCGGATGGTTTGGCTGAAATGCCACGATCTCCATGAACGCGTGTTTCTTGAGCTCTAATGTGCCTACGAACCACCTGCGACCTTGTCACGTGTGGAGGTGGCGCGGCAATCTGGACGGAGCCTGAGATTCTGCATTTCTAAGAGCTCCCAGGTGACACTGGGGTTGCTGGTCCCTGGAGCGCCCCAGGGGTAGCAGGGGACATCTGCCTGTCCGGGCCGCGTGCGTGCAGTGCTCGGCCGTCTCAGGGGCTTTTTAGGAAATCCCTGACAGGGCTTCTCCGCCGCTGGTGTGCTATGAAAGCAGTTTCTTAATGACATCAGGAGAGAGCGTCCGGGCAGCTGTGACCAGCCGGACTGATGGGAGGAGCCACGTTAATGGCCGGTGACCTAGAGCAGAGCTATGGTCTGTTTGATCCGCTGGTTTGAGCCCGACGTTGCCTCTCTTGCCCACGGGCACTGCCCAGCCTGCAGGGGTGCTGAGCCCCAGGGCATGGGGATCGGGTTGGCGGGGGGGGGGGGGGGGCTCCAGGGGAAGGGTGGGAATCTGAGCCTCTCACCCTGCCGTAGTTTCAGCTCTCAGTCATACGTCAACTGTTGGTGGGATTTTCGGCGTCGTGTTACTGTCACATGGGCCACGCCATGCCGCAAAGGGCAGGGAGGGGGACTACCTCCCCGTCCTGGGGTCCCCTGGGCCAGATCCTGAACCACCCGATCCCCCAGCTGGTGCTCTAGTGTCTACTGGAGGGGTGGTCACATTGCCGACGTTACGGAGTACCTGAAAGCATCTGGAATATTCTAAAAACAGGAGAAAATGCACGCTAATCCTGAGAGAATGCAGGGAATGGGCACCCCACTTCCCATGGGCCCAGCAGTGCCCACGCTCTGCTCTCTATCATTCCGCCCCTTGGGACCATCAGCAGCCACCCGGCCTTGGGACTTAGTATTTTCCTCACAATTTATGGGGCCACGGTTTCCCCTAGGAAATGGTATGGAGAGCCAGAAATCACATATTTTGTTCTTTCCCTTTCTTTCAAGGGGAATAGGAATGCTCTTGGAAAAGGAAACAAGTGTGCGTCTCCATCCGGGTGCCATGAATTTCAGACACACCTTGCAGGGAGAGATGTGACCGAGCCTCAGCTGGAAATTTTAAAGGGGGGGGGGAGTGAGGCAAGTGGCCAGTGCTGGAAAGAACTGTTTGAGGCATCTTTAAATACTCCTGTTCCTCAAATTCAGGGCAGAGAGGTCAAGGCCAGGGGGCTGCCCGGAGAGTCGGGGATATGGAGATTTGGGGCCCAGCAGAGCGGATGTGCCGGGGCACAATGTGGGTCCCACAGATACCTCCTGGTTGGTAGGAAATAGAAAAGGAGGCACCAGAGAGAAGAACCCGCAGAATACTTCTAGAAGGGCATCTTGTGCTATTTTTCTCTATCAAGATTCCATAGAGGTTATGTCTCTGTTCTTAAGAGGCCAAGTGGTCCCTTCTGAAGAGCAGCTAGCACCCCACAATCCCAGACACGCAGCCGATGGGGAACCAAAGGAAGGGTTTCTTTTCAGAGCAAGAGAGGGGGCTGGGGAAAGGCTGAGGAGCATGAGGAATCACATCTGAGAGAGAACTGGCTGTCCCCAGGAGTCTGCCTTGGAGTGAGTGCTCCACAGGGATGTTCCCTCAGTTAGCCCTCAAAGGATTGCACAAGGGTGCCCCTTTTACAGATGGAAAGACTGAGGCTCCTTTAAAGGCGGCAGTCGTTTAAACTTGGCCTCTTAAAACCGGAGACATAACGTCTATGAAACCTCAGGAGAGAAAAATAGCACAAGAGGCCCTTCTAGAAGTATTCTGTGGGTTCTTCAGGCAAATAAGTTCTGAGCTTGATAGGGGGTGGTGATTCAGGCCCCCGCTGTCTTCCAGCAGAATCAAAACAAGCTTGACGGTTTTGTATTTGCCAATGTTTCCGTAAGGTAAGGCCTCGGTCTTGCAAAGGTTTTATTGATTCAGGGCTTTCCAAGACGCCGGCCTCGATTTGTCTCTGGGCAGAACCTGAGCCAGGACATAAGTATGGAATCAGTGGTGGACGTTTATTGAGTGTTTTCCACGTGCCAGATGTTTTATAATGCACGCCACATGTACCGCCTCCTAATCCTCACTACAAGCCTGTGACGCAGGTACTGTCATTATTCTTATTTTATAGATGATGACAGCGAGGCCCAGAGAGGTTCAGTAACTTTCACTTGGCCACACGGCCGGGGAGTGTTGGAACCAAGATATGAGGCCAGACATGTTTGTTTTTAAAAACTTTTTATTTTGGAAAATGGCAAACATCTATAAAAGTAAAGAGAATTGCATAATGTACCTCCACGTTTCCATCACCTGCTTTCTCAATGACTGTCAACATTCTACCATCTTGTTTTTTCTTTCTTCCCCACATTCGTTGTTGTTTCCCGGAGCATTTTAATCCTGGACACCATATCGTTTCACCTATACGTTAGTAAGTTTATGTAACAGATAAGGACTTTTCCTTTTTTATATAATTGTAACAGGATAATTGCTCTCCCACATTATTCCTTCATATCATCTAACGCCTGGTGCCTGTTCAGTTTCCCCTGATCACCCCCAAAATGTCCTTTTGCAGTTGGTGCGTTTGAATCAAGGTACAACACCCGACACCGCACTTGGGTGATGCTTTTAGCCTCTTCTCTTGATGATAGTTTCCCACTTTTCCCCATGGGCGAAATGTTCTAGATTTTGCTGTTTATGCCTCGGTGGTGTCATTTAACATGTTCCTCTGTCCTCCATATTTCCTTCAACGTGGGAGTTAGAATGAGAGGTGGGATTCCGTTCAGGGTTCCTTCTCCGGAAAGAATCCTTCATGGGTCCCACGCGTCCTCTGTCTTATGCGAGCTGTCTGGCGATTCCATTTTTAATGATGTGAAGATTGTTCTGTGGGTCCCGTGGGACCAGGTGTCAGCCTGGTCACTTCATGAGACAGCGCCCCATTGGTCTTTTGTCTGTCTTCACAGCCATTGTGAGCACTGTCAAGGTCCCTTCGGTCGGCAAATGGAGATTTCTCTCATCCTGCCATCCTGACCTGTACCCTTTAGCTGAGCTGCTTCTCTGAAGTTCTCCCACATCAACCACTTGCTAAGCTAGGCAGTTGGACTTGAAGGTTTGTGCCCTGAATCTGTGCTTCTCAGAGCTTCATGGGTGCACAGATCACCTGCGAGTCTTGTTAAGTTGTAGATTCTGACTCAGTAGGTCTGGGAGGGGGCCTGAAATTCTGTGTTTTTAATAAGCTGACAGGTGATATGGATGCTGGGTCCTGCTGTTCTATGAACCACAGTTGGAGTAGCAAAGCCAATCACCTGGTTTTGCCTCTCAATTACATTTCTCTGACTTGTTCTTTGCCCTACAGAATTATTGGCTTATTCGAACGCTAAACTGTGGCTTCACATTTACCCGCATACAGTCAAGGCTAGTGGTTTTTAAATGTATCCCTCCCATCCAAGCTGCCTCTCCGCTTTAACCTAAGCTCCAGACTGTGTTATTCGGACAATAAAGTGTTGTTATAGCTTAGAATTTGTTGAGACATTGACCCATCAGATAGTATCATATGAAGTCGTGTGTGTGTGGGAGAGACATTTTGTTAAAAGCCAAGTTTTTTTTCTTGTTTAAATGCTTATTTATTTTTGAGAAAGAGAGAGAGAGAGCAGGGGAGGGGCAGAGAGAGAGGGAGGGAGAGAAACCCAAGCAGGCTCCACACTGTCAGCACAGAGCAGGATGCGGGGCAGGATGCGATGTCTCACGAACCGTGAGATTATGACCTGAGCCGAAATCAAGAGTCAGATGCTTAACTGACAGGGCCACCCAGATGCCCCCAGGACCCCTTCTTTTAACAGGCGCTTGGCGAACTACCTCCCCAAGGTGCTTTTGCTTAGTCAGGGAGGGATGGAGGTTGGGGTGGGGGGCGGCAAGCGGACCCTCTCTCTGTGAATTTAAGTCTTGAGTAGAGCAACCTTGGGACAGAAGATGGTTGAAGTGGATTTATTTCAACAGCAGTGCCGAGAAGAAACTGTCCTCTGTGTCCTCCCTCCCAGGTTCCTGAAGCTTCCCTGATCCTGTCTTTTCTAAGTCTGGATACTCAGTCCTTCTTTGAGTAGGGGGGGTATCCCATCATTCCACATGAATTCCTTCCCGCTGCGGTTAGCCTGAGTTGCGGTCTGTGGCTCAGAACCAAGACCCACAGCTGGTAGAAGCTTCCATCGGAGTCTCAGAACTTGGGGACTCACCTGCTGGTGCTGTGGCCGCACAGAGTGGGCAAGCTGGCAGGAAGGGCGTTAGTCTCTGGACTTCGTGATGTGACAGCACGGGTCACTCTCTGATAGTGGGATACACCCGGAGAACAGGAGTGAAGATGGAGATTTGGGGCACCGGGAAGACCCTTGAAATGAGGCTTCTTTCTCCTGGTTTTTCCAATGAATTCGGTTCTAGGGAAATACACGTTTTCCCCACTGGTCAGAAGGGCACGTGGCCTTACCGGTTTAATCTCATGTTTATGAGACAGAGGAAAAGCAGCAAGAAACTACGAGCATCAAGGACTCGATCTTCTCCTAGGATCCCCACCCCTCCGACCTCCCGTAGCAACGTCGTCACCACCTGCAGCTGAAGCCGCATCTAAGGGACGTTTCAATTATTAGGGTCTCAGTGAGCTCCCTGAGTCATCACAAAAGTTTTGTTTAGTCCATTCTGCTTAAGAAGATTGGGAGGGATTTCTGGCCAAAGAAAGTAGAAGGATATTCATCCTCCTAACTCCCAACGAAGGAAACAGATTAGTAAATGACAGCAACAATTAAAAGAAAAAAAAAAAAAAACCCAAAAAGCAAAGAAAACAAAAAAAAAAAAAAAAAGAAAAAAGAAAAAAAAAAACAAACCCAAAGAGCAAAGAAAGCAAAAACAAACAGAAAAACAAAACCTACAGAAACAAAAACAAAAACAAAACAAACAAACCCAAAGTAGCCAAGCAAGGAATGGTTTTTGTCTAAAAAAGTCGTGACCTTGGAAAGAAACAAAATCCTGATGTCGTGCAGCTTCTGAGCCCAAACCTCTCTCTCCAAGAAAAGAAAGATGGTCGGTGAAACTTAGCATTTTTCCGAATTCTCTTCAATTAAGAGAGAAACAGGATCTCTAGCAGAGAAGGCAAGAGGCGGTAGCCCTGTGGAAAGATCCCTTGAATTTGCAAGGCCCTAAATGTCCCCTTGAAACCTCAGCCGAGGCTTGCCGGTGCGCAGGAAGCCAAAAGCCGCAGAAGTGTGACACAGACTTGGCTGGATGGGATGGCCCTTGACTTACGACATCTAGTGACATCCCCGGAGAGACCAGAGCCCGGGCCTCTGAGAGAAGGCTGCTGGCCCGGCTCCCTACCCGCTGACCTGCTCCTTCCCCATCTGGTTTCCCTAACTCTCGTGTGGAGAGTTTGTAACATCGCCACCACGGTGCGGTCTATGAGACAATGAGCCTTCAATAGGGTGAAAAGGGGGTCAGGGAAAATCCCCCCACTATTTCAGAGTAAATTAGGCACATAAAGAGCTGTACTCGTTCAACTTGAATAAGACAAGACATGGTGTGACAGTCTTGCAAATACATGATAGCAACAGCAACGCAGGAAAGAATGGGAACGTAGCTGGCAAAAAAACAAACAAAAAAAAGGAACCTGCCCTGGATGAAAACATATTCCGGGAATGACCTATGAACATGTTGAATAAGAGGCACTTAGTAAGACTATGAATCCAGTAAAACAAGGCCTCACAAGTGAGATGATATAAAATAATAGAATGAGATTTTAAAAAATTTCAGAGCAGGGCACCTGGGTGGCTCAGTCGATGAAGCGTCCGACTTTGGCTCAGGTCATGATCTCGCGGTTTGTGAGTTCGAGCCCCGCATCAAGCTGACAGCTCGGAGCCTGGAGCCGGCTGCGGCTTCGGTGTCTCCCTCTCTCTCTCTCTTTCTCTGTCTGCCCCTCCCCTGCTCACACTCTGTCTCTCTCTTTCAGGAAATGAATAAACATAAACACATTTAAAAAAATAAAGATTTCGGAGGAAAGGACACACAGGGCCAAGTTTTAAAAAACAGCATTGATGACCTCATCAATACACTGGAAGTCAAGAATAAGAAAGACACCACTGAAAGATCAAATTATTGACAAGGAAGGCTTGCTGGAATTGTTCGTGGTAAATGCACAGGAAGAAGACAAGACCAAGCAGGTTAGAGCTCTTGAGAGCCACAGAGGACAAAGATGGTCCAACACGGTCATGAGCTCTCAGAATTAGGGACCCAGCAGATGAGAGAGGGGTAATACGCCCAGAGAGCTGAATCCTCAGAAAGAAAGTACAAACGTTTAGATCGAAAGGGCATCAGGAAAAAAAAATGGTATGCAGGTACTGACGTTTAGCTGTGTCCTGGTGACAATATTGAACTTGGAGACACACAAAGACTTCTCAGACCTTCATGCAGGAGAAACCTACAAGGGGAAAATGCCAGGTTTCCCAGACTCAGTAAGAGAAGACAACGGAGTAATGTCTGGAGTGTTCTGAAGGGGAGAAAGCAAAATCCAAAAAGATACTAGAGCGATGCAAGCTGTCACTCCAGCGAAAGAGAAGTGGGCGGACACCTGAGCAGGGAAAATGCAGGACCTCTGGCACCTGCACGCGCTTCTGGAAGGAGCTCCAGCAACCAAACACATGGGTCCAAATGAAGGCCTTGGAGGGTCGTTAACACTCAACAAAAACTCGGAGGTGGGAAGGAAACGAGTCCACATTCTCTCTCTCTCTCAAGAATAAGAAATCGATATTAAAACATAAAAATTTGGAAAAAAGCGTCGTGACTCCGATCGCTTCATGAATTTTAATCACCGTTTTTTTTAAACACTGGAGGAATCTACAAGAATTAATATCTCCTTTGGAAATTCAGCCAACTGCAAACATTTATTTGAAGTTCAGAAGGTTTTTTTTTTTTACCTACCATAAAATAAAATAAAATTAATTAGGGGCGCCCGGGTGGTCCAGTCGGTTGAGTGTCTGACTCTCGATTTTGGCTCAGGTCATGGTCCCAGGGTGATGGGACTGAGCCCTGCATCGGGCTTCATGCTGGCCATGGAGCCTGCTTGGGATTCTGCTCTCTCCCTACGCCTCTCCCCACTTGTGTGCTCTCTCCAAATAAATAAAAGAAACATTAAAAAAAAGATACCTTTCTAAAAAAATAATAAAATTAATTTAAAGTCGTTTTATTTTAACATGGTATTATGATATGATACTATTCAGCTCAAATATTTCTTTAGAGCCTTCTGTGTACCGAACACTGTTCTGGGCACTGAGGAAACTGAAGAGAGAAAAAAAAGAACAAAATGTTATATATATACATTATTTTAATAATATAATATCATATATAGCATTATCTATAATACAGAATATATAACATTATTAATATATTAATAATATAATATATATCATATATATGATATACGTGATGTACAGCATTATTATATATAACATAGCATACAGAGCATTATTAATATGTTAGTACTATATGTCATATATATGTGATATAATAGCATTATTATATATATAAACACTATGGAATTATTTCTACTCGTGCTTCTGTCTCTCCTTACGGAAATTTAGAATGACATTCATCAAATATTAATGCTGTGGTTTCTGGCTGGTGGGATTTGAGGTATGCCTTTGAAACTTTCATGTTGGTTAAACTCTTTATAAAGCACAAGTATGACACTTCTCAATTAAAAACAAGTACGTTTTTTAAAAACTCAAATGCTATAGTTAATTGGAAATGGGGGGATTATTGCCCTTCATTTGTTAATTTTGCAGCTCCCTCATCGTTAATGATGTTGAATGTTTTTCCATATCTTTGTTAACTTGGGAATATATCAACCTTTGTTGAAACGTCTGTTATATAATGTTCCATTTTTACGCATTGGTATATAAATAGGTTCTTTCGGCCTTTGCGATCTCCAACATGTTTCTTCTTTACTGTAGATATTCTTCCTAGTCTTGTTTATGTACATGTTTTAATTATTAAAATAATATATTTTTCTTTACAAAAATAAATGAGCATTGTAGAAAAATCAAATAATATAAATAAATAGAGGGGGGACAAATCACACAATTCCATCTATTCAGAAACAACTTCCATTAACACCTTGCAGTATATATTTCCAGATGTTTTTCTGTATAAATACCAGTTGGGATTTTTTTATTTTTTTAAACAAAAACGTCACAATACCATACTGTTTTGCAATATGCTTTTCTTCACTTAATTTGCTGTGAACATCTTTCCATATCATTAAACTGTACTGTTTTATTATTTGCCTCCTTATTTTTAGTTAATTCCCTCTTGGCTCTTTAGATGTTTTCCTGTCTTTCACTATTATAATCCATAATGCAGTAAATGCCCTTTATAAATACATTTTTGTGTAAACCATGTTTCTTTCCGTGTACAGTTGCTGGGACAAAAACTAAATTTATTTATGTATTTATTTAATTGAAAAAATGTTTGGGGCACCTGGGTGGCTCAGTCGGTTGAGCGTCCGACTTCGGCTCAGGTCATGATCTCGTGGTTCGTGAGTTCGAGCCCCACATCGGGCTCTGTGCTGACAGCTCAGAGCCTGGAACCTGCTTCAGATTCTGTGTCTCCCTCTCTCTCTGGCCCTTCCCCTCTCCAACTCTGTCTCTCTGTCTCTTTCTCTCTCTCAAAAATAAATACACATTAAAATTTTTTTTTAATTAAAAAATGTTTATTTATTTTGAGAGAGAGAGAGAGTGTGTGTGTGTGTGTGTGAGTAGGGGAGGGGCAGAAGGAGAGAGAGAATCTTAAGCAGACTCTACGCTCAGCACAGAGTCTGACTCGGGACTCATGTGAGATCATGACCTGAGCCAAAACCAAGAATCAGACGCTTACCTGACTGAGCCCCCCCGGGTGCTCCTAAACACATTTTAAAAAATATTTGACATATATCAAAAACTGCCACCCAGGAAGATTGACCCGATTTCAGTGCCACAAGAAGTATATGAGTGTTTTTGTCCCTACAACTTGCTAAAAAGGCATCCTGTTGGTTTCTTAAACCTTCCCATAGGCGAAAAATGGTTTCTGAAAGTTGCTTTAATGTGAAATATTTCGGTTACTGGGACGGCTGATCTTTTAAATTCTTATCGTTCATTTCTATTTCTTCTTTGAGAACTGCATCTTCATGAATTTTGCCGTATAAAAAAACAAGGGCATGTAGTTCTTGTTTTGGAATAGTTCTTTATGTCACAAGGATAGTAACCCTTTATTATATATTTTATAAATCTGTTTCCTGGTTTGACATTTAATTTTTATGATGATCTTTGTGCAGAAGTTTTGTTTCTGTCGCCAGGTTTGTCGAAATCCTCCTTAAAAACATTAGGGGAGTGTGTAGAGTGTAATATACAGAAGTTTCTATTTAATCTCAGTGTAGGGGACATGTTCAAGCACGTGACCTCGCAAATGGACTCTCTGGCATTGCACGTTCTTCTGAGGTTTACTGATCCCCCTGGTTCCACTGCAGTTTGCCTTCACCTCTCCTCAGGATGCTGGTGACCTGACATGATCCATTTCTCTCTTCTGGGGCACCTGCTACTCGCCAGGTCGTGTGGATGGAAAGATCAGCGAGATGAGTTCTGTCTCTGTGCTGGTGGAGGTGGCACCAGGCACCAACAGCAGTCCTGAATAGGCAGACTTTTCCCAAGTGGGTGCCTGCCGACATTTCTGCAGATGGAAGGTGTAGGTTTGGGCCCCCGGGGGATATGGCTCTAGGTCTGGACTCCCTCTGTGCGAGATGATGCTCCTCCAGCCACGGAGAATATGGAGGAGTCAGCTGACAGCCCCACCAGTAACAGGTTTGAGGGACCCGGGTCATGAAGAACAACGAAGCCAGGTCCAGAAACCAGGGGTGGTCACGGCACAGCAACTGCCAGAAAGGGGCTCTGAAGACTTCAACACCTGCAGGCTTTAACCTTTCTCTACTTACCCCTCACCCCACCCCACGTTTCAGGCAATCTCCGCCTGCTCCCGGCCCCCAAAACACGTTACCCACCTGCTCTGCAGCCTGCTTTGCTTTGTGTTCGGGTAGCTAATGCACAGGTGTTCGCTCCCTCCTGGACTGCACCCCTCCGATGCCTTGTGTTTGCGTCCCCTTGGGAACCCAGCACAGCACTTGGCTTTTGCATGCGCCTTCCTGCAGAATGAATGCTTTTATGGGGTCGTGTGGTCATACGCGCATTTCACTGTCAAAATAGGAAACTGCTTCTCCGCCTTCTCTTGATGATGACGATGATGACGACGACGGCGATGGTGATGCGGCATTTGCCTCCCCAGAGTTGGCTGCGTTGATCATGTAGTTCATCTGATTTGGGAATTACAGTGAAGCAGAATCGCTGAAGAAATACGGTTTTCCCAGCCATTCGCCTTTGTCTCAAAGATGAGTTTTGTCGTAAACGAGGTTTCTTTGTTACCAAGTATGAAAAACACACCCAAACTTCCATTTATCTGCAGGCTTTCCTGAGGAGAGAACTCCGGGCAGGAGCTGACAATGGTTCCTAACCGGTTTCCACAGGACTGGCCAAGACCATGGACCAAAACGGATGGCAGTAGTTCCGTGACGGTGGGAAGCAGGATGGCTTGTGCCCTGCGTGGCTGGAGGCCTGAGGGACACTGTACTCCAGGGAAGCAGCTTACCATGCCGCAGGGGGGGAGGTTACCCCCGAACCACAGAAGCCAAGCCAACCCTCATGGGAAGAAGCACCCTGCATTTAGAGAGGTGACATCCCCACTCCTGGGGTGGGACCATCAGAGAGACAACAGTTGAAGACAGCGATGCTTCTGCTCCCGCCCTGTGGCCTCGGTTTCCAGCTTTTGAAGGAGAACTAAGGAAAATGAACCCGAGCTATTTATTTTCCGGCACACAAGCTCTGCTCGCCCTTCTCGCCGGCATTGACCTAGAAGTGTGGGGTGTCGAAATACATTCACAACTCAACTCAAACAACGCTGTGCAGGCCTGGGTAAGGCCAACCTCCACCCTCCACGGGGGCCCCCCCCTTCCCGGTTCCCCTACACGGGGTCCCGTCAGCAGCAGCGGCCCGAAGAAAAGCCCACGTGTGAACGTTCTGGCCGGTGGGGGAGAAGAAAGCCAGAGCAAGGGTGGGTTTGCTGAGAGCCCGGTGCCGTAAACCCAAGATCCCCTCCGCCACCAGGAAGGAACAGAGGGGTGTTTGTTATTCTTTAAAATGTGTCTTTCTAAGCATCTGGCAAGTCACTGGGTATATAAAGTAAAGAATGTTCCGGCGAAGGGAGTGTTTGAGTGATAAAGCTGCCTATTCACCGTCTGGGCCCAGTGCGTTTGACTTGAACGACAGTCAGAAGGATGAGTGTGTACTTGACATTTCTTCTCGAGTAGAGTGTCTAATGCGTTGCCAATCCGTCTCCAGGATGGGAAGCTGGTAGAAACCTCCGTGTGTTCACCGGCCACAGTGCAGCTTCTGAGTCACCCAGCGTGGAACCACTTCTGGCGAAAAACTCAAGGATCCGAACTTTACCTCTTTGTTCCCCAGTGGCTCTGAGGTGTAGATTCCCAGCTTCCCATTTGAGTAAGGCCACTTTTGTGGCTGAGTTACCACGGGAAGGTCGCGTGGCCTCTCTGTGCCTTAGATTTAACATTGGCACAGAGCAGCGTGTCAGACTTGGCATTTGGGAAAACGTTCTGTGGATGAGGGTTTGCCAGACGATGGCCTGTGGGTCAAATCTAGCTTTGTGTAGCTGGTGAGGTCAGAAAGGTTTTTACGTTTTTGAATTGTTGAAAAAGCCAAAAGAAGAATAATGTCTTGTGACATGCCAAAATCATGTAAAATTCGCATCATGCCAAGTGAAATAAGCCAGACACAAAAGGATGAGATAGCGTATGATTCTGCTTATATGAAGTACCCAGGCTAGACGAGTTCATAGAGACAGAAAATAGAACGGTGGGTGCCAGCGGCTGGGGGAGGGGAGCGGGGACTTGTTGTTTGATTTGTATGGAGTTTCAGTTTGGGAAGGTGAAAAAGTCCCAGCGATGGATGGTGGTGGTTGCAAAACAATGGGAATGTGCTTAATGCCGCTGGACTGGACACTCAAAATGGTCAAAATGGTCCATTTCTGGTACGTGTGCTTTATCACAATAAAACCATTATGTGAAATTCAAATTTCAGTGTCTGTGCATCACGTTTTATGGGCACACAAAGTGGCCAGCCACTTACACATCATCTAGGGCTCCTTTTGCTACAATGGCACCCTTCAAGAGTTGTGACAGAGACCGGATGGCCCACAAAGCCAAAATTATGTCCGTCTGACCTAAGAAAAGGTGTGCTGAGCCCTTAAGTCATAACACACGCCTGGGTGTGTTGGGACGCCTGGGTGGCTCAGTCGGCGAAGCGTCCGACTCTTGATCTCAGCTCAGGTCATGAGCTCACGGTTGGTGAGTCTGAGCCCCGCGTCAGGCTCTGCAAGGACAGCATGGAGCCTGCTTGAGATTCTCTCTCTGTCCCTCTCTCTCTCCCCTTCCCCTGCTCATGTGCTGATGTGCTCTCTCTCTCTCTCTCTCTCTCTCTCTCTCTCAAAAAAGAATACTGTTTTTGCAAGGGGGGCACAACTAGATGTCAGAGCCCTGATTCAGAAACTGTACCCCCACACGGAGGCAGGGGGGTGAGACAGAAAGAGATGGTGAGTGGGGGATTCTGCCCCAAATCATCTGGGTGACTTTGGGCAGGTCCTTTCCCTCTCGGGGCCACGGTCTACTGAGAGGTGTGGGGGTGCGTGTGCACCCCAGATGCACAGTGTGTGTATTTATATCCAGTCAGAGCCATTCCCGAGCTGTGGGATGTTGGACTAGTTATTGTACCACTCCGTGCCTCAGTTTCCCCATCTGTAAATGGGGATAATAATAACCTGCCTCGTAGGATGAAAGAGTAGACGCATGTAGTCTGGGATGAGGAGAAAGTTCTGGAGACAGGTGATGCTGATGGTCCCGCAACAATATGAACGAACTTAATGCCGCTGAGCTGCACGCTTAAAATGTCCCACACAATAAATTTTCTGTGACGGACATTTTACCACAATAATAAAAAAAGAGGGGATTGCATGCAGTGTTTAGCATTGTGCCTGGCATACAGCAAGCACTCGATAAATGCGAACCCTCTATGCAACGAAGGGTTCAAACCAGAGGCCGGCACCATCTCCTGAACAGTCCTTTCTAACAAGAGTTGCGGAACAGGTGGGGAGGGCCATCGAGTTAAACAAGGCTTCTCTTCCAGGTAAAACTTTACCTCTGTTTTTTTTTTTTTTTTTTCCTCTGGTTTTTAAAACCATCAGAAAGACACGTTCGAGGTGAGAGCCAAGGTGAAGCCCAGCCTCGCCGCGTCATTACCCAGAGCGCCCTCGTGCATGGAAACAGACAACGAGAAAGGGAGGGCTGAGACCAGCGTTTCCCAGTTCGAGCAGGCTTGCTGGAAATCACAGTCTGTGCTCGCGAAACGGCAGCTCGGGTTTCTGTCTTAGAGGTTTGCCACAGTCTGTGACCGTCCGCTTAAACGGTCAGGTCGTAACTTCATGCCGTAGATCGGCGTTCCTCGAAAGGAGACGTTTCTAGCTGGGGGGCTCTGCCCAGCCTTTTCTTGCCGGCCTCACTTGGAAATGGTGTGTGCCTCTCCCTCTCCTCAGATCCTTAAAGACAGAATTGAGAGCTGAGAAACTTTAGCCCTTTTAAAAGAAACTCAGTCCATATGTGGACCCGACAGGATCCAGGGCATGCTGGAAATACAAAAAAATAGGGTCATCACACTTGGGGCTGTGGGAGGGGGAGTGGAGGGGAACTGGATAATTTTTTTTAAAAACTAAAAGTATGGGTAAGAGATCTGAAAGGAATTCTGTAGACACATCCTTATAAAAGTTTTTTAAATACTTATTTATTTTGGAGAGAAGGGGAAAGCACAAGTAGGGGAGGGGCAGAGAGAGAGAGAGAGCGAGCGAGAGAATTCCGAGCAGGCTCCCCTCCGTCAGTGCAGAGCCCGACGCGGGGCTCAAACCCGTGAACCATGAGATCATGATCTGAGCCGAGATTAAGAGTT
The DNA here is from genome assembly GCF_046562875.1 of Panthera onca. Lineage (NCBI taxonomy): Eukaryota > Metazoa > Chordata > Mammalia > Carnivora > Felidae > Panthera > Panthera onca. The sequence continues at coordinate 10,284,846 of NC_138349.1, forward strand.
GCCTGCTTAACACACTGAGCCACCCAGGTGCCCCTGTGAACATGTTTTCACAAGCAGCGTACTAAAAGGTCTCGTTTGGGGGCGGGAGGGGGAAACTTGGTTGTAAAGGATTCTCCTCTAGAGGATGTTTCGATCCTTTGCACCGGGGGGTGTGTTGACTGCCCACGGTTGCCGGGAAAGGCAGCAGAACTGAGAGAATGGGTAGACAGTGGCAGGACTAGGATCCAGAACAGCCACGTGGGGTTCGGTGCCACGAATGCAGCAGCGACGGGTTGGTAAATGTTTAGCAACTGGTTCTCCAAGGGGGGGACGCCCTGATTTATAGCATTTGCCAATTTCCATGGTATACATACTCCCACCACGGCCGCGTTCGAGCTATCCACATGGACTCTCCTGACACGCCCCCAACAGGAGGCGCCCTCAGTGGGCTCCTGCGAGCGAGGAGCCAGCGCTGTCCCACGTAAAAGATAAACAGTGATTCTCCAGGATTTTAAGGGAGGGATAGACACGGGCCCCAAGGAAAACCCACCGGCTGTGAACTAGGCTCCGTTGTTCAAGGGGAGGGCTATCACCCCTCACTTTTTACTGGAGGTAGGACACGTCAGCAGGGAGGCTTGAGGCCCTTTCCGAGAATGCTCCTGTCTTAACAGGGGACAGTCGGATCGCTGTCAGTTTGTGTTGGATTGTCAGCCGTGAGGCCGATCCTGAGAACCGTTACCTGCAGCAAATTTCAGCGGAGAGGCCCTGATACTCCCTTTGTGCCAGGCCCCAGCCTCTCCTGCAGATTCCAGAAAGAGACATACTATGATGTATCGGTATATTCTTATAGAAGACATACTCTTATGTACTAGTATGTTAGCATAGTAATTGTGCTAGGATACGGAGGGGTATGGCAGCAAGGTGAAGGGGCAGTGACTTCTGACCTGATGTCTGCATCCTGCACCGATGATCTTGACGAATCGGTGAGCCCGAACACAAGCACACCGAAAGAAGATGCGAGAGGTAAGTTGGAGGGGCGCCTGGGTGGCTCAGTCGGTTGAGCATCCGACTTCGGCTCAGGTCACGATCTCACAGCTTGTGAGTTCGAGCCCCGCGTCGGGCTCTGTGTGGACGGCTCGGAGCCTGGAGCCTGCTTCGGGTTCTGTGTCTCCCTCTCTCTCTGCCCCTCCCTCGCTCTCTCTCTCTCCCTTTCAAAAATAAATTTAAAAAACATTTAAAAATTTTTTTTTAAAAAAAGGAAGTTGGAATCACAACTGACATCATTCTGGAACTATTAGAAGCCACTGGAGCTGTTAGAAGCCACACAGTGACATCCCATACTTCAGTGGAAGAGAGTCCTGGAGACCACCTTGAACTTACTGCTGCGTGGCCTTAGGCAAGCTTCTTAACTTCTCTGAGTTTACTGTCATCCTTTGCACAACGGGACCTTGCCGATCAGCAGTGACAAAGGCCACCTCCTCCCTGGGGCACTCAACAGTGCTCAGGTTGTTGAGGGCAAGGATCCTAGCACCTGTAGCATGACCCTGAACCCATGTTCTGCTAATTGGCATTGTGACTTCAGGTCACTCTTAACCTCCCCAGGAATCACTAACTTTATGTGCTAAATAAATAGGTTGGATTTGATCACCTCTAAGGATCGCTTGTATTAAACCGTAAGAGCTGGGGTGACCACATGCCCTCACTTACCTGGGACTATCCTGGCTGACACCTGCTGTTCGGGTGTGATTTATTTGCTACCAAATGTGTCCCTTTTTGGGTGACAGTGTATATGGTCACCTTCAACGGCTAACATGTTTCAAGCATTTACTACTTGCCCGATAATATGCTTTATAAACTTGATTTCACTTAATGATTTTACGTTCATTTAATCATTTAAGCTTAGAGAATGTAAGGTCATGCAGATAATGACAGACGTAATTGAGACATAGACCCAGAGCCTTCTCTCTGAAGCCGACGTCTCTATCCTTTTTAGCCACCATGCTTCACTGCCTCAATGTCATTCAGTCACTCAACAAATATTTATAGAGTGCCTGTTATTCTATTCTAGTCCTGTGGTTCGGAAGAGGTTTCCAGAAACAAGTTCCAAAGGCTGTGCACACGAAGCTGGTTATTGCTAATAAGGAAAAGCATCATTAATCAGGCCCGTGCCCACAGCACATGCTGGAGGCTTTTGCGTACGTGTGGTGCACACACACAGCACAGCTGGGCTTCAAGGAATCTTGGAGTAAACAAGCTTTGCCTTTTCGACTTGATGCTTGGGGGAGGCCGGAATAATGTGAAACATTAGCTTAAGTAAAGCACCAATTATGTAGGTGTGTTTGGTGCAGGGCATGTGTCTGCTTGATAATTGTTCTCTATCGTCCACAGATGTGGGTCAGATTCCCAGAGATGCCCAACCCTGATGTCAAAGACAATCAGGGAGACCTAACAGGGGCTTAAAGAGACAGCATAGCCTTTTCAGGTAAGACTGGTTTTGTGTGATGTTTAGAGAAGGCTTCTCTGTGACTCCCGACAGCTGTCTTTTTCTCTTAACTACTGCAGACTCATTTGTCCCGCACTGAATCCCTACAACTGCGTGCTGAGGCTGACTCTCGACGTCTTCCTTCAAATCCCTAACTGAGAATCCCTGTCCGTTTGTCTGTTTCAAGGCTGGGTAAAGGCCAGGCTTCTAGATCTGACTTCTCCTTATATTAATGGCGTCTGTTTCCTCTGATCGCACCATGAAACTGCAAGGAAAGCAGGACTGCATTGTTGGCCTCGTGCACGGATGGGCCGCCAGGGCCAGGAGGTTACATGCTTGTTAGAAAATGTCGCTGGGGCTTGAGTGCCATCGAGCCCAACCTAGGGCTCTTCCCACAGCACCCGGGGCACCTGGGGACCGAGCACAGCTTTCAGAGACTCGTGAATGCAGAGAGACAGGTCCATGCAGAGTAAAATGGCTGGGTGCTGAGATGCATGTTGAGGTTTCTGCTAAGGGCAAGTCACTTGCTCAGGGTCGGCAATGTGTCCCCGGACCAGCAGCATTGGCATCATCCAAAAGCCAGTAAGACAGGCAGCATCTCAAGCCCCGGCCAGAATTAGGGTATCAGACTGCTATTTTTTTACAGGGTCCATAGGCACTTGATGTGCACGCTCAAGTTTGAGACCCTCTTTAGAAATGGCTGCCCACCTGCGGACGGGTGGGCTCCAAACCACGATGATGAAGTCCCTCAGGTACTCTCGATGTCCATCATTTTATTTCCTTTTTCACTCTTGTGATCTGTAATTGTCTTGTTTACTTATTTGCTCACTTATGGTCTGTCCCCTCCAGAGCATAAATTTTATGGGGCCAGCAAATACATTGTCTTATTCAATGCTGAATCCCTGGTGGCTCGCCCAGAGCTCTGCACAAGGCAGATGTGCAAAAAATATTGGTAGGTTGGCTGGTTGGTTGGGTGAGAAGGAATGAATGAATGAACAAACAAATAGGGCGAGAGGAGGAAGGAAGGAAGGAGGGAGCTGGATTGGCAGACAAGTGGCCATCTTTTTCTTGAATCCCCTAAAGGCAGCTCTTGTTGCTTGTGAACTATTTGTCACGATTTGTCACAAAGCTGCCATTAGTAGAGACGTGTGACATTTACAGATTGATTGTAAAGGATACAGAGTTGTCAGGGGGGATTCTTCAATCACCAAGCGCTGGGGTTGTCCCATTCATTTTAGCAGGGAAGCTCCTTCGCAGATGAAATCTGCTGCAGAAACCCTGCTTAGATGACACACATGACCAGGGCTTATGGGGTCCAGATCAGGGACACTGGCATGCCCTGCATGGGGGCCAGGTCTTCCTCTTGGGCCATTCTGGGTGGGTGGCCTGGGCATGTCCTCACTTCCGTCCCTCAGCGTGTTCAGAATGCAGCACAGAGCTCCCCGTTTGCTCCCTCTCACAGCGGGGCTCAGTGATTGGCAGAGTCGTGGCAAAGCTGACCGTGCTCCTCAGCACAGAGCCTTCGGGACAGCAGCCAGCATCTCCCTGGAGCCATCCATCCTCCCTGGCTGGCACAGGGTGGGCGTTTATCCTGCTAGACGGGGAACAGCAGAAAGGTCCCCGGACAACAGTGTAGTTGGGGACCAGTCCCTCCCCCCTCTTGCCTCCATGCTGCTCAGTGAAAGAGCATGGCCACCCAGTCCTTTCCACCCACTTTTGCAGATAAGAAAACAAGCCAGAGAAGGGCAGTGGTCTGCCCTTGACCCCCCAGTGGCTGGGATGAGAACTGCCACCCCCTGGGATAGGTCCAGTTCTTTCACCTCCCCAGCCTGAGCCTGTCTTTTGGCAGGAAAGGAAGGAAGGAAGGAAGGAAGGAAGGAAGGAAGGAAAAGAGAGAAAGAAAGAAAGAGAGAGAGAAAGAAAGAAGAAAGGAAGGAAGGAAGGGAGAGGGAGAAAGAGAGAAAGAGAGAGAGAAAGAAAGAAGAAAGGAAGGAAGAAGGAATGAGAAGAAAGAAAGGAAGGAAGGAAGGAAAGGAGGAAGAAAGGGAGAGAGAGAAAGAAAGAAAGAGAGAGAGAGAAAGAAAGAAGAAAGGAAGGAAGGAATGAGAAGAAAGAAAGGAAGGAAGAAGAAGAAAGAAAATGAAAGAGAGGAAGAAAGAAAGAAAGAAAGAAAGAAAGAAGAAAGGAAGAGAAAGGAAGGAAGGAAAATAAAGAAAAAGAGAGAAAGAGAGAGAAACAAAGAAATAAGAAGGGAAGGAAGAAGGAAGGAAAGGGAAGGAAGGAAGGAAAAGAGAGAAAGAGAAAGAGAGAGAAAGAAAGAAAGAAAGAAAGAAAGAAAGAAAAGGAAGGGAGGAAGGAGGAAAGAAGGAAGGAAAAAAGAAAAGGAAGGAAGGGTGAGGGAGGGGAAAGGAGGAAAGAAAGGAAGGAAGGAAAGGAAAGAAAGAGAGAAAGAAAAGGCAAAGCATTAATGGATGCCGTGCACTGAAGGTTTGCATCTCCTCTGCCCCCAACTTCATTTGTTGAAACTGAATCCCCAACGTGATGATATCTGGAGGTGGGGCTTTGGGGAGAGGATTAGGTCACTCGGGTGGAGCCCTCATGAGTGGGATTAGCGCCCTGACTAAGGAAGCCTGAGAGCTCCCTCCTTCTCCCATCACGTGAGGACACAGTGAGAAGATGGTCATTTATGGACCAGAAGGTGGGCTCTCCCTGGACCCCGAATCTGCCAGCACCTCGACCTTGGACTTTCCAGCCTCCAGAACTGTGAGCAGTTACTATTTGTTGCCTAAGTCCCCATCTAGGTATTCGGTTACAGCAGCCTGAATGGACTAAGACAGGGGGTCACTAGAATGAGAGGCTGTAGGGGTGAGTGGCAGAGGGGCGGCTTGTTTTCCTCCACCGTCCCGTGTCCATTGAAGGGTGAGAAATCTAGACAAATCTTTGTGTGATGTTTGGCGGGTTGGGTCATTTTATCACGTTGTAGGACTGCGTCGATCGAAACGCAGCAGCAGACAGCATTACGTCTCAAATCATTTGCTCGTAACGGATTACTTTTTCAGGCAGGACTTTGGTCTATGGCTGCAGAACCGAACATGTGGCGACTTTTTATGGATGCACAGGACTAACGGCGTGATTCGTGTCTGCAGCAAGAAGCTGCCGTGTGGCCCTCTTCCGACTCGGAATTCCTTACCGAGCACCTGTGTTCCCACCTGACCACGAGCTCCGGGACGAAGGGGGCGTCTCACTCCCAGTTGCTTCTGGCTCTAGCGTCCCGGCTGCTCAATAAATGGTGGTCGAATGACTGACTCAACAAATCTGCAGTCAGTGGGAGTTGTCTGGAGTTTCCGGGGTATGCAACTGCGGGGTTTTGTCCGTGCATTTTTTAATTTATTTTTTATTTGAAAAAAATTTTTTTTAAATGTGTATTTATTTTTGAGAGACAGAGTGCGAGCGGGGGAGGGGCAGAGAGAGAGACACAGAATCCGAAGCAGGCTCCAGGCTCTGAGCTGTCAGCGCAGTGCCCGACGCGGGGCTCGAACCCGCGAACCGCGAGATCACGACCCGAACCGAAGCCGGACGCTTAACTGACTGAGCCCCCCGGGTGCTCCATTGTCTGTGCCTTTTATCAAATGCTCCAATTACCTCCCAGATATGCCTTGACACGGAGATCGACCGTCTTTTTTTGTTTGTTTCATTTTGTTTGCCTTTCAATTGGCTTGGGGAACACCTCGAACAGGAAAGGAGAAGGAAATATCGAGACGGCTGACCGGCTACACCATTAGTCACTGCAGAGCGAGGAGATAGATGCATGAACGTAGCTCTCCCCGTACCTCTGGGCCGCAGTCTGAAGCTTTGTCTTTACGTGCTCTGGAATTGCCTCGCGGATGAGAAATCTAGTGCTGTTTTCCCATTACGGTTTAGGAGTCATTTGAAGCTGTTTCGGACACCCACACCCATTCCCCCACCCCGCCTGCTTTTCGCAGGAATTGATTGGATTGGCCTTCTGGGTATGCAGACCGTCCTCAGGGGCCCAGCTCAGAGATCCCCCCTGAGCTAACGTAGCATCTGTAGTCTGTGTGTGTGAAATCAGGCAGGGATGGGGGACCCGGGGTTTAAAAAAAAGCAAGCGTGTGTCTTAAATTTACTACCCGTGAAGTCAGCCCTCGGCTTAAGCGCCACTTTATTTAGACCACAGTCACCGTCACGTGAGGACGGTCGCCGGGAAATGTGTTTGGAGCTTGGGATCGAGAGGTGTGGAGAAGGAGTGGGCTTTGTGGTCCCCAGGAGACCCAAGTAGGCATTTCCAATCAGTGAGGGCTCCCTGTTTGCGTCAGGATCGCCCAACCCCAAAGGAGAAGAGAAAAAGTGACAGGGCCGACACACTGTGGCTTCAGAGCCAAGCTATGCTCCCCCTGCCGTCTCTCACCCGTGGAGGGAAAGGTGGAAAGTATCCTTGTTTTCGTGCCTCCAGTTGCTGGTCTTTGGACCTCCAGCTGCTGGTCCCCCTGCCATTTCAAAGTTGGCCCAGGACAGCAGTGTGACTGGTCCTTCTGCCCAGGCTGCTGTGAGTCCTTAGCCACAGATGGTGTCTTTAGTTCCATAGCAGCATGGCCAACGTGGAGTGTCGTTCCCCATCCCCCGACAGTGGCCTCCTGGGGTGCAAATTCTCTGCCATCTTTCGTCCTCCAATCAAGGGGCGAAGTCCCTTTCCACCCCCCCCCCCCCCCCCTTGGAATTGGGCTGGCCTGAGTCGCTTGGACAGAAGGGATGGGATGGAACTTCCGGGGCTGGGCCTTCACAGGCCAGCAGCTCCCGCTCGGAGCCCAGCGCTACGCCCTGTGGAGAGACCGTAGGGAGGGAAACTGAGGCTCTTTGTTGGCAGCCCACCTGAGCTCCCGGATACACATCGCTGGCTGTGTGAGCGGACGAGAGAGGGGGCGTTCCCACCCAGCGAAGCTTCCGGACGAGCGCGCCCCAGGTGACGCCAACGTAGACCGGAAGGACCCCAGCGGCGCCCAGCCAACCCACACGGCCCTGAGGACCACAGCTGGCAGTTGTTTCAGCCACTACGTGCCGGGAACGTCTGTCACACACAACAACGGATCACTGAGAGACCCGAAGATGGGCTTGCTAGGAGGGTTTCTGAAGCCTGGGAAAGGATTACCCCATTTCTTACAAAGAGGAGCGGGTGGCCAGGATATCGACTTCCAATGAAAACCACACCAGGTTGGTGAATTCTTCAAACTGAGAGCCGGGGGGGGGGGGGGGGGGGGGCCTTGCAGACCTCATCGTCCATCTTTCATTTCACAGGCAGTGACATTCCTGGTCGCAGAGTCACTTGGCAACCTCTGCCCTCACTTCGGCATCAGGAAGCCTGTCTTTTACTCAGTGATCTCAAGCTATTTTTGTGATTGAGTTGTATGGTGTTTTCCCATCTTCCTCGCCCCTACCTCCAACCGGCCAGCAACATGTGGATGCTCCTTCTCAGGGGAAACTTGGTGCCTGCCAGTGGCCACAAGATGCCCAAGGTCGTCTTGTTCATCTTTGACATAAGGGAGAGTCGGGGGAGGGCTGGGGTCCCCAGGACCTCTGTGCTGTCTCCTCACTGTCTCACGTCTTGTGGTCAACTTTCAGCAGCAGCCCAGATGGCCCTGCCAATTGAGGGATGCCATAGGGTCCTCAGCGCTAAAGGGACATTAACCCGCTTTTGTACGGAGTAAGCCTGCATGGGAGGCACGGGGGCAGGACACCTTGGAAGGGGAACAGTAGGCTAGGAACCTTCCTAGACTGCCAAACCAAAATGCAACTTGGCCCATCGTCCTAGGTTGGGTTCCTGGTGACATAGCCGCAGAGGTGCACAGGAAGCTTACGTCGTCGGGGCGTCCTTGGGCCCCACGTGTATGGAGAAGTAAAAGAAACAGGACCCAGGAGAGCAAGTTGTGATGTGGTCGCAGCAAAGCCTTCAGCTGACGGTGCAGGTGACCCTGGAGTGAGGGTGGGTCCTCAGAGGTGTTTCCCACTGGGCGAGGGGCCAGAGGTATTTCCCACTGGGCAAGGGGCCAGACCTTTCCGGGGCCCCACCCCAACAACGAGGACAGCCAACTGACGTGGGACTGAGGGGCTCCCAGCCTGTGGGCCTTTCAGTCCCAAAAGGAGTTGCTCTCCTTGCCAAAGACCAGCCGTTGGCTGCGGGTGCCTGGAGGTAGCATGGCTTTGGGAGGAGGAGGGCTTTCTGTCTTCAGCGCCACGAGGGGCCCGGCTGAGGGTCATGGCTGTCAGCACTCACACCTCCCGAGGGAGAACCTGGGTGCCCCTGCAGTGCCCGCCGTGGCCGTTTGCTGCCTCGAGGTGCTCCTGACTGTGCAAGGAGCTGGTGGCGGCTGGGCTGGTGGCCCCCTTCTGTGGCCGTGTGTGGAGGGGAGCGGGTCAGGGTCCCGGTTAGCACAGAGGCAAGAATCTCTTTGTCAAAATGACCGTCGGGGATCTCTGGAGAAGGGTTTCTCAGCCTTCCACTGCCGGGCTTGCCTCTGGCTGGAGCCGATCTCCATCCAGTCCTGTAGCGGTCACGTGGCATTTTGGACCCACACTGTCTAAAAACCCAAAAAATGTGAGTGAGGTTCTTCTCAGGGCCGTGAGGTGCTGTGATGGGGCTCAGGAGACTGACGGAGGGAACGGCACTTCCTGTTTCCCACCTTCGGCCCATCACCCTTCTAGGTGGCCCATCACCCACCTAGAAGGGCGGAGGATGGGGCCTGTGTCATTTAAGCCCTCTCCGCACCGCTCCCCACCCTCCCCTGTCTCTTCTCTCTCCTTTCTGTCCCCCAACCCCCTTTCCTAAGACAAAATCCTGAACTCTAAGTTAGTATGAGGGTAGGATACAACCCCACAAAATGGTAGGAAGACCCTCCGTCCAGGTGTCAAACACAGACCTATCTGGGCTCTTTCTACCACCTACCAGGTGAGACCTTGGCCAAAGCCCCCAGGACTTCTCTGGGTTTCTGTTTCCTGAAACCTGCAGTCTCTATCCCCTGGACTGTAAGCCCCTTGAAGGCAGCCACTGCCATCAGCCAAGAGCAGCCAAGAGCAGGGCTCTTACGGGTCCTCAATAACCTGATGGACCCATGAATGAATCATGAATGGACAAACGGTTGCCTTAAAGGGCTCCCAGGGGTCGCTGTGGGAATGTACTTTGTGAACTGCAAGGATAAAAGCACTGTCTTCATGACGGCTCAAGTCAAGGTGGTGACGTCTCCAGGTACCTTCTTCCATCCTGAGATTGAGAAGGAGTAAAACCCAAGACTGAATCTCCCCGCTCCTCCTCCTCTGTCTGTGTGCGGGTCCCACGAGGGGACAGAGGCCCGGGAGGCAGGCGGGAGCCGGCGAAGGCGCCTCAGAGGCACGACAAAGAGGAGGTCCCAGCTCAAAAGCCCCAGGTGGCCTCTCACCTGCTTTAGGCTGGGCTGAGGCTGTCAGCAGCGGATGCTGGTGGCCACCTCGTGAACCATTTGAAGAGTCCCCTGGCTGGTGCCGTGGGCCTGCCTGGATGGTGCCCGAGATGTGCTGGAAGGATCTTCTGCTTGGACTCTCCCTCCGCCACGACTGAACAGGGAACATTTCCGCTGAGCGGAACTTTCACACACAGGCCCATAGGAGGGGGATCCATAAACTAGGTTTATTAACCAGCTGAAAGGCGAGTAGCTCGGACCCAGGCCTTTGTCGCAAGATTCCAACATCACCGCATTTGTTTATTTTTTTTAACTTTCTGAGCGAATGCCTATTTCTTCGTGTTTAGAGATTGGCAGTCCTGGAAAATGAAGTTTATTTATCTACCAGATACACATCATATAAACAGCTGCAAACGGCTTCCCTCCACCCCCTGCGGCCGCAGCTCTCAGCTCTGACCTGCGGGGCTGCTTGCTGTGCAGCCGAAAGGTGGTTGCGTTTTCTTGCACGCTCTGCCCTCGGCCGGGCCTTGGGGCAGTGCCTGGGGGAGCTGGAGAGCCTGCGTTCTGGGACCCAGGTGGGGCTGAGGCCAAGTCTCAGCTGCAAGTGGGGGCAGCTTCCAGAATCTTCTCTGGTTGCCTCAAATCATTCCTAGGTCTTCGTGTACTTACTTGTTCGTTCAACAAACTGATATCGATCTTTCCCAGGCCCTGTGCCGGCCCCCGGGGACGTGAAGACGGTCAGGGTGGCCCCTGGGAGACCCTTACCCTGAAGGTGAGAGCCTCGAGGGGCAGGGTCTTGGTGGGGGGGGGGGGGGAGGTGACTTCCCTCGCGAGCATCTTTCAACCCCGAGCGAGCCCACCCGCCTCTTGTATTTCTCCAGCGGTGACAGCTGTCCCTCGTCCTCCCAGCCCTGTTCCCATCTGGGCCGGGGGAAGTGAGCTTAAGGACGTTTCCGGAAATGAGGAGAGGTCAGGATGCTGGAGTGTTTGGAAGTCATCCCGGGGAACGCCCGCTGAGGCCCTCGCTTGCCACTAAACTCTGCTTGTGGGACTGCTCCGTGTTTGCACGTGTTCCGATTTATTAAATGCGGAGGTGCTCGACAGTGGAGTGACATTCCCGGGCTGCTAATGAGACCCGTCAAATCCTTCCCCCCTTGCGTTCGAAGGCAGCCCCGCACCATAAACGCGCAAGGGTGGTGATCAGCCAATACCCAGAGTCTCCTATGTAGCACAGATCCCCAAAGAATTATGGCTCCTGGAAGGCTAACTTGGCGAGAGTGTTTGGATGCTATTGTTTTTCTTTCTAGGAAGAGCAGTTCACGTTTACAAGATGGATTATCATCGGGCCGGGAGAGGCAGAGGGTGTAATTTCTTGCCTGAAAATTGCTCGTCTTTTGAACCTTTCAGCCACTGAGTCAGCACCTTGCTTTATCTTCGTCTCTGCCTGCCAGGCTAGAGGGTTGTTGTTGTTTTTTTTTCCTATCTGCATTTCCTAATGGGAAGGCTCTGTTTCCAGCCAGCTGAGCAGTGGGCTTTCCAGGGCGGTACAGCCTCTTCATTCTCCGTCTTTAATCAGCTCGACCTGCCAGTGGGCACAGCACACGACTGGTGGCCTTCCAGAACAGGTGGGGTGGAAAGAGTGGCCCTAATGTGGATTTGGACAACCCTGGGGGACGGGAGGGGGCATCACAGGCAAGGGGGCAGCCTGAATAAAGGGCCGTAGGGAAAGCTGGACACATGCTAGAAAAGTGACAGTCCGGGAGGCAGGACGGAAGGGGCACGATTCCTCATGCTCTTGCCACATGTGTACCAGCCAGGCCAGTCCACGTCCGCCGGGACCCAGAGTGGGTGAGAGTAGAGTTCCCGAAGCCAGCTGCCCCTGCTGGTTAAACCCTGGCCAGAGGTCGGGCCCCACACTAGGTGCCTTTCAGGCCTTACCTTGTGTTTTGGGTGGAATTATGTCGTGATGAGGTCCTGACCCCAATACCTACGAAGGTGACTTTATTTGGAAGTAGGATCTTTGCAGATGGGATCAAGTTAAGATGAGGTGGTTAGGGTCGACACTCATTCAGTGCGACTGGCGTCCTCAGAAGAAGAGGCAAGTTTGGACCCAGACACGCACGAGTTACGGCTCGTGACAGAGGCAGAGAGCGGAGAGCTTCGGCCACACACCCAGGACTCCAGTGACTACCAGCCACCGCCAGGAGCCGGGAGAAAAGAGAAAGGATTCTCCTCCAAGGCTTCAGAGGGGGCATGGCCCTGCTGACGCCTTGACTTGGGACTTGGAGACACCAGAGCCGCGAGACAATAGATCGCTCCTGTTTTAAGTCACCTGGTTTTACCTGACGTCATTACCTTCTCTGTGGTTAGCAAATAATGGCCCCCCGCCCTGAGATGTCCAATCTCTAATTCCCAGAATCTGGTGAAAGGGCTTGGAGATGACATTAAAGTTACCGAGGTTTAAACAGGGCCACGACCTGGGTGGCCCCAACCCCAACACAGAAGCCCCGGAAAGCAGAGAGCGCTCTCCAGCTGGAGCAGAGGGTGAAGTCACCGAGACCCGGGGTGTGACGGGGGCTTCAGGTGTGGCTGCTGGCTCTGAAAATGGAGCACCGGGACTGAGGGAGGCTCCCGGCTGCCGGCCAGGCCAGGAAACAGCACGCGAGCTCTGCGGCCACAAGGAACCGCCTTCTGCCAATGACCCGAATGTGCCCGGGGCAGATTCTGCCCTGCAGAGTTTCCAGAAAGGAACGCATCTCTGCCAGTGCCTGGATTTGGACTGAGCCCCGCCTTGACCTCTGATTTACAGAACTGTGACCTAAGAAATGTGTGTTTCAAGCCACAAGGCTTGGGGTCATTTGTTCCAACAGCTCGGGAAACTCACGCACGATCTATAGCACAGATGTGGCAACTACAGCCCAGGGAGGTTAGCGACTTTGCCCAAGTTCAGACTGAGGCTCAGTGGAGAAGCGGACATGGGGACCCGGGTGTGACTGAAATCAACGCCCATGACTTACGTCGTTGGAAGCCGAAGAAATCTGTGGCAAAGGTGGAGGATAGGTAGAGTGAGTCCAGGCACAGAAAGAGTGTCACCTGATGTGACATGACAGGGGCTGGTGGAGGGGGGCAGTGGGGAGGCAGGGGGCCTTGTGATCCCCACGCTAGTAGGGGGGTGGTACCCACAGCAGGTGGCTGACACTGAAGGGGTCGGGAGAAATTGCTGGGAGCCCAGCAGGTTCGAGCAGAAAGCCGGCCCTGCCAGGTGGAACCAGGTAGAGTGTGCTGGAAAGCAGCTAGAAAAAAGGACCGAGTGTGCGAGGGCACATTTGTAGCAGGAGGTTTATCTGCCTCCATCTTGGACTGAAGTTCTGTTTTCCCCATAAACTAACTCCCCATAGGAGAACTGAGATCAGGCAAGTAACCAATTTCATACACACGCCTGATGACCAAACAATAGCACCCTCATACCACAGTCAATACCCTGGTTACTCTTTCAGAAGGAAACATGGCAGGTGCCTGGCTGGCCCAGGCGGGAAAACCCTCTTGATCTCAGGGTTGTGAGTTTGAGCCCTACGTTGGGTGTAGAGAGTACTTAAAAGCAAAAAAAAAAAAAAAAAATTTAAGAGGCTCCTTTTTTTAAAGTTTATTTATTTTTGAAAGAGAGAGAGAGACAGAGAGAGAGAGAGAGAGAGAGAGAGAGAGAATGAAGGGGGGAGAGGCAGATAGAGAGGGAGAGAGAATCCCAAGCAGGCTCTATGCTATTCATGCAGAGCCTGATACAGGGCTTGAACTCACAAACTGCAAGATCACGACCTCAGCTGAAACCAAGCGTCGGACGCTTAACCAACTGAGCCACCCAGGTGTCCCTTAAAAATAAAATCTTAAAAAAAAAAATCTCTTTAATTAAACAAATAAATGGAAACATGGCTCTCTATAAGGTTATTATCATTAACACCAGATATTCAAATAGCTCTGTCAATATATAACTTAATCACTTCAAAATAGGCCCAAGTCTGCCATAGAGTGGCCCCAGAAACCAAGCCGAGGGCAAGCATCGCAGAGTTTCTGATCAGGCCTGACTGACCCCCCGATATTTAATGGGGGCTTTTCCAGGGTAAGCCCAGGATAGAAGGAGAAGGTAGGTAATTCCCAGTGGTCTCTGGGAAGAATGCCCACCTCTCTTGGACTTGTCCCATCCAGTCAACCTGTGGGAGTGGCTTCTACATGGCGTAGGCTTGCATATAAAACAAAGAACACAAAGTTCAATCTGGATTTCAGAAAAACAATACTTTTTACTATAAATACGTCCCATGGAATATGTGTTCGTACAATATTGGGGGATACTTATACTTGGGGCCCCTGGGTGGCTCAGTCAGTTAAGTGCCTGACTCTGGGTTTCAGCTCAGGTCACGATCCCGGGGACATGGGATCGAGCCCTGCATCAGGCTCGGCACTGAGCGTGGAGACTGCTTGGGGATTCTCTCTCTCTCCCTCTCTCTCTGCCCCTTCCCTGCTTGCGCCGTCCCTCTCTCAAAAACAAATAAACATTAAAAACATATCCGTTGCTTCTCTGAAATTCTAATTCAACTGGGTGCCTGCGTTTTTATTAGCTGGATTTGCTACCCCAACCCAGCAATGTTCTCAAGTGGTGTCTTCTCTTATATGGAGGAGTCGAGGCTAACAACTGTCTTGATTCCTGTTTTGAAGCACACAGAGGATTTTTTTTTTTTTTTTACAAAGAAAATGAATGTATCCCTTCCTCGTCCCCAGAGGACCAGACAAAACAATGTACCGGTACCAGTTGGATAAATGCAGAATCTGCTCATGGTCATGATGAGCTAACACTGGAGTGAATTTGTATGATACTGAGAAGGCCTTTGGAAGAGAGTGAGCAAATGCTCTGCCCTAGACAGCTCCAGCTTCTGCCAGAACCAAGACTGAGAGGTGAGTCTGGAATATTGGTTACGTCCGATATTCACAACCTACGAGGAAGGTCACAGAGGCTCAGAAACGCTGAGTAACTTGCCCATGGTCACACAGCAAAGGTAAGTAGCAGGAAATAAGGCCAGGGTTAGGACAGGGCTACAAAGAGGGAGGTCTGAGTGCCTCTAGTCTAGAAATAGTAACATCAGCTAACGTGCACTGAACCAAGCACTTGACCCTAAGCCTCCCATTCAATCCATAAAAACTCTGGTAAGCGTGTTAAGCAGGTGTTAGTATTCCTCCAATCTACGGAGGAGGGGGCGGACATGAGGCCCTCCGCAGGCAGAGCTGGGCTACAGATCCCGTGTTCTTAGCCGCTACAGGATAGTAGAGGATGTAGCCTGCAGACACTCTGGCCAGCTAAAAACAGGAGCTAATGTCTAATAATCGAGACAATGACCATAATCTGAATGGGATGGCCAACTTCTCTGGAAGGATCAGAAAAATGCACCCCCCCCCCCACTTGGCCTATATTCCCAGTCATCAGCTAAAGCCGCTGGGCCACCCTGAGCCTCACCCTGGCCCACATCACCTGCTCGCAGAATACTGGCAGCATAAGTGAAAAGCATGCACTCCCACGCCGGGCTCCCTCCCTCATCACCCGACGACCGTGGGCGGGCTCTCAGTGTGTCCACTGCCCAATTAGTAAAATTGGGGTCATCGTGGTATCTACCTCACAGGGTCCTTGTAATCAATACGTGATAATTCACTTAAAGGCCATAATCACAGCTGTCGGAACATAATAAGTACCTAATAAATGTCAGCTACCACGCACCCTCTCTGTGCTGACAGATCAGTTGCCATGGCTCTTGCAAATGGAGAGCCACCAAGGCTCTGAGTGACCTGATGGAGGAGCAGCACAGGGTCCCCACCCGGGGCTGACAAGGAAGAGGGATCAGAGCCAGAAGCTGCCCCAGAATTCTAGATGTCCATAGGGCAGCCCGTCCATAGGGCAGCCAAGACGGCTGCAACCGTACTAGGAAATAAACACACCAAAAAGGATGGGGGCGCATTGCTTTCAAAAGACAGCCCAGATCTAGGCATGGGCTGGCCTTGGTGGGAGGGGATCTGGCAATCCTCAGGCTGGAGGGTGGCGGCCAGGTGGGCACTGGGGCCAGAAGCTCCAACAGGGCACCGGAAGTCGAGGACGGTAAAGGTGGCTCTCTGGCTTGTTGAGGATCCAGGTGCAGAGATGCCGCGCCATGCTGTGGACAGAGAGGAAGCCAGGGAGGGGACATCTCCAGGCCAGGCCAGGCCCGGGGTGGGGGAAGGTGGAGACCGCTGCCGCCCCAGGGTCCCGGCAGGATCCTGTCTCCTATGTGCTTCAGCAAGCGCCACGATATCTGCTGCAGACACGCCTTGACATCGCTCGCTCATCACCTGCCCAGTCCGAACACTGAGATCCGGGTGAGGCGGGTGCAGACGGATCGCGCGCCTCTCCTCCCGGCCGCGTCGTCCCCATCGCTCCTCCAGCCCCCGGGGCGCAGCCCCCCGTCCCGCCCCCCTTCCCGGGCGCCTTGTGACCCTGCATCCATCCTGTGCGCGCACCGGACGCCCGCGGCCACACGGGGGCGCTAGCGCCCGCTGCGCGCGTACCTGCGCAGAATCCGGAGAACAAAAGGAGCCCCGGGGACCTTGGCCTCCTTCACCTGGAACCACCTGCTCCACGGGCTGCGGGGCCAAGCGCCACCGCCGGCATCTGGCCCCCGCGAAGGAGTTAATTTTTGCTCGACGCTGCTCTCAGAAATCTGTTAAAGAAATCGCTCCTCCCTCGATGGCCTTTCTCCCCAGCTTGGGGACAAAATATAAGAGCTTTGGGACTCTAAAAGGGTTACTGGGTTTGTGGTTTTACGATGCGTCCTGCTCTGTATTCTCCGTCTCCTTCCCGGAGTTTACCAGGATCCTGGCAGCATCATTTTTCTCCCCTTTGGTATATTAAAGTGAACTTCTTTTCACGTTTGGACCAAATAGACACACTCTCGGAAAATGGCAACAAACTAAAGGCAGAAATAAAGGGAAAAGAAGGAGGAGAGTACCCTGGAAATCGGGTCATTGCAAGGAAGGGAAACTTCCACTGCACGGCTAGGTCAGCCTTGCCCTAAAATGGCTTTTATTCTCCAACTTCGAAATATACCTCATCGATGAGGTGCAAAACCCGTGTTAGTGTGCCCGGATGCCTTAATTGGGAACCCCCAAAAGAGGCTAAGTTACAATCACCATCAATCAAGTATCTATTGAGGGCTTGTAGGCACAAAGGCAGCTTAATAAACTGCCAGAGGCTAGCCAGGCAGCATGCCCAGCCCTGGAACTGCGAGAGGGGAGAGGCAGGCTGAGCTTTCTGGGTGTTATAATTTAGTGGTCCCCAATTAACCCCTCTCCCCCCAAACTGATGTCCAAGGTCACTTTCCACTGAGCTTTGTCCAAGGTCAATTTCAACGGGGCTTTGTCCAAGGGCATTGCCATCTTGGTGCAGCCAAGATGCACCCCTCTGGTGGGTTCACGGCTCTGCGTGCACAGCTGTGGGTTCCTGAGGATTTGAGGGAACAGGAGGCCTGCCAGAGAGGAGCTGAGGGTTGACAGAAACTCCCACTGAGACCAGGGACGGTTCCAAGCGGGCCCCAGAATCGGGAGGTCCTGCTACAGATATGCCACTGAAATTCAGTCAACAGTAATATTGCCGTTGTCCGACGAAGACGTTTCCTGGGAAACTCCAGCACTCTTCTCAGGCTGAGGAGGGGAGTTCCCGCCCTTAAACCCCCCTGGTGGCATGACACCACTGAGAGTACATGGGAGTTGGGGGTGGGGGGGAGGCAGAAGCAGTTCCTGGGGACTCACCTGGTTAAGGTGATCTTGGAGGAGGAAAAGGAGGCAGGGGTACTCTCCGGTGACAATTTCCTGTAATCCCTGCAACACCACCCAGTTTGATGGCCCCAGCCACGTGTGGCTATTAAGCATGTGAAATGTGGTTGGCACTCCTGAAGGGCTGAAGTGTACGTCTGACTCAGTTTTACTTAATTTAACATGAAATAATCATACTGGCTAGTGGCTGCCGTATTGGACGGGGCGGTGCAGCTCTAGGCAGTGATGGTGGGCGGCGGTGGGGAGGGAGTGAAAGTGGGCATCATTGTTAATCTCTTCCGAATCGCCCCACACCGGCTAAATGCACCTGCATGTTTCCTCTCCAGTCTGCTGGGAGCCATTGTTACGGTGGAGGTGGCGGTTGAGTGCAGGCTGAGGGTGGCGGGAAGGCAGCCTTGCAGCCATGCAGTGACATGTCATAAATTGCCCTTAAGCAGCAACGGGCCGGGGATTAGAGGACTTTTCCGGTAGATACCGTTACCAGTAGACAGGGGTCAACAGCAGGGTTCCTGGACTATGGTTTCAAAATACTTTAGAGAGGATGTTGACTTCCTGCAAACGGGTTCCTCTTCAGTGATGGGTAAATGAGCACTTTTCAATTTCTCTGGAGGCAGTGAACGTTCAACGATTGGAGAGGCTGGAGGTCTTAGACACATTTATTTTTGAAGCTCAAAGCCGGAAGACCTCACTGATGCCAAAAGGGGGTGAGGCCAAGGGGTGGGGGCCGCGTTTAATGACTTTCTCAGAATCGTACAGTTTGGGGCAATGTTGGGACAGAGACCCAATCTCGGGCGCCCTGCCCTGGTCTGGTGCTGTTTCTACTGCACAGCATTCCCAAATACCCTGTGACTTTGGGCATTGTGGACTTTACATCTGGCTGGTTTGGCCAGCCAGCAAACTGCCCAATCATTTTGTCTTTATAGATGGGCAGGTGCCTGGTAGGAACTTGCAACACTGGGGGCAGGGGTGGCGGTGGTGATGTGTCCCTGGGGGCAGTGTTGAGGCCAGGGTAAAATTTCCCCAATTATTACCACCCCCCCCCCCCCCCCCCACCACACACACACACTATCTTTATAGCAGTTTTTGCTTTTCTTGAACTAGAATGCAGTCAGGGTCCCCGAATTGCTTCTTCATTCTCTTTTGAGTAACAGACCTGGTTACCCAGTTGTAAATAGCAGATGTGTGGCAGATTATTAAGCCTTAATTTCTCCAACACATTTCTTCAGAATTTTCCATTTCTATTTATTTTCCATTTCTATTTGTTTTCATAATATCGCCGGTTGGACTCATTTTATGGACCACAAATGTTGGCCCTTACCTCTTCCCCTATTTTGAAGACTGCAAATTCAGCTGATGAGCTGTAGGTGTGTGAAAGAGGTCTAACAATCTTACGTACCTGAACATGAAGGTTCTTGGAAACATTAACAGCAATACTGACCCCAACCAAATTCCTGGAGCACTTGAAGAAGTAGGATGAAGCCATGGCAAATGGGTAACTGTTCTCTCGAAATGTGAACACTTTGGAGGCAATGAATTCTACTCAAAATATTCCACCTCTGCACTGAGTTGAAGTACCTGGAAGGAGCCGTCACTGGGCACGGGTAGGTGAAAACGGTTGACTTGCTCTGGTGGCTACTGGAGTGAACCCAGCCCGATCGGGAGACTGGACTTCTGGTTGACCAGTGGGGTGACCTTGAGCCCATCACTCCCTCTCTTTGCCCTGCTCTTCTCCTCTGTCAACATGATGCTTTAACACACACTTTCTCACCTTTGGTTCTAGTCTCCTTAGGAAAACCTACACGCGTTACTTAAGCCACTTAGAAATCCAATAAACCATAAGAGCAGAACATAGTGGCAATTTTAATTCAGGTGCTCCTCATGTCTATAAAAAAGCTCTTTCTTTGGGGCTGCGTTGTTCACCAGTGTTAAAACGCCTTCTATGTGACCTGACCCCCGCCTTTCTTGAAACCTCCAGGGACTGCTCCTGGGAAGCACTGGGTACCGGTAAGCATTGCATTACGGTAATGGAATTATTATTCCATTTGGATAATAATTTGTATGACTCAGGCTGCCCGCCCAGGCCACATTCTATCCCAGGTGGGTTTGGGTAGGCACCAACAGGTCCTTCAGCTGGGGCAGAGGGTAGGGATGGGGAATTCAGAAGTTAAGGCTCCAGACTCTGTTGAAACCAGGTCCCTAATAATATCCAGGTGGTGCCAGTGGGTTCTGGGCTCTTCACTGAAACACTTTAATCCTTCCCATAGACCCAGGAGGTAGGAATATTCAGAACGGCTAATAATAATCACAGACACATTGCATTTCCAGAACCACGAGGAGTATCTGAATTTAAAAAAAGGTTTCTTCACACTTTCATTCACTTAATCTTCTTAGTGACCCTGCTAAATAACTACAAGACAGGTACCACTATTGTCTTCATTTTACCTGAAAACAATGGAAGGCTCAGAGAACTTAAGTAACTTGCCCAAGGTCACACAGCGATGGAGTGAAGAGAGCCAGCCGCACCTTTCCTGTTGGAACCAAAGCCCCCTCACCCTTAAAGCGAGACAGGAATTCCGGAAGGACTTTGTCCCCAGGGAAGTCTTGGCTTTGAGATTCTGTCCTAAGTTTAGAATCATCGCTGACGTTCAGCGCTGGGATTTATGCTTTCGCTTCAGTGACATGCGGTGAAGTTCCCTGAAGGTGGGACCGAGCTGTCAGGGGATCAGGCCTCTCCCCTCATCCCAGGAGTTAACTACCCAAACCGCAGTCCTTGGACTCTTCTGTATTTCTCCTCTCAAATGCTTCTTTTATGCCACGGACATTACTGAGATGGAGCCTAAAGAATGAAATTCATAGTTTTGCAGGGAGGACAGAATGGCATCAGACGGGCTCATTAGCGCTGAAACGTCAGCAGCCCGCATTCATCTAACTTTTCTACAGGGTGAAGGAACAGCCACCTAGTAAAAAACAGATTATTAAAAAAAAAATTCTGCATCTTTAGAGGAGAATGGCCCGTGGCAGCCAGGGTTCCCACCCCTTTCCTGGTCCCTTCCCGCAGCCAATGGTTAGCAGTACACTTTGTTTCTTGAAAGTCATGGGGCATCGGAGTTCTGGTGTCCTCATTTTTCTTCCTTCCATTGATGTATCATTACTAGAGTGAAAAAAAAAAAAAAAAGAAGGGCGTCTCGAGGGCTTTTGAAAAAAAAAAGGGTGGCTACTCAAGACATTTTGTAAAGGGGGAAAATTGTGAAGAAAAAGAACCCCAGTGGGGGGCGGAGGGTTGTGAATGTGGCCTTGTCTGGTAATTCTTTCAGCAGAAACCTGGTGCTGGCGTTAGTATTTCAGTTCAAACTGTCACCTTTAGTTCTTGCTGGCTTTTCTGCCCTCGGCCCTGAACCTCAACAGATTGGGGCTTATTTACCTATTCACACTCGGCCGGGAAAGCTCATTAATAGGCTTATTAGCAACACCATTCACGGGAGGCCAGTGACAAAAGGGGTTCCAGCCACTTGAAGGGGGAAGAGAAAAAAAAAAAAAAAACGTACAGAGATTATTTTTCTCATTCAGAAGCCTCACTGGTGTGAAAGCTTTCCTAGACCCTCTGAGGTCACTTGAAGCCTAAATATGATGACAGAATTGTGTGTGTGTGTGTGTGTGTGTTTTAATTCCAAACATGCGTTTGCTTTTCTCAAAACTGAAGAGCTTGCTGTTGTGGGCTGTGGCCTCGCTCCCTTAAAAATGAACACTCTTAAGGGAATAAGGGTCTTGTGATGGATTGGTGTCTTTTCATCCCTAGGAAGAATAAATTCTGCAAACTGCATCTGGACACGAAAGAAGGTGTTCTGATTTGTCATTTTCAGCGGAAGCCTGCCTTTTTATTCAGTGTACATAAAGCTATTGATGAATGGGGTTAGGGATGACGGCTTCCTGCACCAGTAATTTATGTGAGAATGTGTTAACAGCATTTTCAATGGCTAATGGATATGTTGCAGGATGGGAAGGGACTCTGTCCTGAGACACTTGAGTTTCCCATCGATGGGGAGTATAAAGACGTAAGTGCCCGTCGCCGCGCTGGTGGACCTTCTGCCGCCTTTTTGTGCCCACGGGTCTGAGAACTTGAAAAGGTATGTTCAGAACAACCCAGGTGTGAGTGGATGGCTGAGGCTCACCTGGCTGAGCTGTCAGTTAATTAAAAGGCTTTAGGACTGATCTGGGTTAAAAAGACTTGACCGAAAACATACCCAAGCCAACGGACCGATCATTTTGCTTGAGAATCAGACCATTACCTTCGCTGTCAAATTTCCAAAATATAATTTCACAGCCATTTGCTGAAGCATTGCAGTGGAGTTGCTCGTCCTGGGTTTTAAGTAATTTACATAAAAAGTTGTCTGTTGTGTATTGTGAAGCCAAATGATTTTCTCATGATGTGGCTGGCACCTTCAAAAAATTTTTTCGTGTTATTGAAGTGTGCCATGTCGGTGACCCATGAAGAACTAACTGCGTTTCTAAATGCTGGAAAAGTCGATTTTCCAGGTCAGTTTTGTACTCACTGCTCCATCTATCTTCAGGCCTCAAAAGCATTCTAAAGCACTTCTGGGTTTAATGACCTTTTCCAAGGAAAAATAATTAAGGTTTTTATCTATATTGTCTTGTACTTAAGCAGGAAAGCTTAGGAGCTGGATGAGTGAGGAGGAGAGAAAGTATATTAAAAAAATAAATTACCCCGTAGACACAGCCTAGTGAGAAAAGTAATGGAAAATATGAACTTTAACCAGTTACAGCCTGGCATTCAGTTGGCCAATCTGATTTTGCAGTATAAGAATCTAAGATTCAGAAAAAAGAATTGCTTTGCTCTAGGTCATACAGCTATTTACAGCAGAGTTGTGCCTTTAGAATCTTTCCAATTTCTTTTTATTACTCCAAATACATATTATTAAGCAACCCTTTTTTGTTGTTGCAATTTTTTTTTTTTTAAATTTTTAATGTTTATTTATTTTTGAGAGAAAGAGAGCGCGAGCGGGAGAACAGGCGAGAAAGAGAGCGCCACAGAATCCAAGGCAGGATCCGGGCTCAGGGTGGTCAGCATTAGAGCCGGATGCGGGGCTTGAACTCCCGCGCGAGGAGATCATGACCTGAGCTAAAGTGGGATGCTTAACCGACTGAGCCACCCAGGCGCCCCTGTTACAGTTTTTCACTTTTTCTATGAGAGGCCAGATCCAAAGTCAGATCTGCCAATAACCAGCTGTGTGGCCCTGGACAAATTACTTAACCTCTCTCATCCTGTCTCTTTTTTTTTTTTTTTTAATTTTTTTTTTCAACGTTTTTTATTTATTTTTGGGACAGAGAGAGACAGAGCATGAACGGGGGAGGGGCAGAGAGAGAGAGGGAGGCACAGAATCGGAAACAGGCTCCAGGCTCCGAGCCATCAGCCCAGAGCCTGACGCGGGGCTCGAACTCACGGACCGCGAGATCGTGACCTGGCTGAAGTCGGACGCTTAACCGACTGCGCCACCCAGGCGCCCCATCTCATCCTGTCTCTTTATCAGAAACTGGGATTATTACTCTGCAAGGTGGTTGCACCGATGACAAATAACCGGTTCAGTGTGCCCCGCCCGTGGTGGGGGCTCCATAAGCATCGGTTTCTTCTCTCACTGCTGTAGTTTGGCAGGACAGAAAAGTGCAATGTCCCGCAGACATTTCCAAGCTGCTCTCTCTCTCTCCTCCAAAAGTTTCAGCTGCGTTACATTTCTCCCCCCTGTTAACAACGTGCGGTCCCTCTAGGGGCAGGGCAGGCAGGCCGTCATTTGTTTTCAGACTTGAACCAAAAACGCAACGCGATCACCCGGCGAACCGTCGGTCTGCGTCCCCTGGGAAGGAAGGGGGCGGTGGCGCGGGTCGAGGCTGTCGCCGCACCTCCGGGTCCCGGCGGTGGCCGGGGTCTCGGGCGGCTCGCGGGCGTCGGGAGCCGCGCGGAGTCCGGGCGGCCGGGCGCGCGGCGCTGATTGGCAGAGCGGGCGCCGCCGTCCAGGAAACGGCTCGGGTTTCAGCGGGGGCGTGACCCGCCGGGAGGGGGCGGCGGCGGCGCGGGCGGCGGCGGCGGCGGAGAGCGCCGCGGAGAGCCGAGCGAGCGGGCGGGCGGCGGGTGCGGAGCGGGCGAGCGGGCGAGCGAGCGAGCGAGCGCGGCCGCCACAAAGCTCAGGGCGCCGCGGGGTCTGCGCGCGGCGTAGTCGGCCCGGCGCCGCGACTCCTTCCCGGGCTGCCGGGGCCCGGGCGCCCCGAGGCCGCCGCTTTCCTGGGCGCTCCGAGCGTTCGCGAGTCGCGAGCAAAGTTTGGTGGAGGAGACGCCGAGCCGGAGTCCTTTCTTCCTCTCGCTCCCCAAACCCGAGGGCAGCCGGCGGGCGTCATGCCCGCGCTCCTCCGCAGCCCGGGGTGCGCCTGAAGCCTCGGAGTCTTGGCGCCGGCGAGGACCCGAGGACCACTCTTGTTTGGAGTTTCCCCCCGAGCTCGTCGCTTGCTCCATCCCAACCCACGCCGGGCGCGGGGACAGACCGGCCGCCGGGCAGCGTTGCCATTCAAGGTAATCGCCGTGTCGGGTGCCTCGGGGAGCCTCGCCCGCCGGCGAAGCTGGGGCCGCGGGAGCCCGGGACGCCGGGCGCACTGTCCCCCGAGCGGAGGGCGCGGGGGCACTGGCACGGTGGAGCCTGCTCCCTGTCCTTGGCTCCCTGTCTTTGGCTGCATAGGTGATGGGGGAGCGGGATGCGTGCTGACGGCGGCCGTTCGGGGAGGTCTGCGTTTACTCCTTACCCCCCATCCAGATGCTGACATCTGCCTCTGGCACTGACACCCCCCTCCCTGTCAAACTGCGGCCGGCGCCGTCCCACCGGCCGGCGCGATCCTCCGACCCCAGAGCCGGCAGGCGAGTGGCGGGGCTGCCTCGCTGGTGGCTCGGCCCCGCAGGTCCCGGCTTCGGAGGGGCATCTTCGGGGTGGCTCATCCCGGGGTCCGGGGAGCGCCCGCCCTTGTCCCATCCAGGCCGGGCGGGGGTGGGGGGATCCGTCCTTTCCCGGGACGGAGCCGTTGAATGGGGCCCGCGACCTTTCCGTCGGGCTGGCTGTGCTCGGGGGAGGGGGGGTGGCACCTTAGGGGTGGAGGCCGCTCCGGTTCCCCGATTCAGGCACGGGCGCCCGTAGCCCGCTGCCGCCCTCGGTGCTGGAGGAAGCGCAGCGCGCCTGGGGCTAGGGGGCGAACTGGACCGACTTTTTTCTCGCTCGCCGCCTGTTCAGCCGGCAGCAGCTAGGGCATGTCGAAAGCGCAAGCGAGTTCTAACTTGCGCGCTCGTTCTTTCAGCGCCGGGGCCGCGCCGGGGAGTCAGCCGAGGGCCCTGCGAGACGCTGGCTCCCACTCTCGCGGCCACAGGGCCAGCCTCGGGGGGGGGGGGGGGTCCCGGCCGGGGGCGCCGAGTCTCCGCCGCTCCCCTCCGAGCCCGCTCCCTCCAAACCCTCCTCCGGGCCTGCCTTCCTCTGGCCCAATTCAATAAAAACCTACCCTTAAAAGCAAACCTGCTTTCACACTCGGGGCACCCATTATGTGTTTGGTGTGAAACGCTATCAACATTTAAAACCCCATTGTCCCCCGGGTCCCAAATCCCTGTAAATCTTCTACTGGCCACGACTCATTTTCATCTGAAAAGCCTGTTTAGTTTGAATAGAAAAGCAATCAGGCGCCCCTCTCCCTCTCCGTCTCCCTGGAATGTCAATTAAAATGCAGATTTTTCTGAGCTCTTTAGCGCCCCAAGAAGGGGGAGAAACTCTGGATAAATGAAAGAAGTGGCCACAATGAGCCGGGCTGCTGGTGGTTAGGAGTTCCCCAAAGCTGCTGCAAGTTCTCACTGGCTTGCAGGCGTTCACCAGGGGTGGATTGCGGTCCTGAGTCAGCCTGTATTTTTTTGAGATTTCAGAATGTTGAGCAGCCCCCGCCCAGATCTGACCCCTTGATAGCTCCCTCCCTTACTCAGCTGGGAAGACGAGGGGAGCAGCAGGGAGGCTTTGAGCTGGGAGATAGGTCGGCCCCCTGGGGGGACCTGGGCATCCCAACCTTACGTGGCCTTGTTGACTTTCCTGATGTAGGATCTCCCGGGAACAAAGCGCCCAAATGCTCGGCTTGGGTGAGCCGGCAGAGGACAGATAACCTAGGAGCTCAATTAAGGCGGGCACTGTGTTGGTTTGCCTCTTGGAGCGGGGGGGCGGGGGTTGGGAATATTCTGGTAAGTTGAGGAGTCCAGAACAAACCTGCCAGCCAGGCTCTCTTGCTTGCCACTTTGCGTGTGTTTGGGGGCAGGTTTGTGCTGAGGTGAAAATGGACCAGGGGAGCGGGTGGCCACGAAGAGCCGTCCATCACAGGGAGGGTGACAACGCCTCCCCTGCCCGGGCTGAGAAGAGAGTTCCCTTTCAAGGGGAAAAATAAACACGCCGGGGCTTTCACTGAGGCTCAGACTCCAGGAAGGATTATGGTATTGAAGGCAGGAAGCCGGGATTGTGGCCGCCAGCGGCATGCTGGGCCTGTGTTCCCAACACCGAGCCTCGGGACCTAATTATCCTGCCTAGGAGGTCCCTTCACACTTTTGTCCACTTTGGTGAGGAGTTGTGCAGACCTGCTGCCTTAGGCCTCCGCCTTTCAGAGATGTGAGCAGGGGGCAGCCTGGGGCCTGGACCCGGTAATGGCTAAAATTCAAGTTTCTGGTGCAAGCTGACCGGTATGAATGAATGGTCCGAGATTTAGCTGAGGTCACTGACCGGCTTTCTCTGCCTGGAGCAAAGGAAGCCCCCTGGGCTGGGACAGGTGGGTGAGGAGGCCAGGGAAGCAGCCTGGGGGGAAACCTACTAGGATTTAAGGTTGTTTGTGGAGTTGTGTCAGAGGCAGAAAATTCCCATGCATTCTGGAAATGCTTAGTAAATCAATGGGCATGCTTGTGTACTTTCCTCCCACATGTGTGTAGAAATAGATACGGAGTTATCTTTTGAGGCTCTTAACTTCAAGAGGAAAGAAAAGTCAGGGGGAAAAAAAAAACATCCTTCAAGCAATCTGAAAATAGAGGGTGTGCTTGCATGCACGCGCTTTTCTTGCTTTTGCTGTGAATCACACCGTTTCACATGTGCTTTCTCTGCAGCAGAGAATTTCTTTTTTCCTTCTCAGGAAATGGTGCAGCAGTCTCTTTTCCCATTTTAATCCTTAGTCAAGGCTAAAAGGAACAGTTTTTCTGATGTAGCTTTGGAGAGGCTCACGCCGTGTTGAAATTTGATGGTATAATTTGAAACCTCGAGTTGGCATACAGAAAGCCCAGGGCTTAGAGATTTTTGTGTTAAAGGTCTCCCCCCGCCAATCCTTAACATGTGGTTGGTTCATTTATAGAGTTTATGGAATCTGTGATTGTTTCAGATTTTCTCAAGTTTGTGCATTTCGGTTCTACACGTAGTGATTGAGGATAATGAACGCATTTAAAGTCATTCGGAATATTTAAGTTTGGGAAGCTCTCTTTGCCTTTGGGTCAAATGGGTGAATAGACCAGGCAGTTGAGCACCCCTCCCCCCCCCCCCGTAACTTCTACTGTGAAGTTTCAGCCAATAGATTAGCCTATTGAAAGTCATTGTCCCAATCGCATACCATGACAGTAATTTACACGTCACCATCATCGTTCATAACACACCTGCGTTATTCCTCTGAGTTTGCGTCTGCTCTGTTCCTTCACCCGCTCTGTATGGGTTGAAGACATTTACGAGGCTGGGGGCTGCCAGTAGTCACAGCGGAAGGGGGTTCTTCAGGCTTTGAATCTTTTTCTTGGATCAGCTGCTTTGAACGTGTTGCAGTTCCGTTCATTCTTCGTAAGTGGCTGCCTGGCGAAAGATTGAAACACATTTCTGTATTGGGAAATGAATCCTGACAAGTGTAAACTGGTGAGGATTTTTGGTCGCCTTCCTGGGGTCCCTTTTATTTTGCTGGTCTCCTTTCTTCCTAAGAACTAACAGTGAGGGTGGAGCCAGCCTCTCAGCTGCAGCCCCAGAAATAAGTCTGCAAACAGACGCCTCCACGATCCAGCTGTCTGAAGCCCAGTTGGCCTAAGAGAAGTTAACAAGGCCGGTGATGCCAACCCGAGCATTGGGAACTTGCTTTTGTAGTTGCCCTTCAAACAAAGGTCACGTTGCTTCTGCTTTTTGAGGGCGGCAGGGGTGACGGTGGAGAGCAGAAGAGAGCGCACCCTGCCCTGATCTGTGTCCCGTCGCTCCGCCTCTACCTCTGTTCCTCAAAAGTGTGCTTTTTAAAGATCAGCCCACCCTGCTTCGTGGACCGGGCTGGTGGAAACACCTGGGGCTCTGAGGTGCGGACGCAAGGCATTTGCAGATCATGAAAAGGAACTGTTGGCACATATATTTGGGAAGCTGAGAAGCTGTTTTAGCCCGCTTGGGGTTTCAGCGAATTGGCATCGGGGAGGATTTCACTGACTTCGCCGAATCTCTCTCCTCTAGAGGCTGCAGCAGCTGCAGAAGCAGCAGCAGGACGAGCAGCGGCTGCGGCAGCACCTTGGCTCCTGAGCATCGCAGGCGGTCCATGCGCGCAGAGGAGGTGTGCAGATGGGAGTGACGTCCACATGCAGATATGCAAGAGCTCGGGGGACTGGCACCACCTCACCCATGGTCAGCTGGGGTCGCTTCCTCTGCCTGGTCGTGGTCACCATGGCAACCCTGGCCCTGGCCCGGCCCTCCTTCAATTTAGTGGAGGACACCACGTTGGAGCCGGAAGGTAAGTTCCTTCGTTTCACTCTCAGGGTACCCAAGTTTGTTTGGGGCGTTCGTCCGGGGGAAGTGGCACTGAGGTCAAGGCCTCTTTTAGAATCCGCTGCCCTTGCGTTGTCAGTGAGGCTCTGAGAGCCAGGAGTGGGCTCCCTGCTGCCCCCAGGCCGGAGGTTGCCAGAGAAGGTTCCTTGGTGTAACACCGCAGGCCGGATGGTAGTTTGGTGGTTTCTGGGTGTGCGCGCTTCCCTGCTCTGGGTGAGGGAGCCAGCCTGCACTTCACCTTTCTCCGGTGCCCGGCGGTGCTGCGGGAAGGGGGTGCGTGGAGGTGAAGGCCATCTATAGCCTCCTGCAGGAGCTTTCTCACCGGAGGGAGAGTCTTGCTTCTGATGTAAAGAATTGCTGTTTTCTGACAAAAGGAGCCACGAAGGGAAATTGCCAACATCTGAAATGCTGACATTTTATTTTCATTGTCTAAGGAGAAAAAGAAGCTTCTGAAGTTCAGCCCAGAGACGCTAGACATATTAGTGTTTTTTTGTTTTTTCTTTTTTTTGGCCCTTGTCGTTCATAATACCTAAGCAGTACGTTGCAGAAACTGCAGATTGTGCTTTAGGTAGATTTGGAAGTGAAGGTACCTGGCTGTCTCCCACATCTCTGAGAACTTACAGATCGAACAGGCCATGCACTGTGTTTCAGCCTTGGAAATTTAATTTTAAAGGCACGAAGCCAGTTGGTGAACACTTCAGTGGGGCTGAATTACTTAGCGGGACAGGGTTGGAACCTCTTTCCCGGGTCCTTCTGAGACGACGGTAGCCAAGCCTCCACTTGGTGCGGCGTTGAAATCTGTCATCAGCAGGGAATATTGGGAGCTGAGTTAGTTTTCCAGTGGTAATCCGAGAATAAAACGCCAGATCCCAGCACTCATCGCCACTTAATGAACCTGTTTGCTGAGAGCCCACCTGGTGCTTGCTAAGCTTTGGGGGCGGTCGTGGTCCCGAGCGGTCTGGGGTCAGCTCAGCTGTTGTGGGAGGGCACCCCGCACCGCAGGCTGGAGAGGGACGGAGAGCCGGTCGGGATGACACGGGAAGGAGGGCTGTGTTCCTGCCAGAGATGAGAGCACCGAGGGAGGGGGCGCCCACTGAGGCCCACGCATGCGTCATAAGAGGATAAGTAAGGGCAACTGTTTTTCTAAAACGGGTCTTACTGGGAGGCAGTCGGGCATTGGCAACAGTGAGGCCGGTCGGTGCGCCGTCTCACGCAGAGGCATGGGGGCTTTGTGCAAACAGGTGCAGTGACGTCACAGGGGTTTCCACGTCTCCGGGAGGGGGGAGTCTGGTGAGAGTTTGTGTCTGCGACACTTGCGGGCTCCAGCCCCGGTGATGATGGCACTGCCTCCTTGTGCTACGTGCTGTGACAGAAGCACACGTGTGATTTGCAGAGGTGATGCCCTTTTAAAGGGCTTAATGCGAGAGAAAAGGTTCCTGGTTTCTGAAAGTCATGCCTGTTCTCTGATTGTGCTGATAATTACAATAGATGTGTTTCCTAATTGCTGATTTTTCCCTGGAGTGCGGGGCTCAGCACTTGCCCACGCAGCTGAGCCGGGGGTTTCCTACCGGGCACGGCCTAGGTTAGGAAAAAAACTGGCATTTTTCATTTCGGCTTTCAGGGCAGCCTTATTGGGAGTTTATCGCAACATATAAAGTGTAAACGGTCCTGGAGGACCTCTTTTTATCATATTTAATTATGAAAGAAAGTTTAAAATATGCGGGAAGAGGTGGGGGCGGAGAGGGGAAGACACAGTGGGCAGCGAGGAGGTTCCCCCCAATGGTTCCTTGTGTAACAATTTGTATCCAACAATGAGAGCGGGTCTTTCTAACCTGGGATCTGTGGATGCACTTGGGGGCTGGGGAGGTGTTTGCGAATCCCCCCCCAAGTTGTAGGCAATACTTTGCAAATGTCATTGTCCACACTTTTCGGGGTTCACAGCTTCCATGAGGTTTGCGTCCAGGATCGTGACAGGTTTAAATGGGAAGTGCAGAGCTGCAAAGAAGTGGCTTTGGAAAAGCATTCAACCCCCTCAACCTCAGTTTCCCTTCCTGTCATCTGACGGTTTGATAAGATGACCTTTAAGGTCTTCTTCGTTAATGCTAAATGAATGGTGATGTCCTCAGGAGCCTTCTGGCAACTCGCCTCAAAAGGTCGCCAGTAGGGGCGCCTGGGTGGCGCAGTCGGTTAAGCGTCCGACTTCAGCTCAGGTCACGATCTCGCGGTCCGTGAGTTCGAGCCCCGCGTCGGGCTCTGGGCTGATGGCTCAGAGCCTGGAGCCGTTTTCCGATTCTGTGTCTCCCTCTCTCTCTGTCCCTCCCCCGTTCATGCTCTGTCTCTCTCTGTCCCACAAATAAATAAACGTTGAAAAAAAATTAAAAAAAAAAAAAAAAAAAAAAAAAAAAGGTCGCCAGGAGATTTTAGGGTCCCTGGGAGCAGAGAGCAGTAGAGCACACGGCCTGGCATCTCATAAGCACCCAGGACCTGTTCTCATCCTCGTTCCTGATGAGATGGGCGCATGTGTCTGCTCTGTTCTGTGCCCATTGCCACAGTGTCAGGAAATGTGGAGGCTTTTGGAGAGAGTGGAGGAGAAAATCGCTCTCCGACGGAGAAGGCCCTTTGTGGCTCCAGGCGGTTGTGTTTGCTCTCTGTAGGGTCTGTGCTGTCCTGGTAAGTACCGCATTGGCAATCGATTTGCGTTCTTCCACTGCCAGAGTTTTGCTTTAGCGTCGGAGGTTATTAGCAAGGTAGTCTGGTTGTAGATGAAGAAGGGGTTAACAACTGGAAGCAGACTGACCGAGTGGGGACAGCTCCAGTTTAGGGCATGGTCCTGCCGACCTGGGGGGAGAGAGGGAGGATGGGTGGGTGAGTGGGTGTCTGTTGGTTCCAGTGCGTCTTCTGTGGTACGTCTGACTATAGCTTTGATTAGCATAGGTTCAACCTTAACCTTCTGTTGCACAAGGCCTCATCTTGGAAGACTTCTTGGTTTGTTAATTTGGAGGCTCAGAGTAGACGCTGTGTATGGGGCTGGACCAGAGGAGAATGTGTCTGGGGCAAGATGTGACTAAGTTCCAGAAAGGGGCCTGTGCCCTAAGACTAGAGAATCCTTTCCAATCTTCTTGGCTCTGTACAATATTATCATATATCATCGTATCGTATCATCTATCGTATATCATTTGTCTTCTGGACACTATGAAATGGTAACAGTAGGGTTGGATCTACCCAACTGATTTACGAAGAAAATAATCTCCAGGAGATTTTAGTTAATATCCCAGTTTAACAAAGAATATTTTCCGTTGGTCATTCATTGTTGTAGGGGAATGGCTGAAGGCTATAAGCTCAGTTATTGACTCGAAGGGGGTTAGTCCTCAATGCCAAGTACTGTTCTGTTGATTAATATTCTAATTATTTAAAGTATAATCAAGCTTGATTATCCTGGGGAGGAGGTGACTCTTTCAAGTTTTTTCTGACATTTTGTCACCTACTCTGGTTCATTAAGTCATTGTTGACATTAATGATATCTTTGTTTACACCAGCCCAGTAGGAGCTAAAATAAAAGGGCTTTTCCAACCCCAAACCCCTAATGACTTTCCCACCCTCTACAAAGTGTGATTCTGAAAAGCGACAACCCGAGAAGAAAGTAGTTTGCATTTTTTTTTTCCAAACCAATTTTTTTGGCAACCTTCTAAGAGGTCGTGCTGTCCTGGACCAATGTGTGAGTTGGTCCCAAACTCAAAAGCAGAGTCAGTGAATGAAGAATGCACAAGGAAGTCAGATTTTTCCAGCGTGGTTTTAGGTCCTTTGTTCCGAGTATTGTAAATGCCGTAATGTCAGCCATACGCATTTAATTGCAAGTTAAGAGAAAAAAGAATATGTCCGCATACCAAGAGTGAATGATTTCAAATAATCTTCTGTTTTGTATTATCTGCATCCTTGCTCCTCAGTACGAGTGTTAATATTTAAGAGTTGACTGGAACTTGAGAGTTAGCTTAGGAACAAGGACTTATTCCCGGTCAGTTAAACGAAATGCAGGCTTATGCAGTTAAGTACACAATGAAGTACGCATTCTTTATTAGCATATAAAGTATTTCACAATTCATAGACAAAGAACTGGGCTAAACATTACCTCCGAGAGCAAAAATCGGGCAAGCCGAAAGACTTGGTGTTTGTATAACTCTCCATGCTCAGTCCCTCTGATCCGAATTCAGTGGGTGTGTGTTTTGCCTGTTTATTTTAACCAGTCAAAGCACTGAGGACTTTCTCAGGGACAAGCCCCTCACTAGGAACCATAAGTGGTTCTTTTCAAGTCCTTCTGACCCATTTGAGGGTGAGAATTCAGATAACCAGAGCAATCCAATATGAGAGGTTTCCAGTATCAGACTTAATGAATAATTACGTGGTTATGAAATACCTAGGGTAGTGTTTAAACAGGAAGAGCCTTGTTCAATGTTCACATTCTCCAGAAAATGTATCTAGTGGCCCTTCAGCCTGCAGTCTGTTGTTCCCGTGTTTGCTTTTTCCAGGGTAATTGTTAAAAGGCTACCTCCCACCCTTCTTCATCAGGGTCTGGCTTAATTTCCCATTTCCATGGAAGCCGTCTGATTTTACTCTTTCGAGGGGAAGGGGGGACATTGGTTTTGGGGCGCCAGGTAGGCAACGCGGCTGGTGTGCCCCTCTCTACTCGCTGTCCCGATTGGATTCTTAGCACGGTGACTTGTCTGTGGGCAGGCAATTCAGAGATTATTCTCTGAAAGTTTTCCAGGCTGTCCCACCAATGATTCCGAACCAGTGGGTTTACTGCCACTGTGCAGAAATGCCTGTGATCGTTATCATTCGGGCGCCTCGAGGAATGACTCTAGCCTTAGGTTTTGAGTTCTTTTCATCCGTCTGCTGTATCCGCTTGGGGAGACTGAGCGATGGCTCTGCGTTTCCAGCTCTCCCTTCGTGGTTGCGCCTGATGTCGGTCACTGTGCCACACCTGTGCCCCACGTGCTTCTGACTTGCCTTCTTAGCGTGGTTTCTTTTAACTGATGGTGACTGTGTTCAAGGCTGTATGGGCTGAAGAGGGAACCTGATGTAGGGGCCGAACCTTCAGCCTTAGCTGAAGGGGGGCGGGTTTACTGAGCAGTGATGTTTCAGCATCATTGTATCCAAGACGAACAAACCCCTAAGAACACAGCTTTGACTTGTTAGAGGCTCTTGGGCTTGAGATTTTATTATTTAAAAAATTTTTTTTCCTCTTTTTTTAAAGTTTATTTTGAGGGAGAGAGAGAGAGCACGAGCGCACGAGCAGGGGAGGGGCGGAGAGAGGTAGAGACAGAATCCCAACCAGGCCTCATGCCATCACTGTGGAGCCTGATGCGGGGCTCGAATTCATGAACCGTGAGATCATGACCTGAGCTGAGATTAAGAGTTGGATACTTAACTGACTGAGCTACCCAGGAACCCCAAGATTTTATTTTTTTAATTTTTATTGATTTCATTATTTAAACAAAATTAAAAAAAAATTTTTTTAATGTTTATTTACTTTTGAGACAGAGAAAGACAGTGTGAACGGGGGAGGGTCAGAGAGAGGGAGGCACAGAATCTGAAGCAGGCTCCAGGCTCCGAGCCTTCAGCACAGAGCCAGACGCGGGGCTCGAACTCACAGAGTGTGAGATCATGACCTGAGCCGAAGTCGGATGCTCAACCAACTGAGCCACCCAGGCGCCCCCTGCAAAATTTTTTTTAACATTTATTCATTTTTGAGAGACACAGAGAGAGCGCTAGTGGGGGAGGGGCAGAGAGAGGGAGGCACAGAATCCAAAGCAGGCTCCAGGCTCTGAGCTGTCAGCACAGAGCCCAATGTGGGGCTTGAACCCACAAACCCTGGGCTCATGACCTGAGCCCAAGTCAGACGCCCAACCGACTGAGCCACTCAGGCGCCCCACATTATTTTTTCTAAAGTAAGCTCTGCGTCCAGCAAGAGGCTTGAACTCATGACCCTGAGATCAAAAGTCACCTGCTCTACAGACTGAGCCAGCTAAGGGCCTTGGACTTGAGATTTTAAAGCCATGCATAACTCGTGTTCCATTTTGGGGAAAATGTTTATCTTCACACAAAGCCTTAAGGCTTTCTGGCAGCCCTTGAGTCTCCACAAACTGGCCACTTCCTCCTGCTTACCCAGGTAGACCTACAGTGACCCAGCTGATTGAGCTCTGGCCTTCTCGAATTAGGGAGTGTGTAAAGAGGAGGTAGGAAAAGGAGCCTGAGGCCAGGCTCTTTAAATAAGTCTGGTTGAACAAGCTGCTGGCCATGTTACTATAATGATTCTGTGTGTGTTGGAGAGGTCGCCTTCTGTAATTAACAAAGATTACACTTGCAATCTCTGCCCCCCCCACCGCCACCTCCTTGCTCTGATCAATGACTATCCCTTTTTAAAAGGGCATGATAGAGGGGTGCCTGGTGGCTCGGTTGGTTAAGCCTCTGATTCTCGATTTCGGCTCAGGTCAAGATCTCACAGTGGGTGGGATCAAGCCCCACATCGGTCTCTGTGTTGACAGCCTGGAACCTGCTTGGGATTCTCTCTCTCTCCTTCTCTCTCTGCCCCTCTCTTGCTTGTGTTCCCCTCCTCAAAGTAAATAATAAACATTTTCTTAAAAATGCCTTTTTAAAAGGGCATGATAGAAAATCCAAAATGGTAGCTGCAAATGCGGTGCTTATGGGCTTCATTTATAGAATTTCAAGTTTTTACTGCTTCTGTATTCATACAGAAGGATATTTCATGATTAGGACAGACTGTGGTTGACCTTGAAGAGTGTACGTCCTGTAAAGGCTTTAGGTTTAAGTCATGCTTTAGGTTTTCAGTAATTTTGGTTTTGGGAAACTTGCACCATGATGGAGTTGTAGGACTCTGGGTGTGAACTGTTGTCATTTATTCCACTTTGGAATACGTAAGTAATTACGCCCCGTTCTGGACTTTTGCCACTTCATGTGAATATTGAGAATTTCAGATTCTTCTTGTACTGAGTCAGGGAGCTAAGCTGTGGAATATTCTTTCCTTTAACCCCTTGTCCAACTAGAGAATGGTAAATTCCATGTTCTGGATGGATGGAATGCACGTATATGGAATTTCAGGTTATGGTGAACATGTTTTATGAGGAGGTCAAAACCCAGCTTATAAGGAAAGTTCTGATATGTTCAGGAATGAGGACATGGGACATATTTATTTGTATGATTTATATATCACCTTTCCTGGAAGAGAAAGAACTCCATTCTGGGCTCTGACGCTGATCAACTCTACATAAATTGTCACGGTCCTTTCCTAACTGTAGAACTCCTTCTTTGTCATTCTATGTGGTCTCTTTTTACACATGACTGTTTACTGTTAAGGTTTTCCATACCTGATCAGTTGTAATGTTTTAAAAATATATCGACATCATAAAGGCCAGTTTTGTGTGTTGGGTGGGGAGCAGGGTGGGAGGGACTATGAAATGAAAATAAAGATCTTTGTGGTGACAAATTTAGGGTTTAAACTTTTTTGGAAGCCCTCAAACTTCAGATTCTTAGTTGACAGTGAGATTGCTCTATAGGAAGGCATGTGGCTGCCTTTAAGGGTCTCCCTCCTTGTCCACCACGCTTCCTGGGTTTCCGCCAAATGTGTTGCATTCTTAGCTGATAAAAGGGGGGGGGGGGTACCCAATTGAATCTGTATCCTAAACATTATAAATGTTTCGAACTTAAAACACATCTTGAAAAGACCAAATATCCCCTATAAAATTAACTTAAATTCTTCATCTGAATCCATAAAGATGAATAAAATACTTTTTTTAATGTTTATTTATTTTTGAGAGCGAAAGCATGAGTGGGCAAGGGGCAGAGAGAGAATGGGAGACAGGCTTTGAAGCAGGCTCTGGGCTGAGAGCAGAGAGCCTGATGTGGGGCTCAAACCCACAAACTGGGAGATCATGACCTGAGCCAGAGTTCGACGCTTAGCCCACTGAGCCACCCAGGCGCCCTGAATAAAATAAGTTTGAGTGGCATGCGATGTGCTGTCTGGGGACAAAAGCACAGAAGGAACTTGGCCTTGGGCTTAGGCAAGACAGACTTGAATCACTCCCCTATCTACTGCTGCTGTGACTTCGTATAAGGTAGATGATCACTTTGAGCCTGCCTTTCTTTATCTGAAACTGGCCAATGAGATCTATGTGAGGGGGCGGGGATGTGAATATGAGGCAAATGGGTGTAGAACTCTCTCTCTCCATCCCCATCCTCACTTTCTTGTCAATGTAAAAACCTGATACAGGATTTAAAACCAAGATTTCAGGGGCACCTGGGTGGCGACTCAGTTGGTTAAGTATCCGACTCTTGATCTTAGCCCCGCTCTTGGTCTCAGGGGTGTGAGTTCAAGCCCTGCATTGGGCTCTGTGTGGGCGTGAAGGCTCCTTTTTAAAAAAGAAAAAGAAAAAGCCAGTATTTCAGGCATATTTACTAGATCTTCTGATGGGAAGCGTTTGCATTAATCAAAATAGAAAGCGTGCTGTAGGCCATTTATCCATCCCTCCATATCGTCTTGGGCCTTTGTAAGTTTGGACTTCAGCAATGTGATCGTCTTGCTGCTTGCAGTCCAAATGGTTCAGGGTTGACCTATTTTCCCCGTAGAAAAAAAACGTGTTTGCCGCTTTGTAATAATTGTAGGACACGCTCTTCATGGAGAGCAATATATTTTGGCAAGGAACGAGTTTTCTGTTTGAGGCTTCCAAAGGATTGCCGTTAGGCCCTGTGAAGAAGGATGGAGACAGGATTGGGGGGTGGGGGGTGGGGGTGGGGTGTAGCGTGCTCTGCTTTTGTCCAGGCCACTGAGGGGAGCGCCGGAGCAAGTTACTGTCGTTCCTTCCAAGTTTAACTGCAGCGACTCCCCTGGGCAGCCTGCTGGGTGTTCCTACCTGGGCAGGTAGCTGGGCTTCCGGACTTTATGGAAGGGAAGGAAATTGTCAGGGGACCTACACTACTGAGGGGGAGGAGCTGAGCAATCATTTGCATGTTATACCCCTGTGGGGTCATTTGATTGGACAAGCAGGGGTGTGAGGGGGAGTGGTCAGTGTGGATGCATGCATGGGGTCATTTTTTTTAGCCCATTCCTTGAGAGGGTGAGGAGGGTGATGATAACAGTAGCTCTCATGACCATTTATTGAGTGCCTGCTGTGTGTCAGATGCAGTGCTAGGTCCCTTGACATCTAGCCTCTCTAATCTTTTCTCCCCGTTTTATTGAGATATGATAGACTCACAGCACGGCGTAAGTATAAGGTGTACGGCAGGATGATTGGACTTACGTAAATCATTTCATGATTATCGTAAGTAGTTTAAGATCTCCTACAGATGAAAAAAGAAAAAGAAAAAAGAAGATTTTTCTTTGTGATGAGAACTCTCAGGATCTATTCCCTGGAAAACTTTCACATGCGCCACACGGCCATGGTGATGATAGTCATTGTGTTGTGCATTACATCCCTAGAACTGTTGTTTTTTTTTTTTTTTTAAGTTTATTTATTTATTTATTTTGAGACACAGAGAGCGTGAGCAGGGGAGGGGCAGAGAGAGAGGGGAAGAGAGGAAGTCCCATGCAGGTGTTCATCACGGAGCCCGATGCGGGGCTTGATTTCACCACCACGAGACTGTGACCTGAGCTGAATTCAAGAGTCAGATGCTTAACTGACTGAGCCCCCCGGGTGTCCCGGCCTAGTCCTTGTTTATGTCACAACAAAAAAAGTTTGTACTTTTTGACCACCTTCCTGCAGTTCCTCTGCCCCCATCTCTAATCTTAATCATCCAGCTGACCCCCGGGTCATTCATGTTCCCATTTTATGGACGAGACTCTTGACTGAGACCCTCGGAGATGAAATGTTTCCTCCAAGACTCCACAGCGGGCGTGGGCCCCGGCCTTGGGGTGAATTTCTTGGCATAAGGAAGGTTTATCGATTGATTCCTTTCCTTTCCCCAAGCAGGAGGGTCCTCTGTGGCATATGGTAGGGCGGCCTCGTCATTCTTTCCGAAATATGTCATTTGACTGTTAAACATGTAAGGACGCTGCTGGGTGATTCTGTCTCTTCCCCACATACCCACACCTATTTTCCTAAAGCTGTTTGAAGAAAAGTCCTGGGCAATAAAACCAGTGCAATAATTACCACTTTGTGATTCTCCGAGAATGGCCTCTGGTGATATGCAGCTGACTAGTAAGAAGCCAACCCTTTTCCTGCCGGGAGACTGGAGGGAGATGCCTTGAGGCCCAGTTAGTGACCCCCGGCTCAGTCACCCAGCAGGAGCTCAGGCAGGTAGGGCTGACTGGTCTGGTATTTGCCCATTTGCTCAGAAGCCAACTGAGCGGAGTGGGAGCAGACCATCCCGTTTTTCCTTGTCCCAGATGCTTCTGGCCGGTTGCCCTGGCACTGCTAAATGTTTGCCTTTTTGCTTGTCACTTTAATAGTACGTCACACTTCTCTCCAGCGTGTCCGATTCTCAGTTGGGTCAAGGCCCACCTGCGCAGACGGTTGTTCTTGGGGCTCCTACCACCTACGGTCATGGAAACGACAAATGGCAGGGCCTCCCTGGCCCTTGACGACGCCGGGGCAAAAGTGAGGAACAAAGAGAACATCTAAGAATGGAAAGGCAGAAGCAGCAATCCCCCACGCCTCCTCTTGGCCAGGAGGGGCGTCCCAAGGGGAGGAAGAGGCTGAGCAGTAGAGCCATTTTTAAAGCAAACAAAAGTTCATTTTGGGTGGTTAAAAAAAGGTGGCTTCTGAGGGGAGCTTGGTAGACCTGGAGGTGAGTTGGGCCTGGTTTAGTCCGCTGGACCTTGCACTGAACTTGCACGGTGAATGTGGAACGTCCGTCCGGGGTCGCAGGTGTTCAGAAGGGGGGCTCAGCGTTGGAGAGAAGGTGTTGAATGCTTGGCGGTTGGAAACCTGCAGCTTCCTCTCTTAGCCTTGCAGCCCTGGTGGAGGGACAACTGCCAGAGCTTGGCAGACACAGGTCATCAACCCTTTACAGACTGTGGCGTAATTTTTTAAATGTTTATTTTTGAGAGAGAGAGAGAGAGAGATTGAGAGAGAGAGAGAGACAGAGAACGAGGGAGACACAGAATCCGAAGCAGGCTCCAGGCTCTGAGCTGTCAGCACAGAGCCTGATGCGGGGCCCGAACTCACGAACCGTGAGATCATGACCTGAGTGGAAGTCAGATGCTTAACCGGCTGAGCCACCCAGGTGCCCCCCAGATACATTTTTTGAAACCCTACCATGTGTTGAGCTCTGTGGGGATAGAATGGCAAGCCAAAAACAGTCTCAAGTCCTATGAATGGGGGTCGGGGGGGCCATAGATCTTTGTCAAATAACTGCCAAAACGAGGCCCTAGTTCCAATCCTGGGTGCAGGTGCTCTGAAGAAGAAGCACGGTGGGTCTCAAAGGGTTGCAGGAACCCTGAGGAAGCCGGGGTGCCGCTTGAAGGAGACTAGAGTAGTAGGCCAGGTCAGGTGGGGAACCTGTGGGCCACGGTGAGGATTTTTCTGGGTACTCGAACTATGTGACTTCCCGAGGCTGAGCTTCTCAGGGAGGTGAGCACCCACCTTGATTCTTCAGCAGACCCCCCTGCATTGGCCCCAGTCAGTCCCAGCCACATGTGCCTGCCAGCTCTTTCCCTGCCCAGTTTGGGAACCATCCAGGGCCTGGCTCCTCCTCTGTCCCCCGTCAGGTTCCACTTGTTGCCGAGAGGTGCCCGTCTTTGCAGGTAGGGCCTGTGAACAGGTGGTCAAGGGTAGCTCTCAGCCACCTCCTTGACAAGTCTCTTTTCTGCCGCTGCAGTTTCTTACCAGGTTAACATGGAGGCCGGAGGTGGTGGAAGGCAGGGGAGCCTGGGTAGTGAACTCCCATAGCGGGGCCTCAGCCGAGGACCTGGGCATTTACATAAGGCTCCCTCCTTTCCCCGGAGCAGGGTGGGGCACAGTCTTGCTTAAAAGGGGCAGGTGTGCCAAGATGCTTGGGGACCCAGCATAGCCCCTCCCGAGGTGAACTTGCTCTGATGGGTTTTGAAAGGGGCTGGGCTCTGCATGGAGAAGTGGAAACTCTTCAAAGTTTGCTTTCCAGAAGGTTTGACCTCTTTGCAGATACACGGCTTAGGGCCTAGGAGAAAGGCTGACCCTGGTGGCACCCTTCTAGATTTGGAATTTCCTGAATGAACGAACGTGCTTTCAGTCCTGGGGCACAGGCTTCCCCACGGGGGAATTTTCCTTTTTTTTTGTAAGTCACTGGAGAAAAGCGGGCAAGGGGCAAAGCCAGCTGGGGACGTGCCCCACCCGCCGCAGAGGCTCCCTGCCCCTGCTAACTTTAGGGGAAACCCCTCCAAGAGGTCATTCCGACCCAGCTGCTTGCTAAAGACCCCTCGGGCTATGAATCTGTGCCTTCAGCCTCAACAAGATTTCTGCACCAGGCTGGCCCGAACTTGCTGAGGCCTGAGTTGCCAGATCAAGCCATTCAAAGGAGGAGGGCCATCTGTTTCCCAGTTTCCAGCTGCTAGCCCTTCATTTGTAAATGGCCGGGATGCTGCTGGGGGGGTGGGGGGGAAACCGGTCTGGGGACACAGCTGCAGGCTCTGAACAAGTGTTGGAACTGGGGTCCTGCTGAGAGGAGAAAGGTCCAGCCCTTTAAGTAAACTTGCTCAAAGGTACTGCAAAAGGCCCGGAGTTGAAGATCAGGAGGCCAAGAGGCGTGCCCTTGCCTTCCTGGAGTAACTCTTACCCCACCCCCTTATCCTTTTCTTTGGTCCCTGGGGCGCTTTAAAAATATTCACTTATTCTGAAAGTACGTATTGAGGGAAGGGCTGGGGGAAAATGTCACCTAGGATTTCGACACGATCTGACCTTTAGGGGACTTGCAGGCCACATGTACCCACTTAGTATGCACTGTGGACTGTTTATGTCCGTGTCAGGGGGGTGAGCGGGTCCCGGAAGCAGGTTCTAGGAGCCAGGAGTAACCCTAAGTGCGGAATGATGACCGTCCCTGAAAACTTGCTTCTGGAATGTAGTCACAGTGCTGGCTTAGGGCATGCTCTCTGGAAAGCAGGCCCATCAGCCCCGTGCTGTTACAGGCTCCTGATGCTTGGGTGCCATGCAGGGCACAGGTGGGCGCCTTGCCGGAGGGGTTTGGTGTTCAGGGCTCCTCCCGGCATGCTCTGGGGTTGTGATAAGGCATCTGGTCCGGGGAACTCTGCAGGGGTTTTTGTGGTCCGCATGTAAATATCTGGTATCCCCGATTTGTTGGATAGGTGAACAGTAGATGCTATTTTAATAAGCCAAGGCCTCTTCCCTCACTAAAGTCATCAAACAGGTGTCATTGGCATTGATAACAACTCTCTCCCAAGATCCTTGGATGTTTAGTTCCATTTGCCAGAAATCTACACTTAGGTAACTTACATAGATACGACCTGACAGATTTATGCATTTGAAAGAAAACCTTGTTTTAAAGTCAGAGTAAGGCAAATCAGCCTTACCATGAGGTGGGGGG
Organism: Panthera onca; assembly: GCF_046562875.1. Taxonomy (NCBI): domain Eukaryota; kingdom Metazoa; phylum Chordata; class Mammalia; order Carnivora; family Felidae; genus Panthera; species Panthera onca. The sequence continues at coordinate 10,326,950 of NC_138349.1, forward strand.
AAAGAATCTGCTGATCACTTAGGGGTCAAGCTATAACCCACACACAGGCGCCCAGGCCCGCCCTGGCCGGAACTGGGGTGAGGGGTGCTTTTTCTCAGATGTGTCCCCACCACCCACCTTAGGGGTTACAAAGACCTTCCCAGGCAGCCTCTTGGTTTGTCCTTGTGATGACCTTGACCAGCAGCAGGCTAGCCCGGAGGTGTTTCCCTGTTCTGTAAACTGGGGCTCAGACTCAGGTGATGGGAAGGGGCTGTCCAAGTTGATGTGGGTTCATCCCTGCACAACCAGGTCTCCGACTCTCTCGTCCTTGGACACTGCTGCTGAACTTCTCAGTGTGGTCTTTGGACCAGCAGCATTAGCATTATCTGGGAGCTGGTGGGAAGCTCAGAAGCTCAGACCCTACTCCACAACTACTGACCCAGAAACGTTGGAGCTGTGTTTTAATAGGCTGTCTAGGTGGTCTTTATGCAGAAGAAAGTCTGAGAAGCACTGCTGATCCCCCCCACCCAAGAAGGTCATTCGGAGAGGGCGGGCCGGGTCGGTGGGGGAGGTGGCTGTATTTGGCTCTGTAGGTTCGAGGTGAATAAACAAAGGCTGTAGTGTCTTGGAGATGAGAACAGCGTGGGCTGTGTTGACGGGAAGCAGGGATTTTCGCAGAGGAGATGATATTTGAGCTGGGCTCTGAAGGCTGAATAGGAGCTTGCCGGGCAGAGTAGTGGGGCAGGGTAACGGGCAGAGGAAACAGTGCCCGCGAGAACAGACAAGTCTAGGGCATGAGGGAGAAGAAGATGGAGGGGGGATGTGGGGCCTCGCGCAACCGTGGCCTTAATGTGAGGAATATTCTTTGGGTTTTACCCTGTCAGAGTGTGGAGTGGTCTCTGTCTTTTATTTATTTATTTCATTTCATTTCATTCGTTCATTCATTCATTCATTCATTCAATTAAAGGTCAGTTTTGTTTCCCAGGTTGCTCTGGGGGTCCGCGGTGGATACATGGGGTGGACTGGGGGGGCAAGGCAGAGGTCTTTTGGAGAGAAGGTGGGGACCTGCAGGGGTGAGGTCTTGCCCTTGTTCTCTTTTCAGAACTGTTTCAGAGAGAACTAACAGGAGTAGCAGATGTGGGGCCTGGTGGGATGGGAGGCAGGAGGGAGAAGCGGGGGGCTTCAGGGCCGAGTTGGAGCTGAGTTGATGTCAGCCAGGGGCTGCTGGAGGGGAAGAGGGGGAAGGGCACTTGCTTGTTTTGGGCGGCACCTCGGAAGACAAGGTCAGGTGATGTGCTCCCTCAGGCAGGTGGAAGGATGAACCTTCCAGCAGGGACTTGAGCGGCATTGATGTGGAGGGGGCAGGGAAAGCTGCAGAGGTGGGCCAAGCAGAGTATAGGGAAGGGACCACAAGAGCCAGGGGCGGGCTTCTGAGCATATTCGCAGATACGGGGGAGTGCGGAAGGAGGAGGTCCCAGAGAGGCAAGACCTCCGCCACACCGCTCTGTTCTTAGGAACACTCACACACGTGCACAAGCAGAAGACAGAACGACACAAGGGATGATTAACACTAAGCTATGTGTTAGGGGCTCTAGAAACAGAACAGAAGGTTCCGCTTTGTTTTCTTACATCCCCAGGCTTCCGTGTTGAGAACACCTGGTTAGGTGGCTTTTCTGTCTCTCACGCGTAGTCTGCTGCAGCTGAGGAGTAATGATTTCAGCTAGAAGGTCTTCCCGCTGGTACATTCGAGGTCCTGCCGAGTGGCAGCGGCCCGGAGCTAGGTGCTTTCTGTGCGCGCGCTCGTTATCATCAGTCCTGGTTTGCAGGCGGAGACACGGTGTCAGTGGCAGAGTTGGAACTTAGGTCGGTTCTCAGCCTGTTCTTGCCTTTTCTTTTCTTTATTTTTAACGTTTGTTTATTTTGAGAGAGAGAGAGAGAGAGAGAGAGAGAGAGAGAGAGAGAGAACGAGAGCGGGGGAGGGGCAGAGAGCGCGAGAATCCCAAGTAGGCTCTGCGCCTACAACGAGGAGCCCGATGGCCAGGCTCGAACTCACCAACCGTGAGATCATGACCTGAGCTGAGACCAAGAGAGGTGGACGCGTAACCGTCTGAGCCACCCAGGCGCCCCTGTTCTTGCCTTTTTCTGAAGAGCGCCCAGGGAGGGGACAGAGATGGGACCAGAGCTTTAATGCTAGGGTACCAGGAAGAGCTCAGGGACCAGCTGTGGGAATTGAAGCAGCCTCTGATGAGCAAGGTGGCTTTTTACCACTTTATAGGAGGAAGAGGGCTCTGCCGTTGTCAGGTCTCAGACGGAAACATTTTGGGGGCAGATGAGGCGTTCAGAACCGGAGATGACGCGTTCGTTTTACAGGCGACACCTCAGCAGGGTCACTCCTGATCTCAACGATGGTGATACAGGTCCGGCAAATCGCATTCATTCCTTCATTCCATGACCTCCTTGGGAGGCCCTCCCCACCTCCCAGTTCCCTTCCCGATACAGTGAGTACGAAACCTTCCCTCTGGGAGAGTTTTCCCAGGAGTCTGGGTCCGTCGGCAGGGCCAGCTTGATGACGTGGTTTTCCTTAGAGCAGCGTGTGCAAGGAAGCCCTGAAGATCTTCAGAGATGCCAGCCTCCTCCTGTGTTTCCAGAAGGCAGGAGGCCCACGGCCTGGATGACCAGGCATCAAGCACATGGACTCCTCGTTGTACGTGCGACAGGGGGGTGCGTGCGGGCTGCTTTGACGTAACCTGCAGCGCCGGTTCCTGCTTCGTGGACACTAGATAATCTGATGGCATGTGCGGGAAATGCTTTTGAACAGAGGGCCTGGTGTGGAAGTTTTTGCTCAAGCAGAGCTGCTGATGTCCAGGGACTTTATGCAGATGGCACTGATCCCGTACCTGCATCCCGGTGGTCCAGTGGAAATTTTGCTGTCGTGAACATAAGAGTTTGGTGCAGGTGTTGGGACCAGGGAGAAAACCTTCCTTTTTATGCCCCCCCCCCTCCCTTTCGGAGAACATGATTCACTGACAGCCTGAAACATCAGGATCAAAGGGAGAGAGGGGTTGCTGGCAGAATAGGGAGTGGATATTGCCACTTGGGGTCCAAATCTTGGGTGATCACGGTGACTCCTGCTTCCCTGAGGGCATTCTTAGGCATGTCACGATTTCTACGTTAGTATTTTCTCATGGGCAGCTGCATCACTTCTTTTCAGACTTGGAAAGCTGTTCCCCCACGCATCTCAAAGATAGACCTAAATTATATGAGGGGTGTGCCTAAATATATAATTTTTAATGGTTACCATATTGGAAACATATGCCATTATCCCATCTGATCATGAGGAATGTGAGCCAGTCCAGAATTTCTGGAACAGGCAGGCTACTGTGGCAGAGGTAGCTATTAGTGGTTGTTACAGCCCCCGTGGAACCGACGGGGAGGTTTTAAGTGCTGACGTGTGTGTGTAAGACACCCCAACAATTGGCCGGGAAGGGAACTGCGGCCTCTCGGCCTGTTTACGTATCTGTGGCTCATCGCTCCGACTTCTTTGTGTCCCCCGTTTTTATGTTGGCCGTATTTCTCGAGGCAGAGAACTTTCATCTTTATATTGCGCAGAGTGTTTGTCTCTCCCTCCTGCCTCTTAAAGTACAAGTAGTACCTATGCCTTATAAGGCCTCCGTTTCATGACAGGATTTTTGTCTTGTGCAAGTCCCTTCTTGCAAAGGGGAAGCTCTCAGGATGTCTGAGACGGAACAGCCCGCTCTCTGCCGCCCCTGTCTTCACTGTCTGTGCGTCTGCGGGACCCCCCCCCCCCGCCCCCCTCCGTGGGTGGGGCCCACGGGGTGGGGGCGGTCATTTCTGACTTCCTTGTGGGGACCCCGGTACCTTTGTGTCTTTCTGTTGGTGAGATTTGGTGCCGGGCAGAATGATCTGGGCCTTCGGCCCCTCCGGGTTACTGAAAAGCTGTGCTGCAATGCCCGACGTCTCGACTGCCCAGCCTCCCTCAAGTCCAGCTTGTAAAAATGCTTCAGGACAGCGGTGTGTATGAGGGGGGTTGGTATTCCAATTCCCATGGACAGAAAATTCGGTATCGGCCAGTTAAAACTTCGTACTGGGACCGTGGCGTGGCCGCTTCAGGCCATCTTAAAGAGCGGGAGGGTGAGTCGAGGCTAACCGGAACAGACAGGCTCAGCCGCCACTTACCGCCGTGTGTGTCGCGCACTGTGACATTGCAGTGACATTTGCAGCTTTATTTTGTGCGCTGCTGTCTCAGGACCTTGGCAGGCCCACAGCAGTGATATCTGTTCCTCTGGTACAGGGTGGTGGAGGGAGGGCAGCACCAGGAAGCCGGAGGCTGGTGGACTGCTCTGCTCCCAGTGCTGGCGTGACGGTTCCCGTGGGAGCGCCGAGCTGCGACAAGAGGCACACGTTTGTGTCCCCGCAGCCCGCGTCCTGCCACCCTCCCGGCCTCTGCTCCAGCTCCAGGCCCCGGGTGGGGGGACGGTCTGTTTCCCGAGTTCTCTCTCTCTTTCTCCCTTTCTGATCCTTTCTGGAGGAATGCGTTTGGGGCTCAGATGCCCCTGACTTTCTGACCGGGAGCATCTTCGGGGGCCGTGTCGCAGGGGCCCCGCCACACTGCATCCTCGAAGCCGGGGTTCCTGCCTCTTAGCTGCGAGCATCTTGACATTTGGAAAGGCGCCGTCCCGAGGAAACCCCAGAAAAGGCTTTACCTTGTGAGGTGCGACGTCATCGTCCCGCTGGCCTTCGCCGCTTTGTTGGCCCCGGACCGTGTCAACCTGCCGTCCACCCTCCAGCAGGCGATCGGACGGGGCGAGCCGCGGGCTTCCCATCTGTTCCCTGTTTGCATTTGGGCGCCATTTCAAAAACCACACGGGAAAGTTTATAGGCAAACATTATAAAAAGTGACAGTCTGGAGTGCTGCTATGGCTGGTCTGGCAACATAAAGCGTTACCTGAAATAGCTTACTGTTCCAAACTCCCTCCCTGCTTCAGCTGTCCCGAGACGGCCCTGCTGGTGACACGGGGGAGGGACCCAGGGACATGTGCGTTGAAGTCGCATAAGTCACGGCCCTTCTGGACTTTGACAGGCTGTCCCCTCCCCGGCTCTGGGCGCATACAGGCCAGGGTTTTCTTCCCTGTGCTTGTTTACCCGGAGGTGAACACCTGCGGCTTGCAGCCAGTGACGTTGGCATGATGTCACTCTGAGAGGTCATGATCCCCGCCCTCACTTGCTGAGGTCTGTCCCCCCGCCTCAGTGTCCTTCTCTTCCCAGATGAGGCCCCTCTGCTGCCCATGGCGGGGACCGCACAGGCTGCATGCCGGGGACGGGCTACAGGAGTGCCTGTTGTCTCATTCTTTTAATATACACGTAGTCACTTGGATATTAAGAGAAAAAGCTGTGTGATCACTCTCGGTGACCGGGGTCACCTCGCCCGCTTCTCCCCTTGGCCGTTTTAGGTCTCCGTGACAATGTCGGACGCTGGTGTGTGTGTGTGTGTGTGTGTGTGTGTGTGTGTGTTTTCCCACTTTGAATTACTGTTATGAAAGATGGACGGAATTTTGTGTCTGTCTGTGGAAGTGTCTCCGAAAGAATATCTGGTGTGGAGCAGAGTGGCTTCTGGAACCTTCCCCCGTGGTGTTTTGGCAGGATCAGACGAGGGACAAGGTTGGACTGGGCGCTCCCTGTAGATTTCTCCCCCGCTCTGCGTAAGAAAGGTTAAAAGTAAGCTGTAGCACCAGAAAAAAAAAAAAAAAAAACAACAAATCCAGGAAACATTAATATGACTATAAAAGGTATTGTTTAAATCTCCTGGGGAATACTTTGCCCTGTGTCAACGGTCCTGCTTTACAGAGCAGGCCGCGCAGCCTGCTGGAGCAGGGGTGGGGGTAGGGAGGGGGTGGAGGCACCGGGCCCTGTTAGTGGAAGCAGATCCGTGTCGGGGAGCATCACCGGTGCGTCATCGCTGGTGTCAGAGGACTTAGCAGATCTTCTTGGCTCCGCACCGAACGGTGTGAGGGAGATACCTGTGCAGGTGTGTGCGCGGCACTCACGGAGCATGTTTGCAGGGCGCGGGCAAGACAGTCACCTGTCACCTGTAGCATTCAGACACAGAAGAGAAACCCAAGCCGGGGGAGTGGCCTCCTGGGGACGGGCGGGGACAGGGTGGCCTCCGCTGAGCCAGCTGTTTGGGTTCCAGGCAAAGCGCCCATGTCCTTGGCACCTTGTGCCCAGGTATGTTTGATGCAGGAACCCACAGGCTGGGCGGGGGTGCGCCTGGGCGGTGTGGCAGTGGACCGTGTGGCATCCCTTCCCCCCCGCCCCCAACTGTCTTCCTTCTCTTGGCACCGTTTTTCCCCAAACGCTTCCTCAGTCCTCTCCTTGTTTTCAAAAAAATTTTAACGTAGCCTTGTTTACTTGGAGGGTGCAAGCAGGGGAGGGGCAGAGAGAGGGCTCTGTGCTGACAGGCTGACAGCAGCGAGCTGGACGTGGGGCTCGAACCCATGAACCGCGAACCCACGACCTGAACTGAAGTCGGATGCTCAACTCACTGAGCCACCCAGGTGCCCCTGCTTATTTATTTTTGAGAAAGAGGGAGAGAGCGCATGAGCGTGGGAGCGAGGGAGGGGCAGAGACAGAGAGACAGAGACAAAGAGACAGAGACAGAGACAGAGAGAGAGAGAGAGAGAGAGAGAATATCCCAGTCAGGCTCCATGCTGTCAGTGTAGAGCTCGACACGGGGCTCGAACTCTCCAACTGCGTGATCATGACTGGAGCCGAAATCAAGAGTCAGGTGCTTAAGTCCCTGGGCCACCGAGGCACCCCCTCTCCTTTTCGTTCACCCATTCGCCCTTCTCCCCGAGCCACGCCTACAGTCTGAGTGTGAACACCGCATTGCTGGGCTTTGCTGAAGTTGCCACAAACCCCCAGTGACCCGGTGAGCCTTTTGTGAACCGATCCGTTAGGTGCGGGTTCGTTCAGGCTTGAAGTCAGGTGGCCTAATTGTAATGGATGAACACCATTAGTGATGTGTTCTGGAGAGTTCTTTTACTGTCCTTGAAGCTTATCCTCTAACTGGAAAACGGGTGACAGTTTTGACCTGGTTTTACCGGAGAGAAGGACCACGTTGAGCAGAAGTCCTCTTAGGGGCCCGGTGAGATGGGAGCCTGTCCGTAACATTGACCTGCATCTGTGGAGATACTGATCCAGACGCTCTCTGAGTATCCTCTGAAGATAGTGGTGCCAGAGGCGTGGTGAGCGTCGTCAGCCTCGAAGGACAGCGGTAGTGACGGTCACGGGCCCGACAGGTTATAGATTGGACGCCGAGGTTCCTGTTGGTTGGCTCATCGGATCCTCACAAGCAATTTCGGCATTCTTGCTCCTTAATGGGGGAGGGACCGGGGTGGAGAGGTGAAGCAGGAACGGAGTGGAGCGGGGCTCAGGGGACCATCCTTTTCTTGCGCACGACGGCACATTTATCGTCAGCTCCTGTGTGTCCGGCCCCACGCAAGACGCGGTCCCTGCCCTTGAGGCCTCAGTGGGCCACGTTCCTCTTTTACCACCAATCAGCAGGTGGTGGTGCCTTTGTGACGTTGGTCCGGGCACCCCTGGCTTCCGCGAGACCCGGTGGTTTACCAGATATTCTCAGCGAAAATGAGTTCCTTTAAGAACAGGGAAATCGTAACTCTACCTTTGTCGGGAGAGAGAGGTTTTTGCGTCCTAATTGCAAGTATCTTATCTTTTTTTTTTTTTTTTTTTTTTTAAAGCAGTCTCCATACATTCTCCTGCCTGCATGAAATAGGGACATGGCTCTCCTGATGGGAGGGGCCAGGGCAGAGGCAGGCTGGCTACGCGTCTCCCTGAGAGGGTGAAGATCCGCAGTTCGGGGTCCAGCCACTCCTGCGTAGACCTCTCTTGATGTCCGGTCTTGGCTCAGAGGAAAGCAGATTCTGTAGTATTCTCGGTACCTTGCTGACGATGCCGTGTGGTCCCGATAAATATTATTTTGTGACCCAGGCTAATCCACGATACATTCACTCTTAACATTGTGGGTGCTGTTTCGGTAATTACTGGTTGGTTATATGGGACCCAAATGCCATCTGATCCTTGCTTTAACCAGCTGTGAAAGGGACTCGGCCAGGTGTCCTGTGGGGCACCATCACTTCCGATGGGACTCCAAGCCGCTGGAAATGGGGCAAGGTCCGCGATCCGGGGTCGCGCTGAATTCCTTTTTTCTCTTCCTTCCCCTCTTTCCCACATTTTTCTTCCTTTTCTCTGTCCTGCTCGGGCTTCAGAGTTCAGGATATTTCTAGGAGTCCCTCAATTCAGGTGCATTTGGACCTCAGCAAGCTCAGGAGGCGTGTGGCCTGAGGAACCTTCCAGCTGAGGTCCCGGCGACATCTTTCAGACATCACTTTGCCCTTCAACCCCTCAGAGCAGCCTTCTCTGAACATCCCGTACAACGGGGGTTGGCAAACTTTTCGTAAAGGGCGAGGCTTTGCAGAGGACGTAGGGTGTCCGTTCCAGCCGCTCAGCCCTGCCATTGTGACACAACAGCAGCCCCAGACAACACTTAAGGAGCAAACGTGGCTGCGTGCCAGGAAAACGGTGTTTACAAAAACGGGCAATGGCTGGGTTTGGCCCGGGGGCCGTGGTTTGCCAGCTCCTGCTCTAGAGAGAGCCCTCCCCCTCTGTCTTGTTTGTACCGCTGTCTTGCTGTATTTGGCTTCCTGACAAGACCGCCTCCCGTACTTTATACATTTTTTGTAGGCTTTTTGTTTATTGTCGGTCATCTCCACTGTAATTAAAGTTCCACCAGTGAGGCAGGGATTTTACTGTTCCCTGTTGCTCCCTGAGCATCTAGAACAAAGCGTGGCCCGTAGGAGGGGTCTCGTAGATGTAGAATGAGAAAGACAAAACTTACTCGGGAAGCGTAGCCTGCGAATTGGGGTTTTCTGCCCTCGTTTCAGGGTGTGTGTGTCCATGTTAAATCAGACTCTTACTTTCTTCTTCTATCTTGTTGTTGTTGTTGTTGCTGTTGTGGTGGTGGTTCTCTATGTCCCGTTCAACGTCTGGGCTCTTCTTGGCATGTATGCCTTTGAAGGTGCCCCTTTGGGGAGCCCTGGCCCTCCCATGTTGGCTGTTGGTGGTGGTGGTGAGGATTTCTAGAACCAGATGCACACGGCCCTCACTGTTCCTTCAGCAGTGGGACTAAGGCACGGAGTGACTTTATTCCATTGTCATGTGGGAGATTTGTCCAGACTGCACTCAGAAGGACAAAACAGTTGCCTTGTGATGCTGCCCAGATTTGGAGCTATCCCAGCGCTGGGACGCTTGATGTTTCCTGGGCCTGGGACTCTGGGTACCATTCACAGTTCCCATTGTGATGGATGAAAGCCCATTCATGGGTCCTCGTGGGTCCCGGCCAGCGGCTCCGGGTGCTCCCCTCGTAGGCCTGTGGCTCCCTCTCGCTGTGCTTGTACAGGTTGCCTGAGTCCCCTCTTGCCCTGAGGATTTGGGGACCGCAGTCATGTTCAGCACGGGCCCCTGCCGTGTGTGTGTTGCTTGGGGCAAGAGGGACACCCAAGGAGACCTGAACCCTCCATCTACATCTTTGCTGTCCCCCTGGGCAACAGGACACGTCCATGAGCTACGTGCTGCTTCCCCAGAAGCTGGCTCAGCGGACAGGTGAACGAGGAGGGGAGATCCGCTCCACCCCCAGGCCCGGGGGACCGATGGCAAGCTCATATCCAGCTGGATGATTTGGGCCTTGAAGGATGAGTTGGGTTAACGGGGAGGTGAGGGAGGGAGGAGTTAAAGGCCAAGGCCCCGAGGAGGCTGGAGCGCAGGGTGTGCGGTGGGTGCTGGTGGGCAGGGAGGGACCCAGCTGTGAACATGTCAGAGGGTCAGGTGCTCAGCTGCCTCATTTCCAGATCTGTCTAGGTACGATACAGAGACCTCCTCTTGGTTTTCTGGGGCGTTTTGTTCTTTTTGGTGTTAAGAAAAACAGCGTGTTCCAGCTTACCCAGCACAGTATTAAGTCTCCAGGCCAGCAAAGTGATCTGAGCCTGAGAGTTTTGTACAAGGACCCATTAGCGTCCCTTGAGTTTGGGCATTTCATTCTAAGAAGCTCAGCATTGTGACAACAGGCAAAGTCTAGCGCAAATGGGGTGTGTGTGTGTGTGTGTGTGTACTTGCGTGTGTGTATGTGTGTGTGTAAAGGTGTAGACACAGCCATGCAGTCGCATTCAATAAAAAAATTGTAAAACACACGTCCTTACAAGTCAAAAATGCCACAAGAATAGAATTCCCCACGTGTGACCCTTGTAAGCAGGCTTTGGATTGGTAACAGACTGCAAAGTTTTCTCACATTATCCTTCCACGCTGGGTTTTGGGTGTGTGTTTACGGCCCTGCAGCTTGTGGAGACAAAGTGGGGCCGCTTCTATCGGGCACTTCCTCTGGTCGATGTCTCAGACACTCCGTCTGCTCTGTGCACGGCTTCCTGGGTGCGGGCGGAAGCCGACGCCTGCTGGGGCCCTTTGCAGACCAAGAACCACCTCTCCTAGGAATAAACGGGCCGCCACTGACCTTTGTTGGACGTTCTCTCCTTTTCCTCCTTCCCATCTGTCTCCATCTTCTCTCTCCCACCTTTCTGCAGAGCCGCCAACCAAATACCAAATCTCCCAACCTGAAGTTTACGTGGCCGCGCCCGGGGAGTCGCTAGAGTTGCGCTGTCCGTTGAGAGATGCCACCATGATCAGTTGGACTAAGGATGGGGTACACTTGGGGCCCAACAATAGGACAGTGCTTATTGGGGAGTACTTGCAGGTAAAAGGTGCCACGCCTAGAGACTCCGGCCTCTATGCTTGCACGGCGGCTAGGCCGGTAGACAGCGAGGCTGTCTACTTCATGGTCAATGTCACAGGTGAGTTGGCCTGCGAGCCCTCCGCTCTCTCTTCTCTGTAGCCGTTTTCTGGGTGAAATTGTACTGGACAAGGGAACTCCTAGTGGGATCTGCTAATTGGATGCCACGCACAGAGCTCCCTAATTTGTTATTGATCTGTTTTTGAAGTTCTTCCACGGGGACCGGCTCTGCCAGAGGGGCTGGTCGTTAAAAATGACAGGATTCTCATGTGCAAGGTAGCATTTTTCTTTTAAGACAGCATGCTTTATAGAAGTAGAAAACACATCTCACCGCTCCCCACCCCCCCCATACTGTTTGTATCTTTGGCCGTTAGAATACAGAGTTGCAATTTGATATGGAAGATTTCGGGTTCCTTTTATTAAAACTCGAGTTTCTCTCCTTGATTTTTCTCCCATGCAGCGAGGGGGAACTAGATGGAGGCCCCCTTTCTGGCCAAGTCTAAAGATTTGCTTTCAGAAGTTAGTAAATTCTGCCGGGGACTAATTCCCTTCTTGAAGGGGATCCTGACAACTGAAAGGTGGTGTTGGAAAGAATCTTTGGATAATAACGCAATCGGTCAATTTGCCGGGGCCTTGAATACTGTTGGAAGCTTAAAATCCAGTTTTAATATATCCAACTTGACAGTATGTTTAAAAAACGTGAAAGCAGAAAGCACTGGGAATCCTAATACAGACCAACTGTCCTCATGGAGAGAAAACTGAAGCCCTTAAAACCATCTTCACTAAACAAGATCTCAGACTTTTTGCGGGGGCTCCTGGGTTGTGGCCTTCCCTGTCCAGAAGGACTAAGTTGTACGTGATTACAGCCTTTTGCTTTGCAAAAACACAACCATGGATATATTCTTTTGAATACAGATGCCATCTCATCCGGAGATGATGAGGACGACACAGAAGGCTCCGAGGATTTTGTCAGTGAGAACAATAACAAGAGTAAGTAACGGCCGTCTCGGAAGGTCCCCGAGAGAGCAGAGCCTGGCGGGAAGTCCGGACTCTAACCTGCCGTCTTGTCCACTCTTCAGAACGCTGTGCCCTGCGGCCCTTGACTTTTCTCTGCTGTGTCTCCTCTCCTGGCTTTCTAATCTGAGAATAAACCAGTGTTCCTGTATACCCTTCTCTACCGTTTGTCCTTTCTTATTGTGTCACAAGTCACTCTTTCTCGAAAGCAGTTCCCAGTTTTCTGTCCTCGAATTTCGTTTCCTCTTCGGTTTCTCACTGTTCGGAGGCGTGATACAAGTAGAAAACACATACCACCCTGGTCTTCTTTGTAACCTCTGATGGTGCTTGGCTTAACTCAGTGGTTCTCAGCCGGGGCGGGGGGCGGGGATTCTCCTGCTTCTGACTCCCCTGGGGGACATTGGGCAACACTTGGTGGTCTCAGTAGGGGGAGGAAGAATGCCAGTGACATCCAGTGGGCAGAAGCGAGGGGTACTGCTAGGAAACATCCTGCAAAGTACAGGACAGCCCTTAACAAAGAAGGATCTGGTCTAAAATGTCAGTAGGGCTGAGGTTGAGAAACTGGGGCCTTTTTTTTTTTTTTTTAACATTTATTTATTTTTAAGAGATAGAGAGACAGAGGGTGAGTGGAGGAGGGGCAGAGAGAGGGGGAGACACAGGATCCGAAGCAGGCTCCGGGCTCTGAGCTGTCGGCACAGAGCCCGAGGCGGGGCTCGAACTCACGGACCGCGAGATCACGACCTAAGCCGAAGTCGGACGCTTAACCCACTGAGCCCCCCAGGCGCCTCGAGAAACCGTGACCTTTTCAGACATTGCTGCATGCTGAGAGGAAATAAGGGAAGGGGGCCTTGCTTTGTAGACAGTGACAGAGCAGGGAACCAGCAAGTGCCGTTTGCTTTTCAAAGGCTGTTAACACGTAGCAGTGACACGTGGGAGAACCTGGGTCAAGAAGAACTCGGCCTCTCTTACTCTGACACCTCTAAGTGGAGGTGACCCTGGGCAAGTAATTTAACTTCTCTGCCTCGGCTTCTTCAACTGTAAAATGGGAATAATAACATCTCGTGGGGTTGTTACGAGGATCAGACAGGTTTGCGTTTGTAGGGCGCTCAGAAAAGTGTGGGTCGCGACGTTCAATACAAAAGATAAAATGTAGCATTAGTTATATTTCCAGTAACATGGCTTGAATGTTCCCCAAGTGCTTGTACATTAGTTGCTGGCGTTCTTTGCTTAGGTGTTCTATTCTGCATGTTTTCAAAAGGACCTTAGTTTAATAAATTCTTACAAGGCTTAAATAATAAGTTAGTTATGAAAATAGGCAGGGCTTTTGAAGACAAGAAGAGAAAATGGATACTGGTAGGGACCTGGGATAATGTGTCAAATGGGGAATTGCATTTGTTCCAGTCTCCTAGCAGCGTAGGCAAAAAGGGAAACATTTATAGTTTTCATTGTTTTGGCAAGAGAAGGCTTGGGTTCTGGACCACGAGCATCAGCATCGTCTAAGAACTTACTAGAAATGAAAAGGCCAAAGCCCCACCCCAGACCCCGGACTGGAAACTCCGGGGATGATTCTCACGTGTGCTGAAGAATGAAAAGCACCGACTTAGGGATTCACACCTTGAGATCTGCCTTGAGCCGTGTGCGCTCTTGTTTATAAAACTGTGGGTGAGTGAAACTGTCTTCTGCTGTGATTTGTACCAACCTTCTTGGGAAGTTATTATGGTTATTTTTTTAATAACGCATCACTGGGACATCGGAAGACATCACTCCTTGTTAGTTCTTTGGCTCTGGCCGGGAAGGCAGTGGATGACCCTGCTTTGGAGGTGTGGCTTTGGGCAGGTTCGGTGCCGGTTGCTGGCTCGGGCAGTGCCCCCAACGACCCCATAAGCTGGAGGGAGCTATTCCTGTTTTCTTGATTGGAAACTCATGATTCGGTGAGCAAAAGGCAAAGCCGCCATTCGCTTGCAGGCCTGTGGTGTGTTGAATCACGGCACCCCCCTGCCAGTCCCCAGGGTGACGATGGGGGGGTGGGGGTGCAGGGAGGATGCCGGCACTGTTGTGGACGGCTCTCAGGTGGGGCCCACGTGTGGGATGTCCAAATCTGGCAGCACCCGGGTTGTGCTGGCCGGCCTGGAACCTGCCTCGTCCTGGTGAACAGAACCACGTCTGAGAGCCTGTTCCCAGGAATACTTGGGAAGCCGTAAAATGTAACAGCAAGGTATGGGTTACGTAACAAGTAGACTGAGTGAACTGACTGAACTTTCTGGTGATTGCGAGGGATTACCTGCCGTGGACCTCCAGGGTTTCGTCCCCCGAACACTGGTCCCAACCGCCCGGTGCCTGCGCAGACGGGCCAGGGAGCGGAGCGCACTTAACGAATGCCATGCCTTCACCCTGTGGCCAGCGTTCTTTGTAATTAGCTCTCGAATGACACCACGTCTGCCCTGCAGTGGGTGCTCTGCGGTGATTAAGGGCTGGTGTTAGCTGTACCAGGGAGACACTGCTGTCGGGAGCTGCCTCTGTTTGGTGCCTGTGAAACATTAGACACGATTTAAAGCGATAGCAGCTCTTAGCTGGCTACTTGGCCTCTGCCATCTGTTAGTGTGATTAGGCTGGTCTGATTCACAGGTGCAGCCTGGGGCAGTGGAGATTAAGCAGCTGTGGCCTGTGTGGACAGAGGAATGCCACGGCCGGGGTAATTGGCAAGGCGGGGAAGGGGATGTTGCCATTAAAACAATTTTTTGCCACCTCCAGTGTCAAATGCCTGACCTGATTAATAGGAAAAATTATAGAAGCGCCGAATTCCATGCGTTTTCAGGCACCTGCAAAACACCCGTGGGTCCAGATTGATTCCTTCGGTGCCTTCTGATTGTCTGGAGGCGTCACTGGGGTGTGTCTGAAAGCTCCTCTTCGGTGACGTTCACAGATGATGCTCCGGTGACCCTGTGCTGGCAGTGACATTTCTGGACTTTTCTAAGTTTTTTTTTTTTTTTTTTAGTTTTGGTGGTTAGCTGTGAGAAGGCAAGCTTTTATCTGCCTGGTAGAGTTCCGAAAGTATGTACAGGCTACAGAAAGCATGGCAGTCCAATACAGGGGCAAAAATAAGTCCAAAATTAAGGCAGGATCGTTGGCTATGGGCCATGAAAGTAGGTCTGGTCTGATTTTTAGAGGGCTGTTTTGCCGTATTCGGGTTGACCTTAACGCTTACACCATTGGTACATGACCCAGCTCAAAGGTGGGCTCCCCCCATAGGGGGTTTCCTTATCGCTTCACGTGTTCTATTCCCTCGCATCTCAGCATCACGATGCATCTCAGACCCGCCTTTCCTGGTAGACCACTGTTGGAGGCAAGGACTGGCCTCGATGCTGAGCGAATGTTTTTTGGAATTACAGTCCTCCTCTCCATCTCTTACTGGCGCTTTACAAACAGAGTAATGCTCAGGTCTGGTCTGTACCTTAAGAGAAGAAGCTGGTGCTTCTCAAAGTATATCCCGTGGAACCCTAGTCCAAGGGCTGTGTGCCAAGAATGAGTTGTATTTTGAAATGAGTTTGAAAAATACCTCTTACTCTCTGACCCTTTCTTAGAGACTTACCCGGTGCACCAGCAGAATACGTTCTCTCCAACGTTCTGTAGTAAAACATCTGTTTAATTTCGGCTTTTCCCAGGGTTTTCCAAACGCATTGACCGTAAGACCCTTTTTAAAATACAGCACTTTACTAACATCCTGTTGCACATGTTTTGAAAATCCCTGCAATGGGCTGATTTGATTGACCTGACTTTGCTTTTGCCTTTTAAGTCAAGCCCTTCCATCACAGATGTCAAGGGCATTCTCGGGTCATATTTTAGCAGCTGACTAACTGATGACCTCACACCTTACCCGCGCTTGACTGTTTCCCTGCGCGGAACAATTCTGTGATGTCATTACAAGCCTAGCTGCCAGGAAATAATGCTTCTTGCATATGCCCTTTAGTGAAACAGACTTTCTCCGGACAGAAAGTTGCAATTTCAAATGCTAATTTTTGAAATGCATCCAGGTTGAAGGTTTTGAAGGCTTCAGAGTTTATACTTTAGCATTGGAAAGCATAACTTAATTAGCCCTTGCCTCCCCTCGGTACGAGGTACCTTTACGGGTTATCTGGCAGCAGATGAGTAGACCTTTTTTTCCCAGGTGTCCCTTTTTTTCCCAGGTGATTTTTATTACCTCAAGCTTGTGTTTCAGCGATTCATGTTTCTGAAGAGTTTCTTGGGAAACCATGATTGACAAAGTTCAGGTTGACTGCTGAACTAGAAGGAATTGATAGCAAGGCAGCTTTATCAAGATCTGTGCTCCAGGAGTGGTTCTTTCTCTTGAGTGAGGAGGAGAGAGACAAGGCAATTTTCCAGTTTGGTTTTCATTCCTGTTGAGACCTGCAGGTGCCTGTACTCCTGTGTCAGGGAGAAAGGCAGTTGGCAATTGTCTTTGGAACTGGCTAGGGAAAATGAAGGGACTTGGCCTGGGATTCCACGCTCCTTTCGTTGCTTAACCTGCTGATAATAACAGTTTATAGTCACCTTTGGTCTAATTGGGCCTTTTACTTGGTAGGGGTTATAGCTAAGTTCGTAAATGTGTTGGTTTCTTAGTTGGGTTACGCAGTTTCCAGGAATTGAAAGTTATAGTAACAATAATAAAAAAAAAAAAAAAAAAAAAAAAACCCAAAGCACACAGTCTTCCTGAACTTTTTTTTTTTTTGGGGGGGGACATTTCTTTGTAATGGAAACCTCATCCTAAATTGGTTTGGGTGTTTTTTTTTCGCAAAAGCCAGGGATGGCGTTCTATCTGGAAGGTTGGATTGAATTATCTCTTTCTTGGCCTCCCGTGTGGGCAACCAGCATAACCAACAACTGGAGAGTTTTCTTTTGAAGGCAGATCCTAGGAGCTCCCACGGGGCAGCTGGTCGCCCAGTGGACTCAGGCATTTCAAAGGTGGGTCATTTGTCTGTTTGCTTTAATGGGTTTCTTATCGATGCTTCAACCGATCGGCAAGGTGTTGTTTTTAATGAGATTCTCAAATAAAACCCGCCGCCCCCATAATCACACATTCACTCACATCTCCATATTTTGTTGGATTTGTTTTCTCTTAGTTTATGCAAAACTGAAAACACGAACCTCAGTCTACTGTATGGTTGAGCTCAGAGACCTCTTCCCACCCCCACCCAGTCAGGGTCAAAGCATTCAAATGTCCTGATTAGTGATATTTTTAAAGGCCCTAATTATAGACTTAAGACAGAGGCCTTAGTGGGGCTTTAGGGAGTTTGTGAGACTTAATCTAGGAGCTGAAACAGGCTCTGTTTTTTTATTTTTGCATCAATAAAAATACAGTTGGCAGTCATTAGCGTCCGCAGCTCACATAAATCTTGAACTTTTGACTTAATTACCATGGGAGAGTTCAAAGGGCAGCCTGGAGTGGTTGAAAGAGCACAGCCCAGGGAGCTGGAGTCCTGGGTCTAGCCTCAGCCTGGCCTTGGCCATGCAGCCTTGATCAGATCACTTAACCTTTCTGGATGACATTGATCACGTCAGCCGTTGGACCAGATGGTCACCGAGGCCTTTTGGTACAGTGGTAATAGGATTCCGTGTTTTTCCTTTAAACTGTTGGGCTGTGTTCTCTTTTTGATTTCAGAAAGAGAGGAGACTCTAGACCTTAGCCATCTGTATTGAGATACATACTGGGGCATGGAAGGGCTTCTGTGGGGGCAGCCCATGTTTTTTCATTACGTTACCATAAAAACCCTCTAACCCTACCATTTGTTGACACAATCAATATCTGCCTGGAATACCTGGACAGAATGTTAGAATAGGGAGGGCCCTTATCAGAACACTCAGTTCACCTCCCTCATTTTATAGCTCAAGCTTTTAACACTTGTTCATCTGGTACATTCTTCCATCCATCCATCCATCCATCCGTCCGTGTAATAAACACTTGAGTGCCTACTCCATAGGCTAAAGATGACTTACACTGTCCCCTTCAGATGCTCTACTCTTACTGGTCAGCAGACATCGAATGGAATAAATTTCAGTATGGGGACACCTTGGTGATGGAACCATATGTAAATGACAAGCCCAGTGAAGGAATTTGATCAGTCTGTGCTGTGGGATGGAGGTGGTATGTTGAAGGAACTTTGAGGGAGGTTTTTGTGGGGTTATACATCTCTTTTTAACCAGCACATCTTAAGAGACTACTGCTGTATTAAAAGTATAATTCTATTTACTTAGACTCATCACTGGTATATAATAACTGTTTCAGCATAGAAAATGATAATGAGTAGGTACCCCGTTACGATGGATTTTTCTTATTTTTTAAATTTGGCTGGGTTTTACTGTTCTTACTGTTTAGTGAGTCAGCATCATTCTTTAGCTACGTGTTACATCAGAAGGTCTGAGAATGTCCGAGCAGATGGGACGAACCTGTCACGAAGGTCACCTTGTTTACTTCCAATTTAGTATATTTCATTTTTTTATGCCATCCAAGATTTCCACAGTTCCTTTTCTATTAATTGACTTGAAACTCACTCCTCCTGCCTCCCTAAGATTATGCTAGGGAAGATACATTAAGTGGATACTCAGACCCTTCTTCGAAACAACGTGATGGAGACTTGGCTTATAGTTTTCCTCTTTTATCAAGTTGTTGAGGAAACATTTGTACTGAGCACCTACTATGTGTTCTCTTTTGTAGATCGTTAATTTGCTAAGTGAGTTCCTCCTCTGTGTGTTCACCGGCCATGGTATGAAAAGAGGCCTCCTTAGGTAGAAAAGCTTGTTTCGGAGCCTGGTCCTGGTCTCTCACCAGCTGCGTTGTCGTTCTTGGGGTGGGGGGCGGGGATGGTGGCTGGCATTTCCATGTGTCCAGACTGCAAAAATGGCAGGAGATGACAAATAGAGTTTGCAGAAGACATGAGGCCACCGATGAAGGAGGCGCAACGGGGCTAGTCCTACAGTACCATTATTTTTCTAGACCTTCCAGGTTCTCCCGTCTTCACGTAAAACTAGTTTCTTTCAGGAGGAGCCATTATAAAATACGAAAATAATCCCTCCCCTCTAGCGTCATGCTCATTAAAACAATTCATGAGCTCAAAATCTTAAAGAAAAGCCTAGTCACAGAAGGGTGTTGTCCTGTATGATGTTAGCACTCACTCAGAGTGGGACTGGGCAGAGCACTGGGGTGGCCCATCGCTGCCACACAGAGGACCTTGAAAACTTGGCTCGATGGCCTTGCTGTGGAGTCACTATTTACAAGTATTCAGGAAAAGGGAAAGTTGCAAATGTGGGTTTCCAGTGATAGCCACAGAGGCGATCTGTTTCTGCTTTGTTGATACGATTTTACGGTGCCCCGCCCACCTGGGATCCCAGTGGCTTCAGGTGACAAGTATGGTGCCCATAACCCTGCCTCATGGCCGTGTGTCTATTTCGCACAAGCAGGTTTTATAGGTGCAGTTTTGACGATTGAAATTTTACCCCAGGGAAGTGGCTTCCTGCCAGAAATTCCAGCAAAATTCTTTCACCCTTGTCCTTAAATCATCCCTTAGGTGCCAAGACGAAGGAAGGTGCTGGTTGCCAGTGTGCTGTTGCCACAGGCCATGACCGTACAGACTCATGTGGTTTGGGGTGATCCCTGCGTGGGTTACGGTCTCCCTGACAGCTTAGCCCAGTGAGAGAGGAACAGAGCAACATTCCTAGTTCCTTAAACTAAATCCCCCCCCCCCTTTTTTTTTTTTTTAACATTTTAGGGAACGTAAAAATCATGCCTAATGGAATGTAAGCACGTATCTGGTGATTTCTTTTCTGTAAAAAAGAAAAGACATTCCAGAGGATCAGCTCAGCCGTAATCGATGCTATCTGAAAGAGTCACTACATTAATATTTAGCTAATTCGTATGAATAGGCTATTGTGTTTACTTACACAAATGACATGAGTACAGACACCTGACAGCATGAGGTATGCTTTTCATTTAGGTCAGATTTATAAAAGTCTTTGTGTAGCAACAAAGCTCATTATTTATTTTGTGCTCTTAATGGTTTCTTTTCAGTGGCTGTGGCTGTGGCTGGATTTTTCTAAGTAGAAGCTTTTAGAATGAAAGATTATTGAAATTGTTCCAGTGTATGCCAGGCCCTGGGAGTCTTGTGATGAATGGTAATCAGATACTCCCTGGTGAACCCTCAGGAGACTGGGTGTGTTTAGGGGCATTTGACACCCAAAGCCACATGGCTAGCAAGTTGTCTACTCATTGCAGATACAGCTGATTTCAGAGGAAAGAGTGGAGCCCCGTTCTTTCACCCTTGGCTCTCCCTCCCCGCCCCCCCCGACCCCAACCCTCAGGCCTTTCTTTCCCTGGCATGCAGGACTGACCACCTCAGTTTTGCCTTGCTTGCACCATCTTCTTGGCACATCGTGTAGACTCCTGTCTGTATCCCACCGCCTTGACACTTAGATAAACAAGGAGAAAGAAGGCACAGCATGCCCTTGTTAAGAAATCTCCGCTCCACCTTTTACAGCCAGGTTTCGAGAGCAAGGGTGAGGCAAACAGGGGTAGGTAGTTTATCCAAATTCCTAATTGTGCCACGAAAATCTGGCTAAGTGAAGGGGTTGGTGTCACCCCTTAGGAGCGAGCTGTGTCATCCACAGAATAGAGGGAGGGGGCTTGTAAATCTGTATCAGAGACCAACCCCCTGCCTGGGCCCTTTTGCCTCTGGTTTGTGGAGTGGGTGTGCTCCTTCTCAGCCTAACCCTCAGCAGCAGTAAACACAGTTAGGAATCAGTCTCGTAGAATTTCAGTGTTCTAGGATGTTCTAGGATGCCCAAGGCCCCGTGGATGGATGCTTCGGGAGAATTTTGGCTACCAGTTTGCGAAGACAGAAACATACGTGTGAAACGTGAAATAGCTGTGCAAGGTTTCAGTGGAACTTTCGGGCAGTGATGTAGAAGGCAGTGTGCCTTCGGGCCAGCCCGGCTATCCTGGACTCTGGTCTTCGACATCAGAGTGGTTGAAAAGGATGGATTCCAACCCCTTGGAGAAGCTGGTTCTTAACTAGCCATGGACATCAGGGGCAAAGATTCTGGAATCAGACTGCCTTGGCTCAAATGTACCTGTAGCTCTCTCTAGCTTTGTAGCTTTTCTGTGCCTCAGTTTCTTCATCTCTAAACAGGGATTGTGATATTGCCTCTCTCATTGGATTGGTGTCAGGATTAATAGGTTAAACACGTAAGAGCTTTTAGAACTGTGTTTGGTAAACACAAAGCACTCAGTCAGTGCTCGGTAGCCGTCGTTGTTGGCCGGCATGAAGAATTATGGCGGCATCCTGGATTGATGCCGTGGTTCTGATTTAGATCAAATGCCCTTCATTTGGCAGCTTAAAAAGTTGTGTCTTCTTTTGAGTTTAAAGGGTCACCTGTTTGTATCCATGACTTTGAGGGCCATTCAGAGGGCTTAATTTTACACGACATATAATCCGTAGCCTCCTAGTAAGTTTTTTTCTGCTCAGACATGGTAGTAGAATTATGGCATTCACAACCACCAAAAACTCTTTCCTCCATTTAAAAAATTAAAACAATAGGGGCGCCTGGGTGGCTCAGTCGGTTGAGCGTCCGACTTCAACTCAGGTCACGATGTCACCGCTCGTGAGTTCGAGCACCACATCGGGCTCTGTGCGGACAGCTCAGGGCCTGGAGCCTCCTTCGAATCTGTGTCTCCTTCTCTCTCTGCCCCTCCCCTGTGCACACTCCCTCTCTCTCTCTCTCTCTCACAAATATAAAAATAAATAAAAATTTTTAATAAAAAAATAAAAACAAAAATTAAAACATAGTGCGAGGGCTTTTTGATTTGTCACATCAAATGCTGCGAAGTTAATGCTGCGTCCCTGAAAAATTTACCCTATTAGGATGGTAAGTTATCTCCTTGATGAGCCTTTAAAGCTTCGGTGGGTAAGTTGACGTGGCTTCGAGCACACCTTGCTTGTGTGTGTATGCGATCGTTTGCTAGGTGTGGTGATCTAAAAGGATCCATTCTGGAGGACTCCGCTGCTGCGGTTGTGTGTGTTGTCGCCGTCTATGTAAAGTAGCATTTAAAAGCATGATTCAACATGAATTTATATTCTGGCGCTAAGAACAAGGGAGAGAAGGTACCTCAAACACGTTTCCCCCCCCCCCATTAAGAAAGAGAAACTAGCAAGAAGTTCATCTCCAGGGACCTTCTGCTAGGCCATCGGCTAGACTTCAGAACAGTTTTCTTCTCATGTAAATATTACCCAGAGATTTTGAAAATGTCAGATCGTTCACATACAAAGTCAAATTCTCTTCCGTGTCATGGAAATGAAGCTCTCCCTTTCCATACGTTATAACGTTGTTTTCCACAACAGGAGCACCATACTGGACTAACACAGAAAAGATGGAAAAGCGACTGCACGCTGTCCCTGCAGCCAACACAGTCAAGTTTCGCTGTCCAGCTGGGGGGAATCCAACACCAACTATGAGGTGGCTGAAAAACGGAAAGGAATTTAAGCAGGAACATCGCATTGGAGGCTATAAGGTAAAATCAGGTTTCCAAAATGCTCTATTTCTTACATTTTTGTTAATCCATTTTTAAGTAGTTGAAAGGTAGGAACCTTCAGAAGGGATATTTAAAAAAAAAATGAAAAATCAGTAATTATCATAATTGGTCATTTCCACACTTGACATTTGAAAAAAGTTTTCCTGGGCTTACATGTTACTTTATTTATCTATCTTTTAATGTTTATTTATTTTTGAGAGAGAGAGAGAGCGCAAGCAGGGGAGGAGCAGAAAGAGAGGGAGACACAGAATCTGAAACAGGCTCCAGGCTCTGAGCTGTCCGCACAGAGCCCGACGCGGGGCTCAAACCCACGAACCTCAAGATCATGACCTGAACTGAAGTCGGACACTTAACCTTAAGACTGAGCCATCCAGGCGTCCCTGGGCTCACGTGTGCTTTCAAAGCATAATTCCCATTTCTATTGTTCTTTTTTTTTTTAATGTTTATTTATTTTTGAGACAGAGAGAGACAGAGCATGAACAGGGGAGGGTCAGAGAGAGAGGGGGACACAGAATCGGAAGCAGGCTCCAGGCTCAGAGCTGTCAGCACAGAGCCCGCCGTGAGGCTCAAACTCACAGACCAGGAGATCATGACCTGAGCCAAAGTCGGAAGCTCAACCGACTGAGCCACCCAGGCGCCCCATTTTTTTTTTTTTAATGTTTATCTTGAGAGAGAGCATGAGTGGGGAAGAGGGGCAGAGAGGGAGAGAGACCATCCCAAGCAGGCTCCGAGCTGTCAGCACAAAGCCCAATGCAGGGCTCGATCTCATGAACCGTGAGATCATGACCTGAGCCAAAATCAAGAGTCGGACACTCAACCGGTTGAGCCACCCAGGCACCCTTAACGTTGTTCTTTATGTGAGAAGAGTTTAATAACAGAAGGGTGGGAAGTTGAGAGTCTGTTTCCTATATGCTGTATTGTCTAGAACACTAAAACTGGAGCAGCATTGGAGAAGCAAACTTGTACTTGCCCTGTTTGGGCAGGATTGTAGGATAGGGGGTGGACTTGGCTTAGACGCTGGAGTATGAAATAGTACTTATTAAGAGAGAATGCTTCCGTGGTGAGAGAGGCAATCTCTCCATCCTCTGTCTTCACAGCCCTGGAGAGCCCATCACAGAATGTGGTGATGAGTAATCTCCTCACTCAGGCAGGGGTGAGGGGTGGAGGGGGAGGTGGAAATTGACCACCCTCTCCCTGAAAAGGCCTGTAGATGCCTATTCGGGCTTTTGTTCGTCCATTCAGCAGACGCCGATGAGCACAGTGTTTGGCAGGCACCGTCCTAGGCGCTGGACAGAGCACGGCCCTAGCTCGCAGGGGTTCCTCGTCTGGTAGGGAAGGTGGATGAGAAAGCCACAGCCTGGATGGGCTGAAGTCAGAAGAGCATGTTGTCGTGTGGATGTGCAGGGGGAGATGATGTGGGCTCTTTGGGAGGCTACGGATAATGGAGGTCAGGAAGAGATTCTGGGCTGAGTTTGAAGGAAGGGTGTCTCAGGAAGAGAGACATGGGACGTCTAAGTTATTTAGTCTGGAAGGGGAGGCCTGGAGGAATTTAATTTAGTATATGAGGAAGACTTGGGGAACCTTACTGTGACATTCTTTGGTGTGTTTGGAAAGCCTGAACGGGTGCATTAGTTACCTATTACTGTGTAACAAATTATCCCAAGACCAGTGACTTTAAACGACATTTTTATTTAAAAAAATTTTTTTAATGTTATATTTATTTTTGAGGGGAGGCGGGGAGAGACACAGAATCCGAAGCAGGCTCCAGGCTCCGAGCCACCAGTACAGATCCCAACGCAGGGCTTGGACTCATGAACCACGAGTCATGACCCGAGCCAAAGTCGGACGCTTAACCGACTGAGCCACCCAGGCACCTCTAAACAGCATGTATTATTTCACAGTTTCTGTGGGTCAGGAATCCAGGTGTGGCTTAGCCGGGCCTTTCACCTCAAGGCCTCTCACAGGATTGCAACTAAGGTTTGAGTCTGGAAGTCTGATTTGTAGGGTCAGCTGGGGAAGGACCTGCTTCCAGACTCCTTCCCGTGGTTCTTGGATTCACTTCTTTGTTGGGCCAAAGGCCTCAGTTCCTTCCTGGCTGCGGGCTGGAGGCTGCCCTCAGTTCCTCACTCCCCCCATGGGCCTCTTAGTACGGCAGCTCTTCCTCAGGGAGAGCAGACAAGAAGAGGTAGCGTGTGAAGAAGATAGAAGTCACAGCCTTTTGTAACCTAATCATGGAAGTGACATCCTACCACTTTGGCTGTTTTGTGTTATTAAGTAAATCATTAGGGGAGGAGATTAAATCCCCAAGGGCATGAATATCAGGAGACCTGGGGAATCACTGGGAGCCATCTTGGAAACCTGCAAGGGGGATAAATTAGAGGATGCTCTAGCCTGCATCCCAGCTTATTAAGAACCAGGTAGAAGAGGACTTCCTGGTGGCAGGAGTGAGATACTGGGAAAAGTCAGGACTTTCTGCTGTATACCTGTGTCTAACACACCAGTGTCACTTGAGAGGGTACTTGAGTCCTGACCCATCACTGCTGTGGTTAAGTGGACCTCCTCTCCCCACAAAGTGCTCTGGGGGCCTCTTCTGAAATACCATACACAATTCTCACCTTTAAAGGATTGTCTTCTTCAAAAATTTGTGACTTTTAACATTTAGACACAGCTGGAAGCCTGGGCGGCTCAGTTGGTTGAGTGTCCAACTGTGGCTCGGGTCATGATCTCATGGGTCATGAGTGTGAGCCCCGCATCGGGTTCTCTGCTCTTGGTGCAGAGCCTGCTTTGGATCCTATGGCGCCCCGTCTGTCTCTGCTCCTCCCCTGCTCACGCACACACTCTCTCTCTCTCTCAAATATAAACAAACATTTAAAAAAAAAAGTAACTAGATGCTCAATCCCAGAGGATAATAGGGAAAAGCCTATGAATAGATTCCTAGCATGTGTGGGGCAGTTTGTGTGTGAAACAGATGTGAGATACACCTGCTGGGAGGTGGGTGCCTCTGAAGTTCTGGAAGCAGACGCACCTCGCTGAGCTTCCGTGATTCCTGCTTGTTGGTGGGACTAGTAGGCAGGAGGGTGGTTTTTCTCTCCACCCTTAGGTCAGTCCTCACAGCAGGCACAATGAGATTGGAAGGTCGGCTTGCTTTCTTTGTAAAGGGCGAATTGACAAAGATTTCATTAGGTGGTGCTGCTTGGAAAGAAAGAGTTAAAACCGCCACAGTCGTGGCCCCTGGGGACCATTCTAACCACCAAACGCTCTCCAAAAACATAATTGATGCAGTTCCAGTGATACATTTCAATACGACTAAAGTATAAGGCTGGTGGTCAAAATCCTGGTGGTTAACTAATTTCCTCACTTACGACAGCCGTGGAAAGAAGTTAAAAGAATTAATGAGCCTCCAGAAACTCCTGGTCTCAAAATAAATAGGACCAACATCATTATTCTGGGTAAGGAGGTTTTTGCGAATCTGAATTAGTGATTATAAATGTGCCAGAAGGCTGAGGGTGCCTGATGAGGAAATGCTGCTTGATTTTTAACAGGTGTAGTTCAGTTTTAATTATTGAGGACAACATTCTACTAACTGGAGAGCACCTGCACCCTAAAAACAACGTGGGGAACCTTTAGCAGAATACCTTTAACCTGTTCCCGTGGAGGCACAGATGACCAAAAGTTTTTTTGTTGTTTCATGTTTGAGCCGTTTCTGGAGCGAAAGAGTGGGAATTTGAGTGCATGGGAACAAAAATCTAAAGTACATTTTGCTCTAGGGACGCCTGGCTGGCTCAGTCGGCAGAGCGTGCAACTCTCGGTCTTGGTGTTGTGGGTTCGAGCCCCACATTGAGTGTAGAGATGACTTAAAAAATAAAATCTTAAAAAACTTATATTTTGCTATTAAAAAAAAAAAAAAAGGCAAGGAGGGGAGAGAACTGTACCTTTGGAACATGATATGCTGGCCGGAGGTGATGCGGGCACATTTCTGGCCTCGCTGGACTTTCTCTGGAGAAGAGTCCATGGCAATGCCTGAGCTCCCTGGGCTGTGGGGGGTTGGTGGGGGGGGGGGGGTTGGTGGGGGGATCACCCCATCAAACGCAAAGATGGTCAATCTGGATTTAGTAAGGAGTTTTCACAACAGTTGTGGCACTGGACGTTGATTTGGGGGATACTGGTTCTCTCAGAAATTCCATGGACTCAACCCAGGTCCCCAGGTCACGAAGTCCTTGGTGGTCACAGAGGCCGGCATGCCCCAACCTCCCATTGGTCCAAGCTCTCCTGCTGGTGCAGGCGTCTTCAGGGCTCGAACAGGGTAGAGGCAGGAGCAGGGGGTTACCGCCAGGTTTGCAAACACTGTCTACAGTGTCCACAGACACTTTTAAAGAATTCTGCTTCTCCAGCGTTCGCCCCGAGGGAACCCGTGTATACAATGCACTCCCCCTAAAGCAGAGACCTTACTGACACATGGACAGCCCCATGTCCAAACGCCCCTCTCCTCTGACTCCTGTCCCTTTGCCACTTTAGTTAACGAAGAAGCAAAGCGTCAAGTTTTCCAAGATGTATTTTTCCAGAAAGCAAGACCTGAAAGTTTCCGCAAACAAATGTGTGTTATTTCTGTGATTTTTTTTTTTTCTTCATAAATCTCCTTCTATAAACCATGGTGACTCTGTCTAGCTCAACTGTCTGTCTAGTTCTTTCTACCTGTTTATGGATCCGGCACCTTGGCCCTCACCCATGGCGTTGCAGCTTGTTCTGAAGTGGTCTGCCTATGTGGCCAGGGAAGGGAGAAGGGAACACAAAAAGCCAAAACAAAATCAAAGAGAATTATGAAATGGGACAGGAAGCTCATTTTAATTAAAATGACCAGTAGAGCTCTTTGGTATGGCTCAGTCTTGTTTACCAAAGAACTCATGCTGAGCCTTCCTTAGGTGATTAAGAGTCATATTGTTTTTCTTAGTATGTGGGCAAAGGCTGGTTGGATGTTATTATTTATGGTGGTAGAGGTCGATTTGAAGCATAACTGTATCTCCCTAATTGTGCTTATGCCCGGGCTTTTTCATCAGTCTTGACGGTGGGCAAGTTGTTTAAGCTCTTCGTGTTTAAGGCCACCTGTCCTTAAAATGACAAGTTTGGACAGATGATCTTGAACGTCTAACCCTCTCCCAACTGTGATTTAGTAGCATAACCATCAACCATTTTTTATCATCAACAATAGCACAGAATTTTTTTTAGAAGAAAGAGTTTACCTTTAAGGCTAGATATTTCATAGGGCTCTGAACAATAATTACAATTTAATGCAGGAAAGCCACAGGACCGGGGTAATTAATAGACCACCTCAGTTCCCAAGTCGTGCCCAGGTAATGACTGAAACATAGAGGGGAAGAGTATTCTTAAAAATTGCATTTCATGCCACCTAGTAACTATAAGAACCAAGAGAGATCACAGGACAAAGCCCTCCCTCAACCTGGCCGTGAAACTGGCACAAGAGCATTGGCTTCAGGCATCTGGAGGTTGGAACTCCCATGGAGCCCCTGAGCAGAGTGAAGCATGACACAGTTTGGACTGTCCATTTCCTAGTCTATTTCAGATCCAAGAAAAGACAGGGTAAAACCCCTTTTCTTATAATCACAATGAAAACCTGATGGTTTTGATGGGTAGGTTAATTAGATTTACATTTTCTGGGTTACTTAGAAGTCACGTTAGAGACCTTTGCTTAAATGGTATGCTTAATCCCAAAATCTGTTTATTTGGAAAAATCACTACCCTTGTCCTTATTAATATATTTATACTTTGTTGAGCTCTTTCTCAGCCAAGACAGTTCAGCTTTAATCCCAGAGCAGGCAGTCTGTGATGAGGAAGCAGGTGTATGTTGCCATCAGCCAACATGCGCTGACCGCTCCCACGTGTCCTGACCGTGCGAGGTGCCCCCCACTGTCTGCCATGGCGCTGGGTCCCCTGCGCAGCCCAAACAGGGGAGCGCTGTTGTTTTACCCCTTTTCCAGATGAGGCTGGTCACGTGACTCCTCGGTGGCAGGGCTGACATTTGGACCCAAGTGGTTTTCTTCCACAGTTGATGCTCTGACTTAACTTTCTTCAGATGTGGTTCCATGTTTTTGTAAGAAACACTGGTGGTAAATTAGAAATCTGGAAATAGTGCTGGCATCCCAGGAACATGTGAGGATCCGTTGGCCCAAAGGTGTTCTGTTGAGAGCAAAGCTGGGCATCTGATGCTGCTGTTCCCACTTCCTTGACCTGTATGGGATTTTTACAAATTGTGCTGAAATACACGTAACGTAAAACTTGTTATTTATTTTTCATCACCCTAAACAGAAACTCTGTATCCGTTAAGAGGCAGTTCTCCATTTCTCTAATCTTTCTGTCTGAATTTGCCTGTTGCAGGTGATGCAGGTAAGTGGAATCATAGGCTATTTGTCCTTCTATCTGTTGTGTGTATCTGTCCTTCTGTGTGTGGTAGCAACAATCAGACCTTGATTCCTTTTTCACGGCTGGATAATACTCCATTATATGGATGAGACCCCAGTTTGTTTATCCGTTCATCTGTTGACAGGCACTGGGGACGTTTCCACCTCTTGACTCTTGCGGTTGGTGTAGCTGTGTGAACGTGGGTGTGCACGTACCTGTTCGAGTCCTTGCTTTCAGTTCCTTTGGTATCTACGTAGCAATGCTATGCTGGGTCATCTGGTGATTCTTCATTGAGCTTTTTTGAGGAAGGTCGTGAGATTTTTAAAGAGTTTATTTCAAAAGGCAGCAAGTGCCCTGCTGGCGGTCTTGGCCCGCCCTCCCACTTCCACTCGCTTTTCTTGCCTTGTATAAATCTCTTCCCACTTCTCCGGGAGATCCATGCTTTGTGTAGTGAGCTGGGGGGAAGAGTTTCTGCAGTTGTGTCCTAGAGGATCAGAGCTTGCCTCGCCCTGCTCTCTGGACACCTCCTGAGAAGCAGACTTGGGCAACTTAAGCATTAATCGGGCTTTTGCCTCCACATCTGCCTGGTGATAAGCACCAGGGAGTGCCACAGCCCTTGACACATGTACTCAGTTTGTGCACACCTCCAGAGACGTGGTTTCGAGATCCCAGGAGCCTGTCGAAGATGGGGGTCTGGCCTGGGACAGCAAGACTTCATGCATCATAATGCCACCTGGTTGATGTTGAGCTGTAGATCACGGGCTGCCTTTTTGAAGGCCAGCGGTCCAAGGGATTGCTGCCTTTCTCCATAAATTGCACCCTGATACCGGTGGAAGGAAGTGTCGGGAGTATTTGCCGTCACACGGACACAGTATTCTTTGACTTGGCACGGAGCAAAACTTTCTATCTGGCTTCTGGATGTTTATTCTGCTTGTTATTGAACACCTAGGTATTTGGAAATGTCCAGATTTTTTTTTTTTTTTTTTGGTTTCACTGTGGAAACCAAACATCCAGGTGACAGCCTGGGTCTTTGACCTTTCACCTTTCACTTAGGTGTTTTGGTATCATACAAACTAAATCTACATTCCCAGTTGTCTCCAGAAGGTAGCTGGGTGTTTAACATGCACCTCGGGAGATTTAGGTAGCAGAGGAATTCTGAAAAAACCCGTCTGGCCCCCCTCTTCGTCGTCTTTGTGACGACGGTGTGGAATGTTCGTGGAATCCACTTTTTGTGTTAGGAGGGAAAGAGTTGAGGCCATGACCTTCAGTCTGCTTTGTTTCAGTATTGCAATGTTGTTTTTTAAAAGCCTTCAGCGAACATCGTCTTGAAGCCTCACGCTCTCTAATTCTGTTCATTGGCAGATGAAAACTAATGATGAATTTTCTACAGGGGTTTGGCCACGGGCAGGGTGAGAAGGAAGGATGGCACGGGTGTCATTTGGGTGCAGGACGTCTCTGCGCCCCCAGCTCTCGCCCTCAGGCTGCCAGCAAATTCCAGATGCGGTGGTTCTGCAGCAGGGGACGCCGGCGGAGAGGTTTTATTTGACTTTTTGGTCAAATGTGTGCGATTCCTGTTTGAATTTGAAAGGGTGAAAATAGGAAACAAGCAAACAACATGCACAATCACACCACGAAATTATATAAAATGTACTGCCGATAATTTAGTACATTTCCTTTCCGACTTTAGCTTTCCTTCTGACTATACAGTCAGGCTTATAGATTCAGGGCTATAGGCATCTGTGGTGTGTGTGTGTGTGTGTGTGTGTTTATACAGTGGCATCCTGAATACACATTTTTATCCAACCTCTTTTTTTTTCATTTATCAATAACTATTTAAAAAGATTGTTTTTAATGCTGATGTGTTTTTGAGAGAGAGAGGAGAGAGAGAGGGACAGAGCACATGTGGGGGAGGGGCAGAGAGAAATGGAGACACAGAATCCGAAGCAGGTTTCAGGCTCTGAGCGGTCAGCATAGAGCCTGACGCGGGGCTTGAACTTCACAAGCCACGTGAGAACATGACCTGAGCCCAAGTCGGACGCTTAACCAACTGAGCCACCCAGGCGCCCCTCATTTATCGGTAACTATAAATAACACCTTACCAGGTCTGAACTTACCAATACCTCCTCCTTTTTAATGACTGTGTGCTATTTTGTTGGAATGAATTAAGTCCTGTAGGATGAGCTATGTGTTGTTAATGGCCCTCTTCCTGATGGATTCGATTTTGCTGTCACAAGCAGTGCTCGAAGCAGTCATCTTGTTCATGTGCCTTGAAGTAATCCTCCTGGTTCTCTGTGTAGTCTAGATTTCTAGAAGTGGAATTAACTGGGTTAAAAAAAAATGTGTTGCTAATTTTAACACCCCCTGCGAAATTATTTTACAGAAAGGTTTTTTCCTACTTTATGTTCCTATTCTCAATTGGAGTCTCTTTTTCCTTACACTCTTAAGTACTCAATGGCATGGATCTTCCTAATTTTTGTTAATCAGCCGGTGAATAACAGCATCTCATTATTGTTTTAATTTGCATTTCCCTGATTGTTAATGAGGTTAAGCATCTTTTCATATGTTTATTGGGTATTTACATTCTCTCTTCTGCCAGTGCAAAGATGTGACTCTGACCTAACTGGCGGAGGAATTGTAGCACTTAAAAAGATGAGGAATTAAAAAAACACACACACACACACAACAACAACAACAACAACAACAACAACAAAAAACCACACTGAAAAGGACATCTTACATTTTTGTTGGAAGGGTAGTGTCTGTAGGTTTACCCTGAATCGTGGTTTGGAAACGGAGTGTTCAGAAAAGAGACACAAGAGGTCTTTGTGCCTTTGTTTCCTCATCTTGATAGAGTTGCTGTCTGTACTCTCTCGGCTTGTCATTAAGCGACCACTAATTAATGGTAGGATATCCCCTGCTAGAGCGTCAAGCCTTCCCACCGTTGGCAGCTTCTAAGGGCGTCCCTTTGGAAAATGCCACAGCTCATAACATTTGGGATTGGTCGTTATGTCCAGGAATCAAATACTAGGGCAATGGTGTAAGAAAACAAATATTAACAGCACTGCATGGGGCGATATTGATTGAGTACCAAGGTCTCCAAAGGGGCAGAAACCCCTTGTTTGGTAACTGTGTTTCCCATCGTGAAAGCATTCGATAAATGGTAACTTATTAATAATTGTAGTGCATCTCCAGGAAGTAAATATTCAGGGAGCACACGCTCTTGAAGGAGGCTCTCCCGTGGAATGCCGTGGCCCCAACGAGAGACTGGAGCTGCCCTAGGGTTACCAACGGCAGCGGTATGCTGAGCTGCGTATGCCAAGATTTAATGTCTTGGGCAGAAGCAGATGATGCCCTCCCCGTGCAGTTCACGTTCAGCCCCATTTGGACTGCGCCCCGTGCCAAATCTGGATCCAGGCGCGAGAAAGACATTGACAGTTTGGATGGGGTCCAGAGACAGGCACTAGTCGTGATTAAGGGCTTATGGGCATGACATTTGAGCGGGGGCTCAAAGAACTGAATATTTACAGCAGGGCTAAATGCTGGATTACGTGGCTTGGTGACGTTAGGGCCTCTGGCTTCATCCCTAAGTTACCCTCTGTGTGATTAGCTCTTTCAGAGTCCAGGAAAGTCCCGCTTCTGATAGCCCCTGCACGCTTGGGGGGAGGGCGGGTCTCTGTATGGGCCCACCTGCCTCAAGTTGAATCAAGGAGTTTGTTAGCACCCAGCTCCAGGGTAGCACCCGGAGGGGGCGGGGAGATTTGGGTAGAGAAGTCTCACTGCCCTGGGACATTTAGCAACCGCCTCGGCTCCTTCACAACATTCCTTCTATAGGCTGTGCACCTAAGGTGCTTATCCCTCCTTAGCAGGACCCTGGCCTCTTGTTTGGCTCTCCTACAAGTGCGTGGCCCAGCCAGGAGCAGGAAGCGGGGCTTCTCCCAAGCAGAGTACAGATTTCTCTCCGTTGTGGGGTCTGATGCCCGCAGCGTCCTCTTACCGCCGGACTTTTCACCTGTGACAGCGAGAAGGACGGTCCCCCCGCCAGCTCCACGACATTAAGACCGGGACAGTCTTGATGGTGATACAGGGGGGACCTGGTGGGCTGCCGCAGCTGGAGCAAAGGGACCGTCTGCCCAGAGCTCACTCTTCAGCGCTTGTGCTTGGTGAGGAGGAGTCCAGCCCTCACCCCCGTGATCCTGCATAAGACCGCCCGTGATGGGCAGTGGTCTCGTTTGTGACCTCTGCATCGGTGGCTGCTCTTGCGGTGCTGGCCTGCACAGAGCTGAACCTCTGACATGACGCGCCTCGAGTCGTAACAGGCTCTGATAACCCCTTACCTCTGTCGGCGCCGCTTTTCAAAGCGGACAGCTGCTCTGCCCTCCCGCTTTTGTAATGGAGCATTCATGAGATGATCTTTATTCTCTAGTTCCTTGACTCACTCATGTGCTTGCAGAGGCTCGGCTGGTATTAGCAGTTTTTATGTGATTAAGGCAGAAAACACTTGCAGCGCTCAGGGAATCATGCAGAAGGTCAGTTGGAATTCCTGAAATCATAGTTAAGACCACGAGGGCCCTGGCTTTTTTTTTTTTTTCTTTCCCCCTTCTCCGTTTCTCTAGAGTGCCTCGTCCAAAATGCCTTTAAAACATGATTTGGATTTGGGGGAAAACCTTAAAGCCTTAAACCTGCAAGGTGAAATCTGCATTTTGGCTCTTTGCAAGGAAAAGTCATGCTCGCTTGAGAGTTTGAGTCTATTAAAATATTTTAAAAGCCAGGTGCGAATGTTGGAGTCTAGTCTGTTCGCATGTTGACAGAACGGTGGGTGGGAATCACAATAACTTATTTTCACACGTGCCGCTTATCTCTCTGAAAAGTCTCAAGGAGTTTGTAAGCAGACGGATATACAACTTAGGTTTCCTAAGGATTCATTGCTCCCATATTTGGCATTCTGAGTGTATCTCTCGGGAACATGTAGCATCTGTTTAGGCATTGCCAGAGATGGGAGGGGCAGGCCTGTGTTCCCAGTTGAAACTTCTTGAGACTTCCAGACAGCATCTGGGGGTGATGGGGGAAGAAATGGCAGGTTTTCAGACTGGAAGGCTCCAGGAGCAGTACAGTACCTAGCTTGTGGGCTTCTTGGGAGAATCACATTAGCTGAGGCCAAACAGAATATGCATAGTAATCCTGGCATACAGCAGGTGCTCATTGGTGCTGGCTCTAAGTGGTTCCTTGGCGCTGTGGGGCCTGAGGCTTCCTAGTGGATGAGCGACCTTTTGGCTCCCCTGCTCTGGGGCACTGATACCGTTGCAGGCCAATGGTCTGGCCATTTGGCAGCTCCTGGAGGAACCCATCCTTCATCGACAGACTCACTCCATACACTTGCATATCTGAACATGTCAGTATCCCCCTTGCTCGACATTCACCATGACGATAATGATTGTTTTCGTTTGGCTCCATTCTGCGTGCTTAGTACGAGGGAAATTGACAATTCAGGTGATTCTTCTCTACCTTCCTTGTCTCCTCCAACTTCTCTTTAAATCAAGATGGCAGAGTACCTGGTAATTTATGCTAAGATTGTTAAATAACCACCTTTCCTTTGATCTTTTCAGGTACGGAACCAGCACTGGAGTCTTATTATGGAGAGCGTGGTCCCCTCTGACAAAGGCAATTATACCTGTGTGGTGGAGAACGAGTATGGCTCTATCAATCACACGTACCACCTTGATGTTGTTGGTGAGTTTGCTTCTCCCCAAGGGACAGCTGTACGCCTGCCTGCTACAGCTTGACTCATTTAACCCCGCGAAAGTGAGTCTGGTTTCTCCCATGGTTTAAGGAGAGAAACCGTTGGTTCGTTTTCCTTCTCTCTGAACGTAAGCTGTTGTTTGAGAAGGATTCTTCCATCATTTGACGATGTTCCTGTTTCCCGATTAGCCATGTTTTACGTATTTTGTGTGATCCTCTTGGTTCCCTAGCACCGTTCTGGGTGAAATGGACGTGGTGTGAAATGTGTTGACACTCTGAAAGCCAGCATTACTCTTAAGAACGTTCGTGTGTTCAGGGAAAGGGTACAGATACGCGCTAGGAGAACTTGGTTTTTAAAAGGGAGGCAGCATTATCCAAAGAAGGGCAATTGGGCAATGCTGGCTAAAGAGTAAAGGAAAAGGTATTGTGATGACTGAACTTCTAGCTGGCTGGAGGAAGGATAGTGTCCAGGGGCCCTTTGCTTCCATCAGAAGAAAGTCATTCAGTGCTCTACTGTGGGTTCAGCTCCCGTGGAAAGGGAACTGTGTATATGGGCTTGTAAATTCCTTTTTATCTAAGTGCTCAGATAGGTAGGCTACTTTAATTAGATATCTTAAGATCAATAGGCTGTTGTCCTGGAATTCAAATGTCTTCCTATCTTGCCCTTTATGATGGGTTTTGTTGTAACTGATAAAGGAAGGGTGTTTCTCTGTCTTGTTGGAGGACTGGAGGTACCTAGGATGTGTCTCCTCATTGCAGGGATGGTGGGCTAAGATCTCTTCTTTGGCACGATCCATCTTTGCTCTGCCTTGTCCTCCACCCTGACTCACGGCATCACCACCTGACCTGGCTGGGGGTTAGCTAACCGGTTCGCCCTTCTCCACTTGCAGATTGCCAGCTCCCAAGGCCTCCAGCCCAAGCTCGCCTCGATTGATTTTTGCCTTAACGTGACCCTTTGTTTCTCCACAGACTCCTGCCCCGCCACCGCGTCTATGAACAAAGGCTTTCCTCCATCATTTTCTACGCGTGTGTCCCTAGTATTATTTCATATGTGGGCATTTCTTCTCCTTCAGTAAACTATAAACTCTTTGAAGAGAGGCCCCACAGATACCTGAATTGCCCAAAGAACCATTAAGAAACCTTCCAAAAGCTTGACTGACCAAATTTCATAGATTTTGGCTAATGGAAGTTTTAGGTTAACTGAAAATTAAACAGAAGCCATTTTTAGATTTTCTATCAAGTTAAATTAAATCCAGAAGGAACTCCCCCTAGGAAAGCATGAGATCGTCTTTATTTCCATGTGTACGTAAGGATTCAGTGAAAAAAGTTCTTGTCCTTCAGAAGCCTTACTGTGAAATTAGGTTGCTTTCACATAATGTTGCTCCTGTGGGCATTCATAAAAGACTGAGTTTCCAGAACCCTCTTTTCTCACAGAGATACTCGTGGAAGGTTTCTTAGTGGGAGTTACCACGTACAGATATTTTACAAATCAAACACAAAGAAGTAACACTCAAATATGGGACGAAAATGGTGAACATTTATTTTGGCATCGATGTGCCGTAAATCTGTTGGTTAAGCACACAACGTGGAATTCACATTGGGCCTCACATCTCCTGAATTTGACACGAAAGTGTTTCTATTTAAGGAAAGAAGGTTCGGGGGCTAAAAGTTCTCAATGCCTAATTTTGAAACAAGCAGTTTATTGTGTGAATAAAATAATTGTGCTGTAGCAATCCGCGGGGCTCATGGCTGTGTAGGCCTACAGATTGTTCGTTGGGATCGGTCGGGGACCATTCCAGGAATCCCCAGTCAGCTTGGCCACCCCAGCCACGGGCTCTGGCTCCTAGCAGGTTTTAGGTTGAGTTGTTATGTAAAACATTCAAAAGCCCCTCCCCCCCCCCCCCCCCCCCCACCTCTCCTTTGAGCTTTCTGGCAGCTCATCTCTGTGAAGCCCTGAAATCTCTCTTACAGTTTTAGGGTTGGATTTGAACTGGGCTGCTGAATAATGGAATTGTGCTGTCTAATGTTAATCCCCTGGCAGTCAGTCTTGTTGAAAAGAGCGTATGATTCAGTGGTGTGATGTAGAGAGGAGCATAGAGCGTATGGAGTAATGAATGCAGAGAAAGGCCCGATTATGTCACAAATTTGGGAGATTGCCCAGCCAAACGTGGGCCAATAATGACACAATGCTGGTTGGGAATATCCATTAAAGCTCAACCCCTAATAATTTTCCAAGCCTTGAACCTTCTTTATAAATAGAAGCCAAAAGTCAGTGGAGTATAAGACATTTTCAGGAAAGACGGAGGTGTGAAATACTCTCATCTTTGCTCAAAACCCCAGTAATTGCTTTGAGAAGCACTCATAAAATAAGAAGTGAGTCAGCTCGAGAGTCTCATGTAGACTTACAGGGTTGGCAGTCGGTCGTTCCGAACGTCTCCGCGAGTGGCGACAAAAGGGAATTCAGGCCCGAACAACGAGTTTCTGGTGGCCCCGCGGCCCAAGTGCAGGATTCCACCCCGTGATCACCGCTTCTCGGCCACGTCCGCGTCTCCCGGAAAAACCGGAGCCTCTTTCCCAGCGAAAGTCAAGTCCTGTTCTCGTTCACACTCTCTGTGGGTTTACTTTTGTTGCTATGCTACGTAGGGTTGCGGTTCAGATGTTACGAAGCATCAAAATGGGTGAGATCTTTTTACTGAAATCCTTCCTTGGAACGGCATTCCCCATAAGGACTCCCACGTAAAAGCCGTGTAATTTAAGTGACATTCTTGTGTTTCGGGCACGAAGCGGCCAGCCATTGTCGTGTGTGAGGGAAGGGCTCTCGTTTACGGGCGCTCTTTCGGGAGGCTTGCTTGATCCTCGCTAAAATTGACACCATTATTTTTCAGCCATTTACTTGCAGGGGAAAATTAGCGTGAAGCACCGCTTCTGGGTAATTGTGCCGATAGTAAAACAGGCCCTCCTCAGAGAGCCGGCGGGTCTTGGCCATCGCTCCGCGGAGGACGCTGCAGCCCTGGATTCTGGTGGGGCCTCTGTCCCCAGGAAGCTGCGGCCTCGGACTCATCCTGAACCTTTGGTTTCAGCGGGGTTGGGTCCTTCTGGAGACTGTGCGGGGGCGGGGGGGGGGGGATCTGTTTCACGCCTCTCCCCGGTTTCTGGTGGCCTTCTGGTGGCCGTCAGCAGCTCTCCGCTTGTGACTTGTCATTCCGGCGTCTGCCTCTGCCTTCCGGTGGCCTTCCTCTCTGTGGCTCACAGGTGTCACCTGTCACTGGATTTCAGGCCTTGCCCTCGGAACAGGGTAGTGTCATCTCAGGATCCCTCAGTTAATTACAAGGACCTTGTTTCCAAGTAGGGTCACAGTCACAGGCTCCAGGGGTTAGGACACGGACTCCTCTTTTTGGAGGGGTGGGGGTGGGGCATAGTTCAACCCACGACAGTGGTTATGAGGCATCAGTTGGGTTAACAGATGAAAACACCAAATTGGCATCCTGGGGCCAACAACAAATGCTGGTTTTCTCCCCTCAAACCGGGACTCTTTGGAGGGTTAGAGGGCATTTTGGGGGCATCTGGTGGCTCAGTCGGTTGAGCATCTGACTTCAGCTCAGGCCGTGATCTCACAGCTCATGAGTTCGAGCCCCGCATCCGGCTCTCTGCTGTCAGGGCAGAGCCTGCTTGGGATTCTCTGTTCCCCCTCTCTCTGCACTTCCCTCTCTGTCTTTCTAAATTAACTTTCAAAAAAGGGCATTTTTAATAGGTTTAATTAGACCCCATCAGACCTTCTGGTAAATAAACTGAATGCCGTGCCGGGACCAACAGGTGGGGCCCCTGCTGGGTTACGCCTTTGGTCAACGTGGTCGTCAGGGCTGTCCCAGGACTGATCAGGATGCAGAGGAAGATCGTGGTGTTTGAGAGCCCCGGGTTCTTCAAGCTGGCCTCTGCCTTCACCTGTCAGCCCTCTTACAGTTGAGGAACATCAAGTTGGGGAGTGGGGGGGCGGTGAGGCATTTATTGGCCGAGAACTGAACCCTAGATCTGGGGTCTCCATCCGGTGTCCTCAAAGCCTAGGTTAATGCTCCAAGCACCGCACATGGAGGTCTCTGTTTTTGGTGTCCTGTGGTGTGGACCAGCAGGGACCACTGCAAGACTCTGAAAAGGTACTGCTGTTATCCCCACCCCACGTTCAGCTCTGTTGCAAAATAACAGAGAGAGAGAGATGAAGGTATTGAACGGACGAGTTGCTCGTCCTTCCTCAGACACCCTTTGGCTTTGAGTTACGAACTTTTTCTCCCTTTGGGTGTCCCAGTTCTGCAATCCCAGAGACCGTAAGTTTTGAGCTTTTCACCTGGCATTGGGCATTTGGGGGGCAGAGGTTGGAAACAGTGAGTGCCTCTGGATGTGCTGATTACCCTCTATCTGACTTTCCAGAGATTTCTCCTCCTCTAGGACAAGAGCATTATAAGCGCTAGACAGTGTCTCAGTAGACAGTTGGGAGCCAGTCAGCGGCCAAACATCGCTCTGGCTGGGTGGAGGGTCACTGAGGCCACCTCACCAGCCCTGACTTGCTCAGCGGGAGACCAGAAGGCTGCTGTCGACTAGTCCGTGACATAAATCTGCTGTAACTGGGCTCTGGGCATGATGGGACGGGGCCTGAAAGCCGAAGGAATCTGTCCCGGTGCTAACCTCCCCCCTCCGGTGTGTATTCGGGAGGAATGAAGAGTCTGTTATTCCAGGCACTGACTGATAAGCCTGGCTCTGAGGCTGACACCTGGCACTCTGAGCCTTTGGCGGCCCATCCCCAGTGGGAGAAGGAGAAATTGCGTAAATTGTTTACTGCTTGGGGCAGCCTCTGTCCTGGGAAGACAAAGCCTCCAGTGTGATCCCTGAGCAGAAGAAGGGCGACCGAGGCAGGTTCGAGTCCCTCAGGGGACCCTTACACTTGTCCGGAATGAACTGTGGAATCTTTCTCGGGTTGGGAACAAAGTAGCGTGTATGTAAATGAAATGGTGGCCTCGTTGATTAACTGGTTGGTGTTCTTACCGAAACTGTCAAAATTAGGATCGTTCCTGCTCATTTGCTCCTGACAGAAGACCACACTCTGTCCGTATTTTCTGCCACACCGTGGCTCCTAGAAGAAAGCTTTTGTTTCTCCGTTTGATGAGGGGTGACCCTA
Source organism: Panthera onca (assembly GCF_046562875.1). NCBI lineage: Eukaryota > Metazoa > Chordata > Mammalia > Carnivora > Felidae > Panthera > Panthera onca. Next base: position 10,366,712 of record NC_138349.1, read on the forward strand.
GGTGGCATTAACCGCACAAAACAACTCACCCAGAGATTTGAGCGCCTTGAACACCGGGCTGTCACTTTCTGAGTTGCCACGTGTGTGCATTTCCCTGGCGTCCACCAGCCTCAGTCCCACAGAGCCCCTGGGGGTTCTGAACTTGAAGCATCTTGACCTAGACACTTCCTGGCCAGGCCTCATTTGATTTTCCGTATTCACCTTGCCGCCAACCGATTCTTTCCTTTTCTTGCTCTGGGTTTAAGACGCGGTGTCTACCCTGACTTTGGTCCTGCGTGCCAGCCCTAGAGTTGTGAAATCTCGCCGGAGGGGGATAGAAAGCCCCCTGTTGACAGGGGGCTGGGGTGCCATGCTAGGTAATACGTCACAGCGAGCGCTGTACTTATAAGTAGGCTTGTTTCGTTAATGTAGAGTCATGGAGCCCAGCAGGGTTGAGTAGGAAGCATAGTCCTTTTGCCGCATTTCCTTCTCTTCTTCCTGCCCGTTGCCACACAGCCCTCATGACGCTCCAGCCCTTGCCGGATGCACCTCGGCGGGGAATGACACGGTGGAGACCTTCACATTCGTTTCCAGCTTCGGTAGCTCTATGGCGTCAGAAGTCCAGGAGCCTCTGAGCCTCAGTTCCATTGTCTGTAAAGTGGGGGTGGAAACCTAGCCCCCCTGGAGGGGGATGAGGTAGTAGGGGGCAGTGCTTTATTTTTTTAATTTTTTTTATGTTTATTTACTTGGGGGGGGGGGGGAGCACAGCGCGAGTGGGGTGGGGCAGAGAGAAAGGAGAGAGAATCCCAGGCAGGCTCCCCACTGTCAGCGCAGAGTTGAGTGGGGCTCGACTCCAGAAACTGTGAGATCATGACCTGAGCTGAGCTCAAGAGTCAGACGCTTCACCTAACGAACCACCCAGGCGCCCCGGGGCAGTGCTTTTAAATAATAGGACCATAGGATTTGACTCTTAGTCACTGTCATGAGGTGGTCCACACCTCCTCTTGGATCTCTGGGCGAGACAGGTGTATTCAGTGCAGCCCTGGTTGAAGGAGTGGTCCCTCCTCCCCTCTCCTTTCCTCCAGGGCGGAGATTTCAAAACTTCTTTTGAGCTACTGTTCGATGAGCTTTTGGTTACTTCGGAGCAGCTGTTTATACCCGCTTCACAACCGGGATTTCAGGGGGCAAAAGCTGGTCGGCGGGCAGCTGCCTCACTCCCAACGTACCGGCCAGCAAATAAGTGCGTTCCTGCCGCACCACTACCGGGAAGAAGTTGCTCGTCCCAGGCACCGTGGGCGGTGATGCCAGTGTTTTCGCCATGCTCTTCGCAAGCCATCAGTTGCCCTCTGCCCCATAGTTGAGGAAGGAAGCCTTGTGGATTGCTTTCGGTTCTGGCAGGGGTCCCGGCTGAGGTGGCTGGGGGAGAAGGTTAATATTTGATCTCCTGCCTCATCTTTGGCGTTGGGTCTATGGTGTGGGCAAAGAGGATGTGAAAGCGTTACAGACAAGTTACTGTCTTACAGAGTTTTGTAAGAAGAGGGATCTCTCGACCGTACCCGGAGGGAAGTGTAGGGCAGGGCAGGGCGTGGGGAGAAAGCTGCTGCTGTCCCAGCGTCAGCGAGGAGTCCCGGCCCGAAGACGTAAGTCCACGGATGCCAGTCACAGTGCCCAGTATGAGCTCGAACTGTGCCGCCAGCGTGTGCCGAATTAGAATAACAGAAAAACGGCTTCTCGAGTTACTTAACATTTGGAGTTTGTGGTTCTTGACACGGCAGGTTCTTTTCTTTTTTAATTTTAATTTTGAAAATTTATTTTGAGAGAGAGAGAGGGAGGGGCGGAGAGAGAGAATCCCAAGCAGGCTCCGTGCTGTCGGCGCAGATCCGGACGCACCGCCAGATCGTGACCTGAGCCGAAATCGAGAGTTGGACGCTTGACCGACGGAGCCACCCAGGCGCCCCAACGCAGCAAGTTCTGAAGCAAGGCATCTTCAGGGTTTCCAAACTCTGTACGGCCTCCATTTCCAGTCACCTTTTTAAACCGGGAGACCCCCGTTGGGAAGTATTACAGTCAACTCTCATTAAAATGTAAATCTGGCAATGCCATCAGATTCCTTCCTGTTTTAAATGCTGCCTCCGCCAGAGTGCCTCTCTGGACTCCTCCTCCTTGAGGAGAGCCCACTGCTGTGTGTGCTGAGTTTGTGTTTGGTGTGTTTTCACAGTCAGGGGCGGGCAGGGCAGAAATGACCCCGTGTTGTAAGAAGAAGGGGCTCCCAACCTAGAGGGCAGGCTCCATTGGGACAGGCGGCTTCCAGAGCTCCTGTCGCATCTTTCCACCATTAGTGACATCAAACGCAGGTGGGAGGTGGGGAAGAGATGGCTGGGTGGGGGGGGGGGGGTATTGGTGTTGTGAGGGGGAAGATTTCCTGCTTCTCCTTCTGAGAAGAGAGAGGCTGAGGAGGCGAGAACCTCATTGGTTTGAGCAGAGCCCTCTAGATTGGTTAATCCTGTCTGGGAAAGCAGCCTGTGGCTGGCCTTCGGGGTGACAGTCAGTTGACTGTCACAGCACAGAAGACCCCAGAGTGCCGCAGTGAGATGGTTGGTATCCATGGAGATGCCTGGATCTTGATAGAAACACTTATTTCTTTCTTTCTCGCAGAGCCTCCTCCTTCTAGGGTTCTCTCACCCATACTTCTATCCCAAAGAAGTATGCAAATCGATGGGCCACATTGTGCCCCGGACATATTTCCCCTCAAAAAGAAAAAGTGGTATTTCGCTAGACGGGCATCGGATGTTATTCTGGAAGGTTCATTGGGCAGTTGTGCTTTCTTTGAAAAAGGAAGGCCTTCCTCATTTTATTGGGTTTAGTCTACACTCTGGACCGGGGCAGAAAAGTCAAGGATTTAGTCCTTTACATTTTACCTTCTGGCCAACAGAATGTATGACACTATCCCCGAACGTTTGGTAGGGAGGGTTGCAGGCTGCCTTGGGGCATCTCATCTGGCTCAGAAAGTGAGAAGTGGAGCCTTCCATGAGCTCGGTGACCATTTGGAAGCTTCTCCTTTGGTGATGCTTCCGGCAAGGAGTATCCAGAATCCCTTCTATTTTCGGTGTCTGAGTTTGCCTCTAAGAAGACCAATGAGGTTTTATCATTTCGTGTACTTTGTACCAAAGGGAGGCATTTCTTGTTTGCTCAGATGGGCTGAAAGCTTTTACTTCTGTTTGAACCACCCCAGGAGCAAAATAAAACATCTAAGATGTAAGCGTGGTAGAGTTTTCTTGACTTCTTCTAGAATTAAGGCCTTTTGAATGAGGAAAGTTGATGAAGCCTGCGAACGTTAGTTTTGTAGACATCTTCTCGTGTCTGTACATATCGATTATTTCATTATCATTAGTGACCCGTATGCTCTTCTGTCTTGGATAGAGTGTAATTTACTTAATCATTTTCCCCCTGGGTGGAGACTTAGGCTGTGTTCCCGTTACAGAAGAGGCCACCGTGGCAAGCTTTGCACACACCCATTTGTTGGCCACCCGGGTGACCCATTTTTCTGGGACAGATTTCCAGAGGTAGACTAACCGGGCCCTCTTTGGTGTCGACAAAAGTATCTTCGACATAAAAAGCTTCACTGTGAGCGCTGCTGTATTTGGGGGACTCCCCGGTGATTTGATTTTTAGCTTCTTTGCAAACCGTTTGAGAGAAGATACTCTGATTTGGGGAGTTCAGCAAAAGGTATGTTTAGTTCCGGGACTTTGAAAAAACATCTCCGTCATACTCTTCCCAGGGAGGAAACCCAGCTATGCAGACTCCGGCTGATAATCTTGGCATTCCTGAAAGATGTCGCAGCCCCCTGCCCCCCATGGCTCGTGGCGTGGTGCTGAGGCTCTGTGATGTGGCTCCCAGCGTGACCGCGCTCAGCTGTGTTTACCCCAGCGCCACTGGAGCGAGCCTGGGGAGACTGACGTCTGAGTTTTGCATCAGCGTGAAAACCAAGCGCGAGATGGGGAGGGACCTTGTGCGGAGTCCTTTGTGTCAGGGCAGAGAAAAGCTGTCAGTAAACGGGACAAGATAAATACACTTAACTAATTGAGAAGGTAGGTTTTCCGCGACCCTAGAAATCGATCTTGTTCACTCTGTGATCACGTCACCTTTGCCGCTTCTCTCTTTTTAAAAAAAAAAAATTGTGGCAAGGCGTGCATAACAACGGAACGGACCATTTTAGCCACTTTTGAAGGTACTGTCGAGTGGCATTAAATACAGTCACGTGGTTACACAACCTTCGCCACCATCTAATCCCCAGAATTCTTCATCATCCCAGAGCCACGTCTCCTTTTAACTAAAGAAAAGGCATTTTTGAATTTTTTTTAGTTCATTTATTTTGAGGGAGAGAGAGCAGGGGAGGGGCAGAGAGAGAGGGAGAGAGAGAGAATCCCTAGCAGGCGGTGCAGAGCCTGATGCGGGACTCAAACTCACGAACCGCGAATTAAGGACCTGAGTCGAAATCGAGAGTCGGACGCTTAACCGACTTGAGCCGCCCAGGAAGGCCGCTTTTGAATCTAACTTTGACATAACTTTATGGTCACCTGAGCGTCTACCGTTCCGGTTTCACTCTGGAAGGCACAGAATTCAGGGTAACATTTGGGGTGTAAGTGACACACAGCCCTCCTCCTGTAATTCGCCCAAGAAGACCTAAATTGACACCCAGCTGGTAGAAGCCACTCCGCCCCCAGCCACATAATACCGTCTGTGACATTAATTAGGGAAGGCGCTTTGCCTCCACCTGCTTTGGTCTTCCCAGGCCGCCCAGCCTCGGCCAGAACTTCACTCCGCTGTCCACCTCATCGAGCAAGCACAAAGGAATTAGTGGTGTTTTGCTTCTAGCATTTCACGTGGTGCGGCCCCCAGAAGTCACCGAGGGACTTCGGCGCTGGAGGGGAGACACTCGGGCTTTCCCCGGACGAGCTTGGTCTGCAGACTTTGGTGTCTCTGTAGGAGAAATGCGTATGTTTTGGAGGAAGCTAGATCCCCACCCAGCCCAGTTCTGCGAGACTTCCAGAATCAGGCAAGAGGCAAATGAGGCTAAGCTAAGCTGAGGACAGAGAAAGAGTGACAAAGTGGTGACCTCCTACAAACGTGCATTTTTTTTTTTTTTTCTTTTTTAAAAAGTTATGCTGGGTGCTCCGTCTCCCAGGCCACTCCTGTGTTCTGGAAGGTGACGGAATAGCTACAGGTACTTGGACTGTTTCTAAAAGGGTGCTCCTTCCTTCCTGTTGCCTTCCCTCCAAACCTGGCCTTTTCCTCCTGATCAGTTTTAGTCCTGACCTCCCTCTGTGCTGATTTCGAGAGGCTGGAGAAAAGTTCGGGGACACAAAACTCGGAACCCTGCTAGATCTGTCCCGTCTGGGATGAGTGCATCAGGTAGAGTCTTGACAAGGCAACGCGCTCCTTCTGCTAATTGTAATTAGCACGAGGTCTTTAGCAGGCTAATGGGCACCTCAGACTTCAGAGGGCTTTGATCACCTCATGCCAACTGGTTTAGTGTGTTTTTATGCAACAAAAGCGACCACTGCCCACCCTTCAGAGAATAAGCGAGGCTGGGCTTTAGGAAAAGCATTCTCTGGTGTTTTCACTTGTCCTCCAAGTTGTAGAACGTTCTTTCCCCATCCAGACCCCTTGGAGTGGCTAAGAAACTGCCATTTTAGACGAAGGGTAGCTACGTTTTGATTTCAATTTTAAGACGGAGCAGGCAAGGTTCTCCACACTCTGCGAGTGAGTGGGTGCCCCAGAGCAGGAGACGTGCTATTTCCAGATCAATACGGGGCACTCCGTGTGATTTGAGCCTCTTGGCATTTTGCTGCCGAGAGAGCAGCTTCGAAACGGTTCTTTGTGGCAAGCGCGGCTGCACTTTTGGGGAGAAATGCTCAGGAGACCAATGTGTGCTGGGAAACCAGCAGCTCTGGGCTTGATTAATTTATAGGTGTAATTTAAGAACCTGGTCTCCTTCTGATCCCCGGGATGCGTATTTACTGAGCCTGTAGACATGCTCGCTGGACGTTTTTTATGGCCTTTGCTATGTCAGAGCAAAAGTTGTAGATCTCTTCCGAGCCAACATATTATTATGTCCAGAGGAGGGACTGGCATGTTATAAAGTTTCAGTGGTCAATTAACAAAGATTTATTCTTTGTCACTCAGGTATTTTTCTCTCTTTCGCCGTAATTACCTCGTGGAGCGAAGCAGGCTGTTTTTCCACCCGCTCCTTCTGGTTGTGGCTCCGAGCTTTGGAGCAGGACTTGAGAAGGTCAGTCTCGAAGTGGAGACTCCTAGCCGCTGGGCCTTCTGCTTTGGGAAAGTGGACTCACTCAGAGCTCTTGACACGGGGAGGGGGGGTGAGCGAAAACGCGGGGGAGAGAATGTGTTTTTTAAAGCGCATCAGCCTGTGTTTACTATGCACTGATTTGATGGGACCTCGTTCCAGTAGTGCAGCCAGCTGCCTTCTCGGCACCCTGTGGGGTGCTTTCCATCCTGTCTCAAGTCGGAATTCACGCAGGGGCCTTAGAGTTGCTCTTTGGAAGGTTCTCAACCCCGTTCCAGGTCCGGGCACTGTCTTTCTGCAACCTGCTCAACTCAGAATGGATATTTTTTAAAAAACCTCCATAAGGGCACAGGGGTGAGCTGCTCATCAGCTTCTCTGTTTTCCATATATTTATTTCACTGCCCCTGCAAAGAGAGAAAAAAAAAGAATCTGTTTTATATAAGATCAGAGAGTTAAACATGCTGTAAGAGAACCTTGCCCAAAACTGTAAATCCTTCCTGGTGGAGAAGCTGTGATTTTTGTTATCATGTAGAAGAACAAGAGATGGGCCAGGGGCGCCTGGGTGGCTCAGGGGGTTGAACGTCCGACTTCGGCTCAGCTCGTGATCTCACGGTTCGTGGGTTCAAGCCCCGTGTCGGGCTCTGTGCTGACAGCTCGGAGCCTGGAGCCCGCTTCGGATTCTGTGTCTCCCTCTCTCCTTTCCCCTCCCCTGCTCGTGCACCGTCTGTCTTTCTCAAAAATAAGTAAACATTAAAAAATATAATAAAACAGATGGGCCAGCTCTGAGTTTTATTCTCTAATCCAGAGATAATTCATTGACTTATTTATTATTATTATTTTTTTACATTGGCTTGTTGTGCAAAGCGCTGGGAACCTGAGGAGTTTGCTCTGCCCAGGGCCTGGTGAGGTTGGGGGAAAGCACACTGGCTGTGGAGGGTCCTTATGCCACCATCACTGTCCTGTTCCTGTGGTATTTCCCAGGTGTCTACTGGGGCCTGGCCACGGAGGTCTCACCTCTGCGGGAGCCACTGCCTGTGTCCCGCTCTCACCCCAGGGTGAGAACTCCTGTTCTGATTTCTGTCCTCCCCCCTACTGCTGACCACCGCTCGGACGGGTCTGACAGACACCAGGGAAGAGTGATGGCTGCAGGATCCGAGATGAGGCTTACCATGCTTTGCAGATGCTGGCATCCCGGGACCTTTTCCAAGATGTTTGGGGCCTGCTCTCTGACTTGTTTAAGGGCAGAGAATAAGGTTGCAAAGGAAATCAAAGCCTGATGTGGAGAAACGAAACATGAGGCCTACTGACTTTTTAAAAACATTTTAAATAACATTCTCTAAGGTTTCATTTTATACCGAAGGCAGCTGTAATAAGTTTTGGAAGACGGTGTAAGGTTTCGATTACAGAGCGATCCCGCTTGCCGGTTTTTGTACCCAAAGTGAGAAAGGGCGGAGGGAGCCGGCGGGGGGGGGGGGGGTGGGGGGGGTTGGGGGGGGTGGGGAGTGGTTAAGGGGTTATTTTGTATAAGGTGAGAAAATTCGAGAGGATAAATTCGAGACTGCAAGCCGGCAACTTTGGCGTGTTGTAATTTGCAAATGCAATAACATTAAGCCATTGCAGAGGCTTTTTTTTTTTTTTTTTTTTTTTTGGTGAAAATAGTCAAGATAGCAATGGAATAACTTAATAACTGGAACGCAGCGGCACGTCGACCGCAAGTAAAACAAGGCTGCAGGTCTGTAGTGGGCCCTGCCAGTGTTGCCCCAGTGACTACATTCCCTGCTGAAGGCTGGCGCGGGCCAGAGATGCCGGGCGGTCTGAAAGCAACCATTGTTCACAGGACATCATTATTTGGTATTACGTGCACAATGTTTGCTTGTGAAACGATTTATTAGAAACAAGTATGTTTAAGACGGAGAACTCGGTTTGAAATTCAGCTGATCTGGCTCATGACATTTAAGATTTTACAGTACCTTTGTTTCCGAGAATAAATATTTCGGTCCACTGTAAATATTTATCTTGAAAACACACAAGCACATGTACACAAAACTGGAACGCTGAGCCAGAGCATGAATTGATACCTAAAAGTCACTTCTCTCTGGGAACGAGGAAACCTCCTCAACATTCGGTATGTAGAAAAGGAGCGTATTTTGTGAGCTTGGCTGGCAGCATCCGGCCCGGAGGACAGATCCCCTCCCGCTACGTCTCTTGGGAGGAGACCTGGCCAGGACAGTGCATGTGTGGACTTCACTCTGTTCTTCTCACGTGGATGGGGCTAGCCGGGATTTAAACCAGACCTGTCCCTGCCAGCTGCAAGCCGGGTCCCCGTGGCATCCAGCTGGCCGCCAGACCTGACCGGGAGGCTTGCTGTGGCCCATTCCTGGGATGATATGTCAGCCGAAGAGGGAGGGTTTCTGGTGATTGAAGGGATCCCAGCTTTGAGATTTTCTGCCCACAAAACTAGGACTTCTGGGTTCTTTGTGTAGCCTACAGGGTAATGTCAGACAAATGAATGACTTCTTTGGAGGCTCTGCAATCCTTATCTTTTTAATGTGAAAACGTAGGTGTCTGTGAAGTGATGGGAGACTCTGGAATGAAATGTGCTAAGAGTAACCCACTAGCATTTTTTCTTTCTCTATTCTTTTTTTTTTTTTCTTACGTTTTTAAAGACCAACAGGCTTGTGCAGTAAAATCAATTTGCACATGGTCTGGCTCGTGTCCAACAAATTCCACTAAATGATATTTTCATCTGAAAGGCCCAAATATAGAAGCACTTAGATATCTATCATTCTAACTTGCTATTTCCAGCCCAGTGCACAGGGATACCCAGGTGCAGGGTGGAGGCATCCTTGGTGTGGCGGGTCAGCTGGTATCTCCTTATTTCCCTTGGCCATTTTTTAAGCTGGGGTTCAACGCGGTGGTATCTGCGGTGTGGACAGAGATAAGGAGGCTGACTCACACGTGCATGTACACGGGGACGGGATAATACGTTTGTGGGTCGACGGATGGGGGATTGGGTACGTGTGGCTCTTGCCCAAACTGCCACGTAGGAGGATTCCAGCCGCTTTGTGATCCTAGGGCCTTTGTGGACAGGATCACACAGCAGGCTGGTCTGTTATTCCCAGATTCTTGGGGACTCTTGTGTACGATGTCTCACGAACCTTGACACGGTTGCCTCTGCGGGACTTCTGCACAGACCACCTCTAAGCCGGAGAGGAACTTTGCCAGGTGTAAGACGAGGGATGTCTTTTGTTGAGAACTCTTTTCCTAGAGAGAGAGGCAAGGCACGTGAGGGTGGGAAGCATACCCTCGATGGGGCTCTCTCGAACGTGGCCTAGCACATCACCAGGATTGGGGAACTGATGTCTGTCTGTTTCTTTGGGTGCTGCGTCTGAATAAAGGATGTCTACTTGTGAGGTGTCTCAGCGGCTCAGTCGGTTACGCGTCCGACTTTGGCTCACGTCGTGATCTCGCGTTCCGTCCGTGAGTTTCGAGCCCCGCGTTGGGCTCTGTGCTGACAGCTCAGAGCCTGGAGCCCGCTTCGGATTCTGTCTCTTTCTCTCTCTCTCTCTCTCTCTGCCCCTCCCCCACGTATGGGTGAATAAAGAGTAAAATGGAGTAAATCCGTTGAAAAGAGATGAATCGGTTGTTCATTCAGGAGTTCATGACTTGGAGCTTGAGCGTTCAGTTTTTCTTTGCAAAACAAGAAATGAAGTCTTCTCAGAGCATCTTAGAGACGTTTCAGGAGCTACCGTGTCTGGGAGCCATTTGGGTGTTCAGGGCGCCTCTGTCTTGTCCCTTGCCTGCGACGTGAAGCTTATGGTCAGCGTGAGTCTCCGATATGATCCCAAGTGGGACCCGCGAAGGGGCCCCCGTTCCCCTGCCGTTGTCTTTCGATTGTCAGAACCTTCTCCCTTGTTGGGTAGGTGGCCACGGACAACCAATAACTTGAGATACAAGCAGTTCTTCTCTCTGTTTTCTAAATAAGTATTCTTTTTACAAGGGTCGTGCTCCAGCAGGCTCCTTTGAAGTCGTTTTTGTTATGCATTGGGCCGCGGTGTTATTTCAAAGGAGTCAGCCAGCAGACTTGAGGCCTTTTTGGCTTGCGTTCACGAACAGCCTTCTGGACAACACAACTCATTTATCCGTCTTCCCCCACCTCCCCCTGCCCCGTCCCCGCTCCCCCTTCCCTCCCTCTCTCCCTCAGAGCGATCACCACACCGGCCCATCCTCCAGGCTGGACTGCCTGCCAATGCCTCCACCGTGGTCGGAGGCGACGTGGAGTTTGTCTGCAAAGTTTACAGCGACGCCCAGCCCCACATTCAGTGGATCAAACACGTGGAAAAGAACGGCAGCAAATACGGACCCGACGGGCTACCCTACCTCAAGGTTCTGAAGGTGAGGACTTTCTGAATCTGAAGGGACTCCACTCCGGGGGTCTCCGTCGTGCACTTGGGGACAGGTTCTTTGATTTCCTGTTGGTGTGAGAAAAACGATGCTCTTATTGGACCGGCCAGGAGAGAGTGTGTTTCGGGAATGAGCAGATTATTAGACTTGCTAGTAAAATTGCAGAAGGGACCCCACGGGGTGCTGGCAGGGCTATTCTAGTTGGAGTCAGAATAATTCATCTATTTATCAGCCCTGAGATCTCAGACGAGACGTTTAGGCTCGGCCGCACATCCATAAAAGCGGGGATTGTGCTGCTAGGTCCCCGACAGGGTGGTTGTGCAGGGTCCACGCCATGGCGTGCACGGAACGAGCTTTGTAACCTCTAGGCATTGTACCAGTGTGCATCGTTAACGCCGATGTCGTTCCCTCTTAACGCGACGTTAGGGTCCGGTGGTAGTAGCCATCTTTTAGAAACCATTTACATTTTGCTTTCAAAAGAAAATTCCTTCCCCTTTGAAATCCATCCAAATGTGGTTTAGACACTAACCTTCAGAAAGTGTTTTTGCATTAGTGAGCTGCTGAACAAGGAAACTTTCTCCTTGTGTTTGTTAATTTGGTTCCTTGCAAGTCCCCGTGTTAATGGCATCAGCCTCTTTATTTTTTAGATCTGTCTTACTCTGCAGGATGGTGATAGCCAGCGGCAGCTAAGTCCGTACACCCTCTTCTCAGCCACTGCCTACCGTGTCTCCCGCATTTGGGTGCCCATAAGAGAACGTCCTTAAAAAGAACAGTCTTCCAGTAGAACCATAGGTAGCTCCACTAAGACCTCCCAACCAGTGAGAATACCAGTGCTCAAAAGAACTAGAAAACGACCAACCCGGAACTACCGGTCCATTCTGCTGGGTATCCATCACACCCTTCCATCCCTCTCCACGGGGTCACTTCCATTGTCCACCCGTTGGCTTACTTTGACCTTTCTGAACCCACAACCCGTTGAGGCAGCTGTTTAGACCTAACGGAGGCTGTTTTCTTGTGGTGCATTGGTGGTGGGACCCTAGACGGTACAAAGTTCCTCCTGGTTGGCCGTTATATTGTTCTCCTGTGTCTGTTCCAGCACTCGGGGATAAATAGTTCCAATGCAGAAGTGCTTGCTCTGTTCAATGTGACGGAGGCGGATGCTGGGGAGTATATATGTAAGGTCTCCAATTATATAGGGCAGGCCAACCAGTCTGCCTGGCTCACTGTCCTGCCCAAACAGCAAGGTAACAACGTTCTGTGTTGTTTTTTGTTTTTTGTTTTTTTTGTTTTTTTGTTTTGTTTTTTAAAGAAGGCTGGATATAGAAGCTGAAAAGACTTGGTGCTTTGAGAGACTGCAGGCAGCTTATAGGATACTCTGTGGCCTTGGTATATTCATAATAATCTTTCTCTGGTGATGCAGCTGGTATGATGCCAGTAGCCATGGAAAAATGCCCACGATGTTCAAAATGTTGCTCTAATTTCTTCCGAAGATTGCCTTCCACCCCCCAACCCCCCCACCCAGTTTTTAAGTCGTTCCTTCTGGTTAACCTTGTTCGGGCTGCACATTCCCCATCGTTGTACATCTTCTGCATTTTAAATACACACCGGCATGCCTGGTTGAATTTGTGACGTTTGCATATCAGCCGAATTCGAACCTTCTCCTGCCGCAGATTTGTGGAGAAATATCGGCACCGTGTGATTTTTCCAGCAGAATATTACTTCTTGGTGGCGTGACTGGTGCTCGTGAGATACTGTGCTTGATCTCGCCATCCCATCGTCAAGCATAGTCCATTTTAATCAGTGCCCTGCTGGACCCTGTCAAAGGCAACAACAGGTTGCCTGCCTTAGTTTGTCACGACCCACACTTGAATGTTGATATTAATGAAAAAAAAAAAAAAAAAAACCACCCCGTTTCTCTGCTACCAAGATCCTCCTTCTGTTGCTTTCCATGCAACATAAGTCAAAATGGTTACGCAGGAGTGAAAATTGGAGTCTGGTAGCTGACACGCAGTTCTACCCTGGTTGGTTCCCACCGGGCCGGAAGGGTAGGCCAGGTGTCCATCTGGGCTCGTGTCCAGTGTTTTGTTTTATAACACGGTCACTGAGACAGAACCATCCCTTTGTCAAGGTGGGAGTCTGCAGCCAACAGGACCAGAACCCAGCTTGGACTTTTGGGCGCCTGGGAAACTTCTGGGAAACCATCCCTAAATCCAAAGCAAAACAAGGACTAAGAGAATGGATCTCTGTGGGTTGATTTTTCCATGCGTTTGATTGCATGCATGTCTAGGTGGTGAAGCCGGTGTGGTGACGGGGCCTGTGGAGGTGAGCTGCTCAGTGTCGTTCCGTGTCTCTCGGTTGTGGGCTCTGTGGACGGGCTGCAGTCGGAATCTTCTGGTGGCCAGCACCTGCCGGAGCCCCCGGTGTGATGCCTCATGGTTCCACGGCCCCCTCCACAATCATTCCTGGGTCGTCTAGCCTTTTCTCTTGCTTCCCTTGTTTTCTAGGCCGCCGGTGTTAATACCACGGACAAAGAGATTGAGGTTCTCTATATTCGGAATGTAACTTTTGAGGATGCTGGGGAGTATACGTGCTTGGCGGGTAATTCTATTGGGATATCCTTTCACTCAGCATGGTTGACAGTCCTGCCAGGTACATCCTGCTCTTTCTCTCCACGGTTGTTGCCCTTTTCTTGGTTGATTGCTACAAAATTAACACCGCTTCTGTTCGCAGAAAATGGCCCCTTTTATCCCGGCATAGAGATTTTTTTAAAAATGTCTAAAATGATCCCCCAGGGATAAGACAGTTGCCTTTGGAAATTTCACTCACAATGAGATCCCACCCTCACGTGAATGATCAGGTAAAATTTCATCCTTAAAAAACCCAAAGGGATCTTAACATTTATCGTGAGTCACGGAGTCAACGTACAAATTCTCACCCGTCCCTGTTTCTCTTAAGGAAGACGTTGACATTACTTCGTAACGTACAAAGTAGTTTTTTCTCATCTCAGATTCCATTTCGCTGAAATCCCATGTGTACTTTTATTACTTTGCTCCACTGTCTCTTTTTTAATGATATGAAAATAGATGGATGTCTGCCGAGGTGCCGGGGGAGCCCCACCTCTGCACAGAGGCTGTACAGAAGCAGTGTGTTACCTACCTCGGGAATCGGTGGCTTGCCGTGTGTTACAATAAAGTGGGCCCTCGGCTTGCTTTTCCTGCAAAGCATGCTCTTGCCATCTCGGGCTTGATGTTATTTCTGCCCCGTGGAGAAATCAACATCGGTGAAGCCCCGTTGCCTAAATATTGCTGCTGCCTGGATCTTTAACCGACATCTCTGTCCTAGTCGAACTTTTCCTGATAATCCCTACCTACTGCCTCTGTGCCTTTGTCATTGCCTTCGTGAAACTGCATAGACTGACTGGTTTGCCAGCTCGGGATGTCCCACGGCCATTATTAATTGCTTATGTTTCGAGGGCCGTGCCTACCTGCATGCTTATCGTGTATCCCGTCAAAATAAATCGATCGTTTCATTTTGTGCTGTGTTGCTGGAGGTTTTGACTGTCATGCAAGTCTTTTTCTGGTTACAACGCATAAGCTTTAAATAATACCATTTGCATCCAGTTTGTCTTTTGTCGTGAGTCTGCTCTGTGAATATTTGCTTTGAAACAGTGAGATGCCTCTTACGTTGAGCTTGCTTTTTTACCTGTAGTACTGCATTCCGCAGGTGCGTAGTTGGCCCCCCTTAACCAATTGGCCCGACGGTACTAGCACATTAACTGTAAGAACACAGCTTGAGGAAAGTACTGTTCGGAAATACCCTGCCTGTAGCTTGATGAGCCTTGAGGACGAAGGAGGGAGCGGGTATCATTTATTGGAAGTTGGTAGACGAACGTGCTACCCACATGGAACACCATTTCTGTGTTCAACAGAAACACTGTAGTGACATCAGTATAACCAGAAACACAAATTTCAGATGGTAATCGATGAGGGAATATTACCAGCTTTTCATGGTATGGGCATAGCGATTCTATACTAAAAGCAATTTGGTCTTTAAATGAAATGCATTTATTTGTGGAGTTGAATACCAGGCTGGACTGTATTAAGAGATTTGAAACTTTTCCGGGCCAGCCCTACTAGATGAATATTTATTTCATTTCATGTGAAAGTGTGTTCGTCTGGGGTAAATTACCCTGTCACAGCTTCCTTTGGAAGAGCTTTATCCAAGAGTGATCCCTTCAGATGCAAAAGTGGGCACTGTTTGTATTTAAGAATTTTAAATTTGATTGGCCTCAGAGACCACCGTGGAAGACAGTCCGTTTTTTTGTAGGTGTGGTTGACTGTTGCATTGTGCCCGAATGCCTAACAGAATGTAGCCTTGTAGCCTGCTCTTTGTGCCTTGGTGGGAGCTAGTCCACCGTGATCTCTGCATTGCAGAGGCCCCTTGAGGCTAGAGAGAGTGGCCGTGTGGGCCCTGGTGGTAAAACAAGGAGCCCTTGGTTGCTCGCCTTCACGGGGAGAGGTGCACGGCAGGCCCGTAGCCCGGGCCTTTCTGCAGCCCCGAGTCATTAGGGAAACCTGTCCTCGGGAATGGTCGTCACCTTGTGTTTCGTTTAACTGTGCCAGGGCGCATCAAGCCCGTGTCCTAACTCTGTGGCCTGCTTATCTGTTCCTCCCCTGTGGTCTGCACTCCAGCTCCTGTAAGAGAAAAGGAGATTACGGCTTCCCCAGACTACCTGGAGATAGCCATTTACTGCATAGGGGTCTTCCTAATTGCCTGTATGGTGGTGACGGTCATCCTGTGCCGAATGAAGACCACGACCAAGAAGCCGGACTTCAGCAGCCAGCCCGCTGTGCACAAGCTGACCAAGCGCATCCCCTTGCGGAGACAGGTAACAGAAAGTAGATAAAGAGTTTGAAGAACTTTACTCCTCCCCCGTATCCCAGCCAGCCCTTGGGTCTTTTTCTCTGCTTCGGTGCCATCTGCTCCTGTGAGCTTTCACTGTGTGAGTGGCCCCAACATGCCTCTTAGTGGCCGTCCAGTTAGTATTTGGGGCTTGGAGAGTCAAGTCCTGGTGCCCCGGGGCAGGGCGGGGTGGGGGTGGGGGGTCAGTCGAGTCAAGTTCCAAGGGCAGGAGAGCATGATGGTGGGAGACTCTCGGAGCTAATCAGCAGAACTGGAAATAACACAGGGAGGCAACGCCCTTGTGTCTTTGAGGCTCAGGTGTATCGGTCTTTTTGAATCATAGGCCACTTTTGTCCCCTGCGATCTAATGCCTTTTTTTGAGACCGGCTTATGCCACGACTTAGAAAGACAGGGGAGCTAGTTCTCTTTGACTTATTTTTTTTTAAATCAAGGTCAGAAACTTAGGCCCTAAAGATGGATCTGAACTACCGCCTGATTTAAACCAGACTGCGATGTCTGTCTTGACTGGGTTTTGGCTCGACCTCTCTGATTCTTAAAATAGAAATGTATGCATATATTATGTTATTGTTAATCGTTCACAAGCGTGGCTGTGGATTTGGTGGTAGAATGATTGTTGTATTGAACGAGCAACAGATTGTCTTCAGCCTCGTGTCTGGTCTTTGGCGGTCACCTTTTGCTCTTGTGTGCGTCCTGATTGGTTTAATTTTGCTCTGGGGAGACAGGGCAAGAGAGCCCCTGCACCTCTGCTTTAAACCAAGGCTCCAAAGCCGAGTGGGACAGGATACGCTTTGACCCTTTCCTCTGTGTGTTCATGAAGACAGAAGGGGAAGGCAGATGTGAACGGAAAGTGTCTACAAGCAAAGTATTTGGAGCGGTGTTGTTTCTTTTGAAACAGCAAGTAAAATGGCCAACTCACTGGCTCTGTTTCAGTGCACACTTTAGTAGAATTTACAGGGCATTTGTTAAAATTGCAGATTCCTCCGTCCCAGCCCCAGAGATTCGAGTTCGGTAGGTCTTGAATGGGGCCAGGGATCTGTATTGTGTGTAAGCAGGTCCTTCGGTGATTTTGAACTGCACTCCGAGAAACTCTGGGTTAATCCCATCTCTGCCCCTCCCGGGACTTCAGGTGGCGATGACATTTTCTGGATCAGGCATTAGGACGGATTAGGAACCAGTTGGCCAGCCGCGGTTTTGGCATGGCACCGGCTGTTCTCAACCCAGCTCCGGGCTCCGGGCTGAATGGGTCCTTGTTGACTCGTTGGGAGCCACGTATCAAGCAGTTCTTTATTCTTCCTAGAGGCCGAGGATAGCATTTGGAGGGTGTGTCAAGTGCAGGTGATTGCCCAAATTGTGTGAAGAGCAAGGGAAATAAAGGTGCCCATTGGGTCCCTCCTGCCACCAAGAATGCTATTGTTACTGAAACGACACCACTGTCATTCTTGGGGCTAGGGAAATAATGATGGGGCTGCTTGTCCGACTTTGGGAGAGGCCAGTTTGGAAGGTGACTCTCACATGGCCAGGTGGCGCCTTCAGTGACATTCAGGTGCTGTGACCACCCGTTCCCCTCCCTCCTCCTTTCCAGTTACCTCCGGGCCATTCTTACAGCCACCGCCTTGAGAACCTGACCTCAGGGAGTTGAAGAAGGGAGTGGTGTTCCCATCTCTATGATTTGTTGTTTTTTCCTACCAGGGGAAAATGCTACCTTCTGGAGGAAACCTGCAATTTGGTGTAGCTAGACGATTGTCCCATAATGATTTCATCATCTTTTTCTCTGCAGCTGTTACAGTGCTCTTTTTACTTCCATATAAAAGATGCAGCTGCCCTTAAAATCTCCTTGACTCAACCAACCCTAGTCATCGTATTTTCGTTTCTCTTCGGCTGACTGGCCTTTCGTCTTTGTCTGTCTCCACCTCGGTTGATCATGCTTCCTTCATGTCCCTGTGTGATCAAAGGGAACATTAGGTCGTCTTTTTTTCTCCCCCCGCCCTCGCCTGCTTCCTTTCTTTATCATAATTTCCTGAGGGCTTGGTCCGACCCAGGTTCTGCGCAAGATACGGCCTGTCACCTTCACCAATTGTTCCAAGGTGATTTGGGGGCCATCATATGTAGTGGTCTTGGGTTTTAGTAAGGTCAAGTAGAATAAAGAAGCAGAGGAAAGCGCACAAATCTCTGGGAGATTCATTTATTTGGGGGGATGCTGACACACCTTAGCTCCTCATATATGTCGAAATGGGTTGTGCGATTCTTTACGAAGAATGCGCCGTCAGGAAGCACGGCCCCTTTGGTAGAGGAGGAGGTGCCTGTCAGGTATCTGGGGACAAGAGGGTTATTGGAGTGTAGCTAGAGTGAAAAGCCCCATAAAGGCCGGCAGAGATGTTGATGACAGAGAAAATACCACGGAGATGCCAAGCATACTTTCCCCTGGCGACAGGTGAGCCTGTGACCAGATGTCTTAAGGATGGGCTGTTCCTAGTTACTTGCAAGGCCACTTTTCATGCTGTATTAGCCCAGCCTCCTCTATGACGCAGGTAACACCGAGAGTCTTCATGATGGAGACCAAGTATTTGCTTCTTGGCCCTGACCCTCCCCCCTCCACCAGCACGCACGTGCACACACGCGCGCGCGCGCGCACACACACACACACACACACACACACACTCCCCGCATCTCACTCAACCCCATCAATCACTGTCCTCCTTTTAGAACGAGAGGAGTCATGTTTTTTCTTTTCCTTTTTTTCTCTTTCTTTTTCTTCTTCTTCTTCTAATCCTACTGTGAGTGTTTCCTTCTTGACATTTACTGATTTGGACCGGACTTAACGGTTACAGGATGTCTCCGTTTGTTATTTTTTTTTTGAGTCAAAAATACTTTGCTCCAGTAGCTAGAAGAAGTTCCTTGTGTTCATTTCCCAGTAATTGTGAGTTTTTTGAGGCTCTTTATGCATTTTGATGCTTGAGGAAAGAGAGAACTTTTTAGTCGGAGGAGACAGGTGGCAGCCGGCGTCTCCCCGTGTCCCTTGACAGGGGCTCATGCTGTTTTCAGTACCAGGCCGGCCGCTTGCTCACCTGCTCCTGTTCCTTTGGCATCAGCGTGATCAAGGGGGCCAGCCCAGAGGGGGTGTCCTTATGAGCGTGTCCGCTCTCGAGCAGGTGCCCAGGCTGCTAGGAGACAGCCACAGTCATTGTGAAGCAGCCTTTATACACCCACGAGTTCAAGAGAGGGCTTCCCTTTCTGTGAGCTGCACACATCAGCGGGTCGTTCGTGGGGAGGGGTGCAGAGGAAACTGAGGGTGTTTGTTCAGGAGGCATGTGGTATTGCTGGGTTTGGTGAATCAGTTTTTCGGTGAGTACGTAAGTTTCCTTCTCTGGAGCCAGAAGTTTCCATAGGGCAGGATGGACATTTAGCTTTTGCCGTAAACAGATAAAACCGTCTCCTGGGTAGGGGCACACATGTGCATGCAAGGCACACTCCCGCTACTACTCACCTCTGAGAAGGGCCCCCAGGGTCTTTTTCTGAGGCTTTGCTTTCACCCTCTTGGTTGCTGATATGGGTAGATCAAGGTCCTCTTGTTTTTAATGTTTTATTTATTTTTGAGAGAGAAACAGAGTACAAGCAGGGGAGAGGCAGAGAGAGAGGGAGACATAGAATCTAAAGTAGTCTCCAGGGGGGCCTGGGTGGCTCAGTCGGTTGAGCATCCGACTTCGGCTCAGGTCTCAGGTCATGATCTTGCAGTTCGTGGGTTGGAGCCCCGCCCCGGGCTCTGTGTTGACAGCTCGGAGCCTGGAGCCTGCTTCGGATCCCGTGTCTCCCTCTCTGT
Organism: Panthera onca; assembly: GCF_046562875.1. Lineage (NCBI taxonomy): Eukaryota > Metazoa > Chordata > Mammalia > Carnivora > Felidae > Panthera > Panthera onca. Next base: position 10,386,142 of record NC_138349.1, read on the forward strand.
CCTGTCCCTCCCTGCTCACATTCTGTCTCTCTCCATCTCAAAAATAAATAAACATTAAAAAAAAAAAGTAGTCTCCAGGCTCCGAGCTGTCAGCACAGAGCCTGATGCAGGGCTCGAGCTTAGGAGCCATGAGATCATGACCTGAGCTGAAGTCAGACGATTAACCAACTGCGCCACCCACGTGCCACAAGGTCATCTTTTTTTTTTTTTTTAACAATATCTTTGAGATAAGTGGCATGTTCCCAGGGACCTCACGAACGGGACAGAAGCTGTGGGGGGACCGGCTGGGTGCGTGTGATTCAGGAGCCAGTTCTTGGGGGCTGTGCCTTCGTGGGTATTAAACACGCTGAACTCTGTGAAGGAGGGTTCCACTTCTAGAAGCTCATTCATTGTCTAGCAGCTAAATGTCATGATATTGGGAGATTCTCCACCTTTTGGTTAGTCAGATGGTCTAATGAAATCTCCCTGGTTCCAGAAAACGCTTGGGTTATTAGGGTAGTCATGGATGGCTAACTGGAACCTTCCCTTCCATGTGGGTGCCTCGCCCTCCCTGGTTCCCACTGGGTTGTTAGCTCCTCTCAGCCTCTGAAAGATAGGACAGTTTGAGATCTGATTTGGATTTTGGCTGATGGGATCTTCTAAGAAGCACCAGCCCATCCAGGACCGGTGAGTCATTGCTTTGATGGGTTTACTCATGGAATCCGGGCTGCAGCCCGGGGGAGGCAGAGACCTGGTGAGGGAGAAAACTGATAAACCGCCTTGCCTGATGACTTAAATATTGTTATGGAGGGAAACAGAATCCAACCCCAGAAACCCCTCAAACCTTTATCCCAACCGCCTGGTTTGAGGTGGTGAAAACATTTTGTTTGGCCATTGGGGAGGGGTGGACAGGGCTTAGAGCACAAGTATGTTAACTCGGGGCCTTAATGTTCTGGTTTAGGGGATCCCCAGCTTCAGAGTCAGGAATTAGTGACACCCGTGTGTCACCCCTCTCCTCCTTGCTTCTATCTGCCCTGTTTTCTGTGAGTCCCCCTACCCTCCCTTTGTTCAGTCTACTCTGGTATACAGAGATGACTCTCTTTCTTGGTGGCCCTTTAAAACGAAAAGAAGATAGCCACTTCCTTGCTTAGTTTCCCGTATATACCGTGGAAATACGCGAAACGCACCTTTCGTTAGAAGTTTGATTTATGGCACGTGTTAAAGAGAGTCCGGAAAGGGGGGAGCTGAATGGAGACAGAAAACAACATACATGCTAGGATCGTGCCTGCCAGGATTGAGGAGTGGGAAGGCGGTTTATTTGAGTGTGTTAGTGTGTATTGTTCGCCAGTAACTTAATTATCGCCATTGGTGGACTACTTTTAAATTAGATAGAATATCCAATGGGGTAGATGATTTTGTGCAAAAAAAAAAAAAAAAAGCGATAGTCTCCTAGTCCTGAATTAGTCCAGGGATTCACAGGTGGACAGTAGGGATTACTTGAGGGTCCCGAAGGAAAGACACTCTAGCAAAACACAGTATTTCGTAGAGGAATCAGTCGCCTGCAGAAGATTGTACCCAGCCCCGGAAACACATTCGCTCTCAGCAGAAGCAGAGTGAAGAGAAAGCCAGCCAGAGGTTACAGTCCCAGAGGGGATTTTAAAAGCTCAGTAAAAAACGCGTGGAGGTCAAATTAAGATACACCTTCACAGACAGTGATCAGATTCTATAGTTTCTTATATACTTCTGGCATTTTCTTACCTTTCTTCCCCTTTGTGCTTTTTACAAGAGTATTTTCCAGATTTGCACATTGAATGTAAACCTCTACCCTTAATCGGGACAAAACCTTCATAAGTAACCCTTTCTGTAAACACGGTTTTAAAGTTTGAACGGTAGTGATAGCAACAAAGTTCGTAGAGGGCTTCGGTTTTAAAAGCTTGGACATGAAAACCTTGTGGAGATCGTTCGGAGGAAGCTGCACATGTACGTGAACTTTTGCCATGGGTTTGTGGGCAGAGATTCCTTACGGGTCATAGGTTAGCCGCAGAGCAGTTAACTTCTGACTGGTAAGTTTTTCTTTTCTTCAGCAGCCCCTAAGCCATATTTGTCATTAGGACGTTCTTACGCTTTCCCCCTGCCCCGGGACCGACCCCTGACTCCTGGATCCTTTATTTCTTGGGTTTGCTCTTTGACTTGCTGGACCCCCGGCCCATCCCGGCCGTGAGCAGAGGGTCTCATCTTCCAAACTAGGAAGGAACGTCCTGTCCTGCAGTCAGCCTTCCCTGCCGGTGGGGTTTCGGCCTTCCCAGAGCGCACAGTGTGACAGCATCTCCCACACAAAACGCCCGCAAGCTGCAGATCTTCCAGGTTCCCTGGGGGGGCTGCCGGTCCTAAGCTCCCTTGGATCTGGGCAGCCAAGGATTCTGAAAAGGCGCTAGGAGAAACAGTCGCGACGTTGGTAGCAAATATCAACCGAACTCCTCGCCAGTGCCAGGCTCAGCCCTAAATGCTTTATGGGTGTGACCTCATTTTCCCCTCATGGTAAGTCTGTGGGGTGGGAACTTTCCTGGTTTCCTTTCAACGGGTAGGAAACTCTAGTCTAGGAAGGTTACACGACTTCCAAAGCGCTCACAGTTGGCCAACGTTGGAACTGGCACGTAGCCCCCCCGGGTGGTGCCGTTGGTCAGAAAGCCACCACCTGAGTGGAGCCCCATGTTGTAAGCAGTTAGCAGAGGAAGGGTACCAACCAGGGTTGGCTGCTAGGCCAAGCCCGGTCACCGGGGTGCCCAGATGGGAGGATGCAAAGATGCCACAAAACCCAGCCCGGTAGTGCTGGGAAAGGTTGCAAAAGCAATGCTCTCGTTGTTTTGTTTTGTTTTGTTTTGTTTTGTTTTGTTTTGTTTATTTATTTTGAGAGAAGGAAAAAGAGAGAACACGAGCAGGGGAGGGGCAGAGAGAATCTCAGCACAGAGCCTGACACGGACTCGATCCCATGACCATGAGATCATGACCTGAGCCGAGATCAGGAGTCAGTTGCTCAACTGACCGAGCCACCCAGGCGGCCCATGTGATCTGGTCATTTCTAACTCCTTTAGAAGTCACTGTATGTCAAGCACGTATGCTCTGCTGTTTTTCCCCCTCCTGGGACAGTTCTACCTTCCTCAATTCAGATCCCTACCATTCTAAAAAATATTTTTATTGTTAAAGAAAGTGCTTCTTCTAGGGGCGACTGGGTGGCTCAGTCGGTTGAGCGTCCCGACTTCGGCTCAGGTCATGATCTCACAGTTCGTGGGTTCGAGCCCCGCGTCGGGCTCTGTGCTCTGACAACTCAGAGCCTGGAACCTGCTTCAGATCCCGTGTCTCCCTCTCTCTCTGCCCCTTCTCCGCTCATGCTCTGTCTCTCTCTGTCTCTCAAAAATGAATAAACGTTTAAAAAAAAAAATGCTTTTTCTAAAACCTAAAAAGAAATACATATGCCTGGTGATAAAACTCAAACGACTTGGAAAGTTCTGAGGTAAGATGAGTTCTGCCCCTTCCCTCAACTGTGAGTCTTCTCTCTCTCTCACCCCCCGAAGGTTAGCCACTATTCAATCTCTTCTATATCATTCCTGAAAGTTAAAAAAAAAAAAAAGGTTGTGTTCTCATGCCCCACATGGGGAGGCCGCTCTCCTATGCCATACCCTGTACTCCTTGCTGCTGCTAAGAGCAGAGTTTTGAGGACATGCCTCTTTTACCCAGAACTGTGCCCCCTCTTACTTCTCCGTGGGGTTTCCCCTCATCGTCATCGATGGCAGCACACCAGATACAGCGATAGTGGAATTCTGGAATTCCTGCGGGTCTGATGACGACAGACTACACGGCTGGCCTCGCGGAGAGAGTCCTGGCCGCAGGATTTGCCAGACCGCGGCCGTTGGGGGCCTGTATCGTCTCGTCCCAAGACTGACTTTTCCAAGTCTGGTTGGTTCTTGTTGCCTGTGGCCCTCAGGGACAAGTTCCCATTGCCGTGAATGGTGACCTTTGCCTCTTTGTGTGGGAGAACTTTCTGGAAGACCGTTTTGTCTTTGACAACACCAGCCTCCTTCTGTATCCATAGCACATGGCCTTGGTGCAGGGTGCTAGGGTTTGGGGAAGCATCTTTGGCCAAACCCAGTCCTGAATCTTTCTGATTCCTTCTCTGCGGATGGAGCTCAGGATGTTTGTGTGGTCGCTGAAAACTGTGTACATCTTGATGTTTTTTGAGAGACCCTGGTTTCTGAGAGCGCTGTAGCTGAGGCCGTGTAACGCAGTGAGTTGGGGCCCATGTGGAGTCTGGAGGGGGTGTTCCCGGTTGTCTGTTTGGCCAGGGTGCCGTCCCTGCCTAGTCCCTGGCATTAGTGGGGAGCAGGACTGGATTCCACGGGAGTTCACACAGTTACCTTTTGTCCTTTCCTCCTCCTGCCACTTGAGTGCTTAGACACTTGGGTGTGAGGCCTCAGCCTCTTGGAGCCGAGTCTATCCGTGAGGTCTTTCTCAGCTCCAAAAGTTACGATTCTTCAGCTCCTTTTTAAAAAGTTATTTTTAAATTGCTTCCAGCAAATAACTTTGCTCATACTCTGCATGTAAAGCTTAAGAGTAAATGCCCCTGTCAAAAGACCGCTCAGAAGGGCTCAGAAATGTTCTCTTGTACGTTTTAAAAGATGATAGAAATTCTGGGTTAAAAATCCCTTACGTCTTGATTTTATTTTTTATTTATTTTATTTATTTTTGAGAGAGGGTGAGCATGAGCAGGGGAGGGGCAGAGAGAGAGGGTGAAAGAATCCCAAGGAAGCTCTGAGCTGTTAGCCCAAAGCCCGATGTGGGGATCGATCCCCAGAACCGTGAGATCATGACCTGAAGTCTAGAGTCGGATGCTTAACTGACTGAGCCAAACAGGCACTCCATACATCTTGATTTTAATACCGAAACCAACTTCCTATTCCTAAAATGACTCCACCTCAAACCCCCACCCCAGTCCGTTCTTGGGCTCTTCTTGGATTTCTCCCTGCCTTCAGGGCACTTTGGGCTTACAGAGGAGAGAATGAAGATTTTTTGTCTCAGGAAAGTATGGGTCTTCCTGTTCCCGGCGGGAATGGTTCAAACTCTACCTCGCGAAAGGTCATCGCAACTAAGTACATTTATCTGCCCTTGGTCTTTGCCACCTTAACTTCAAAGGTATGTTTGGGGGCGCCGGGGTGGTTCAGTTGGTTATGTGTCTGGCCTCAGCTCTAGTCATGGCCTCATAGTTTGTGAGTTTGAGGCCCACATCAGGCTCTCTGCTGTCAGCACAAAGCCTGCTTTGGATCTTCTGTCCCCCTCTCTCTGCCCCTCCCCCGCTCATTCTCTCTCTCTCAAAAAAAAAAAAAATAAATACAGCTTAAAAAAAAAAAAAAGGTGTGTTTGTAAGCATAGCTGGAGAGTCCTGTTGACCTGGGCAGTCTTGCAGGGGACAGAACCAGAGAGGAACTGCGGGCTGCTTTGATGGACCACGTTAAGCCTCGTGTTCCAACTTTCTTGAGCCAAAGTCTTGTTCATGGTTTAGAGTGAGGTGGTGGTCAAGCAGCCCACAGTTGTACCAGGATGGTGTAGTCATCCTCGGGATTGGCCTTCAAGTGGGCTCCACATGTGTTTTCCTTATAGAAACTAGCCCAGGAAAGACCCCGCTTTTAAGAAGTAACCGTTTTGTCAGACGCAGACTGAAATGGTTGGGGGGTGAATGAGAAAACTCGGTGTAGCACTTGCAATCTTCAGATGGAAGAGGAGATTTCCCACATGATTATGAATACAAGGAGGCATTTTTTTTTTTTTTTTTTTTTTTCTCCTTGACTCTTCGCCCCACGCTTTCAATCCATTAGTCTCTACAAAGAGGCAGTTGATTTCCATCGAATGGCCTGGGCATCACCGGTTCCCAGAAGGACTAGGGGGGAAGCAGAGAATGGCCCTCAGTGCCTGGGTCTCCGGTGACCTTGAATTAAGACCCTTGGAGCTATGGGATGCCCTTCACATTCAAATCCTAGAGCTAGTTCCTTGAGACACTTGGCTTTTCGTTCCAAAAGACAGACGCCATATCGGAGAGCTGATCGTCTAACAAAAAGTTTTTACGGAATTTCACGGGCACAGAATTGATTCATGATATGAGCTGGTGTATGGGGAGATTGGTCATGTGGGGCTCCGGGACAGGTAACAAGGCAGTAATGAAGCTCATGGGGTTGTTGTTGTGTCCTCAGGTGGCTGTTGTGAGGAATTCGGACAGAAAGATGACTTCTATTTTGACCGGGTGCTGTCTAAAGATGTTTGCAAACCCGGTCTTGGGAGCATAGGAGGTGGGTGAGATGTGGTGCTGCCGAGATAGGAAGACAGAGGAGCTGGAATCGGGTTCTTGACTTTGGCTGGCCCTCCCACCTTTCTTCCTAAGAATCGACCATCTGGCTGGGCTCTGGCCGGCTGCCAGCCTTCTCAGGTGGAGCCAGGATTACATCTGTGTCTTCGCATTTTGTATCCAGGTTTCTGCCGAGTCCAGCTCCTCCATGAACTCCAACACCCCGCTGGTGAGGATAACCACACGCCTCTCCTCAACGGCAGACACCCCCATGCTGGCAGGGGTCTCCGAGTATGAGCTGCCAGAAGATCCAAAGTGGGAGTTTCCAAGAGATAAGTGAGTATTTCCATTGGACACATCCCCAGATGGAGACTTAGGTCTAAATGGGGATGTTGGATTGACATTTTCTTTTTATGGTCCTTAACTGCAAAGGTCATGTCTGACGATCTCAACAGGAGTGAGTGAGGTTGTATTTCTAACCACCTCCTGAAAAAGAAAAGAATTGATTCTCTCACTTTTAAGCGTTCTTTAAAAACAGCTACTAGGCATGGCTGGTCTCCAAACGAGACGGTACCTTGTTAGCGTTTTTTTGTTTTTTTTTACTGTTTAGATCATTCATACCCAGTCACATGGACTAAATAGCCCACTTAATAACAGATGTGACCTTCTAGCCGCCGGTTATTAGAACATGACTGTTCTGTAGTCCATTTCTTTGGAGAAATTAGATGTAAAATACAAATTGCCCTAGGAGTCTTCACTCAGTGTTGGCTGTTTTTAATGGTTATTCATGTAATATGGGGCTGAAATGGTTCAGATATGGTATCTGACATCAAATTTCCCGTGGTCCATAGTATTTTCCTTAGTGAATGGTGTGGAGGTGTTCTGATCAGATGTTTGTTCTAATCAGCATGCCCACCTGGGCTCTGTGGAAGGCATTACCGGAAGCTGTTTATCTCTTGATCTGGCTTGATGTCCATGTATTTGGGCTCCCTTGGACTGGATCTGAATCCTGGTTCCGCTAGCCAGTGGCTAGGCAACCTTGATCTTCTGCACTTCCATTTTTATAAACTAAAGATCATAGTATTGACCTCCCAGGACTGAGCGCAATTCTTGGCTTCTGAGTTCCCCTGCCTTGTGTTTCCCTTCCTGTACGGGTAAGCTGAGAGCTCTGAACCACAAGCATCAAGAAGATGGTGGGGCCAGGCAGAGAGTCTGTGAGGCAGATCTTGTGCTCCCAGCCCTCTCTTTCTGGTCCTGCCCAGAAGACAAAGTATGACGGTCCTTGAAGACCGTCAGCTCACTTGTTGTAGTCGTTCGAATCTGAACATTGGGAATAGTAGAAGGTGGGCATCCCAGACTATACGTCTGCATTCCCTCGCCTGCCATAACCTCTTGCCTGGCTTGGATACAGCTTTCACTCCCTGTCTGTCTTGGCATTTGCAGTTATCTCCCTAAAGTTAAGTCAGAGAAGTGTTTAATTACAATCGAAGAAACTCCTACACAAACTTGGAGGTACCAAGATAAGCTTTTCTAGAGACTGGGTATGACGAGCTCTCTTTGGGAAGAGAGGTAGCTTACGTGGCACCCGTGATTTCGATTCACCCAACTCCACACCAGTTTCGTTTCCCGGCAGCCAATTTCGAGATACTAATGTGTGCCATAAGCTAGGACCAAATAATTATACAGGTGTCACTCTGTCAAGAGAGCTAATGGAGGTAATTTCCAGTGTGTTTGTGTCCTGTAGCGAAAAGACCATTCTTCATCCGGGACTTGCTTCTTGAACAATAACCGGGGAGGCATCAGAGAAAACACAAGGTGTGGTTTCCTTCCCTGGAGAAGGTGGAAAGAGAACGGGGTTGTTTCTCACCAAGCCACTTGGCTCCCTCGTTTGAGCGTACCAGTCGGAGGGCGCACACATTCCTGCACAAATAGGACTGAACTAGGGGGCTGCGATCGTATCGTAAGAAATCCCAGCTCTCAGGTTCAGTGCACGGTTTTTGTCGCCTGTGACGCTGCAGCCAACAGTGGAAGTCTGTGTGTGCCTAACCGTTAGCTCCCACCTTGGGGGAGGACCCTCAGTGCGGAAAATCTGAGCGCTAGGCATTTCAAAACGGAGTTTAGCACAAACGTAGGTGGAGCAGACTTCCAGTGAATGAAGGCTATTTAGAAGCAGTTTATTAGATTGGAGGCAGAAGTTATACAAAGAAAGGATTGTTACGCTTGTCGTAGCGGGGCAATAGGACATAAATTAGCCATTTTTCCAATGCAAATGTTTATTTTCTGCCAAGATATTAAATTTAATTTTAGTTCAGGATAGAAACAGAATGACCTCAGCATAGCATACGCCGCCCTCAGTCTTTGCTTAGCTTTTGCAAACCATTGTGTGCTTATCATAAATAGTGTTTATTTACTAAGGGCAGCTTAATACTTCACTGTGTTGTGCTTAAGTGAAAAAAAAACACATTCATAAGTATCCCAAAGATTTCTCTGTTCTCTTGGCTTCGAGAATGCCCAGAGACAAATATATGGCTATTAGTATGGTGTGCACTGAGCTTCTGAGCTTAGAAATACAGTTCATTGTGTTCACTCTGGATTTTCTTCATTATTAATTTTGGGTAGTTAAGGATTTTCTAAACTGTGAGGTCAAAAGAGATTCCCCTCAATTTCTAGAATTTTCTTTTTCCTTTAGGGAAAAATTAGAGATTCCTTGAAATGCGTTTAAGATTCATATCATGTAACTTGGCCAGGAATGTGACCGTAAAATCCATTGGTATTTGAATAATAGTGATTTTAAAGACCTCACTTCACAGAGACAAAAAAAAAAAAAAAAAAAGAACAGCTTTAACATTTTTTCTTTGAGACATTCTAAATTACAAATATTCAATTGGCTCAAGATCAAAAGCTCCGCATTGTTAGCACTTAGGAAAGCTGACCACCTCACTAGCGAGGATACCTTCCACAAAGAAAATAAATCGTGAACACAAATGTGAAATTTAATAGCTGTTCCACCCGTAATTGACATTCTCTAAAACGTCACTAAGAAAATACTCAAGCGCGTGTGTACCCCAGGTCTCATTAGTTCCATATGATAAATGCTCCGTGCTTTTGCAAGCCGCTGAAAGATTTTTATATTTAGTTCTGGAATTTCCCTCGCTACACCCCTTCACCAGATGCCGTGTGCTAATCCCCTATTTACACATTTAGGCTGACGCTGGGCAAACCTCTGGGGGAAGGTTGCTTTGGGCAAGTGGTCATGGCTGAAGCAGTGGGGATTGACAAAGAGAAGCCCAAGGAAGCAGTCACCGTGGCAGTGAAGATGTTGAAAGGTGAGTGGGGTGAGGGGGATGGGTGGGGGTGGGAAAGGGGTGGAAAGTCTTATCAAGAATGTTCCTTTTGTGGCATGTGAACTCTATCATGGCAGGGGTCAGAGAGCACATAGTTGACCTAGGGGTTGAGAAGTTTTCCATATAAATCAGCATCCCGGACAGACGATTTATCTTGAGCTGTGTGCACTTACAAGAAAGAAAAGCCAGTTTTGTTAGAAAGTGGTAGCCTCCCAGATTGTTCTTCGTCAGCTCCTAGGTGATGACCATGATTTCCTATTCCCTCTATTTTTGTAGATGCTTAGAAAGTAGCAACTCACGTATGATTGATTAATTTAGAGGAGCATCGGCCTCTTGCATTTGGGTCCCAAACCTTCCCTTACAAATAAAGGAAGGTTGACCCTTTCGGAGGGAGTGAGGGGGTGCAGGGAGAGGAGGTCACACCTTCTGTTTTGTGAGAGAAACAAAACAGAATTGACACTGGTCTGGGAGAATCCCTCAGAAAGCTAAACGGACACCAGCAGAATCGGTGGCTGGGCAGAACCTTCTGGGCCATGTGAGCAGTTACCCCGGGACGTGAACGTCACATGTCGTTGTGCACTGACCTTCTAGCCCTGCTTCATGCCTATGTCCAAGGAGCTTACGGCGTTTCAAACATTAACTTCTTCCTCCACAGTATTCTTTTATGAGACGAGTTATAGGGAACGGTTACATTATAAATCCTGTCGTAGGGATCTTAGAAAGGACGGTTTTTCCCACGTGTCTGGGCAGAGACACCTGTTCTTGAATATGGGTGCCTGACCCATTTATGGATGCTTCCTGAATTAGGCTCTTTCTTTCTTTCATGGGCTGTCGTGGGATGATCCTGTCCCTCCCTGTGTGGGGAGGTAGCAGGTGGAAGGAGTAAGAAAGATGATTTTTTTTTAAGTTGTTGATCTGCATGGCTCCCAAGAAAACTGGGGCGTTTTGAGGTCCTCACGTTGGGGTTTGATGCCTGGGAGGACTGTGCTCCCCCACCCCACGTGTCTCAGCTCCACCAAGAGAGGTGGCCCTCTGGCTTTCATCTTGTGTGGCCAGGGCCTGCCTCGTGCGCCCTGGCCCTCTTGCGTGGCAGGTGTGGTGGGCTGCATGCCCCACAACAGCCAACCTTGGCACCCCCTGGCCACGTGCCAGGGCACGTGTGGGGAGGGCCCAGGCTTCCCGCCTCCTTTGGCAGAACTTCTGTTTGGCATCTGGAGTTCAGAAGTGGAGGTCTGGGGGGGTTATTTCTTTGGATGTTCCCAGGTTGGTCCTCCCTTTCAGGATGGAGGAAGACGTTAGCCCCAGAGCCCTGTCAGGCGTCCTTTTTTTTTACAGCCATTGGATGGCTCACAGCAACATCCCAGCTCTGTCTGTGCTCCAGTCTTACCCTCCAGTCTTACCCTTCAGTCTGTCTTACCCTCCAGTCAGTTAATTACATTGCTCCTCCTTTTGTGAAGCTGAAAAGCTTTTTGCAATGAGGCTGCTACGTATTTCCTTATCTCATTGTTTTAGTAAATGCAGATTGTTCCATATTGAATTAGCTCAGAGAGGTTCACGTGGAAGAGGCTTGCCACTTTCTAGAAGCTGTGAGCCTGTGACTGTAGGACCTAAGCCGCTTTTCTTGAAATTATAGAGCAGAAGTTTAGAAAACTTTAATTCTTTTATGTTGAGAATCACAGCCCCCTTTGAGAAACCCATTATAGAAGGCATGGGCCTTTGCCCACTCAGAATGCACACACACACACACACACACACACACACACACACACACACACAGTTATGAGGTGCCCCCTGAACCTGTCTGTGAATTTTCTAAGGGCTACAAGGGCTTGGATTAGCAGCACTTGGTCTAGAGAAAGTCTGTAGTGATTTGACATACCCCATCCGGGTCCTTCTCCCCACCCCTGATGCACTCACAGTTGTTTTCAGACATCTTGAAGTTTGATAAGGTTTTTTCTGAGGCCCCTTAGATCTGCCAGAGGATGGAATTATTTCATGATGAATTTAAACACCTCCCTCCCCCCGCCCCCGCAATTTGTGAGGTTTGCTGGAAAAGAATTGGCCTTTAGCAGAAGAAGGTCTATATTTCTAGTCCTGACTTTTGACCTCATTGACCCCAAATTAGCTATTTGACACGGATCGGGGCAGTTCCCCGTCCGGGCCTTTGCCCCCTTCCCAGTAAAATGAAGGAGATGATTTGGAAAGTCTTTTCTGGTTCTAAAATTCAATTTCATGCCGTTTCAACTACGTTTTTGGCAATGACTTACAGCAGCAGCTGACGAGTTAAAAGTAACTGGTTTTTAATTTACCGAATGTTTGTAGATGATGCCACAGAGAAGGATCTTTCTGATCTTGTGTCAGAGATGGAGATGATGAAGATGATTGGAAAACACAAAAATATCATAAATCTCCTTGGAGCCTGCACTCAGGATGGTGAGTAGGAGGAAAAAATGCTTTCATCCAAATAATTTACGCTTCAGTGTTAGCATCATTTTAGAAACGGTTGGACTTTTGGATCTTGCTCCTAGGGCACCTCAAGTGCATGTTTAAAGTTCTCTTTAAAAATCCCCTTAGGAAGATGTTCCTGGCCATGAACACAAAGGGGACTTTGTGACCGTACTGGGGGACTGGGGAATGGTAGGCGTTGGGTGGCTTTGGATGGGAGGGCCTTATAGAGTCCTGCTGTTTTGAGGCCATAACCTGGAGGGTGTTCGGAAAGGACAGGCTCCTTGTGGTTTTGTCTGATGGTGCTAAGAGGGATTTCTCAAAATAAGACCCTATGTTTGGGTTGACAAATGCCTTAAAATGGGGATTGAGGAAGCCATGTCTTGCTATGGGCAGCGGATGGCTGAGCTCCCAAGACTAGCTTAGAAGAGGAGAGAGTAGAAGGAAGGGACACGGTATCTGCCTCGGGGGAGACAGAGCCCTGGCTTCTCCCACTGGGGAGCTGACTAGCACTTTGGGACTCCGATTGAGGATAATTAATAGACTTGAAAATCCTATCTTTGCCTCAGCAGCTTCTCTTTTAGGTCGATACCGGGAGTCGGGAGACTTTCCGTGGAGGGTGATGGTAGATATCTTTGGTTTGGTGGCCTTTAGCGCGGGTCTCCGTGGCCGCGACTCGTGTTTGCCCGGTAGCGAGAAAGCAGCCACAGATGATGCAGATGTGAATGGGCCTGGCTGCGTGCCAATACGATTTAATTGCAAAAACAGGCAGTGGGCAGGATTTGGCCTGCGGGCTGTCATTTGCCAACCTCCGATCTGTGCCTCGGAGAAAGGATCGCACGTGTGTGTAAGGAGGCGTACCCAGAAGCGTTTGTTTATTACCAACCTGGAAGCAACGTAAATGCCCATAAGTATAGAGAAATAAATAAAGTGTGGCCTATTTATATGGTAGAATGTATATATAGCTGTTGAAAGGAATGATCTAGATTTTTTTTTTATCAGCCCGACTGGGTTCCTTCCTCAAGGATAATACGTAGGGGGAAAATGTTGCAAAGCCGTATCTTCACGACGCATTTATGTGCTGGAAACCAGTGCATTGCTTATCGATACATATATGTGGGTAAAATGATTTAAAATGAACGGGCAGAGAGAGATCTCTGATAGCCACTGCTCTCCAGGAGGGCACTGGAGCACCAGGAGGGGGGCACTCGCCGTACCTCTGTTTATTTCTGGAAGACTTTGGGGGCTCTCTTGACCAAGTGTCGACTGGCATTTTGGGGAAGAGGAGAGGTGCCGCTGTCCTGTTTTTGTGTGTGCTTTTCCATATGTTCAAATTCAACAAAAAAAGCGCCGGCTTGTGAGAGCTCACACTGTGCTGAGGTTCCCGGGGGGGCAGATCTGGGAAGGGTAGTCGCCTTCCTGAGCTGCTTTCTCTACTCCGTCCGCAGGGCCGCTCTATGTCATAGTTGAGTACGCCTCGAAGGGCAACCTCCGGGAATACCTCCGAGCCCGCAGGCCCCCCGGGATGGAGTACTCCTATGACATTAACCGCGTCCCCGAGGAGCAGATGACCTTCAAGGACTTGGTGTCCTGCACCTACCAGCTGGCGAGAGGCATGGAATACCTGGCTTCCCAGAAAGTGAGTCCTTCATATTCTCCTCAGTTGGGTAGATTCCAGTTTAAAAAAAAAAAAAAAAAAAAAAAGAAAGAAAGAAAGAAGAAGCCTGTGAAGAAAACAGGCTCTTTGGACGTGCTCATTTGCTGAGTCAGGCCCTTGCATGTCTCGTACAACCTGGAAAATACTTACTGCATTATTCACACAGGGGCTTAGTGAACTCTTTTCAAAGCCAGAGCAGCCTCAGAAACGTCAAGGGACTGCATAGATGAGCAGAAAAGGTGTCTCCTCTCCTGAGATTCAGCTCTCGGTAGAGAGCCGCGGGCGTTGAGGGGGCGTGGGTGATTTTTTTTTGGCTGTATTCGTTCTGTGCCGAGTTGGTGGACGTAGACTTTGGGTGTTGGGTTAATGGTTTAAGTTTGAAAGGGTGTTAAATATTCTGAGAACAGAGATCAGGCGAAGGGATATTTTAGTAACATTGAGTCCTGGATGTCATCTGGGTTTATTTTGTCTCCTCTCGCGGGGTGACCCTCTGGTTAGAAGTTGGCCAGGTCCCCTGAGGTGAACCGTCTGCATTCCAAGCATGCCCCTGGCAGTGGAACTTTAAACATCTGAGTTATTCTGAAAGCAGTTAGACAGGTGCCCTGATGTCCTCTGGGGCATTTTGGATAACCCAAGACACCCTTCCTTAGCTCACGCTTTGCAGGGAGGGCTGTAGGACTTTGTCCTTGGGCAGAGGTGGGGTCACTGCCTACCTGTGCTGGAGCTTGAAGCCCATCTTCGGGTCCCCAAAGAAGCGAGGTTCTCTCGAGGGCGTGGGCCCACTGTCACCGTGGGGACCTGGGCTGGGTCACGGCCGTGCCCAGTCCTATGAGTGAGCGAGGCAGCCCGCGCCTGACCCCATGGCGTTAGGGATCCGGGGGAGGGGTGGCCACATCTCCGCCCCTGCTCCTGCGGCCACATCGGAACCCGGCCAGACCTACCACGTGTTCTGTTGTTGTTGCAAGAGAGTCCAGACTTGAAGACTTTTTCAGATCTTTTTCTTCCCCCCTAAAAAAGCGCTCACCGTGTAGATTTTAGGAGACAGTTTGGTGCCTGCCTCTGTGTGCAGGTGCACGAACCCAGGGGAGTTTGTCGCCTGAAAAGCCTTTGACATGAGGAAACGGTCAGATCCGGAATGTGGGACATTTCACAAGACATCGCTTCACAATGTCAGCATCACGAAAGACAAAAAGTACTGGGGAGATGGTTCCAGATTAAAGGCAACTTAAGAGACAGGACAGCTCCATGTACTCGGGTGACCCTGGACTGGGTCTTGTTCAGGATGGGAGGGGGGAGGGGCAGCTTTTATCAAGAACATTTATGAACTGAAATTTGAATGTGGACCGTATTCGGTAGTACGACCAGATGGGTCCGTGTTAAATCTGGAGGTGGCGATAGTGGCCTCGTGTTAAAGGTAGATCTTTGCTCAGGTATTAAGGTGTGAAGTATCAGTGGGGTCTGTAACTCACTTTTCATTTCTTGTTTTCTAATGTTTGTTTATTTTTGAGAGAGAGACGGTGCAAGCAGGGGAGGGGCAGAGAGAGAGGGAGACCCAGAATCCGAAGCAGGCTCCAGGCTCCGGGCTCCAGGCTCCGAGCTGCCGGCCCAGAGCCCGACACGGGGCTCGAGCCCACAAACCGCGAGATCGTGACCTGAGCCAAAGTCAGCCACTTAACCAACTGAGCCACCCAGGTGCCCCTGCAACTCACTTTTGAATGGTTCGGGCATAAATAGTGTGTTCGCGCAGGGGGGATTGCGCGTGGAGAGGAAGACCAGCGCGACAGGTGAACCTGGCAAACGTCGGTATCCGTTGTTCTAGTTCACCTTTGCTGTAGCTTCCAGATAGTCCTAACTAAAACCCTGGGGAGTATGACCTTGCCCGCAGGCTGCCAGTTGTGACCCTCAGGTCTTGGTCACTCTGGACCCTCCCTGTGTGGGAGAGGGGGAAGCATTCCCATAGAGGGTGGTGGAGTGGATCCAGTCCTGGACCTCTTGGAGCAGGAACCTCGGGCGGCAGCAGGAGAGATTAACAAGAAATGTGGGACTAAAAGTAAGTATGTAAAAGGCTGAGAATCGTGCTGTGCAGGAAACAGGCAGTGTGAGGTCAGTGGGGGGCCCGGGGCCGGGTGTGGGCGCAGGTGGCCGGTGGGCGCTCACGCGGAGGGAGAGCTGTGCGGCTTCTGGGGAGGGACGTCGAGAGCAGGGTGTGAGATGCGGCTGGAGGCGGGCGGGCCCTGCTGATTCAGGGCCTCCCAGACCCGGGCCGGGCGCTCCCGGCACATGGCGAGCCACGGAGGGGCCTGACGGGGTCGGGTTTGTGCTGCGAAGCTTGCTCCTTCTCCCGCTGCTCGTGACCACTGGGTTAGAAGCTCGGGGTCCTGCGGAAGGGTGATGGTGGTTTGTGTTAGGGTTTCTTGGCTCCCAGAGGCACTGGAGGAGACCACTGATGTGGGATCTGTTTTGCTGTCGGGGTACTGAGTAGATTTCCGGTCGGAGAGCCTGGATGGCGGTGCCGCTGATCGGGACGAGGAGGTCTAGGGAGTGGGAATAGATTCTGGTGGGCCATCCAGGATGCACCTTGAACACGCGCGGGCGCCCTTCAAGGGCCGCTGTCGAGCAGGAAGCTGCAGGCCAGAGCTTAGCTCCGAGGGCTGGGCTGGGACCTCGGCAGCCAGCAAAGGAAGTGTAGTTTCAAGGCACGGGGGGGGGGGGGGGGGGGTGCATCTAGGCGGGGAGAGGCGGAGCAGAGGGGCAGTAGAAAAAACTCTCAAATCTGGAGCTTGGCTCAAAGTACCCGATGGCAGTAGAGGCTGAGGGGACTCAGAGGTCGGGAGGAAAGGCAGGGTGTGGTGTACAGAGGTCACAGGAGGGGTTTCAGAAAGGGGGGTGTTCTTCTGCTCGGAACAGGAGAGGAGAATGCGCCTTGAGCCAGGCTCGTGGAGCCCGTGGGGATCCGCCCCTGCTCCCAGCTGAGAACTCGGACATCCTTCCTCCTCTGTTCAGTGTACTAGAGAAGGAACCAAGGGTCAGGTGAACTTTGTGAAAGGGGGCAAGCGAACACATTTTAGGATGAAGACCGAAAATGCCCTTGTCAATGGGGTTGTGATAATAGCGATCCTCGCCGTGATTAATTACTACCTATTTTTGAGAACTTAACCTCTGCCAGGCACAGGACAAGCCTTTTACATACAGTATCATCCATAACCTCAGAACAGCTCTGAGATAGGTGTGATTTTAGGATAAGGGAGGACTGTTAGGAGGTACCAGGAAACCTTTGGGCAGGTAGGTATGTCTAAGTCATTGTCTGTATTTCCAACATGGGGACGCCTAGGTCCACAGAGAAAAGTGGCTGGTCCCAGACCTGGCCCTGTGGTTCGTTCCTCACCCACCCCGCTCCCCAGACTCCCCTGCTCTCTCAGGGAATCCCTGCTTCACTCTGGATGGAGGGGAGGACCACTCACACAGGGTGGGCTAGAAGGGACAGAGCTGTGTTCTGATAGGGCCTTGCGGGGTTCCCTTAGCTGAGGATCCTCTGCAGTTAAAGCCCTAGAACCGATATGAAACTGGTGGTCGATGAAGATCTTAAGAATGGTCCCCTTGAGGGGCGCCTGGGTGGCTCAGTCGGTTAAGCGTCCGACTTCGGCTCAGGTCACGATCTCGCGGTCCGTGAGTTCAAGCCCCATGTCGGGCTCTGTGCTGACCGCTCAGAGCCTGGAGCCTGTTTCAGATTCTGTGTCTCCCTCTCTCTCTGACCCTCCCCTGTTCATGCTCTGTCTCTCTCTGTCTCAAAAATAAATAAACGTTAAAAAAAATTAAAAAAAAAAAAAAAAAAAGAATGATCCCCTTGAGCAGAGCCTGCTTCCAGAAATGGAGGGCTTTTTCCTGACAGTGGAGGGGAAGAAGCAGGGAAAGGGCCAGATCCTGGCCTGCCCATACGCATGCCTCATGGCCGCTAGCAATGAGCTTACTGGAGGCCAGCTTAAGGAACTGTTGAGTGAGCTCTCTGGCTCATTACTGATGGAATGCAATTATGAATTCGCCTCAGTAAACATTTACTGGGTCAGGCCCTGGGCTCAGTGCTGGGGATATAGAGATGAACTTGTAGGGCCTGTCCTTGAGCGGCTTTCCGATGTAAGTGTGTGTGTGTGTGTGTGTGTGTGTGTGTGTGTGTGTGTGTGTGTGTGTTGGTGGGGAACTAGGCAGTGGGCAGGTAAAGAAGCACCGTGATGTACACGGAATACAACTAGGTAACATGGGGCATTTGAGCCTTGTACAAATTATGAAAGTTGCGCTGTTTCTAGTTCAGAGGCCACTAACTTTTCTTCTTACCAAATCCCCAAACCAGTTAAACTTATTCCCAGGTGTTAAGTCTGAGTGGGTGTTTGTTTGGTTTTGGTTTTTTAATTTAAAAAAAATTTTTTTTTTTTTAACATTTATTTATTTTTGAGAGACAGAGAGAGACAGAGCATGAGCAGGGGAGGGGCAGAGAGAGGGGGAGACACAGAATCCGGAGCAGGCTTCAGGCTCTGAGCTGTCAGCACAGAGCCCGATGTGGGGCTCGAACCCACGAACCACAAGATCGTGACGTGAGCCAAAGTCAGACGCTGAACCAACTGAGCCACCCAGACGCCCCGGTTTTGTTTTTTTTAAAGCAAGCACCAGCTTTCCCATCTGTAAAATGGGTGTAATCACACCCATCTCCTAGGTTGCCATGGGCATTTAATTAGGTCAGCCATGCAGAGGCACCTATTACACAGTCTGGGTCATAAGGATGTTAGTCTTTCTTCCCTTAGTGACCCGTTGATCTCTGCTTACTTAAGAAATGGAATACCAAATGGTCTGAGGGCCCTAGTTATGTAAATGATCAGCGCTGCACTGGAAAACAACTCCTGATTTCTGCAGATGATGGGAATTTGGCTTGATGTTAATTATTTTCTTTTCCTGGCGTGTTGGTTCCAAGTCTCTTACTGTTCAGCCCAGAGGGTGGGCGTTACAGCCCAGAGGGTGGCCGGGAGTGTTTGATAGCATCGTGGGATGTGGGAGATAGGTGCTAGATTCTGGCTCTCGCCCAGATGATGATGGAGGCCACTGTCGTGGCGTCTCTGAGTTGAGCCCTAATGTGTGGTGGGAGCCCAGCGTGTGGGAATCCAGATTCTTCTGGCCGCACGGCTTGCCAAATGCACAGAGCTCGCGTCGGCGGGGAGCACGCCGCCGGGAGAGTTTGGCCAAGGGCTTGGAAGTTCAATCTGAAGAGGCCTCCAAACTAGGAACATGGCTCCCACCCGGCCTGGTCCCCAGACGGCTTCTGCGAGCTCTCACGTTTCCTGCTTCCATTCTGGCCAGGCACAGGCATACTAACTTGTGGGGCTTTCCTGCTTTCCCTTTTCTGGTGTTTGCGCATCTAGGGGGGCCACAGAAGCATCTAAAAACCAGGAATTGTTGGGCGGTGGGCAGGGAAAGAGAATTCCCGATTTATTCTTCAGAGAGAGCTTGGCTGGCTTCTCTATACTGGCCATTTCGCAGAGCGCCTGTCTGCAAAGAGCCCCGTTTCGCCTTTGTCAAGTGGCCTGATAGGACTCTCCTTCTTCTGGTCATTAACTTTGCCAGGAGCCCGTGTAAAAGCGTTTGAAAGGGATATTTGTTCACCTCTTTATACCTTGCCTTTTCCAAAAAATAGGGGGTGATGATTTGGGATTCTAATTACCATGTATCATGATGAAATCTTACTATGCTGAAGTGTAACTGAAACGTTTAGAACAACTTACAAAAGTATATTATTTGTAGAAAGGAAAAATGGGAATTAATTATCTCTAGACCCAAGACCGAAGAGTGAGTTTGTTTCAGAACTAGAAATTAGCCGCCCTGTATAGCGAGCATTTCAACATTCCGCCCTGCTGCCAGGCAGGTGACAGGCATAGGTTGGACCCTTTGTGTGGGCTGGTGCCTTCTGGGACATGGACAGACAGGCGTTAGTCATGATCTATGCCGGGAAAGGACGTGGTTAGTACTTTGAGAAACGCAACTTGTGGGAAGCCTAGCAGGTGTGTAAGGCTGGGTTTGGAAGCTTGGAGACCCGTTAGGGGCATTGTGGCATCTACGGGGACGGAGTGGGCAGTGGTGACGTCCTGGGCTAAGTGGTTAGTAGTGGGGATAGAGCAGGATGGACAAAGGGCAGAGGCATTTGGGGGTCGATGTCAATAGAACTTGGGAGGAGGGTGCAAAGACTTCTGGGGTGTATCTCTGAGAGAGAGCCGAGACCTTGAATTGGAGGTACCAGAGAGATGTTAGTGCGGAAATGTTGCATAGCCTGTGGAAGATAACAGGAGTGTCCCAGGAGAGAGAGGTCAGGAAAGAGGTAGGAATTGGCAAATCTTTTGTATGTATCTAACAATAGAAGCCCTGGGGTATGTGGAAATACACAAAATTGATGGGACATTTCCCCAGTTTTCAGGGATCTGGGGAAGAGAGGAAGCTAGGTTAAGAGAGTGAGCCAAGGGAGGGATGGGGTCGCACTCAAGGGGGGTGGGGGTGCGTTTCTGAAAGGAGCATGAAATCAACAGTGTCCAGAGCTGCAGAGGGAAGAATTGAGGCGTTAGAAGAACTCACTTTGGTCTGACAAAAGGTTCCTCCATCGACTTTCAGAGGCGTGGGGATGGAAACTATGTTTGCGGACTGACCAGGAGGTAAAGATGATGTGGTTTTGGAGGTTAACTAGTTCTTCTGAGTTTGTCTGTAAAGGGAGGTAGAGGAAGTGTTGAGATAAAAGATTTTAGAATAATCTAGTTACAGATCTCGTATGAAGGACACCAGTGTTGGTCCTTGGTGTATCTTTACTCTTCAAAATGACTGGGGCCTTAGTTTTTTAGTTTTGTTTTTAATTTTTTTTTTTAATGTTTGTTTATTTTTGAGAGATAGAGCTCGAGCAGGGGAGAGACAGGGAGACACAGAATCTGAAACAGGCTGTCCGCACAGAGCCTGACGCAGGGCTCGAACCCACGAACCACGAGATCGTGACCTGAGCCCAAGTCAGATGCTTAACCGACTGAGCCACCCAGGTGCCCCTAGTTATTTTAATTAGAAAAGAAATAACCAATTTTTGATTTATGTTGTATTTCCTCTCTGCATCCTAAGAAGTATGTTTTCTCTTTATTCTTGAAACATTCTGAAATCAGTTCTTTCTTGGTTTCAGTGCATTCATCGAGATTTAGCCGCCAGAAATGTTTTGGTAACAGAAAACAATGTGATGAAAATAGCAGACTTTGGACTGGCCAGAGATATCAACAATATAGACTATTACAAAAAGACCACAAACGTAAGTCAGTGGCAATGATGTGGTGGAAGGAAGGGGGGCGTGGGGGTGGCACGGAATGTTCTAGATGAAAAGATGATAGATGCTCATTCCTCTGCCCTTTATCCCTGTTCTTTTGCTTTACTCTTTTTTTTTTTTTAATGTTTATTTATTTTTGAGAGAGAGAGAGAGCGAGCAAGCGAGCAAGCAGGGGTATGGCAGAGAGAGAGAGGGAGACACGGATTCTGAAGCAGTCTCCAGACTCTGAGCTGTCAGCCCAGAGCCCAATGTGGGGCTCGAACTCACGGACCTCAGGATCATGACCTGAGCTGAACTCAGACACTTAACCGACCGAGCCACTCAGGCACCCCATGTTTTGCTTTACTCTTGACCAATTTCTCAAGAAGTAAATTTAAGCTATATTTAAGATACCTTTAGTAAAGGTGAATAACCAGCAGCCTCTTGGGTCAAGAACTTCCCTAGCAAAGACTAGAGCTTGGGAGTTTCTAGGTTAATTTTTGCCTAGAAGGTGGTCAGGATGTGTCTGTGTGCTAGGGAGAGAAATGGTCGTGAGAATCCAGAGAAATGGCATTTTATTCATGCGCCCAAATCTGCACCTTGCACGTTCTGTCCAGGCCCTGCTGGAGCTGATTCCTTCTGCTCTCCTGACTGACCAGTGAAAATCATTAGCATCCGCTCTTCAGTGAGGCACAGTCTGCTGAGCTTGCTAAAGTAAATTGGGTTTAAGAGAGTGGCTGTTACATTTTTTTTTTCCCACACTTGCAGGGGCGACTTCCAGTCAAGTGGATGGCTCCAGAAGCCCTTTTCGATCGGGTGTATACCCACCAGAGTGACGTGTAAGTAGCTCCTTTTCTCTGGCTTCTCGCCATCGGGTTGCGTTGCAAAAAATACCGTGTTCACCGCTCTTGAGTCTTCGGTGCCTGCCGTATCTCACACGTTTCTGGAAGGTGCAGGAGCCGGCCTTAGAAAGGACGGATTTTATGGTAGGCTGGTGACCAATGCCGTGTTACTAATCTGCCCAGCTTCAAAGCGCATGCGGGAGGCGCACCGCAAAGCCACCTCTGGCCAGAGCGGAAGTGCCCCCCACCCCCCAACTTATTCACGGATGTGCGGCCTCAAAGCCGCTATCGAATTTGCCAAACTGGTGGCATGTTCTTTGCTCCCTGAAAGAAGGAATTTTGAAACTTCTCCTACTCGATGGTCATCTACCATACTCCCCCCCCCCCCCCCCCCCCCCCCATCCTAGCTTTGCCCTGACAGAGAAACGCTGAGTGGGGCACGGTCTGCTCTGGTGACTTCCACGGGGCCTGATGGCTCTGTGTACCCTTTGAAAAAAATATCAGACCTTGTGTTGGCACCCTTGAGAACGTTAGAGAAACAGAGTGAACATTCTATACTATGTCGGTGATGGTAACACCTAAAAGTATTGTCAGGGTCAGGCTCCCAACTGATGTTGTCAACTTTTAGGTTTGGAAATGAGGTCGAACGATGTTCCCATGGTGGGACACTGGGTGGAAGGTTACAGAGCATCTCTCGGTACTGTTTTCCCCAAGGTCCCGTGAGTCTAGAATTCGTCCAAAATAAAAAGCTGAAATCAGTGGAGTTGTTTTTATTCGTGGGAGCAGGAGGACCCCCGGGGTGGGTGTTGATTCCCTGCCAGCACGGTCCCAGAAAGAAGGTGCCGGGGGCCCGTGTTTGCAGGGAGCCAGCTGCCTGCGTGGGGGTGCCACTCTTGCTCTGCACAGAACCGGGGAGAGTTTTCGTTTCTCACCCCAAACCTGAAACTCCTCCGGATAGAGTCAGTAGGGGTGTGTTTCCAGAGCCACAGTGACATAGGTAAATGCAGGAATGTCAGCTCGATTATGCCAGGAATTGTCAACATCCTGAAGGGGGCCCAGAAAGTCCAGCCGTGGGTCTCCGCAAGGTCAGGTGCACATGGTACCTTGTGAGTTGTTTTCAGATTCTTTTGTGGGAAACTCATCTCGGGCCTAGGATTCCTCCAACCTTTTTTTTTTTTTTTTTTCACGTTTTTTTTTAAATGTTTCTTTAGTTTTGAGAGAGAGAGAGAGACAGAGCACAAGCAGGGGAGGGGCAGAGAGAGAGGGAGACACAGAATCCGAAGCAGCCTCCAGGCTCTGAGCTGTCAGCACAGAGCCCCATGAGGGGCTCGAACTCAGGAACGGTGAGATCGTGACCTGAGCTGAAGTCAGAGGCTTAACCGACTGAGCCACCCAGGCGACCCCCTCCCCTTTATTTTCTTTAAATGTTTATTTATTTTGAGAGCGAGCAAGAGAGAGGGGGAGGAGCAGAAAGAGAGAGAGAGAGAGAAAGCGAAAATCCCAAGCAGTCTCTGAGCCGGCAGCCTGGAGCCTGATGGGGGGCTAGATCTCATGAACCGCGAGATCATGACCTGAGCCGAAATCAAGAACCAGGCGCTTCACCACCTGAGCCACCCAGACGCCCCAGGATTCCTGCATCCTAACCCCAGCCTGATGCTAACTTCCTTTCATGACCTTAGTAAATCAGGAACCGTTTGTGCCCTCAGATGCCCCGCTGGCTGCGCTGGGCAGCTGTTACCTCCAGCATTGGCTTGCTGGCCTTATTCTGTCAACTGCTCCTGCTGGGGGGTCAGGCACATGGGCCGGACGGCAGCATGAAGAGCTTTGCCGCTCCCGAGTCAAGATCCTCACATGCGAACACCGCATTTAACATGAACAACTTCACTTGAGAGGGACGGAATCAAAACCCAACCACCCCAAAGCTCCACCAAAAAAAAAAAAAAAAAAAAAGACGGTTTACCATCACTCACGTGTTGTCTGTTGATGGAAAATTCCTTGAGAACATCCCTCACATCATCATCACTTGGGGATGCTCCTTCGGGGCAGGAAGGCACATGTAGGATGAACTTCAGGAGGGCTCGGGTCATTTGTCTTTGAACATGAGAAGTGGGTGGGTGTTTATTTTCTTAACCGGGCACGTTGAGGGTTTTTGCGATTCGGGTGGGTTAGTAATAACCGTGTTTTCTCTCTCCTTTGCAGTTGGTCCTTCGGGGTGTTAATGTGGGAGATCTTCACTTTGGGAGGTTCACCCTACCCAGGGATTCCGGTGGAGGAACTTTTTAAGCTGCTGAAGGAAGGACACAGGATGGACAAGCCGGCAAACTGCACCAATGAACTGTAAGGGCCATTGTCTCTCTTGACGCTGTGTGGACCCGCCCCCCTCCATGCCAGGAACCCTTCTCCTGACTTACTTCGGGTTTTCTAAGGCCCCTGGTTTTCTGTACATGCTCTAAGAAGAGTTACTGGTGGAACTTTCTGGGCTCAATCCCAGAACTGCAGTAGATAGGCACACTGATAGCCATGACTGTCCCAAAGAAAGCACATTGACGTGTATGGAGTGAGCTTTAAATCACAGAGGGCATCAGGCTTGCGGGCCGAGGGCTCCTACCTTTGTAGAGTGATCTTCCTGGACCACTGTGCTATGTCCTACCGTTGTCTCTCCTCAGAGAGACAGGGAGAGATACGCCTGGCCTTTTCTCATACACAAGCTGGAAAGCCGTGGGGCTGCCCGCACGGAGAGGGGGATTAAAGGCCAAGATAGCTTTTCTTCACTGCGTGCACCGGCCTCCAGCACAGCCAGGGGGAATGGGTGTTTCCACAGCTTTGTGACCGCTGGAGATTGCCCTTACGATTGACATGGACCCCCATTTCCTTGGAGCAGACTCGTGTCTGGTGACCTGTGTCATACCCACGGTTTAGCACAGAGAATTAAAAATTTGTCCAGGTGCTATCCTTGGAGCCCCAGGTCTGACTGGAAAACCATGAGCTGGTTTCTAGAAAAACCTAGCCCACACTTCAAGTGGAATTATGTTGTGTTTGTGACATGTGTCCTGTGCAGTAGAATCAGTGCTTTGAAAAGGAGCCTCTCTCTTCCCAACCCCCCAGGGTTAACTGAGAAGAGTGATTGTCCCAGAGACTGTGGTCTATTGTGTATCGTTTCATGGGGATTTTATATCCGTAATCCCATGAGTACTTTTCACTGCACAGTGGACATCTGATGAATGGCCACATTTTATAGTATATTATATAAAGGTATTTATTGTGCTGCCTGTCATTCCTATTGCTTTTTCTACTATAGAGGGTCTGTCGAAACCCATAATCAAGATAAGGCCTGGGACCCTGGGCCTGTCCAAGAGTTAATCAGGAAGTTAACGTGCAGCCCGGTGATGGCAGATTAATTCATAAAGACCTTACCTTAAAGTTGTGGTTTTCAGACTTCATTTAAAACAAACAAACAAACAAACAAAATCTGAGGAAGCTTTGTCCTCGACAGTCATTAAAGTAAAACCCAAAGCGTGAGAGAGAAGATTCTCTGTGTAGTTGCTCTGGTCCAGGCAGGGGGTGGGGGCGGGAGGGGGTTGCCGGGGACAGACTGGAGACCCGGTCCCATAATAAGGCTTTTCCTGCCACGTCCCAAAGTGCCCTTGAAGGTGTGATACGCCCATGGGGTGTCACCGTCACAGGAGCGCAGAACCCGGCAGTGAAGGCATCTCGACAAATGTCTGTCTTCATGGCATAGATACTGCCCTGAGACACTTTGGGTAAAGTGATGTTTTTGTAGCTCAGAGCGCCTTTCAGAGGAAACCAAGAGGTGAATTTGGTGGGGGCGGGGGCAGGGGGAGTGCAGAGAACTGCCTTCTCATCTGGAAAGTTCTGATCCATTGTCATCACTTCGGACGTGTCTCCATAGCGCCTCTTAAAGCTGGCTTCTAGCCGGGCGCCTAGTACGTACAGAATGCATTCACCAGGAAATCTGTTTCCCCAGGTATATGATGATGAGGGATTGTTGGCACGCCGTGCCCTCACAGAGGCCGACGTTCAAACAGTTGGTGGAAGACTTGGACCGAATTCTCACTCTCACCACCAACGAGGTAAGAACCCCCCTTCCAGGAGCCCGCGGCCCTTTCTTGGGAGGCCGGTGCGGCGCTTTCAACGCAACCTCGCCCGCAGGAGGCTGCGCTGTGGTCGATCGTTTTCCCACGGGGCTCAGACAGAGTCAAAATCTCTGCGCCTCCTGAGTCCTGATTTTTCTCAGAGCGGACTCACGCAACCGGACCCTCCGCGAGGCTGCGCCTCTCTGGCTCTGGGGTGGTGGGTAGGAGAAGGGGGGAGGGGAGAGAAGCGTCCGGCGGCAGCCTTTGGGCTTGCATGGGAGGGTGCGTGGGCCAGTTGGACTCCGCACCCTAGTCGTTAGTGGAGGAGCCGCCGATGGGCTCCCTTGGAAGCAGTGGACTGCCATCTGAGTTCCCGCACGACACACGCCCCTGTCCCTGTCCGCCGTGACCCTGTCCACTAATGGCATGTGACCTCTATCCCCGGGTGTGTGAATGCACACACAGTTTTCCTCTAACGGGCGACTTGCGATTTTTTTTTAATTTTTTTATTTATTATTGAAAGACAGACACAGAGCATGGGCAGGGGAGGGGTTGAGAGATGGAGAGACACAGAACCCCAAGCAGGCTCCGGGCTCTGAGCCGTCAGCACAGAGCCGGACGCGGGGCTCGAACTCACAAACCACAAGATCATGACCTGAGCCGACGTCAGTCGCTCAACCAACCGAGCCACCCAGGCGCCCCTTCGGCTTGCGATTTTTTAAGTGAAAACTTGTATTTTTTGTCAAGATATGTTTTCTATAAAATATTTCTAGTCCATACCAGTAAAAGAAACACCCCTCACTGTCCGAATGCAGTCCGGGCAGTGCCTGCTTCAGCATGCAGACAGAGAGTGGTCTGTATGGTTGTGGAAAATGTATGATCTGAGCAGGAGAGAGCATAAAACCCAGCAAGGCCAGAAAACCCCCCACGAAAAAACTGTTCATGAACGAATTGGAGACATTCAGTGAGGGTACAGAGAGCAGTCTTCCCTCCGAACGAGAAAAAAAACCTCCCCCAAACCCACAGTTGTCTTACCAACAGCAACGAAAGCTTAAAATTGCTTAAATAAAAATAATACATTTAACGTATTTTTAAATAATACATTTAATAGTATGGGAATGACTTTTTCAAAAAAGAAATAATCCGAAGCCTTAAGCCAGCAACATTATCTTGTGCGTCTAACTGTAGCTGATAAAAGGAGAGATTGCATTTAAATGAATACAGCTGACCTTCAGAAGTTGAAAGGAAAGGAATAGTTCAAGGGGGGGAAAAAAAAAGCAACTTTCTTCTCCTGCCAAAATTGTTGTTTCTAGTGTAAGTTCCTTTAACCCTAGACTTGGACTCCACTGATATTCCTATTTTTTTCCCTATCAGATCTGAACATTTATGGCTGCATGTAGCAACTGGGACAGCACTAATGTTCCATTTTAATGGTCCTGTGTCTATGCTCTGTGCTACTTTATTTATATATTTATATTTAAAGCGGGCCCATTCATGCTGAAATTTACATCTAGCATCCTAAAATAAAGCAGAATGCCATATTGTCTAACGGATATAAAAATCGAAGTTTCTTTCCTTCTGAAAATCATTACCATATGCTGGAGAAAAATGGTTCCATTTAGGACAAAATTTCATTTTTATCATTGTAAGCAAAAAGTTCTCTTTTGATGTGGTGGGCGTGTTTGTTTCCAGTTGTGCGGTTAATGCTGATGTTGTTGGAACTTACACATCCCCCACTCTCGGATGGGGGTTCTTTTCTTGCCAACCCTGGTGATGAATTATAGCGGTTTATTTTTTTTTTAATTTAAAAATTTTTTTTTTTTTTTTTTTTGGTCTTTTAAAATGTATAGTCGCCAACATTCTGTGGGCTCTTTTCTGATAACACGGGGGCTGGTTGTGCTGTGGTCTGCACTTTTTGTCTCCCCTCAGCAAAACCGCCTGTCCTGGAATGTCACTGGCTTGGGGGGTGTGAGCAGAACGGCCCCAGTGTGTGAGCCCAGCGGGGGCAGCGAGGCCCGGCTGTTTCCCCGTTTAGAAATCTTCCCATAGTTCGCAGAGCGGGGGTCTGCAAACCTCGTCAGTAAAGGGCCAGATAGTAAATATTGTCATCATTGTGAGCCAGATCGCCTCTGTTGGCAATATTCAGTCCTGCCATCAGGGTGAGAAAGCACTTACGGACGATGCGTAAATGAGTGTCTGTCTTCCGGATAAAACTTGGTGGACCCTAACATTGAAATTTTGGGTGAATTTTATGTCATTTTATATCATTTTAATGCTATGAGATACTATTCGTCTTTTGATTTCCACCGCCCCCCCCCCCAACCATTGAAAAATGTTAAAAAACCATTTTTCGCTCATGGGCCATACAAGACCAGGCAGTGGACTCAGAGCCTACCATAAGTCGGAGGAAATGTTATCCTGGGTCACCCCGGGGAGCTCAGAAGAGCCCTTTTTGAATTTCAAACTTTTCTTTAACAGTCCATTATGGATTGAACATGCACGAGTCTATCCGAGCCTTTTCTGAACCTGTTTACATTTTCAACTCGGAGGGCTTCTGAGAGTGATGATTACATCTGTGAAATTACCCGCTGAAGGGAGACATATTTCCCTTAAACGATCCTAGAAACTGCAGGAGTGAAATGTAATTCGTAAAATAAATATTCATGGTCTCAGCTATTTAAAGGGGTCCCAGGAGTGCACAGCACATTATGTTTTTGTCATTTTGCCGGGGCTCGAATTTGACCCGGGTGCTCTCTCTCGAGGAGGCACATAGTAGCCAGCCGCTCGCCCGGGGTCTGTGCCAGTGGAATTGACCGGTCGGCACCTCCTTCTTATCAGCTGGGTTTGGACGTTCCCTGCTTGCCCATAGTTCAGTCACGATGGGTTGTAAGAGAAAAGTCGAGGGCAGCCTGGAGTAAACCTAGTTGGGGTCTCGAGGAGGTCTTGGTGGGACCCGGGTGGGGGCTGGACCTCTGGAATCTTCAAGGGGCGCCCCTGTCCTGTCCCCACTATCGCGTCTCGAGAGCCTGCGTGTGAAATAAAAGTCTTCTCTTCCCTTCTTTCAGGAATACTTGGACCTCAGTCAACCTCTCGAACCGTATTCACCTTGTTATCCTGACCCAAGATGAAATAAAACGTCTCTCTTCCCTTCTTTCAGGAATACTTGGACCTCAGTCAGCCTCTCGAACAGTATTCACCTAGTTACCCTGACACAAGGAGTTCTTGTTCTTCAGGAGACGATTCTGTTTTCTCTCCGGACCCCATGCCTTACGAACCATGCCTTCCTCAGTATCCACATGTAAACGGCAGTGTTAAAACATGAACGGGCTTGTCCTTCTGTCCCCAGACAGGACGGCACCGAGAACCTAGCCACACTGAGCAGGGAGGCCACGCCCCCGGGAGCTTGCTGTCTCCGCTTGTATATATGGATCAGAGGAGTAAATAATTAGAAAAGTAATCCGCACACGTGTAAAGAGTGTATACAGTTGGAAACTTGTAACCTTCACCAGGAGAAGAAGAATGTTTCTGGGGCAATCGACTTGTCCGTGGGCCACCACGCACCCGTGACCCACTGTGGGTACTGGCTGTGGACCAGTTGGACTCAAGGCAAACGCATGTTCTGCCTTCCTTGTGAATTTTGTAATAATTGGAGAAAATATATGTCAGCACACACTTACAGAGCACAATTGCAGTATATAGGTGCTGGGTGTATGTAAATATATTCAAATTATGTATAAATATATATTATATATTTACAAGGAATTATTTTTTGTATTGATTTTAAATGGATGTCCCAATGCACCTAGAAAAATTGGTCTCTTTTTAATAGCTATTTGCTAAATAAATGCTGTTCTTACACAGAATTTCTTAATTTTCACCGAGCAGAGGTGGAAGGATACTTTTGCTTTCAGGGAAAATGGTATAACATTAATTTATTAATGAATTGGTAATATACAAAACAATTAATCATTTATAGTCTTGTGTTTTTGTTTTTTCGTAATTTAAGTGGCATTTCTATGCAGGCAGCGCATCGGACTAGTTAATCTCTTGCTTGGACTTAACTAGTTATCAGATTCTCTGACAAGAGAAATATTTACCGAATATGACTAATTTGGGGAAAATGAAGTTTTGATTTATTTGTTTAAACTCTGCTGTCAGATGATTGTTCTTAAACCACCAAAATGCCGATAGTAAGCGAACCCCATTAATAAGAAAGTATTTTGTTTTGCTGTGCAGCCCTGTCACTGGGCCCATGGATCATGTAACTGGACTTCCCAAGACAAATGGTACCAGCGCTCTCTTAAAAAGATGCCTTAATCCATTCCTCAAGGATGGACCTTAGTTGAGCTGATAGCAGAATGTACTTCTCTCCGGCAGCTGGACTTCTGCCTGAGTCGCACGTTAATCAGATTAGCCTGTATTCTCTTCGGTGAATTTTGATAATGGCTTCCAGATTCATTGGCGTTAGAGCAGCCTCTTAGAGTCTTAACATCTCATCGTAGAAATTGAACGTTGAGTTGTTCTGCTGATAGTTTGGGGGATACTTCCATCTTTTTAAGGGATTGCTTCTGTCTAGTTCTGGCAGGACCTCGCGGAAAGATCCAGCCTGATACCCGTGTCAGACACGATGTCGCCGTGTTGTTGGTTCTGTATTCAAGTATCGTGTTTTGCTTTGGAAACACCTACTCACTTTGCTATAACCATGCAACATGAATGCAGATTACACTGATTCTATTTGTTATGGAATTGGAGAAAGTATTTAATAAAGCCTGTTAATTTTTATACTGACAATAAAAATGTTTCTACAGATATTAATGTTAACAAGACAAAATAAATGTCACGCAGCTTATTTTTTTAATACTCTTGTCTCACCAAATGGTTTCCTGTGCTTGGAGGGGTGTCGACTCGGTGCCGTTCGGTGGGATTGCACGAAAGCCAGAGCCGGGAAGGCTCGTTGTTGGCTACAAACCGGTGATGAATTGTCAGAGGGGTTGGCTGAGACCAGCAGAACCTGGGACCCTGAGACCGGTGGATCCAGTGGAAAATCAGGGGAAGCTGGTTTATGTTCTGGCTCTGTTGCTTCTTAGGGCCCCAAAGATGTCCTTGTAGCTTTGTGGGCCCTAGTTTCTCCCAGAAGAGCAAACGGGGGATGGCACGGGTGAGAGCTTTGCAAACAGGGACGTGGTGTTGTAAGGATGCCAGGTGCTGAAAAACTTATTCAGAAGGTAGGGACCCTGGGGAGGGACCTTGAAACCTCTTAGGCTGGCTTCCCCATGATGTACGGAGAGGAGAGTTTGCTTCAGCATTTCAAAAAGATAGCCTGAACAAATTTTAAAATGATTTGACCTATTTCCATGCCACCAAGAATCTGAAGAGGGAAATGGTGTTCTTCCTGCTAATAACGTGCAAATTCTATGACTCAAGCTCTCATTATACCTGCCTGCCAGCCTCCGTAGCAGGAAAGGGAGACAAAACTAGTCTGACTTCTCCCAAACTTCAGCCGTGCTCTCGGAGCCTTATGGTTGAAAAGTGCCATGTTTGGGGCCTTCATTGTGTTTGAGGCCATTAGTGGACCGAGGGTCTTACCGGCTATCTGGAGGGTGGCCTACTGGCCTGGTTCTGCATTTGCCAATCTCCCGTGCTCCCCACCATCGGTCATCAGCAGAGCAGAGTTGTAATCCCACCCAAGAGAATGGGACTTCAGAAACTAATTGGAAGCAGCTTTTAATTACGTGTGTACAGGAGGATTATTCTGCAGCCCACTGGGCATTGTCACAGGAGTGGGGGGACCCCCTTGGCCCGGGCTGAGGGCTAACTTACTGGTGCGGCACGCGTGTTTGAAGCTGGGTGCTGCATCCGTAAGAGTCCTTCTCTGTGAAGATCGATGGTGTGCATTTTATGCCTTTGGGACTAAAGGGGCAGTTTATGGCTTTTTAGTCGACAATGGAGATTCGAATCCCATACTGGCTATTGGCCATTTTGATTTTTGAATTATTTCGAGAGATTTGTCATCGAGGGAAAGATGGCAGAATGGTCCATGAGAAGGATGAGAAATACTTCTTTTTTTGAGCCCTGCCCCAAATAAACAGATGGAAGCAGGGTATGATAGCAATCCTGGAGCTTCTGGTCCTCCCCCCCCGCCCCACCCCCGCCACCGCCGCCCCCCACCAGACCCAAGGAAAGCAATGGAAATTAGTTGAACCACAGTGTGATTGCCATCATGATGTGAGACCAGTTCATTTACAAAGAAACAAAAGTCTCGGACACCTCCGTGAGAGATGGGTCGTCCCTGGGCCTGCCATCTCCAACTGGGAAGGGTGTAGTCAAGAGGCTGCCTTGGAAAGTAGCTGGTGGTGGGGTCAGGCAGGGTGGGAAGGATAGAGTGGGGCGGAGAGATGGGGCCTTCCGGAGGGTTCTGTGGATTCCCTTGGGACTGGGTACCCTTCTGCCCTGTTAAGCCTCTCAATCCTTTACCTCAGGGAGCTTCCCTCCACACAGGAACCTAAAACACGCAGTTACAAACCTCTGGCAAACTTGCACAGCCATGCATTGAGGACCCAGCCACCATTCTGGAAACAGGAAGTTGGTCCACTAGCTTGAACTGTACAGTTAAGCCTCCGGAAGGGTGGCATACAGAGGTCCCCACAATTACAGATTAGGAACTGGAGGTTCCTGAGCGTGGCATGGCTGGGAATGGTCTAAATAAGGCTGCAGCCTTGCACAGTACTGGAGAGAGACGGTGATAGACTGAGACAGAATGGATTCATTTATTTCTTAAAGCCGGGTGATGTTGGGCAAGTCTTGGATTCTATGGGGACTTTGATTTCCTCGACCGTAGGACTAGTTAACCACCAGCCTCGCGGTCCCGCAGTGAGGGCTACCTAGAGGAACTTAGCTCAGCTCCGGCACACCAACCTCAATAGTGTCCTTCTAAGAATTTGTTTTTGTACCTTTGTGATTTTTTTTTCCTAGTGTATTCACAAGGTTGTGCAACCATCGCCCCCTAATTCCAGAACGTTTTCATCACTTCAAAAGGAAGCCCTGCCCCAATGAGCAGCCACTTCCCATTTCCCTTTTCCCCTGAGCCCTGCAACCCTCGATCTGCTTCCTGTCTATGGATTTGCCTGTCCTAACCATTTCACAGAAACGGGATCGTAGTCCAATACATGGTCTTTTGTGTTTGCCTTCCTTCACTTAGCATGGTATTTTCAAGATTCACCCATTTTGTAGCGTCTATCGGTAATTCCTTTTTATTACCAAATCCTATTCCACTGTGTGGATATATACACATTTCGTTTATCCGTCCGTTGGTTGATGGACCTTTGGTTTCCACTGTTTGCCTATCAGGAAAAGTGCCGCTATGAACATTAGCGTACAAGTGTTTGTGTGGACATAAGTTTGCATTTCTCTTGGGTGTATACCTAGCAGTGGGATCCCTGGGTCACACGGTAACTCTGTGTTTAACCTTTCGAGGAACTGCCAGAGTGTTTCCACAGTGGTTGCACTATTTTACATGCTCGCCAGCAATGTATGAAGGTTCTCGTTTCTGTATATCCTTGCCAACATTTTTATTGTCCGTATTTTTTATTATAGCCATCCTAGTGGGTGCCAAGTGTCTTCCTAAGAATGTAATAGCCGAGGAGATCCCCCCCAGATCATGAGTGAAAGATACAGAATACCTTACTGGGTTCTCTAGAACAAAATAATTGGCCTGGCTTTTGCACTTCTAAAATGGCCAAGATCGGTGAGAGGGCTTCAGTGGAGGCTCATGGAGCAGAGGGTGCTGAGAAATCGATCCTTCTCTTTTTCCTCTTGGCCGAGAAAGGAAGGAAGCTCGGCCACGGGCTGCAGAAGGAGAGACCTGCTTCCTGGCCGGAATCCTTGAGTGCGTCTCACGTCCCCAGTTTTACACCAAACGAAGTCTGGGGGACTTGAGCGATCCATTGGGACTGATTCATGCACCATTACTTATGTATGCGCATGGGAGCCCTCCTTATCCAGCCAGCGTTTTGATGTTATTTATTTTTTGATGTTTTTAAAGATGAAAGCAAAGTTTATCTTCTCTCACATTTCATCCCCAGGAAGCCTTGAAATGACTTGGCCGGGCACGGACTGCAGGAGCCCTTCCACGTCTTAAGTGACGTTCTGGAATGGGGCCCTTCTTGTGTCCTTTTTGCCTCAGGGTTCAGGGGGTTTTGATGGGCTGCTCCAAATTGCCTCTCAGTCCTGGCTCAGAGGTCACACGAGGTGCTGTGGAAAGAAGACAGTGGATAGGACAACGATCCGCGTTGACCACCTTGCCACTATCTCCCACTAGCTCAGGACCTTTGAAATAAAAGGCAGTGGGTTTCTTCTAATTTGCAAATCTGAATCCTAGAGTATGTAGCAGTTGAGTGGCAGAATTGGGTTTAAAATACGTATGCAGGTGAGTGATCTTTCCTCCTATGGCTCAGAACACTGCCTCCTTCCGGGCTGTGTCTTTTTAGTTTCTTTCTCTCTTTTTAATTCCTTAGTTGGGGTCATTTAACCGAATCCTGCCTGTATCCCTTTCAAGTCAAAGTCTGTAGCACGATGTATTTGGAAAGGGACAGAGAACCTCGATGGATTTATAAATTAAGAATAGAGGAGGAAACGTATTCTTCTTCCGGAAAGGGATGATAAGTGATCTCTCTCAAATGATTGTTGAATTAAATAAGACTTTACCTGGGAAGCACTGAACACAGTGCCTGCTGTGTGGCCTTCAAATATTAGCAGCAGTTTATGCTTATATTTATCATCTTTCTACAGCTACAGATGTAAACATACACATAGATGTAGATACAAGGTCAGAAAAGTATAAATATGTATATGTATTTACAATTACTACTGAAGAAACTGATTCATGAAATTGCTAGACAGTTGTGAATTTCATGAGGTCTCCCCCCACTTCCCTGAACAAACATCATTTAACTTTTACGTTTGTAAAAATGACCAAAAATTCTAAAAATGAAATTATGCTTACAGCACTCAACCTGTTATGGTCCCCTTTTTAGTTTGATTTTTTTTTTTTAAGTTTTATTTATTTTTCAGACAGAGAGGGCGGGGGAGGGGCAGAGAGAGAGGGAGACACAGAATCCCAAGCAGGCTCCAGGCTCTGAATCATCAGCCCAGAGCCCGACGCGGGGCTCGAACTCACTAACTGTGAGATCATGACCTGAGCCGAAGTTGGACGCTTAACCGACTGAGCCACCCAGGCGCCCCTATGCTCCCCTTTTTAAACAAGAATTTGCTCTCTAAACCTTGCCAGGCAATGCCCTGTATGAGCTTTAAGGGATGAGTCAACATGTTAAGAACTGTAGGGACCAAGCTGGTGAATGGTTTAAGTACCACGGTCTGAAAGACCAGAAGTAAAAGTTTGGGAGGGTTTTTGCAAGGGAAGCTCCTTCCTAGCCTTGTATGTGATGTTGTTACAAGCAAAATCAAAATGGGTCCTGTGACAAAAGGAAATATCCTGTGGACAAAACAGAGAAGGTCTGATGCGTGTTCTACCGGGGTTGGGATTGTATCATTTAGGGGCTGTCCCCCTAAATCTACGGGAATTATGAAATTAACGTTGTTACCCAACAGGTTTGGAGAGATTGAAATACGCACTGTTCCATGGGGGAACTTCATTAAGAGTTCTGGTTGATTCCAACATATCTCCTTCCTACAGCGCGTACTGGGAGAATGGAAATGAGAGAGGACGGCTGGATAGTTTGCTCTGCAGACCGAGAGCCGCCCTTTAGTTATGCTGTGACTTGATCGGCCGCCTCTTCTGGAAAAAGGCTAAGTGTATCTTTGCATACACTAACCCAGCGGGAGAGGAAGAAAGAACCTAGTTTCCTTCCTGGCATCATCCTTACTCCCCATGAGACTAGCCCTTTGGTTGCTTTGTATTGGATTTAGATCTGACCAAAATGCAGACGCTCCTGGTTTATTGCTGGCCATCACCCAGTAGCTGCCAGAGCTGTGAAGGAAGAAGGCAAAGGCAAAACACTAAATCACAAAAGGGCAGCGGTGTCACTGGGGCTGCAGGTGTGGTTAGTGGGAGAGCTTTCCTGCTCTTGAGTGGATCCGGTGGGGGGCGGGGGGGGACAAACTGTGGCCCACAGACCAAATCGGGCCTACCACCTGCTTTTGTACCACTTGTGAGCTGTAAGGGAGAGTTTTATGTTTTTAAATGGTTGGGAGAAAATAAAAAAGACGTATCTCGCGACGTGTGAAAATTATATAAAACTCAAATTTCAGGCCATAAATAAAGTTTTATTGGAACACAGACATGCACGTTCATTTATGCATCGTGGACAGCCTCCGTAGCTCTGTAACAGCAGTTGGATCGTTTCGACAAAAACCCCACGGCCCAACAAGGCTTGTGGGCAAGGACAGTAGCAGGTAACAAGGTCCTGAAATTGGGTGATGCATGTGAGAATAGGGTCCACTTGAAAGAGGCCCGGGGGTGGGAATGAAAGTCATGAAAAACACCCTTTGGCGAAGCAGGGTGTTTTAAGATCCTTTGGAGACAGTGAGTGGCCAACGTGATGTGTCTGAACGAGCCTTCCTGGCTCCCTTTCTTCCCAGGAGCTCCGTGTAGCAACATGCCCAGTGTTGCCACAGAGATCTGCAGACCGAAGGCTAAATAGCGTGGCTCTTCCAGAAGGAGGGAAGGTGAGAGGTTGACATTCAGATTTGAATGAGGCTTGTTTGGCGGGAAGTAAATCTGATCTCTTCCGGCCAAGGAGCACCTCTGTGCCTCGGCAGGACCGGTTTGAGGGGGCAGGATGGCCCTCTTTACAATCCTGTGAGAAGGCCTTATTAGCCATCACTCTGGGGTTCTTGTGTGCATTCAGATTTTCATGGGAGAGCTGGTGGGCACACATCCTCGTCCAAACTCCTCTCTGCACACAAAGGCAATCCCAGGACAGACCCTGTTGGGTCTGCCTTGGCTCACCTGCACACATAATTATGACTTCTGCTTCCCAAGAACCGGAAGGTCAGATGGCTGAAGACTTGATGTGACAGGGTCACTTGCCCCGAACATCAGCACACAACTCCCCCACGTGAAAAATCTGGGCGAAAAAATCTACCTATGCAATAAATGCGTACAGGTAACGGAGACTGGTAGTAATAATGCATAGGTCTGGTTTCAGCTTTCCCCTTGTCTTCCGAATGAAGGTGAAAGCGACTCAAACACTAAGCCCTTATTTTTCTGACCCCAAAGCAGGTGAGCTTAGTCAAGTGCAGGCGTACCTTGCTGCTTTGGGCAAGCTGAGCCTCTGGCAGATCCCCAGGATGAAAGCCTAGACCCTTTTCAAAGACTGGGGCGAGTGTGAGGGAGAATGCAAGGGTGTAAGTGTGGTCCCTTGAAAGGTACGCCTTGTTGGCCTGGCCTGATTTACATGGCACCCGTAGACCCAAGGAAAACCCGAGAAGGGGCCCCCGGGCAGCGGCCGGGTGGGTATGTGTGGTTGAATGTGCGGACATGCACCGTGGTAGACCAGGCTTTCAGGGCTTTTCAGGACAATAAAAACATTCAGAATTCCCCCTGGTTATTTAAGATCTCCAACATGACTCAAGGGCATCTTCAAGACTTTGGGGCAGCTCCGCACCTACAGGAGAGAACACGAGCTATTAAGAAAGAAGGGGCTGGCCGGGGTGGCTCCAGAATTTCTTCATTGGATGAGTTGAGGGTCTAGAGTTGGCACGGGAGGGGGTCTGGGGACTCGGGGAAGTGATTCGGAGCCACTTGTGCGTAGCAAGCGTGCTGCTTTTATGCAAATCCAGTGGCGCTGTTGTTTTTGCTGCCTTTGAGGGGTTGGAGATCGGGAGGGTCACAAGCTCCCCAAGCCACCCCACCCTGCCCCCCACTACCGAGAGTTCTCGCTAGCCCGAGCGGTTTCCTTTGCAAGCCCTTCTCCCCAGCAGTCCACCAGAACCGCGTTCTGACCTCTCCTGACCACCCCGCCTCCCCCACCCTCGCAGGCAGGAAGGGACGCAGAGTATGACGGGCCACCCGGAGCCATGGCTGCTGGGTCCAGCTCCACGCGATGAACGCCGAGCAGTGTGTGTCCTGGAAGGTGAAACGCTATCAGAGTTTGTGCAAAGGGAGGCTCCGGCGGAGTGTTTAACTTAGCTCCCATGAGGCAGGTGCTTTGACATTTGGTGGAGCCAAGGGTCAAGGTGCATTCTGGAAACTCGTAGCCACACCCTGCTTCTGGGGGAGGGAAGGCTGGTTGGGCAGAGTTGGCATTTAGGTAAGAAGAAAAGGGGACCGTGCCTTCCAGAACGGCTTGGGGCGCCTGGGTGGCTCAGTTGGCTAAGCGTCCACCTCTTGAACTCAGTTTAGGCCTTCATCTCGGAGTCGTGAGTTCAAGCCCCACACTGGGCTCTGTGCTGGGCACCAAGCCAGCAAGCAATGGCTCTTTAAGCCAGTTTGTCAAGTTGCTTTGTCAGGGGATGACCTCGGAACATTTTCTAGGCTCATCCTACCGCCTTCCACCAAACTGGCCAGCTGCAAGTTATGTACGGTGGGCCCAGTCCCCCACTAGGGATTGGAGGGTATATTAGTTCCTATCCATTGTTAAAATAGTCCTGTAGGGTGTTATACATTCCTATGGCTGCTGTAAAAAATTGCCACAAACTTGGTGGCTTAACACAACAGAAGTTTATTCTGTGGCCGTTCTGAGGGCCAGGGTCCCAAATCAAGGTCTCAGCAAGGGAAGAATCTGCCTTTGCCCCTTTCTGCTTCTGTTGGCTCTAGAAATTCCTTGGCTTGTGGCTGTGTCGCTGTCTCTGTCATCACGTGGCCCTCTTTACTCCTCTTCACGTATGTCTCTTCTCTGTGTGTCTCCGATGACGTCACTTGTCATCAGATGTAGGGACACCATATGATTCAGGACGATCTCATCTTGAGACCCTTGATTTCACGATACCTGCACAGGCCCTATCTCCCCAAAAGTTCACACTCGTGGGTTTCAGGGGTTGGGACGTGGATGTATTTTTTGGGGGGGGGCGGCAGGCACCATGCAACATGTTTCACGAGTGGGGCCTTGGTGGCTTCTTCACATAATTTTACAATCAGGTTGACAGGGAACAAGGCTGGCACTCATTAAATCATTTGCTGGGAGCTTCAATTTTATCTAAGAGCTTTCCGGTATGCTGGGCACTGGCTACGCGAGAGCAGTAAAACCCATTCCCTCCCTGGCCCTGCTGAGAAGGGAACGAACCTGGGAGGGAGGAGGGTTC
Organism: Panthera onca; assembly: GCF_046562875.1. NCBI lineage: Eukaryota > Metazoa > Chordata > Mammalia > Carnivora > Felidae > Panthera > Panthera onca. The sequence goes on from NC_138349.1 coordinate 10,425,400, forward strand.
ACAACGCTCCTCTGAGGCAGGTGCGGGGGTCAGTCAGCTCGTTCACAGTCACTCCGTTGCCCCAGGGAGAGCGGGGGTCCATATCCGGCAGGCTGGATGCCAGAACTGGGAGTCTTCTCGACGCCTGCACCTCTGGCAACCGCCCCCCACCCCCCGTCAGTCCCTCCCTGATGGGTGAGATTTGGGTCAGGGGGTGGACCCACACCTGACCTTCTTGAAGGATAGAGCACGCTGAGGAAGGTGAGTGATCTGGGTCAAAGGAACACTTGAGGGTCATTCTCTGGTGGACAACGGCAATAGGTACAACCCCCCCCTTCCTCCCCCCCCCCCCCCCCCGGCCAAGGGAGGGAAGCAGAGAGCAAATATGTCCGTGTGAAAGTCAGGATTTTTTAAAAAAAACATCTTTTTAACATTTATTTATTTTTGAGAGAGAGAGCAGGAGCAGGGGAAGGGCAGAGAGAGAGGGAGACACAGAATCCAAAGCAGGTTCCAGGCTCTGAGCCGTCGGCACAGAGCCCGAGGCGGGGCTCGAACTCACGAACCGTGAGATCGTGAGCTGAGCCGAAGTCGGACGCTTAACCGACGGAGCCACCCAGGCACCCCTGAAAGTCAGTTTATAAGGGAGAAAAATGGTTCCCTGAGCTGACTGGGGCAGCCCTCAGCCCTGGTCTCTGTGGAATGGGAACAGGATCCCTTGAAGGCTCCCTGGAGATGGAAGAGATTTGGGGTGGGGGGGCGGTTAGGCCTGAAAAGTGAGGGGTAAGGGCGACGCGATGAAGCACCCTGGCTGGTGACCGGCCACCGTGGGGTTGCTCTCTCTCCCTCTTCTCCCGAGTTGATGTCTGTCTTAGCTCCGGCGGCCACAACAAAATAGCACAGACTGGGCGGCTTAAACCGCCGAGATTCATTTCACACAAGTTGTGGGGTCTGGAACTCCAAAATCGGGGCTTACAGCTGATTTGGTTTCTGGTAAGAGCTCTCTTCCTGGCTTGTAGCTGGGCGCCTTCTCACTCCGTCCTCCTATGGCCTTTCCTCAGCGCCTGGGCAGAGAGGGGCGGGGTGGGGAAACAGAGAGAGACAGGGGGAGAGAGAGGGGCGAAGGAGTTGGGGGGAGAGAGAGGGGTGGGGGAGGCGGATGCACTCTCTTCCTCTTCATATGAGGCCACCACAGCCATGGGATGAGGTCCTTACCTTCATGACTCTATTTACCTTTAATTACCCCCCCCCCCCCCACAAAGGCCCCATCCTCCAAATACAGTCACGTTGGGGAACAGGGCATCAACATGGGAGTCTGGGAGGGACGCAATTCTGTCCACGGCAGCTCTTTTCTCCCCCTTTCTCTCCTTGTCTTCCTGGCCTCCCGTGCAGCCCCCGGACACCATCCAGCAGACGGGCTGGATTTGTGCACAGACCACAGCCAGGGCCGTATGCTCGACTTTGTCTCTCCAAGCCGGTGGAGAGGCCTCTGAGCGGCCATGGGCTTCAAGGCCAAAGGTGGCATCTCTGGCCCACCGTCACTGTCCAGAGCACAGGGAGATCCCTGACCTTCAGGTGGAGTGGGGAGAGGTCATAGGTCATAGTGTGCCCAGGCAGCCCGACCCAGCGGAGTTGAGAAGCCACACGTCAAGCCCAGCTTGGCCCTCCCCAGCCATATGGCCCTGGGGAAGCCACCTGGTCCCGTGGAGCCTCAGGTTGTCATCTACAGCATCGGGGCAACCTTCTAAGCCATGACCCCGGCTCCCTGACACAACTGTTGTCAGATAACTTTGGGAAAACTCTGGCAAGAGGCAAAACACGGTATGGGTCTAAAGGGTAACTGCCAGCGTGTGTATAAATAAGAACCCCCTGGGCCTGGGCCTGGGCCGCAGAGAAGATGCTTCTGCCCAGACCCAGGTTCACGGCTGAGCTTCAGGCACAAGGGAGCTGAGTCTTGGGGCCCCGTCAGCGCACACGCCTTGGGAAGTGGCTCTCGGTATAGACACGGCATTGGCTGTTTCTCCGTGTTCTGGCTGTTCGAGGCGGATGGTTCTGGAGAAGCCCAGTTATCTCAGGGCACAGGGGATTTTCATGTTCTCTGGAGACAAAGTCGTGCTTGCTGTGTCTTCTCTGATGCCAGGGTGCCCCGGGGATGAAGGTGGCCCCTGCAGATGTCAAATAGACCATATTCCGTCTTTTTCCATGTCTGGGCTTCTGAGAGAAAATACCATCAAAGAGAAGGGAGAAAGACCCACTTTGGCGAATCTGGTTTGTTTTTAAACTGATGTATGTAGGAGGGTGTGCTATTTGGTTGAAGAAAGTCTTTTAAAACTAGAGTGTGGTCCAGGACTGGGTTGAGTGCTCGCCACTGTCTTTACGTGCCAGGGAAGGTATAGAAGACACAGGTGACGGCCTGTCTTTTAACAGAGATGCTCACCCTTGGATTCTTATTGCCTAGCAAAAATACTCTTTCCTTACAGAGACCAGCCTCAGTTTACCACGGCCTTCTACTTGCTGTGTGGCCTTGGGGAAGACGCTTAACACTTCTGAGCCTCCATTTCCTCATCTTCGAAACATACACCAAGAACTGCACGAGGGCACTAGCTTACAGCCTTCTTGTGAGGATGGGGAGCAGAGAGTGTCAGTGCCTCCAAAACCCCTGAGGGGTCCACGAGGTGGGAAAACAGGTCATGGTGTCCCTGACACCTCAGTGTGACTTTGGTGTGTCAATTTTTCCCTTCCTCGTAAGAAATCTCCAGAAGCCAGAGGACCTCATCTACCTGAATTCACCATTAGCTCAAGGTTGCCTCTGTGTTCCAGGAAATCCCTGTTACTCATTGAATGGTGTCTATGAGCCAAGGGCCCAGAATCCCAGGCTCCAGAAGGACGAACCTTGAGAATTCACGTTGTCTGATCCCCTCTTTTCAGAGAAGGGGGAATCGAGGCCCAGTAAAGCGGGACAGGTGGCTGGCCCGATGACAGAGGCGTTGGCCAAAGATCTAAGACGGGGACCCACGTCTCTTGACTTCTGCTCAAGATAGTGAATAACAAGCGTGTCCTCTCTTTTCTTTCCTTCTCTCGATGTTGATTTTCTGCCTTGTAATGATCAAGCACAGCACAGCACAGCACATATCTCAAATGGTGCCAGTGAGCCGTGCTGTGTCTGGCCTATGCTGTGTTTAAAATTTTTTGGAATTGTTTCTCAACATTAAAATTCAGAAGATTTCGCATAAACATGCACATTTCAAGCTTCTCTCAGAAATTCAGAGATGGGCGACTTTGGCGTTGCACGGCCACCGCCGCCAGAACAGATTTGCATTTGCTCCCTTCAGACCAGGTACACGAGGTCCACTTGGCCAGACCCCCTCCTGGATGCACCTGCCTGGGCCCTGTGGGGACCCGAGGCTGTGACATCTAGATAGACGTTGCTTAACCAGGATCGTTAATTCTCCCCGCTCTTCAGAAATCACATGGCGGGGGGGGGGGGGGGGGGGGGGGCACCTGGGTGGCTCAGTTGGTTGAGCGTCCGACTCCGGCTCAGATCATGATCTCACGGTTTGTGAGTTCCAACCCCACCTCGGGTTTGCTGCTGTCAGCACCAAAGCCCGCTTCAGATCCCCTGTCCCCCTCTCTCTCTGCCCCTCCCCTGCTTGCGCTCTCTCAAAAAATAAATTAAAAAACATGAAAGACAGAAAGAAATCACGTCCAGACAAGAGATGGTTCCCGTGTTTCTGCCGCTCCATTCTCTTGACCTGTTAACCTGGCTTCAGGTAAAAGTGAAGCCAGTAAGACGTCCCATTCCATCATGAACTTATTTCTCTCATGTCCATTTGAAAACTGCAGACAAGAAATTCTTGCTTTCTTTCCCAGTTGACCTAGTTGCAAAGGAAAGCCTTGTTTTCTTAAAGAGCCGAGATCTTGCCGGTGTGGTGTGTGGACAGGCCGGTCAGCGTTTCCATTAGGAACACTTTCCTGGGCTTTAAAACCCAGCCATAAAGATGTGTTTTGGACCAAATTGGTTCTCTCCCGCTGGAACCTGGGAATCTTTATTTCAAGGACTCTTTCAAAAGATCTTTCACTCTTGAAGTACAAATAGGGGCAGTTTGTGGCTCGCTAGACCGCATTCGGGGCTTGGGTTTTGCCGTGTGACATTTTTCCAACTTTTAAGTTGAAAGCCATCACGTCCTCTATTTATTTCCATGGTTAAACGTGGTATTTTCTCTCTCTCTCTCTCTTTTTTTTTTCCTAGTGGAGGAGGGTTACATAAAAGGGGACTTTGTCTCTCATTCCCAGTTGGGGTGAACACCGACACGAGGCCTTGGCGGAGTCCTAGGGTGGATGCCTCCTAAGTGTGTTCATTTATGTTAACCGACAGAAGTGGACGTAAGTGGACATGATTCAATTAGGAATTAAGAGGAAGGTTGGATTCCCAGCGGGGCTGTGCTCGTTCCTCTTGTTTTGATGCTTGCCCAGCCTTTGCAGGTAATTGGGGGGTGATCTTGAGTGTTTTAATGATCGGTAAACAGAGCTCCGGCCTTAAGTGTGATTGTTCTCAGGAAAAATGTGAAACTCCTCTCTGTGTCACCTGTTCACTTTCTTTTTTCGAGAACCACTTGGCATTTTAAGTGCGGAGAGTGCCAACACATAACCCAGCCAATATGCACCCACTGCTCCATTCGTGCTGACCTACTCAAGCCTGCTCCCCTTCGTGGCTCCCTAACTTGGTCAAGACCATCCACCCAGTGTCCCAAGCTGGAGACTTTCTAGATGCTGCCTTGATTCCTCCCTCCTCTCCTTTCCAACATCCGCTGGGACACCCCTTCCTGTCCCTGTCGCGATGCAAAGGCCCTGATTTTGTCTCCCTCCTTCCGACTTCCACCTTATTCATGGCCTCACCGTCTCTTGCCTGGGCTCAGCCTCCTGATGGCCCGGTTATCCCATTCTCCTACACCAGTCTCTCGCCAGCCAGCCCGCCCTCCGCCCTGCTACCAGTTGTAGTCCTAGAAGAGGTACGTTTCATCCCGTTCCATCCTCTTGCTTAAAAAGTTTCGTTGGCTCCTGCAGTTACAATTCTAGCGTGTTGTACAATCCAACTTTCCAGGCCTGTCATGCACGACTCCCTCCTTAGGGAACCTTATGTTCCTATCACCCTGAACCCATGATTCCGTGGACAACCAGGCCCTTTCCTAAAATCAACGTTCTGTTCTCTGTATCTAGAATGGCTTCCCCCAGACACCTTTCCCTGGCCGACTCATTCAAGGCCCAAGTCAAATGTCACATCCCTCGGAAAACTCTCTGGTCCCTTCCAGGTCGAGTCAGTACTTTATTCGAAGCTCAGCAACAGTATTCGTCATAACGTGTTGTGGTTTATCTTTCTTTGGGTCTTATCGTCCCCTGGATCGTGAACGCTTTGAAGATACTGTTCCGGATGTTTATTGATCTCTGAATTTCCGTCGCTTAATACAGTCTCTGACCTAAAGGAGGTGCCCCAACAACGTCTTGTGAATCGAATAATCATAATTAATATTTATAAAGTGCTTAGTACCAGGTACCATTTCAAGGCTTTACACATTTTAATTTTCACAACCACCTTTGAGAGAGACGCGCTTCGAGAATTCTGAGGCGCAGAGAGGTTATGTGAGTTACCCAAGGTCACCCAGCCCGGACTGAATTTAGGCTAGCTGAACATAGAGGCTGTCTGCTGGCTGACTCCTGACATTATCCTGTTTTCTAGTAAATGAGTCCCAGGACAAGCGCCCCCGATCAACCACTGGATAGATTTGAGGTGAAGACAGGTTGACCTGCCCGGAGTCCTAGCTCGTGAGGATACAAGCCCAGGACTAGAACTCTGGCTGTGTTTCTTCCCACATCATTGAAGAGGCATGTGGGATTTTAATCAGTGGGGAAAGCCATTGCAGCAACAGAAAGCACTCCTCACCTTTGGAAGGTCCTCCCCTCCCTGGCCCTCTGCTGCCGAGATGGAAATAAATTTCGTGCCCTCCGAGGTTACGTGGGGTGAAGCCTCCCTATTACTCCCATGTTTATGTGGCATATCACAGCCTCAACGTCGGCTCAACTTAGGAGACAGTAGAGCCGGCAAGGACCACGTCCTGCTCAGAGAGACAGGTTCACCTTTGGCCCAAGACCAAGGGCACGCTGGGAGAAAGGCGGTTGCTGTCATTTCTGGGGTCAAGCTGCCGGTTTCCTGGCTGGCTCCTGCCGGCTTGATCTGGCCTCCCCTGCTGCCTTGCCCCCCCCCCCCCCCACCAAGGCCCCACTCCATGTGTGTGCGAGGGTAGGTGGGGGGTGGGGGCGCCGCTGGTCCCAGGCCAGCGTCGTGGCTCCGGTCTGGAAGTCCAGGCATACCTAAGTCGTCTCTCATGGCTCCCCGATGCCATATTAGGCTGCCCCCTCTGAAGGGCGGAATCTCTGACTCATCCTCCCCCTCCCCCACACCCCCTCACTCTTGCCAGTTTTGGCCAAGATTAGAATTCACTCAAATCTGCGGGTTCTAAGGTTTATGTGCTATTTCAGTTTGGCAAGTGACTCTTTGTCCTTTCAAGTCAGAGAGAGAAGCTCTTTCCCGAAAGGGGGCTTGGAAAGGCTTTTCTTGGTGCTCCACGGTTTGGTGCAACCAAAAATGTGATGATTTCAGCGCCCGTGAATTGGAAAGAAGCCGACCGTATTTACATCCGGGGGTTAAGGGATGAGGCGCAGGGAGGGTTTCTCATCAGAACGACAGCAATGACAACAATCTACCCTCCCTGCGTGGCCTGAAGGTCTCTCTGGTCCTGTGCTAGGCACTGCGTGCGTTTTATTAACCCACACCCCGCTCCCACCAGGTAGGCGAAATTCCCCATTGTAGAGACGAGAAAGAAGTCAAGCCTGGGTCAAGGCCACACAGCCGAGAGGCGCCATCAGGCCTGGAGCTCTGGTCTCCCCTGTGGTTTTGCCACAGCGGCGGTCCTGGTTCTCAGAAGAGGCAGGGGTCTTGCTCTGCTGCTCTGAGATACTTGGAGGTGTGTGGCCTCTGTCCCCTTGCCTTGGGATCTGGAGGGTGAAGCAGGCAGGGCCGTTTGGATGCGGGCATCAGAACAGGACATTGAGAATGAGGAGACAGGACCAGAGAGAAGACTCCGGAGTTAGGACACAGGACCGGACCCTGGGCCTGCCCCAAGAGTCTCCATGCAAGGTGCTGAGAGATCTGTCTCTGCGCTGTCACTGGGACAAGGGCGCCGGCTTTCCTGCTTTGCGTCTCTCTGCTCGTGGTTCCGATTCTGGGGAACACGTGTGCGGGGGGGCTCTGCTGGGCTCAGGTGCCCGTCTCTTGGCGGGGGCAGGGCAGGGTGTCTTGAGTGAGGTCCCATCAGACTGCATCCACATTTCCAAAAGGAAGTCAGGACACTGCTCCTGGAGGAAAGGGGAGCGGGCGGGTGTTGGGCTGGGTGCCAGAAAGGCAGAAGAGCACACGGCCTTGGGTGCTGGGGAGCCTCGAAGGCCTCCAGCCCCTGACTGTGGGGTGGGCCTTTCTCCTCTTCTTCTGGGAGACCCACGTGCATTAAAAAAAAAAAACAAAATGGTTTTTAATGCTTATTTATTTTTGAGAGAGAGAGAGAGAGAGAGAGAGAGAGAGAGAGAGGGGACTAGTGGGGGAGGGGCAGAGACAGAGGGAGACCCAGAATCTGAAAGCAGGTTCCAGGCTCTGAGCTGTCAGCCCAGAGCCCGCCATGGGGCTGGAACTCACAAGCCTGAGATCATGACCCGAGCTGAAGCCAGACGCTCGACCGACTGAGCCACCTGGGTGCCCTATAACGTGCATTTTGAAGTAGGCAGACCTGTAGGCCTGGGTCTGTTGTCACCCTGGAAGGTGGCACGGAGAGACAGGTCGGTGGTGGGTGACAAGGCTGAGAGAGGACAGCTTCCCGGAGCTCAGGCCCCTCCTTCAGCGCACGGTCCCCGCCCTGCTGCATCACGGCCTGTGGCGGGGGCGGAAGGGTGTCCGAGGGCCTCCCTGCTCACCATCCAAACGCTCTAGGATGAAGCGGTGAGCAGGCCACCCGAGGGTCTCAGGCGCCTGAGCCGAGCTGGGTCTTGGAGGTGACCGAAGCCACATTTTTACTTTAAGAGAGAAATTGAGGGGCGCCTGGGTGGCTCGGTCGGTTGAGCCTCCGACTTCAGCTCAGGTCATGATCTCACGGTCCGTGAGTTCAAGCCCCGCGTCGGGCTCTGTGCTGCCGGCTGGGAGCCTGGAGCCTGCTTCGGATTCTGTGTCTCCCTCTCTCTCTCTGCCCCTCCCCCACTCCTGCTCTCTCTCTCTCTCTGTCTCAAAAATAAACATTAAAATTTTTTTTTTTAAAAAAAGAGAGAAATTGAGGCCAGACAGGGAAAGACAGCGTCCCGGGCGGTTCCATCAACTGCCCCACGGTCTCCTCCCGCCCTCCCGTTCAGCCCGCCAGCCTCCATCTGTTAAGCAGTTACTACATGCTAGCTCTGTGGGCAAGTCGGGCCTCAGGAGGCTGCTCCCTGTCCCCGGGAGTTTATAGCGAACAGGGAGGGGACAAGGAAACAAAATGGCACAATGAAAGGCTGTAGGTGAAGCATTTCACGTCGGGACTCAGGCGGGCACTTCTCCGGCCTCTGATGGACCCAGGAGCTTGCACCTTTGAAGAGAAAGACTCAAGCTGGAATATGCAAAAGAGACAGGAACCGCAGAGGACGGCCGGGGGAGGTGGGGGTGTGTGCGTGTGTGTGTGCGCGCACACGTGTGCAAGCGTGGCTGAGGCCTCGAGTCCTTTCTTTCTCTTCCTCCCCGTCAGGTGTTGCCGGCCGCTGGGGTTATCCGGGGAGTGCCCGCTTCCAGGCTAGGGGGTGGATATTCGCGGTGCTTTCTGGGGTTGTATGTTCTCATGTTTTTGGCTTGGCTGAAGTTTTTGAAGAATGAGGAGTTTAGAAATTCGCTGGCAAAGCCCTTCCCGCCTGGGCCTTGGCTGCTGTCTGCCCAGCAGATCAGTTGTCTTCCTTTACGCCTGTTCAAACCTTCATCCTGCCCCTGCAAAGTCCCAGCTCAAAGGTCTGACCGCCCTGCTCCCTTCCTGCGTCCCTGTCCCAGGATCCCTCTCTCTGCTGATCCAGAGAGAAGTGCCCAGGGCCCAGTCAGGGGGTTAGCTCTTCAGGAGGGCCCCTGTGTATACCGTAAGCATAAATAGTGAATGCACCCTCTCCCCATTGGACCCCTTGGTTTGCCCACCCACTTTCCCTTACTAGACTCCCCCCTCCAAAGAGCACTGGGCCAGAAACGCTTTGTCTACTTGTTGAACAAACATCCTGCTTCCATGTAGCACCACAAAATTATCCAAAGTAGAAAGGATGCTTCCTAGAAGTAGGATTGGCCAACACGTAATGACCGTGGCATCATGGTAGGTTCGAACTTGAGGTTCAAGCCCCAGCTCTCCCATTTAAAGGCTGTGCGACATCGTGCCAGCTACCGAACTTCCCCGAGCCTTAGTTTACCGATCTGTACAATGGATAGAATTCTGATGCTTATCTCCCTGGGAGGATGTGAGGGTAAAATAAATGAGTATAAATATAAATATATAAATATAAGTATAAATATATAAATATAAAAGGGTGAGGCAAACTTCAGAGCACTGAGCAAATATAGCCGTTGTGATTACATGGCCCCTTGACACGGTCCAGTTGAGAAAAGATAGAATAATTCAAATCTTAGTGCCTGGGCCTAATCGTCATGATAAAAAGGAAGGGGGAAAAGAAAGGAAAAGAAAAGGAAGATATTTAGTACCCTGTGGTCCCTGGCTGTTTTCTCTTAAGGATGAAGTCACAATACAACAAGAAAGACTTGGCAAACTGGAACTGATTAGATAATTCCCGGAGTGAGGTCTGCAATCCTTTTCCAGGAGGGTGGGCATACGTTATCACGGGGCTCAAACAAAGATGTTGACCTTTCTAAGTGCGTATTCCCCCGCCCACAGAAAAAGGTGGCCTGGAGGGGTCGCCCGTCTGATGTCATCTATGGGGGGTGGCTGCCGCAAAGGACACAAGTGGGGACTGGGTCGATGGGCATCCGGACAGTGGAGGCAGAAGCGGTGGGGAGGCAGCCCCACAAAGGACAGGCTGGGGAAATGCCAGAATTTTCTCTCCTTGACAGAAACTCATTCTTTCCAGGAGCAGGATGGAGTATTCAAAACCTTGTCCTCCAGTCTGATTCTTATCCAAAGAACATGGGAACGCTTTCCAGGAAGGGGAGACCAAAGGCTCAATGCTATGGACCCCTGAACTATCCCCTGGGAGAAAAGAAATATTGACACAGAGGCTGCTGGGCCCTCAAGGAGGAGGAGGGGCTGCTGCAGACAGCCCCCACCCCCCCAAATGGAATGAAGATGAAATAGAGGGGCAGTTAGATTTGGGTTCATTTTTTTCCAGCTTTGAGATTTGGGGTTAAAACCAGCACAGGGACTTTGGCTCTCTGGACCTCCACTGGGTCCTCAGTTCCTCCCACACAGGCCCCCGCACAAATAGTCAGTAGTAGGGTGATCAATAAACGATCAGAGTCCAGTGGTTAAGTGTGCTGGGTGGGGGGGGGGGGGGGGGGCGGGGACGCCTGGGTGGCTCAGTCGGTTAAAAGCGTCCGACTCCGGCTCAGGTCATGATCTCATGGTGTGTGAGCTCGAGCCCCATGTCAGGCTCTGTGCTGACTGCTCGGAGCCTGGAGCCGGCTTTGGATTCTGTGTCTCCCTCTCTCTCTGCCCCTCCCCTGCTCACGCTCTGTCTCCATCTGTCTCAGAAATAAATAAAACATCGAAAAAATTTTTTTTAAAAAGCGTGCTGGACTGCTTGGATGCAAATTCAAATTTCCCGCCGTATGACCTCGGCAAGTTATTTAACCTCTCTGTGCCTCGTGAAGCGGGGCTGGAAATACACTCTACCTCCTAGATGGTGGTGTTCAAATCACATGAGACGTGCAAACGGCTCAGCACAATGCCGGCACGTGGTAAGAACCCCCAAGTTAACGTGGAGGCCATTAGGACTCCGTACCTGGGAGGATAGCACTTCCCCACCTATGAAGTTCAGTAGGGCCATGTGACTCGCTCCGGCCAATGAAATACGTGGAGACATGATGCGTGGAACTTGGCCGGTAAGACGTCTTGGGAGCTAGATTCCCTCCCCCTTTCCATCACAGCTGTGGACGCACCTGCTGAGGTGGGTCCCTGTGTTCTCCAGCGGTTGCAACGAGCAGAGGCCCCTGCTTCCCTGGACCAGGCACCTGACGGGCGTGAGAATTAAGCTTTTGGGAGTAAAGCCTCTAGAATGCTTGGTGTGTTTCTTTTACTGCATCCAGAGCCTGACCACTCCTGGTTAACACAATCACTTATAACCAGTTGACTCTTGACCAACACAGGTTTGAACTGTGCGGGCCCACGCACATGTGGATTTTTTACGTCATGGTGTGTTTTCTCTTCCCTGTGATTTTCCAAGAACGTTTTCCTCTCTCTAGCTTACTTTATTGTAAGAATATAGCATCGAATGCATATGATATGCAAAATGTGTGTCAACGGTTAAGCTATTTGCATTTACGTTTTGGGGGGATCCAAAATTGATATGCACGTTTTTGACTCTTCGGCGGGGGGGGGGGTCAGTGCCCCTAATCCCCATGTTGTTCGTGGATCGAACGCATGTTAGCTTTAGGATGCGGTGCCCGAGGAGACTTCTTCTTATTACTCACGTACCTTCTCTTCTGGGAAGAGGCAGGTGATGGGATGGACAGAGCCCAAGCTCTCGCTCCGCAGATCTGGGTTTGAATCCTGCCTGGTGGTCGTCTAGCCCTGCATTTTCAGGCGGACGATTTCATTTCTCAGAGCCTCAGGGTCCACACGTGACAATTCCTGCCTGGGGGTTGGGGCTGTGGGGGCTCCAGGTGCTGTGGGAGAAGTGGCCGGCACAGGCTGGCAAGTCGTGCCCGTCGTGCGACCAGGGTTGCTGATAGACCTTTCGGTGTGGACCGCAGCCCATCACCTCCTCCAGAGCTAGGCAGATGTGTAATAGTTGCTCCCAGTCCTCCTCCGACCATTGGAACTGGGCTGGCATCTCCCATTTTCTCCCCAGGAACCGCTCCCCACCCTCTCCACCTCTTCCTGCCCCAAGGGCCGACCTGTATGGACACACAAGCAGACCGTTGGTTTCCATTGGATTTGGGACCAGCGGAAGGGAAGAAAGAATTGGGGATTTCTATGCCTCCCATTTACATCCCTAGCTACCACCCTGTGAGGTCACCTCAGGCTGCCACTGCCCCTTGATCCCAGGCTTCTGCTCCTCTCAAGATGGCCTCACCACATGAGGCTCCCCAGGGTACGGTAACTGCACCCAGGGGTAGTAAGGGCCATGCTGTTGCCGTGGTCCGGCACCATGCTTGGGGCTCCCACAGCCCTTCTGGAATGATCTTAACTGTGCCATCTCATTCCTGCTGAGGTCCCAATGATGCCTCAGCACACTCTCTTCTCTCTCTCATTTCCTGGGATTTTTCTTGCCGGTCTTGCTTCCCGCGGCCAGAGCCTTCTGCACGCATAGCAGAGTGGCCTGGCCACCTCTCCCTATGCCTCATCCGTCCAGTTATGTTACCGACATCCTCCTAAAGCAGAAACTCTCAAATCTTTGTTGGGTACCTGCCCGGATTGCACGGGAGGACTCTCCTCTGGGTGCACATCTGGAACGGGTGTAAAAATACAGAAGTCTGGATTCTGCCTCAGACCCGTTATATCCAGATCTCCGGGTGGGACCTGGGATTTGGGTAAGCAGACAAGGGTTGAGAAGCAACCGAGGAAAAAGGCTGGCAACTGCGTGTTCACGAGGCCACGATGCACCGAGTTCCTGTTAATTATGTTATGGTTGTGCAAGAAGCTTGAATTTGGATGTGATCACGTTCATGGCTATCTGCTCATTCAGCGCGGACACGTGTGCGCCCATGTGCCTGGGTGTGCGCGTGAGCTGGCTGGCCCGTCCGCTCAATGTCCCATGAGGCGGCCCTACCCACTGCTCCTCCCCAGCCTTCATCATGCTATTCCCTCCCCGACAAGAGCAGAAGAAGAATACCCTTCCCTTCCGCTCATGGAAACCCTCCTGTCCCGCAAGTCCCCCCAGCTTCAGCCTACCATCGCTCGTAGCACACAGAGGGGAGAGGGCCCCTTTGGTCATGGACTGTTTCACGCACAGCCTGAGCGGTATGTGAACAGCCCCGCCGCGTGTACATTGTGAGAATGAGGACTAAGTTTTGAACTTTCTTCCTCCTCCTTCTCTTCCTGCCTATTGACTGTCTCATCTATGCCAGGGACCACGCAGGGCGCTCCTTCACGCGTCAGGTCATTAATCTTTGCAGCCTCCCCATGAAATAAACATTATTATCACCATTTACAGATAAAGCGGCCAAGGCTCTAGGTGGGTGGGTGGCTGGGGTGGTGGGGGGGGTTGTTGGCGGTGAATAACTCATCCAAATGGCAGAATTGGGTTTTTAGCCCAGGTCTGTCTGACTCCAGATCCTTTGCTGTATATGAGTGGTTGTCAAACTCCGATCTCAGGCTCCTTCACACTCTTAAAAATGAGGATTCTAAAAAAGCTCTTGTTGGCGTGGGTTCTAGCTGTCAATATTTATCATATTAGAAATTAAAGCTGAGAAAGACATAAACGTATGTATTTCACATAAAGTAGCAATAATAAACCCATCCCATATATAACACCCGTAACTCTGAAAATGAAAATTAATGATGTTTTCCAGAACAAAAAGACAGTGAAAAGTGGCATTATTTAGCATTTTACAACTCTTTATTATCGGCCTTCATAGAAGACAGTTGGATTCTTCTAGCTGCTTCTGCATTTGACCTGTCCCAATACCACAGATCACCGAGCCTCTGGAAAACACCATCTACTTCTGAGACAGTGAGAATGAAAAAGGCAAATCACTCCTTAGCGTTGTCAGGGTCATTGTTTTGAACCCACGAACCCCTGGAAAGGTCTCGGGGACCCCCGCAGGGGTGCCTGGGCAATACTTTGAGAACCGCTGTTCTAAGTCGGTCAGCTCTGTCTTCTCTTGGCTTTCTCACAGTCTCTGGGTACTACTCGTCTTCAGCACGGTCTGGACGGCTTGGGCTCCCATCTGTTGTTGGGTAACATGAGGGTTGGAAGGTGGGCAGCCACTGAGCTTGGTTCTGCCACCGAGTCATGGAGAGAGGCTGCTATGGTCCGGTGAGTAGCCTACGTTCTCCATGCTGTACAGGGGACACGGGAGGTGCCGTGTAATCTTGCCCAGTCTTCGCAAGAATTTGCGAGCTCAGCTTTCTAATGATCCTATGACCCGAGCGAATCACCGACGTTTATTTTCAAGGGAAAATACAGAAAAACACACAAGTTTCTCTCGTAAATTGGGCATCAGAAAGTGTCCCCGTTGGCGTGGGGAGGTGGGAGGATGAGTAAGTGGAACACAGGGGATTTTTAGGGCAGTAAAACTGTTCTGTGTGATTCTGCGTAATGGTGGACACAAGTCATCACCCGTTTGCCAAAACCCATAGAATATCCGACCCCAAGAGTGAGCCCTAATGCAAACTATGACTTTAGTTAATAATAATGTATCAATATCAGTGCATCGATTAGAACAAATGAGCCACATGAATGCAAGATATTAATAGTAGGGGGAAATACAGAGGGAGGGTCAGTGGTTCTGTGGAACTCTGTACTTTCCGACCATTTTTCCGTAAAACTAAGACACTAAACAAAACAAAAACAATACAAAACAGCCCTGCCAGTCTGGATGTTAGCCAGAGGCTCTATGGTTTTGGGGGCTGGGGTGGTCCAACGGAAACCCCTGAATTGCTGTCCCGGCTGTGCCACCAGACTGGGAAACTGTACCCACTCCCACATCATGACTGCAGACGCGATGTTCTCTTGGGATCTTTCTCCCATTCTCTGTAGCTCCCAAGAGTCTACAGTAGCATCAGCTAGGCTTTGTAGGGTGTAATTCTGGTGGTAAGACTAGTCATTAGAGGATTGTGTAAAAGACTCCTAGCGTTGTTTAATTACTTGGGAACTATCAGCGCATCATCACGGGGATGATGGGCCCTCTAAACCACAATGAAGCAGGAACACTCTATCTATGGCTGGGGAGCCTCCTGGAGTCAGGGAGAGCGTCTGGGTGGGAGCCCCAGCTCTTCTCTCCGGGCCACTAGGGGTGGGAATCAACAGGGAGGGCGCTTGGTGATTCTTGGTGATTGCGGGATGGGTTGGAGGACGTGCCTAGCTGAGGTGTGTGAACTGCTAGTTCATTGCCAAGTCGGGCGGACAGGCCTGGGCTTGCTGTGACGCGCCAGCCCGCCCCGCCCCAAGTCTTGTTTTAAACAAGCCCTGTTGGAGAATGGAATCTGTTCTTGCTCTCCTTGGTCCCTGGGCATCTGAGGATCCAGGGCCAGGACTAAGGTGAGGCCAGAGGGGCACCCTAGTCCTGGCCTTGCCCCTACCATATGCCTGACCTCGATGGCCATTTTACTCTCCAAAGCTGTCCCCTGACTTCACCGCACCTGAGTTACATGCATTAGGAATCGTTCTCAATGTGATCTCCTCAATTTCTCCCCACCTCCCCCCACCCCCACCCCCACCCCCGGCGTCCGTTTTCTTCCCCACCTCCTTCCAGGCTGGCAGTCTCAAGAAATGCGCTTGACTCTGGAAAGTTCCTTCCACAGTCCAATGAGCACACAGGCTCTAAGAAAAAAAAAAAAGTGCTTCGGAGACAATAAGTGGTTGTTCTGAGATTGAAAGCGGAGACCCTAGTGACAAGGCACGGGGGAGGCCTTCTCAAAGGCTTTCCTGAGACTTTCTGCTTTCGGGTGGGGGCGTAGAGGGGGTACCGTTTGGGAGCACAGGTGCCGCGGCGACCCTCTCAAAGAACCTGTTTATTTGTTTGTTTGTTTGGGGGTTTGCCTTTTGGTTCTCTCTTTGCTCGCACTTAATTAGTGATATTATAACTTTCAATTTAATCATTGACCTAAATGAGTTGTATTTCTGTCTCAGCAGGAGGCTGGCCGGGCTGAAAGAAGCAGCCGTGGCCCCCGAGTGAGCAGGGAAACTGTGACTGAGAACATTTGGGCTGGCAAATGACACTGCTTCTGCTCCGAGATAAAATGGAGACATTTTCAAGCTATGTTTTGAAATCATAAAAAAAAAAACAACCAGAAGTGTCCTGCTGGAGATAAGATAGATGTTGGTGTGGAGCATCTGGGAGCAGTGAAAGAGGAAGGTTAGACCAGCATTACTGAGATTATTACTGAAACCAAGATTATAAGTAATTAAGGTTTTGAAAGTTTGGTCCAGGTGCACAATAGACTACTCAGTATCTTGGATTCCTGAGCTGGGGTCAGGTTAACTATTAAAAGAGGACCAAACATATTTCTAACAAAACCCGCAGTTTACTTAAAGCCCACGCTATTCCTGCTGCTGCTTTAGAACGCCTTGCTTTGAGCCTTCTTCTCTTCTGGGCTCTCGGGAGATCTAATGTTGACTCCCTTGCGGGCCTAGATTAATGGTGTCTTGCTTCGGTGTGGTGTTAAATCGGCCTGCTCACGTTCCACCCGGGATGGATGTCCCTCACCGCGACGTTCGCTGCGATCAAACGGACGCACGGCCCCAGGATAAATGGGGACCCGCTACCACTGCATTTCTTCTCCACCCTGAACTCCCTCTGCAAAGACTAAGTGCTGGGCCTGCACGCAGATGCTTGCTGGCTGGCTTCCTCAGAAAGAACAGATTGCAGAAGCACGCAAGCCGTAACTGCCATGTACCTAAAATCTTCTTTATCGGGCATCCTTTTGCAGGAGCTTTGATCTGGAGGATGCGGTCACATTTTGCTTGGAGGTACGAATTGTCTAGAAAAACCCAAAAAAGAAGAACACGCCCTTAAATAACTCCTCAAACTGAATTTAAAAAGTAAGTTAACTACTTTGAATGATCCCCTAATCCTCCCTTCTCTATCTCCTGTTCTCATCTTGTCTTTGAATGAGAAGGCTCCAGAGCTGTAAAAGGGGTCTTAGCATCATCCGTGCTGGGCACTCTGTATCTCAGATGAGATACTTCCTTCACAAAGGAAAACTGCGTTTGGTTTAAATTGGCATGGAATGCCTTTTCCCGGGATCAGAGAGTTTAAATATGTTTTTAATTTTCTAAATGTCTGTTGACAAGTGGATAAAGAAAATGTGATACACACACACACACACACACACACACACACACACACACAGGAATATTATTCAGCCTTATAAAAGGAAATCCTAAGGCGCCTGCGTGGCTCAGTCAGTTAAGTGTCCGACTTCAGCTCAGGTCATGATCTCACAGTTCGTGGGTTCAAGCCCCGCATCGGGCTCTGTGCTGACAGCTCAGAGCCTGGAGCCTGCTTCAGATTCTGTGTCTCCTTCTCTCTCTGCCCCTCCCCTACTCACACTCTGTCTCTCTCTCTCTTTGTCTCTCTCTCCCTTGCAAAAATAAAAATAAAAACATTAAAAAAAATCACTACCTGTTAAAAAAATAAAGGGAAACCTTGCCATTTGTGACAACATGGATGAATCTGGAGGACATCAGATGTCACTGATGCTAAGTGACATCAGCCAAATACAGAACAATTGTTACATGACTTCACTCATACGTGGAATCCAAGGTAGTCAAACTCACAGAAAACACAGAGCTAAGTGGCAGTTGCCATGGGCTGTGCAGTGGGGATAATGGGGAGACGTCGTTCAAAGCGCACAAACTTTTAGTTGCACGAGACGCGTAAGTTGCAGGGATCTAATGCAGATCACAGTGACCGTAGTCAATAATATGTTTTTAAAAATTTGCATTTTCGAAGAGGGGAGATCCTAAGTGTTCTCACCACACACGTGCCCACACACAAAGGTAACCGTGTAAGGTGACGAATATTTTAATTAGCTTGATTGTGGTGACCATTTCACAATGCATATATATATATATATGTCAAACATCAAGTTGTACATCTTAAATATATATATAAATAAATGTATATAATTTTTATTTGTCAATTATATCTCAAGCTAAATTTTTTTTTTTTTTTACACAGAAGTTTTTAACAATCATTTAATCAAACGTGTGCAGGGGCACCTGGGTGGCTCAGTTGGGAAGCATCCGACTTCGGCTCAGGTCATGATCTCATGGTGTGTGAGTTCAAGCCCCATGTCAGGCTCTGTGCTGACAGCTCACAGCCTGGAGCCGGCTTCAGATTCTATCTCCTTCTCTCTCTGCCCCTCCCCTGCTCATGCTCTGTCTCTCTCTCAAAAATAAACATTTTTTAAAAAATTTTAAAAAAAGAGATGTTTAACTGACTTCTGGGGCACCTAGGTGGCTCAGTGGGTTGGCCATCTGACTTCAGCTCAGGTCATGATCTCACAGCTCGTGAGTTCGAGCCCCGCGTCGACTCTGTGCTGACAGCTCAGAGCCTGGAGCCTGCTTCGGATTCTGTGTCTCCCTCTCTCTCTGCCCCTCTCCCACTCATGCTCTGTCTCTTTCTCTCAAAAATAAATATTTAAAAAAAAATTTGTGCCATGGTCGTCAGGAATCCTTGTGTGGCAGGGGCCATAAATTTCCTCGAAAAATGGACCCTATTAAAGGTGGGGGCAACCCCAGGAACTGAAGGGGAGATCCCTGGGGACAAGCAGCTGCAGGGTCTCAGGAACAGGCTAACTTTATCCCCTACCCACCAAAATGCTCCCTCCCTTTCTTCGTCTCGGGAAAAATGCACTAAGAGTAACATACAGTGATGCGATGATCACATGGAGATCTCAATTAACCAGAAATACGGTTTTCATTCAACTTTAGGGGCAACTGGAAAAAAGTCTCTGAGGCTTACTTCATAGCCCCACTCTTCTTGTTTTTATTTTTTTTTAATGTTTATTTCAGGGAGACAGAGGGCAAGCAGGGGAGGGGCAGAAAGAGAGGGAGACACAGAATCTGAAGCAGCCTCTGCTTTTTTATTTTGGTAAGACAGAACACAAATTTTACCATTTTAACCATTTTTAAGTGTGAAATTCAGGGGCATGAAGTACATTCACAATGTTGCGTAACCATCACCACCACCATTCGTGACTCTAAACAGAAACTCTGCCCATTAAGCAGTAACTCTCCCTGCCCCCGCTAACCTCTAGTCTCTTTCTGTCTCTATGAATCTGCCTATTCTGGGCACTTCATAGGAGCAGAATAGGATATTGGAACTTTTGTGTCTGACTTATTTCCCTTAGCATAAGTTTTCAAGGTTCATCCATGTTGTAACAGATATAAGAAGTTTATTCATTTTTATGGAGGAATTATATATATATTATATATATGATATAAAATATAAAACAATATAATAATATAAAATATATTATTTTGTATTATAAACAATACCTATAATATTATATGTGATATAAAATATAAAACAATATAATAATAATGTAAAATATATTATTTTGCATTATAAATAATACATATAATATTATATAAATGATATAAAATATAAAACAATATAATAATAATATAAAATATATTATTTTGCATTATAAATAATACATATATTATATAAATGATATAAAATATAAAACAATATAATAATAATATAAAATATATTATTTTGCATTATAAATAATACATATAATATTATATATGATATAAAATATAAAACAACATAATAATATAAAATATATTATTTTGTATTATAAATAATACATATATTATATATGATATAAAATATAAAACAATATAATAATATAAAATATATTATCTTGTATTATAAATAATACATATAATATTATGTATATGATATAAAATATAATTAGTATAATAATATAAAATATATTATCTTGTATTATAAATATAATATTACAAAATATATATATATATATATATATTCCATTCATCTCCCGATCATCCCATTCATCTTCCATCCATTCCAACCTCTTGGGTGATTTTGCATTTTGGCTACTGTGAATAATGCAGCTATGCACATTAGTGTCCACAACATGTCTTTGGCAGTGCTGAATATTCACTTTCATAAAAATGAGGCTGTGGTATCTCCTATTACAACAACAAAGAATTAAATTTCCCATCAAAATGGAGGCTGTATGGAATCACGGAGCGAAGATGGGTCCCAGAGTCCTATGGACTCATCTTTGATGTTGGGCTTTCACGTCCCTCCTCTCTGATGCCGGGCAAATGATTTAAGCTCTCTGCATGTTAGCCTCCTCATCCAACAAATGATTGACAAGAAAGGTTGAAATGGACATTTCTGGGCCGCTTTGAGAATTCGGTGCTTCCCCAGTTCACTTTGTAATCAGGAAAGCTTTTCACTTTTGAAAAACAGATTCCTGGGCCTCAGCCCAGAGCTACTGACTGAGAAAATCTGGGAGCGAGTCTGGAAGCCGCCTCTTTACCAATATCTTCAGGTGATGCCGATGAAGCTACATTGAAAACATCACCGAGATCAAGCGTAGGAAGCCAACCCCTCGCTCAGGACTTGATACACAGGAAGAGCTTAAGAAATGCCGACCTTCCTTCCTGCCCCTCCACCTCTTTGCACTGGACCCGTGAAGAAAGGACAGAGGACGACCGATTGCATTTGATGCAACGATGACCATTTCATGTGACAACAACAAAAAAAATCAAGTGGTAAGTTGTTTTCTACACTGAAGAACTCACCAGTCACCTCCGGCTGTAAGTGATGTTGGCTGTTCGGGTTATAAAACTGCTTTATTGATTTATCTCCTTCGTTATGCATTTGGGCACAACTGCATTGTGCGCGATTCAGATCTGCTAATGCGTGTGCCGGGGCAGAGAGGGGCTGGAGGAAGACACCACATCGTGCTATGTGACAGAGGGAACTCCCTAGAGATAGTCATGCAAACCTGAGACTTCAATGAACAGAAAGAACCGGTGACTTTGTATCAAACGCACCAGACTGATGTTCTTTTTTTTCTTCTTCTTTCTTCAAATTATAAAAGGAGTGGACAGAGGGAATGTACTAGATGTAATTTGTTCCAGGTTCAAAAAAGCGTATTTGTGTCTTATGAAATCTTATGAGAAAAGTGGAATTCAAATTGGCTTGGAGATGAGAGCTGTCAAATAGATTGAAAGCTGGATTATAAACCAAGACTAATGAGAGCCTACAATGTGCACAGAGTTAGGGATGGAGTCCAAGAGGATCGCTACAAGGTCTTACAGGGGAGGTAAACAGCCTATTAATTAAGGTAGCAGATGGTGGTAAATTGGGAGATGTTTCAGATTCCAAGGACAAAAAAAAAAAAAAAAAAAAATGAAAGCATGGGATCTGTACTGGGTAGTTAGAAACCCCAGCACAAAATCAATGACAGGAAAATAGTAAGAGCCGCAGGTAGTCTTGGAAGAGAGCGGTGTTTGGAGTACCATGGGAGTTAAAAAGAGACGAGAAATGTTAGTGGAACGGCTTAGAAGCTACTGGAGAGACTGATCCATGATGCAGTAGCATAGTTTCAGGGACCCAGCAGGTTGGCTTGGGTATGTGTGGTAACGAGTTTCTGGGTAAGGTTGGTCTTAAGATCTCCCCAGTGAGCATTTGCAGACAAGGAAGTTGCCTGAGTAGAAGGAGCGAAGTTGCATCGTGAAGTAAATTAGTGTAGGGGGAAAAAGCAGGTGGGTGAGATAACCAGTGTGATTTGACCAGGATAAGAAGGCGAAGGGATCAAGGAGAATAAAGGTTTTGGACCTCGCAGATTGGGGACCATCACTGACTCTTCTATTTACCTTCAGGTAATTGCTTAGCCTTTCGGAGTCTTTTCTCCACTAATAAAACGAGGACAAGATTTCTTACCTTCTATAAGTATTGTCATTCGGGTGAGATTTGTGTACAGATCAGCAGGAACATGGTAAGTTTTGAACCCAGGCAGGCTCGTCCTTCCATAACGAATGCGATCTGTACCTACTTTTAGAAGGAGGTGGTGAGAGGTGGTAGGGGAAACTTTGGGAAGCAAATGTTCCCATTTCTCATCTTCTAGAAGTTGGTTGTACTCTGTTCTTATTACAATGGAGTCCCATCTGACTCAGGGGTTAGATTCAAAAGCCATCCCCTGAGGCGAGGATCACGTATGGCCGAAACTATCCTTGAAAATTCCTGCAGGTGCCCATAAAATATACTACTGTGCTGTCTCTCAAAGAGTTCTCTCCAGCCAGTTTTTCTTCCAGTGTCGGGACGGATTAAATTTCTTCTTTTGCAGCCGAGCACCAGGCGACGTCGTTGGCTTGCACTTTGGGCCACGCTCTACGAAAAATGCTTAACTTTTGACATGAAGACGGCACCCGGCGGGGAGGGCCGCTCACACCAGAGGGGCGCCCTGGAATGCAGGGCAGGGGCTGGGGCTCCCACGTCATGCTGACTCCACACCCCTGCCGGGCAGGTGGAGCTTTGCACATTTTGCTCTCCCTCTGGGCCACTCTTAGAGATTGTCTTGGTCCGTTCAGGCTGATGTGCAAAATACCATAGACTGGGTGGCTTAAACTGCATTTGTTTGTCCCTGAGCTGGAATGTAGCAGTCCAAGAACAAGGGGATGGCCGATTCTGTATTTAGCGTGGGCCTGCTTCCTGCAGCGTCTTCTGGCTGTGTCCTCACATGGTGGAGAGAGCAGCTCTAGGAATTTCCTCTCTATAAGGACACTAATCTCTTCATGGGCCCCCGTCCTCATGACCTCATCTAAACCTAATCACCTCCCAAAGGCCCCACGTCCTAAAATCATCCCATTGTGGATGAGGGCTTCGACATAGGAACTTGGGGGCTGGTACCAATCTGCGGTCCGTTACAGGCTGCCTCTGTACCTGTCCTGGGCTGAAACGACCACGCCGGATCAGACTGGCTGGCTGGTGGTCGGCTTTGGTTGCGGGGAAAGAAAACGTACACAACGAGGCTCCACGTTGGTCCGCTTGCCAGGTCTCCCCCTGCTCGGCTGCTTATGATGTGTTCTCTGCAGCTGCATCAGAGGGTGTGAGCCCCAGCCAGGGGCTGCCGGCTGCGGCCCAGCACGAGTGTGGGGGAGCAGTGGCAGCCTGACAGACTGGGCACCCTGGGTAAACATGGCCGGCCGGCCTTGGCAAGGCCTCCAGGAGCGGCTACGCTGCCCTTGTGGGAGGGTGTGTTTCTCCCCCCCAGCCTGGAGATGGTCAGGGTGTGGGTCTGTTTCTCTGCTGCTAGTTCTGGGGAAGTAAGTTCTAGTAAAACTTGGTTAGGAGCACCTGGCTGGCTCAGTTGGTAGAGGAAGCAGCTCTTGGTCTAGGGGTAGTGAGTTCAAGCCCCATGCCTGGCGTAGTGTAGAGCCTACTTAAAAAAAAACAAAAACAAACAAAAAAACCCAGCAAAAACCCAAACAAACAAACACAAGTACAATTTTGGTCAATTAATGCATTTAAGAGAAAACCTATGATCCATGTATAGCCACAGTTCCATAGTAGTCTACTTGTCTTTTTCTTTTTCCTTAAAAACGTATCTTAGGGGCTTTTTGTTCCCTCCCCTCCCCTCCTTCCCTTCTCTTTCTTTTCTTTTCTTTTCTTTTCTTTTCCTTTCTTTTCTTTTCCTTTCTTTTCTCTTCTTCTCTTTCCTTTTCCTTCCTTCCTTCCTTCCTTCCTTCCTTCCTTCCTTCCTTCTTTCCAGAGAGAGAGAGAGAGAGCACACAAGTGGAGGAGAGGGGCAGAGGGAGAATCTTAAGCAGGCTCCATGCTTGGTGCAGAGCCCAACACGGGTTCTATCCCACAACCCTGGGATCTTGACCCGAGCCAAAATCAAGAGTCAGACACTCAACTGACTGAGCCACCCGGGCGCCCCAGGGATTATTTCTGTTGATACACAGAAGACTTCCTCATCCTTGTGTTAGTTGATGTAAAATTTACGTAACATAAAATTTACTGCTTTAACCACCTAACAATGTACAATTCAGCGGCTACTGGCACATTCACAGGGCTCTGCAACCATCACCACCATCTAATTCCAGAACGTTTTCACCACCTCAGAGTGAAACTCCATAACCATTAAGGGGTCACTACCCAGCCCTGCCCTTCCCAGTGCCCAACGACCCTTGATCTTCCTTCCTTCTCCATGGATCTGTTTCAGCCATTTCATATACATGACATCATACACCAGCTGGTCCTTTGTGTCTGGCTTCTTCAGTTGCATAATGTTTTCAAGCTTCACCTGCGTTGTAACAGGTATCAGAACTCCATTCCCCTTTAATACCGAATCCTATGCCATCGTATGGACAGAGCACATTTGGTTTCTCCATTCACCTACTGATTGACATTGGGTTGTTTTCACTTTTTTGGCTAGTATGAATAATGCTGTTATGGACATTCAGGTACAAAAGTTCATTTGAACACGCATTTTCAACTCTCTTGGGTATGTACCTAGGAGTGGAATTGCTGAGTTGTATAATAATTCTATGTTTTACTTTTTGAGAAACCATCACACTGTTTTCCAAAGCAGTTGTATGATTTCACATCTCCACTAGCAACCTATGAGGGTTCCAAATGTTCCATGTCCTTGCTAAACACTTTTTTCCGTTTTTAAATTATTATTGTTATTATAGCCATCCTAGTAGGGATGTGACATGGATTCTTGTGGCTTTGATTTGCATTTTCCTAATGATTAATGATGCCGAGAGTATCTTTTTGTGTGCTTGTTGGCCCTCCGTGTTCCTTGGAAGAAATGTCTTCAGATTCTTGCCCATGTTTTTCATCGGGTTGTTGTTTTTGTTGTTGAGTTGTGTTCTATATATTCTGCATACTGCTCTCTTATCAGATAGAGGACTTGCAAATATTTTCTCCCATTCTGTGGGCTGTCTTTTCACTTTCTTGATAACACCCTTTGATACAGAAAGACTTTTAACTTTGGTGAAGTCCAATTTATCCAGTTTTGTTATCATTGTCATTTGGGTTTTCAGTGCCACATCTAAGAATCCATCACCAAATCCAAGCTCATGAAAATTGGCTCCTATGTTTTCTTTTAAGAGATCATTTTAGCTCTTACATTTAGGCCTTTGATCCATTTTGAGATAATTTTTTGTATACAGTGTGAGGTAAGGATCCCACTTTCATTCTCTTGCATCCTTTAAAATATCTACACAGCAATCTGTTCCGTAGTTCAATTAACTAGGCTTCTCAGATATTTGGGTTACTTCCAATCTTTTACCACTAAAAACAATAATACAATAAACATTCTTGTATATAATCACTTCCTACATACGTGGGCATATTTATAGGCTAAATTCCTAAAAGTGGAATTGTAGGATCAAAGGTTTGTTGCCTTATTGCTTGTCCCTAGAGGCTGAGTGGATGCCTTCCAGCACTGGGCGAGGATATGTTTCCCTACACCCTTGCTAATCTTTGTAGATCTTTGCCAACCAGATGGGTAGTTTTAATTTGGAATGTTCTTATTATGAGCAAGGTTGTACACTGTTTAATATATTTTGTAATTTCTTTGCTATGAACTTTTCATACCCTTTGCCTTTTTTTTTCTGTTGGATTATTGGTCTTTGTTTTGTAAGAGATACTTACAAAGCAAAGGAGGCTAATGTCTGTAATATGCTCATCACTTACTTTTTAGCTTTATTAATGATGTTGTGTTTCTCCTCCAGAGAAAGTGCTTCCCTCTTCCTTTTTAAGATTTTTGAGCTAAGTGACTATTTATAATAGTGTCCCCTATTCTGATATTGTAATATTATTTTATGGTCTTTTCCTGGTATTTTTATGATTTCAATATATTGTTTACTCTTTGGTATAGCTGGAATTTATTTGCTTATATGGTGTGAGGTAGGGATTCATCTTCCCCCTCTAGAAAATTGAGATTGTTGCTTTTGAAGTCAGATATCCTCAGTTTCCTACTGCAAACAAAGCAGTAAAAGTTCAGTCATGACCTGAGGGAGGCCCCAATTCACTTCATTGTTCAGTCCAGGCTGAGAAGGGCATCTCTGTGCCCTGGAACCAGAGGGTGGCTCGTTCTTGGCTTTCCCTGCTTAAGGAAGCACAGAGCAGCAGTTAAGAACAGGCTCCCGAGGTAGGCAGTATAAAATCACTGCTCAAACTTTTCATCTCTCTATTGTGTTTTTTCCTTATCTGCAAAATAAGGACAGTAACAGTTCCTCTCTCATAGCTGAATGGTGCTGAGAGTAAACAGAGCTCTGCATGAGGTAGCTCAGAACTGTGCTTGCACGGCAAGCACAGCGAAGTTGCTGCTGTCACTATGGCCACTGTGGGCATCATCACCATTATCTGGACACTTTATAATGGCTCCAACCTCGGGGCTGCCCTTCCTGGCAGAGGGGGCGCTGGTCGTGGGCTCCTCCACCTGGACTGGTGCCATCATTTCTCCAGTCTTCTCCCAGGGGAGCAAGTGGTGATTCTTGAGTGTCTGGCCTAGGCCACCCTAGGGGGGGTTCTGAGCTCTTTTGTGCCCTAATTAATTTCTCAGTCCTTTTTTAAATGTTTATTTATTTATTTTAAGGGGGAGAGAGAGAGAGAGAGAGAGAGAGAGAGAGAGAGAGAGAGAGAAAGAGCAGGGGACGGGCAGAGAGAGAGGGAGACAGAGAATCCCAAGCAGCCTCCGTATTGTCAGCACAGAGCCCGACGCAGGGCTTGAACCCACAAACCACGAGATCATGACCTGAGCTGAAACCAAGAGTCGGACGCTTAACCAACTGAGCCACTCAGGCGCCCCAATTTCTCAGTCTTTAAAATCAGATAAAATGAAATAGAAACATAAATCAAGTGTATCCCTGAAGGGAGAGGAGATCTCACAAAGGGTTAGCGCCAAAGCTTATTGACTTATAGACAGTAAACTGAGAAAGTGAGATAAGTGAATAAATAACCCGGAATGAATGATTTTCCCGGTAGGCCAGGACCCAGGGCCCTGATGCCCCAAGTAGGGCTCGGAGCTCACAGGCACAGCCCTTGGCCCCACTGTCCTCAGATTGTGGTGGCAAGGAGACAGGGTCCCAGGCCTTCAGTCACCCACCTCCCCCAATTTTAAAGGGAGATAATAAAGCCACCTCCTTATCTGGGGAGATGGCATCATGCTCAAGGAAGGTCCCCGCTGTCAGGCCACTTGGCCTCACCCTTGGCACTCCTCTGAGAAGTGTCGGGGCAGTGACCTTCAAGCTCTTAAAGACCAGGGCTGTGTGTTTCCTGTGCATCAGGCCAGTAGTTGGATGAATGAACCCTGGTGGGTTCTGGTAACCACTGCTTTGCGTTATTTTGTGACCTTTGGTGAGGCAGTTACTGCTTTCTCTTCCCAGCCTTGGGGGAAGGGAGACACAATTCAGAGAACAAAAGAAGCAAATTCTTGCCTTTTGAGTTTAAGAGAAGAAACAGGTGAGCAGATAGGGCCCAGGGTTCTCAGGACTGGGAAGAGCCCCCAGGGAAGAAAAGAGAGTTTGGCCTCAGGTGGGTCCTTCAGAAGGGGACTCCCGACTCCCAAGGCCCCGGGGAAGGTGTGGCAAACCCTGGAAACCTCTGCTTTCTAGGCGAGGGCAGGTGGGGGCATCTGAGTTCTATGTCCCGCCTCACGAGGTGGATCTGGTTCTGGAGTAGAGATTGCTGCCTGCAGGAGGCTGGCCTGAGGCTGCTTTGCAGGTTTCCGATCTAGGGGTGGATTTAATTTCTACGGGGATTGAGGCTTAAGCCATTTGGGACCCTCTTTAGAACACAGAATGCAAAAGGATGAGTTCAAAATTAGGTATAGGCGGGGTTTCTTTCGGAGGTGATGATGAAATGTTCTGGAATTCAATAGTGGTGATGGTTGCACAACTTTGCAAATATAACCCCAACCCACTGAATCCTATCCTTTCAACGGGTGGCTTTTATGGTATGCAAATTAGATCACAATTAAAAAAAAAAAACATGCTAAAAAAATGAGGCACAGGGTTCTAGGAGGAGCCGAATAAGGGAGGGCCCGAGCAAAGTTTTGTTTCCCTTTGCGTCTCTGCAGCCCAGTATGGCCAAGAGTGGTGCGGATGGGGGCCAGCCAAAGGCCGTCTTACTGGGAGCTGTGGTCTGAAGAGATGGCCCCCTTGCACATCAGATCCCCCCCTCCTCCCTGGCCTGCCTCCTATACCCAGGCCTGGGTGAGCTTCCAGGAACTTTGATGTGATCCTGGAGGAAGAGTGGGAATTAATGGTGACAAGGCTTCAACTTTGTGGGATGGCACCAGGAAAATAAAGAAGTCGTATTTCCTGTACTCCTGACTATAAACACTGAAGTCAGAGCTGTGTGTGTGTGTGTGTGCGTGCGCGCGCGTGTGCGTGCGTGTAAACTCTGGCTTAGAGGAGCTCCACCAGGAGGACTGCCTCAGGCAGCGTAGGTGTGGTCGAACGGGGAGGGCTTATAACCCACAGCTCCCGTTGTGGGGCGGGGTGCGGGGGTTAGCCAGAGGGGACCCTGCTTCTCGCCCCCATAGTTTTGGACAGAGAAGCGACTGCAGTCTGGGCAAGCAGACGAGGCCCTTTGGAGGCCAGGGATATGCCACTGTCATATTCAGAATCGGATCCTTGTTTATCTTGAATCAGACCCGGGGCTTTCTGCATAACTTCTGTTCCTCCCATTTTGAAGATTCGGGCCCAAAACACATTTCAGGGAATAAGGGGAAAGCTCATGTTTGAAAATGAACCAGCGAAATAAATCATTGTGCTTCTGACATGATGCCCATTGAATACTTTTCAATTCTTAGCTTTCGCAGCAGCATTTTAAACACGCGCGCACACACACACACACACACACACACACACACAACCTATCACATAATTCTTTCTCAAAGGCTCATTCAGCAGGTCTGCCTCTCTCGGTTCCCAGCCGCACCCCCCCCTTCCTTTTCCTTCTCTCTCTTTTTTTCTTTTAAATCAGCCCTTCTGGTGAGAGGGCAAGGGTACATACAGTCTTCCTTTGTGTTTGTAAAACAGAGCCGTATCAGTTGAGCAGTAATGATAACATTTGTAGTTATGCAAGCAGAGATAACAGTAATCAGATCTCCTGCTCTTGGCAAAAACCAATGGCCACAACCTCACCAGGGGCTGGGGTGTTACGCTGAAAGGGGAGGGGAATGCGTATGGGTTTTATCTATTTATTTATTTTAATCAAAGCCCCCAGCACACTTTTCTTTTTCCTGCCAGAGGCTGTCCAGTTAAGGCCCTCCAGAAGTTGTCCAGTTAAAGAGACCCTACCCTAAAAGGAGATCTGAAGGTCCCCTCCTTGCTCAGCGTCCCCTGGCTATTTTTTTTCCCCTGCGTCCAATGATTTAGGGCTTCCTTTGCTCTCCAGCAGGTAATCTGACCTCTCTATATTGGAAGGAGCGAAGGCTAACGTACTCACTCAAGCAGAGGCCGGTGGAGTGATTGCATCAGTTTGCAATGCCATTTGGAATTTTTAAAAGAAAGGTGTTGTTCTGGAGCTGCCCTTACTCCTTCCAAATCTGATTTCCCTCAGGGGGTTTCTGTTGCATTGTTACTCAAACAACATGCAAATATATTGATTGCTGGGACTTTAGTCGGCGGCGGGGACTGCAGGCTGCAATTGCCAAGGTATGCCAGGGCCAAAAACAGAACCCGGGCATGTGTGGGTTTCCTACAGTGGAGACCGAGATCCTCAACATGTGAGCTGTGTTTAGGGATCCTGAAGTGACCTCCTTAGTAGGGGTTGGGAGTCTCAGTTTCTCCGCTAGTTGGTGTCTCTGATTTCATTTTGGGGTGGTAAGGCAGCTCTCCTGGGGAGAAGAAAACAGTGTTGAGTTCCCCAGGTGCGGTCCCAAACGTCTTTGCGTAGCCCCAAGGCCCCACCATCGGGTAGGGGTTGTCAAGAGACATATCCTAATTTCTTACCTGACTTGGGCGGAGACGTGGATCCACGGCCGTAATTTGCAATAAAATGGAGACCAAACTATTTTCCTCTTCTGCTCTGAGGCGTTCCTAATTCTGTTTAAAACGGAAGGCACGTTGCCCCCCTCTTCTTCTGGCTACCAAGGAGCCGCCCCACTTTCTTCCCCCTTTCTACTCACCTCTACCCCCAAAGGGAACCGGAAATAGGAAGGTCGACGGGGGTGGGGGGTGGGGGGGGAGGGGTTGTGAAAAGCAGCATCATAAACCATGACTCGCGTGGGGGGTGGGGGCGGGGGGGGGGAAATCGTAGCAAGAAATCAATGTTGGTTTAGTTTCCCAAGACACACTTTCTTGCCCGTCTCCAGACCTAAGTGTCCGAATTAAAAATTAGACTCGAAATGCTGGGCAGATGTTGGCATTTTCGAGCCAGATGCCATTGGCCTGCGGGTTGCTAGGCAACCCGTGCGGCCCAATCAGCGTGGGTTTCGGAATGGCATCTGCTCCAAGAGACGAAACGAAGCCCCCCGTCCCTGCCGTCTGGTGCCCTGGGCCCAGGCGGGACGCGCTCCCCATGTGCTGGCTCCAGGGAGGGGTGCGGCCCTCTTGGCTTTCTTTGCCTGGACACGCATTTTAATTTCACTGTGTCAATTCTCATTATCTGTCTCCGCAGAATCCCCCTTTTTGGTTTTCAGAAATAATTAAGTAAAAAGCCCTTTTTCACTCACTGCATTTTTGGCATTGATAAAGACATTTGAGGCATTTCAGACGAGGCGGGGGCCGGTATCCGAGCGGCCTTTGAAGATGTTCGTTAAAGACAGTTCTGACAAACAGTGGCAAACAGACCAATTAACCCTAGCATCGAAGTCCCGGCGGCTTGAAACTCCCTTCAAAAGAAATTAGCCCTGATGTTAATAAAGTGGGTGTTAGACCATTTCAAAATATCCAGTTCAGCAGCCTGAGTCGATTGGAATGGAATGGCTATGGTGCCTTGCCAAAGGAGGAGTCTTGTGCTGGTGTGAATTTTTGTTACAGTGGCTGTCTGAAAGTTAGAAAGAAAAAAAAAATAAATATGTCCCAACCGTGGTTGGAGCGAAACTTCCAAGCGGACTAGTCCAGGTTCGTTAAATAAGTAACTAAGTTGCTCACTGTGAAAAAGAAAAAGACCCAGAGAAGGACGTGTCCGGGAGTGGGTCCTCTAACGTGGGGGTTGGTGGCTGGACTCAGGATTGCCACCCAGGCTCCAGCTTCCCAGCGATAAGCCTCGCTAACACTCCTCTGCTTGCCCAGGAAGGACTGGGAGCTCAGCTGTTGCTTCCTTATTGATTTTTCAGATGACGCGGGAGACAGACCCACAGCTTCAGGCTGGGAAGGTAGCGCTAATGAATTGCCAAGACCCAGGGTGTATGCATTTGTGGGGTGATGCTTCCTCGTAAGAGGAGAAGGAAATGATCTGCCTGGGGAACTGTTTGCATCTGCCGGGACCGTACAGGTCGATTTTGTAGCGCTTGGGTTACATTTCCACGCGCGGTGCTGGTGTCTTACCCTTAGTCTCCGTCGCAGAAGAGAGAAATAAACCTTCTAATCAATGTATTCTCTGAGAAAAGATATTTTCAGACTTGCCCTGCCCGTGTGTCTGTGTGACAACACAGGGTAGGGAGCAAAGAAAACAGCAGCCCCGGCGTGGGATGAGGCTGGGACCCCTAGCAAAGCCTTTCCTCCTCGAGGTGTGGGTGGACGAGGCTGGGGCCTGGCTTGACGGGTCTGAAATGGAATCAGAATTCAGCTCTCGAGAGTGGCCTTGAGAATCTATGCTCGCTCTTGGGCCGCTCTCCCTACCGTCCCCGGCAGTTCCCAGAGGGGAAACGGAGGCAGGGAGAAGTGACTTGCTCAGAGTCACGTGACTGTCGAGGGCCCCACCTTCCTGCCTCAACTAATCCTGCTTCCTCCTGCTGCACCGGGACCCCACGTGTCGACCTGCTCAGACTCAGGATTTCATTTGAGGTTGGCTGTGGGAGGGTCGGGCTCCTGCCTTGGTGATGGACGCTTTTTGCTCTGCCCTGTATGCCGTTCTGCCCTCACACTGGCTGTAGGGGAGGGCTGGGATCCCTCCTGGGGATCTGGGATCCCTGGGAATCCCTCCAGGGCCCTGGATCCCGCCGGGGTGGGGTAAGGCTGTGGCCGAGGCCAGAGCAGACGGTAGAGGCATCTGCCTCCACGCTGTCTCCAGCTTCCTTCTATCTCTACTTTCTCAGGCTGAGCCTTATCTCTCCCAGATAATGGACTCCTCTCCGGCCACCACATTCTCTGGCACCCAGTAAGGATGAAGCACTGATTTGGGGTGTGGCGGGGTAGGGGGGGGAAGAAAAACCCTCAGTGCTGAGCACTGACTCTCTTTGTCGCTTTAAGAGGCTCCTATGTTTTTTCTCCGTGTTAATCTAGGAAAAACAAAGTTCCTCGTCGGTTAATTCACTTGGGAGAGCTGGGACAGTTGTGTCATTTCAGTCTCCTACTCTTGGCTTACCCCACGGGTGCTGCCTCACTCAATTCTCCGCCTAGAGGCGCCGCAACTCAAAGTTCAAAGGTGAATCCCTCTATTTTGCTCAATTCTCAATTGGATGTCTAGTTTGAACCTCAGAATGGCAGGAACCGAATCTGCCAACACAGGGCAACTTTCCTCTTTCCCTGGGGTTGGGTCTGAAAATCTGGAGGCTGATGGGACACCCAGGTTATGAGGCTGCAGGGGCCAGGCTCTTACTCGCCACCTGTTCGTGCTGATGTCTGCTGCACTGTCCATTGTCCTCATTCCCTCCACGTGTGATGCTTCTCTGTGGCCCTTCAGGGCACCTGGAAACTTCTGCTGCTCTCACACCACGATAGGGAAAGGGGAACTTTCTGGGGGGCTGACACTCTGTCTGCCTAGACATAGTGCAGCCATTTTTTGCTAGAGCTTAGCCACATTCTTCAGGGCTCCACCCAGGATGGGGGCATAGGCCCCTCCCCTCCAGGGTTCCAGAAATCGTTCTTAAATTTTCTCATTTGCTGCTACACTCAAATCTTGGGATGTGGAGGGAGGGTAACATGGGACTCCTTCTTAGGAACCCGCTACTATCTGAATTACTTTGCTTCTGACTCTCCCTTTCTCCCAACTTGGGAATTCTTTTTCGTAATTGAAGTGTGATTGACATGCGATCAATTACATACAATACAATGTATTAGTTTCAGGTGTACAACATAGTGCTTCAACTTTTGTATGTATTGTGAAATGATTGTCTCAGTAGGTCTAGTTACCAGCCATCACCATACAAAGTTTTAATGCCATGTTTTTGACTGCATTCCCCATGCTGTGTGTGACACCTCCATGACTTATTTATTTTTTAACTGGAAGTTTGTACCCCTTGGTCCCCTTCACCCATTTTGCTCCCCCAACTTGGGAATCTTTTATCCAGGATGAAGGGCGGGACTCACCTTCTTTCCATGCAAAAACCCCCTGTGTCTGCCATAGCCTGGTCTCCTCAGACCTGAGCTTTCGAGGTTCCTTTTCCTTCTGCCTTCTGAGTAAAAAAATTACACACACACACACACACACACACACACACACACACGCTTGACTAAGATATAATTTACAGATCATAGAATTCAACCATTTTAAGTATAGAGTTTGCTGAACAGTCATAAATTTATATAGTGCAGACATCACTACAACCAGGTTTAGAACATTTCCGTCACCCCCAAAAAGTTTCCTTGCCCACTCACAGTTAATCTCTGCTCACCCATGGCCCCAGGCAACCATTGATCTAATTTTTGTTTCTATAGTTTTGCCTTTTCTGGAAATCTCATATAAGTGGAATCATATAATATATGGCCTTCAGTATCTGGCTTCTTTATATCTCTATCTCTCTCTCTCTCTATCTCTATCTCTATCTCTGTCTCTGTCTCTGTCGCTAACTCTATATCTATATATAACTTAAACTTCCTTGATGACTATGATTCACATGGTCTGCTGATGAGGGTTGGGAAACATGGATTCCCATTCAAGAAATCTGGCCGCGCATGGAGGCTACGGGTATGGTGGCAGCTGGCCGTGACACGGGGCTAGGGAAGGGCTTGTTCGATCTAAGGTAGAAGAGGCTTGAGAAGCTTAAATGTTGATGGAAGCATCATTAGCGAAGGAGAGGTTGAAGATGCAGGCAGGTGTTGGGCAGTGGGCTGAACTGAGAGCATGGGGTCTTTAAGATGGGGAGGAGCCTGGGGCCTTGAACTTGGGGGAAGGGGCACCCCTTGGGCGGGAGGAGGGAAGGTGGGAAGGACAGGCAGGGTAGGGGGTTTGGTGGGCACTGAGGACATTCTCCTCTTGCTTCTCATCCTCCTTCTTGTTTCTCTGTCACCCACTGCGAGTGAGGAGGGTGGAGTGTAGACAGGAAATTTGAGCAGAATGTAAGTCTGAAATCGTGCTTGCGGAGGATGGGAGGGTGACGTGATCAAGGAGACACCGTTGGATGCCAGGCAGAGCGAGAGGCCCAGACAGTGCTGGCGAGCATGACTTCATGATGGCACCACTCTGGATATGCCATTTTCTCCAACACTCTTAGTAGCCTGGGTGCACGTGGGAAGAAGATAGCATTGGGTGGATTTGGCATTTAAGTTTCACCTGGTGACAGAGATGGAAGAAGGGGCAAGGAATTTAGGGTGTTGGTAGGGGAAGGTTTGAATAACGTGTTAAACCCAAGTTGAGTATAGAGGGCGGTGGAGTGATGGAGAAAGGTGTGTGTGTGTGGGGGGGGGGGTGGTCAGTAGATATGGGAGCTGCTGAGGGCACTTCAGTAGGGTGCTGGGAGTCATTGAAAGAGAAAGCTGAAGGGAAGAGAAGCCCTCATCCCATCCGAGAGAAGATCTGAATTTGGGATCAGAGGGAGCACTTTCTGTGGTGAAGGCACCCGGTGGCGGAATGCGAGTGAGGAAAAATGATGGAGACGAGAGGTCAAGGATTTGGGAAGGCCGGTGTAGGAGGGCCTGTCCACAGGCACCGCGGAGCTTCTTCCTGGTAACAGGGGGCTGCCGGAGAGAGGGAAAGCGGTGGAACGACCAGGTGGGCTGTTTGATGGGAAGAGGCAGCAGAGGTGGTAACCTCTTTACCCGAGACCCCTCAGGTAAGGTGGTCTGGGCACCTCGAGAGGGTCAAGGAGGTCTCAAGAAAGCTGCATGGGGCGTGGGAGATGGCCAGACTTCATTGACGATGAGGCTTTTGGGGGAGTGGTTTCAGTGGAGACTAGGTTTCCGAGAGGGCCAGCAGATCAAAGCTGGGGATGCTGACACCCCCTCACCTGTTCAGAAACAGCGAAGAACAAAAACCAACCCAAGGTGTAAGCTGCCCTCACAGTCTCTGTAAAAGGAGCGGCTCATCCACGTTTTATTTTTAAAAAAAAATTTTTTTTAACGTTTATTTATTTTTGAGACAGAGAGAGACAGAGCATGAATGGGGGAGGGGCAGAGAGAGAGGGAGACAGAATCGGAAGCAGGCTCCAGGCTCTGAGCCATCAGCCCAGAGCCCCACGCGGGGCTCGAACTCACGGACCGTGAGATCGTGACCCGGGCTGAAGTCGGACGCTCAACCGACTGAGCCATCCAGGCGCCCCTCATCCACGTTTTAAATAGCTGAGGGGGATTGCCTCATTCCTCAGCTACAGTAGGGAAAGGAACTAAAATCGTCCGTGATGCTTTTCTGGTCCAACCTGCATCCCGCTATTTATGCTTCCTCTTTGTCGTCCTGAATCCCTGCTGGGTGTGCTGCTGCCCAAAGGCCCGGAGACGGGAATGAATGATGTGCCTTCATCCAGCAAAATGGGCTTTCCGCTGTCCCTACTGTTGTATAGGTTATTGGCGGTGGTCAGTTCTGAGGAATAATATAAAAGTGTCAGTGGAGATTGTTCTTTATGAAAAAAGTGAAAAACTCAAACGAAGAAACACTGCAAACACCTCTTTGTTTTATGGAGGATAAATGCGCCATTTCATCCACCTAATGATTTTTGATTTCTGAAGGTTGGGTGCTATTCTTTTTTTTTTTTTTTTTTTTTAATTTTTTTTTAACGTTTATTTATTTTTGAGACAGAGAGAGACAGAGCATGAACGGGGGAGGGTCAGAGAGAGAGGGAGACACAGAATCGGAAGCAGGCTCCAGGCTCTGAGCCATCAGCCCAGAGCCCGACGCGGGGCTCGAACTCACGGACCATGAGATCGTGACCTGAGCTGAAGTCGGAGGCTTAACCGACTGAGCCACCCAGGCGCCCCGGTTGGGTGCTATTCAATGCTTCTGTTTGTCCCTCTCAGGTCCTAGACGCTTAATCTTTTCAGGACATCTCATCACCTTCCAGCATCTGAAATCACCATGTTTGCCTGCAACGTGTGGACTAGGGAGAAATGACTATTTCAGTTGTGCAGGCTAGTCCACCACCTTCATCCAAGAAATCCGTGTCCCAAAGTGACTTTCTGACAGTTGGTAAGAGCCTGTTCTTCCTCAGGTGGC
Organism: Panthera onca; assembly: GCF_046562875.1. Classification (NCBI taxonomy): domain Eukaryota; kingdom Metazoa; phylum Chordata; class Mammalia; order Carnivora; family Felidae; genus Panthera; species Panthera onca. The sequence goes on from NC_138349.1 coordinate 10,461,800, forward strand.
CCCAGTTTCAGCTCGCTTCTCTTAAGGGAGCGCTGCACCGTGCTGAGTGAGATCACAAGGCTTAGAGGTGGATAACCGTTTTGACTCCGGGTGATTTTTACCTTATGCTCTGACTTTGGATTTCCATTGTAAACCCATTGCATTTTGGATTTTGCAATTTGCAAATCCGTTGTATTTTTTTTCTGGGGTCAAAAGATTCCGTTGAGTTCCTTAGTCTTGTCTTAGAGACATTCCTAAATGGGGCTATTGTAATGCGTGGCGAATGAAAGAATATAGGACCCTTCATTGAATCCCTACCCTGGGTCCATGGTAGATAATTACAGGATCCTCTGTCTGTTGCCCCCCTCCCTTAACATCCTAGGGGACATCTTGCCCCCCAAACTCTTATGGCTTGTCGCAGGGACTAACGTGTTCTAGCGTGACCTGCACCGTTGGCCTCTGTCAGGTGATATCGGGTGGCTGCTGACCCGAGCTGGGCCAACCGGTCCCTTACTTTTGGATTTGGGAATGGAGGAGGGTGGCCAACTTGTCCCAGTTTGCCCAGGACTTTCCCAGTTGGGGCACAAAAAATTTCCACGTCCTGGGAAACCCTGCTGTCCCCAGCGAAGGGAGGCAGTTGGCCACCCTAAGCGGGACAGAACATTAAAGCCAGTGTTTCTCTGTCACCGAAGCTGTGAGTGAGTCTCTAGTGAGAGAGGTTGTGCTGACGTGGTGGCCCTGGCAGAGAAGAGAAACTGAGAAAGAGACACTAGCCTTATCTTTGTACTTCCCGTGCTCTGCGTATGGACCCTCCTCACAATCCGCCAACCAGGGCATTGCAATTTCTGCTCATTTATGTTGAATAGAGCTTTGCCATCTCAACCAAAAGAAGCCTGACCAAACCGTGCCAGGTCTTTCCTTCCCATTTAACCTGAGAACGACCCAGGAGCTATATAGTAATGTGAAATTTTACACACAAAGAGGCAAAGGCTCAAAGATTCTAAAGGACTGAGGGTCAAGGTCGCCAAAGTAGAAAGATACAGAACTGGGAGTGACATCCATTCAGGCCCAGAGACGTCAAGTTTGGGGTCTTATTGTCACACTGCAGCTGTCTCTGATGCCAATATTGGAATCCATTAACATTGGCAAAGTTCTGGTCAGTCTGACATCTTATTCTGAACATCAGCATGTCTGGAAAGGGTCAAGGGACTAGCTTATGCTCACTTCTTGAAGTCCAACTTGCCCCCTTTGATGGGGGGATATCTTTAATGGCAGCCAATGATTCTCTCACATTTGCCACACACCTGCATTCTCCGTGTATTAGCCAATTTAACCTTTACAGCAATCCTATGGGTTATGGACCATTTTATCCTCAACTTATAGGTAAGGAAACCAAGCTACAAAGAAGTTAAGTAGTTCCCTAATCAGTGGTAGGGTTGGGAGTAGGGGTCCAGGCAATGTTGCTCGGCGTCCCCACACTACATTACTTCCGGGCATTCAATGATTATCCCAGTCCTGAAACCAGGTTGGGGATCAGGTGCGTCTCACTTCCTCTGGCACCGGCTGCTGTGGACTTTGGGAGGTTATTGACCCCTTTGACCTCCAGCTTTATTTTTCCATTTGTGAAGACTCAACGAGAGAGTTACGCAGGCTGCCAACTTAAGTTCCTGGCACGTGGTGAGTGTTCAATAGCGAGGGGCATACCAGTCTAGACCCCTCTCTTGATGTATTGCTTACATGTCAGTTACAGAGAATAGAATCAATTTACGTTGTTTAAGCAAGAAGTGGGGTTTTTTTGTTTGTTTGTTTGCTATGTTTCTCTTAAGGTATTCAATGCCTTACGGCATCGTTGAGAATGCTGAAGAAGCAGACTAGGTTGTCCATTCAAGAACGAGTCCCACATCTGGAGTGTAGAACTGACTGCCAAAGAAATATGGGCTCTTTGATGGAAAGGAAGCCACTGGTTCCTGCCATCCAGAAGCCATTCTATGCAGGAGGCCACCACTGCTCCCGCCGGCTCCAGAGGCAGCCCATATCTGCTGTAATCCACACCAGCAAAGTGGATGCCCTGACACCCGTGGAGCTAGAGACCCTAGCACTACTACAAGGGAGCTAAATGGCTTCACGGATAAGCTTGGCCATTGAGAGAGACGACAAAAGGACTACTTCTACCTTCTTCCACCTTCCCAGGCATACATGCTTGCATCTGATGGGCTGAGGCTAAGTGACATCAGTAACCCTAGTTGCACAGGAGTCTGGGAAATGTAGTTTTTAGCTTTCTAGCGTCTACAACTCAAGTGGGCATCCAAGAAGGAGAGTAGAATTGTGTTGGGTGCCAATGGTTGTTGGGAACCAATCTACCACATTAGGGCTGCCCCATTGGCAGAGCTAGCTGCAGGATGGTGAGTGGAGCTTCTGGGTAGAACGGTTAATGGTCAGGTGAGGAGTAGGGTGTGGACGTGGCTGAGAGCCAAACTCTCCCATCCTCTGCCTTTACAGAACCGGGAGCACACCTGCTGTGCAACCCCTCCCTGCCCCCCACCCCGCCCCTGCCCCAGGAAGCAGCCTTCTTTGCATGTCCTGTGCTAGGTGGCATGGTTTAAGGCACTGTGGGCAAAGGTTCTGATTACCCTTTGCCACTGACAACGTGCGATGAGGCATGCTTCTTCTTCAGTAAACAAAGGGGACTGGCCGAGGCCTCTCGTCGCACTTAACAACCTCTAAATTTATAAGAAACAGACTCACTCGTGGTCACTTCATTCCAGAGCTACACTGGAGAAATAACATATTTCTTTTCAATATCAACGTTGTCAAAACCACAGTAGCTGGGTTTGCATGGTTTCTGGTAAAACAGCGGCTGTTAAAACTATGTCAGTGCAAACGTGGACATAAATAGATAATAAATCCTGATAGGTCTATAGGACTGCTATATTTAGATTCAAACCTGTTCACCCTCACAAAATAAAGCTCCGTTTGATGGCTCAGCTTCCCAAACCGGGCAAAGGTTCAGAAATGGAAGGTTTGTGGATTTCATTGCCAAGAAAACAGAAAGTAGAGGCAGTAATCAGTGTCAGTGTTGATGCTGAATTTTACTGTTGGAGCCCGGGGCTGCCCCCGCCCCTTCCCCAGTCTTTGGCCCTGTAGAGGTCAGGTGTAACTTCCTGAATTCTGTTAGCCTGACATTTCAAGGGCTTAGAGCCATTTAAAAAAGGTGAATATGCATGCAATGACCAATGTGTCTGGGCCAATATTTAGCTTCTGTTTAAGAACTCCTAGGGGCTGAAGTGATTTTCCTAAGCATAGGCAAGCCTGGTTGAAGAAACCCAAATGTGCAAATGTTTGATCGGGGGCTTTAAATGAGAGTATTTACATGGAAAAATATCTAGTATCATAGCAGGTGGCTTCCTTCTGCATTTTACATGAATAAGCCTCTCTTGGCTCTCCAGAAATCCACCCTTTATAGGGCGTGAAGCCCCCCAGAGCAGGCAAAGCTCTCCTCTGGGAATGTGTATTTTCTTGGTTGCTTGTGGTATTTGCTGTTTGTTTTAGGTTCTCAGTTAAGAAGCCCTTGAGAACAAGAGGGGAACTTCAAGTTCATCTAGCTCAACTCCCCAGTTGGAAAGAGCCAGTGGGACAGTGAAGTCAAAGCAGGAAAGCCTTGTGGGAAATCCTGACTGTCATCTGATCGTCAGCCGTGCGTGGTCCCCCTCTTGCCCTCGGCCACCTGTGCCTTCAGCTCACCTCTTGGACCTTGAGTTTCTGCAAGTCAGTCAATTCCTTCCCACTCCCATTTCACCCCCCCCCCCCCAGTTTTTTCTTTCTTTGAAGCAACCTGTGTTATGTTTTCCCAGTGGGTCAGCGTCCTGGACGTTTTACCCAAGTGGCTTGGAGGTAGTCCTGCCTATCTTAGCTTCTGAATCTAACCAGTCCTTAATTATTATCGTCACTTGACCAAATCCCCTTCTCTCTTCTCTCTACCTTCATCCACACCCACTCCCAGAAATGGATAGGTCTTGGCTGGGCCAGGGGTGAGGACCCCTAGGCCACTGTGAGCACTTTCTCATCCAGGGCAGCAAGGATGCCCAGAGAAGCCAGTGGAGGAGGGGACACAGCAGGAAGCTGTAGGTCCTCCAACCAAAGGAGTCACTGGCAGGTGTTGGAGACAGGAGATTGGACTTTGAGACAGCAGAGAACAACCTCAAGGGCAGGGCCAAGGAGCTTGGCTTGAGCAGGGTCACTCCTTCATGCCATCAGAGCCAGTGGGGGACTCTCAGCACGGTGTGCGGTCCAGGATGAACATTTGGCACCTGCTGTGATTTTAGCACTGTGTATGTGTGTGTATGTGTGTGCACACGCCTGCAAAAATGCAAGCATTGTGTGTGCAGGGACCTACGAGTGACATGAGGCTCAAGACCCAGTCCTTAGTGATGGTTTCCAATCCGTTTGGAAATACGCAAGACCCATCTTACACAGCAGGCCGTGTATTAAGCGCCACATTATGGTGGACAGAGAGCTAAACTGGTAATGAGGGTGCCGCCCAGTTCTAACCCTCTACCTGTTCCTTAACTTGGCTGTGTGGGCCTCCATTCGCTCTCCTGTAATGTGGAGGGATGGGAGTGAACAGTGACAAACAAAACTAATCTGAAAAGAAAGGTAACACAGATGGAGGAGGGTGCACAGAACATGTGAATTTCCACAAAGCAAACATGGGAATTTGTGGTATCGATACCACCCAAGTCAAGAAGTGGATCAATACCAGTGTCCAGAGGCCACTTTCGATCCCCCTCCAGATCACTGCGCGCTTTTCTCTCCAGAGGCAGCCACTGTGGTCTCAATGGTCTGGAAGTCCCTTTCAGCTGTAACATTGAGTAACCCTACACATAACAGGCAGAGACAGAAGACCACCGCAGCGCTGGCCAAAGCTGTTAAAAACTGGAACTCTGTTGTATAAGTGCCTTGACATAGTTTTACAACAATGAGTACGTAGGGCCCAGATTGTTTCTTTGGCCATCAGAACCCTACTTTTTTTTTTTTTTTTTTTCTGAACAACTGAGCATGATCAACCAAGTTCCTATATCTGTGCTCACCCCTGTGTCCTTGGCTCTGTGGTTCTGAGGTTGTACTCCGGGTCAGAAAATTCCTGCCATCATCCCAAAGTTCAGTACCAAGTACAGAGCTATTTTTTTCTGGTGGTGCAAAATTGAGCCGGGTGGGTACATCATGGTGCTAAGCTATTCCTCAGGGCTGCCAAATTGTGACTTGGCGTGTGTACTTATGCCCGTAAAAGGTTGCCTTAAGCACAGAGGAAGGGCAAGCATCGTGATTACACACACACACACACACACACACACACACACACAGAAAGCATGGCCACCAGTATGATACCCACACGATGCACCCATTCAAACGATGTTTGCGAAAGGAAATGGATTTGAAAATTCTTTGAATGGAAAAAATGGGGCTGGATACTGTTCAGAGACAAATTTGTACACGAGGTTTTACTGAAAAGCTGGTTTCCAGCAAGGCTTAGGATCGTTTCGCTGTGGCTTTCGCTGTATTAGAGGTTCCTAACCTCTTCCAGTTAGTGACGCAGTTGGAACTTCTGATCACTCACGAGGGAGTGAGTGACCTTCTTTGTCTCTTTCAATCTACCCAGCAGCTCGGCCTTGCTGGATCGCGTCTCCCCTTATGCTCCCTGCCTTGGTGCTAGAGCACATCTGCCCACGCGTACACACACGTACACGTGCGCACACGCAGACCCCAGCCGCCTTCACTATCTCTCCGTTCCAGCCCTGGCTACTTCTGCCCAGCAACCAAGCCTGGCCTGCCCCGCGGCCTGCTGGTTGGAAAAATGTTGAAGAAGACGGTCCTAGGGGTTTCCTTCTGACCCCGAAGCACGGAGACACGGTGCCTGTAATGCGCTGAAGCTCACACTCTTATGTCTTCCCTGCAAGGACAGAAGTAATTCTCACCACATGGGGCCTTTCATGCGGCGGGGGGGGCGGGGATCACATGTGGAGCTGGAGAAGGTGGTAGTTATATTGCGTGGTTTGAGGACTAGGGAGTTTCCCAGCTCCTAAACCTCTTCCCTCTTCTCTATCCCACCTGCCTGTCACAGCAACCAGTGTGCACCTGCTTAGCTCCGCTCCTATGGGCTGTGAATGATTTTTGGTCATCAGGAGTTTCCTACTAAAAGGTGTGCATTCCAGCCTTTACGGCCAATACCTCGTAGGGATCAGACTAGTGGGGATCTGTGGAGGGGGGCGGCCAGGGGCTAGGGACGGCTTTGCTTCATAAGAGCTGATGGAAGGCTGAACGCCAGTATTGCGACAGGCAGAGGGGGACATCCTTGTTCCAGGTAAGCACCGGGTACAGATTGGTATGGTCTCCCAGCTCGTAGTGGGACTGAGGCTTTCTGGAGCCACGATCAGGTACTGATTCCAGCCAGTTGAAGGCCTGCCATAGGTGACTTCCTGCCTGTTTGTTACTCGGTGCTTCTATTTCTCTGTGGCGAGAAAGAAGGCACCCTTCTGGATTTATGCGGGTATAGAGGATGACCTTTGGGGACACACTCAAGCTTGTTCAGTGTCCTCGATCTGCATGAAGGAGAGCGCCTCCCCAATGCAACCTCCTGATGGGCTCGACGCAAGCGCTTACAAAAACACGAACGCGTTTAAGAGAAGTAAAAGCAAAGTCATTTTTGAATGTGAGTCCATGCAAGACTGCAAATGAAAATACAGAGCGAAACTCGATCAAACCTGGCCCCTCTCTCGCAGGCTTCCTCGGGGGTGGAGGAGATGTCTGCAGACTGGAAAATGTAATTTCAAGGGGGCCTGGAGAGAGACAGCAATAAAGACCCGTGTGTTTTATTGCACATTCTGAGGGGGAAAGGCTTAGGAAGTGCCTTAATGGAGGAAATGAGAGATGGTTCTAGAGGACAGAGCTTGATAAAAGGAAGGCGGCCCAAGCTCTCAACAGGAGAGGTCATGCCTCTTTAATTTGTTGGAATTCATGAAGGGTTTGCTGTAGCTGCAGCAAAGCAAAAGTCGTGGGCTGCTCGAGTTTCTATCTATCAGTGTTGATGAAGCAGAGATGGAAAGACGCTGTAGCTAGTTATCAAGTAAACAGCGGCGAGCTGGTAAATGTTTACCGGCTGGCTCCAGGGACGGGGTGGCCCGAAGCCCTGATCTGTAGTTTTGCCGATTTCCGTGGTGTAAATACTCCCACCGTGGCTGACCTCAGGCTGCCCACGTGACGTCACTGAACACAGACCTGGGAAGAGATACACAGAATGCGCTCTGGTGAGCTGGTGCGGGCCAGCTCCAGCCCGGCCCGGCCCTGCCTGAACAACCCGGTCAGCAGTCAGCTTTTTTTTTTCCTTTGGCGTTGATGTGAGGTCAGGGAGCCAGGAGCCGCCGGTCCGCTTGTCCTTCCTCAGACAGGAGCTGACGGCCTGCTTCAGGATGGCAGGCCCGGCTGTTTTAGGTAGCACGAGACTTGGGCTGGGGAGGAGAGCCAGATATAGGTCCCCCAACCCAACGCCCCCCCACCCCCATGTCTCCTGAAGCTGTGATTTAAATTTGTAATGTTTTAAAATTATTCCTGAAGAATCCGAAATGCTTCGGAGAAATTCCGGTAAGCCCAGAGGATTCTGAGCACAGCACGGGATACGCACAGCAAGGGAATATTGGGCCTTCAGGGAAAGCTCCCCTTTACTTGAAATGGATTCTTTTCAATGACGTGTGAGCTGACCGTGGGTAACAGGACCAACAGGGGTCGTGGGGTCATCCCCCTCCTAGTCGTGGTCGGTGAAGGTTGTTTAGAAAGGACGGACTCTGGCTTCCCTTGGAGCTCCTATCTGCTCTCCATATGTCTTGCATTTTAAAAAAGCGCAGACCTGAATTAGAATGTTCTGTCCTGTTACCCCGAAAGTACAATCATACTTGTCAGACCAAACAGGCTCTGTTTAGACCACTTGCGAGGCACCTTTCTTTTGAGTGTAGGGTTTCACTTCTCTGGGCTTTGGAGTACTGGGCAGTTCCCCTCACAGAAGCCATGAGAAAGGGGAGGTCACATGCGAGTCCCTTGACCTTTGCAGGGAGAAGCCCTATGTTTTGGGTGTCAGAGAGAAATTCTGATTGGACAAAGGCTTCTGTAGCTAATGAAACATAAACAATAAAAAACCTAAGCCACCCTCCCCCAGCAAAAAAAAAAAAAAAAAAAAAAAAAAACACCCTATAAAAAGGAAAATCTGCTGTTTAATGGCTTATTTCTGTTTGGTATTTTTCTCTAATTTATCCCATGCTTACGGGACACTTGTGTCTTTTCAACCTAAAGACTGGAGAGCTAGGAGGTCCATTATGCAATTTATTCTACATGTATTTATTGCTAAGTGCTGGAAAAATAAATAAGACCCAGCGACTCTGTCCTTAAGCTATTCACTATTTAGAAAGGCATGCAGAACCTTGGAGAAGTTGGCACTTAGGTCAGGAGGCAGAGGGGAGCCATGGGCAGGGTTTGGTCAGGGGCATGACACAGGCAGAGCTACCTTCTTAGAAACGGGTGTGGGAAGGTGGGTTGGGACCACAGATGAGGAGCAGTGCCCACCCAAGTTTCAGGATGGAGGTCATAACAGTCTATGCTGGTGGAGATAGTGGGAAGGGAGAGAAGAAGTGAATAGGGTGTGAGTAGTTTCATAGAGAGAAACACCAGTGTTAGAGGAAGTATTCAGAAGGGCAGGATGACGAGCCCAGTTGAATGGTCTAGCTTGAGAGGAGACAGGGAGAAATGGGTATATTTTCCATGAGTGTCTGGTGTTTCTGCACATCCGTGAGCATGGGCACCCGACAGCTTTTGTTCCAGACTATCTTTTCAAGGACATTTGTCTAGCAAACAGCCTTGGAGGATAGAGAGTGTTGTCCTCTGGAGCAGAAGGTAAGTCTGTTTGCTCTCAAGGAAACTCAAGATAATGTCTACGTCAAAGGTTAGGCAGCTTTGCTGGCAGCCCATCATCAAAATGAAGCTCGCACTGCATGCTGTGCCCGGAACAATAACATCTTTGGTCTCTGAGCCGGGAGTCTCGTGTCTCCTTCCAACATTCATGAACCAGTGGCAGGCTAATGAGTCAGCTTGCAAGTAGGGTGACATCTCAGACCCTTCACAATTCTTGACACATGGCAATAGACATTTAGGTCTAGGTGGGCTTTAGATAGCATTTATTTTAATTAAAAAAAATTTTTAATGCTTATTTATTTTTGAGAGAGAGACAGTATAAGTGGGGGAAGGGAAGAGAGAGAGGGAGACGCAGGATCCGGAACAGGCTCCAGGCTCTGAGCTGTCAGCACAGAGCCCGATGAGGGGCTCGAACGCACAAACCATGAGATCACGACCTGAGCCGAGGTCAGACGCTCAACTGACTGAGCCTCCCAGGCGCCCCATTAATTTTTATGTTAGAGATGAGGAAATTGAAGGCCAAGGTGATTTGCTCCAGGACACAGAGCAAGCTGGTAACCAAGAAAAGACTTTGTCCCAGGTGCTCCCAACTCCTCTAGAACTTTCTCCACTATTGCAGGCTGTGCTTTGGCTTAACTGTAGGAGGAGTTTCAGCAGATGATGATGGCAGCGGGATTTATGGAGTGCTATGCCATGCCAGCCAGGCGCACTTCCAGGAGTTCCACGAGCACTTGAATCTCATTTAAACTTCTTCTTCTATCGTTATCTCGAGTTCGCAGACGAGGAAACTGAGGCACATAGAGGTGAAGTGCTGGGTCTGAACCCAGGCAGCCTCGTTCCGGCATCTGTGGTTTTAATCGCCATCCTGTACTCTTGCAGGCTCATTAAAGTCGGAGAGCCGTGTTGTTGGAAGTGAGTGTGGAAACCTTTCGAAGTTTCTATTTGTATTGGACGGGTCATAATAGAGAGGAAGACCTACGATGTGTTTTGATCACAGAGTCATGATGGGCTGATTTGTGTTTCTACATATACGTTTCATTTCTGATTTACTATGGAACTGAAAAAAAAAAATGCACCACAGTAAGATGACAAAAAACATTATCTGTTGAGAGACAGAAGGGGGAAGGAGAGGTTCAGGAACTCAGGCCAGCGGTGACAATTCCCTCAAGCGAAATGGAGTAGACATTCACTTTTGACTTTTCTTTTGAGTGATACTCAACATGTCCTGGGCTCGTACTACCTTTGGGTGACCGTGCTGAGCGTTTCACATGTACTGTCTCATATGAACCCCCACCACTCTGTGGTGAGGTGTTTCTAGCACGTCCGTTGTACAGGTGACGAGACTGAAGGCAGAGAGGGAACACGTCAGACAGCAGGTATACGTTATCAGCCAGGATCTAATTCCAGGCAGCCCCTCTTCAGACTCTTGTGTTCTCAACACCGCCCTGGCTGTGCGATCAGGGAAGGCCCCGTGGAAGAGGTGGCATCCTAAGGCTAAGCAGACTTCTGGTACCAAAGCGGGGAAGGCATCCCGGGTAATGGGAATGATGACAACAATGGCCTAGGCAGCGTCTGATGGACGTGGGGGTAGTGGGAGGTAGAGTTGGAAAGACGGGGCTGGATCCGACTGGGGAGAGTCTTGAATGAGAAGCTGAAGGGGGTCTTGAGATGGTTTTCGAGGTGGGGGGAGCGCACGACGAATGCTGCTGTTCAAGGCATCAGGAAGCGGCAAGAAGATGAGGACCTCGGCTAGGCTCCAGGGTGGTCACGGAGTCCTGCCTCCTGCTTTGTCCTGTCCCCCGCCCTGCTTACTGGCAGTCACGTGCTCATTATCTAGTTATCCTTCCCACTTGTGGTCTTCAACATGCCTTACAATACTTCAGCCTAGACTATTAGATACGAACGTGTGGGCCAGACAGACGCAACCTGTCCCGGAGGGGGCCATCGACCGCTCCATTTGGGAAGGTGCCCCCACAGGTGATCAGCTGGTATTTGAAACGTGATTCGAAGGGGCACTCTGCACAGGTAGCTACCGCAGGGCCTTAGCTGTCTTTACCAACAGTCAAAACCAATGGTTTTTGTCACCGGCATAACACATCAGGGAAATCACCTTCCATTCTCCGCCCCCCCGCCCATCCCAGGGTGTGGGGATTGGCCTGCAGTGTTAAACCAACACTTCCCCACTGTGTGAGCCGGTGGAAGGATGTACAGGGGGTCTATGCCCTTTAGAACGATGCCCCGGGACTGATGTCAACCAGCCCAGCCCAGCCGGTTCTTCAGAGGATCCTTGCTGCCAGTCTCCAAGGCTTGAACATTTGTAACATTGACCTTGAGTGCCGTCAGCCCTTCATGCAAGTGGGATCGAAGCACCTTAAAAGCGTGATGGCTGAGACTTCCTCATGTCTACGGAACAGGAGATCATTTTTGTGCCAGTTTGCTAATAAATGTATGTGAGGCAGAATGTGGCCTGGAATTAGTTTCCATCGTCAGCTGGAAGGGAATTTGTGGGGAGGGGATCATAGCCCTGTCTACATCTAATCCTTGGAGGCTCCTGATATTTGCCCCAAAGATCCCACGAATTGGGAAGGACCAAGCAGACTTGTGTCTATCTGCCACCCTCACATATGAGGCAGACATGCCTAACACCTTCATCTTACAGATGAGGAAACTGAGGCACAGAGGAGCGGGCCAGCTTGCCCAGGGCCACGCAGCCAGGAAGTGCTAGCTCTAAGATTCAAAATGTCACCTTCACTTGTCCTGCTAAAGCAAAATGTATCTGTCATTCCTTCCTCGTCATGAAAAATTAATTTGTAGCAAGGCAAGAGTGGAGATTATATACGTGGAGTTTGCTATTTAAAATACTTGACTGTCAAAGGTCTATATTTTTAGAATTCATCGCCGGGGGCAGATGAAAATGTGCATAGGCCAGGCCCAGCCCTACAGCTTTCACTCACCCCTTCCAGCTCTAGGGGGGGATTTAAATATAGTTTTTAAACATTGGTGCCTTTCCCTCTGGCTTATTCTGATCTGATTTTAAGGGCAAAGAAAAACACTGAGCTCGGCTCGGGTAAAATTGGAATTCACCTGCCTGGTATTTTTTTCTTCTTATAATCTAATGTTAGTCTTGGTTCGGAGAAGGTAGATTAATGAGGCCGGTGTGGTAGGGGTTTCCAAAGAACGGATCTTCCTTTTTCCTCCATAAGGCTCAGTTAGACCAGTTCAGATCCATCCATGGAAATTCCATCCTCCTTTGCTGATGAGTCGCTCATGGGGGGCCGGATAGCCCCATCCTAGCCAATAATGGGGTGTTTAGTGAGCAATCTGGGAAAAGATTTCCTTCCTGATAAAAGGTAGGGAGGATTATGAGGAGAAAATGCTTTGCTCCCACTCTCTTCCTTCTTGCTTGGATGGGATACTGTCATGTGAGGACATGATGTCTGGTGCTGCAGCAATCATCTTGTGACCATGAGTGGAGGCCCACCAACACGTGTGGATGGTAGGGCAGAAGGACAGAAAGAACTGGGGTCTTGGGGGCATTGTTGAGCCACCTAACTAACCCCGGGGGAGGCTAACTTGCAGCCTAACTGTTATGGGAACCTAATAGTTTAAGCCACTTTCAGTCGGACATTCTGTTAGTGTGGCTGAAAACTTTCCTAACTGAAGGATTGTTAATTTGGAAAGAACAAAACAAGGGAAGAGTGACTAATTCTCTGAAGGAAGAGTCAACCCTGATGTTCATGAAAGGTATCCCGAGATCTTGATTAATCCCATCTTCAAAAATCTGTGATAGGACCCATAACATGTAACAAAGTATTAACTAAAAAACTGAAAAAGCCTCCCTGGCCTACCTAATGAGGAATGTTCTGGTTGTAAGTAATTGAAAAATTAGTGAAAGGAATCTACTGGCCCCTTACCTGAAAGGCAGGAAGGTGAGCTTCAGATATGGCTTGATCCAGGGTTCAAGGCTGCTATGAAGTCCTAGTCCCTCCCCATCGCTCAGTTTTGCTCTTCTTAGAGTTGACTTCATGTTCAGGCTCCAAGTGGCAGCAAAAACACTGCCAACAACTTCGGTGCATATTCTCCATTGTTTAAGTCCAGCAGGGAAACGATGAGTTCCCTCCAGGGAACCAGCAAGATTCATCGTTTTGGGGGCGGGTGTTATCTTTGCCATGTGTCCCCGGGGGAATGCAATGCTTCGACTTAGGCTCTCGTCGCCTGCCTCGCATTGGAACCTGGGTAGAAGCAACGTCACGTAAAAGTCCAAAGAGGGAGAATGGACAAGGCTGCTTTTCCAGAAGAAAATGGGGACTGACACGGAAGGTGAATGAATGTTGAGTGGCTGAGACTGGACTCCACTCTGCCTCTGCAAACCCTTTAAAAGGTCTGCTTCCTGCTCAAGCACCTTCTATTTCTTCACCATGGTCATTTTTAAACACACACACACACACACACACACACACACACACGCGCGCGCGCGTGCACATTACCAATCAGCTTCCTTCCCGGTGTCATTTTTCTTGAAGTTTTTATATGTGATACGTAGAGAACACTCAAGCCATGGGCAGAATGAAGGCAGAGGGCCTGCTAAGACCCCTGCCAGCCTGACCGTGCACGTCGTTAAAATCCACGCCTTGGACAATCACAAATTAGCGCGGGGCACGTGGCTTCTGGTTTTGCTCTCAAGTGATTGGAAGCGTAAGTTCACGAGGTGACAAAGAGCCACGGCGGTGGACGAAGGACCTCGGGAGGACAGACAGATGGTGGAGTGACCCTATTTGTGACTCCATTTATCACAGTTTGGCTGCAAACCATGGGCGCTCTTTCCTTGACAGCTGCCGCAAGGCCTAGGGTGGGTCTGGGGGAGGCCGCCGAGACCCTCCACGCAGTTGCTGAAGGCAGTGGCATCACCCGGCCGGAGTGCAGTGTCTTCTGGAATGGGGGGCTCACGCCAGGGGGGAGAGACGCTGTGCCATTAGGGCTAACACCCGCCCCTTTTCCCTTTAATAGCCCGAGGAGTATTACTTTGTGTTAGGTTAAAAGAAAAACCGCGCACAGCTAGCACGCTAAGCTTTGGTTTTCTGGAGGTTGCTGCTAAAGAGGAGGCTGTCGCAAGCAGCTGTCTGGCTCCGCCTCGTGCAGGCCTCCTGAGCCACCAGCGTAGCACCCAGCGCCAGGCGCACGCGGCGGAGGCTGTGACGATCGACGGCAAAAGGCAGGAGTTTTCTCTTCCTGAGCTCAGGGTGCCCTCCTCAGCTCGTGGGGTGGCCGGCAGAATTCGGCTCCTTGTGGTTGAGGGGCTGAGGTCTCCGCTTTCTCGCTGGCTGCCAGCTGGGGGGTGGGGGTGTTCCTAAAGGCCACCCGCAGAGCCTTGCCACGTGGTCCCCTCGGGGGCCCTCCTTCAACGTGGCCGCTCATTCCTTCAAGGAAGAATCTCTCTCCAGGCGGAGCCAAGGTGGAGTCACACGGGGTAACGGGATCACAGGAGCGATTGTCCCGTCACCCTTGGTGGGTCACGTGATCTCTACAAGGGAGCGATCGCATGGTAGGTGATCTCATGTGCACTGGAGGGGAGGGGTTCCAGCGGGGGACTACACGGTGAGGGGTGCAGGAATCTGGGGGCCGTTTTGGAATGCTGCCCCCTGTAGCATTGCATTTCTCCACGTGGTGGTCAATTTTTCGTGGCCGACTTGATGGGGCCGTGGGGTGCCCACATGTTTGGTTAAGCATTAATTCTGGGAGGGGCGCCTGAGTGGCTCAGTTGGTTGAGCGTCGACTCTTGATGTCGGCTCAGGGCATGATCTTGGGGTCGTGGGATCGAGCCCCACGTCGGGTTCCATGCTCAGCACGGAGCCTGCTTGGGACTCTCTCTCTCCCTCTCTCTCTTTGCCCCTCCCCCTGCTCGCGTGCTCCCTCTCTCAAAATAAGAAAATAAGCATTATTTCTGGGATTGTCTGTGAGGTGTTTCTGGCTGATCTATGTGTACATCTGTGTCTCTAGGTATGAGCATCCTCCTGGCGATCCTGTAATTACGGAGGCTGAGGAATCCAGACTCGGGAAAGCTGGAGGCACAAGCCCGGTCCAGGTCTGTGTCCGAAGGGCCAGACAGACGTCCCAGCTCCGAATCGGTCATGTTCATGTCACGGGAGAAAATTCTTTCTTACTCAGCCTTTCATTCTATTCAGGCCTTAATGGCTGGATGAGGACCAGCCACTTTGGGGAGGGCAAGCGGCTTTACTCGGGCTACCGACTCCAGTGTTAACCTCATCCCGAAGCCCCCTCACAGACACACCCAGAATAATGTTTAACCTGATACGTTGGCACCCCATGGACAATATAAAATTCACCATTACAGAGAAAAATATCTCTCTGTACTCTCTCTCTCTCGGTTCCGTTTTTCTGGAGGATGCTGACTCTTTTTCCTTTTCATGCCCTTTATCTTGCTTACAGTCATGGGGCCGAGCTGCAGGGCAGCGTCCGACGTGTGCCAGAGACGCAGGGCACGTATGTTGTGCGCCTGGAGGGGCTGGGGGCTGGAGATGGCTTTCCACTGAGGTTATGGTGGGAAGGGGACATCTGAGCTGGGCAGTGGGGCCTCCAATATTCTGATGTAGGAGGGCCTCAAGGGGCAGTCGCATGCAAAGGGGTCCTGAGGGACTTGTCGGGACGTATGGGCAGAGTCCCCATGGGGGGTCTTGCTTTGATTTTATGTAGCAGATACACAGGAACAGAACTGTCTTGCAGAGGTGGTCTTCCATTTTGTGTGAGCTTGAGAAGGATGTCGGTTGTCTACCTCCCAGCGTGAGGGCCACACGAGGAGACGCTTCCAGGCATTGCTGTTGCCGAGGCCGGTGGGCAAAGCCCCCTCGGAGGCTCTCTCGGCACTGCCCGCTGGCCCCGGAGGAGGAGGCAGCCTGATGGGCACAGAGGGCAGGAGAGAGGCCATCTCTTGGAGACACAGTTCATGAGTTCTCCTGACTCGCCACCTTCCCGAATCAGGATCAGTACGTGATGACCTGAGACCAAGTCCATCCGGAGAATTTAAAAGGCCTGACTCGCAAATTTATGCCCGGTTCCAATGTGTAGACACTTGGGGAGGGTAGATGGTTTTGACCAGAATGGCGGCATTGGCTCCAGGCCGAGGTCGGGGAGGAGAGGAACAGGTGGAGAGGGTGAGAGAGAGGAGGAGACACAGAATCCGAAGCAGGCTCCAGGCTCTGGGCTGTCAGCAGAGAGCCCCATGCGGGGCTTGAACTCACGAACCGTGAGATCCTGACCTGAGCCGAAGTCAGACGCTTAACCGACCGAGCCACCCAGGCGCCCCTTCCTTTCCTCTTTATTATTGAGGCATCACTGTCATGTGAGTTTCTGGTGTACAACGTGATTCGGTATTTGTACATGTTGGGAACTGACCGCCACGACTAGTTACCATCCATCACCATCCTTGGTTACTCTCTCAGCCACTTTCACGTAAACAGCACAGTATTTTTAACCACGGTCGCCGTGCGCCACGCTGTAGGTTACATCCCCGTGACTTCCTTATTCCGCAAGGGGAAGGTTGTACCTTCAGATGCCCTTCATCCATTCTGCCCACTCCTCCCCTCTTCCCTCTGACAACCACCCATCTCTTCTCTGTATCTACGAGCTTGGCTTTTGTTGTTATCGTTGATGGTATTTTTTGAGCTCAGTTCTTGGTGGTATTTAAAATCTAAGCAAGAGACCCTTCCTACCCCACGGGCTCTGAAGGGAGCTGAGCTTGGGACCAGGTGTTCTTCTAGGACTGGACGTCTTCCCTGATGGCCTCTCTCTCTCTCTCTCTCTGGTCCTTGTCAGCTCCACTCCAGGTACTGGAAGAAGAAAAGGCATTAGGGCCAGATGATCTGAGTTTAAACTCCATCTCAGCGATTCACTAATGATGTCTGAGTGACCTTGGCTAGTTGGTCACATGCGTTGAGCCCGTCTTTCTGTCCGTGGGGGTTGTTTGAAGACTGAGTGAGACCGTGAGCCCCGAAGTGACAATTACACTGTCGGCTGCACCGGCGGCCAGCCCCTCCCGCTCTTCTGCAAGGCTGAGAACGGCGAATTTTGGATCTTTTCAAAAGGAGCATCAGTGCCGCGTGGTTGGCCAATGCCCTTTGGGCAGCTACTAGATATCGTTTCATCTTAGGATCAGAACACTCTCCAGCACCTTCCAGCTTGTTGCTTGGCAGGGGGTGTTGGTAGTGGGAAACGGAGTCATCCCTTTCTGACAGTGACTTCTGGTTGGCAGAACATACACGGCTTGAGAGCAGAATGTCTGCTGTGGCCGTGGGTGATGTCCACCCACACACGTGTGTGACACAAGTGTTACGCTTCAGAGTGTGGGCTGTGGGCTGCCTCTCAGGCTCGGTTCAGGATGATCAGGGCCGAGCTGGGGTGTGGGCAGAGGTTTACTCCGACTCTCTGAGGGTCATACCCATTCTATTTTACCCTCTATCTCAAACTGTGAAGTGTTTTGTTTTGTTTTGTTTTTCGGATTGCTTTCCTCTCCTGGTCCTTAAATATGGAGTTAGGTTTTGCTTGTCTGCTGCCTCGGGCCCACGTCGGGGGAGGGGATGGGGATGCTGTTTGAGTAAAAGCAGCCGGTGAGGGCTTTCTGTCCCTTTGCCTTCTCCCACTGCGTTTCTACCGGACTGTGTTCTCTTTTGTCCAATAGACTTGAAACTGTTGACCATAGCGTTTCGCCTCTCTCTAATCCCCATCCAAATGCTAGTTCAGAGCTCATTCTGTGTGAATCCCTGGATAAGGTCTCAATAACAGCCCACGGGAGGTTGGGACAGGCAGGTCCCAGAGATTTCTGTGCCTCGGTGGAGAGGCTGGAGGCTGAACGCTGTAGACCTTGGGTACATCACACCTCGCGGAGCCCCTTGAGGCAGGACTGAGAAAACGTGGCCTCAGGCTGGCTTAGCGAGTCTGTGGCCCGTGCCGCTGCCCAGGGTCCCATGCTTAGAAAATGCTAGCCCTTGGTTTCATTCTCTAGCTTCATCATCTTGAAATTCTTGAAAGTGTTCGATTAAGGAGCCCCGTATTTTCATTTTGCATGGGGATGTGCACATTTTATAGCCTGTCCTACAGAGAATTGTATTTGGTGGCTTCTAGCGTGTAGGCAAATAGAATGGGGGAAAAATGGGAGAAATGTGTGAAGTAGAGTTTCTTTCTTTTTTTTAATTTAATTTTTATTTTTTAAAATTTACATCCAAATTAGCATATCGTGCAACAGTGATTTCAGGAGTAGATTCCTGAATGCCCCTGACCCATGTAGCCCATCCCCCCTCCCACCACCCCTCCAGCAACCCCCAGTTTGTTCTCCATATTTAGGAGTCTCTTCTGTTTTGACCCCTCCCTGTTTTTATGTTCTTTTGGTTTCCCTTCCCTTATGTTCATCTGTTTTGTCTCTTAAAGTCCTCGTATGAGTGAAGTCCTTTGATTTGTGTCTTTCTCTGACTGACTAATTTCACTTAGCACAATACCCTCCAGTTCCATCCACGTAGTTGCAAATGGCAAGATTTCATTCTTTTTGATTGCCGAGGAATACTCCATTGTATATTATATATATATATATATACCACATCTTCTTTATCCATTCATCCATCGATGGACATTCGGGCTCTTTCCATACTGTGACTACTGTCGATAGTGCTGCTATAAACATGGGGGTGCATGTGTCCCTTCGAAACAGCACACCTGTATCCCTTGGATCAATGCCTAGTAGTGCCATTGCTGGGTCGTAGGGTGGTTCTATTTTTAGCTTTTTGAGGAACCTCCATACTGTTTTCCAGAGTGGCTGCACCAGCTGGCATCCCCATAGAGTGAGTTTCTTTATAAGCTGGAAGCTGAGCGCATGTCTCATGGCAGAAGCCCCTGGAATGTTCCGCTGGGCTTGGGGGACTAGCCACTGAAGTCTCCTGCCCAGGGAAGCAGATTCTGGATGAAGCCAAGGGAACCCGCATTTGTTAGGTGCCATCACACACAAACACTGGGCTGGCAATAAAAAGATGGGTAGGACCAAGGAGCCTATGGCCCCGTGGGGTGTGTAGAACCCCTCAAAAGAAGAGTAAAGTACAATGTGGTGAGTGCAGGGGTTGCGGGAGAGTGGAGGAGCTAGCCCTAACCCTCTCTGGGCCAGGGGGTGCAAGAGTGAAGTTAGGGAAGACTTCTTGAAGGCACTGGTACCAGAACCAAGTTGTTTTTTTTTTTCCCCCAGTGTTTATTTACTTTTGAGTGAGACAGAGCATGAGCAGGGGAGGGGCAGAGAGAGAGGGAGACAGAGACCCCGAAGCAGGCTCCGGGCTCCGAGCCGTCAGCACAGAGCCCGACGTGGGGCTCGAACCCACGGGTCGCGAGATCATGACCTGAGCCGAAGTCGGACGCTCAACCGACTGAGCCACGCAGGTTCTCCGTTGCCGGAACCAAGTCTTACAGGGGTGAGTCAGCCTCCAAAGGGTGGGAGTGTGTGTGTGTGCGTGTGCACGGGGATAGGGAGAATACTCTAAGCAAACGTAACCACAGGGACAAAAAAGCACAGAGGTGAGAGAACACGGTGTGTGAGGGGCTCCTTAGGCACCTTGTCGCTACCCTTCTAGAAGGTATGGGGTAGCAACAGGTGCAGCTGGAGGGACTGATTACGGGCACCCTCCGCTATCTTGATGAGCGGGTTCTTACCATGTAGGTGGTGGGGAATTATCCGGTCACACAGCAAAGGAAACAGATTCTCAGAGAGGTGAAATATCAAGTTTGCATGGTTAATTAATTAGTAGCAGAACGGGCACGCAAATCAGTTCTGGCGGGCTCCCAGCTAGGGTTGCCAGAATGGGCAAAGAAAAAAAAAATACAGGATGGCCAGTCAAATTTGAATGTCAGACAAACAACAGATAAGTTTTGAAGCATAAGTATGCCCCATGTGCTATTTGGGATATCCCTATCCTTAAAATTCCTTGATGTTATATGAAATTCAAATTTAAGCGGGCATCCTGTATTTTTATGTGCTAAATCTGGCAACCCCCCTCCCAACCCCCTATTCCTCCTATTCCACGGTGGTCCACCACTTAATAATGCTCCTCTACCCAAGGAAGTTTCCGTGAAAAAGGTGGGAGATAGTATAAAACGTGGGATGAGGGGAAACGAATGTCCAGAATTTAGAGTTGCCATTTCAATAGATATTCAAAAATAAAAGTCCCGGGGCACGTGGGTGGCTTAGTCCGTTAAGGGTCTGACTTCGGCTCAGGTCATGATCTCACGGTTCGTGAGTTCGAGCCCCGAGTGGGGCTCTGTGCTGACAGCTCAGAGCCTGGAGCCTGCTTCGGATTCTGTGTCTTCCTCTCTCTCTGCCCCTCCCCTGCTCGCGCCCCGTCTCTCTCTCTCTCTCTCTCTCTGTCAAAAATAAGTAAACATTAAAAAAAAATTAAAAATAAATAAATAAAAGTCCCTTCTGGTTTTCTACGTCATCGAGCTGGGATTTAAAGTAACCAGCGCTATGCTTCACCGCCCCATTATCCTGAATGCTAAATGAAGGATTCTCTGATTTCACGCCCAGATGGGGAGACAGAGAAGCAGGTTCCTTGACAGTCAGGATTATTTTGTCATTTTTAATCTATTATATTTCAGGAGCTTAAAAGTCTTTAAAGAGAACTTCAGAGGCGAGTAGGGATGTCACTTACGGTTTTAAGCATTTTCTATTGTGTAAGAGAAAAAGAGGAATTCCAAATATGGAAGACCGTATTTTCCAGTGGACCAGCCACTTTAAATCCGCTTCAAAGAAAGTGCCAACAAGAACGAGAATGAGGAAAAGGTCTGGTTTTTTTTTTTTTGATGTCTCCCTTATTATATTTTTGCCTTCTTAAGATCTTAACATGCCTATGTCAGATGCAAGTAGCTTTTTACTATCATCTTGAAACAGAATCACGAGACATTTACTCTAGAAAAATGTAGACTATTTTTCTTCTTCTCTAAGTAGAAATAGCACATTATGGTTAGCATATGTGTCTCCCCCTTTCATGTGCTCTTTTTGATTACGTGTCCTGTCTCTCTGGGTCTTTGTAGTTGAAAAGGTGAGGCTCTCCTTATAAACACTGGAGCCCTGCAGACACGTCTTGGGCGGCGTCACCCCGAGAAGCGGGTCTTCCTGCTCTGCCTGGGTTTCTAATGGTCAGGGCTGCGCAAGTTGGGCCGCTGTCTAGGGCGCTCCCATCTCCAGGCTGTGTCCCATCCGTCTTCCTTGCTGCAATGCCCTGATGTTTCCCCCCTTGTTCGGAGTTGTCTTTTTCTAGGGCGGGAAAGCCCTGACTCTTGGATTCCTGTCCCTTGTTAGGTCAACTCGAGTGACACTCTTCGCTGCCCTCAGGACTCTTTTCCTTTCCCGGAAACCAGGGGTGCTGATATCTACCTGCTGATATCTACCACGCACGTATGGCTTGTGCTGGTTTTCTAGGGCCACTAGCTGCCAATTCAGGGGCTTCCAACAACCGAAGTTTATTCTCTCGCAGATCATGAGGCTGGAAGTTCGAAATCAAGGCGTCGGCAGACCCAGGCTTCCCGAAGGGTCTGGGGAAGAAGACTCTTGCCTTGCCTCTTCCAGCTTCTGGAGGCGCTGCATCGAGGCATCGTCGCTTCGATCTCTCTCCCCTCGTCACATGGCCTTCTCTCTGTGTCTCTGGGTGCCCTTTTCTTATGAGGACACCCTCTTTGGGTTGGAGCCCACCCAAATCCTGGATGATCTCATCTCGATCCTGACCTTATTTACGTCGGCAAAGACCCCATTTCCAAATCAGGTCCCATTCTGAGGTGACCGTGAATTGCTGGAGGAAACCATCCATCCCACCGCACAGCTTCATAGCGCAGGGCCGGGCTTTCAGAGAATGGAAGTTCCCTCTTCGAACCTCTGCCAGGCGGGCACATGTTGATTTCACCAGGATTTTATGTAACTTTCTCAATCCCTTCTAAAGAATAGGCTATTTACATAAGGCCTCAGAGAACGTCTTAGAGTCACTGGCCGGGTGGTGCCTGCCAGCTGGTCTGTGCCAGATGCTGGGAGCCAGGGGCTAGGTGACAGCAGTCCCAGCCCTCCAGGAGCCCACGGTCCAGAGGAGGGGAGTGACACATAAATGAGTAATTACAATACCCCTATTTACCAGGCTGCTGCTGGCTCCCCGGGGCCCCACCCCCGCTGCCTCGCTCTGGGACTGGCAGGTTACTCACAGGTTAATTGCAATCACTGCGTTCATCTAAATCCTTGTCTGCTCTTGGCCTGTATCGTTGCTGGAAGCATCTCAGCTGGCTTACTGCGATTTCATTTTTTTTCCCCTGGTGATGAATTTCTACACCTCTTTTCAAAAGACAAAACAAATTGTTTGTTTAACCTCCCTAGGAATAAGTGGGCCAGGGGTGGCGTGGGAAGGGAAACATACTTATTATTCTCGTGGGCAGAACTTCTTGGATATTTCCAAAGAGATTCCTGACTGACTCACCTTATTTCATTTTTTTTTTTCCTTTTGGTAGATTTATATGTATATACACATTTCCCCCACCTCCCCCCCCCCCCACTCTCTCATTATGCAATGTGGCCAACAGGTAGTTTCGTATCGCTTATTTCTGTATTTTTTAGAGTTCAGTTCATGGGGCACCGTGAGCACTCGAGATGTCACTTGTTGAGTGACAAATAACCGTTAGCGTTGGTTGAATGGGGTTGGGAGCTATGTTAGAAATTTAGGTCTGTTGGGCAAGGCTTGGAATTTGGGCAAATTCCCGACGTCGGGGCTCTCAAAACCGGTGAGTACATTGGAATCACATGGGTAGAAGGCACTTGCTAGACATGGGAACGCTCTTCCCTCCCCAATGGATATTCTGCTGCCTTATGACCAAGAGGCGGGCCCAGCGATGGTATGTTCTAGAAGCTCCCAGCTTCTTGACATGTCACGAGGCTTGAAATTCAGATGCCCGGGGAACACCCCAGACCCGTCAGATCAGAATCTCTGATGTGAGAGGCAGGTGTCACCTATTGGGTTCTAAAGCTCCCCAGGTGATACCAATGCGCAGCCGAGGCTGAGAACCACTGCCCATGCGCTCAGACCTGAGCGGGCAGTTTAAAAACAGATGGTGGGCGACATCCTCAGACTGGAACACAGCCGCAGGGCTGCAGTGAGAGATTACAGCTCTAACACATTTCCTGGTGTCCCTACCACCACCGCTTGGCCGAGATCGCACCCTGAGGGGGGAGGACCCTGGTCCTGAAGCGAAGTCGCCTTCCCCAGGTGAGTCGCTCTTCTCCTTTTCTCACTCGCCGCTTCCCTTCGCGTCTTCCTTCCTCATCAACTCAGGGACGACCTCTCTTCCTGCCTTCGCTGGCTCCCTGCTGTTGTCGGGCATCGGGATCAAGGGGAAGCGCAGGCTTGATTTGCAGAGGAAGAGAGGCCTGCAGGCCTCTCTGGACATCACGCTGCGTGTGGGTACGATGAGGGGAGCCAAATTCCTCTTACGTCTGCTCCCCCTCCCCAGGGGAGGCTGGCGGAGGCTGAGCTCTGTCCCCAGGGCCCAGTGGGGACAGCTCAGAGATCCAGTCAGACTGGGTGCCCGGGGGCATCTGAGGTGGTGGCAGGTTCAGGGTGCTGATGGCAATTGGGGATAAGTGGTGGGGGGAAGGTGGGGTGCTCTGGGCTGCAGAGGCTGCAAACCCGGGACTTCAGGAGCCCAGGAGCCCAGCATTCAGTGGTGCTTTGCGGGTTTGAAAGCAGGTATAGAGCAATGCAATCTGGAAAAGAGACTGGGTCAAGAGTCTGGTAGGACTTGCTCGCCATAGAAAGGAGTTCTCTCTCTCCTTCCCCCCTCCCCCTCCCCTCCCCCCCAACTCCCCCCCCCCTTTTGTCTCTCTCCTCCCAAGAGCAGGTAATTTGCCATCCAGGTCCTTGGCCCAGGAGCCACTTAATTTAATGGATCTGATCCTGTAGTAATCATAGTGGCTTCTGGTATCCACCCCACTCAGCTTGTGGGACAAAAGCAGTAAATGTCAAAAGCCACCCTCCCAGTGGGACAAAAGGCCTTCTTTGTTAAGTGCCAGGCTTATCTGCGAGCACTTTACAATCTTAAGACAACACGCCCACTCCTCCTGACTGTTTTTCTTGGGCCGGGTAAGCCTGAGCCCTGAAACCCCGGGGGGAGTTATCTGTTCAGAAGGTGGGCTCTCCTTGAGGCGGGGAGGGACACCTGAGGGGCAAGCCAAGGAAGTGAGCTGTTCCCCTAGAGGGACAGGTAAGGACATTGGGGTGTCTCTGGGCTCCCAGGCCACGGTGCATTCGAGGACGTTTTGCTCGGTTTTGTATCCTGTCGGGATCTCCGTTCCGTCGAGGCCACCGTGGCCAGCATATTAGGCAGTCTGTGCCGGCTTGGGCAGAGGGTCTGGCTTTGCTGTAGGAGAGTGCACTCCTCCCGAGCGAGCAGGGAGAACTTTCCAGAAATCAGGCCCATATTCCCTTCCAGGAGGGGGGCTGGTGTTTGAGGGCAATGGCTTTAAAGAGCACCTCTTCTTTGCTGTGAGAGGAGATCGGGCTCGCTGCTTTTCTAAACCGTCGCGCCCGTGAGCCAGTGAAGGAATAGAAGGATTACAAACAACTGAACACATCGACTTAGTCCCCCTGCAGACGCCCATGGGGGCTGCTGGGGGCCCAGTGTTGTGTCTGCTGCCGGTGATGCCCAGGGAGACGGGAACAACAAGGTCTCTTGCCTCTAGGATGGCAGTTCTCAAACCTTTTGGTCCGAGGGCACCTTTATACTCTTAAGAATTTTTGTTTGAGGGGTGTATCTATCCGTACTTACCACATTAGAAATAAAAACGGAGAAGTGTTTGACAATTTTTAAATTTTTTTTTAAAGTTCATTTTGAGAGAGACTGAGACTGTGTGTGTGTGTGTGTGTGTGTGTGTGTGTGTGTGTGTGGTGCGGGGAGACAGAGAGAGAGAATCCCAGGCAGGCTCCACACTGTCAGCACAGAGCCCGATTGGGGGCTCGAACTCACAAAATCGTGAGATCATGAACTGAGCTGAAACCTAAAGTCGGATGCTTAACCGACTGAGCCACCCAGGCGCCCCTGACAATGATTTTGTTCTTAGTATTCTTAACATTCATTCCTTTTTGAGAGACCGAGCGCAAGTGGGGAAGGGGCAGAGAGAGGGAGACGCAGAATCCGAAGCAGGCTCCAGGCTCCCAGCTGTCAGCACAGGGCTTGACGTGGGGCTCGAACCCATGAACCGGGAAATCATGACCTGAGCCGAAATTGGATGCTCAACCGACTGAGCCACCCAGGCACCCCTGATCATTATTTTTTAAATTCATTTCAAAAAGCCCCGTACAGGAATCTACCCTCCAAACCAAGAGCACACTGTATATGCTGTATGTTAGCCAACTTAACAATAAATTATATTTAAGAAAAAAACCCCTGTATGTGTTAACACAAATAACATCTTAAGGAGAAAATTACATTGGCTTTATTCTAAACAGGCTTATTAATTTCCTCTTCATTATGTCACATCCTGCAAACACTCTTAGGCAGGTGTGCTCACCTCCTTTATGTCCTGTTTCTGGGAGGTCCCTGTTGTTCATTGTCTCATGCTTAGTGTCATGGTAACCGTTGTCCCAGATATTTTATCTGGATTTTTTCGTTGTTGTTTTGGATGAGACCAGAAATCCAGTGCCTGGTTACTCCTTCTTGATTGCAATATCTGTAGAGGTTTAAAAAAAAAAAAAAAAAGTCCACGTTTCGATCCTAGACGTGGGGATTCTGATTCACCAACAGGTTTGAGGTGAGCGGTGAGCGTTCTAGTTTCTGAGTCTAGAAAACAAAATTTTGTAACAATATCAGGGGGCCCGGTCAGCCCAGTCAGCAGAGCATGTGACTCTCGATCTTGAGGTTGTGAGTTCAAGCCCCACACTGGGGGGTAGAGATGACTTAAAAATAAAACCTTTGGAGAAAAATTGTGTCGCGACCAACCAGCATTCGTGGTTCTTCCGTACTGCCTCCCCCCAACTCAGAACTCTGCCACAGCATGAGAGTAAATAGTTCTTATTTAGGATGCATTTCCCCTGCAGCATGCACCGTGCGAGCTAGTTACGCGTTGTGTGTGATTTCATTTTGTAACGAACCATTGGTCCAGGTGTTCTTCTCTGCATATCACAGAAGAGCAAACAGACACTGAGAATAAGGGGGAGGGGGGAGCCCCTAGTCTCTAGTTACCTCTGGCCAGTTTTCTAATCCCGCTGAAGTGTGGGTCCCGATTGTCACCCATCTGCGAAGTGCACACTCTGATATTTGACCAAGCAGGCAGCTGCTTTCAGAATCATTTTTATTCATTACGATGATTTACGGGGCTTTACTAACTCTGCCCTGACGCAACTGCTTTGCCATGGAGAGATCTCTTTTCCTTTCTTGGTTATTCTTATTGTTCTTGCAGTCCTTTTAAAGCAAAATTAAAAGAACAAACATGAAGCACAAACAAAACAGTTACGACATGTGTAAGAAATACAGAATGACCATGAACCCACCCGCCAGCTTTGAGAGTTGCATGGCTTTTAACAGACACTTCAAGCGAGACTAAGGTGCTTTGACTCCGTGCACGGACCTCGCCACCTCGATCTCTGCTTGTTCTCCTCTCTCTCCCGACCAGTCTCTCCAAGATGTTTTATTTTAATAAGGTTCAGAGATCAGGGCCCCTTGTGAATCGGGCACACTACCTCCCACGTCCCAGGGAACTGATGCTCTCAAAGGAATCATTTAGCTGTTTGCGAAAGAAGGAACAGTCCTGGCGATCGTGTAGCAAAACGCACAGTTAATAAAAATGGAAATGCCCTTGAGGGAAGAATGGAGCATGTGTTATGGTCTCGGGGAAGCAATATCTCATTTTCTTTGCCAGAACTCAAAAACTGCTTAGGAATTGCATCAGGGGCTTCTCTTCTCTGGTGTTCCGGCCAAGACCCAGACTGCCCTTGACCACCCCGCTCACGGGAGGTGAAATGTGGCATCTGTTTTCTTAATGTCTGTCCCAGAGAGACCTGCGGGCATCGTGGTGTAACGACAGCCGTGTTACTTTCTGGGTGACACTTACTCTCACGCCCTCATGGAGTGAGCTGTGTTGAGTCCTGTCTTGAAGATCTGTGGTTCCCGTGTGGGGCAGCTCTGACATCCTGGAGGCCGCGTGGGAGGGGGTCTGGGAGTAGAAATGATCTTCGAATTCCTACCGAC
Source organism: Panthera onca (assembly GCF_046562875.1). Classification (NCBI taxonomy): domain Eukaryota; kingdom Metazoa; phylum Chordata; class Mammalia; order Carnivora; family Felidae; genus Panthera; species Panthera onca. The sequence continues at coordinate 10,488,989 of NC_138349.1, forward strand.
ACCAAAGTTCAAGCGTACGTATACTGTTAGTTATCGGCCATACGTAGATGCCTTTAGAATTAGAAGCGCAAATCAATTCAGTTTCTGGATGAATGGCAACTTTTTGTCACATTCCCCGCGTCCCCCCCCCCCCCCCCAGCACAAGAGATAAATAATATTAGGAAGGGGATTTGTAGTTTTCTGCCCCTGAAAATGGGGCTGTTACACAAAGCTGAGGACTAGATCACGTCTCACCTTTCTTGTCCCAAATCCCATGATTTTGTGACCGGGGGCCATGGTCACTGTATGTCCTGGGCTTTTCATCCTCCCAGTTCCTAGGGTTCTATCTCCTACATGGGAATGAGTCTTGATCTTAGTTTTTGAGCAGACCATTTCCACGGATTGCGGGCTGAGGCGCTCTCCCCAAGTTCTCTGCGGGCCTTTGCACTCCACCACATCTGAGCCTTTGTGTGCTTCTTAACCCTCTTGGGGGTTTCTATGTTCTTCTACTCCATAGTTTCCTAATCTCCTAATTTCCTGACTGCAGCATTTTATCCTTCCTTGCCTAGTCCCCCAACTGGCCTCCGAACTAAAATTATTACATCACTTCTTCTCCCATCACATATTAAAAGCCCTCATGGTGCAAATGATCTCCATTAGCTAGGGGTTAGGAAGGATGTAATCTGATTTAATAAATTCATACAAAGTCATGCAGGCATGACTGAGAGGCCCCTATGAGACTAACCACCCCCCCCCCACCCCCCATTCAGTCGCATTGTCTTTTTAAAAGAGGTTGCTCATTAAAAGAGGGTGATCCTTTAGTTGGTAACTATCAATAGTAAGACCATGAACAGAGTGTGAAGGAGTACAGACACCCAGGAAGAGGAGATAATTTGGGGGGTGGGGAGGGGTGGATGAGCTCCACAGACAGGTGGACCGGTCTTGGCCGGGGGCGGGGGGTGGGGGGTGGGGATCTATTCTCAAAGTCAGCATCCCTCTTTCCCCAACCCCTTCATTCTCCAAACCCCCTCAAGGGTGCACAGGTGCCGATATTTTCACAGTGGCTCACCTATCAGGGAGGGCAGAGGAGGAGAGAAACTGGTAGGTGTCGAGAGTAGTAGCAAAAATTTATATAATATAATTGCGTGAGTCCAGGACTTCCTTATGGTGGGCGGGAGCAAAGCAGTCATGCATAATGATGAACAATTAACATTAAAGCCTGCCTGGAAGTGTGAACTGGGTGAACTTGGGTAACGAAGCCTGATTACTAGATCATGTTTATCCCAGAAGAAGGGGGGTGGGGTGGGGGAGAGGTTGGGTTGGGGGGGAAGGGGTGCTGTGCAGCAAGGAGCTGAGTCGGAGAGGCCGAGGGCCCCTGGGCATCGTGCATTCTCATCCACAAGCAAACAAGGCTGCAGCTTCCATCAGAGGCTTGGGGCCAGGATTCTAGTTCCCAGGCGGTGGATGGGGTATGACAGACCAGAATCTCCATGGTTTTAGAATAAAGACTTGGAAAACTGAAGCAGCTTGGGCTGAGGAGCGAAGCAAAGTCTCCATGATCGGAAGGGAGGTGCCGTGGAGGGGGCAGGGGCAGGGGCAGGGACGGGGCTGTTCGAAGACTAAGCCTCCCCGACTCACGAACTCCATATCCCAGGTCAGCCTGATGGTAAGCTTGAGCCAATGCCTAGACCCTCGTGCACGTGGGGCTAGGGACTGTTGGAATTTCTTGTCACAACTCCGGTTTGGTTTGAAAAGATTCCAGTCTCTACAGAGCTTTGCCTAAGGAGCCAGGAGCGGGAGACCTTTTGAATGCAACATGGTATATAACACAACTATAGAATCGGTATGAGCAAGTTCTGGGGGAATTGTGTGAGACCAGGAAAGGGTACACGTCTCACCCTGCCTGGAGGCTGTTGGGAGAGGTCTTCATGAGGAAAATCTCTGCCAAGCAGCGAAGAATAAGGGAAAGCAGGTGGAAGAAAAGGCCTTTACGACAAAGGTTTGGGGAGAGAGATCGCTCTGGTCATGCCAGGGAGTGATGGAGAGCAGGGTGTGGTGGGAACTGGGAGGGTAAGTCTGGGGGTCCCACTGGGGGTGGGCAGAAATTCCTGGGCGGCAGTTATAGCTGTTCGTATTGATTTAGGAATTGGTATCCTTTCCTACTCCGAGTGACCGTAAGGAGCCTGGATCTGAGGAACGAAAGCTTCATTTGTGCAGAAAATTCTTGCTGAGCTCCATCGTTTCTTCAAGGAGCTCTTGTCCTTTTAATTGGAGAACAACCGTCAGAAACCAGTATCTGAGGGCTAAGTGCGCTGATTGCCACTGGAGTGTCTACGTGTGGACGGGGCTGGGAAATACATGTGTGATCCTAACCCACGCGTATGCACGCATCCGTCTTCTTGTGTCTGTCTGCACATTGTATGTGATGCCGTGGGTTCTGTGATCTGTTTATTACAACGCCTCTGAGATCAAATCTATGGCTGATTCCCACCCCCCTCAATGAATAACCCAACTCTCCAGACACCAAGTGGGTGTCCTACAATTCAATTAAATTCTGACACCAACTATCTGGAGTTTGTGCAGACCCTACAGGTTAAGGGTTCAGCCCCATAAAACTGCCCCCACTTCAGATGCCAGACCCAAGTCCGGGTCTTCGGTATTTTGATGGACCGGCTATAAATTAGGAGTTCCCGTGACCCCCTCCTCAGGTCCCATAATTTTTTAGAGTGGTTCACAGGACTCAGGAAAGCACTATTTCCAGTGTATTATAAAGGCTACAGTTTAGGAAGAGCCAAATGGAAGCAATGAACGGGACAAGTATGGGAGGTGGGGAGTGGGCTTGGAGCTTCCATACCCTCCTGGGCATACCACCCTCCCGGCACCTGCATGTGCTCAGCAACGCAGCCACTCTCCAAACCCCACCTTTTAGGGTTTTCTAAAGGTCTCGTGGTGGTGGCATGGCTGATTAAATCATTGACTGTTGGTGGTAAACTCAACCTCCAGCCTCTCTCCCCTCCCCATAGGTTGGGGGTGGGGCTGAAAATACCTACCCACTAATCACATGGCTGGTTCCTCTGGCAACCAGCCCCATCCAGAAACTATCTAGGGCCCCACCAAGAGTCCTCCAGCTAATATAAGCTCAGGTGGTTAAAAGGGGCTTGTTATGAACAACAAAAGATGTTCCCCTCACCCGTAACACTCAGGGAATTTCAAGCGTTTCAGACAATCTCATTCTAGGAACCAGGGAATATATATTCCCAAATCTGTGTTATTATGTCACAATCTCACAGTTCTTACTAATACCTCTGACTCCAGCCCAACACCCTGGGGTTTATTCTTGCCTTCCCTCTCTCCTTTGTAACTTTTTTCTCCAGCAACGAGAAACTGCCTCTCCTCTATTATGTGCTTTTTTGCTCTGTTCTAGTATGCCACATGAAGTTGTTCGAAATTGCTAACTCCCACCCCTCTGAGAAACACACTTACTAGATTATAGCATTTCCGCACAGTTCTTTTTGTCTTTAGCCTTACGAGATCCAGTCAAGATACTTGTTTTCCAAAGTGACTTAGATTTGTTCTGTCCCTCTCCATCCCATCAGTGTGGTTATGTGGTTTTATTTGTAATATGTTAGGCTTGTTTGTTACTGTTTGTATTCACTTTGGGTTCCTAGCACATCCTGGCTGGTCTTAATATTTTTTCAGGATGCAAAGGGCATTTGAGATATTACTGTGGCTCTCACATTGTTATGCCCCCCACCCCCACCAAAATCCAAACGTATCACTCTGTCCTTGTCCCCGGTACCCCATGCCCCTCCCTCCATGTTTCCCACATCTTTCCCACCCACCCTTGATTACTAGGCTCCTTGGTTTCTGGTTTAACCCCCTCCCCCTCATTTTCCCCCCCACAAATGAGCAGGTACCTGAACGTATATTTTATTTTATGGGTTGAATTGTGTCCCCAGCTCCTCCCTAATATGTTGACATCCCAGTGTTCTGCACCCCCCCCCCCCACCTCAGAATGTAACCTTATTTGGAAACATGGTCACTGTATATATAATTACTTAAGATGAGGTCATTAAGAGTAATCCGTCATCCAATAGAACTGGTGTCCTTACACAAAGGGGAGAATATGGGGATATAGACACACAGGGAGAAGACCACGTGGCTATAACTGGGGCAGAGGGGCGCAAGAGCACCCAGCTTTGGGGGTCCCAAGCGGACCAGGTTTGGCTCCTCACCACTGACATAATCCTAAGGCAGAGAGACCAGTGGAAGTGGTGGGGGAACAAGAAAGGAATTTATCTCAGTGAGGCCGATGTGGGGAAGGCAGCAAACCCAATGTCTCAAAGACCATCTCCAAAGTGCTGAAAATATTTCTAGGTTGATATAAGGAAAATGTGAGACAAGGGTCAGTAGACACGCAGGTGGGCAGTAAAGGTGAAATTGACCATTGTCTTGGGGTCAGTCACGCTGGGGCTTGCTGGCTCAGGGCAGCCCTTCTTGCTTGAGGGGGTAGTTTCCTGTCCCGTCGTGGGATGCTTTGTCCACAGGGTCTTCTGCCTGAGTTAAGGGATAAGCTGGAAGGAAGGACTTAACCAGTTAGAACATGCAGACTGCAGTCAGAATTGAGGTGGTTGAAGTCTCTTCCTTGGAGATGAAGGCAAAGATCAGGGAGATGCTTCTATGAGCCAACGAAAACCAAAGATGGCCACCAACCTACAGATGCGAGGGGAGGGGCAAGGAATAGGTTCTCGCTCCCAGTCCTGAGAAGGAACCAACCTTGCCCACACCTTGATCTTGGACTTCTGGCTTCCAGAACTATGAGACCATTGATTTCTTTTGTTTAAAAGCTACCCAGTTTGAGATATCTTGTTTGAGCAGCTCTAGAAAACTCATGCCCCACCCCTCCACCCCCGCTCCGCCTTTAAATACAGTGGGTGCCTTAATACTCTTGTGCTTTGTTTGCCTACATCCTGGGAATCAGCCCATATAGAAGCTGCCTGCACGCTTCTTAAAAAATAGCTGCATAAGCCTCCGGTGTGAGGATGTACCAAGTTTTTTCAACAACTCTCCTGTGTAGAAGAAGCATTTAGGTTGCTTCCAAGATCTTGCAATTACAAATGATGCTGTGACACATGCCCCTGTACGTCTGCATTTTTAGAGACTTTTAAAAAAGCTTATTTATTTATTTTGAGACAGAGCAGGGGAGGGGCAGAGAGAGCAGGGCAGAGAGTAAATCTCAAGCAGGCTCTTCCCTGACAGTGTGGAGCCCCATGCAGGGCTCAGACTCACAAACTGTGAGATCGTGACCTGAGCTGAAATCAAGAGTCTGATGCTTAGCTGACGGAGCCACCCAGGTGCCCCTGTGCATATGCATTTTTGTACCGTTGGAAGTGTATCTTCAAGGTGGATCACTAGCAGGGGGTCTGCGGGGTGGGAAGGGCATAGGCACTTTTGTTAGGTGTTGACGAGTTTCCCTCCGGGAGAGTCCTGCCAATTCGCATTCCTACCGGAAGGGTGGGAGAGTGCTGATTTTCCCACAGCCTCACATACAGGCCACGTCGTCATATTTTGAAATCTTTGCCAGGCTGCCAGGTGAGAAATGGTATCTCAAGGAATGTTTTCATTGGATTTCTCTAATTATGAGTGAGCTTGGACATTTTTTTTTTTTCATTTGAGGGTCATTGTTAGATCCTTTTTTGTGAATTGTCTGTTCATGTCTTTTTCCTTGTTTTTTTTTTTTTTTTCTGTTGGGTTTCATTCCTTTCCCCCACAGATTTTAAGAGGTCTTTGTAAGATTATTAGTCCTTTGTGCTGTATATTGTGAATATTTCTCTCAGTTTGTCAGTTGACTTTGCATAACACATATCACCATAAACAACCATAACTTGCATTTATCCAAATCTGTCAAGTTTTCTTTTTTTTTTAAATTGCATCTAGGTGTGGACCATCGGTAGAAAGCCTTTTCCTGTGCCAAGACTAACCTTGTTTAATGTCAGTTTAGATATTCAGGGAGAGCATCGACAGAATGGATTAGGTCATTGATTAGAAGCGGATTGCACACAGGTTCATGGGGTCCATACAATAGTCTGGCCAGCCAGGTGGAGCATACCCTCAATTATTTATAATGAATTTTTGTAACAGTTTGCTATTTACACACCGAGTGAACAATTGCCTATGATCCACAGATGTTCATTTATCAAGAGTCTCCAAGGCAGGACACCAAGCCCCAAGGGACCACAGTTGCCAGAACTGGAAGACGCATTAGGCTTTTGGTAGGACTCGTTCTTAGGGCGTAGATGAATCAACTCTCCTCTGTGCAGGCAAGAAACTGAGGCAAAGTGTGTGTGTGTGTGTGTGTGTGTGTGTGTGTGTGTGTGTGTGTGTGTGTGTGTGTTGGGAGGATTAGTTGTCTTAAAACAGGGAGGATTTAAAGATTTTTTTTAAAGCTTTCAGTCTGTAAGTCTGGGGTTATAACTCTGAGAATATATGTGGAGCTTTTCTTTCTTAAAAAAATTTTTTTTTGATCTCAGCCTTTGAAAGCCAGTGTTCCTTAAAGCCGTCCTCAATCTCCTAATCATTTTCTGCTTCCTCCCTCGTCCAATTAGGGAAGCCAGACAGAGGCAAGGTTTCAGTGTTGGAATGCATTGTTCAATTAGGTAATTTGTGTAATTCATTCAGCAAATATTCATCTGGACTTATCTTCCAGGCAGAGTGAGTGAGTGAGTGACTGAGTGAGCGTGTGTGTGTGTGTGTGTGTGTGTGTGTGTGTGTGTGTGTGTGAACTGATGCCTGTACCTTACCAAGTCCAGTGAGAACCTCTGGGATTGGAAGCTGGGCATCAATATTAAGTAATCCCCACCAACACTTCCCAGGTGATTCTCATGTGCAGCTGGTGGTGAGAATAGCCGTCCTGCATCATGTTTCGCAAAGTCTAACGTATCTGCAAAATGCCCAGGAATGTTGTCAACATGCAGCTCATGACTCAGTAGATCCGGGTCGGAGGAGAGGGGAGATCTGAGATTCTGCATCTCTAATAGGCTCCCAAATGAGGCAGATGCTGCCGATCCGTGACCACACTGAGGAGCAGGCCCAGACCACACCAGAAAGCAAATTTGTGGATGTGTTTGTTGAATAGTTTCAGCTGTTTGACTGACTGAAGGGTGGTCACGAGGCTGGAGGACCCTTCTCTGGAGGCATGCCTTTTTCTCTCTCTCTCTCTGTGTGTGTGTGTGTGTGTGTGTGTGTGTGTGTGTGTGTGTGTGTGTGTGTGTGTGTTTTAATCCCCAAAGCTGAGAAAGCCTTCGCCCATGAGGCTTGGGGCTACGGCTCCAGGGTGTGAAATCCAACCCCATCGCAAGGTATAACTCAGCTGTGTAATCCATACTGGTGCAGCCAGAAAGCTGTTTTCAGGAATGATCTCTCTCCTGTTTCCCTTTGTTGTTGCTCTCTGTGGAGTCTGCCCCGTTATGAGCCGTGTAATTGCCGGTTGGAAGGAAGCTCTCCAGGCCGAAACACGGAGCACATGGGTAGGCCCTCGGCAGGATCGTCCACTTCCCCCCAGCCAGCAACCAAAACAATGGAGGTTCCTCCAACATGAAACAAACACAGGACCGCCCCCATCTGATTCTCTGGATGAGCCCGATGGCATCTCCTTCAAACAGCCCGGAGCTGCTCTGCTAGTTTGGATCCAAGATGTGATTAGTGGTTAATGGGCCTTGAAAGACATCTTTATTTATTACTGTTGCAGAGCACTGTTGCCTTGATATTGATCTTTTCCAATTTTCTATTTTGTCCTTTGAAATGCTAAGAACACAGCAGGGCAACCCATGGCCTGCAGCACTCACTTGGTTTAAAGCTCATTTCCTTTTGCAATGAATGTAGTGACATTTCATTGTAATTGTTATTTGGTTCACTTTTTGTTTAGACCAGAGGCTTGAAGTGAGTGAGGCCTTGCCCTTTTCAAGGCAGGTGGTGCCTAGAGGGGAACCAGTTGGAAAATAAGTTCACTTAAAAAAAAAAAGTTTTTATTCACTTATTTATTTTGAGAGAGAGCACAAGAGCGAGTGGCAGAGAGAGAGAGAAAAAGAATCCCAAGCAGGCTCCGCGTTGGTAGCGCGGAGCCCGATGCGGGGCTTGAACTCATGAAACGTAAAATGACCTGAGCGGGAATAAAGATTCGGACACGCAACCAACTGAGACACCCATGCGCCCCTAAGTTCAAACTTCGAGGCATCAGCGCGAGGCTTAAATCAGTGTGCTTATCAAGAAATTGTTATTCTTCAGAGAACACTGGGTGGAGGCAGGGGGAGTTCAGTGTCCGAGTTGGGAATTTTAGAAAGTTGGTGATTTTCTTGGTCAGAATGTATAGTATCCAAAGGATTTTATAGGAAGGGTGATATTCAGGTTCAGAAAAAAGGAGTTAAATAATATTATGGTTTATTCGATGAATAGTGTTTCTAGCTTTGATCCCTTTGGTCAGTGTGCGGCATTCAACGTTCTGCCCTTTCAAGGTGCCGAGTCCTACAGGGGACATGTGAATGGATGCCACATGGCTGTGTTCTAGGGACTGAGTCTAGGGGAGGAAGAAAATAGGTGAGAGAGGGAGCCGCACTGCAGACACAGGTGAGGTTCTAAAGTTAGTCTGCAGACAAAAACTGCATAAAGCCAAAGCATGACAGAACTAAGTGTCATTTCAACAAAATCCTCAAACTCCCGAGATTCCACTCTTTTGTTCACGCTCCAGCTGGGGAGGTTGGCATGTGTTTGGGTTCTTTCCAACCAGGAGACTGGAGGGAAGCCTTTTTGGAACAGTGGAGACGGAAAGTCGGGCTTTGGAGGCAGGTGTGACTTTGACGGGCAGCGCGTAGGGGACTTGACGCCCAGGGGGAAAAGGCACAGAGGATGTGGAGTCTGGACCCTGGGAAACAGATATGGGCAAATGTGGGTGCACACCGAGGGTGATGCTCTGTGACTTCCGGGAGGCCTTCCTCCCATCAAGAGCAGTCTCTATTCTGTAGGCGGTGTTAGAGTGAGATCCTAGGAGACCAAGGTCACTGGTGGAAAGGATGGGTAAGCTGGAGCACTAGAGCCCCTCAGGCCTGCAGGGGAAGCAGACAGAGACTCAGGGAGGAGGTAGGGATGACCAGAAGGGGCAGCCTGACGCGGGTGGGGTGTGGTTGGTTTGGAAGGACCTGAAGATAATAGTGAAACAGGGGGCAGGGGGCTGTACCGGAATCTCCGGGGGGTAGAGGTGCCCATGTGTGTTTAAAAAAAAAAAAAAAAAAAAAAACACACTCCGTATTATATTTTCGGAAAATTAAAAAAAAAATAGATTTTTTAAATGACACCAACAATAGGGAACAAAACGTGAGAATCATTTTGAGGTCAGACAGGGAGGGGAGTAGCGAGTCTTAGTGGCTGGGCAGGGGACTCTGCAGAGGCACAGGGCAAGTCTGAGAGTAGGGGAGAGGCCAGAGAGAATTGATTTTCCCAGCGAATCCGGTGGGGCTAAGCGGGAATCCTAAAACGTGCGTGATGCCTGCATGGCGGAGTTGAGCCTGGGGGTCTGCTCGATGTGGGGGTTCCTGGCCCAGTTTTGTGCCTGGACCCTCTTTGGCAGCCTCAGAATAATGTTCTTAAATGCATGAAACAAAGTGCATAGGATCACAAGGGAAACGGATTGTACCAAAGTAAAATCACCAAAATAACTTAAAAATATATATATGTGTACTTTTAATTAAGGCATTGAATAATAACTAGAGACAGGCCTACCCATTGATGTAATTGATATAATTTTGCGATGCTGATGCATGCAAATAAAATTTTGAGACCTGAACAGCTTTAATGCGATGTGAAATATTTTTGATATCTACTCTTTTTTAAATGTTTGAGAAAGTGAGAAATGAGTGGGGGAGGGACAGAGAGCGAGAGGAGAGAGAGAATCCCAAGCAGCCTTGCGTTGTCCGTGCAGAGCTCAACGCGGGGCTCGAACTCACGAACCGTGGGATCATGACCTGAGCTGCAATCGAGAGTCGGATGCTCAACCGACTGAACCACCCAGGCGCCCCATCTGATGTTAACTAGTATCACGGTGGCATGTGGCCTACTTCCATAATTACAGGAAAGGCCAAATTTCGGTTAGATGTCAGGGAAGATAGAGACGTATTATTTTGTCGCATCTTAGCTCACAGACCCTGTGAATTCTGCGAAGTCAGGTGAAGAGCTCCGGGACTCCCACAGCTAGCCCATGCCTTTTCTCTGGACTTGGAGTGTGGGGGTGGGGACGGAGAGGTAGCGAACCATCACTGCTCACGGCATTAATCAGATGAACCAAGAAAAGTAACCGTACCCTCTTGGTGGATTCTAGATGGTGGGAAGATGAATTCAGCAGAGGTTTGTGTGGGGACGCGGGAGGGCCCTGAGGAAGACGGTGCTGGGCTTTAAATAGAATTAGTCTGGGCCACTCAGGGCCACTGTGCAAGCCTGAATGGCTGTAGAACGAGGGGGAGCCCTAGGTGTGTCCAAATATGTGCAGAGCCTTCTATAAGGCCATACACCCCCCACCACAAGGATCCGTCTCACGTTTGGTATAGAAAAATTATTTTAGTGGAGTTTCAGAGAAAAGCATTGCATCTCTCGGTATTTGAGATGTGAGTGAAATATTTCTTTGATAACAATGTTCTCATTTGGTAAACCTCCCCCGAAGTTCTACTTGGGGTGCCGAAGCATTGCCCACAGCGTGGATGTTGTTAAAATTTCCCTCACTTAATGGCTCAACACCTCCTGAAGGATGTGAGAAAATGTCAAGACAAGAAGGCACTAATTTTAAAAGTGTGTAGACTACAGAAACGTAATCTGCTGTTTCGACAAGTGACAGTGGCCACCGCCGAGCCCATTCCTGTGCTTGTTTGAGCTGGCTGGCCCCACAAGGCCCTTACCACAGCAGGATGAGGGTTGTCACTGTGGAGGTAACTCGGGCCCCCGTGGAAGAAAAGCTTGGGGTGACTTGAACAGTTTTCTCAGGAGCTAATTCCAAGCAGGCCGCCCGGTCCAACCACGGAAATCAGACTCCTTTTGCATTTTCTTTTTCTTTTTCTTTTTCTTTTTTTCTTTCTTTTTTTTTTTTTTTTTTTTTTTTGACAGCATGAAGCTCACCACAAAGCCATGGCGTTTAACCATGTGGATTTGCTGGAATTCAAAAGCCGTCTGAAAGTATTACAAATATGACTGAAAATTTCAGAACGTGGCACGAGGAAACGGTGTCCTAGTGCTTATAAATCAATGGCTTTCCCCCTCTTTTGGAGTGGGTTGGAGGTGGCCAGAGAGAGCCCGTCGCTGCTGTACCCTAGCAAATGGCCTCCAAAGTCAGACTCTCCCCGGGGCACTTTTCTGGTCTTTCAAAACAGAGCCCCAAACTCTACCAAAGCGTAACTCTCTTGTGCAGAGATCGCAAGCTCTTTGAGAAACGTGAACTTTCTGTTGCGGTCTCCCTTGCCTTCTAGAGTCTAAAGAGCGAAATGATTGCTGTTCCTAGGAAGGGCCAGCTGGGACTCAAAGTGTGGAGCCGCTCGCTTCTTTCAGTCGTTGTTGGCGGGGTTTTGTGTTGAAACTTACAAGGTTCCAGGCTGTGACGGTTTGGTGGTAGTTTCCTGGGGCTGCTGCAACAAATCACCGCAATTTGCAATTTTTGTGGCTTTAAAACAACAGAAATTCATTCTCTGGCAGTTTTAGGGCCCAGGCATCCACAATCAAGATGTCGGGAGGGTTGGCATCTTCAGAAGGCTCTGGAAGACGGTTGCATGTGTCTCTCCCAGATTCTGGTGGCCCCGGTGTTCTTGCCTTATGGCAGCATGACTCCAGTCTGTTTCGGTCATCACGTGGCTGCCTCCCTGTGTCTGTGTCAGATCTCCCTCTTTTTCCTCTGATAGGGACACCAGTCATTGTAGTTCACTGCATTTGGACACCCTAAACCTGGGTGTGAGTTCATCTGAAGATCCTTAACTTGATTACAGCCGCAGAGACTGTTTCCAAATAAGGTCACGTTCATAGGTACCAGGAGTTGAGACTTGGATGCATCTTTTTGGGGGGATACCATTTGATCCGGTACCACACAGAGACGAGGCAGTTAGGTGTTGGGGAAGAAGCATGGATTTGGAATTAGAGCAACTGGTTCCAAGCCCAGTTCTGGCACCTTGAGGCTCTGCTAATTATTTAAACTTCTGAGCTGTAGTTTTTCATCTGTGACATGAAGATAATGATGACAAACGTGTAGGGTTTCTATGGTTAAGGGAGCTGAGGTAAGGCATATACCTAGTACAGTGCCTGAGACCTATGGGGGGGGGGGGGCCAAAATGTTTTTAAGACCGGAGTGTGGGGCAGCCCAGGTTTGGTTCCTTACCCGGTCCTCATGTGGAGCCATGGTATTTGGATGTGATACGGCTACTATTTGGACATTTCCAGTGGGTTATAGACCCCACAATTTGGCATCATCTGGACTGAAAGTTGGAACCGCTTCCAGCCCTGTTTCTGCTCCCCCTTCTGGTGTTTAGGAGTGGAGCCGCCATCTTGTCTTGCCCTGTACCGAGCCACAGAGCCTAACCCATGTGTCCATCTAGACCCATGTGTGGAGAGGATTGTGGGAAAAATGAACATGCCCACCAAACGCTAGCAGGGCAGACAGGTCGGCATCAGTATGCTAAAACTCAAATCCTCAGTTATGGCTCACTTTCGACAATATACTGAGAGCTAAAACATAAAGAACACAGTCAACAGTTGGACCAATTTGGTTCTAGCTGAGTGAATGGAAGGAATGAGGGATCTTGATAGAATCATCAATACGATTTTGCCACTATGACCAGCTGTGTGACCCTGGACAAGTAACTTATCCTCTCTGTGCCTCATTCCCCGCCTTGTGATAGAAGGATATTCTAGGACCATCCCCAGCTGACACGTGGCTCACATGCTTAATGAAGGCAAAGCATTTGGGGCACACAGCAAGGGCTCACCATGGTGGTGGTGGTTATTAATACGGCTGTTGGGGTTATTATTCACCACGGTGTCGGGACCAAAGTCTTACACCTTTGGAGAGAGTTTTTGCTCACTTTGGTCTTAAAAAGTTGAAAGGAAATCTAGGTTTTGTGTTTTCTCAGACCCCTTTCCCATGAATTCCTTATTTTATAGGCCGAGCATCTTCAGAACTGATAACGAAGTTGTCTAGATTAGTTTTCAGGTAGAACTGATGGGCTGGGGGTGAATGCGATAAGTTATGGACTCTGGGTCAGAGGGGACTAGGAAAGTAGAAATTCTAGTCAGGGGAGATATTGTCATTGTTCTAGGATGGTAAAACATCAGCCTTTAACTTTCGAACTTGGCTTTAGTTGGAGTTCTAAAACTCTTGAAAACTTTATTGTTCCCTTTAGGAGATAAAAGAACACAGAAAACAATAAAACAGTTACTCCTCTGTCCACGTCAGAAGTAAATGTTATCAAATTAGCTTCAGATCCCATTAAAAAGGACTGAAGAAGAACAGATCACAGATGTAGCTGAAGTTTGGACCTTTCTCCATCGACCCTCACCGTTGACACGTTACATAAATGTCAGCTGTTTCTTAGTATGAACATGGTCACTCTTATTCCTGCCTCCAGACTACATCTTGGACTCGATGTAGGTCATCCTTGTGTCCGTTCTTGCGTGTTCTCAACCATGTGTGCGTGTATCTGTAACAATATTTATGTGCTTTAAAATTTTATCGGAATGGTGTTGATCTCTGTAAATCGTGTTCGTTTTGATTGCCCAATGGCATTCTGTTACATGATTAGAGCATAGGTTGTTTCCCCACCTGCTTCCTGAGGGATAGTTCGGTTGTCTTCACTCACGTGGGGTGTGGCAGACAGCCTCGAACATGGCACATGGCCGTGCCCTGCGTGAGACTGTGTGTATGGCTGGAATTCTGGCATGCAGAGCGTGTAAGGAAGCATATCTTCACCTTTAATAGGTATTCACGAATTGTTCTCAGATAGCTTTCCCCTGGTTTGCACCTTCAGACCGGGAGTGTGGTAGCATTCAAAAGTAGCCTTACATATTTCTGTGAAATGGATGGAATGAGTTGAGGAAACCTACATTTAGCAAAATTGGAACAGAAACAGTACAAGTCTTGCATTCTCGACTTTGAGATAGCATCCTAACTTCCTGTCCAATGTAATGTATGTCTGCCCCTATTTTTACACCAGACCTTCAACATTGCTGGACCTGTAATCCAAATCCATTGCTCTGAGTTTTGAATATGTTTTTCATTTATTGCTAAGATGCTCAATACCCCACACGCTTTAGTAAATTCTTCCAGTGTTTGACTTCAAAGAGAGAAGCGCTTCATATTAACAAAACAAATCTGGACTATACAAAGAGTTTAACCCTTTCACAGCAAAGCTGGGAGAAAAGGGAGGGTATGGGGAACACAACCAGGTAGAAAGCATTTCAGTGATGGCCAGATATTGTTCTCACTTCTAAGGAATCTATAATCTAATTGTGGGTGATAGATTATTGAACGTAAAATGATTAAGCAGAGGCATCGTAACAATATATTAGCAAGTACATGGAGGACATGTATTCTATATTTTATGATGAAGGAAATAAGGAATACAAGAGGCAGGGCAGAGCGGAGTCATCTTGGAAGGACCTGGTAGGAAATTAACAGCCAGAGAAGGAAATTCACATAGCATGATGGAAAATGCCATTTATTATCCTCACCACGGTTGATTAATAAGTCCTGGTGACATTGAGCCATTCTAAATCATTCATCTCAATGAAGAAAGGAATAGAACATCGTTGGTGCTGACTGCATTTCAGAGGGACTCTTGCTGCCTTTTACTAGGTGGAATCAACGGGGTGGCCATAGCCAGAGTTTTTAACTCCCCTTTCAACCCCGGAGACAGACTTCCTGCCTGTGAATTACTGCCAGAGCATCTGAGTCCATCCCAGAACCAAGTTGTAAACCTGAAAGAGTATCTTGCCATTTTCGTTTTCAATGGTTTTAGACAACTTGCGTGGAGCTCAAATGTCACTTAGACTTGAGAACACAATCCACATTTGCCAGAGGAACATGGCCAGTGGGGCCAAGAAATGAAATGATGCCAAGCTGGCTGCTGCCCCAGGAAGTTTGGTCTTTGGTGGTGCCTGTGCTTGGGGACTTTTTGGGAGTGGGAATGTGGCACCGAGATGCTTATAGGCTTTCTTCCAGATTGAGAACAAATGTTCTCTTCAGCAAGTTAACATTTCAAGGTGATCGGTGATAAGTTTCATGTCACGTTTTGCTTTCCAGAATTTTCTTTATGCAATATCATGCCACTTCTCTGATTGAATCTTCCCGTTGCTTTCCCACCACACTTCTGGCAGGGTTTCTGAATGTCAGTACATATTGACATTTTGGGCTAGAAATTTTTTTGTCGTGGGGGCTGTACTGTACGTTGTAGGATGTTTAGAAGCATTCTTGCTCTCTACCTACTATGGATGCCAGTGGTGGCAACCTCTCCTCCTCTGCCCAATAGTTGTGACAACCAAAATTGTTTCCAGATATTGCCACATGTCCCGTGAGGGGACAAAATTGCCTCCTTTTGAGAACCACTGATTTAGATGAACCTCTGAAGTCCTTTCTGTGACCAAACAAAGCCCTTAGCTTCCTCTTTGACATCTCCTCTAGCTGTCTTCTCTGGTTCGTTGTGGCCCCCTGTTCTTTGAGCCAAGATCATTCCCTCCTTAGGGTTTCTGCTTGAGGCAAACAGCTCAGCTTGAATGGCTGTTTGCTGGGATCTTTGCATGGCTGCCTGGCTCCTTATGGAGACTCGAGTCTGAGGCCTTCCCGGCCTTTCCTAGCTGAAACCACTCACTTGACCATCCTATTTATTATATCCCTCTATTTTCTTCATTATACTTATCCTTATCAGAACACACTAGTATATTCCTGTTTTCTTATTTATTACCTCTCTCCTACTAGACCATGAGCTTCCAAGAATAGAAACCATGTCTGTCCTGCTGGTCACCATATCCTGAAGCCTCATGCCTAGCTGGCACTCGTAGATTTTAGTTGAATGAAATGATGAAACATGGTTGGCTGAAGAGGTAGACCAGATGACCGCTTCCGGGCCTGGTTGGGACCTCGCTTGAAAATGGTCCCTTAAACTAGGTTGAATGGGGTAGACTTGGCTGAATGATTTTTTTTTTTTTTTCAAAAAAATTTTTTAACGTTTTTTATTTATTTTTGAGACAGAGAGAGACACAGCACGAATGGGGGAGGGGCAGAGAGAGAGGGAGACACAGAATCCGAAGCAGGCTCCAGGCTCTGAGCCATCAGCCCAGAGCCCGACGCGGGGCTCTAACCCACGGACCGCGAGATCGTGACCTGAGCTGAAGTCGGACGCTCAACCGACTGAGCCACCCAGGCGCCCCTTGGCTGAATGATTTTTGGGAAATGACTGTAAGCTTTACAGCCCTCTGGATTCCAGCAGACCTCTTCCCGGCTCCCCACCCGCATCGCACTGGTTTTTGTTAGCAGCTCCCTAACAGACTGTTGTCGTGCTGAAGGTCAGAGGTCACTCCCAGGGCCTGACTCCTAAAGTCAACCGGTGAAAGACTGGCCACGTGGGCAGGTTCCAGTTCCTTCCCCAGCTCCCCCTCGCTCACTGGTTCTTTTCCACAGATCATCTCCCCACTGAGCTTGAAGCTTCTAGCGCGAAGACCGGTGAGGTCATCGGAGTCCCGCTCGGAGCTCCCAGTTGCTCTGGGCACAGCCAGCGTGCGGAGGCCGTGGGGCGGGCTTCCCGGTGGCAGGCCCAGAAGGTTCGCCCGTTGGTTTCAGGTCGACGTGCAGAAGTGGGGCAGGCAGAGCGCCGTGTTAATAAAAGCAGCGAAAATGAAACTTCAGTGCGGGCGGTGAAAGGGCTCGCCTTTATTTTGTTTTCACACATTAGGTTCTGCTTAGAGCAGACAAGTACGAGTGGAAATGTTCTGAAAAGGGCCTTTGTGTAGGAGCTGGACGTTACTCCATCAGAGTTGTCATTTCAGGAATGTCGCCAGATGTATTGACTTACTAGCATTGTTTTGGTGCCATCTGGCCTCACGGAGGCTGTGCTTGGGATGGAAAAAGCTGAACAGAAGAAATGAAATTTGTTCATCATGCCATTACCCTTGCTGCTTATTTAAAGAAGGGAAAAAATGTAACTTCTTGGCAGGGGGGGAATGCCATTTGAAAATAAAATATAAGGTTTTTAGGAGTAAGAGTTCCAGAACTCCAAAGTCAGCCGTGATGTTTACACAGAGACTTGAAAGCTGGCCCCCCGTGCTGTCATATTGTATATATATGTTTTGTTCAATGTAAAACTTCTTTGCGACCCTACTGTTCTGTAGGTAAAAAAGTTAACCCCTTGCATGCTGCTCGTTTGGGTGACCTTCCTTTTAATGCTTCTTGGAATGTCGCCAATAAACGGTGGCCCCGTGGCTTTTATCCTATGACAGGGATTTCTGCCTTATCCCGGCTTACAATAAATAGCTTGGTTGCCACCTGGTATAAACCATTTTCCTGCATAAAGGGGGGGCCTCTCCAGGAAAGTCAGATTCAAACTGCTTGTTCTCCGCTTGTCCGTGATCCCTCTTCCCTTCATAGTTGAAGGTTTCATTTCTGAGCATTGTTTCAATCAGTTACTCAAGCTGAGTTAAGATATCAGATGTTTGGATTAACCTGTTTTTCTGAGGTAGGTGGTAAAAACACTGTTGCATATTCACAGCCATCTACATAATCTACCAGGTTCAGTGTAAAAGGACAACGTGGGACCCGTTATTCAGAAAGTACTAAGAATTTCAAGATGGCGACGGCAAAGTGTTAAAGCAAGCGTGGGGCCCTTCCCAGCACGAGGTCTGGTGTGAATGCATAGATTGCATATTCATGAAGCCTGTATATATTTTCATTACCCACCCGTACCCTTGTGGGAAGAAGTTTCTAGAACCCATCCCTGCGACTTCAGCTATTTTTTTCATTCCCCCCCGCATGCCTATTATCCTTACCATGTTGACTCAAGATAGTGCTATCTATCCAAGGGGAGGCCGTCTGAAGGCAGGGACGGAACCAAGATTACAAATAAACACCTGAGAAATTAAAGGCAGCTGTCCCCATGCTGGCGTGATTTGTGTATGGGCCGTTAGCTAAGTAGGAACATAATCCGCTGGAGGGAATCACATGAACACTCAATGAATTTTGGATTTGCTAGTTTGATTCTTAACAGTTATCCTCTCCAGTATCTAGATGAGAAAACCAAGTCTTAGGGAATGTGTTCTAGGTCCTCTAACTACTAAGATTGAAATCCAGGTCCGATTGACTCCAACACTGCTCTGGCATTTGATCTAAATCCTATAATCTGAATATGTGAAAATGGATGGATAGGAGGAGAGTGTTCTGGGTGTAAGCGCTCAGTGAGAGGAGCAGCTGAACAGTCAGGTACGGGGAATGTTTCTTGCTTCCAATTTTAAGTGTGTGTGTGTGTGTGTGTGTGTATTGTTTATTAGGGAGCGCACACACCCATGCTCAAGTGTGAGCAGGGGAGGGGCAGAGAGAGAAGGGGACACAGAATCCGAAGCTGGCTCCGGGCTCTGAGTGGTCAGCACAGAGCCCGAAGCGGGACTCGAACCCACGGACCGCGAGATCATGACCTGAGCTGAAGTTGGACGCTTAACCGACTGAGCCACCTAGGTGCCCCTCTTGCTTCCAATTTTATCTCAACTTTCTTGCACGTATTTCGTATACCGATCCTTTGAGGTATGTAGGGAAGATACAGTTTATTGTCTTATTCCTACAGCATGAGTGCATATCCTACGTTATTTGGAAGAATTACAGTGTCAAATATTCTATATGCTCACTCCTATCTGTCCATGTGCCCCTGCTTTTGGTTCAAGATTTATGGTCATCATAGGTACACAGGAAAATTCTATACCAAATGCCATATAAAATTCTGGACCAGTGCCATTTTTATTGATGAAAAGGCAATAGGAGGTATAGAAAAAAGCCTGGGCCTGGGAGCTGGGGGCCTGGATTCTGTTCTCAGCTTTGCTGACTTCTGAAGGTGTGACTTTGGATAAGATAATTGGTGTCTGTGCCTCAGTATCTCCTCCCTGTAAAATGGGCTCTGTGATCTCTCCTAGCTCTGACATTCCAGCCTTCAAAAGGAATGTATTGATGGGCTACAGAAGAATTCAAACAGAAACACAAGTAGATAAGACACTGGCAAGTCTTGTTATTCTGGATTCTATAGGAGAATAGGGTGAGTGACTTGTAGATAAATGAGTGCTTTTTCTTCCTCAATAGTTTAGAAAACTTCCCTCTGATTTGAAGCGCAGATGTCTCTGAAGCCAGCCAAGTAGGCTTCACCAGGGAAGACAGAGACCAAGGGCTATCATCTTGACAGAGGGCCCAAACTTCTTTACTTAACTATGATGCCAAAGGCTAAAACCAGGATAAGTGGGTAGAAGCTATAGAGGGACCAATTCCAACTCCGTAAAGGGTGAGATGCCTCCCAGATAGCAGCCTCTGACCGTGGAGGTCACCTGAGGTATGCTAGCAGAAGCAGGCCAATTACGGTGGCCTGTGTGTGTGTGTGTGTGTGTGTGTGTGTGTGTGCGTGCGCGCACTTTAACATCAGATAAGGAGCTATTTTTAAGGACTTGAGAATTTTGGGGCTTTTTTTTCTTTTCTTAAGAGCTCCAAGAAAGCCCTAGGGACAAGAAGATCTCCCTCCTCCCCCTCAGCCCTGCTGGGAGCTCTAGCAATCTCCCAGTATTACAAACTCCAGTAAGCAAAGAGCCCTCGCTGAGCCCTCCACAGCATAAACACCAACAATCAAGACAGACGTGGAAAAAGATGACCGGAGATTCCAGATGGACGAAAAACCCCATTCTGTCCAGTTCCAGGTCGATCCGTTCTCCCCCTACAAGCCGCAGCCCATCTTGTGCTGTCATGGCCGTGGTGCGGATGGTTTGGGAAAGGGCCAAACGAAGTTTTACCTTCGAATCTTTCCCTGCCTGCAGCCCCGTCAGCTCCGTGGGTGTTGTCTCCTGGTGCCCTGTACCTGTCTGGGGCTTGTCATTAGGCTGGGAAGCGATCCGTGCTCCTGGCGGGGATGCAGGGCCAGATTTCCTGGACTCCTCAGCTCAGCCTCTCAAAACGACACCCGGCCATCGCATGCTGGATCATATGAGAGAAACGCGGTGGCCTGGAAACACGGGGCCTTACGTTTCAGGTCCAATAAAATGGAAAATCCTCTCATGTGTTTATACTCTGGGTAATCCCATTTGAGGTGCTTCTGCTGGAGAACTAATGGTTAGGGAAAAAGTCCTCCTTTGGTGCCAGGGTCAGATGACTCTTGTTGGCTGGTGAAGTTCGGTCACGCGGAAATGCCCAACGCGACGGGGGATGGTCCCCAGGAAGGTCTGTGATCGACGTGAATCCCCGTGGCAGGGGGAGGGCTCGGGACGTGGGGGCTCCCCGTAACCTAGCCTGCTAACCTGGAAGGGTTCAAAACCTTCGCTCTTGTGGGAAAGTTGTTTGTGGGTGGTTGGATCTTCCCTGATGGCCTGGCATAATGAGCATGGTGACTAACAAAAACAAAACAAAAACTCCCAAAAACCTGTGGCCCACGTGTGACCTCATGGACATCAGGCCCTGCTGGAGTCGTGCAAATGTGGACAGTGTGGGACGCAAAGTGGGTGTACCTGGAAGGTGCTGTCTGAACCCAAGCTTGCTACGCCCCCACTGTGGACCAAAGTCCGGGATAAAGGGCTTGAGGCCTGGCTTCTCCACTTACTAATTATTTGCAAGCTCTGTAAACTTCAGATTCCTTGTTTGCAACATGGCAAGCATAATCGTAGCAGCCTCAAAGGGCGGTGTGAGCATTGACTCTACGTGTGGCATCGTCCGGGCCGGGTCCAGGGTTGGGTACGGGCTAAGAGCTCAAAAGCCTTCAGGTTTTTATTGTTAGTGTGAGGCTGTCTGTCACACTCAACCCCTCTTTTTACAATTTGTTTGTTTTCAGTGCAAAAAGGTGATTTTATTAAAGCGCAGCGACAGGACCCATGAAAGCAGTATGTAGGCAGAAAATCTGGCAAATTGAGAATTTGGCAGTTGGGTTCTAATGAGTCCAAGTTGTGGGTCAGTTCGGGACCATATTAAGGCCCTGTTGATGGTGCTGGGGGGAGGGGGCGGAGGGGGGGAGGAGGAGATCCAGGGCTGAGTCCAGAGGAGGGCTCTAGGGATGGCCCTTACTTCAATCAGTCTTTAGTTGTAAGACTGGGCTTCCGTGAAGCACCTAAAACTTGAGGACATCACATGACCTTTATCTAAATCTCTTGGGTTTGCAAATGGAGCTTTGATTTCATAAGAAGTCTTTCTGGAACTTCCTGCTCTTCGTCCAGCAGCACCGTGAGAACAGTCTTCCCTGTGTATTTTGGCAGGGGTTGGCCGGAACAGGGAAACGGAGTGATGTGCAGAACTCAAGAATAATATAAAATAGGAGTGAAGGGATACTTCATGAATCTCAAAATTTTTTGCTTGGGGTCATTTCAAATTTTGGGCAAAGAATCATGGGGCTGGTTCCCCTGTACATAGGGAGGTTTCTGCTGCTTCTGTCTGGGGAGTTATGTGACCCTCTCCCTCATGTGCTAAGCCCACCTTTCTACACAGTAGTTTTTGAAACATTCTCGTTCTTTCTTCCTCCTCTCTCTCATTTTTTCCAAGTAAAATTGTGTGTTTCCCAGTTCTCTTAGGACATCCAACGGGAGTTCCCAAGGAGATCTGCATAGGGTTCAGGTACCATGTTGGTCTTCTGGAGAGACTGACTCTTTCCTTTATTCTTTCCCTTCACCGAGCACACAGTAAACCGCCATGTTGTGTCACGTGGGCCTTGTCTAAGTTTGGTTGATACAATAGTTATGAAATGCTTTCTGGAGTCTGAAGACACGCTTTCACTGATATACATTCAGATCAAATCTATGACCGAACAGCCACGAAATGTAAGCTAAATTCAGTTTCTCCTTCTGGTATAAAGCTTTTCGGAGAAAGTTGAAATGAGTCCGATATTGATTTATCATTTTCAATGAACATTCTGGGTTTTCTAAGCATTGAAACATTGGGCGCTTCCCCTGGTGATAAGAGAAGAACGTGCCCTTTGATATTTATTCAACACAGATGTCTTGAGTGCCCACTCTGTGCTACGAGGAGTGTTTACTGTTTCTCCTATGTAGAATATCTTCCCTTAACTACCCAGAAGTCTTAAGTTATAAACGAATTTCTTCCTGTCCCCGAAGGCGCAGTTTTTAGAACCTTACTCTCTCTGAGAAGGTCTCACACGTTGGTTTCCTCCTTGTGTGTTTCTCTGAGACCATTCGTACCTTAGGTTCTAGCACGTACAGCCTTCCCTGTCTGGTGTTCCCTAGAACTGGGGACTTTTGTAGAGCACGAAACTTCTCTTTTCCTCCCTCCTCCTCCTTGTCTTCACCTTGGACTTCCGAGGTGCTCAGAAAATAGCTACTGAACGCATGTGGAACGATCTCCAAATAGGAGTTGGATAAAAGGGTTGTCGTCTCCTGCGAGGAAGGGTCATCTTAATGACTGAGGAGATAAAGACTCAGCCAGGACCAGGTGCTTCGGTTGCCTGTGAGGAGTGGTCTTTTCCCACGGATTTTGTGGTTCTACTGAGGCAGCGAGTCAACCATCGTGCCGCTCGGCGCACACACTGCCTCTCTGCCTCTCTGCTTGCCGTAACTTCTGGCGTTGCTCCGTCTGGCTCTGTGTTGGAAGAATTAGTGGCTGAGTTTAGCTTCATCTTGGATGGTCTGAAACACAGACCACCACAATCCGTAAGGCCCACCGGTGAAACCAGTGAAAGCCCTAGCAGTGGCACGAAGTATGGACCCAGTAGCATTTCCTGCATTTGGTTACCATGGTCTCCTTCCAGTGGGTGATGCATGAGTCCATTCCAGTCCCATTTCTTTCAGAATGATCCTGAACTCACAGTGAGTCTGATCCGAAGCAGTGACCTTTTACATAACAAATGAACGAAACCAATAGGCAAGGGGCTTGGGGGGGGGGGGGGGAGCGGGAATTATGCTCTTAAAAATCTGGGAATTTTTTCCCCCATTTTTTTAACCTAAACTTTTAATTTGGTTTTTGTTCTCTGTTTATATTATATTGAAGAACGAATGAGAAAGAACGATGGCATGGCTTCTTCCAGGTGCTGTGTTGACCACCTCTGAGATCAAAGCCCTCTCCACCCCAACCCACCCCCACAGCTGGTTTTCTAAGCCTGCCAGGAAATTCCTCAGACACCTTACATGAGGACTGCCTGACCCTGGGACTGTCCTCACTGGGGGTGACAGGCTGACTCAAGGCTTACCCGGAAGCCCTCTGTGGTCAGTTGTGACCTTGACAGTGGTTTTTAGAAAGGAGGTCAACCATCCTTCCGATCTCTCCAGGCACGTTGGCTCACGGGCTCCAGGACAGAAGCCACATCCTTCACCGGCATCTGTGGGCGCTCCAGGGATGACAGAGGGCATTGGGCCAAGTGGGTACTTCTGCAGAACTTTTGTGGGTTGGCCAGATCAGGGCCCATGTGGCACCCCTCGGGTCAGCCCTGCATCCTAAGCACTTTTGGGCTTGGTGGATAGTGGTCCAGGGTTTCTTCAGACAGACCTCAGCCTGAAGGTTTGCCCAGAGCCAGAGCCATAACTGAAGGAACTATGCCTTCATCTGGCAAAAATGAGTGAAATCTCAGTACTGTAGAAGCATATACACCGTATCCACTTTTAACAATTATAAAGATCTTTCTTATATATATATATATGTGTGTGTGTGTGTGTGTGTGTGTGTGTGTGTGTGTGTGTGTATCATGTGTATATGGCTTCGGTGTAAGATTTTATTAAAAAAAATAATTCTTTAGCAGAGAAAAATTTTAAAGCCCGGTTTTATCTAATGATTTAATTTTTTAAATGTTTATTTAGTTTTGAGAGAGAGAAAGAGGGAGGGTGAGCAGGGGAGGGGCAGAGAGAGAGACACAGAGAGACAGAATCTGAAGCAGGCTCCAGGCTCTGAGCTGTCAGCACAGAGCCGGACGTGGGGCTCAAACCCACAAACTGTGAGATCATGACCTGAGCTGAAGCCAAACACTTAACTGACTGAGCCACCCAGGTGCCTCCCGGTTCTATTTAAAAGGACCTTTTCTTTATCCATCTTCCATCCACCCATCCATCCATCCACCCGTCTGTCTGTCCGTCCCTAGCACTTCCAAGGTGCTGGGCTCTATCCTAAGGGTGTCACACATATAAAGGTGTTCAACCTTCCCAACTGTCCTAAGTGTTAGCTGCTGTGCTGGTCTCCATGTTGCTAACAAGGAAACAGAGGTTCGGAGGAGTTAGGGTGCCCCAGCCCAAGCTTTCAGGCTGTGTCTGCACTCCCACCCCCGGACTTCACAGCCCTCCCCTAGGACAAGCCCCTCCTGTACCCCCCCACCTTCCCCCGCATGCCTGGAGCCCTGGGACAAATGGCTTCATCCCTCCTGTCTGCATCAGAGGCAGCTCCGCCCTGTGATCTCCCAGGTTCCCGTCAGTCCCGCGGCCTGAGACTCTGAAGTCAGACGATGGGCT
Source organism: Panthera onca (assembly GCF_046562875.1). Lineage (NCBI taxonomy): Eukaryota > Metazoa > Chordata > Mammalia > Carnivora > Felidae > Panthera > Panthera onca. The sequence continues at coordinate 10,513,640 of NC_138349.1, forward strand.
GCCTGACGTGCCGTGCCTTTGACACTGTGGCAGCCAGAAAGATCCGGAGACCCGCGGCAGATGTGGGTGTCAGGCCTCAAGCTGGACTCGAGGCAGCCCTGACAAAGGCCAAGTGCTTATTAGATGGTCTGGTACGTGGACCGTTAGCAACCTGAACCAGATGTGGCCCAGCTCTCAGAAACGGGTCCTGTGCTCCATTGCGCGTCAGCTGGGACGGGAGAGACGGCCGCAGTTATGTGTCCATAGAATTTTCACTTACATGGAACAACCCCTAGACATACATGATTTAGTAACAGCTACGGCAGTTGTGCTCATAAGCTGCCTGATTTTTTATTAGGAATTATAGCAGGTTTTATGAACATACTGAAAAAGAGAACCAGTAAGTGTCTCACCCATTTTCCTATATCAGGGGTCATTTATATTGTTGCAGTCAGCTGTCTTACTGGTGGGGGAGAAGATTATCCTTGTAAGAGGGGAGAAAAGCTTTTAAGTGACTGTATTTTCTAAAGGCTCTAGTGATCAGAAATGTCTTAGGGTGACTTCTGTGCATGAGCCAGATTTTGCGATGTAGTCCAGAGCCACGCAGAGCATGGCTTTTACTGTGGACGGGCTCAGTGCCCCTTTCCCTGTGACTCCAGAGAGTTCCAAGCTGCCTTCCAGGGGGATTTAGGGGAAAGGGTTGCGGAGCTCCACAGAAGGGAACCTGGGGAGAAGGGAAAGCTGGGGTTCGCTCTTTTAGGCGAACGTCTCCTTACGGGCACTGCGTGGGGCTGGGCTTGTCCCCAGAGGAGTCACTCACATGGCTTGGATCTTATGCGGCCCGGCCCAGGACCTGGCTTGGAGCCTGGGCTTAGGGAGGGAGCAGATTGGGGGCAGGGAAGGCCCTGTAGGGCTGGCCCAGAGGGCTGGCAGACGGGGAGGGGGCCGGCAGAGGTCTGCATGTGGAGAAGGCCTCACAGTACTTGAGATCACCTCCCAGTTCATCTGGGGCGTGCTTCATGGCCATCTAAGAGCGGAGTCTTGGGGCAGGGTATTTAATAAGGGGACAAAACCCCAAACCCCAACAATTACAATTGGCTATAAAAAGTGCCACAGAGGGGTATGGAAATGGGGAGGGCAGAGACCAACTGGAATATGGTGAGCCAGGAAATTGTTCACAGATGGGGTGTGAGACGTTTGAGCTGGACCTGAGGGGTGAGCAGGGTTTGAAGGACGCGGGTAGTTGGGAAAAGGCGTTCCATCTCCGGTCTCAGCGCCAAAGACTCATTTCTTGCAGAGAAGTGGGGGAAGGGCCACGTGACCCATCAGGCAGCTTTTAGGTATGGGAAATAGAGTCAGATTAAGGGAACTCCATGATTCCCCTCCTACCCGTGTTCCCCCGACCTGGCTCCAAAATAACCTACTGACTAGCTTCTCTGGATCAAAGCCGGTTGCCCAAATCCTCATCTGATGGGAGTGGGAGCACCTTGCTGCCACTGTGCCTGCCTCCTGGTATGCCCATCTGTGGGTAGTCCCTTCCCACACTGTGCCGTGGTTGGTCTGTGTGACCAGTAGCATATGGCAGAAGTGATCGATAGCGTGTCACTTCCGAGATTAGATTGTAGGAAGACCAAGGGTCCACGTTGGGTATGTTCTCCTGTTCCTGGACCACTTGCCCTGGGGAGCCACCTGCTACGTCATGAGACTGCTCATGATGCAGGCTTGTGGAGAGGTCTATGTGGCAAGGAATACAAGCTTCTAGAAAAAAGTTTATGAGGGACTGAGGTCTGCTAACTACATAAGTGAGCCCGGAGGCAGAGTTCACCCCTTCCCTTGAGCCTTTTGATGAAATTGCAGCCCTAGTCAAGAGCTTGACTGAAGCCTCATGAGCATCCTCCACTCAAACCACCCGGCTCAGCTGCTTCTGTTTCCTGGCCCGGAGAAATCTGATCTAATAACTGGCTGTTGTTTTAATCTGCTAAATATTGGGCTAACTAGTTATATAGCAATAGGGAACTCTTCTAATGAAATCCAAATATTAAGTGGACTTTCTTTTGAAAACAATTTTCATGTTTATTTAGTTTTGAGAGAGACAGAGCGTGAGCAGGGGAGCACAGAGCCTGATGTGGGGCTTGAACTCACGAACCATGAGATCCTGACCTGGGCCAAAGAGGGATGCCTAACTGACTGAGCCACCCAGGCACCCTAAGTTTACTTTCTTATGTTACCATTCACTTTCCTGTTTCTGCTCTCTAAAGTCTATACTAGCTAATCAGGAATATGGCTGTGGGGAGTATCAGTCTTCAATTTGGGCAAGAGATGCCTTGGACCGGTGCGTTAGTGGGCCATACTTTAGACCCCTAGTCCTGCCTCCTTCCTTGGGCTAAGAACCTGTAGGGCCCGGAGGATGACAGCCCATATTGGCTGATTTCCCCACATGGCAACCATCTGGGTACCTGAGATTCTTTGCCCAAAGGTACCCAAACCTGCCTCCAGATCCTCAAGGCAGCAACCCTGGGTGGACCTCCTGAGGGTGAACTATGCTGTTGGAAATAAACACAGGTCTGTGGGTTGCAAAGGGACGACTGTTCTTGAGGATGTGGCTGGATCTTGGATGTGTGGGCCAGAATGTCTATATGTGTGCTCACGGGGATCCCCCCATGGCTCCTCTTCAACATTCTGGCAAGAAACTCAGAGAATTCTAAACCTGAACCCGGCCTTCTAAGTCACTGTGAAGGTCTATTTGTCAGGAGGACAGAATGGGTTTTATTCGGCAGTTTGTGGCTGCGATCTAGAACTTTTAAGTATTTAGATATAGGTAACTGTGTCTCCATTTTATTCTTGTTCTGGGCCCTATAAATGTTAAAGTCAGTTATGGTCACTTGATTTCAAAAGGGATTTGTAGGAAATACTTGCCTGGAACCAGAGCTGGTCAACCTACAGGTAGGAAAACTTTTCTAGCTCTTAGAATCTGAAACAAAATGGAAATGAATCAAGCTTCCATTTTTACCTTCAGCTCTGTTTATCTAGATAGATAGATGGGTTACCTAGCTACTGTCTGTCCACTGGATACCCATCTACCTACCTAAATACCTAAAAATACCTTTCTCTTTTAGGACATTTTTCTCCTCTAAGAATGTTTTCTGCTCTATTCAACCCTTCTTATTTCCCTTGTAGCCACCTCATCTATTTCCTTTGGGGCATTCTTCTCAAGGATTGCTTTTTACCACTGGGCTGGTTGGCCCAAGCTATTAGACACACTGGTGAATTGGTGGGATTATTAGATTTCTGAACTCCGTATCTCTGCCATTCCCAATTAGAAGAAGACTTTGGCTTCCGCCATTTCTCACGCTGAAAAACGCTCCCTTCTGGACTTGGTCTTTCATCGCGCTCTCTTGGTACTCGTTCAGGAGTTGATACATTTTAGTGGCAGAAGAAAGCGATGGGATCTCTGTATCTGTTTATATTTTGTTGACTTGTGAAGCTCCTAGTCTATATTATTTGTGTGTAGGAATTCTAGCCACTGGGGGAAAGATCTAGAAAGGGAGCCCTTTTCTGTTCCAGCTGGAACTGGGACCTTAAACATAAACCATATTGCATTTGAAAATGGCCTGGTAGCTTTATCGTGCTCCCAGGAATCTTATCGCATTCTTGTGTTCTAATGAAATCCAAAAGAAACTGGCTGGCCATTAGTAGAATCAGTGACCATTACACAATGCTCAGGTTACCCGACCCATATCTTTCCTTCCCCAAAGTATGCGATAGCACCATTTTAGTAAATATGATACAGGAAAGCAATTTTCAAGTTATTTCCTGGTATCTAAGTGCATTTAATAATCTACAAGTTCAAGATTATTGGGGGGATAGTTTTCTTAATCGGTGTATACGTATTTGTGTGTGTGTGCATGCACCCATGGACGTATTAATTTTCTGAAAACCTGATTTTATTTCGAGGTTGTCCCATAAGCCTTCTGGCCAGGTGAGCATGGGCTTGTCTATGAGAAATGCTGGTTCTCTCAGCATTGTAGCATCGAACAGCACAGACGGAGTGTTCCTAGTTATCAGTGTAACTCTAAAACACACGTTTATTTAATCCTGACTTGTAGGACTTCGGCCATCAAGACCCTCCTTCTCCTTTGCCAGCAAAGTAATTGCTACCACATTTAACTTTATGAATGTGGTGCCATTTCCCTGCAATTGTGGTTAACTAAGGAGAAATCCTGAGACACATAAACCTTGGTTTCTATGAGACATATACGTATGTCATTGAAATATGAGAGCTCCCCTTTACAATGGTATCCTTTTAGAGAGCCAGAGTTGTCCGAGGCTCCTTGGAATGGCTCTTAAAAGACTTTGGCAGTCTTGCAATCTTTTCTTTCTCTCTCTCTCTTTTTCCTTTTCTTTTCTTTCTTTCTTTCTTTCTTTCTTTCTTTCTTTTTCTTCTTCTTTTTTTTTTTTTTTTTTTTTGAAGAGTAGGGGTACAGATTGGGGAAGGAGGGAGGCAAGTGGTCAGGGGATTTTTTCCCCCCCCCTCTCTCGTTGGTTAGAAATCTGGCATTATTCAGTGGAAGCCATTTAGGCCCATTTTTAGGCAGGGGCCTTAGAGTCTGACCACATTTGAAACACTCACCCTGTAAATTTTCCAATTTGTTGATGGGCTTCCAAGGGGAACATCTCCAAAGTGCAGTGACTGATGACAGTCTCTGCGTTGAGATCAAAGCTTCCGTGTTCTGTCTGTTGACACCTGAGAACATTATCAGAGGGAATATTGAACTGTCAGCGGCAGATGTGAAGGAATTATTTACCAGAGATCTAGCGAATCCTCGGGGACTAGAAACGCCGTCATCTGTAGAAAACACAACATTTTAAAACTAGCTTCTAACCTTCTAGCAGCTTCGGTCTGGCCCTCGGTGTGGCAACCATCTTGAAATTGTAGTTACAGGGAGGGCATTGACTCGCCTCCACTCGTGGCTCCGTGGCACGCATTTCTTGAGTGAATGCCAGGGGAGCAGCCACGTCCACGTTCGATTTGCTACTGCTTTGAGTTTCCCAAAAGAACCATAAAATTCAGGAAATAAACAGACACCAGGGAGAGCATCTCTGCTCCAACATACACACGTGTATGACCTCACATCCGTGTGAGCGTGTGTTTGGAAAGTTGGTCGGCACATTCATAATAACTGTGCCCTTCTGCACGTCTCCGCGTTTCTCGGTCATCATGCCCAAGTCCCCACAACGCTCAGGTGAGGTGAGTTTGTCCTCTCTCTAAACGTGTGGGTCAGGAAATGGAAATAACAGCTGGGTAAGATGGCTGATAAAGTGGCAGGAGAAGCTCAGGGTGTCTGGGCCGGGTGTGGGGGGCTGTCACCAACTCTTCCACACTGCACATATTTACTGAGCGCCTTTTGCTTGCCAGCCCCCAGGACGGACAAAACAGAAGCCCTCCCCATTCTAGTGGGGGTGTCATGCTTCAAATACACAGTCACACACACATAATTGTGACTGGTGATAACCGCTCCTACAGCTAAGGACGGGACGCTCAAAGGGAGTGAAGCTGGGGAACCTTGTTTAGATTGTCAGGGCTGTGGGGGGGGGGGCACTTAGGGATGTCCCTGTCCCAGGAAGTAATTCAATTGAGTAATTCACATTTCAATTGAGACCCGGAGCCACGGTTGGTCAGGGAAGAGCTAGGAAAGAACTTTGGAGGCTGAGGGAAGGGCATGTGCAGAGGCCGTGATGGAAGGAAGGTCTTGACCCGTTGAAAATCTTGGCTGGATCCCAAGGGAAGAGGTGGGAGGTGGGGAAGTCAGAGGGGTCAGGCCAGGGTAGTAGGAAAGTACCCCACCTCCACGAGGAAAAAGATAGGGCCGCCTTTCAGTTCCTGGGAAGGTTGTGATTCAACTTTGAAAAATTAAAACGTCCATAAGGCAATTTGATAAAAAAAATATCCCCCACTCTACTGAACTCCAACGGGAATTCTAAACCTATTGCTGATATAAATCACTCTGCAGAGTGTGTGGGTGGGGAACTTCTGTCTGATCGTTTCAGGAATCCCAGATCTATCATTGACTTGCACCGGAAGAGCCCGCAGAAGAATGAGACTTGTGTTTGAGTTGATCTTCCGAGAAGATTTGCAACATAACTCTTTCAGTTTTGTTTGGATACACTGGCTCATGTCAATACATTCTACAAATGTTCCTTTGGTGATTTTGAAAGACGCGGATTTCAGGGCAACAAAAAGTGTTCTTCTTGTTTAAATGCTGGAGCCAAATACCATTCTCAAACTTTTCAGACAGAAGCCTTCACCGGGGCCATTATCAGAGAGACTCCAAGTGGGGAACTAGGAATAAAACGCAGCTTCACATAGCTCCCCATCTCTTCCACCCATGTGGCCAAGGCTACACGGAACTCGGCCAGATCTCCCCCTTGAGAAGAAATCACGGAGAAGTTGAGTCTCTGCCTTATCGACTCTATGATAGGATAAGAGAAAATTTTACTCTGCCAGATTTCCAAGATGATTTAAATAGGCACACAAAACGGGCTGTGAAGAACTTTCCGTGTGTCCGTTCGACAAGTAGGTAGCGAATGTTTGCCGTGTGCCACATCCTGGGATCAGGTTTTCTAAGGGACTCCCCCCACCCCAAGAAAACAGTTCAACCTGTCTTTGCAGAACTTACAATTTGATGAGGACCTAAAACCAAAGGTCTTCTCCCCAAAAGTAGTGTTGGGAAGTATTACGTGGCTAGTTCCAACAGAAAAGGCGATCGGAGTTCAGAGGATGCAGTGATTTGGGTGGGCAGGGGGATCTGGAAATGGGGGTGGGAAGGGATGGGGAGAGGCAAGCTTGGAATGTGAGTTGAGCATTCACAGGGAGACACGAATGAAGGAAGGGACCATGGTTGGGTGAGAGGAGTACAGAAGCCACGTGTGGGGGAAACCGTGGTCTTATTTCACAACAATGATCTGGTCCTGTTATTATTGGGAAAATGGCTTCTTGAGGAAGAGAGATTGCCTGCCGTAGATACGATGAGGGGACTGCTATAAAGGAAAAGCTTGCAGGTCCTCAGTAGAGCTCTGGTTGGGGGAGGGAGGGATTGGTACCTCCGGGGCCATGTCTTTGTTGGTTTCATACACATCTATTGACTTTTTTTTTTCCCCCAATTCTAAACCTCGCGCATATGCAATGTTAGAAGAGGGAAAACACAGAAAACTATAAAGAATAAGAATAGCCCACAATTCTGCTGTACGGAGATGACCTCTGTTAGCATAGCAGAGTGTATTTATTTACACAGGCGTGTGTGTGTTTACACATAGACACGCACGTATTTTTAGCAAAAAATGTGTTCGGAGCACTAACAAAAGTTATGGGTTTTGCTTAACTGTATATCAGGATTGTGGTGTTGTGGTCTCTGAGAATTCTATCTTAATGGCTGCAGACTATGCTATGGAGAGGACCTGCGGGCATTTCCTCGCCTTCTCATTTTTATGAGGCACTTATGTAACTTTGAAATCTTTGCTATGTCAATAACCATGTGAGAAACATTCTGGAAACCTAACATGTAACATTTGTTTTCATTTCTTGTTATTTCCTTAGGATAAATTTCTAGATGGGTAATACTGGGTCAAGCAGGATAAACGTGTTCCGGGTTTTTGGCACACAGTTTCAAATGGTGAGGGGGCCCCCGCTAGTAACCTGTTTGCTCTTTGATGGGAGCAAACATTGTCTCATTTGGCTTGCTTCTGCCCCAGGGTTATCATTATTATGCCTTTCTCTGCAATTTTTCCAAACCAGGAATGGATTCCAGTGCCCAAGAGGGTGAGTGCTTTGCAGTGTTAAAGATCACAGAGGAGAACTGCCTTGGGTGACGGATAAACAAAATGTGGCAAATCCACACAATGGAATATTAATCAGCCATAAAGAGGAATGAAGTTCTGATACATGCTACAGTGCTTGTGGACTTCAAAACATTGTGCTCAGTGAAAGAAGCAGGACACAAAGGATCCCATGTTGCATGATTCCATTTATATAAAATACACAGAATAAGCAAGGGAGTGGGTGAATGGGGGGAGTGACTGCCTGATGGGTATGGAGTGTCCTTTAGGGGTGATGAACATGTCTTGGAATTAGGTGGGGGTGATGACGGCATAGCCTTGTGAATTACCTAATGCCACCGGGTTGTATGCTCTAAATTAGTTAAGATGATGCATTTTATGTTATGTGACTTTGCCTCAATGAAAAAAAAAAAAAGTTACCTGGTGTGTATAATTGCTCAGGAAAACAGAAAACAGAACTTACTAGGGATCTCAAGGGTCCTCTTCATCTGTTTTAGCAAATCTGGTCCAGACCAGCTGAGAAGCAGAGTATATTCCTTTTGGAAATAGAAGAAACTAGATCAAAGCTTTGATTCCAGTAGACAACTTTTCTAGTAATTATCCAGGTAAATTTAGATACAGCCCATTTCTCCTAGCTTTTAATTTCCTTCAGAGAGTCTTTCTAATAGGACAAGATCTAGTTTTCTCAATGTTTTTTAAAGACCGCGGGGAGTGCCAACATTTCAATATGGCGGTGGGGTGCTGTTTAATGTAAAGATGATCCCCAGAGCCTACGTTACAGACTTGCTTGCAGAAGTTCATCTTTGTAAGACCTCTCTCTGGTTCTTTAATTACTCATTTCGTGAGGGAATGAGTTATTAACTCTAAAGTTGGCCAGAGAGAGTCTCTGGGAATTAAAGGCTGAATTTAAATTAATAATTAGCTCACCTGGCCTCAATTTTCAGAAGCAAAGAATATTCACGTATCTCTGTAAAAGTTGCCAAATAGCTAGCTCATTGGAGTCTCCTAATTATGGGGAAATGGCATTAATCTCTTCCTCTCACTATCTCCGAGATTTAAGATTATTTTTTTTTATGACAGCTTTGGCTTTGGTTATGCATTAGAATCCGTGTTTCCGAATGTTTAAAGTTATTGATATAAAATAAAAATAGTCTTTTGTCTGAAAAAGTGAGGAAGGATAGAGAATGTTTAGAAAATTCCATTTAGAAAGTTAGCGGTGATGGAAATGAAGTTTCCATTAGTCTTATTAACAAAGCCTAGGGGACTTTTGAAAGGTATTTTAATAGAAAAACCTAGCTCAAGAGACTTACAATTAAACCCCAAAGATGAAGAAAAATTAACTCCCTCATCTTTACAGTTACTAGATTGGTGACGGAGAAAAACCTGTGTCAAAGATGAGTCCTCCCAAACAAAGACTGAGTCCCTCCCTCCCCCCTCTCCCTTCCTTCTTTCCTTCTATGAACATTTGTTCTGCAGCGTCTACCTGCCTTGCGTAATGCTAAGCCCCATTGATACAGAGGCTATGAGAGTTTTTGACGCCAGGGTTCTTACTGAGAGTTCAAGACATGTAGATAAATAATATCGGTGCAAAGCAGATAGAAATATGCCCTATAATTAGTGCAACCAATTCTATACAGAGGGAAACTATGCTTACTTGCTAGGAGATTTGAGATTTCATAGAGTTGCCCTTGAAAGGCAGATGATCTTTCAAGAGGCAAAGGTGAGGGAGGGCATGGCGGGCGGTGTGGGGGTGGGGGGAGGGGGGAACAGCCAAGTATGCAAGTAGCGGGGTGAGCGGGCAGGGGGGTCATGGTCTGCTCGAGGCACAACGGCTGCTTCTTTGGCTGAAGCATGGTTCCCGAAAGAGGAGAGTGGAGTGTGAGACCAGATAGACAGGGGCACACGGGCAGGTGAGAACCGAAAGTCAGGTGGAGCCGGATGCCAGAGAATCATGGAGCAGAAATGGAAAAATGGACATTGGAAGGGGCCCATCTGGTTGGGTGTTCCGGGCCTTCTCTGGGGAGGTCCTTCGAGGACACTAACTGTTCCCTTGGTCAAGCCACTTTGCTATACTTGTCTCTCCTTCCCCTCTAACAAAAGCCCTTACATGGAGGGAGAAATATGCCATGTTCTGAGAGCACTTAGAAATCTTGGACTTAAAAGGCACTTTTTTTTTTTTAATTTAAAAATAAAACAAAGCACTTCTCATTTTATTTGGGGCCGTGATTCTGTGGTGCGTTGAAAGAAGTAAACTATTCTCTGGCAGCAAATTCCCCTCCAGCATCTGAGGACTTACAGCCAAGTGTGGGAGGGATACGTGGACACCTGGGGAATTTCATCTCAAACACCTTATTCTGGGGGGAGGGGGTGGTGAACATACACATGGGACCCTAGAGAGGGTCCTGGGATAGAGGGGAGGGGACTTCTTGAATATAGGGAGTAGGAGGAAGCTCCCAGAAGATGTGCTGGAGGCCATAACGAGCCGGGCAGGGAGGCCAGCAAAGCAGGCAGTTATCAAGACCAGGGCACGTTTCTTTCCCAAAAGGCTTTTGCACAACGGAAAGCCTTTAAAGACGCCGGCATTGCAAATAGTTGATGGTTCAGTTTGCTTGAGTGGGATTGCTGCCCGGTCCTTTTCTCCACTTGACTCAGAAATTCCTATTTGGGGCACCTGGGTGGCCCACGGGTCGAGTACCCGACTCCTGATTTCGACTCAGCTCAAGATCCCAGGGTTGTGGGATCAAGCCCCACATTGGGCTCTGTGCTGAGGGTGGAACCTGCTTGGGATTCTCTCTCTCCCTGTCTCTTTCTCTCTGTCTCTCTTTTTCCCTCTGCCTCTTTTCCCCGCTTGCGTGTGCTCTCTAAAAAAATGAAACAGGCCGTTAAGCATCCAACTTCAGCCCAGGTCATGATCTCGCAGTTTGGGGGTTCCAGCCCCACATCAGGCTTTGTGCTGACAGCTCGGAGTCTGGAGCCTGCTTCGGATTCTGTGTCTCCCTCTCTCCCTGCCCTTCTTCCGCTCGTGCTCTGTCTCTCTGTCTCAAAAGTAAATAGACACTAAACAATTTTTTAATGTGAAAGCAATTCCTATTTGCCACCCATCCATCAAGATTGTATATTATTATGCCCTCCCCAAGTGAAGGTATCCTTGTATGCTTGCTGACCCATTGTCCTGACCCACCCTCTTACGCATCCCATAGACTTTAACTTGCATGACAGTACATGGTATCTCTATCTTATTTGCCTAGGAAGCTGCCTGGCACATGGTAGGTGCTCAGTAAATATTTATCAAATAAATTCATTAACTCCTTATCATGCTTTAATTCATTTCTCCCATATTACGTACCTACTGTTCTAGGCCGTCTGCTAATTGTGGACATACAAAAATGAATAAACGACGTGCCCTTTGCACCCAAGAGGCTAACATTGGGTAGCAGGTAAAAGAACACAGTAGGACATTTGTTTGGTAATAGTTCTACAGCGAGAAGGGAAGGAGAAACTACCTTTATTAAATACCCAGCATGTACCTGTCACTTGTTGTTTTCCATGCGGTGTGTTTTTCTTGTGTCACTTCCGTAAGGAAGGATCTCATCCCACTGGTGAAGAAACCGAGGCTCTGAGAGAGAGTTACTTATTTACTGACAATAGAAAGTGCTGTAAGAGTCCCAGAGGAGGGGGTGTGGTTCATTCTTTGGGGAGAAAGGAGGTAGAACTGGTCAAGGGCGACAAGGGCATTGAGACTTGAAACGAGCAGGATCGTACCCTGCGGAAGTAGAGGGGAGGTGGGATGGGAGGGTCTTTCTGGTGTTGCTTTCTAGTGGCCACATGAGAGGGCGACACCAATTTCGAATAGGAAAGGCAGTAAAATATAGATCGTCAATAAGCATGGCCCACAGACTTGCGCACCTGGAAATGAAAAATATGGTGACTGTTCCCTACATAGCTAACATTCTGTTTCCATGGTGTCCCTCGCCAAATCAAGAAATGACCTACTTGCGGTTCAGCTTCTTTTTTAGGACAGTAGTGACGAGGAGGAGACCCATTTGTCTTCCCAGAAGTGGATGATGGTCTTAAAATTAGTAGGCTGAGTCAACATTTTCAAGTGCTGATGCCTACCATCAACAGATTCTATTTCCCTTAAAGAATTCCTTATCTTTCAGAAGAGAAGGATGCACAAAATGTTATTAATTCGTAAGTTTCCAGTTGCTCCCTTCTGCTTTGGACAGTAGAAGGGATAATAGCCTTTGTTTGGTGTTTAGCCATAAAATACGCCTCCAAACAATCTTCTTCCCGCCCCCTCCCCTGCCATCTCTAAATTATATGGGTCATCGCCTCGCCCTCACTCCCAATTTGACAATCCCACTCCGGTGTGAGAAGAAACGAACAGTATCATGTTCCTTTGCCCTAAACAGTTAATTCATCTCACATGGTTGAGTGGCTCATTCCCAGGAAGTGCCTGCCCAGGGTCAGCCCCAACTGTCACCGGGGGTGAAGGCTCTGGGTGGCAACAGATACCCCTCCTTCCTGCCTCCTCCCACTCCACCCCACCCCCGCCTCCAGACAACATCAGTTATTCCGATAATTAAAAATAAAAACAATGTTTCATGTGTTCATCTTTCCTAATTCAAATACCTGACGCGTTATACTGTTATCAGTTAAAAACGTGGAACCGATATCAGGAATTTGGAGAAGCTTGAAGAAGTTCTATTTGTTGGATGATTTCCCCCAAATTTAAGAGAGATGACTCAAAGAAAAAAAATGAATCCGTGTAGAATTAAAATGTGTGTTCACTGCCAGATTGAAAATCCGCCCCCGCCCCCCTCCCCAAAGCCGTCTTTATGGCCCGGTCTCAGGATTCTAGGTCTGGATATGAACGCAGATCCCTGGATATCTCTGTGCTCCTGGCAGTGGCTCAAATTTTACAATTGTTTTACTGAGGTGTCCGTTGGTATTAGGGCCCCCTGCTTTTGATCACTCTGACTTGCTTTCTCCTTCTGAACTGTGTTTCTGTAACCAATTTACGGGGCTCGGTATTCAATTTCAGCCGCCCCATGGCAGCTGACGAGGACGGCGCGGCCTGACGTTTGAGTTCCTTTTGGCTCTTGCTCCCTCTTAACCGTCTTGCTGGCTTTCGTGTCATTGGTAGGCTCGCTGATGACAGGCAGCTGAAGGCCCAGATAAAAGGCCCCCGGGGTGGGGGGGGTGTCTCTCGGCCTCTCGCACACTCATGTCTGTCCATCTCCCGGAAAACCCTCAGAGTCCCCCCGGTGTGGCTCTCTTGGGGTCTGTCCCAAACAAAGAGGAGGGTGCGGGTCGCCCTTGAAGAACATCCGGCTAAGGGAGCCTTGGGATCCGCCTTGGATCAGCTCTACAACGAGCTCTCCCTTTGCCCTCAATTTTCTGGGCAATCAGACAAAGCAAGTCGACTATTTTTCTCTTGGAATCAGCGGAAATTTTGTAACCTGACGAGTGATAAATATATATATATATATGTATGTATATATATATATATATATATATATATATATATATATATGATCAAGACTTCTTTGCCAGGAGAGAAAGTCCTGAAAATCAATAATGCGTTTATTCCTGGTTAACAACGAGGCTGTGGAGTGCTTTTGGGACTTCTTGACCATTTCCAACTTTAACATTTATAAAACCTCAAGTGCCAGCATCTGTCTCAAATCCAACACCGACCTTCAAAAAAGCCCCTTCCAAGAAGACCCACAAATGTACCCTCTTTTTATGACATGTACCCCCAGAGAAGGGTTTTTGGCTCTGCGGTGGGCTGGTCTCCCCTTCTGATGCGGGGCCTCACCCCGTTCACACTCGTCACCGCCTCTCTGTCCTAAACCTCTGTCCACAAGGGCCTCGAGACACAAAGGGGGATCTGCCCCTCCTCCACTTGTCTCTTCCCCTATGGGGATTTGCAGCTCTGGGCAAGGGGACGGGGATGTAAAGTGCAGCGATGTCTTGTGTCCCCTCCCCGCTGCCCTCCAAGCTGCCGCCTGGGGAGAGCGCAAAGCGGTGATGAAGACGCCACGGACGTTTAGCCCCCTTGACCAACCAAGTCCAAAGGGAGGCAGGCAACCGGAGGACTTTATTTAGAAGTCTGCCCCCAGGACAAGGGCTTCAGGACAGGCTGGCTCTTTTCTTGTCTGGCGTTCAGTCCTGCAGAGAGGGCGTTGAGCTGCTCAGACCTTTGTCCCAGCGAGCCTGAGCATCCCTCCCCCAGCATTATGTGCAGCGGATGCCCGCGCCTTTCGGACACACAGGCGTGTGGGGCAGTGGGGCTGGGCCACTTCAGAGGGGGAAGGGCAGGAGCTGGCGCTGGGAACAATGGGGGACCAGGGGCTTGGTGACTCAGGACCCTGTCCACCTCTCTGCTCTTCTCTGACCTCTGCAAACCGGACCAAACAGTGGAATCGCAGGAACACCAAATCCAAGCAGCTTTCCCGGGGCCTTTGTGTTTCTGCTCGAAGCCTTGTTTCCAGATGGAAGGAGTTGTTGAGCGGGGGAGGGTGTCTTCACGTAGAGTATAGTCCACATTAGGCCGCATGAAATGGGTAATGGTTTTGTCAGTGAGCGGTGGCCACGATCCTGGGTCTCTGATTTTCTTCTAAAGACTGGCTAGAGCCCGGGCCGATACCCAATCGCCCCAGCAGGCTAGGAAAGATGTTGCTTTGAAGCCGACTTAAGTCTGAGATCAAAAACACTTTTAGTCATCACTCAATGTGGGCAAAATTAAAGGAGTGTTGGATAGCCCCAAATCATCCTTATTAAAGAGCAGACGCTCAGACTTCTCCCGACCAAAGTATTCGGGAGGGTGGGAGGGACCTATTGGGTTATCCGTGTTTCGGTTTTCAGTGAGTTTAGCTTTTCTCTCTTCACATCCATTTTTGATTTGAGAAATGTAGCGAACTGAAGTGTCAGATTAATTCCATTCATGCGCTGTGCTGGTTCATGATGGAAGAACCGCTGAGGTTTGACTTTATTTGGAGAAGTAGACCCGAGACGTTCAAGGTCTCTGCCTGCGCGAAAGTACCCAACCACAGTGGAAATTGGGATGAAACACATAACCCTGCTTCTGATGTGTTTCCATGGCTTTTGGGTTTGGATTGAACAGAAAACCTAGAGCAAATAGTCTTGCTGAGGACATCCACTTCTCAATTTTTTTCTGAGCTAGAGAAATGCCAACATTTTCCAGCCTCAAAAGAATATTCTAATTCAGATCTGCTCCGAATTTGCTTGAGGACTATGAGTGTCTTATCTTTGGGGGTTTTGCCATTGCCGGTGAATATACAAGTTTATTTGCGAGATCTCCACGGGGATCACACTGACTGCAAGTTACCTATAGCAAGATGTTTAATCCCAGTTGACGTAAATTTTCGGCTTCTGGGTAGCACATGTCAGTCAGTGCATGCTCTGAGGCTCGAGAAAGAAATTTCCTTCTGCTAGCCTAAACCAGGTGGGATTCGGAGGAGAAATCACGTCGAAAAATAAACCAGACAGTACTTTCTGCCCCCCTCCCATCATTGATTTAAAGAAAAAAAATACTAACCTGCTGTTCTTGATTTGTGTCTGTTCTAATTCTTTAGCGCTCTGATTAAAATTTGATTTATAATTCCAGTTGCATTTTCTGAAGGAAGGGGGCTGTTTTACAGGCAAGTTGGAAAACAGATCCAACTGGGTGGTTAGTGGGATATTTGCCGATGATGAGACACAGTCAGTGAAAACAAAACCAAACCAAACCAAAACCCCCCCAAACCAGGAGAGTGCCGGGCTCTGGGCCTGCCAGGCCCCACCTGACTCGGCAGGTAACGCACTAGAAACTCCCCAGGGTTGGAGCAGGTGACGGTTGACACCCCTCCAAATCGGATTCTGCGACTGGCTGGCGGGCCAGAGGCCGGCCGGCCACCTTAACTGGACGGGAGTATTGTGGCTGCAAGCTGGTGTGAACAGAGAAAGGAGGGTATGGAGTGGGGGGTGGGGGGTGGGGTAGATGGGGCGGCCCCGGTGACTCAGCAAGGCAGGGGGCAGCACCTGAACTAAAGCCCCACCGCCCTGCCTCCCCTCGCTGGGAGCTCCGGCATCGCCTCATTATTATTCACTTAAGTGGGTGTGATCTGAAAGGGAGTATTGTTTCAGAATCAATAAGGGGCTGAGTCCCCCAAGTGCAGTGAGTGTCTGAGCTTCAAGTACCTCCTTATCACCAGAGCGCAGCAGAGGATAGGTCCAAATAAAACACATTATCAGCCTTTGTTGACTTCCCAGACCCAGCAGCTGTATTAATGGAGCTCTTTATATCCATTCCCTTTATGAACTGGGTTTTCTCACTCTTACTTCTCTGGGAACTTCTAAATAAAGCTCCTGCTGAAGAATGCCAAGGGTGTTTGAGTTGGATAGTTGCACAGAACCCATTTGCTCAATGGAATTCGTACTTGCAAAAGGGAGGGCGGCGGGGGTGGGGGTGGGGGGAATGTCAGAAAAGACCACCTCCGTTCTAAGAAGGCAGGGAGGGGTTTAATGATTTACTTGGTGGCATTCCATATCATGTTTAAGTTTAGGACGCTAGACGGAGACACTTAGCATGGCTTTCATACCAACGTTTTCTCTAAATCTGCGATGTCTGCAATTAGAAACTCGAAAGAAACAAATTTTAACATGGTTCTTGCACTTCAAGTCCTAGTAATTGTCCACTGAATGTAGCCTGTGTGTGTATGTGGTACTACGGGAGTTTTGAAAAGATTTAGATGATCAGTTGCATACTGTTACTTAAAACTTGCAGTAAAATTCTTACTTGAGTAAGAATTTCTACCAAGGAGCTGGTTATTGGCACCATTGACCGGAGGAAACTTTCAGGGTGAATGGTAGTTTCAAGGTGCTACCAAACTCAAAATGAGTATGCGTAGGAATTATTTCTTCTATTTTTATAAGCCTATAGACCTGATCTTCCCTCTAAGGGTGTTGTTGTGCTTGGTTTATGAACTATTTATTAATTTGTTTAATGTTTATTCTTGAGAGAGAGAGCGCACAAGCTGGAGAGGGGCAGAGAGAGAGGGAGACACAGAATCCGAAGCAGGCTCCAGGCTCCGAGCTGTGAGCACAGAGCCCAACGCTGGGCTCGAACCCACGAACTGTGAGATCATGACCTGAGCCGAAGTTGGACGCCTCACTGACTGAGCCACCCAGGCGCCCCCCTCCCCCTCAGGTTTATGAATTTTTTAAATATTTTCTGACTCAACATAAAAAAGATCTTCAGAATAAAAAACTCCTGTCTAGCTTCTCTCGAAACATCAAAAGATCTAACCGCACAGGGTCTCCCCGGAGCCTGTGCTCACCCCAAATCCATAGTCCCTACCACGCCCTGTTGTCTTCCTGCCTCTGAGGCCGAGCGTTCGTTTACAATGTAACATAACACTGATGTGTATCTTTAGGGTGGAGAAATATTTCTCTGTGTTCCCCTCTTTATCAAAAAGTGGAACGCACAGAAAATCGCCAGCTGGCTGAACACTTGACAACATCTGCTGGGCTGCGCGTTTCAGGTGCTGGTATCTGGTGGCCAGGCTCGTTTGCCGGGCTTGCTGAAACCCTAGGTTCACTCGCGTTCGTCACCTTCACACTTGGGTCCCCTCTGCTTGAAGTCGCCTTCTGCACCCTTTCCTTTAGCGCTCAGCGTAAATATCACCTCTCCGCCCCCACTCTCCCTGGTTCCCTTGGAGCAGGTGGCCCTGCTCTGTGCCTTGTCACAACACCTGCCAGGCTTTCTCGTAATTACATGCTTAGACATCTGCCTTTGACTTTAAGTTTTATGAGGTAGGGACAATCTTCGGGGCTATCACCTGATTGTAGGACATAGTATGCGTGCAGTAGCTACCTTTTTAAAAGGCTGTAATCTGGATTTTGAGTAAAATGTAACGTCATTTGGGTCTTTGAAACGAGCTTTTATTTTATTTTTTTTAATGTTTGTTTATTTTTGAGAGAGAGGAGAGTGTGTGCGAGTAGAGGGAGGGGCAGAGAGGGAGGGGGACAGAGGATCCAAAGCGGGCTCTGGGCTGACAGCAGAGAGCCCGACGTGGGGCTTGAACTCACAAATGGTGAGATCACGACCTGAGGCGAAGTTGGGCGCTCAACCGACTGAGCCACCCAGGGGCCCCGAAACAGGCTTTTAAATTCATTATAGTATCAACAGAGAGCGACTGCTTCTGAGAACGTGAATTGTTCTTTTCACTCTGGAGCAGAGATTTATTGGAATGATTGTCACAGGAATGATACTATTCGTGGAACAAGTGTTCGTTGGGTATCGAGTGCCAGATGCCGTTCCCGTTGCTGCAGATTGTTGGTGTCTCACGAAGCCCTTACTCCAGGGAGGGTTTGGGGGATGTGTAGACGATAAGAATGTAAAAATAAATAACATAAGCTCTAGTATTGATACATAGTATCGAGAAGTTAAAACAGGTGGTTGGACATGAGAATGATGAAGGAGGGGGCGGGTGGAGATAAGGGGCTCTCGTAGCTGATGTCGTCAGAGAATGCCTTTCTCTTGACCTGCTGTTTGAACCGAGATTCAAGTGCCGAGGAAAATGCCACCCTTAGGAAGCTCTGGGGGAAGAGCGCTCCCGTTATAGCAAAGCTCAAGTGCAAAGGCCCTGGGGTGGGAGCAAGCTCTGTGTGTTTGAAAAACAAAGACAAGACTGATGAAGCTGGAACCGTGTGAGGGGCAGTAATGAAACCAGCTCGAAGAAGGAGGCGGGGGGCTAGAGCAGGCAGGAGCTCACAGACCACAGAGGAGACGGGGTTTTTTATTCCAAGGAGTGCTGAGCAGACTCGAGATTTGGCAGACAAAGTGGTGTCCTGGAGAAACGGTGGACTGGAGAATGAACCAGACCTTGGTTTGAACCGCTGCTCTCCCTCCTCCTAAGCACAACCTTCCGCAAGTCTCGTTTCTCTGAGTTCAGCTTCCAGCTGTAAGAGAGGATGCGTGCCTTCAGCGTGATTCGTTCATTCCTTTGCACACCCATCCTACACACACTTTCCTCATGCCTACTCTGTATCAGGGCCGGGAGACACATCCAGGGTTAGGACAGACGAGGTTTTCCTGACTTCGTGGAGCTTACGGTCTACAAGGAGGTGCGAGTGAATCGGCAACAAGCAACGTGCATACGGTCACTTCAGGCAGTGGTCGGTTCTCTGAAGAAAAGACACGGGAAGATAGATGAAGGAGACTGGAAGGGAGTTAACTTGACCCAGCAAGTTGCCCCAACTTTACCTTTGAGGACACTACGAATCAGAGAAGTTAAGCGACTTACTCAAGGTCACGTGGCACCCAAGAGGCAGAGACAGAAATCAAAGCTTGCCTTTCTGGTTCTACGGTGTTAGTTCTTTCAAGATGCTTATACGGTTGTTGGTTTTATTCTCCAACCAACCGATAGGATAACAGATCACCTATTTTGTTTGGATGACTTCTATCAGAGAATTGAGAATTAATGCCTAAACCATCCTGGGAACTGCCCCGTGCTGGGCTCTACTGTGCATGCACTCAATTATGTGGCTGCCAAGACCTGGGGCCGAGGACTCAGTGCGAAGTCTGGTTGTGCCCCGTTTCCATGGTTACCGCCAGCTACCGCCACCTTCCTGGTTTCCGGCGCACTTCCACGCCTGCTAGCCGATTGATGCTACGCCAACCTTTTGAAAAAACTGTTATTGATCTTGTTTTATAGATGGAGACACTGAGGTCGTAAAGAGTAGCTAAGTGACGTGCCTGAGCCACACAGATTATCAGGTGGTTGGGACAGGACTTGAAAGTGGTCTTCAAGGTCTAAATCCTAAGCTTATCCTACTTGCCTTCTTCCCAGGGTCCTTCCTACCTCTCTTCGTTCTCCTTCTCCCCACACCTGTGCTCCTAGGAGAATACTTTAAAACGGTAAACATCCTCAGTAAAGATATTTCCATTGTAGGATTTTGCTAACGGCAGGGAGGATCTCATCTCGGCTGTTGACGCCACTGCTTGGCTTGAATCAGCGACTCCTCTTTAATAACAGTATTTGGACACTTGAAGCACCTTCTAGCAGGTGAGGGAGAGTTTTTTTGTTCAGGGAGCCTTTCTCTACGTAGCAAATTCTTCTTTGGTCCAAACGGGAGCACGCGGCCCTGGTCTCAACGCACTTGTCTTACTCAGAACTGCTATTTCTCTTGAAAGATTCATTATTACTATATTAAAAAAAAAAAACTTGAAACAAATGAAGAGAATTCTGCAATATGTGTGGTGGGTTTGGGGGGTGGATGGAGGCGGAGGCCCCCTCAGGAAAATGGTCACGTGTCCCTCTCATCCCTAGGTTTCCAACCCTTTCTGATTTCCTCCTTGCCACTTGCTACCCTCCATGTCCCTTAGAAGGCTAACCTGCTCCCTGTCCAGGAAGTGTGGGGCTCCACAAGGCTGCCTCAGCTGCTTGTATCTCCTCACTCCCTGCTCTCCTCCTGAAACACCCCATGCTTTCCCACGGCTGCCATTTTTACCTCTGCACAGGTGAGTCAGAACCTTCCTTCTTCTCTGCCCACCGACGTCGCTTTTCCCCCAAATATCTGCTTGGTCTCTTCTCCTGGCTCTCTTGAAGGGAACTCAGAGTCAACTTGTCCAAACAAAATTTCCCTCCCCTGGTCGTTCATCTAGTGTTTCCCACCTCAGTGAGTATCACCGCTATCTCTACCATCACACAAGATAGGAAATGGGGAATTCGCTGTTGATCTCCACCCCATATCTAGCTTGGCACTCTCTTGGCTTCTCAATAGCTCTGGTATGTGCTCGGTTCTCTCCATATCTACCATTACCATCGTAGCCCAATCTTCTCAAGGTACCGTCTTCCCCCTGCTCCCCATTCACCACACCGCAGACCAGCCAGTCCTTTCAGAAGGCGACCCCGTGGCCTTAAAATTCTCCAGTTTCTTACTTAGAATAAAAATGGAATTCCTTGACTTGACCTACAGGATCCTGCTGAGTCTGGCCTCTTCTCTCCTCTGCTGACTTCTCTTAAAGGACTACCCACCCTGTCTCCACTCCAGCCACACGGGTCTTCTTTTTGGCCGTCACATCATAGGCTCTTTTTACACTATTCCCTCTGCCTAGAATCCTCTTTCACTCTTTCTTTGCTTGCTGAATCCTACTCACTCGTAGTTATCAATTTCTTATCACTGCCTGGGCCCAACGTTCCTGGCTAGGTTGACTTCCTTTCTTATAGACTCTGTGACACTCTACTGCCATTTCGTAGCCCTTCTCATACTTACAACCTGACATTTTTGCTGACATGATCATTCATCTCTCCTCCTCCAATAGCCTGTGACTTTTGTGAGCGCAGGGATTCTGCTTACTTTTGCCCCCACTATCAATACAGTAGTTGACGTTGCAAATTGAGTGAGGTCTCCTTACCAGGAGCAGTCAGTAGACACTGATTTCCCCTGCCAGTTTTGAGGGTAGGATAGGGTCATACGCAACCCAGCTAGCTGGGTCGGAGTGGTTGACCAGAATTGCCATCGCAACCACTACCACCGTCATCCTCCTCCTCATCATCATCAGGGTAACCTTCCCCTTGGTGTTACGGTAGGACTCGTCGGTATTTTCCCGTTACGGGACCCTGTTCATTGGTTCTTGATGAACATCTAGAGTTCTGGTGCTGTTGCCTCGGATGTTGATATTGCTGGTCAGCGGACCTTTTTTTAACTAAGAAAAGAATAGAGCATTTACTTCAGGTCTTAGCTTAGGTCTTCAAATTAGAAAACATGTAAAACCTTCCAAGAGCGAGAACTGGGATCTCCTCCTTTATTCACTCGGCAAATATTTATTGAGTGGCTAACGTGTGGGAGACACTGTCTTAGAGGCTGGGGCCATGGCGTCCTCACGGGGCTTGCAGCAGAAGGAAAGAGGCAGTAAACAAATAAATAAATGGTAGGAACGTAAACACTGCAATGAAACCACAGTGATGTAGCAGAGACTGAGGGGGCTACTTCTCGTTGCACAGCATATGAGCTTTATTCCTCCAGCGTAACAAGCAACCTTCAAATCGCAATGGCTTCAGCAAGGGTTTCTTTTGAGGTTCCTCATTTGTTTAGGGGCCTTTATTCACTCTTGGCTGCTGAGCGTCTGAGCGTACTTGTGTCAGCAGAGCAAGCGGGTAAGGGGAACACGCACCGGCCCTTGGGGCCTCAGCTCACACTGGCCACTGAGACTCGCAGCCGCATTTCACGGGCCAGAGCCAACCGTGTGACCCTTATCAATGGGGAGGAGAAGCCGCTCTACTTACAGGAAGAAGCACCGAAAAGGCACTTGGCCTGGTATTTCGTCCTCTTCCTGGGGAGCAGGGAGAACCATAATCTAGTCCACCCCGGAGAGCTCGGGAACCCTCAGAGCGGGTGACGTCGAGCTGACGCCTAAACAAAGAGAAGGGGCCGTCCGTGATGATCCTGAGGAAGGGTCCAGGCGCGGGGTCCAGGAGGAGACCCCCACAGCGGAAGGGTCTCGGAGGGCTGGACAAAACGGGAGAGAGTCGTCCAGTGTGGCTGGAGGGGCGGCAGGAGGGCAGCTTGGAAAGTAAGCGGTCGCCTGTTCACATGAGGCCACGCGGGTCCCGGGGAGGGTTTGGGCTTTGCGGCGCGAAGCACGGGGGGGGGGGGGGTTGGGGGGGGGGGGACGTGTACTTTTATCTTCACGAGGAAACTCTGGCCGCGTGTGGTATCTGTTGAAGGGCAGGTGGGCAAGCACGGGAGGTCAGCTTTGCAAACCTGGGAGAAGGACAACCTGAGCCCCGAGAGGCTTTTTCTCGAAGGATTTAAAGGCAACCCTAGGAGAATGCAGGGCAACGCAGCCCAAGCTTTGGCCTTCACCCCGCTGTTGCCGGGCGTGGACCCTCGGTTTCCGGGGCTGCACCTCCCCGGGGAGCCATGACTTGCCCTGGAGAAGTTCAGGGTGGGCCCCAGATATGTATACCCCTCTGACACGGCCTCCTAATTCAGAGCAGAAGCCTCAATAAGGAATCACTTTAGAAGAAAGGCTGTGCTTTAATTTATTGTTTTTTCCCTAAAGTTTAAACATTCTCTGCACTTGAGTGGCTGTTTGCTTATGCATCTGACTTATTTAGGCAATTTGCTATTGTGTGTGTGGTCCAATCCAGCCTGTTTCAGGAAAGTGTGTGTTAGACGCTTGGAAATTGTCCAGCGGGCATTGTGTGTGTGTGTGTGTGTGTGTGTGTGTGTGTGTGCGTGAGAGAGAGAGTGTGTGTGTATGTCTGTGTTTGTGAGAGAGAGAGAGAAGGAGGAGAAGAGTGTGTGAGAAGGAGGGAGAGGGAGGAGGGGCAAGAGAATTTTTCACTAGCAACTCAAGCATGATGTTCACAGATGAATAGTATACGTTTAATTGAAGAACAGATTTTTTTTTTTTTTAAACTTTGGCTATTGTCAGTCATATCGTAAGCACCCTGACATGGTTTAAATTAGTATTGTGGAAGCAATATACTGCAGAGGAGTGCGTGACTAAATTATTAAAAGCAATCTGTGAGGACCGAGCACGAAGCCATCTCGGCAAAGAGAGAAACTTTATACGGAGCTTTTTTGCCAGCTGTGTCCCTGGTCATCGAGCACAATGTGTAACAGTTTGCCCAGGGACTATTTTGGGAAAAGCAGTCATTTCATTAAGGGTACCGCTTAGGTTTGAAATTTTGTTTGGATCGCTTGCCAAGAAATTGGCGTCCAAAAGTTAAATATGAAAGATGTTAAGAGAATTGGAAACTAAGGCAGGGAATTCAGTTCACCGAATTTTAACTCTTAGTAACCCGTGAGAAAAGAATATCGCCGGCGAATTCGACCATGTTAAGAACACATAATTTGTTCCTCTCCTGTAATTACTGTTACGCTCTTATGGATAAGTAGAAATGTCAGGAGCTTTCAAAGGAAAAGGGCTAAAATGAGGCTCTGGCTTCATCACTTACGGGCGGTGTGAGCTTGGGCAAATCACCTCTCTCCTTTGACTCGCCCGCAAACCTCGTGTTTTCCAGCTTGCAGTCAAGCAGAGACGCATTAGGACTTTTACTGAGGGCAATGACGAGCTGAGGGTCACCGGTGAGCGCCACAGTTAGGAAGCGTTAGCAAATAAGAATTTCAGCAGTTTTGAAGATTCCCGAGGCTCTTTCACTGAAGAGTCAAAGAAAAAAGGCTGAGGCAAATGTTCCAGCTCCGACTCTGGGAGACTGGCTTTGGAGGATGGGTGGGAAGCAGATTGTGGGCAAAGGCAAGGAAAAATAAAACGAGAAATCTGCAGCAGGCCCACGTCTGATGTTTTTCTGGACCTCGTAAGCCGACGAAGTGCTTCGAGTCCCTCATCTTGTCTCATTTCCGCGTGTTAGAGGCCCATCGGCTTGGGATGGTAAAGAGTGGCCTCGGCAGAGAGAAGCATCGGATGCCCGGGAGAAGGTACAGGAGAGGGGCCCTGGGGAAGGCAGGAGGTGGCGAGGGCAGATTCCCCACGTCTTGAACAGAAGCCCAGCAAGGCTCCCAGCATGACCTCACTACTCAGGATCTGTGTGCTGCGTGGAAGAACAAATGGGCGAATGCAGACGAAAGAGGAGTTGTGGGCCTAGAATCCCATCCTGCTCATGTTTCAGGCCCCAGCTAAAGTCGCATCTCCTCTGGACAGTCTTTGGCCCAGGGGCAGCGTCTTCCACCCTGGTTCTTCTATCTTCTACTGTCGTGGAGCATTCTTTGTGCCTTTCTTTACTCACACCTTGAGGCCCCTCCTTCTTCTTTTTTTAAATTTATTTATGTATTTTGAGAGACAGTGAGTGGGGGAGGGGCAGAGAGAGAGAGAGAGAGAGAGAGAGAGAGAGATGGGGTGACAGAGAATTGCAAGCAGGCTCCATGCTGTCCGTGGAGAGCCCGACGTGGGACTCAAACCCAGGAACCGTGAGGTCGTGACCTCAGCTGAAACCAAGAGTCGGACGCTGAACCAGCTGAGCCATCGAGGCACCCCGTTGAGGTCCCTCCTTCTTTCAGTTCCTCTTTAAGTTTCTGTTTGTTTGTTGTTTTTTTGTGGAATGTTGGCTGTGTACCGGGGGTGTCCTTTGCATTGAAGACACGAAGAAGAAATGTCATCCTCTACCATCATTGAGTCCACAGCCTGAAGGGGAGATCGCTGTAAAAAACCCCAAAACCAGCATTTCTCCAAGGTAGACCTTCAAAGGGTCAACTGACATGAAGAGATGCTCAACATTTTTAGTCATTAAAGAAATACAGATCAAAACCATAATGAGTTACCACCATGTCAAACCTACCAGGATGATTACAAGTTAAACAGAAAATAACAAGGGTTGGTGAGGATGTGGAAAAATTGGGCCCCTTATGCATGGTGGGCGGGAATGGAAAATAGTGCAGCTACTGTGGAAAACAGTTTAGAGGGTCCTCAAAAGGCTAAATTTAGAATTAGCCCATGACCTAGCAATTCCGCTTCTGAGTGTATGCCTTAAAGAATTGAATAGAGGGTGTCGGACCAAAATTTGAGCATGCATTTTCATAGCACTATTTATGACAGCCAAAAAAAGAAAGAAAAAAGGAAACACCCCAAATGCCTATGAACCGATGAATGGATAAGCAAAATGTGGCCTAGAGATGTACAATGGAATGGGGGGTGGCGGGGAGGGGAAAGTGGGTGATGGGCATTGAGGGCACCTGTTGGGATGAGCACTGGGTGTTGTATGGAAACCGATTTGACAATAAATTTCATAAAAAAAAAGAGATGTACAATGGAATATTATTCAGTCATAAAAAGGAACGAAGTACAGATACATACTATAACATGAATGAATCTCAGAAATATTAGGTAAAAGACCTAAGACACTGAAGCCACCTGTTGAATGACGCCATGACAAGCACTATCAAGAGGACGTAAATCCACAGAGACAGAAAGAGGAGCTGTGACCAGGAGCTGAAGGGAGGAAGGCGTGGGCCCCACGGGTACAGGCTTTCCTCTTGGAATGGCAAAAAGGTCTAGAATTCGTGGGGATGAATCTGCACCGCCATGAATATAATTAATGCCACGGAATTACACGCTTTAAGTGGCTCATTTCATGTTATGTGAATTTTACCCCGCTAAAAGTAAATGAAAGGCACCAACCGCTATGGCCGAATGGGGGCTGTCAGAGATGCATGGTCCCTGCACTGCGGGAACACGGTGGAGAGACTGCTTCTGTCTGGGGTGTCGGAGGGGCGGGTTTGCAGAAGGTGGCCTCATCCCCACCTGAGTAGCATCTTGAAGACAAAGCAAGTGTGCTACAGGCAGAGGGAGCGAGCGAGGTAACACACAGAAGTCTGGGAACAGGCCTCTTCTCGCAGGGCTGGTGAGTAGGACAGGCTGGAAGTAGAGTGATGGGGAAGAAAGCCAGAGGTTTATTGAGCACTTATTATGCGCCAGGTGGCATGCTAAGGGCTCTGTGTCAGTTAGGCCATTTAATTCTCCCAATAACACGGATCTTTCCTCCCCCCAGTCTTAACTTGTGATGAGACTGGGTGTGAGTGAGCAATCTTCCCAGTACCGTACGGAGGGAGCCTCCACCTGTGGACGGCACGAAGTGGGCCTTCCAGGTCGGGAGTTTGTAGGACAACATGAAGTTCCATCCCTCCTAGTTGACGGTGCTTCATAAGATGTTCTACAGGTGTGTTCGGGGATGGCAGGAGAAGCTTCATTCTTGGAACCAAACGTAAGCCCCTTTGTACTAGCATTCTCCAGTGAAACAAGACCAGTACGATATATGGATATGCGTATACACACATACATGATGTAGATATTGGAGACAGACATGTGAAGTAAGGATATGCCGAGCGTGTGTATATATATGAATGAAGAGATTCAGTATAAGGAAATGCCTCGTGGATTTATGGAGGCTGAGAATTCCCATTGACCTGACAGGTGCCACCTGAAGGTGCTCTGTCTCCCTAGGCCTGAGAACCAGTAGCATCAAGGGTGGGAGATCAATGTCCCAGCTTAAGCAATCAGGCAGAAAGGGCCAAATTCTGTCTTCCTCTTCCTCTTTGTTCCATTGAGTCCCTTCATGGATTTGCTGGTGCCCACCCTCGCGGGGAGGGCAAATCGCTTTAGTGAATCCACCGGATCAAACGCTCGTTTCATCCGCCAACCCACCAGAAATCACGTTGAGCCAAATATCAGGGCGCCTTGAGACCCGGTCAAGTTGACACATGAAGTGAACCACCCTGCACCTTCATTAATGGATCCCTTGTGTGTTGGGTTAGGGAGAGAGTTGCAAGATTGTGTTGCTTTATTACGACAGTTTTAAAAATAGTTAAACTCTACGTAAGCCTATCCAGGCCAGGCTTTTGTGGGGCGCTTGGGTTCCACAGAACCCAGTTTGAACACCACTGCTCACATTATCAGAAGTTACTTCGCCCTGCTCAACTGTATCATGTGTGGCTCTTGTGTCTTTGAGCAGATTAATATCTTCTCGTGGCACACTTTTATTACGCGTTGCATGTACTATGTGGCCAAAAAATTGTTCAGTCGGTGACAGGTTGGTCTTCAGAGCGTTGCTGTGAATCAGACGTGATGAATGATCACCGGTCCAGTTCATTACATGTTTCTGTAATGTCTCTTTACGAGCAATTTCATTTTTAACCTTTGAAACTTCTGGAACATTCTTTATAGTTCTACATTCCTTATTTCATCTTCAAAAAAATAAACATCTCACTTTAGAATCTCATTTTAGATTGGGGCGCCTGGGTGGCTCAGTCGGTTGAGCGTCCAACTTCCACTCAGGTCATGATCTCGCGGTCTGTGAGTTCGAGCCCCGCGTCGGGCTCTGTGCTGACAGCTCAGAGCCTGGAGCCTGCTTCGGATTCTGTGTCTCCCTCTCTCTCTGTCCCTCCCCCCGCTCGTGCTCTGTCTCTCTCTCTCTGTCAAAAATAAATAAACATGAAAAAAGATTAAAAAATAGAATAATTTTAGATTTATAGAAAAATTGCAAAGATTATAGAGTTCTTATGTACTCCATACCCAGTGTCCCCTACCGTGAACATGTGACGTTAGTGTGGCACATTTGTCACAATGGATGAATCGATACTGATACATTATAATTAAACAAGTCCGTATTTTATTCTGATCTTCTTTGTCTTTATCTAATATGCTTTATCCATCTGAGAATCCCATCGAGGCACCACATTATATTTCATTGTTATTCGACTCCATTCCGCTGTGACAGCTTCTCAGGGTTCCCTTATTTCTTATGACCTGTGACAGTCTTGAGGGGTACTGGTTAGGCATTTTATGGAATGTCCATCAGTCGGGACTTTTTGGATGATTGTTTTTCTCATGATAAGACTAAGGCGCTGGGTTTGGGGAGGCAAAGTGCTGTTTAATCACATCATATCCAGGGCACATACTGTCAACATAACTTGTTACTCTTGGAGTTCGACTTGACCGCCTGGCCGGGGTAGTATTTTCCAGGTTATTCCACTGAAAGCCTCTCTTTCCCCTCTTTTCATACCGTGCTCTTAGAAAGGAAGCCACGATGGGCTATCTGCTCGGAAGGAGTGGAGATCTATGCTACGTCTTCTCGAGCTCTATACGATCTTTACATTTTTCTCTTTTCTACTCTCAACGAAGGAGAGTGTTGAGTCAGCACAAAATGAGAGTTATCGATACAAGGATGGTGGTATTTTCCTTCAGGCTTGCGTTACAGCAAGTTTTTGCAACAGTGGCCCGCTTGACATTTGGGGCAGGATTGATCCTTTTTTTGCGGGCACCTTCCCGTGTATTATATGATGTTGATCAGCACCCTGACCTCTGTGCACTGGTTACCAGCGCCAAAGCCCTTCCAACCACCAAAAATGCTGCCACAGATCTCCAGCTGTCCCCTGAGGGGCAAGATTCCCCCTATGCCTTGCCCCCATTGAGGACTACTGCCTTATAATAAAGCCAATACCTTGATGGCACTGTGAAGAAAGAACTTTCTCAAAAATGAAAAAATACAGGGACGACCTGGGTGGCTCAGTCGTTTAAGCGTCTGACTTCGGCTCGGGTCACGATCTCATAGTTTGTGAGTTCGAGCCCTGTGTTGGGCTCTGTGCTGACAGCTCAGAGCCTGGAGCCTGTTTCAGATTCTGTTTCCCTTTCTCTCTGCCCCTCTCTGGTTCACACTCTGTCTCTCTCAAAAATAAGCGTTAAAAAAAGTAAAAAGTACAGTAATACATAATATATTCCTTCTGCAGGCACAAAACTATCATACCCCAATAAGAATGCTCCCATTCATGAATGAAACCTGGTAGAGAACTCAGGAAATACATGCATTTATTCAGTGCCAGAGTGCTGCCTAGTTCCAGGGGGCGGAACGTAGCACACAGAGGGTAGTCTCATAGAATGCTGCATTAATGGTACTCCCTGGAGTTGTGCAAGGTAGTGGCCTCAACGTCGTGGGTCCTGAAGGCCATACCTAACTTCAGGAAGGCAGGGAAGGACAATTTCACCGTGCACCTGGGAGGAAGTGAGCCAGAATACTGGTTAACAGTCTGAATCATTACCGCAACTTTGAAATACCAAAAGGGGGGGGGGGGGTAAAAAAAAAAAAAAGCTATTATTGATGAATCCACGTATAAATAATTCATAGGATGAATTGACTTTGATGACAAGGCTTCAAAAATACTTTCAGAATGAAATGAATGTCTTAAAACACCCAGAAGGTTTTCAGGGAGAGGAAGGTGCCCCAAAAGTCATCAGCATAGAAGGTGTTCCAATGAAATTTTGGTCTAAACCAAAATTTAGGGTTCGGTGGTGTCTGAACTGTGCCTCGCCCATGTCTCTTCCCATGATCTACTCTCCTACCTATAATAACTTAATATCTGCCCATGCTGCAGAGGGTTGTAGAACCAGGGTTTGGTGTGAAGATATTTGTACATCTGTGTCTCTGGGAGGAGAGACGGAGATGATAGTGACCTACCCCTGTTTCCCAGCCAGCCTTCATGGACCCAGAGTTCTGAGCTCCGGGGAGAGAGAGGGTTGCAAGTGAAGAACTGACGGAGCTTTTTGAACAAAAGACTTTGCGAGATTCTGGATAGAAAAGTAGTTTCGCGTGGGCGTCTTGATGGCGATGGAACACCACGGGGATAGAGAAACGCATCCACCTCGTCACCCTCTATGGGTAGATAACGCAGTGGAGTCCTACCCAAGTGAGCGTGACATCATCCCGGCAGCGGAGGAGGAAGGATTATGTGCCTCATCCCACAGCGGGGGGGCTAGGCAGCGGGTGCCAGCAGGGAGGCTGGGGTATGGAAATAAGTGAGGTGCTCCTGTGGTCTCCCAGCAGTGGCTGGGGAAGACCAAGGCAGAAGGCTCATCTCTTACAGAGAAGCAGCTAAAATTTTGGAGCCAGAAGAGTCTGGGCATTAATTTAATATAGTCTCATTTATATCCAAAGGCTTGGGAAGCCAAGGGACATTCCAGTTCTGTAAGGATTTAGGAAAAAATTTAAAGAACCCATGGAAGGGAAGGACCGAGTTGGCTGACGTGAAGATGTACGGAGTTGCAGCCTCAGAAAAGTTTACAGATCTTTGATTTAGATGTTCTCTTTGAGCAGAATAGCTGTTGTTTGCTGTTAAGTCACAGCGCTAGCACTAATATTGACTGCTATGGTAAAAGAATGAATATTGGATAGTTTGGTTTGACTACAGTATTTCCGAGAGTAGGGTTTAGAGTGTGTGTATCTGGGTAGAACCACGCATATAACTACCAGTGAGGTATATCTGTATCGCAGCGTCTATGTGTGAAATTATATGCTGTGGGCATATCTTGGCTCGGTGCATATTTGCTTAATGTGCACCTTCTACTTAGAACTCTTTATGGACACACGTGCCCTACTGTTTAGAGGAGTGTGGTTTGAGTTTTGGGTCCAGCAGCACCCTTCGGCTATCATCAAGCAATGAGGCAGATCGCTCGTTTCCTGGGAATGGTGAAACATTCCCTTCTCGCCCACGAAGTTTCCAAGGCTAAAGTGTTGTTTGTGATGATTTGGTGTTCATTCATGTGGTAAAGTTTATTTTTGTTAATTGCCTGTGAGTCAACATCTATGCCACATTTTACCAGGAGAATGCAGCCCACTCTCAAATTTCTTTAAGTAAAGAAGGAAGAGCCTGGAGAAGCATCTTTGAAGTCCTCAACCTCCAGAAGAGAGACTGATGCATGTCCCCAGAACTGTCATCGTTGACGTGCGTAACAACCCAGAACTGAAATCCGAGACATGGCGGACCTCCAGCTGATGGGCTAGAGCAGGAACGTGAGAACAGTGGCCAGTGAAGGCACGCCAAGGCACTTGTTTTGTTCACTAAAAGACGTACGTGTTGATAACTTAAATGGAGAACGGAAGATAGGATTGTGAATCCTAAAAAATTAGGAGCAGCTATCAGAAGACGGAAATAGAATGGATCACTTTCAAACAAAGAGTTTGCTCTCTCCAGGGGAAGGCAGGAAAGGGGAAGGAAAACCAAGAGAAAGTGCAGTAATTGGGAAAAAAGTAAAA
This sequence comes from Panthera onca, assembly GCF_046562875.1. NCBI lineage: Eukaryota > Metazoa > Chordata > Mammalia > Carnivora > Felidae > Panthera > Panthera onca. The sequence continues at coordinate 10,545,010 of NC_138349.1, forward strand.
CAAGATGGCAGATATAAATCTTGATGTAGCAAAACACAATTGCAGTAAATATTAACTCACCAATCAAAAGAAATACTCAGACTGGATACAGAACCTAAAATGTGGCGATATCTTGTCAGCAAGAGATTAGTGAAAGGAAAGAATCTGGTGAGACTAATGACAAAAAGATTAAAATATATTTTTCATATATATGTGAAATATATATATACATACAAATACTAGAAAAATGCGAACCAAAAGAAAGCTGGAATAACAATATTTATATCTGATGAAATAGGATTAAAGGCAAAAAGCATGAAGGGCAAAGCGGGATGTGACGTATTTATAAGTGCAACGATAGAGCATGAGGACATAGTCATAATGAAGTTAAATTCACCCAGTAGCATCATCTGAAAATATACAAAATGGCGACTAATAAAACTGTGGGGGAAAAAAGAGTTAAGTCAAACAGTTGTTGACAGTAATTTTAAAACAGCCCTCTCAAACTGATTAAGCAGACTGAAGATAAGCAAAGGCGTAAAAGATCTGAAGATAAGCAAAGGCGTAAAAGATCTGAATGAGACATTAAAATGGGAAAGTAATAGACGTGTGAAATTCTATACCCACCAAAAAGTAAAGGTATGCTTTTTTTTTTTTTTTTTTTGGAGACTGGATCATTCACAAGAAAATGTTCACTAGTTTACTAGGCCACCAAGGAAGCTTCTGATTCCAAAGAATGCTATTTAGTGCAGAATGTGTTTTCTGATCAAAATGTAATAAAATGAGGGGCACCTGTTGATTTCGGCTCAGGTCATGACCTCATGGTCCATGAGTTGGAGCCCCACGTTGGGCTCTGCACTGACAGAGTGGAGCCTGCTTGGGATTCTCTTTCTCCCTCTCTCTGCCCTTCCCCCACTTGTGTGCTCTTGCTTGTGTGCTCTCTCTTCTCTCAAAATAAAGAAATAAACCTAAAAAATGTAATAAAACGAGAAACCAATGTCGAAATAAATCTAAAATACTTTACCCATCTAGACTCTAACGAATTCAGGTTAAAACAGAAATCATAAGGGAAATTATCAAATGCTTAGAATCAAACAGTAATTTAAAAACTACTTCTCAAAATTTGTCAGATAGCTAACGGTGCGTTAAAGGGAAAGGATAGCTTTAGATACAGTTATTTGAAAACAAGAAAAACTGGAAACAACTGATCTTAGGGTTCAAGAGGAAAAGCCAGAAAAAGAACAAACACAAACAAGAAGGATGGCTATAAAAATTTAAGACAAGAAATTTAAGAAATACCTAATAGAGATTAGTAAAAACAAAATCGGACACTTTGAAAACACCGTAAGAGAGGCGTCCTCTGCCTAAACTGATCAGGATAAGGAGACAACAGGAGCGCAGAATGAAAAATAGGAAAATAAAGTAGACACAACTGAGGAAAGAAATGAAAGAATATTAGGAAAAACTGTCCCCCCACCAGATGTGAAAACTTCATGAAATAGACACTTCTATGGAAAAATATAGAATGTGAAAATAGTGTAAAGAGAAACTGAAAAAACAAAACCAGAATAGATCAGTAAGCAATAATGACATTAAAATGGTAATCAAGGGGCGCCCAGGTGGCTCAGTTGGTTACGCGGCCGACTTCGGCTCAGGTCATTATCTCGCGGTCCGTGAGTTCGAGCCCCGCGTCGGGCTCTGTACTGACAGCTCAGAGCCTGGAGCCTGTTTCAGATTCTGTGTCTCCCTCTCTCTCTGACCCTCCCCCACTCATGCTCTGTCTCTCTCTGTCTCAAAAATAAATAAATGTTAAAAAAAAAAAAAAGACTTCCGCCTCTGACCAACAGCAGATAACAGACCTAAGAGAAACTTTGGACTCATCCCCATTAGGAACAGGAACATAAGCTGTTGCTGTTTAACATAGTATCAAAGGTCCTGGACGACTCTGTAAGATAAAACCAAAACAAAACAATGTCAGCCTAATGATTGGGAGGGAGGGTGGTAAATTGTCATCCACGGGTGGATGATATAATCTAAACAGAAGTATATAAGAAGTAACAGAAATTTGCAAGACACAGATAAACTCATTTGTGTCTCTCCATACCACCAGTAACTAATCAGAAAATAAAACAGAAAGCAAGATGCCTTCATAATGGCAATAAAATCTTAAATTATCGAGAAATTAATAGAGTATACATAATATCTGTGGATAACATTTTAAGAGAATGACTAACTGAAGAGCTACTCCATGCTTATGGGTTTTGATTCAACATTATGAAGGTATCAGTTCCCACATTTCAGTGGGATCCAAAACAAAATTCCAGTTAGATATTTTTAAGGGATGTGCCAATATTGTTCTACACACAGAAGAATATAGGTTCATGAGTAGCTAAGTCACTTTAGAAAAGCAGAGGAAGAACGCAGATTTCCATTACAAGATATTACGACACAGTAAAGACACGTTGAAATAACGGTGTGGTATTGGTATAACAGCAGAGAAGTAGGCCAACTGAACAGAGAGATCGTATGGACTGATTCCTCTCTCTGTAGATACGTATATAACAGTTTGATAGGCTACAGGTCAATGGTCGACAGGACAAATGACTTAATAGAAGGTGTTGAGAAAATTGGCTCATTATACAGAGAGAACAAAGTTAGATCCGTATCTCACGCCATATACAGAACAGACCCTGGATGGATGTAAAGTCTAAATGGGAAAAGTAAAACTGGAATGCTAATGGGAGAAAACCTAGGGCCTGGGGGAAAGAAAAACCTCAGAAGAACAAAGCTTTAGGTGAATAATGGGTAGTTCTGATTACACCCAACTTAAAGAGTTATGTTTCAAAAAAGACAGCACAGAGTTAGGGGGGGAGCCGGGGAGGAACAGAGAGAGGGAGACACAGAATCCGAAGCAGGCTCCAGGCTCCGAGCCGTCAGCACAGAGCCCGACGCGGGGCTCGAACTCACGAACCGCGGGATCATGACCTGCGCTCAAGTCAGGCTCAACCGACTGAGCCACCCAGGCGCCCCTGTGCCATTTTAACTGACAGAAACTATCACCAATTTAGTTGGATAATGCAAGGGTTGGTGGGATATGGGGAATAGGAGGCCCATGCCTTCTTGGTAGGAAAGGGACTGGTCAGGCACCCGAAAGAGGAATTGAACCAGCGTTCACTCCGATGATGTATTTACACAGAGCTCAGAATCCCACTCGTGGGTGATCTCAGAGGAAAACCTTTGCACAAATCCAGAGGAAGACAGAGGTGCACATGTCCGATGCTTACTGTTTGTGGAGTTGGTTGTGGGTCAATTAGAAGAGTAACATTTCAGTAAAATGTGGTGGGTGGAGATCACGAAACACGAGGCGGGAGTTAGAGGCCCCAAACTGATGTGCTCCCAGCTGCAGGCATAGAGCTTCAAAAACATTGCACCGAATTTAAAAAGGACAAACAGTGAGGGACCTGGGTGGCTCAGTCGGTTAAGCATCCCACTTCGGCTCTGGTCACGATCTCCTGGTTTGTGAGTTCGAGCCCTGCGTCGGGCTCTGTGCTGACAGCTCAGGGCCTGGAGCCTGTCTCCCTCTCTCTCTGCCCCTCTCCTGCTCGTGCTCCGTCTCTCTCTCTCTCTCTCAAAAATCAACATTTAAGAGAGTTCTTTAAAAAAGGACAAAAAGTGCACACAGACCATTGCCACTTATGCAAATTAAAATACGCCTATATACACACAACACAGTTCTACGTTTGTTGCAGCGATACCTACAAATTTGAGGATACATACTAAATGTGGTAGAACTGCGGTCTGTGGGGGGAGGGGAATGGGAGAGAGAAATTAGGGGGAGAGAAAAGAAAGGCAATAAGTAAATAAGAGTGCAGACTGGCCTGGATTGACGCCGATAAGAGCCTACGAACTGAAGCGTAAAACCAATTCAACCACCTGCCCCTGAAATCCAGAAAGCAAACGCCAACATAACTACGTGTGGGTATTCCTGGCCACGTGTGTGTTCTCTTGTTTGCCACCAAACGTGGACAGCTTAAAATAGGTGGTTCTTAAACTTTGAAGTCACCGTTGGAAGAAAGGAACTAAATTTCCGGTCGCCGCAACTTGGAGGAAACAGGTAGTCTACATCCTGAATTTAGAGAGGTCGGGTCTGGCGCTCATCACCTGTCCCCGCACCTGGTTTCACTTGGCCTTCCACTGTAGCCTGTAGAAAAATTCCACGGAGACCTTCTGTTTTCAGAATCAAGGCTTTCCAACAGGCACCTCCCACCCCACACAGACTTCCTAATTGATTGATGTTTTCCCTCCCATCAAGCTGCATCGGTTATATTAGCAACTTTATGGTCTGATATCTGATCCCCTGGCAATCCCTCCAGGCGAATGCGGGCTGTTACAGGCAACCAGGTCCTCAGACAATGTCCAGGTTTCCCAGATAATAACTTCTCAAGATTTATTTTTTTCATTAAGAGTCTGTTAGATTCCTTACGTTTTATTTGTAACCTGGTACAAAGCAGATTAATTGAACGTCGGGGGCCTTCTCTTCTGAAGTGGCCTTTATCCCCTCCTAAGGTAAAAAAAAAAAACAAACCAAAAACAAAAAACAAATATGAGGCCCCTGATGGGCCAGCTCATCTAACTCCTGCCTTAAGCTTAGGTTATAACTATCCCGGTGTATTGGTCTTCTTTCCAGAAAACTCTTGGCCGTAATGTTTTCCCACCTTCATTTGGTCCCTCTCACGAGGGACTTCCTCTTTATAGCGATTCCCACATCCTCCAGGAGACAGGTTTCGGTTATTATTTCTATGAAAACACAGAGCATCTGGAAAATATCCTTTGTTCAATAAATGTTCCTGAATCTAAGCGCATTAATCGTTCCCCAAGCACTCTTTATTTCTCTCCCTAATCAATTTTTGTTATAGCAACATTTCTAAGGGTGATAACACCGGGGAAGGTTGTAATTCTAGGCATTTAGCAGATTTCCTAATAATAACTCATTTTGTTATTACGCGCGCTCATGGGATTTACGGTGGTGTATATGGTTCATCTGGGGTCCCCAGTGTGCTTCCTCTAGGTTGGGTGTCGACTCAGTCTCTGTCACTCAAATAGGATGAGTAGCGGCAGGTGATGTCTCTCAACAGGTGACCACTCTCTGGAGTTGTAGAAACATGCCATTAAGGTCGAATACTCCGTCTACCGAAAGTATTAATATTCCTATTTCTCGGCAGGACAAGTGCAGGGGTCACAGAGGTCAGGGCCTTCAGTAAGCACACCTGTGCTACATGGACCCTGGGCAGAAGAATCAGGAGTCTATAGCTTCCAGTTCCCTTGATCACGAGCACATCTCTGTCTCCATGTACTTATAAAAACATAGCTGTGTTTGCAAGGCAGCTTTGCCTCTGATCAGCTGGATGACCTGGAGTAAATTGAATGACCAGTTGGGTGGCCTCCCTAGGCCTCAGTTTCCTCACCTACGAGACAGGACTTTCTTCATTCACTTAGCAAGCACTCGCTAAATACCTAGTGTGGATGAGGTGCTGTTCTAGGGGGTGGGAGTAGAGCCGGGGACAAGAGAGGGGACAGCGGGGGTGATGGTGGGGGTGGGGCTGAGAATCTCAGAGAGGGGCTGGAGAGCCCGGGGAAGCTTCGTGGGAGATTGTTGGGAGAGAGGTTGGGAGAGAGGCACCGTGCGCTTCGGTTTCCAGACAGGGTGTGTGGGAACTCATATGGAGGCGGGGACAAGTGCCAGTCTGTGCGGATCTCCCACCTGGCATCTCCACCTCCCCCCGCATACTTCAGTTGACCCCAAGAAGGCACTGGGATCATTTCCCAGCAAGCACCAGGACGGTCCTCGGCTGTGGTTTAGGGTTCACGTAGATTGGGTGGGTCGGGGGGAGAACAGGGCAGCACCTCCCCGGTCACTGTCCTTCCTGGCTTGTTTTCCTCTGTCTACTCTGGTTGGGAATGAACTGAGTCTGACCATTCACTGTGGCCTGGACCAGTCTTCCAAGAGCCCTGGCTTTTTCCTCGGCATCCTACAGAATCTTGGCTCAGATTCCCCGCTTCATAAAACCACTTAATATGTAGTTACTTGATAGACTGAGAATATCTCTGGTGCTATACTTTGTGGTCCGTTTGGAAGGGACCGTGAAATATGATTGAAAGGCACACAGAAGGAAGGAAAAGAGAGGTGGTGTGGCTAAACAAGTCAGCAGAAATCAAGTTTGAATTTGCGAACCACTCAGCGGAGTGAAAGCCAAGTCATTGGAAATAAATCAAAATGAGCAAATGCATTTTTATATTATCCTTCTTTAAATATTTGTTACATGCATTACAGCACTGAGGCCTATTGACCTTTCCTTGGGGTCGTTGATTCTTGGGTTGTTGGCTTTTGCTTTCCTAAAGCAAGTAATCACTTGAACTCCCTGCCATAGTTCTTGACCATGAAGCCTGCAGGGTAGATACGTGGGGGAGACTAATGCCTTCTCCGGCTGCCGACCTGTGCCTGAGTCGGCTAAGTCTATGAGCCTTGAAGGCCCAGGAAGCCAACACAAACACACCGATTCCCCTGAACTCGTCAAAAGGAGTTTAGCTGGGTTACAGAGAATTCTAGTCACTGCTCCTGCCGCAGCCAGGTCTCACAGTTCAGATGTGTCACAACAGATTGGAAGTGAGTGTTCCTTTTTGAAAGAAAGAAAGAAAGAAAAAGAAAGAAAGAAAGAAAGAAAGAAAGGCCAAAACGAGTTGCTGACTTTCCTGTAGGAATTCAAAATGATACAGACTTGAAAGTATTCAGCACAAAGGGTTTCGTGGTGGGTATTCTGACCCGTACGTGATACGTGAAGAAGGTAAATTCATTAACTGGATTGTATTCCCAGCCCAAAGAGGAATGTCCTACGTGAACATGATTTAACGGCCCGGGGCCACGTGGACTTCTTGGAGCAGCGTGTCAGACATTCAAGTCAAGTTGGGGCAGGAGTGTCCTCTAACATCTGAAGGAGTGTTTACTCCTTGTAAGTTTATCCTCCAATTTTGAAAAAAAAAAAGTGTTTGCTGACCTACAGCCTTCATTAAGCTGCCAGAGACTTAAGATAATAGCAGGAAGTTCTGCCCAGATAAACCCAATAGGGTCGTCAGGGAAGAGGGGGGCCTCAGTCAATTAAATCATTAATGGATATTTGAAATGCCTTTATAATGGGGCGCTAAGGCAAGCCACACATTAAAACGAAGGAGAAAACATCTTATCTCATTCCACAGTTCTTTTGGGGGCCAAAAGATTCTCCCTTGAACTCGCTCTGTTTATAGATGGCAAGGAACACGGTTTATCTGAACCGGTTTTGTTTTGAGTTCGTGTGGGTTTTTCCTCTCAACCGTGAAATGTATTCTTTACGTTCCTGCGTCTCTGAGCCTGGTTTTTCTTTTTTGTAGGGGTGCCAGAGTTTATCACCACTCACTTCTGGATAGTGTTAATGCTGCAGTCACTTCCTGTCTGCAAAACAATCGTAACATTCACCAGAGTTCGGGGTGTTAAGGCCACGTGGGGGATTGTTGCCTGAAACGGCTGAAAGTTTCTAAGAAGTCAGCGCAAGATGCCGACACTCTTTATAGAGAAATGTTGTTCTGGGTTTCACGTGTGCCCATCAAATAAGTGGGGAGAATATAGCATACCCAGCAACAGACCGGAGGGGGAGACCCAACCGTTAGCATTTACCTAAGAGCACGTTATGGGGCCACCCGTCTTCGGCCTCATTGCAGTGAGGGGTCAGCCTGTAAGCAGTGGATGTTCCAAAGAAGGAAGACGGATAAAGGAGAGCAGTGGCTCTCATGCTCGAACGAGTCTCACTGGCAGAATTTATGGAAACGTGCATTGTGGGGCCCGGGCCCAGAGTCTCCGCATCAGTCAGGCGTGACTGGTGTGTGTGTGGTGGGGAGGGTAGGGTCCTGGGAATCTGCATTTCTTTTTTAAAAAAAAATTTCAATGTTTATTTTTGAGATAGAGAGAGAGAGCGTGTGCAAGCGAGCAGGGGAGGGGCAGAGAGAGAGAGGGAGACACAGAATCCGAAGCAGGTTTCAGGCTCCGAGCTGTCAGCACAGAGCCTGATGTGGGGCTCAAACCCATGAGCTGAGATCATGACCTGAGCCGAAGTCGGACACCTAACTGAGCCGCGCAGGCACCCCAGGGAATCTGCATTTCTTTTTTTTTTTTTTTTTTTTTTTTAAATTATTTATTTATTTTGAGAGAGAGAGGGGAGGAGGGGCAGAGAGAGAGAGAGAGAGAGAACCCAAGGCAAGCTCCATGCTGTCAGCACAGAGCCTGATGTGGGGCTCGAACTCACGAAGCATGAGATTGTGACCTGAGCTGAAATCAAGAGTCAGACACGTAACCGACTGAGCCACCCAGGTGCCCCGGGAATCTGCATTTCTAACAAGTTCCCAGGTGCCGCTGACGCGGCTGGTCCAGGGAGCCTATTTTGGGAACCACTGGTATCCACGAGGTCAAAAGGGAAGGGGGCTGAAATTTTTTGCCGGACTTAAGACTTCGCTTTTCTCTCCTGCGTAAAGGAGAAAACAACTTCTGAAAGATTCTGTTGTTGTTTTGGATGCGAATGCAGACATCTCTGGCTTCATGGAATAGACATATTCCAACAAAGCGGTGTGCAAATGAATGTGCAAAGGAACAAAGTGCAAGTGAACAAGGGACAAATGAGGCTCGCTTGCTTGCTGGTCTCTTCCATAGCATCAGGGACTTGTTTCCTCCAAGTAGGATTCCCTGGGAACGCTAAGCATTTAGCTCCTGCCTTGTCACCTGAGTTGTTACATGTCTGGCTTTCCTAGACATCTGACGTCTAGCTTCATTGGTAGAAATTGCCGGAATCTTTTGTCACGCTCTGAGAATGGCTTAAGTGGAAGTCTTCAGGTCCTGGAAAATAAGCCAGCGCTTTGGTTTATCAGTTCCCACCCCCCAACCCCCCCACCCCCGCCAAGTTCAAAATTGACACGCACACACACACACACACACACACACACACACATTCATTCACGCATTTATGAGCAAGGTGAAATGTGTGGGGATGTTCACGTCCCAGGGTTTTTAAGTGGGAACAAGCAGTAAAATCATCTAATGGCGAAAGCAGCAGAGAATTTGCTTGTTTGTCATCCTCCATTCAAACTGGAGGGAGCGACTGGGGACACACGGAGACAGGAGTCGTCTTGCCTCCAGATCTGGGGGTGGGGGTGGGTGGGGGAGGCATACTCAAATGATTTCTTTGGAAAAGTTTTAAAGGAATTTGCAGAATGTAAATGATTCGTTATCTATCTTAATGATCCAAAACGTGTCAGAAGCGTCAGGAATCGTGTCCGATTCTGAGGCTATAGTTCAGTGTAGGATTGAGCTACAGATAAGCGTGCAGGTGTCACTGCCTGAGGCTTAGCAACTGGAGAGGAAGGGGAGAGGCAGACTGAGTTTGGGGTAACTCACCCTGTGCGGGGGAAATACAAAAAGAAACAAGACTTTTGCCTCCCTTCAGAGTTACCTCTGTGGCTCAAAGACTCATCAGTCTTTGGAAGCTGTTGGCATTTCTAAAGAAGTCAGTGATTGTTGTTTGGCTCCCTCCATTATTATTTCCGTTTTCATCTCCTTTTCATCCCTGCCTCTTCTCTGCCCTGTCCCTTTTATAGTACGGGCTGCTGTGGAGCTGGCCTTCTGGCTTCCTCTCTCCTTCCCTGCAGGGAAGCACATGTGACAATCCTCGCTCATGGACCTAATCCACCTGCTCTAAATGGTCTCACCCATAACGCCTGGGGCTCCCCGTGCTTCCTCGTAAATGGGCTCAAAAGGATAATTGTGGTTTCTCAGTTACGAGCGCGATATGAGGGGACAGTTGTGTGGTCAGTCCAGCTGTATGGGGAGTTAAAATTATCCCCGCTTGTTTGCACTCTGCTTACCGAACTGTACGCCTCAACCTTTTTCCAGCTGATTTAACCTTCCCTCCCCTGGGGAGCGTGCGGCCCGAATCCCCTCGCCTGCTCCGAAATCGGCTCGCGTTGTCATCGGGAGTTTGTTAGACCAGGGGGATAACCAAGAGGTCTGGTGTGTTCGGCTTTATCTCTGCGACCAGTTGCAGGAAACTGTCGTTTTGAATGTGGCAAAACGACTGCTTCTTCTCCCTGTAGGAGCAGAAGTATTTCTACGTTACGTTCTTTTCTCTGGGCCGGTTCTGTCCCTATTTTCCTCTGACTTCTGCTCAAGGTAGGTTTTCAGTCTTGGAGCTCTGTCGTGTAGCCGTCTGGTTAAGGAGGCAGCAGGGAGTGGACGTATTAGACTAAGGGGCCTGTGGATCCGTGGCTGCTTAGCAACTTGGTGGGTTCCAACACCACCCTGGGGATTCCAAAGAGGTCATGTTTAAGATCAAAGTGCACTTTCCCTCTCAAAGACTCTTCTGGAAGGAATATTTGCGGAAGTTACAGAAGTGCAGACTTTAAGCGCCTCCCCTGTGTACCATCCAAATGCTTTCTCTCATCTTCCCCATTCATCTGCCCCAACTGGGTTTTTCTTCTGGAAATCGAGGGTGTGTTTTGATCAGGGACTGAGCAGGGGCGCAAGGGGCGGCCCAGGCACTGGGGCTGGTTTGACACCAGCTTGAGCAGGGGAGCCTCCACCATCCCGCAGAGTGTGTTTCCTCCCTGGCTCTATCAGGGCTTTGTGTGAGATCTTCTGGAGCCCGTAGATGACTGTAGCACTGAATATGTCCGAATGTTTTCCAGTATGTTTTCACTTTCTCAAGTCAAGAAATCAAATTGCCTCAAATAACATCAATTTCTTTAGTCATAACACGTACCGTGTGCTCGATGTTAAACGGTGAGGATGCAGAAAGGAGTCAGGCAGCTTCCAGCGCCCCAGGAATTTGCTTTCTAATACTTGCAGGGCGTGAGACGGGAGGGTGGACAGGGTACGGTAGGAAGACACAGAGGAAGGAGACGAGTCTGGTTCCAAGTGGAACAGCTTGAGTGGAAAACTTCCTAGAGAAGATGAGCCAGGAGCTGGGTCACGGCCGATGAGGCGCTGTTGACCTGGGGACAAGGCGAGAAAGAGTGGCCTCTCGCAGCGGAGGGCCTGATGATCAAACCCAAGGAAGCGAGGAACCAGCTGGTACGTGCAGGGATGGGCTCGGATGCCATGCTTGCGATCACGTCTTCCTGTTTCAGATGGGACAGCATCAGTCCTGAGCAACGTTTCATGCATTTAATGGCAGACTCCCCCCTTCAGCAGACATCTGTGCCTTCTTTCTCTGGGTAAAGAAACCCAGAGTCTCTTTTAGGCTCATCTGTAAACTTGTGAAAACCCAATCAAAATCAGGGCGCGTTTCATCCCTTCCCCAGTCCACGCTGCGGTTCTGTCGAACACCGTGCTTGTGGGGCTTCCCTCTGCTTCCGAAGCCATCTGTGTCTGGGGGTGGCCGCGTGGGGTCGACAGCAGTGGTGGTGGTCACGATGGCGGCTGACGGATCCTTCACGGCCTCGATGGCACCGAGCCTCGACGGAGCCCAAGCCTGTGCGTCTCTGCACGGTGAGAGCTTGGCCCCAATTCTAGCAGATTTAATAGCTCCTCATTTGTTTTTCCAGCCTTCATCAACATGCTTCTATGTAATTGTCTTCACATCCCATTACCACTTTCTAGAATCTTCCCAGCAGAGGAAAACCAACACACCAACCCCGCCACTCTGGTTAAGCGTTGGCAGATGCCTTGTAAAGTTTTTTTTTTTTTAATAAAACATACACTAAGCAATTTAGCTGAAAGCCTGTTGTAACAAGCCATTTGATTGTAATGAACTATCTGCGCTGAAGAGGTTTTGTCATATTTGCACTCTGTCTTTCATTAACTAGTTTCCTTTAAAGCCAAAAAAAAAAAAAAAAAAGAAAAAAGAAAAAGAAAGAAAGAAAAAGACAAAGAAAGGAAAAAAAGAAGGGTGAGTTACTTCCCCAAAGAAAGAAATACAAAGAAATTCCTTACTTGAAAATATTTTCCTGGAGCCACATGATCTGCACAATATATATTTAAAAAAATGAATGAAGAAGGGATATGTGAGCCCACCAGACCCAAATCCTCCTCTGCCCCTCAAGAGTACCCTCTCTTGGGGTGCCTGGGTGGTTCAGTCGGTTGTTTCTGACTTTCACTCAGGTCATGAGCTCGCGGTTCGTGAGTCCGAGCCCCGCGTCGGGCTCTCTGCTGACAGCTCAGAGCCTGGAGCCTGCTTCAGATTCTGTGTCTCCCTGTCTCTCTCTGCCCCTTCCCCGCTCACGCTCTCTTTCTGTCTCTCAAAAATAAATGAACATTGAAAACAATTAAAAAAAAAAGGGTACCCTCTCTTTTTGTGTAACAAGGTGGTATTAGATAGATGCGTAAATAAAAAGTACCCTCTTTTGTAGTGGTTGAGGACTGGCCAGACCATGGAACCCAACAAGAGGTACAACCAGAAACAGCCAGTGCCTGCCACATGTTTGTAATCTTCCAATATTGGTTTGATACTTCGCTATAATTCACTGTGCGTGAGAAAGCGAACCATTCGAAAATGAAAACCTTAAGTTTCGGGTTTTTGTCTCTGACAAGTTGGGTGCCCCCTGGAAGCTATAATATCCCATAGATCATCTAGTGATTTGTCAGTGGCATCAGGATCCGTGGCACAACTCCAGTGACCTCACACTCCCAGGGTTGAATTCGGCCCAGGGATGGGTTCACTATTTACGTAGAAGGGAGTGGTTACGATGTAGATGTTGGGTAAGGACTCTTGCTATGTTTCCTCTCAAGGTGTGTATTTAGCAAGAGCTGACTCTGTTAGCAGGGGGCTATCGGTCTCTTTTTTAGTTTATACCAGGGACAGCATTCCAGGCAAGCAGCCAGTTGAATAGGGGTCTGTGTTACACAAGGTTTCCGCACCCAAGGAAGCATTTATACGTGTAGATGCGTATTTCTGTACACATATATTCACAAGCCTTGTCTAACCTTCGTTCCCCTGAAGGCAGAGCCTTACACAAAGACTTGCACGCAGATGGTTTATTTGAAAAGTGACCCTAGGCAGCGGGAGTGAAAGAAGGAGGGAGTGAGGAAGCAAAGGAGGGCAAGTCAGTAAAGGGATCCGTTACCGAGCTGATCGCTGTGGGGGTAACTGGCGCTGCGTCCCAAGGGACCTTGCAAGGAGCTTGGGAAGTGCCCCACACAAATACAGAGGGATGCACTGGTCCACCAGCTTGCACCAGCGTAACTCATCTGCCCCTCCTGGATATACCCCCGTGTTCTGCGTTCTACCCCAGGGTCTCAGAGAAGCTTCATGGCGGAGTAAAAAGGGTGAGGTGTGGCACCATCAGGCTGTCCTCGGGGAAGCTGGCCTGAGCCTGCTCAGGACGGGTCATCACAAAGGTGCCTGGAGTAAGAACTCAACCGGAAGATTTGAAGAGGCACACGGGACGCGTCTGGCACTGGCCTTAGTCTAACTGGTGTCCTCAAAAGTGTGCAGTCACTGTGATGGGTGGGTTGGCGAATTTCATCTTGCCCTGGTCCAAGACTGCAAATTAGTTGAAGAGAAATACCCTGCCACCTCCCCTGATCTGGGTGAGGCCTTGGTTTCCCTTCGTTTCTAGAGTTCTCTTAGAGGGCTGTTCTTAGCCTTGGCCTAAAATAGAAGGGATCCTTTTTTCTCTCAATGCTTTTTTAAAACTCAAAAGATTATGTACATGTAGTGGAAATTTACAGATTTTAAGTACTCCTATCCATTTTGATAAATGCATATAATCCACACCCCTTGCAAGATAGAGAATATTTTCCAGTGTCTCAGAAGCATCCTTGTACCCCTTCCCAATCGACCCCCGACCCCCCCCCCCCCCAGCTCCAGAAGCGATCACTGGCTTGATTTCTATCACCGCATATTAATTTTCTCGCACTGAAAACGCCGTGTAGATGGAATCATCTTTGAATGTGGCTTCTTTCTCTCGGCATAACGTTCCGGAAGTACATCCATATTATTTCGTGTCTCTGCAATTAGCACCTTTTTATTGGCATATAGTATTCCCCCGTATGCATCTACCACAATGTGTTTATCCGTTCCGTGACTGACACTTGAGTGGTTTCCAGCATGTAGTTATTATGAGTAAAGCTGCTACGGACAAGTTCTTTTCGTGGACATATGTTTTCACTTCTCTTAGAAGTTTCTTTAAAAAAAAAAAGTTTCTCTAGGAGACTGCTGGGTCATAGGATAGCTATATATTTAACTATACAACAAAAGTGGTTGTAACATTTTATACTCCCACCAGCAATGTATTAGAGATCTGATAGCTCCGTACCCTTGCCAATATCTGGCGTTTTCTGTCTTACTCATTTTAGCCATTCTGGTGAGCATGGCGTAGTATTTCGTTGTAGTTTTAATTTACATTTCCCTGATGACAAATGACGTCGAATACCCTTTCGTGCGCTTATTAGCTATTTGAATATTTTCTGGTCGAACGTTTCTTGGTTAAGGTCTGTTCAAATCTTTCGCTCAGTTTTTATTGAGTTGTTTGTCTTTTTATTATTGGGTTGTATGAATTCTTTACATATTCCAGAATCAAGTCCTTTTTATCAGATCTAAGTGTTACAAATGCTTTCTGCCAGTCTGTGGCCTGCCTATTCATTTTCTCAACAGTGTCTGTTGACAAGCAGAAATGCACAATGTTGACTTTGTTCCGTAATTGTATTTTTCTTTGATGTTTAGTCCTTTCTGGGTCCCCTCTAAATCATCTCTGCCTATTCCCAGGTCATAAAGATGTATTCCTAAGTCTTCTTGTAGGAACTTTGTAGTTTTACGAGGCATATGCTGGATTGTTCTGGATGGTCTTGTGCCAACTTATATTTTTTTACCAAAAAAGTTGGTACCAAAAGTTTATTACTTATGAATACTGGTGGAGACATTCTCGCAGACTGATAACTTGTGGGACCCTGAAAATCCCCATAAAGTTCCCCATATTGATATCAAGATCGGTCCCTGAGATGGTATGTGAGTGGGGTCAGGGATGGAGGAATAGTTTCTAGACTGTCCTTGCATTTACTTTGGTGATGCCGCTTAGCTAATCCCAGCCCACATATGCCTGTCACCGCACACAGGGTCACTCTGCTGTTGAGACCTGACTTATGTTAAATGCCTGTGTTGACACTTCTTTTCTTAAATGAATGGGCTTTTTATTTAACTGGTGGCTGCTGAATTTGTGGGGGCGGCCAGGTCATTAAAATGATGTTTGTTTGAATTTGGCAGAATGAAAAATTGGACTTATATTTACTTTTTTTCTTTGTTCCCAAGACTGTTCTCACCACTCACCCCTAACAATACTCTTTTGATTTGATGAAGAAGCCTTTGCAAAAGAGAATGAGACGCAGTGGAGGCTCATGGCATGTTCTAGGCATCTCTGGTGCATAGCCCCTCTATTCTCTAATGCCTGCAAGTGAGGAAGTTAAGAGGCCCTGGATTATACAGACAAGTTGGGAGTGGAGGTGGCTTTTCTGAAATCGCACGCTAATAAAACAGATGGTCGTTGAATACTCGCTGGTCATTAATTTATGCATGCAGGCAACACCATCTGCGTCTTCCGGGAAAGAACATGGAATCAGAAGTCTCGAGTTCTGTTCTGGGCCGTGCTACTTGCTATGGGTTTGACTTTCAACGTGTCGTAGATCCCCTGTGAATCTGCCTCTTCGTCTATGAGACAGAAACAGTAATCGCTGGTGTGTCAGAACAGGCTGACCTGTACTGAAGGGGTCTCTCTTCTGCCTGGTCACTCAGAGGTCTAAGGTCTCGTCGTCATGTCCTGAGCCGTCATGGGGTCTTCAAAGACACCCCAGCGGTGGATGAAACACATCGCCTACTAACCGCCTTGACTTGGAAGTGACGCCCATCGTCTCTGCTCACGGTCCGTGTGAGTCCCCTTCCCCTGAAGGGGGAACAATGAAATTCAACCAAGTAGACGTGCGGCTCTCATCGGCTTCATTAGGCGATTGGTGAAGAGGGCAGCGCCCCTTCCAGCAAGTAGAGAGGCGAGCCCAGGAGTTGAGCACATCCCGTCTTTGCCATGGGTGCCTCGCACCCGTTCTCCCATGTTCAGATGAGATTCCAGATGAAAGCGCGTTACTGACAATTTACTCTCTTTGTCACCGGATTATACGGATTTATATTTCTCCCAAGACCTCCTGGTCCAGATATTTGCTGGCATTGTAACCGCTCGCCACTTCTTATTGTCTCACTTTGATACTTCGGCAGCTGTGGCTTTTTTTTTTTTTTTAAGGCTGGCTGGCAAAAAAGTTCTTCACCCTTTACCTTTCGGCACCGGAGCACATGGCCGCACATCACTTGGTGAGAGTAACGAAGCGAAAATGCACCGGAGTGAGCGGAAGACTGGAATTGCGGAGGGTTTTATTTATTTAGTTTTAAATTTATTTTCTTTTTTTCAAATATGAAATCGATTGTCAGATTGGTTTCCATACAACCCCCAGGGCTCATCCCGACAGGTGCCTTCCTCAGTGCCCATCATCCACCCCCCCCCCCCCCAATCAACCCTCAGTTCGTTCTCAGTTTTTAAGAGTCTCTTATAGAGGGTTTTAGAGGAGATACGGGGGCCCGTGGAAATGTGAACTAGCTGCTAACAAGCCGGTTCTCCTTTCACGAGCGCTAAGATGCCTCTGTAACAAGCCGCTGTTATTTGCATACGAACTGCTCACTGAAGCCTTCCTCCAGGAGCTTGAAGACATCTCCTTGCCATCTTACTTGCGTTATTGATTTGCTCCCCGAAACCACTTCTCGAAGAGCCTACAAAGGCAGGCTTCAATGCAGCCAAAGCCCCAATTATTAGGATTCTGGAATGAGTGGAATCTGGAATAATGAGGTTTTATTTTATTTTGCCCCAGAGGTTTCTGTGTCGTATCGGGAGAGGAAAAAAATATTTGTTTTCTTAAAACAAAAACAAAAACAAAAAACACGACTTTCATTGTGTTCACAGTAGAGTTAGAAAACAAGGCGACACAGCAACCTTGTGGTACCAGGGGACCCGTTCTGTTACTAATTTCGCTCTGCAAGGCATTTACCTTCAAAGGGTTGAGCTCCCCCCGCCCCCACCCTACTATTTGGCTCATTTAATTTCGAATTCACGGCTTATAAACATGACTGCAAAGTCACTGTCTTTGGTACTAATTTCTTGTCTGGGGTTCGAAAACTCGGGACCATGAATTGTGTGTGTGACGTGTGGGCTCCAAGTCTTTCTCAGACAGGTCGATCCACGTACAGGGGGGTCACGCACATGGCCTCACCTAGATAAGCCTCCGTGGAGCCAATTATCACTCTTGTTCTCGTTTTCTTTCTGCACCACATCTGTATAAGACACTGTGTGTGGAGCATCTGGCCTTAGCTTTGGAACACGAGGGGGTCTTGATTTTTTTCCCTGCCCCGGGGTCCGTTCCTTCTCTTAGGTGGACATCCGTCTACAACATGCACAAGAACGGAGGGACCTTCCGCTGAGGTGCCCTGCCTTGTCTTGGCCAGGAGATGAGCATGTGACCAAGCTGAGCCAATCGGAATTCTCTCTCTTGTGTGCCTATTGACCACAAGGCTGTACGCTGTTCGGGATGATGAAGCTTGAAAATATGTTTGTCACCTGGATCCCCTGGTCATCATACTTAAAGTAAAAAGAATCCTCTTAGATAGAGACTTACAGACTCAACTTCTCAATTGGCATTGCCCCTTGTGAGTCTCACAGGCACGTCAATGCCAAATTGTCCAAAACAAGACTCAATTTTCCTAAAACTTATCTCCAGGGAGGCACAGAGAAGACTTCAGGATAAGAAAGGAGATCTCATTTTCATCCTGTTGCAACTTCTCACTTGGCATCTTTATTAGAAAGGTGATATCTAATAGAGTAATTTAGAATTGTATTTTTTTCTCAAAGCTTCTAAAAGCTTCTCTCTCTCTTTCTCTCCCTACTCATCCATCCATCCATCCATCCATCCATCCATCCACCCACCCACCCACCCACCCACCCAACCATCCGTGCAACTATCTATCTTCATTATAATTACATTATTAAATTCAGAAAATAAAGAAGAAAAAGTCTCACCTAATCTTAGCATCCGGAGAGAGTGCCTGGTAACATTTTGGTGTGGTTCCTTTCCTATAGATTTTAATGTGCCCTCACTAATAGCACATGTGCATGTTTAATCTTGCTTTCCACTTGACATTGTACAATAAGCAGTCTGTATATGGCAATACAGGCTTTATAATTATCTTCCAAAGGGCTGTATGTTATTCTATTAAGTGGCTATTCTATATTGACTCAGCCATTTACCTTCAGGACATTTAGACACGTTGAGCAAATATAGAATACTCACATTTTATACCTCCCCTTGCCTTGGTAGAACAATTCAGACAGCTCCATATCCCGCTTAGTGAGGGATTTACAAAGCATTTGCAGCTCATTTGGTTCTTTTGCTACTGGAGACAAGATGGCTCAGATATAATTGCTTGTCACAACACAAATATCTGTAGTCACAAAACAGTTGGAAACTTTTAAAATCCAAATCTGATGCTTGTCCTTAAAAGTTTGAAAGAACAATAGCTTTTTTTTTTTTTTTTTTTTTTACTCCTAGCCTCTAGAATTGGTAAGATTTTAATAATTTGTATTTAATTTCTACTACAGAGTTTATTGGGTTTAAGTTTTGGATCTCAGTCTCTTTGGATTTACTTCTGCTCCTTCCCCTATATTTCAGCAGAAAGTGATTGTGTTTGGGTTTCCACTCTTGGAGGGCATTCCCTGGTCTGAACTGTTTTCATTTATTTTATTTTAACATTACAAAGACATTTCCAGTTATATTTGGTTTTGCAATTCATTCCTCCCTCTGTTTCACAAAAACCATAAAACCCACATTGTCTAAAAATGCTGTGTTGAGCAAAATGGGTTCAGTCCTCCTTGGAGAGCAGAAAAGAACGGAGCCAGTATGTGTTATAAACATTTCCAGGGAGATTGCCTCTTCCCCAGAAGGGGTTTCAGACAAAGGCTGCTGACCAGTTGTGCGATTTCATTTTGGGTTGCTGACCCCGGACCCTACTTGAACTTGACTCTGGATGTCACGGAGGCATCTACCCATGTCTCATCCACGCCCTCTCAACTCTCACTTCTTCAGCCCTTCTGCCCCTGCTGGTTCGGCCCCTGCCACTGTTTTCTAAGGGCCGGAGCCATGAGAAACCAAGACTTTGGATTTCTGAATGAACATTTCTGATGTGAAAGGCGGTGGTTTCCTGTCACAGAAGCCCAGACCCGGTGGATTCGGATTGTTCTGCAGTGTGGATCTTTGTCTTCCGGTTATAGATTAAACATCCTCATTCCCTTCGATTGCAACATTTGATCTCCCGTGCTCAGAGTCTGCAAATTCTTTGAACAGTTTATTTTCGGCAGATTATAAGTGGCCTTTCATTTTCCAATCTGAGGAAAACCAAGTGGAAAGTGTGGGTTTTCTGTGGGATTTATTTTTCCCGTTTGCCCTCATATTTACTTGAGGACTGTGATAGGGACCTCTGATGGAGGACTTTCTCATGCAGGCCCTTGCTTCCGGTAGGCACTTGAGTTCTAGATGTTATTAGACCGAGCCCTGCTTCCCCTTATGACATTACAGGTATTAGCACCTGGCCCCCACGTCAATGGCCGTTGTGGTCTCAACCTGAGGCTTGGGGAGAGGATTCTGAGGGAATCTGAGTCTTGCTCCCTCTACGGAGATCGCTTCACAATCGTCCTTGCCACCCTCCACCTGCTCCTTCCCCACCCAGCTTTAAGGAGGGAGAGAAGAGAAGGGAAGAAATATGGAGGAGGCATGTTGCTCACTGCGCTGGTATTCTTGGGTTGGAAGAACTGTCCGTTCCTTAAGGAATTTAGGTGACAAATGGGCAAGCTCCTTTTGGAGGCACCCATACATTTTGTATCGCCTTTGTTGTGTACTCACACCATTCTCGTTATTTTGGTACCAGCCTGCCTTCTCTGCCAAACTATGGGCCAGCTGAGGGTACAGAGACATCTCGATCAGCATATGTTTGCTGAGTGAATGAATAGATCAGTCATAGCGGAGCGTCTCCCAGAGACTCTGTGCTAAGAGAAGCGACGACTTCCTAGCTGGATTTGAGGAGGTTCATGGATATTCCTCGGACCCTCTTCCCCAGCAGCCCCCTGTATGCGTTTTCTCGGGCCGCCATGACAAATTACCATAGTAGATGGCTTAACACAACAGAAATTGGTTCTGTCCCTCTCCTGGAGGCCAGGAGTCCAAAATCAAGTTGTCGGCAGGGTCTCTTTCCCTCTGAAGACTCTAGTGAAGAAGCCCTCCTTGCCTCTTCTGGGTTCTGGTCGCCCAAGAATTCTTTGGCTTCTCACTGTAGAACTTGAATCTCCACCTTCACACGACCTTCACCTCTCTCCGTCTCCTCTTCTGCCTCTCAGAGGACACCTGGCATTGGGCTTAGGGCCCACCTGTGTAATCCAGGGTGCTCTCATCTCGAGATCCTTAACCAAATTACATCTGCAAAGATTTTTTTTTTCTGAATAACATTCACAGGTTCTAGAGATTGAGATGTGGGCATATCTTTTGGGGGGGCCACCATTTCACCTACTATACCCAGCAGTCTGAGTTATGCAGAAAGAGACTGCCTTTCAGAGGTTTGCAGTCCTGAGCAGAAAGACTCAACGTTCAGTTGGGTTGGATTTCGCCTCTGTTAAGGAGATAGTCAAGGACCAGGAAGGACCGTGTCATGCCTCTCCAATTACGTCTCCTTTTCCCCATTTACAAAGGGTGTGTGTGTGTGTGTGTGTGTGTGTGTGTGTGTATACACAGCTTGGACTTTTTCTCTGCTTTTTGTTTCCAGTCTGTGCTGCTTGTTCTGACATGGAGCCTCTTCCCCGGAGGAACAGGGCCAAACATCCACATTAGTTGTTAATTGTGAATTTGCAACCGAAAAAAAAAAAATGCTTTCTTACTTGACCATTCGTTTACTTAACAACAGGTTAAGTATTTACATCGAGAGTTTGGAAAATGTCTTTTCTGACTTCAGTCAGTATTTGAACTGTCCTAAGCATCGATGAAAGAATACCGTCCTTCCCTTTATTGGAAGATGGTTCTTGTTTGTTCTGTGTCAAATCAAGGCCCCTTCAGCAGTGAAATTCTAAGCACAAGGTGGGCAGCTTCTTTGGAGAAGCTATTACCTTTTGTTTGTTTCCCTCATCACTTTACTTAGTGATTTTTGTTTGGCTTCAGTCAAGTCCTGACAGTACAGAATCAACCAGTAAATGGGTTTTCAAAGGGGCGGCTCATGAAGAATCCCCTGGAGCCACCTGGGGCCTGCACTAGAAATAAATGGACCCGAGTCTCGTGTTTCACTCACACTTAAGAATGGAGGCTTTACTTCTTGAGACTATAAAGGGGGAGGGTAGAACAGATTAGAATCAGAAGACAAGGATTCTGGCCACTTTGCTAACTGGTGAGTGACTTCACGTGTGCCACATAAACTTCTCTTGGCTTCAATGTTCCCATCTCAAATTGGCCTCAACTTACCAACCCTCCCCTAGTTCCGAAAGTCCAGTTCTTTCTGTGATCTAAGGTACATTTCTAGCTCTAAAACTAAGCGTCTACGATTGGTATCTTTATTACTTGCAAAATTCGTTTGGAAGTAGGAAATAGATCATCTACAAAGTTATTCATCATTCTCTATGTATCCAACCTCTCTGCACAAAGCAGAACTTGTTTTGAGTTGAAGTTTAGGGTTCCAGTTGCTTTGGATGGAGAAAAGTCCTGAGTATCTTTACCTGGGTCTTAGCTAACTTTGCTTCTTGTTCTGGGTCTTTCATATCCAAGATGGTTTCTCTCTCTTTTTTTAAGTTTATTTATTTTAAGAGAGAGAGAGGAAGAAGAAGGAGGAGGAGGAGGAGGAAGAGGAGGAAGAGGGAGGGGTATGGGGTAGGGGGGAATCCCAAGCAGGCTCCACACTGTCAGTGTGGAGTTGGATGCAGGGCTCAAACCCATGAACCGTGAGCTCATGACCTGAGCCGAAATCAAGAGTCAGACACTTCACTGACTGAGCCACCCAAGCGCCCCTGAGATGGTTTCTCTTAAACAGAAAGTTATCAAGAGCTTTAGTGAAAGGGTAATTATATTAATCAGCGTATCTACACTAACAGCAGTCCAAATCTCAGTGGCTTAACACAATAAAATTGTATGACTTGCTCATCCAAAGTCTAACATAGATGTTCCTGGAGGCTCTGCTGGGAGGAAAGCCTCTTCTCCACACTGTGACACAGCTTTCCTCCATCACTGGCTTTCACTTCAGAGTCCATGTTTATGGCTTGGTGGTGGGGGTGGGGTGGAGAGAGAGAGAGAGAGAGAGAGAACACAAAGAAGATGGCACCAGAAATTTTGTGGTCCCAACCAAACTGCAAAGGATGTTGCAAATGCAGTCTTCCTGTGTGGCCAGGAAGAAGAAACAGATGAAGAGAACGAGGCCAAATGGTTACTCTTAGCCCTCATGGTAGAGCTGGGTAGATCTCAGAAGAAAATTTGTAATTTCTATTGCACTCCTGAAGACATTGATCCACGCTTGCCTTGTCATCATTTTTTACCACAGAAACATGATTTAACCCAAGACTGTGGTTTATTCCTTAATTTGCATCATGTGCTCCCAGTGCCTCATGGGAATAAATGAGAAATGATTTAGAGGCTATCAGTCCTCTACCCACTGAGGCTTATACTTCCTTGTAAAAGGGCATCCAACCACATCTTAAGAGTTTGCAAGAGTAATAATCACGATAATAGTTAACATTTATTATGTGCCTACTATATACTTAGCCCCATGGGAGGTATGTGTTAGACCTACCTTATCGAATCCTCTCATTTAATCTTCAAGATTTACTTTGACCAAGTGACTTAGAAGGTGACTAATTTCTAAGGATGGATTTCTAAGTGGCTTTGAGGAAAAGAACAATTATAATTCCTTTTAAGGTGTTCCCCTCGAGAACGGCAATCACTTGGATGGATAGGTTCTGACAGGTTTGTGAAGACACGGGTCACATGACCGTAGAGTCCCATCTCAAGTGACTTGGTGGGGGCCTGGGGCTGGCCTGTCACCACTTCTGTTGGCAGATGGGGTTGCCCATTGGCTCTTCATTTTTGTTGTTGCTTGCTCACCCTGCAAGCTCGCAGTCAAAATGGTAGACAGATCTCCTTGTCCATCTAAGTGGACAGAACAGTTTGTTAAAGATGAAGGGCATCGGTATTCTCTTGGGGGTCTTGGGATCTGTTTTGGGGAGATGTGCTTTGGGGGGTGGTCCCTGACCGAAAAGTAACTGCAGTGATTAGGAAGGTAGTATTCATGCATCTGGACGCTTTCATGGATGAAATTAGTGTCTCTGGGCATCCTTCCTTCTTCTGGAGGTAGTGGATGGGTCTGATCCTTGTCCAGCGAAAATCCCTATGCTCCCTATGCATTACTCAGATTTATCCTATATAAAGACATGTGGCTGAGGGATATCTGAATCCCTCCTTCTCTCCTCCACAGATCTAGAGATGGCCCTAAAGATACATTTCCCAGGGACTCTTATGGGGCTGGAGCCAAGTGAAATAAGAGGTCATCAAGTTGTTGGAGGGAGACCTAGTCTTTGGGGCACCTCTAGCACAAAAGATGTTTTCATTTGGGATGGACACTCAAAAATATTTTGCGAACAGGTTTTCAAGGAAACTTTATGCCACAAAGACAATGGAAGACCTTTCCTTATGCCCAAAGAACACCGTCTAGCGATGCCAAAGATGAGGTTAGAATCTGGACGGATAGCTTTTTAAATTATAGCCTCTGTTTCAATGTCATTAGTATTTCTGATGAAAACGGGCTAAAGCAAAAGTCTTCTAAGGTGTAAAATCATAGCTTTTAGTTCCGGAAATAGACATTTTAAATTTCCTCGCTCAACTCAACTGTCCAAAAGGAGAAGGGAAAAGGCAGCTTGGCAAATGTCTTGAAGCTCTTTCAGGAGAACAGGGAAGATTTGCACAGATGCTCTTAACTGTGTGCCTACACACTCCCCCAGGGCCTTTCAGGCCATGAATTTGGCCGTGGTGGCTTCATGGGGCAGTCTTGAATATGGAGTTACCAGAGAAGGTGAGCTCCATCTTCTATCCATTAGTGAGGTACCACGCAGCTGGGCTGGAGGTGTGTATAGCCAGATGAAACAAGGCAAGATTAAAGAAACACCAGAGCAATTGACTTCACTTGACTTTGTAGGAACATCCACTCTGTGAGGGTGACCTTGGTCTTTCTCTCTGTTTTCTGATCATCAGAGATTGGCTTTGGTCTCAGCCCTCATACTTCAATGCTGTGACACCACCAGGACCAACCCCCTCCTCCCCACCCCTATCCCTGCAATATGTATCCTGGGTGTGATATTCGTAAGATAATCAAATAAGCCACTAAACAACTATATAGCATGTTAGTAAGGCTGTTTGATTTGAAAGTCTTTTGCTAAATAACCATAATAGCCATAAGCTGCTAGAGATAGGTTAATGACGATCATAACATTTATTACTGAAAGTATCTGTTATCTTCCTGAGAGACGCCCTCTCTTTATCACAGTTGAGCTGATTACATTTCCATGGTCAACATTTCACTATGGCCTGTGTTTCCCTCAGGGTCCCATAACTTGTCAAGAACTGAAGCCCGTGAGCCGGGAACTCCTTTTGGGAATTTGATTTTATTAATACTTCACGGTTAGTGGCCTTTAATTAATGTTAAATGAAAATGGGATTCTAAAAGCATCACAGAAAACTTTTCGCTTGGGTGTCAACATAACTTACAGTGATTAATAAGCTTTAAATGACCATTATAAGAGATCGTTTGAATTCCATTTTGATGGTAAGACACTGATTGGAATATGTTTATAATTTAAAAAAAAAAAAAGTGTCCCTAGGAGGAATTTCTGTCTGATCTTACCAGTAAGAAATGTAACACGTCTGCTGAACAACTAGTATGTCCTTAGGGGGTGGCCGTAGGAAGAACATGCAAGAACTTTGTTGGTGGCCTGCCCTGTGTTATTGTGGGATTCATTATGGGATGCCTGAATCAGCTTTATTTATCCATCCCTGTTCCCTTCTACCCACCCTGCTCAGCGCGCACACACACACACACACACACACACACACGCTCGTATTCTAGATAAAGGTGGAGTATACATAAACAAACATTCACAGAGAGTTTCTCATGTGTCCGATGGTGTGCTATTCATAGGCATGGGCTCATTTAATTCTCAGAGAAACTCCATGGGGTAGGTCTTACTATTCTCCCCATTTTATGGATAAGGAAACCAAAGGCTAACAGTGGTTAATGACTTGCCCAAGATCTTCTGCTAGTAAGTGACAGAGTGGGATTAAATCAAAGATTTTCAGAATTTGAGGTCAGTATATTATCCAGTTTTTCATGGACAAACAGATAAAATTTCAACCCCCCTGCTTTCCTGCCAGTAAGCATCAGTGACCTGAGATCAGGACAGGTCTCTGCCTCCATAAGGAAACAGGGCAGGCAAGGGATCAGAGCAGGGCCCTGTGCATCCGGCTAGGCAAGCTCGGTGGAGGGTGGGAGAGGCTATATTACTGGCCACCAATGCCCCGGAGCCAGTGGTTGCCCCTCTTACCCAGTACTCATGGGCTACCAGCTGCAGGGGAGATATGAACTGCTTTCAGAGGGCGGTGTTTAGAAGAGAGTCCCGACTCTGCCCTGTTTCATAACACCATTCAACATGTTTACTCTAATACTCTCCTGTCCATATTTCTGTATAACCCATTTTCAAAATGGGTCTGAAACGTCACAGAGAAGAGGAGATTTGAATCAATCCTGGCTTCTCCTTTCCCCGGTCACTCAGGGCTGAATTTTCACCCAGGCCACCCTGCCCCACCCCTGAGCCCTCCCTGGGACATCTGGCCTCTCCTCCCCTACTGCAGGGTCTTTTCTCTCGGAGGGATACAAACTTCTTTGCTGGAGAGCCACAGCCAAGCATAAATAGGATTCTGAGGGGTGATATGAAATAGTGCCAGCTATTTTTGTTAGTAGGTGCTGGGTGCAAGGTACACATGGCAGGTTCACTATCTGGTTTGTTCCTCACACCTATTTCTCCTCTATCAGTTTCTCCTGCCAAAACCATGCAAAAACGTCTGCAGCTACGCACATCCCCGGCAGTGGGTGAATGTGTTGATCGTGAGTCTTTCGATGGTCTGAGTGTGCTGCTCTCTGGGGTCCTGGGTATTAGAGAGTTCAATGGCAACAGCAATGAGGCCCCTCTGTGGGCCCGTTACCTGCCTCACTTGGCCCCAGACCCACACAGCTGGGTGGGACCAGGTGCTCTTACCCAATCTCCCCCCTCGAGGGGACCAGAGCTCTTTTTACAGCTGTAATTTTGCATCCCTTGGCGTGATTATTGGTTCATGTCTACTTCCTCCTCCCACAGCTGTTCACCAAGGTGCCACCAGGGCCCAGTGTGTCTTTGGTCCTGGCTGGCCATCAGGAGGGGTCTCCTGAGTGGTTGCATGAGCGATGAGTTTGCAGTCCCTGGGACAGCCTTGCGTGGGGGCCCTTGCTGATTGGTGGGAAGCTCAAGGTCAGCTGATGCCATCTCCTTCCCGTGTCTCATTTAAACAAAAGACATTGGCGGGTTATCTGCGGAGAGTGATCTATAGATGTGTGAGTCTTCCAGTGTGCCACACGTTGGCCACAACCTGCACTCACATCTGGCAGGACAGAGGAGCTGCTGAACTTTAGAGCTGAGAAAAGTAAACGTGGCCATGGAAACGGCCTGCTTAATTGGTTGAACTTTATAATGGGCCCTTCTGGAGCCTTGTGTGCAGAAACTTATCTCTCAGGTCCTGGTGGGTGGGGGAGTCGCTGCAACAGCTCATCCTTTGATATCCCTGCCTCCCTGCTGTGCAGCCTGCAGCCTCCTTCCTTCTTATCCCCTGTGTGCGTGCAGGTGTATGAGTGTATAAATAAGTGTGTGCACGTGTGTGTCCGTATGTGAGTATATGTGTCCGTCTGTCTGTGCCCATGCAACTACGTTTGTGGGAGTGTGTGCACATGTATGTCCATATACGTGTTGGGGGTGAATATATGCATTTGTGGGTGGGTGAGTGTGCACAGGTGAGCGTGTGCCTGTGTGTTCATGGCTTGCGTGCATGACTGTGTTTGTGGAAGTGTGCTTCTCTGTGTGTGCACGTCGTGTCTGTATACACACACGGTGGAACTTTGTTGGGAATGTACCTGGCAGTGTGCGTCTGTGTGTATGAGTGTGTGTGTGTGTGTGTGTGTGCGTGTGTGCACACGCGGTGGTGGGAATGTACCTGGCAGTGTGCACGCATGCACGTGTGTGTATGAGTGTGTGTGTGTGCACGCGTGTGCGTATGTATGCCCGCGTGGTGGCATATTGATGGGAACACACGTGGCAGCGTGCGCGCGCGTGTGTGTGCGTGTCCGTGTCTGGTCTGCGCATGCCCCGGTGGCCCCCCGCTGCGAGGCAGAAGATGCCGGTGCTGCGCCCTCGTCTCTTGATGTTATCGCTTCGGCTTCCAGAGTCTGGCAGGAGACGCAGAATTAAACGCAGACGCCGTGGTGCCAAAACAAAATCGTGAAAAGATTTGAAGCCCCCGTTCCCTAGACTCGCAGCCTATCGAACTGGGAACAAGCCCGGCTTTGTTTCATTTCCTGCACTGAACGGGGGTGGAAGAGTCTGGAGCCGCATTGGTTCCGATAGCGGCGCTGACTCGAAGCCAGAGAATTTGAAATTGCTGAAACCCCAGGCAGAATGGAGACAGCAAGATGTGATGGAGAAAAGCCTATATGCGGGGGAAAAAGACATTCTTACCTTGAGTTAGGGATGAGAAGTGGCAGCTTAATACTGAGAACTAGAGAAGCACAAAGAGGGGGGGTGGGGGGAAGAAAAGAAAAGAAAAGAAAAGGTGGTCCAGGTCCAGGCAAAGAAACCAGGCAGAGGTGGGTCTGTCCCTTCCCCGCTTTACCTTGGATATGGGATCAGACAGGTGGGTGGGACTACTGAGAAGCACAGAGGAAATGGGGTCCAGTTGAAAGTGTTCTCCTGTCCAGCCCTTGATTTTGTAGCTGGGGAAGCGAAGGTCCAGCTCAGAAGTCACCTCCCGGAGTCACAGGGGATCTGGGCCGTGGGGACTCTTGGCCCCGTGCTCCCTGCACCTGGTTGCTCTAACAGGAGGTGAGAGCCGGCTTCTCCTGGGTCTCTCCGGGTGCCCCAGGCTGCCTTGCCGTCTCCTTGTTTTGCTTTCTGAGAACAAGTTTTCCGCCTTCTGTTTGGAGCCTCTGATCTTGAACCAGCCTCACCTGAGATTTCTGCTTTTACTGTAACAATAGTGTTGGAATAGCGATATCAACCAGGTCATATTTTCACCGATTATGACTGAAGTGTTTTTCTTCTTTTTTCCCCATCATCCACCCTAAGGGAATTGATGACACTTGTTCTCCAGAGCTGTAGCTGCCAAGATGGCTGGCCTCCAGGTCAGCTGTGAATATGAAGTGCACGGTGTGTTTGTGGGAGGGTCACAGAAGGCCAGGGGAGGAACAGAATGGAGGCCACAGTGGGGGCAGGGGTTAAGAATCATTGCACTGCCAGGGGTCGGTGTCTGAGCCACCTGTGTCCTGGGATCTGGCTGAGACCAGCCCCATGAACTATAGATATCCCCACAACGGTGTTCCCGAGACCTTGGCGGGTCCGGAGCCTGGTTTCTACTCTTGTACTGAGCCTCTCTCCCCAGCGAGCCACCAGGCAGGGAGAATGGGATCTCCCCTGCTCTGTTCCACCCCTCTCCGCACTCACCCTCCTGAAAGGGGCACCTCTGTATAGAAGACCAGCCCGTCCCAGGAAGGAACCCTTCCTTAGTCCAAAGAGCTGAGGCTGTGGGTTTTTGAGCAGTGACCGTGTTAGCCACTGACTTCGTCACTGTCGACCCCGTTGCAAAGGAGCACTTTAATGGCCATTAAAGCCAAATTTCTAATCTCCTCAGGTTCAAATGACAACTCTTCCCTCTGTTATCTTTTGCCAAGAAAACTTTGGATAATGAATCTCCTTTATGGGGGGGGGGGTTGTGAAACGAATTGGGGTACATTTGTGCAGGAGAAGACTTTGTAGTTGCTAAAAAGAATGGGACAACTCTATGGAAAGAAAAGATAGCTATGATATTGCTCCCTATTTTTTTACTTTGTTAGGTGAAAAAAGCCAGCTGTAGAACTGCATGAATTGTGTGATTCCATTTTTATTACATAATGAGTGTGTATGTGTCTGGAAAGCCATATACCAGACTGTTAACGGTAGTTATCTTGGGGGAGGGGAGCTTAGGAACTTGTAATTTTTACTTTATGTATCTTTGTTCCCTCTCTCTCTTGAGCATCAGCAGCTTGTTTCAATGGAAAAAAATCTCTTTTTAATATGGCAGTAAATATACCGTCAGTCAAAGATGGCAGGAGTTCATGGTAAGAGCTTTTTTGTGTATGTGGGAAGAACGTGAGGATAAGCGGTCAGGACACCTGACTTTTCACCAGGCGTCCTACCTCTTTTTGGGGCCATGGACCTTTTTGACAGTCTGATGAAGTCTTTGGACCCCTTCTCAGCCCAATGCTTTAAATATAGAAAATGAAATATATACAAATTACAAAGGAAGCCAAATACATTAAAATACAGTCATCAAAACATTAAAAAACGAAATTTGTGGGATGGTAATATATGTGCATCTTAATTAATGCATTAATGTACAAAATCTAGCAGAAGGTCTAATAACTCCTATAATTTAGTGTTAGCAGTTGAGCACACGTGATATTTTAGGAAATCTGTAATGAGTGAACGTTACATGAAAATATCACTGATTGCCGTTAGTGGTAGAGTCAGATATGCTAATACTACTATGGTTTGTTGCTTTCCTTCCTAAGTGAATGAGATGCTAAATTACAGTTAGGGATAGTGAAAATAAAGAGGCATTTTTCTTTTCCCCTTCCCCATCCAGTACCACAGACTCGTGTTTGAATTTTCCAGGCGGAGAACCAATGCTCTCAACTAGCTGTGAGACACTGAGTGATACTATTCCGTCCCCGGGTCCCAGGCTCCTCATCTGTGACAGGAAGAGCTTAGCTATGGCAAGTGCATAGTCCCCTGTGCGTTCGCTGTAACCAATTCAGAGCGACCTGGTGACGCGTGTCGAAGACGTTGCTGAGATCGCCCCTGAGATCGGTTGGAAAGGATACCACGAGTGATTGGCGAGGTCTGCCACGAACAGATGAGAGAGAGAAAGAGGGGTATGCGTGGTGCAAATTTCCATTCTTGGACTAGATGAGCCTGTGGTCCCTTCCAGCTCTGATATTCTAGTAAGTCTGAAATTACTTATTCTCTTCCGACTCTCGTGGAAAATATGTGCTGTGTGACAACAGCAGGAACAGCACGAGGAATGTTAGTGCTTCCTGAGGGTGTGTGTGTGTGGGGGGGGGGGCATTGTTACCGCTCTGCCCCCGTAGACCACGTCTTGAGATAGACTTTTCACTAAATGAAGTTGTAAGCATTGCCTCCAGTTTCAATGCTAAAATGGGTACTGGGGACAAATTGTCTAGAAAGAAAACAAGAATTAGTAAACACAGCCTTACAAATGAGCCATCTGGAGATTTATTTACATAAGAAAAGAGGAAAGCCTTGGTATTTTCAGGCTGGGGTTTGTTTCTCTAGCAAGTAGCCCCAGGGGAGTATTTATCCTGAAGACACATTGAGCTTTTTAGCAAAGATTGCTGAAAGCAGGAACGAGGGATACTCATTTGGTTCCTTAGTTGGGGACTGGGTAGGAGGAGAAGAGACAGAGTAGGAGTCACCAAAAAAAAAAAAAAAAAAGTTTTTGAATGAATTTTAGCAGATGGGATTTCAAAATAGTTACAATGTGCTCACACCCTGGTTTTGAAATTACACATTATCCCCAAAGTGCCAAATGAGAACAATTTTCCCATAACAAGGTCAAATTTTGGAGGCATTAAGCCATCAGGCAAATGCAGAGGGACTGCAGAATAGCGCTGAGGGCCCCAAACCTTGACACAATTTGCTCAGCTGTGGGAAGAGTGGTCTTTCCACCCCAGGGAGCCCCCTGGGTGTCAGACCAGCTCTGCAGAACCACTTAACCCCCTCTGCTAGCTTGTCCCTTTTCCCACCGGTCACTCAGGAAGTACACATGGAAACAGTCCTCTCTTCCTAGGGATTCCGGCCACATGACCTGTCTTCCCACCCACCAGGAGTGTTCCTCCATTTGAGCAGGACAACACAGGGTAGATGAGAGGGGTGGGGAGGAGCCCAGAGGTGACGGAGCTCACCGCGTCCCAGTGCCCATGTTGGAGACCACACAGGCCCAGGTTACATCGCCTGCCATGGTCGCCAAGTGACAGTCTGGATAAAAATAGCCTCGCCGTGTCTGGACAAGCCCTGTTTGGCCAATAAAATACAAATCAATAAGACAACACTTGGACTGACTTTACAGAAAGAGAACTTTCTGCTCCTGGACTGGGCTGGGTTGTAAAGTATCTTACGTGTTTGCTCTGGAAATTGTGTAGCTTAGGGCAGCAATTCTGTAGAGAGGCAAGAAGAGGCAAGACTGAAAGGGCTGAGCAGGTCTCCTGCCCCAGGGCTCCTAGAGTCAGAAACAGCTGCGAGGAGAGGATGGGAAGTGAAGCTTGAAGAGTGAACATAGCTGGAAGGCACCCAGCAATTCAGAGCCATCAGCATAGAAGATAATTACCTGCTGACAGGTCTCTGATGTGTACCTGGATGTGCGTGTGCACACGCGCACACACACACACACACACACACACACACACACACACGTGCAGGCTCTGGTTAACCATGTCTTCACAGGCAACTTGGGGGCATACTCCATATTCCATACCTGGGCAAGAAGGGGAAGGGCTCATAAATAAAGATCCAGAACGCTTAAACATTGTACCGTGAACAAATCTGCAACTGAACTTGAAAATGTCAGAGGGGCAAGGAGGAACAGAATTTGAAATGTGGGAAGCTTCTGGAAGAGGTAGGTTGAGAACAGTGCTCTGGGCCAGTGCCTGGCTTGAAGGAGACATTTCTGAAAAGATTGTAAAGGAGTGCAGGATCAATTGGCCAACTGCTTGAAGGGAATTATAAGAAGAAAACCAGCCGGTACAGACAGCAAATACGTGGCCAGGCTCTGGGGCTAAGGGCCTTTGCCCTTGAACCTCCATGGTTCATCTCACGGGAGGCACTGTTTGTGGATCCATTTTTAAGATGAGCATTTTGAGGCTGAGAGAGGGTAAAGTAAATTGCCTGAGGCTATAGAGGAAGATTGGGATTTAAACCTACCTAGCCTGATTCCTTAACCTGCCTTCTTAGCTATTACTTAAGCAAAGGTGACCTTGACCTTATTGAAATGACAAACGGGGGACCACGTGAAGTGGGGGGAGCACTGCAGTAAGAGACCCCAGCTTCTGAAGCTAAGGACCTCCCCAACATTGGGCAAGTCATGGTTATTTTGATATGTTCTTTTTTTTTTTAACGTTTATTTATTTTTTGAGACAGAGAGAGACAGGGCATGAACGGGGGAGGGTCAGAGAGAGAGGGAGACACAGAATCTGAAACAGGCTCCAGGCTCTGAGCTGTCAGCACAGCTCGAACTCACGGACCACGAGATCATGACCTGAGCTGAAGTCGGCCGCTTAACCGACTGAGCCACCCAGGCGCCCTGATATGTTCTTCTTGGTATCGTCATAATCGTTGTGATTTATCGTTACCAATATGTGGAATTGGGTGATAAGGTTGTAGCATTTTGGATTTTGTTTTTCATATTCTTAGAGAGGTATTTATGGGGCTCTGAAAGTGAGTTCACACCATAGTGAACAATAGTGAAACTGTGAATAGAGAATTTGGCAGGTGCCCCCAGACCAGTACATTGCGTATCCAATGTGGACGATATGCACGTCCTAAATTTAGGACACTTCTAAATGAATTTATATGCTGCTGTTATGATATCATACGCGTGTATTTGAAAACAGTGACATATACGTGAAGGAGACAAGATTATTTAAGACACAGATCATGCTTCCTGGGCAAGCGTGGTTACGAAGGTATGTTTCAATCCTAAAACGAGAGAGGAATGGTTGCTTTTCAAGTAACACAAGGAACACCGAATGGAGCTCTTGACTTTCTGTGTTATCCAACATCATACCATACGTCCAGTATGACTCATTCAAGGACAAAAGGAGGGCTCCAGGAAATGGCAGTCCAACTTGAACATTAAGAGCGTCAGGCTAAGAGTCTCTCAGGTGAGGTAATGGATATGACTTGTTCCATCAAAGTCATTCCAGAAGACGTGGCTTCAGAGTCAGGCGAGCAAAGGCATAAGCTCAGCACCCTGTTTTCCACTTCCAGTTCCCATCGTTGAAAGCCTCCACTGCTTCCTTTATGATGGCGGTTGGGGGAAATGTGATCTTGGGAGAAACGAAGCTTGCAGCCCTACTGATGAGTTACATAGATGCTTTCTCCCCAGGCTCCCACCTCCAAAAGCAGAATTGGCTCTGCTTAAGTCACTCTTGCTCTCTCAGCCCTGATGCCGGGAGCAGCAAATTCCACAGGCACTCGGTAGGATTTTATCTGATTGTCCCTCTCGGGCACTGACACAGTGTAACTCATTGCTGATGGAAATGAAAGGTAATGTAATACCGATATTTTGCTACTTTTCCATGAAAGCCCACAAGTGAGAATCATGCTTGTTTTCCATTCATCTTTTTCTCTTCCTGAAATTTGCAAAGTTTAACCGGAACGCATTTGTGTTCTCTGTCGTTTTGGAACTGGTAGTGCTGGAATTTTCTAACATTCCTGGTGTTTTCAACTTGAGTGCCAAATAGATTTCTTTCTCCCTAGAAATGAATTAGCTCTTGGAGTTGCAGATACAGAGACCGGCGCTGCTGGGTCTGCCTATATCTTGAAACGCAAGGACCTACCGGGGGGAAGGCAGAGGCGTTTGGTGGTTTCCTCTCACTTCTACTGGTGTGCGAGTGAGATTACATTATGGGTGACAATTCTGTCTTCCTTTGCAAGGACAACATCGTGCATTTTGCTGAGCTTTCAAAGAGAGCGCGAGTGGCAAAGATTCGATAATTATTGTGAGTAGAATCTAGTAGGCTTACAGTTCCAACTTGTTTTGGGGCTCAACTTCTGGAAGGCAGCCTACAAAAATAGCAATTTACAGCGGGGGGGGGGGAAGCAGGTCCCGAGGCATTGGGTCGGGGCAGACATTAGTTCCATTTAGGGTTTAAACCAGCCCACAGTTAATTGTAGGTCTCTTGCATTAGCTTGTAGGAGCAGTAAAAGCATGTAATTTGAGCTAATCTGATGGGCAAGTGAACTGGGTACTTCGTGCCAAGTGAGACCGTGAAACAAAAGGACACATGTGTTTTCAGGAAAAGACACACACACACACACACACAAAACCAACACAACATAGTTTCAACTGTTGCACACGTGAAACTCTGGAGAATTCTTTGGAAGGTTTGCCATTTTAGAAAAGAACCTTTAGGGTACAGTGGATGAAACTTGGGAGCTCAGGGCCTCTCAGCTGGGCAGTGAAGCCTGTGGTCCCGGATAATCTGGGGGCAGCCTTCCGAGGAGAAGTTTTGCTTCAACGGATTATCGAGGTCTTTGTTAGAAAACCCCTCTATCTTGTGGGTCTTTGCACGATTCCACCTGACTGTACCTTAGAATCAGGTCCCGTCCCTATCAATTCTGATTTACTTACTTTGGGGCGAGGCTCAGGAGTCCTGGCCTTCTGGAAGCAGCCCCAGAGGAATGCGATGCGATGATTGTAGTTAGGATTAGGAACCCCTGATCTAATAGCAGATATGCTTAAGGAGGGTGGGTTCATGGACATAATTTCAGCTACCTGAGAGGGAAGTGACACAAGGCCAGCTGTGAGGGTACAAATGGATTTTGGGCATTTTGCAGTGATGCCGTCTTATTGGTCCGTGTGGTAGGATTTATGTTCCCGAGGAGTTAATGCACTCCTGGTTCTTCTAATGTCATTCATCCGGAGACAACTTCCTCAAAGCATAAATGTAATGTGACCTTAAATCAGACTGCTCTGAATGGCTCCACCCAAGAGCAAGCCTTCCAAAGGAGATGATTCTGGACCTTCTTTGTTCAATCCTGAGCCTCAAATGGGGCTTTATTATTTTCTTGTCAGGGCTGCCCTCCTGGGGTCCAAGGTGTGAGTACCTGTTGGTAAGCAGGTTTTAGGTTAGTAAAACAGTTAGGTAGTCTAATCACTCAAGACAGAAATTATGCACTTCAGCAAAAAGGTATTAAACCCCTAGTTGAAAAATCAGTTAAATCAGTAGTCAGTATGTTTTGAATACACTTTGCTAACTTAACTCAATTTTTAGTGTAAGAATTTGTGTGAAAATAAGGCATCTTCAGGGCACCTGGGTGGCTTAGTTTGTTGAGCATCCAACTTCGGCTCAGGTCATGATCTCACAGTTTATGGGTTCGAGCCCCCCGTCGGGCTCTGTGGCTGCCAGCTCAGAGCCTGGAGCCTGCTTCGGATTCTGTGTCTCCCTCTCTCTCTGCCTCTCTCTCAAAAATAAATAAACGTTAAAGAAAATTAAAATCAGCCATCTTGATTTTACTATTCAAAGAAAAATTGCGTAAGGGTAAAAAAATTTAATACCCAAAATGTGCCCTTTGGGTTGAACCGCAGGACTAGAATCCTCAAAAATTAGAGGCAGAAAATTAAATAGTAGCTCAAACATAAGCTAGTCTATATCTTGAAAATGAAAAAGTGTTGAACATCTTACAGAGTTAATAGGGCTCGTCAAAAAAAGACCCTAAAAAAGGCAGTCTTCTCTGTTGCAGACTAAATATTAATCTCACATCAGGGAAGCAATGGGTATGTTGTTTTATGCTCTAGATGTTTATATGGAAAGTGGAAATTGAATCAGTAAGTCATGTGCAAACTTACCGGTTGTGATCTCCCTGGAGAGCAGTGCACGTGGCATCGCTGGTGTCCTCAGGTGTGCTCAGTTAAGGACCTTTGGGCAAACCAGGTGTGGGGGGGTGGAGTGCCAAAACAACTTCTGAGCAGACATTTAAAGCATGTAAAATATGTATACAACATTCGTATACAGGCAGGAGCTCTGTGAGTCAGCAGCTGATAATTTTGTGCGTGTTTTCATCTACATGACTTTCCCAGAGGGATCTGAACAGTTGGCCTAAGGGGGCTCCATTCCAGGGCCTAAGAATAGTCTTCTCCTCCCTCCCTCACTTAACAAATACCCTCATAGAAGAACGGGCTCGCGTGATTGTAGAGTCGCACGAGGCCAAAATCTCGGGGGGATGCCGCAGACTGGAGACCCAGGAAAGAGCTGATGCTGTGGCTCCGGTCTGAAGGTCGCCTGCTGACAGAAGCCCTCTTCCTTAGGTCTTTTTTCTATTAACGTCTTCTACTGATTGGGTGAGGCCCACCACATTAATCAGCCTTCCTCAAAGTCTACCGATTTAAATGCTAATCTCATCTACAAAATACCTTCACAGAAACACCTAGGATAATGCTTGACCAAATATCTCGGTATTACAGGTGTAGAAAGGTTGACGAATCAAATTAACCATCATAGACAGAGTCCTTGCGTGTGAGATGTGAGTAGGATTCTGAGTGGTGGGCTTGTTGGCTCCCACCCTCTGTCGTCCCCAGAGGGCGCTTGGGGTCCAACCAGTTTGTCAGGTGGGGGTTACCAGGCGAGGCTCCATAGTCAAGGGGAGGAGCTTCTGACCTCCCTCACATACGATTTCCTTCCAAGAGGTGGAACAGAAATTTACTGAGGAGATTAACAGTACACGTGTGGAGTTCAGAAAGCAGAACGATCCTCTTGTGTTGTTTTGATGGCACAGAAAATTATTCTCATCACCAAGGTTATAACGGAACCACGTTTTGACTCTGCGAAAACATTGTTATCTCCTTTCTCTGCATCTTGACCGTGGGGGATGGGGGTCTGTGACGGCTGTCGTTTTAGCATAAATGGGACAGGCAATAGGGCAGTTGGTGGTTTCCGTGTAAGTTGACGAATGGAGTCGTTTCGCACAAAATTTGTATGATTGACTTAAGTTTTTTTCCTAAGAACTGTGTGATGATATCTCAACAACTTGGGAACACGGAGGAA
This sequence comes from Panthera onca, assembly GCF_046562875.1. NCBI lineage: Eukaryota > Metazoa > Chordata > Mammalia > Carnivora > Felidae > Panthera > Panthera onca. The sequence continues at coordinate 10,582,272 of NC_138349.1, forward strand.
GAAAAAATGATTAGGCCCACCAGGTGAGCACAGTGATTTCTGCTTTCATGTGGACCCTTCTGCTTTTTAATATACATATATTTGCTTGCATGCTTATTATAACGTACATGTATTTTTACCCTTTCCCCATTAACATTGTATCGTAAGTGCATTTCCATGTCTTTTATGGTCAGTTTTTATGGAGACATAACGTTCCATCAAAGGATGTAGCATAATTTAATTAACCAATCCCTATTGTTGCTTGTTGAGGTTGGTCCCGGTCTTTTGCTGATACAAATCATCTTGCAGTGGTTTGTTTTTCTTTAGTATAAATTCCTGAAAACAGGGTCATTGAGCCAAAGGACATTTTATGGCACTTGATGCATACACTGCTTTGGTTGGATTTGATTGGATTCTTTGTACTTTTCTCCTTTTTGTGTTTCTTTGATAATGACCTTCCATTACCCCTCCACCCCACCCCCCCCCCCACCCCGCACCCCCACACCCCCACCCCGGTTTCCAGCAACGACCTCTGCAGCCAAGGTGACTCTGAGGTGGCCATCAGAACTTCAGTTCCTGCAGTCTTATTGCTGACAAGAATATTCTTCAAGGCTAAAAATGTCCATACCCAGTCCTAGCTTGAGGGAGATTTATAGCTTGGAGCCTCTGAGTACGATCTCTGCAGCCATTTTTCAGCCGAGAGTGGAAAAAGCCCACATTTCACACTTAAAAAGCAATTTGGGATTTATTTTTGGTTCTTTGATAATTCAGGGAGACTTTGAAATGCTTGACATCTTGCTGCCTCTCACCATAATTGAAAAGGAGCTCCAGGTTGAGAAGTTTAGGGAACAGTGGAACTCGAAGCAAACATTTGAGAAGGCGGAAGTTAAGGGTGCCAGTATCTCTTTAAAAAGCGGCTTATTTTTGTTTTTTTATTTTTTGTTGCAATATTTGGAGTTTCATATTGGGCATCCCTGCTGTATTTCGCTTGGTGGAGTCTGATAGAGGTGCTTCAGGTCTTGTCTCAGTACAAGAAGTGATGCATTTAAAGAGGTAAGTTAAAAAACCAGTGTTAGGCATGGTGCTAGACTTAAGTATGAGGAGTGAATTACTTCTATTTGGGGAAAGGTGTTTAAACCTGAACCCAATAACTTTTGAACATCTCACATAAATGGACTCCTACACGACGTGGCCTTTGGTGACCTTCTTTCACTTACCGTGGGTCTCTGACATTAAACCCACGTCGTAGCACGCGTCCAGCCTTTGCCCCTCTTTATAGCTGAATAATCGTCCGTTGTATCGATATGCCGCATTTTCTTTCTCCATTCATCAGTTGATGGACATTTGGGCCGCTTTCACTTTGGGGGCTGTTACGAGCAGTGTAAATATTCGTGAGTGTTCACGAGAGTCCATAAGTATTCACGTGCAAGCCTCGGGTGGATGTCTGTGTTCATTTCTCTTGGATACGTGCCTAGGGGTGAAATCGCTGAGTCATATGGGGACTGCATGGCCAGCTTTTTAAGAAACTGCCATATGTCTTTGCAGTTCACCCTAGAGATGGGCAGGGTTGTGCTTAGGCCTGCCCGTGTCCGCGTGGGTGATGGGAGTGACCCTGATCGAGCGTCAGAGAGTAAAATGGAAGAGAGGAGTGCCTCAGACTAAGGAAGTTTTAATGAGGATGTTTTTGTTTTTTCTTTTTCGTAATAATTTGCCCATTCAGAACAGTCTTCAGTTGTGAAGCGTACTGACTTGTGTGGTAGTGATGTTGTAGGAGGGATCTGCGAGGTTTGGTGTGATCCATTTATAAAGCTTCCTATCATGCCAAATGCCTAATTGAGTTTTTAGGAATGCGTCTTTGCGTCAGAAAGCAAAGACCGTACCCCGCACACCCACAAGCTTTCCAAATAAATATCCTGTTTGGGCCTTCTGATAAAAATAATCTTGGCGTCTGCCTTCAGTTCAAGGTACCAGCGATGCTTCCCTGCGACCCAACGAGGGGACCCGTCAGTTCACCGCATGTTTGACCTCTGCCTGAATTCTGCCGCGTATGTGAAGGTTATAATGAAGTTGGTTGGTTTCATGCAAAGCCCCTTTAACAACATGGGAGGCAGTGTTTGGGGAACATTGCTGAAATTGACATTTGATAAATTGGGAAGATCTACGATAAGTGTGTTAATGTTACTGTCGGAGGCTTCATTTTTTCACTTTTAAATGTCTGAACATGAATACCTTAGGAATTTGAGATTAGCCTTGGTATTAAGCTTAAAATGGTTAATTCACACGAACGTTGGCCATGAGGATTCCTTTTCCTCTTCGTTAGTAGAAAGACGATATTAGCTTGTGTAATTATATCCCTAGGTGGCATTAACCACAGAATTGAAGGTTTGGCTTCCTTCTGGCAAACAAACCTCCGTTTCTGACTTGACGCTCGCACAGCTCACTTGTATAATCACGCTACATGTGAGGGTGGAAATTAGATCTAGGGTTGCTGATTTATATTCCATGAGCTGAGTTTTCCTGTGCCAGCCCAGAAAAATCTTAACATTGCTGAAGTGTTCATTTTTTTTTTTTTTTTTTTTTTTTTGTGGCTTCTACAGACCCTGTAAATGATCCAGGAGGGCAGATTTGGGTATATTACCCCACAAGTTCTAATTACGGACGTAATGATTGGTGAACATTTAAAGCAAAAGCCTAAATGCTAAACGTGGACCTTCTTGTTTTTACATGAAAAGGTCAGCAACCCAGTGTCAACAGTTTTAGACAGCTTGGGTTATACCTCTAAGAAATAATCAAAGTCAGCAAGAAAAAACAAACCCAGACCATTCCGCTGCTCATAAATGAAGGAATCCAGTTGTCTTCCGTGTTGTAACTGACACGACCTGACATGCTCATTTTTTTTTTTTTTTTTTTTTTTAGTCTTTGGGTTTTGAATAATTGCTTCTTGCAGAAAGCCTATATTTTCTGTACTCTGTGGTTGCCAAGTTGTACTTGACTTTTAAAAGAGAGTCAAAGGAACGTATCCTTGTGAGAAATTGCTGCTTTGTGGAGTACAAATGAGAGGTTTCATGATCTTTGAAGCTAGGAAGGCCAAATCCGGCTCAGAAACCCCATCGCCAGGCTGCATTTTATATTCTCTGTTGCTCTACTGTCCTTTTGCTGGAAGTAGGGGAAAAAAGATGTCATGGAGAGTAAGGGTCCAGCTAAGTGATTCTCCATCTGGTTCAGAATGTAGAAAGTTGTCTCCGACCGTTGTGGTCCAGAAGTTGGGCTGGATGGCAGCTTGCTCCAGACCTAGACCAGTGGGCCTCAACCGGGGACAGTTTTGTCCCCGAGGGGACAGTGGGCAATGTCTGGAGACCTTTTGGTGGTCGTAACTGGTGGGGAGTGGGCAACTATAGTTAGCGGATAGAGGCCAGGAGTTGCTGCTATGCATTCTATACTGCACAGGACAGCCCCCTGCCCCCACGACAAAGGAATATTCTGCCCCAAGTCAATAGTGCCCGGTGGAGAAATGCTGACCTGGAAGGTCGCTCTTTCTAATAGGTAGGTAGGTACGTAGGTAGGTAGGTAGGTAGGTAGATTTATGTATATATATAATTTATTTATTTTGAAAGAGAGAGAGCGAGAGCACATGTACAAGTGGGTGAGGAGCACAGAGAGAGGAAGAGAGAGAATCCCAAGCATGCTCCACACTGTCTAGCAGAGCCCGATGTGGGGCTCGATCCCACGGACCTTGAGATCATGGCCTGAGCCGAAATCAAGAGACGCTCAACTGACAGAGCCACCCAGGCGCCCCTGGAGGGGTGGCTCTTCATACCAGATGTGAAGTTTCCTACTCCACTCTTCACAGCGGGGGGCGGAGAACAGAAAGGAGACCCAGTGCCTTCCTTCCAACAAAATGTTCTCTTTATTTGGCACCTCATTTCTTGGGGCCTCTCTTAAAGACAGCGTTGGAATTGTAGGAAGCAGGAAGCAAGCACCCCTACCTGTAGGAGGGCTATGGAGCCAGTGCAAACACACAGCTTCTTCCCACACTGCTCGGTAAGCCATCGGCAAGATCCTGCAGGCCTGGACTTATTTTCCTTCTTTCCTTCTTTCTTTTTTTTTTTTGTCAAGTGTTTCATAAAATGCTTTTGTCCCAGGTTAACTTTCCGCTTCTTTGTTGTTAAAAAGAAAAAAAAAAAAAAAAAAAAAAAAAGGTTTCTCGGAAGGGAAACACTTTGACAAACAGATTAGAAAGTTGTCCAAAGTCACCAGAACTGCTGGTCTGCGTGGAACCTTGCTGACATGTGAGTATTCTTGCTCAACCACATCTCCAGTCAAACAAAACCACTTCCATTGGCTCTCTAGAATCAAAATGTCTAAGCATTCTGGGGGCTGACCGTGGCCTGCGAAACGGTGTATAAGCCAAGGTTGTCCACTCCCTGGCCTCTGAGGCCCCTTCCCACTGTGTGAGCACCGCTGATTCTTGGGGCAGCTCGAGGCAGGAGGAAAGTGAACAAAAGACATTTGTACTGAGACGTTTATGTTTTAGCTGACTTTCCTCCTTTGCTTGTTCACTCGAGAGAGAATGACACGAGTGGAAGGGGTGATACCCACCATGGTTGTTTCAGAAATTGCGGGTGGTGATGGTCGGGTGGGGTGGAAGTCTTGGGATCCGGAGCTCTTTCCCTCCGTAACACACGCAAAGTGAGCCGGCCCTCCTTCCCACCTTCCCACTGTAAGCAAACGTTTATTGCACTACCCAGCACTAATCACCCTGAAGAATGGGAAACTGAGCTAAGCGTGTTTTCTGCCCTGTGCTTGGTTAGGAGTATCTTAGTTAATATTCAAAAACAACCCTAGGAGTGGAGAACGTTTGTTATCTTCGTTTTGCCGATGAGGAAACTGAGGCGTAAGAAATGAAATGATCTGTTGCAGGTTACAAAAGTAGTAAGTAACTATGTGAAAATCTGAACTTAGGCGGACGCCGTTGTGTTTTCTGGATTCTGCCACACAGTAGGAGCTCAACAAACGTCCCTGAGCTGGAATTTTGTCCACATAGGAAGTGAAGGCATATATATGCATATCACTTATAGTTTCGACTCCACGTGCTAAGCACACCAACAGTCAAATCTCGGGGATCTATAGCACGTATGAGGTGGTCAAGGAGAGCCTGTCCCTCCCGGCATGTCCCGACGTGTGGCTTGGAAGTGAGCACATCTTGCTCAGCAATTCTGATGCTTAAAGATCATTTCCTGGGGGTGCCTGGGTGGTTCAGATGGTTGAGCGTCTGACTCTTGATTTTGGCTCAGGTCGTGAGCCCGGGGTGTGGGATCGAGCCCTACGTTGGGCTCCGTGCGGAGCGTGGAGCCCGCTTGGGATTTCTGTCTCTCTCCCTCTGCCCCTCTTCTTCTTGTGCTCTCTCCTTCTTTCCTCCTTGGACCCTGGGGCCCTCAATGCAGACCATCTACTTTGTCATGGTTCTCAGTTGAAGAAATGGGGATCTGTCTCAACACTGGAGAAAATCCTGGTCAGGGTGCCGTATGGGGACGTGGCCTAAGCCGCAGGAGACACACAGATGGTCTAGAGCTGCACCGTCCGATACTTTAGGCGGCTCCTGGGCCCTCAGAAAGTGGCTCGTCTGAGTCAAGATGTACAATAGGTGTGAAATTCACACTGGATTTTGGACTTAGTACAAAAAAGTAAAATATCTCACTAGCAATTTTTTTTACATCGATTCCATGTTAGACTAAGCAAACTGTATTATAGAAATGAATTTCACCTCTTTCTTTTTATATTCTGAATGCAGCAAACAGAAAATTGTAAATTACTTATGTAGCTGTCATCGTATCTCTATTGGACACTGGTGGGCAATTCAGTGAGTTTTCAAGGAAAATACAATTCAATGTGCTAATTTTGTGGCCTGATTCCCCCTACCCCAAATGCAAATGCAACTCCATTATAATTGTCAACATAATCCTAGGAAGTAGGTGTCGTTAACATTTTTACAAATGAAAAATACAGTGTTCTGGCAGGGTTAGATTATTAGATTACTCTGACAACCATTGATGATTTGTACCTGGGAGTTGAATTCGTGTCCATTTGAATTCAATCCTGGTTTCTTTTCCTTGTAGTTTGTGAAAAGAAAACCAGAGAGCGGAAGAGAAGGAGATGTGACCACCCTTTCAGTCAAGTACATGCTGAGGCTGCAAATTTCACGAGCATTTTCTTACCATTGCTACTTACCTAGATGCAGACAGTGTACAAATTCCAGCAAATTGAGGGTTCTTGTTAGTTGCTCTTCAGTTAATCGAGGTTTCATGGAATATTTCAATTTTGAAAGTTTCTTGTAAAAAGTAGAGAACATGGGGCGCCTGGGTGGCTCAGTCGGTTGAGCGTCCGACTTCGGCTCAGGTCATGATCTCACGGTCTGTGAGTTCGAGCCCTGCGTCGGACTCTGTGTTGACAGTTCAGAGCCTGGAGCCCACTTCAGATTCTGTGTCTCCCCCTCTCTCTGCCCCTCCCCTGCTCGTGCTCTCTCTCTGTCTCAAAAATAAGTAAAAACATTAACAAAATTTTTTTGAAAAAAAAATTTAAAAAATAAAAAATAGGAAACAATGGGGCGCCTGGGAGGCTCAGTTGGTTGGGCCTCTGACTTTGGCTCAGGTCACGATCTCATGGTTTACGGGTTCAAGCCCCGCGTCGGGCTCTGTGCTGACAGCTCAGAGCCTGGAGCCTGCTTCTGATTCTGTGTCTCCCTCTCTCTCTGCCCCTAACCGACTCGCATTCTGTCTCTGTCTCTCTCAAAAATAAATAAACATTATGGGGTGCCTGGGTGGCTCAGTCGGTTAAGTGGCCGACTTCGGCTCAGGTCATGATCTCGTGGTCCGTGAGTTTGAGCCCCGCGTCGGGCTCTGTGCTGACAGCTCAGAGCCTGGAGCCTGTTTCAGATTCTGTGTCTCCCTCTCTCTGACCCTCCCCCATTCATGCTCTGTCTCTCTCTGCCTCAAAAATAAATAAACATTATAAATAAATAAATAAACATTAAAAAATTTTTTTTTAAAGTAGAGAACATAAAAGAAATAGCAATTTGCAAGACGACCACTTTTTCTCCCATTTTATTGAGATAAAACTGACATCCAACATTGTATTAGTTTGAAATGTACAACATGATGTATATTGTGAAATGATCACCGTGGTTAGTAAACATCTACCACCTCACATAGTTACACATTTTTTTCCTTGTGATGAGACTTTCAAGAACTACTCTCTTTAGTTACCCTCATAGACAATACAGTATTGTTAGCCACAGTCACTATGCTGTACATTACATGTACGTTACGACTTGGTAAATTGTAGAAGGAATTTACATCTGTAGTTTGTCTCCCTGTATTCTTTTTTTAAAATTGTTTATTTATTTTGGGGAGAGTGCAAGCAAGCGAGGGGCAGACAGAGAGGGGGACAGAGGATCTGAAGCGGGCTCTGCACTGACAGCAGTGAGCCTGGCTCAGGGCTCAAACTCACAAACTGTGAGATCATCACCTAAGCTGAAGTCAGATTCTCGACTGACTGAGGCACCCATGTACCCCCCACCCCATGTTCTTGATTCATCATCAGAGAGGACTCTTTGGGGGACTCTGCATCCTTTTTGGTCCACGGGAGGTTAGTAGGTAAGAGGGGTTTTTAGCTGACTTCGTCACAGTCCCCATGCTGCAGCTTGCCTCAAGTGTGCACCTACGTGCCTCGGAGCACAGCTGAGATGTGTCAGCTCTTCACTTTCTGTGCTATAGACCAAGTGGGTGGCCCTTTTAATTTTTCACATCTCTGGCCAAATGTGAATAGAAACTAGCTTTTTGTCCTATCGTGTTTTGGATTCGTATCTTGACTGCCAGTCAGAAGATCCCCACCTATCAGTCCCTCCTTTCATGCTTAATCTATTTTATGATGATTTGCTGCTCAGGCTGAGAATCGTGTTCCCCATCCAAGTCGTGCCAGCATTGGGGAAGTCAAGCCAGGGGCCTTCTTCCTTCACAATATGCACAGTTTTGATTTTGGAACAATACAAATTGAGAGGCTGGAGAACGTGTTTGATCACAAGTAGTGCCCACCTTGGTGTAACAGATGACAGAAAGCTGCGGAGGCAGCTGGTGGCCGACATGGGACGTGACCCAGTCTCCTGCTGTCTACGCTGCCAGAGTCTGCCCCGTTTCTCAAGTGGGTGGTGCTGGGTTGGCTGGCTTCAGGCTGGGGCTGAACCGTGGGCATAACGGCCATCACCTTTGCGTCCGTGTCTGCGTCCATTCGACGAAAGGCATCTCGTCCCTCTGCCATGGGTCACTTAGCTGCAAGTTGCCACCTAATGGGACAGAGGACAGGATTGAAAAAGCGAATAAAATAAGGTCTGTGTTTCCAGTCCTGCCCAACCTCCTCGGCCCCAGACTAACATCTTCAATCACTGGACGTTCCTGTCTGAAGGTCTGGTGACAAAACCTAATACGTGCCAGATCTTGCTCCTTTAATTTTTACAATAACCCGTGAAGCAGTCACTCCCGTTATCCCCATTTTCTACATAGGGAAACTGAGGCATAGAGCAACGAAGGAGGCTGCCCAGAGTGGCCCAGTGAAGTAGGTGTCAAAGCCAGGATCATGAATGCAGGCTTTAGAGTCTTTGCTGTAACCGCTACACTGGGCTCCCCACTCTGCAAACCCCTCAGACGTATTGGCTTCCAACTGAATAGCTGTCCTCATCCTCAACCAGCCCCTCCTCTTACTGTCCCATATTTCCGAACAGTTTTGTCACTCTCCTCGCTAGGGAGCGGTGGAAGACTGGGGGTAAAGCACCTGCCACCTTCATGTACCGGAAACATTGCCAAGTCTCGTAGATGTTGCCCTCTAAGGGTTTTCCAATTCCTTCTGTTTCTTTCTGTCACCGCCGCCGGCGTGGAGCTCAGGTGCTGGTTACAGCTTCAGGTCATAAAGCATTAAGGGGGAGGGGCTCACAGTGGCACCCAGGCTCAGCCTCTCCCTTCCCAATGGAGAGCTGTTGCCCCCAAACCTGCAAGATCCTCCTGTCCGACCTGCCAGCGCCCCCCTCCCTTCACCCCAATCCTTCCCATTCTCGGCGCAGACCTGGCCTCGTGAGGACCAGCCCCCTAGGGCCGATGCAAATACGTCCTGTGCCCCACGGGCCACGCAGCAGCGGAATCCCCCGATGAAACCCGGAGTCTGTGTTTTTAGCGAGCTCCTCGGGTAGTTTGATAGGCTGCTTGGTTTGGGGATCGCTTCTTGTTTACTGTCCCATCAGGCCCTTTCGGCCCTGCACCAACACCCTCCTTGGCTTTCTGCGGCCGTGTGGTTAGCACACTGCTCTGCTGGCGTGCTCAAGGCCAACGCCTCGTGCCGGGCAGCGTTTCCAAGGTCATTCCAGCTCCTCCTCCACGTGCACCTCGTCCTCCAGCTGCTGCAGATCACGAACCTGGGGGGGGACGTACGAGGAGACTGTCCACGGTCTGCGTCGTCCAGCCAACGGGGGGCCTTTGCCGAGCTCGGGAGTTTCCAAGGAGACCTTGTGAGTGAGCGTGGGGGCTGCCTCTCCAGTGGGACTGCATGATGTCTGGCAGCTCTCTAGGTCCTGGGAACGCGTGTGCTGAGCACAACCCCCTTCTCAAGTGGTGTTTAGACATTGGTTTTGATCACAGTCCGTGTTGTTTTTGCTCAGGGTCCCAACTCCCTAAGTGGAAGAAAGAGTTTGTTTTCAATTTGGTTACCGCAAAGTCGAGGCGTGTGGTGTTCGTAGGCTCCGAATCTCCGAGGAGCAGACTTCCTCTCTGTTCCGTCCCGCACTGCACTCTGCCCCTTCTGGACTCACCTTATCCTGCTGGACTTACCTCTGCTCGGTGCTCCTGGCGATCTCTCCACCCCTGGAGGACTCACACATGACTCCGACTCCCTGTTCCTTCCCCACGGCCTTTCCTGTGCCTCTGTTGTCACCTGTCATGGCATGGGCTTCATGACGCAGCTCTAAGACACTCTCGGAACCTGGGCGCAGGTGGGAATCTGGGGAAAGCTGTGATTGGCTTGTCGGGGGGGGGCCCTGTTCTCCTGTCTCCTCCTTGTATGTTGCATTTTCAGAGGCAAACCCACAGATAGGACCCTCTTTCCTCATGTGCCCTTTCCTCTGGATAGAACAGACGGGACACCTGAAATCTGTGCGTCAAATTTCCTCACTTGTTTATACCTTCAGTCAGTTGATATTCATTGAAGGCCCAGGTTTTCCTACAGTCCGTCTTTCTTTCTTTCTTTCTTTCTTTCTTTCTTTCTTTCTTTCTTTCTTTCTTTCTTTCTTTCCTTCCTTCCTTTCTTCCTTCCTTCCTTCCTCTCTCTCTCTTTCTCTCCCTTCCTTCCTTCCTTCCTTCCTTCCTTCCTTGTTAGAGAGAGTGCACACATGTGCGGGAGGGGCAGAGGGAGAGAGAGAACTTCAAGTGGGCTCCACTGATGTGGGGCTCAATCCCATGACCGTGAGATCATGACCTGAGCTGAAATCAAGAGTCCGATGCTTAACTGACTGAGACACCCAGGTGCCCCATGACTTGCTTTCTGCCTCAGAGGGTTCTTAAGTGAATACAGCCATTCCCCTGCCTTTTTAAAACCGTGCCACCTCCGCGAAGTAAAAAACAAAAAACAAACCCCTCGTGTCCTCTTTTGTCATTGGTTGAGATAAAAAACAAACACACCCGTTGTCACTAAAAGCAAATCAAAACAACGATAACTTTAATTATTTTTAAGTCTATTTATTTTGAGAGAGACAGAGACAGTGCGAGTGGGGGAGGGGGCAGAGGGCAGAGAGAGAAGGAGACCAAGAACCCCAAGCAGGCTCTGCACCGTCAGTGTGGAGGAACCCGACGTGGGGCTCCCACCCATGAAACTTGAGCCGATCACGACCTGAGCCGAAACCGAGTCAGATGCTTAACCAACTGAACCACCCAGGCACCTCAAAGCAAGGATAATTTTCGACTGTGCTCCCAGCTTTGGATTAGCAGCCTTCTGCTCCTACCTCAGGCTTCCCGCAGACTCCCCCAAATGTGGGAAGTTCCTGAGTGTGGCACCCTGGATTTGTGTCGTCTTCTCCATGGCAACCAGAACTACCGGGAACGGTCGTGGCCAAGGTGACCACGCCTCTTCCCCGAGTATGGCAGGCATGGGGCCGTGGTTGAGTCAGGACCACTTTGTTTTAGAGCCTGCCTTTCCCTCCTCAGGGACTGGATTAACATAAAAACTCGGAATGCTGGTCCCATGTCTAGCCACTGCCTGTGGGTTCGTTATGCTCTCTTCATGTGTTTATCCCATCTCCCAACCAGATGGGAAGCCCCTTCCCATAAGAGGTTGTGACCTTCTTATCTTTCTCTCCCTCTTTTACTCACCGAGCCCAACACCATCCCCTGCACATTTTGGATGCCCCGTGCATACGTTAAGATGATTAGAAAGATCAAAATTTAAAAATTGGTGCCAGAATGCCCCAAGATCCTGCTCAATAGAATTTTGGCTGCCTTTCTTTAAAACCAAAAGTAAATTGTATGTTCTTCTTCCCAATCTTCCTATTTCCTTAGCCAGGGAAGGATGCAACATGTCTTTGGTGAGACAGGTTCGGCCTTGTGATGCCCGTGGGTGGTGGCTCTCTTGCCGCTTTGACTTTGGATCCTGGGCCAAGGCTACCTCATCGCTCTTGGGGGACCTGGCTGTTGGAACCTCCCCTAGCTCCTTCAAAGGGAGAAGAGCTTTGGCTGCAGAAGGAGGCAGGGTTGACCTCATCTCCTTGGGCAGTGCTCAGTATATCCCCGTGGAGAGGTCTCCCTGTGACTTTGGCTGTGACTCCTGGCAAGACTTACTACACCTGTGTCTTCCACGGGCTGTTCGTGCACCAGGTGGCTCCCCATAGGCGAGGGAGGGACACAGGCCAATCCAGCCAAGGCTCTAGTAACTGATGCAAATTCTCTTTGGCTGCTATCTGCGGCTGAGTTTTATGGCAATGAAACATCCTTCCGTGTCCGGGTCATTTTTCTTTTAGCGCCTGGAGTCCTGTACTGAATATCTTTCGAATTTTAGAAAGACCTCATCTGGTACCCGGGGCTGAGGCCGCTTGCCTTAGTGTCTGAGACTAACAACAGCTGACATTCGTGATGAGAACATTCAGTGTGGATTATTTGCCGGTTACCATATAATTAATTTTAAGAACCGTCTGAGACCGATATTCCTGTACCCACTTTACCATGCGGGAACCTGAAGCTCCAATATTGGGCAGTCTCGCTTGAATCGCATCCCTGGTACAGCAGCCAAGCTGGGATTTGAACCCTGTCAGCCTGGCTCTAAAGATCTTGTTGTTTTTTTTCTGGATACTCGACTACAAAGCACATGAACACTGTAACCGACATTTCGGAGAGAATACTTAATCCGCGAAAAAGCAAATGCTTCGGCAGCACTGAGACAAAATTTATTGCTATCCAATTGATATATTAGTTAGAAATCAGATTGCGTTTTCCATAAAGAGTTTCCTAAAGGAGTCCTGTGTGGCAGGGATGCCAGCAAAGTATGAATTATTTTAGTACTTGAGAGTTACGAAACGACTTGTCGTTAAAATAATTACTTCTCCGACTTCCTTCTAATTCAGACCGGCAGCTTCCTGGAAGTAGACTGCGTTAGCATTTATTATCATTTGCTAATTCATCGGGCCACGAAAGCACCCAGTTTGGCTTGCCAGTAGGCTAACGTAGTCCTGGCTCAATTTATCAGAGAGGCTGATGGTTGTAGCTTCCCCCCATCAGAATTAACCTAGGCCCCTTCCAGCTTGATCTCATTCACTGATTTACTAAGCTTTCGTCTAGGACGTGCCCGGCACAGAGCATGTGCTTGATGAGTATTGGAATAAATGAAGCAATGTGCTCATTTGTGGCATTAATCAAAATGCTGAGCAGCACAGGGCTGAGGTCCCCTTGGGTCCCCGCCACGTCCACATAGGAGCTTTGCTACGGTCACTGGTGGTTGCTTTGCTCCTAAACCTGGCTCTTTCTCTTTACCTCGACCCTTTCTCCTTAGTTATGGCCCAGGACAAAACTGTCACCTTGGAAACATTTTTAAATCACTCTGCCTCGTCTTATCTGTCTTGTTTTGTCTGTCTTGTATGTCTCCATGACTTTTGCTCTCCTCCTTCTCTGATTATCTCATAAGGGCCAAGGTTCTTCCCAGCATCGCTGTGGGCCCCTTCTCTTCTCTCCCTGTTCTCGCCCCACTGTGGGCTCTGACCCACCTGCATGATGTCTGGGGCCACAACTAGAGTGACAGCTCCCAAATCTCTCTCTCTTCCAAGTTTTGGAAGCATATGTCCAACTATGTATATTCTGAATGTCTTCTCTGGATTAGAAAAGCTCTGCGGGAGGAACATTTCCAAAATCAACTTGTGCAATTTCCCCACCCTCAAACTTGAGCCTCCTTTTGTATTTTCTAGGTTGTGCCAGTGCTATCACTAAATTGAATCTAGAAACTTCATACTTGCTCAGCACGCCTCTCTCTCCTTCTCTGCTCTCCTGTCACTGTCTAGTTAGTCACGAAACCCTAGAGAGTCTATCTCAGAAACATCCCCCAAAGGCACCCCTTCATCACCTTGGATTCTGCCCCTCATTCTCTTCTCAGCCAAGCTCATGCTGACAGGTTGTCAGGCAGGAGCATCATGGGACCAGAGTGGGCCTGTTTTCAGACTTCTCTCGACTAAAGGTGGACAATGGTTGACTTTGTTTCTCTCCCAGTCATGTTAGTGATCAGAGGATCTCTTGCACCACGTGTTCTGACTGCCCCGTGAAGATGGGGGCTGAGCCAGGCTTCCAATTGGGCAGAAACCATAAAACAGACAGACCCAGAAGCAGGTTGGCATTCCGGAGCTGGCCTCTGGCCTCCAGTCCATGGCGTGGTCCTCAGGCCATGTCCAATAAGCAATGTAGACAGAAGAGGGTTCCAGCGAGGCCCACAGTCTGCTGCATGGAACCTGAGCCCTTATCTCTGATTGGTGACAATGGTCTCGCTGATGTCACATTTTTTTTCTCTTTGATTAAAAGCACTATATTGCCAGGGTGCCTGGGGAGCTCAGTCCATTAAGCATCCGACTCTTAATTTCAGCTCAGGTCCTGATCTCACAGTTCATGAGTTTGAGCCCTGCGTTGGGCTCTGCGCTAACAGTGTGGAGCCTGCTTGGAATTCTCTCTCTCTGCCCCTCCCACAAATGCACACGCTTTCTCTCTCAAATAAATAAACTTAAAAAACCCCCCCACTATATTGCCACTGTTTGTTATGTGTGTTTGAGTAAGTGTAAGTTAGTGTGTAGGAGTGTGAGTGTCCGTGTGTGTGTGTGTGTTAATCATCAAATTCATAATGAGCAAAATGTAACCAACATGGCCTAGAAGAGAGAGACCAGGTCCAAGGAAGCCTGGGATTTAATCTAGTAGCAAAACCCAGGGAGCACACTTGTACCTTTAAATAGGAGCCACTGAAAACAGTCACCCCTGTGCTTAAAAATCTCAGTTCCCTCCCTGTCATCTATAAGACTGAGTCTGACCCCTTGTCCTGGGATCAAAGCCTCTAATGTGGGATGCTGGGCACCTCCAGAAATTTCACCCTCTGCAGCCACACTTCATCTTTAATTTTTTTAAAAAACATTTTTATTCATTTTTGAGAGACAGAGGCAGGGCAGAGAGAGAGGGAGACACAGAATCGGAAGCAGGCTCTAGGCTCCGAGCTGTCGGCACAGAGCCCGACGTGGGGCTCAAACCCACGATCTGTGAGATCATGACCTGAGCTGAAGTCGGAGGCTTAACCTACTGAGCCGCCCAGGCGCCCCCACACTTCCTCTTTAGACAAGGAATGGCGGCCAGAACCTTGTGCTGTGTTACGCGTTACAACCTGTCGTCTGAACGTCTTGCCCTTCTTTCCCACCTCCTTGTTCGACTTTGCTCAGATATCAGCCCCGCTGTAGACGTCCCCTGGTTCCTTGTCAGATAAAATGTAGAACGCCCAGTTAAATCCGAACTTCAGAAACACAACAAATAATTTTTCAGTACATGGCCCAAATAGCGATTGTTTGGCTCTCAAAATGAACCGTGCGTCCTGTATTTTTATTTGCCATTTCTGGTACCCCTACTCCTGAAAGTTCTTCCGCCTCAATATTCCCACTAATCTCTTACGGCTCTTCTGCTACCGAGGTGACGTAGTATGTTGCCAGGTGTCTTCCGGACCAGAATACATATTCCTGCGTCAAGAACCACGGCCAAGTAACTCACGCGCCCGATGTTTGTCAGCCATGTCCGTCCCTTCTGGCAAGCACTGTGCTGGGTGTGGGGTACCAAGTCTAGTGAAATCGGGGCCCTGCACTACGGCGTGGTTGGCACACTATGGCCTTGGGCCGGATCCAGCATGCTGCCTGTTCTCCGGGCCACGGCCATGCCGCCGCCACACTCACTCGCTTATGTATTATTGTCTGTGGCTGCTTTCACACTCCAACGGCAGAGCATGTGGCCTCTTGGCCCACAAAGCCTAAAATATTTACTATCTGGCCCTTTATAGAAAAAATGTGCCAACCCCTGGTCTAGAGGATCTTACAGTCTAGAGGAGACAGACGTAAACAAATAAAAGCAAACTCATCTTTCATCTCCAAAGCCTTGTAGAAGTCAATGTGTGGTCTGGAGACCACCTATCTGAGAATCACCTGGAGCCTCACCCTGCAGATCCTGATTTCTGAGCCTGGAGAGGTTGCCCTTAAAGAAGGCTTCTAGATGATTCTGCACATTGAAGTCTGAGCATCACTGTCCTAGTGCCTGCCATCCGGTCTGGTGCATGCACAGCCCTGATAGATGACTGGGCAGAAAGTGTTCATTGACTGTTGTTTTTTTGTTTTTGTTTTTTTTTTGCTTTTTTTTTTTTTTTTAAATGTATGTGTTTATGGAGAGCCTGACGCGGGGCTGGAACCCACAGACCGCGAGATCATGACCTGAGCCGAAGTCGGACGCTCAACCAACTGAGCCACCCAGGCACCCCTTGACTCTTTTTCAATTCTGTTATTATTATTATTTTTTAAAGCCACTGGTTCTGTTTGTTACAAAAAGTCATGATTTCAGCCTTTAGTCCTGCGAGGGGACTTGGCAAAATTTACCACCGACCCAGGCGCAGTGCTGCTGGCTTCCTCCAGAGAAACGCACCCCCAGGACCATCGTCCTCAACTGACTTCAGCAATGTCTTCCTTATCCTGAGGGATGAAGCAGAGGCCGCCTGCCATCCCCTCGCAGCAGGAGCGGAGCGATACGTCAGCGGGCATGGCCCTCCTCTACCTCCGTCACGGTCCATTCCCAGGCCGACCTGCGCGGCCCCACAACAGTCACCTCACCAAAATAAGCCAAGTGGCTCCTTCATGTTCCCCAAGCCCAGCAAATCCTGTCTCCTCGTGGTGCAGCGTGATGGGCCGACAGAAACTAAATAGCGAGTTCAACCCATTAGTATTTGGAAGGCAAATGTTTCCTAGTGAAAATAAAGTCTGTGACTCTATGTTGAGACAGATGTTCACACTTGCTACCCTTGGTAGAGTACTTAAGAAAATAAATTCCAGATAAGAGAGCCAGCCACGGGCATTCCTGGGGCCTGCGTGTTCCCGGCTCTTCAAGCCCTTGTGAGCAGCATTCAGGGCGCCAAGGGAATAAAATAACAAAATAATCCACCCCCGCCCCGCAATTCCACCTAAATTTTCTTGTTCTAGCCAAATAATTGGGGCAAGTGGAGTTTTTAAAAAGCTGGATTATCTGTATAATTAATTACTTTAATGGCCCTCTGTAGCTTGCATGCAAGGAGCCAGACTAAATGTTCTGTTGACGTGTTGGCAAGAGCGGAGGTATCTGGACTTGACCTTATACGGCCGGCAGTGAGCTCAAGCAGTTTGCACTTGTTTCTGCCGTTTGGGTTTAGGTGCATCCACAAGAAGGCCTGTCACTGAAATCGTCCTGAGATCATTGAAACATCTGGGCCTCGTTGGCGACCACAAGCTTGCCTGCGATAGGCGTCCGTTTTTCCTCCCCATTCTTCTTATCTGATGCATGAAGTTATTGGTTGTAGACATGCTCATGGGAGTGGCTCTTAAGACATTTTAAACGAGGGGCGCTTGGGTGGCTCAGTCCGTTAAGGGGACAACTTCGGCCCAGGTCATGATCTCACGGTTCATGGGTTCAAGCCCCGAGTCAGGCTCTGTGCTGACCGCTCAGAGCCTGGAGCCTGCTTCAGATTCTGTGTCTCCCTCTCTCTCTCTCTCTCTCTCTCTCTCTCTCTCTCTCTCGCTGCCCCTCCCTCCCTCCCTCTCTCTCTCGCTCTCTCTCTCTTTCAAAAATAAACATTAAAAAAAAATTAAACATCTGAAACAAAATGCCATTGCGTGAGCAATTTGGCTTTGGGGTATTTAAGTACGTGAGAACTATTCTCTCTCTGACGATGAGAAGAAAGAAAAAGAAAACCCAAATATCACCAGACCTATCATCTTGGCCTCTTTGAAAAAAATCCGAACGACATAGGTAATCTTGTACTTTATGATTCCTTTGATGAGTATGTTCTATGTGTGTTAAGTTTATTATATTCCAAGCAGTTTATGCTATTTTACTTCCCGTACACGAACGTGTTTGATATAAAGATTCGCCTTGCCGAATTATTATGTTTTCACATTCAAATGCCCAGCACGATTGTTTTCCTCTAAAATATATTCTTAATAACTTACTGCTCTTTTGTGTGCTTCCGTCACTGACAGCAACACACGAGGGAGGGAACCCTGAATTAAAAATCGTCTTGCCACATTTTGTGGAAGAGAGCCTTCGAACTGCAGACTAGTTACACCAGCATGGGGCTTATTAGCCAGTTAAAGCCTTGGGTAGGTAAATTATTAAAGGAGGCCAGATAAGTTTTATTTGCAAATCTGAACTTTACCAAGGGGGAAAAAAAAATAAAACTTCCCTTAGTTAATCATGATGAGAAGGGTTCAGGTGTTGTCATACATCTAGGACACAAAGTAAACACCAAAAGCAAGTCCCCCACCATTCAGCTGTTTTTTATTAATAAACCCCCATCCATCATAAATTGCTGGAAAAGCTGGCCAGATGTTGGAAACTCACCCCACTTGTCACCTAGGTCATTCCTGCAGGAGTTACAATTTAGTTAATTTCGCCACTACAGTAGCTTGATATAATTAAAGACTCAGTAGGGTGTGTTTTAAATGCTATTAAGTCATTAAGGGTTTTTAGGGAGCCAGGAATGTGCCTTCATTGTAGTGAAGAGGGCAACATTTTCTCAACACAAAGAAGCCAGTGATCCGTGTTTTAAAACGCAGGAGTTAAAGTACCTAGCGATGAAATGAGATTCTCAGACATCAATTATGGAAATCAATAAAGAATGCTACAACATACACTGAGCTTTCTTGGCCCTTTCTTGATAGAAGGAAAGACCACAGCAGAGCCAACAAGACTGTGCTTGCTTAATCAAAGCAATAAATTCTCCGTGTCAGAGCTGCATTTTTAAAGAAGCTCTAAAATCTCTTTTTGGTGCTGACGCCTGTTTCTGAGACCAATTCACCTAGTTCCTGAGAACAATAAAGGCACAATGAAGGGTTTTCCCCGCTGAACCAGTTTAAAATAACGTATAGATATCACCCCTCCGTCCTGTGAACAAACACGTGAGGCGGTGGGAGGAAGGCAGGGGCTGAATGAGAATCTACGTGCAACAAGTTGCTAACAAACAAAAAGAATTCTAATGGCACCAGCGTGTATTTAAATAGGTTGAGAGGATCTGAACGTGAATCCTTCTAAGCCTGCTTTCCGGAGGCCAGGCCAAACCCACCTGTGACCGTGGTGCTTTGTACTGTGCCGAGGGCGCCTGACGTCACCCTGGGAACGGCCCCCGGCACCTGGCCGGGCCCCCAGTTCTCTTGGGCCCTTTCAACAACGCCTCCGGGAGCCCCCTTCCAGGGTGTGCGTGAAGACCATCCACGTGCTCCGTGATTGCTTATTTAAGTTTGGCTTTACTCTGCCAGTGCTACAGCAGTTAACCATCGGCTTCAGAGACAAGGCTCATAAATCAGGACGATGGCCTCAAAACTCCCCACTCCCTCCTCTCCGGTAACTAGGAGAGAACAGGGCCCCAGAAGAAGGTGTTGTGTTACTCTCGCAGAGCCGTCCGGGGCACCCCAGACTTGCCACCCACGCGTTGCAAACGAGATGTTGAAGACAGGTGACGAGTGGGGTGATGGTCACAGAGAGTTGGGGTCATTCTGTGTGGGGGGCGCATAATGCCGGACTGTGCTGGGGCCACAAGGCCCTTGTTTGCCCAGATCTGGAATGTTTCAGGCACTTGGAGGTAGGAGGAAGAAGGATCCAAAAGGAAGGCTCAAAACCGTGACGAAGGCTTCAAGAGCAAGAGGGCTGTGCACATTCAAGGTCAAGAATGTGTAGTCTGACTTGGCCAAAGGCTGGCTCATGGTCACTGTCAGCGGAGCAATATCTGAAGGGCCCAGGCAGTTTGGTTTTGGCCTGAGTGTGGGGATATATACCATGAATTATATCATCAGGCCCCGGAGGCTTTCGGGATAGCAATCCCCGCGTGTATCTGGATGAAAATCCAACCGGACCCTGGACTGACTTTGGCACAATAAGGAAATCTTGTCCCATGGGTCCTGGGCCTAGGGCTGAACCACTTCTTGGACGTGCCTGTTGGGAGCTGTCACGAAGAAGAGCGACCTGGTCTAATTGGAACCTTGATTCCTGACTTGATCCAATTAGTGTGCCGGGTTTGCTGAGGTCCTTTGGGGACTAGAAAGGATGCTAGTGACCAGCGGCAATGGAAAGTTCCTGTTTTGAGCTGGAAGGAAACCAGATGTTGAGTATGCGACTGACTGTCAGCGTTGATCCCGGTTCACATGAGGATGGGCTCCTTGCAGATGTGTGGGCTAATCAAAGCCAACTGGCTGTCTGGTCTTAAATGGGTCTGGTCCTCTTGCGTAGTTCCCAGCCTCCACCGTAAGTGATTCAGCCTTTAAACGGTTTAACTGTAGCTGAACGTAAGGATTCATCCATCTTTGAGCACCTTCTGTGTGTCAGGTACTGGGGACACATACGAGGCAGGCGTCTCCTTAACAAGGGCTTCAAGGCCATGTGCCTCGTTGGGCTTTGGCCTGCCTCTTCGACCTCTTTGCATGACTCCACCCTTCTGTGCTGCAGTCACACTGGCCTGAGGGCCGTCGCACGTGCTGCCCCTCTTAGAATGTTCCTCCTTTTGCTCTTCCCCGCACCATTTTTTAGGTTACAGGTGCCTTTCCTGACCACTGTTTCTGGAATAGATTCCGCCCCCGCCAGTGGCCCAATAGACAGCCACAGTAATAGAAACGATTACATCTTAACTTTTCTTTATAGCTTTTGCCACAAATTGGAATTGTTTGCCCAGTAGGGCATGTTGGCTTAAAAGCGTGAGCTCTGAGGGGCATCTGGTGGCTCAGCCGGCGGAGCGTCCGACTTTGGCTCAGGTCATGATCTCACGGTTCCTGGGTTCGAGCCCCGCGTCGGGCTCTGTGCTGATGGCTCAGAGCCTGGAGCTCGCTTGGGATTCTGTGCTCTCTCTGCCCCTCCCCTGCTTGTGCGCTCTCTCTCTCTCTCTCTCTCTCAAAAATAAATAAACAAACATTAAAAAATTTAAAAAAGAAAAAAAAGCGTGAGCTCTAAGGTCAGACTACCTGGGTTCACATCTTGCCTCTGCTGCTCCCTGGTTCTGTGTCTCCATCTCGATGCCTCAGTTTCTGAATCTGTAAAATGGAAATGGCAACAATAACCAATAAACAATAAAAACTTTCTTTTAAAGTCGGTTTAATTAAATCTTTTAGTTCATGGTCCCACATTTCTCTTTTACTTTGAATCATGGCTTAATGAAACTCTAACATAGCACTGGACAGAGGCACACTGAATTCGTGCCCAGGATGCCTTAACTCAAAAACACGTATTTTTAGACTATGATGATTAAAATACACATCTTTATTAAATGGAGAAATTAACAACCATGAAATATGAGGAGATTTTGCTTGCCTGTGAAACAGACCAACATAGTTCCAAATTAGGAGAAGACAACTGCCTTCCAAGCTTACAAAGCGTAGCCTGAGATTTACATGGTCAGTGCTCTCACATGCGTAAAGCAACTGAGTTCAGATGGTTCAACTTAATCTTGAAAAGTTGGCCATTTCTAGGATTTAATCATTTGCAAGTTCAACATAATGAGAGGAGACCAGGTAGTTAACACGTCTACAATACAGCAGGTGTTAATGGCCCAAGTGAATTATTGTACACTGTAATGGGAAATATAATGAGTAGCTTCAAACCCAAGAAAACAATGACTTTTAAAAAAAAAAATAGGAAGCATTGAAAACGAAATGTAAAGCGCTGTTGGCGGTAGGTAATATTTGATGAGAGAAGGCGTATGTTTAGAGTATTTTTAAAAGGCGAATCTTGCGGTGGGGAGTCACTTAGTTGAGTCAGATATTCATTCACGTGGTTAGCATGTGATGATATGGTGGCTGTGGTCATGGGAATGACATGACGTATTTCTAGTGCTTTTACCAACAGTCTAGAACTTCCTTTGTTCCCTCATGAGAGCATTTTCAATAATCCACATTTGGGATTCCTAAATGGCGCGGACATCATCACAGTGTCAGATAATAAGGAGGGTCTCATGTTCTTTTTCCGCCATTAACACGCTGGTAGTCAATATGGTTGGCTGTTGGTGTTCTGTTGAATTACGGGGTCTGGTTAACGGAATTACCGTACGTACCCCGTCGAGATTCTGAATACTCAGAGTCGGACCCAATAAAATTCACAGGACGTTAAAACTCGGCTGCACAGAATTTCATTTTTAACTTGAAAATTATACGATGTGGTTATAATGTTTTATATTTACCATCCTGAACACCAGTAATCATTCTGATGACGGAGAACTAGTGAAAAGCTGATTCCAGTTGAGGCATTGGACAAATCTGTTCTTCCCAGACTGGATGTAGAGTTCATAGTGATAGAATAGTTGCCACTTAGAGCTTTTCATGGGCCAAGCCCTGATTTAAGTCTCTACAGGCTGACTCTCGTTAAATCATCACAGCAGCTCTTAAAAAGAAGGAGCAGTATTAGCTCCATTTACACACGATGAAATGGAGGTCCAGAGAAGTAACTTGCATAAAGTATCTCTCTCTTTTAAAACATTTTCTTTATGTTTATTCATTTTTGAAAGACAGAGCACAAGTAGGGGTAGGCGGAGAGAGAGGGGGGACACAGAATCTGAAGCAGGCTCCAGGTTTTGAGCTGTCAGCACAGAGCCTGACGCGGGACTCGAACTCACAAACCGCGAGATCATGACCGAGCCTAAGTCGGACGCTCAACCGACTGAGCCACCCAGGCGCCCCAAGTATCTCTTTCTAAGTGGAGATGTTGGGATTGGAAAACCCAGGAAGACTGGCTCCAAAAGCCATGTCTTTCAGTCGTTATACTTTAGTGGTCTTTGGTTTGTGTGGCCATTTTAGTGGGGGTATGTGTGTAGGGGAATTGTTAAAAATTACTTGAACATTACAAAAATGCGATGATGATATGTGTATGCCTGTTTTCACGTGTTGTATACTTTCCGGTAAAGTCTGGTACGGGCCAGACTTTCACCTCAAATGGGTGAGATTATTCTTTCACATTCTAACTAGAAATTCAATATTAGTTATGAGAGCCTTCGGGTGAAGTGTTTCTCCCCTCTGCTAATTTTTGTTTTAAGTGAAAATTCCCTTGGAGGAGAAACAACTTACTGTGAATTGAAACTTCAAGTGTCCCAAGATAATTAGTTTTTCAACTGGATTTCCTTCGTGAAGCTCTCTCTAAAACAGAGGTATCTTGAGACCTCGGACAAACACTTCTCATCAGTGGTTCAGCCCATTCATCCAGGGCTCATCACAAGTGCCCTTTTTAATACCCATCACCCATCACACATGGCACATCTTCTTTATCCATTCATCAGCTGGTGGAAATTTGGGCTTTCTCTATAGTCCGACTGTTATTAATAATGCCGCTATAAACATTGGGGTGCGTGTACCCTTTCGAATCTGTGTTTTTGTATTCTTTGGATAAATACCTAATTGTGCAATTACTGGACCGTAAGGTAGTTCTAGCACACTTTTTGCTGAAGTGGGGTATCTGAAGAGAAGTGGATAAATCCTACATGCAGAGTTTGATCAACTTTTACATCCAGGTAATTAGCACGACTATAATTATTACCTAGCTCAAGAACTGGAATATTAATGACCCCTCAGAAGGCTGCCTTTGGCATCATCCCAGGCATATCCTCCAAAGTTCAATTATCCTGACCGTTATCGCCATCAATGGATTTTGCCTGCTTCTGCACGTTCTGTATTATTGGGGTTCGTATAGTAGATCTTCCTTTAGTGTATAACTTCATGCCGGTGGTGAAATGTTTTCATTATGTGAATGTAGCAATATCTTTTCATTGCAGTAAAATATTCCATTTTGGGGTTCAGTGTTCTATATATCCATTAATATATATGTGTTCTCTATCTCTATATTTATATCTGCATCTGAATAGTCAGTTCATTATTTTGTTAAGGTCTCTTATGTTCCTACTGCTATTTTGTCTCAGAGTTCTGTCTGTTATGGAGAAAGATTTGATAGAGTCTCAATTATAGTCTCTATTAGAATCAACTCTAATTATGAATTTGAATTAGTCTCCCTTTAGGTCTATTGACTTTTGCTTTATTTATTTGAAGCCATATAATTAGATGAGTACACATTTATAATTGTTGTATCTGTCTTTTGGTTTGGTGCTTTTATCATTATGGAATAGCCCTCTTTAATGATGTTTCTTAAAGTCTGTCTTTTTTTTTTAAATTTTTTTTTGGTAACATTTATTTTTGAGGGACAGAGACAGAGCACAAGTGGGGGAGGGGCAGAGAGAGAAGGAGGCACAGAATCCGAAGCAGGCTCCAGGCTCCTAGCTGACAGCACAGAGCCTGACGTGGGGCTCGAACTCACAAACTGTGAGATCATGACCTGAGCTGAAGTCAGACGCTCAACCAACTGAGCCACCCAGGCGCCCCAAAGTCTATCTTATATAATATTAACATACTACTTTCTTTGACTGACTTTTACGTAGTACATTTAGTATTTTTTTCCCAGCATTTACTATAAACTTTTCTATGTCCTTGTATTTAATGTTTGTCTCTTATAAGATAATGCATATATATTATAATAATATATATTATGTATTATATGTAAAGATATATGTTTTTAATGAAAATATGTAGAACATTTTCAATAAATGTGATTATTGATGTGTTTTGATCGCTACCTATCTTTACTTTGTACTTTCCCATTTGTTTTAAGTGTTTTTTTAAAGTTAAAAAAAAATCATACCATGTTTCCTTCTTTGTTAGCCATAACTTGTGTATTCTTTTAGTGGCTAATACAGATATTACAGCATGCATTCTTGTAAACTAGAGTCTAATATAAATTAATACTTTCTCCCCTCCAGATAATGCTAAGATCTTTGAACACTTAAAAATCTATCTGTCGGGGGCAGAGGCGGGGCGGCGCCTGGGTGGCTCAGTAGGTTAAGCATCCGACTTCAGCTCAGGTCGTGATCTCACAGCTCATGAGTTTGAGCCCTGCATCGGGCTCTGTGCTGACAGCTCAGAGCCTGGAACCTGCTTCGGATTCTGTGTCTCCCTCTCTTTCTGCCCCTCCCATGCTCATGCTCTGCCCTCTCTCAAAAATAAATAAACATTAAAAATTTTTAAAAAATCCATCCTTGGGGTGCCTGGGAGACTCAGTCGGGTGAGCATCTGACTTCAGCTCAGGTCATGATCTTGTGGCTCATGAGTTCAAGCCCCACGTCGGGCTCTGTGCTGACAGCTCAGAGCCTGAAGCCTGTTTCAGATGCTGTGTCTTCCTCGCTCTCTCAAATAAATATTAAAAATCTACCCCCTTTCCTCATTTTTACTATTGTCATTCATTTAAATTCTACACATTACTTTTCAAAAGTATTTATTATTATCATTATATTTATATTTATCCGTGTAACGTAAATGGTCCTTTCTATTTTTCTTCATTTCTTCCTTCATTACTGAGTTTCCATCTGGGGTCATTTTTCTTCCGCCCCAAAACAAAGCAGAACAAAAACAATTCTTTTTAGTATTTTCTTTAATACAGGTCTGTGAGCGATTAGTTTTCTTAATTTTTGTTATTCTAGAAACATCCTTATTTTGTCTTCAGTTTTGTTTTCAGTTTTTACATTTTTTTTTTTACTCAGGTATACATTACATACAGTAAAGAGCCCAGATCTTAAGCTTCTGACTTAATTCATTTTTATATACATACACACGTATGTAACTACCACAGAGCTCCAGATATAGCCCATCTGTGGCATTCTAGCACAATTTTTGTGCCATTCTAAGACAAAAACATGGCTGCCCGGAGTTAACCACAACTCCGATCTCTAGATTAGTAAATCAGATTAGTTTTACCTATTGAAAAAACTGTAATAAAAACGGAATCATATATTAGGTACTCTTTGTTTCTTCTTTCCTTTACTTAATGTTGTATCTGTGAGTTTCATCTATATTGTAAGTGGGGCAGTTTTCACTGTTATCGCTGTATAGTATTCCGTTAGAGGACATTACCATAATTTGTTCTATAGCTGATGGGTCGTTTGGGTCGCTTGCTGTTTTTGGCTGCTGCAGGGAGTGCTTCCCTCGGTATTCTTACCTAAGTCTTTGGAGAGAGTAGTGCAATTCTTTTGTGTATATACCTGGAAATGAGAATGCTGGGGCATTTGGTATCTGTGTATTTAGCAACATAGAGAATGTGCCTTTCCCCACCGCCCCCCCCCCCGCCCCGTCTGCTTTAAGATTTTGTGTTAGTCTTTGGTGTTAGCTATTTTGTTGTAATGTGTTTATTGTATTTTATTGCAGGTGTGATTTTTCTTTGCATCTATTCTACTTGGGTTCATTCATAGTCTCTTTTGAATCTGTGGCTTGGTATTATTTTTTAGTTTTGGAAAATGCCCAGCCATTTTCTCTTCAAATATTGCTTCTGCCTCGTTCCCTTTCTTCTCTTCTGGGGCACCAAATGCACATATTTTAGACCTTTCACTATGTCCTATATGGCTTTTATATTGTTTTCTGTACTTTTCAATACACTTTCTCTCTCTTCTTCAGTCCTGGCCATTTTCTACTGTATTTCTGAGTCTTCTGATTCTCTCTTCAGTTACGTCTACTCTTCTGCTACAGCCCTCTACTAAGTTATTAGTTTCGGCTATTTTATTGTTCTAGAATTTCCATCCTAGAGTTTCTATCTTTTCATATATTTCAGTTCTCATCTGTTGTCGTGAACATAGTAATTACAGTTATCGTCAAGTCCGTGTCTGAGAACTTTAATATCTTGGTTAACTATAGCCTGTTTCTATTGTGAATTTTTTTGTGGGTTTTTTAATTTGTTTTTTGGTGTAATCAGTTAATTTAATTGTATGCAGAGAAGTTCTGTTTCTGTATGGATTTTTCAGAAGCATTGCATTATGCTGTCTCCCTCCAGGGAGAATACACCTTATTCTCGGGTGTGCAACAGGGAGACAGATTACTTCATTTCAGTTAGGGAAGAGGCTGACCCAAGCTTGGTTTGGAGTCTTCAACTCTTTCAACCCCTCCTGGTTTGCTCCTGTTCCCAGGATATTAATCTCTGGGGTTTCCAACCGAATATCTGAAGTGTTTCCTAGAGCCCTTCCTCTTTGGTTCATCTAGACATTTTTCACCTCTCCGTCCATTTGAGATAGCCCAAAATTCTGTTCTGCTTTTAAGCGCCTTTCTACTTGGCTTCTTCGTTTCTTTTCTGTGCAACTCGACCAGAAAGTGCCTCTAGAAGAAAAAAACCAAACGCTGGGCTGAGCCCTCTGCACCTTGCTGTATCCTAGGATCTTGTCCGCCCCAAACCTGGTTGCCTCGGTGACCCCGAACTCCTGTCTCACCAGGTTGGGAGATTGCCTAAACTCGACTGGCTCCTCTGATTCCTAATCGGCCTCTTTCCTCTCTGCTTGTCCGCCTCTGGCTCCTCTGGCAAATGCTCCAAGGAGAAAGGAGGTGTGCAGAAATTTGGGCACATCTCAACGAACTCCCCTTCTCTCTGGGATGTGCCTTCTCAAGTCCTGGATGCGTTGGCCGTTCTCTGATGCCTTTAGACAGATGGGTCTTGTGTTTTATCCAACTTTTCTCTTGCTGCGATCTACCATTAGCTATTCCAGCATGGCTGGAAAGCTTTTACCATTTTGATAAACATAGTCTCCAAGCAACCCGAAGCAAGAGGAATAAAGCAATATCTATTAGAATAGAGCACGATAGGACTCTCTTTATAATTTTTTCAGTATCTGATGCAGAATAACTTCTGGAATGTCTTAATGTTAAATTATGGTCTTACTACTGTCTCTGTTAAGGCAGAAAAAGGAAGATTAAAGCGTTACTTAAATATTCATTTGAGTGAGAGCCCCCTGGCATCTAGAAATGCTGCTGTTACCACAATGAGGTCACTGGTTGCAGGAGAGATAACGCCGTGGAGGAAGAACCCACGTCTGTCTCGGTTCTGCCATATGCAAAGGGGCTGTGGTTTAGGTACTGACATCATTTATAGGCAGAGGCGAGCTCCGTTGCTTGGAATCAGCATTGCCCTTTCCTCTGCGAGGTGAATATCTCCGTGACCCGAGGGGTCTCTAGCTGCCAGTCACTTCTGCAGTCATCAGAAAGACAAGCTCCATTTTAAACTGACAGCATTTTTAAAGCTGTCAAATAGGAGCCAGAAGGGCAGGAGGTAAGTCTATCTTCTTCAGAGGGCACCTCCTTTTAGAAGACGCCCACTTCAGATTTATCAAAGGCGAAAAGTAGCCGTTTTCTCTTTGTTCCCGTTGTTTCGATAAATACTACGTACTTACGATGTGTGGCTCTGAGTGATACATGAGGAAGCTAAAACATTATTCCTAGGAACCCTAGCCACGGAGCGCTCTCGGGAGTAGCCAAGCCTGAGCTCACAAGTCAGAGCAGCCCTCTGTTAAGGGTGAAAAGGATTGTTGCAGAAGGTCCGTGCAATGGGAGGTGTGCCAGGGGGGCGATCCGTGAGACGTGGAGGTACCTGGGAGGGCTTCCTGGGAGAGGCGGGTCTCGTGTTGATGCCGATGTTGGGCGGTTCTTACCCACTTCTCCCGCAGTGCACTCTGCCCGCCTCTGCTTCATCATTTCCACCGGCTCTTCCTTCCTCCTTCGGTTCTGCGGTCTGAACAAGACTTAACACCGAGTGCCACTTTAGCATTCTGCGGTTTGTTCCCCGGGCAAATCTAGCGGCAGCTTGGATGGGCGTTCTGGGGTGTGTTCCCAGCCTTTCTTCTCCTTTGGACCTTTGCCGTCCAGAAGGAACACTCACCTGCAGACAGCTCTGGCATCGTGCCGCGACTTCTCCTGGCAGCCAGCGGCTGCCAGAAGATGAATGTAGCGGCCGAGGCGATCAGAGAGCATCAGATTGCCTGAGCTTCTGGGGCGCCGTTGCGCAGAACTTTGAAGGGGTTTCAACGAATTAGCAGTGTTGAGAGCAAATTCTTTTTAATCATTTCCTCTCTTTTTCTTGTTGGCTCCGTGAATTTTTCCAGAAGGCAACGGCCAGGACTTTATGAAAACCAAATGATGTGTTATTTGAGAGAAAGAAGAGATAATTGATTCAGAATCTCCATTTATCTCCTCTCTCTAGTTCAGCAGAGAGGGTCCTCCCCTCCTCGTCCTTGAAATCCAAAGGGGGTTTGTTATTCAAGGCCGATGTTAATTTGTCAAGTCATGGAACCTCAGAAATCGTTCTTTTAAGAGGTTAAGACTCAGGAGGCATCCCGTGCGTAAAGAGAGAACAGCAGGCAGAATACGAGGGAGGCAGGGACTAGTCCCCTCATTGCGGACCCCGTTTTCCAAGGTCTGGCACACCCCTGAGTCCACGGCAGGAATTCTCAACTGCCCAGGTGAACTGACTATCGGAATTGATTCGTAACCTTGCATATGACCGTCATATGCTCTCATATACTTCACCGGCCCGTGAGTGAATGGCTTCCGTCCCTGTGCCCTACGTTGGGGAGTGGTTAGAATGAGGGCTGCAACTCTCAGGAAATTTCCAAATCCATCATCATCGCTAGCTTCTAGGTTTCAGCAACCTGCTTCCCATGGAGCCTTTGGGGGACATGATGGAAAAATGGGAGCAGAGTGCTCAAGCCATATCGAGTTGGCGAATACCCGAAGGATGATATGAGTGGGTTGAACCCTGCTGGAGGGAGGTCTCAAGAGTATGCACACAGTTCAGACTTCAGTCCTTGCCTTTATCCTGTGTCATACGTTAGATAATGGTCAAGAAGAGGCTATTAATGGCATGTGTAGACTAGGGGCACTCGAACTTACTCTGTAAAGGGCGATACACTAAAAAAGTTAAGTTTTCAGGCTCTGTGGGTCTTGGGTGCAACTGCTCAACCGTGTTGTCGTAGTTTAGAAGCAGCCACAGATAACACGTACCCAAAGGAGCATGGCTGTGTTCCGATAAAACTGCTTTGAATGCTGAAATTTGAATTTCGTATCATTTTCACTTGTCATGAAATACTGTTCTTCTTTGAAATTTCCCTCCCCAACCACCTAAAAATGTGAAAGCTCTCTTAGCTCATGGGCTGTACAAAAGAAGGCGATCGGTTGGACTTGGCCTGTGGTCCGTAGTTTGCTATTCATGGGTATACACAGCTGGATGCCGAGAGGGATTCCTACGGTCGCTGATGATAGATTCAAGGTCCCCAGGAACCTTGAGCAACTTGAAGGATGGACCGAATCTAATAAAATAAAAATGTGAGGGGACTTATTCATTCAGTTAATATTCCTTGAATATCTACTGTGTGTCAGGCCGTCTTCTCATCACTGATGATATGATAGTAAATCCCACCCTCGGGAGCTTGTTGTTTTGTGCCCTGAGGACAACTGGTCGTTGAAGCTCAGCCTGGACCCCCCGGGGCTAAACACCTCTTGCCTCAAGAGACACAGATAGAGAACCAAATCCACAAATACAGAACGAGGGCTACATCTCCTCTGGGGTCTCAGTTGACTCCGTAGGTACCAATAGTGCGTTGTAGCTGAATTAAAGGTAACATGATCATAAGCTGTGTTCACGGAAATAAAGTTTTTGAAGTCAAGATGTGTTCCTCCGTGTCTCCTCTGGGCTGGTCAGACCCTGCTTTGATATTGACACGGAGTGATGTGATCCCTCGTTCGACAGCTGTTTATCGAGGGCTTTCTTCATGCCAGACATGAGACTGAGCAATCCAGGGATGCTCTAGTGGGTGAGGCTGGGCTAGAGGACTGGGGAAGATCTTCCCTTTATTCACGGTGCTGTGGTATAGCTAGGAGAAAACAGGAATCCACAGGGGTCTAGAAAAGAATGTGGGTTATGAAATGACATAGTTAATAAGAGTACCTATGCCATGCCGTGCCTCTGTGATGGAGGCTGATATAAGGACAGAGTCATTACCACGAGTAACTCAGGGCTGTTCTTGGCAACAGAATATCGAGCTGAATGGGTCCTGGTTCCATGAATTGTGGCAATTTCTATTTTATTTCTTTCTTTATTTTAAGTTTATTTATTTTGAAAGAGACACAGAGTGAGTGGGGGAGGGGTGGGGAGAGAGAGAGAGAACCCCAAGTAGGCTGTGCACTACTGGGCAGAGCCCGAAGCAGGGCTCAAATCCACAAACTGTGAGATCATGACCTGAGCCAAAACCAAGAGTCAGTCGCTTAACCAACTGAGCCACCCAGGCGCCCCGGCAATTTCTATCTTCTGATGAGACCATTTTAGGAGTAGAGAGGGCCTTAAATTATCTGCCGATGAAATGACTTATTATTTAATATTATATATTTAATAATATATAATTATTATTTTATATCATTATATATTTGATATAATGATATATTTAGCAATATATAATTATGTATTATTTAATAATTATTTACTCCCCTTTCCATTGTGCATGGGACAATATGTTCTTAATTATGACCCTGAGGCAGTAAGTATGTCATCAAAGAGTAAATAGTGTTTAATATCATCTTAATACTAAATAAATGATGCTATGTTTCAATTGTTTAAAAAATGTACCCTTGTTATGATACATATAACTCTTCATTAACCAGAATGTTGACCCAAGTACCCATCTGGTTATCCAACCAACCTAGGTAACAGGTTGCCATTCTCCTTTTGTACAGGAGTTACTAGTAACTAAGTAAGTAGCCATTGCTTGCCCTGAAAGCTCGAAGGCACATTTCCAACTCATGTATTTTCTGAAGGAATTGGTGAAGGGTAGGTCATTCAGTCATTTGAAAAACTTGACATTTTCATCAACTCTAATATACATTCTTTCCCCCAACTCTTATCATTTTTGAAATCGCGATGCATCTGACAATCGTTGGTGTCTTGCTTCCATAATTGTCTTGCTTCTTTCTTTTCCTTTCCTTCCTTTTCTCTCTCTTTTGACTTTCTCATCGCGTGAAAGTGCGTCTTTCAATGAACAGCATTTTACCTGAATGAAGTACAGTATTTTTAAAATATGCTATTCTACTCTTAATGGTAGTAACTTGTGGTGACATCGTAGGGGATGAGATTTGGTGGCCATCATGCTCTTCCCAAAGTTACTTTATGTTGCGAAAATATGAACATGGAAAATTGATGTTTTCTCAATCTTACGAAAGACCAGAATAAAAGCATCTTCATTTTTATGTCTTTTTAACAAAAATTCTGACTAAAGAAACCTCCAGAACCACTATGTCTGCTGTGCACCCAGCCTTAATTTTCTGTCCCCGCTAAAGCCAGAGTGCTGACCCAAGGTGCTTCCCCTGTTAGGAGGTCAATGGCACCACTCTAAAAGAGAGCCAATTTGGTTTCAAACATGTCTTTGCATTTTTGACCCAAACAGCCTCTGAGTCTTTTTCTTCGTCAGCATACTTCCTTGCAATGCATAAAAGAGGTGGGACACCAGTAATATTTTTATTTTAGAGAAAGGTATTTTTTGGTCAATTGCTAACTCATGGGCCCTCTGGATATGAGTTGCCAGCTCTCTTTTCATCTAAATCAGGACCAGGAGACTCACTGATGTGTTTGAATTTGGTGGTAAAAAGATTATTCTGCACTTGGGCTAGAGGTAAGGGAGACCTCACTCCTCGTGTCAGATCTCTGGGGGTGAGCAGTGTGGATGGTGTGACTAGCGATTTAAATGCTTTCGACACATCTTCCTTCTGTTTTTCATTCTGGGTAGTTCTTTTCAGGGTTCAAAGACTGTCTTCCAAGGCTCTAGAAACTCGTTGATATATGACTGTCTCTCCATTTGTCCTACTTTCTGCGTTTCACAGTAATCAAGCCTCACTCCCCAATTTAATGTGGCTAAATGGGCTTGGATTATAATTCTAAGGGGATTTCTCGCGACGTCAGGAAGACACAACTCTGTTTCTTTGCCTTCACAATGGAGGGAATAAAGAAGTTGACAGGCTTTTATAGATGAAATTATGTTCTTTGTCTTTGTCTTTTCTTTACGTTTGAAGTGATTTGGTATAATTTAATAAACATACACTTTCTTTTCTGCATCTTTGGTCAAAAGCTTTGTGTAGGAGTAAATAGGGAATAAAAGCTTTGTCCATTCTGCTGGCCACACAGTCTGCAACCATCTATCACTCTGCCGTGTAGCTTCAATGTCTAGTTAGGGAAAAACAGCCGAGTCTGTATTTTTAACACTTCGGTCTGTCAGCTTTTCTAGCTCCAATTTTGCGATTAGGCAGCTCTCCACAATCACAACCACAGCGAAAAAACGCCATGAATTCAAGCAGAGACACTAGCATCATTTTTGATATTGGGGGCTTTTCTCCCCCCAGGGGATATTATAAGTTTTACTAAGCATTCCAGGTAAGTCTTTGCATGAATGTTTGGGTCAATACCTACAAGACGTTTTGGGGGCTCCTAATTTTTTGTTTTCCAAAAACCATAGACCACTCTTGTTCACCTTTCTCAAGAACCTTCCTGAAAATATCTCCAACCTGAGAAGCAGGTAGAAATCAGCCCACAGATCTTTACTTTCATCACTGAAGACCCTGAACACTTTCTGCCAGGAGAATATTTTGGCTTCACTAGAAACTGAAAATGCTTTTTAGCAAACACCTTCCCCCCCGCCACCGCCGTCTCTCTCTCTTTCTGCCTTTCCGCCCCTCCCCTCCCTTCTCCTCCTTCTAATTCTAATTCCTCTCCCTCCTTCTTCTACACTCTGTCTCTGTCTCCCCGTCTCTCTCTAACTTGGCAGCCAGCAGCTCCGCAATAAGATCATTTTAAACTCTTTATTTAATTCTTATTGTAAAACTGAAATAATATTTGCTGCAGAGATGACTTAAAAACCCTAAAAGTGGAATGCAAACATTAAAAATCATTCACATTTCCAGTTCTCAAATGCTGAAGGGTTGGTGTATTGTTTCCCTCTGGTAATTCTTCTTTGCAGAAAACCCTTTTTGCTCCGTTGAGGTTCATTGGTAATGTATTTTGTATTCTGTACTTTTCACGTAACAAATACTGTAAGTCCTTCCATATGCCATTAAAAACGTTTACAAATGCACTTTTTTTTTTTTTTTTTTTTTTACAAATGCACTTTTTGATGGTCATGTGCTATTTCATCACGTGTCGATCACGTTTCCCCAACCATTGTTCTACCCTGTTGGCTGTTTAAGGTGAATCTAATTTTTACTCCGGTGTGTGAATTCATTTATAACAACCACCTCTAGGAACAAATCGCTATCAATGTTTTCTCTCTCTTATCTTTTCCTAGTGCAGGAGCTTGCGAACTTTTTGGTAAAGGTCCGCATCGTAAATATTTCAGGATCTTCGGGCCGTATGGTCTCTTACAACTACTCAACGCCTCTCTTGCAGAGTGAAAGCAGCCATGGCCAATATGCAAATGAATGAGCATGGCTGGGTTTCAATAAAACTTTATTTGTAAAAGAGGATTAGGCTTTTGGGGCCTTCCTTGCAAACTCCTGCTCTAGCGTATACAATTTGATACTTAGGGGGTTCCAAACCTTTTTTTAGGAAGAGGTGGGTAGTTATAAATCAATTGTATTATTCTTTCCCACTGAGTCCTTTAGGGTTAGTGTTTGGGTCCACACTGGCTCACTGGCAGCACTCCATGCCAGCCTCGAGCACAGAGGAGTGGTTCCCTGCCTGTGGCTCTCCTGGTGGGTCAGATGGGACATCTCCCAGGCTGCAAAGCCTCGGGGGACCCATCCACCGACCTTGAGCAACCGCATCGTTACATTATTTACCCACAGGCCAAGTCTGTTCACAGAGTGACTCCAAGGAGCCTTGCCCGTGTTGACACGAGCGTTGGCCGGACCATCGCTGGTTCCAGCCTCCAGCCAGGTAATGAGCCAGAAAGTGGCGTGAAAAGAAAAATGCCATGAAACTAGTCCTACTGTCTTCTCAGGGCGAAATCCCCCAGTTCTCAGTAGTCAAATCCTATTTTCCCAAACGTGGCTCCTTTGAAAGTACGAAGGGAAGCAAGTTGAACAGGAGAGTTCCAGAAGCAGTCTCTCATATCTGATCACCTCAAGCCCCCTCGTAGCTGTCGGGTAGAGTGTTCCTCAAAGGAAAGGGATTCTCCCATGTGTCTGCCAAAATGTGAGTGGGTGCAGGGGATTCTCTTGCTCGTGGAATATCGGAAAGGATGCTCGGGAGCAACGGCGTTCGTGTATTCGCATGGATGCAAGAAGCCCAAAGGTTGGTATTAAAATCCCAGTCAGCCTGCTTTCTTCCAATGGAAGGAAGGAAGCTTCTGTGTGACCGAGCTGTCCATTAGGGTAGTGCGAAATGTTTCCTAAAACACTAGCAGGTAGAATCTGAACACCTCCTGCCATTAAACCAACCATAATATTGAGTAAAAAGCCAGATGAGGCCTTTATACTGTTACCTGAGACGTGATCTTTTTAGCCTGTTATCAGGGCTGTCTCAACTTCTCTGGCTGTGAACTTCAACTTATGTAAAATTTATTGCTCATGACGAAGAGCTAATTTGGAGTTATTATATTTTGTCTTGAAGCTGATATTTGAGGGGAGAGTAGAATCACGGCCCACCCACTCTAGGGTTTGCTCAACGATAGATTTGCGTCTTTATCCTTAAAGTCAGTTGAGGAATTTTAGAGGGGAGAAGACAAATGTCGGCAGAAAAATGTTAACTTAATAAAACAGACTAAGATCAGATTTCTCTCTCTCTGGCCGCCTCCCGCCTGGAATCCTTTTGTTGACTTCTTGAAACTTCCTGTGATTTATAGGACCCCTTTCCTGTAGGCCGAATGCCTTTTGATTAAGAAGTGAACCACAGCCCTGAAACCACAGGGACAGCTGTTGTTCGAATTACCCAGAACTTACTGCCATTTTCCACTTTGGCGTGCAAAGACATCGTGTTAGTGCCGAAATTTGCCCCAAGTGCAAGTGGACGTTGCGTCGTTCTAGACCATCATGGCCCCCCATTTTTGACCCACAGGTCTCAAAACAAGAAGGTCTTGAAAACTTCTTAATTGAATGGGGGGCGGGGAGAGGGTGTTGTACTCTGTGTATTCTGGATTCCTTCCCACCCTAAAATTCTGTGCGTATTTAAGACTCTGGAATGCTGTGAATAGCATCTCAACTACCTGGAACGGTGATCCCAGGGAGGTATTAAGGGGCTCTTTCTTCCTAGAGGGTCCGTCCTTTCAGGGTCTGGAGTAGTCGGGGGGTAGCAGTAGGAATGGAAGGGTGTGTGTTGATTGAAAACATTGCAGCAATTACCCCTGTTGGGAAGATGTTTGACGTAGTTTTAATTTCAAATAGCATTAAGAGAATGTGGCATTTTCATTTGTCAAATGGAGGCACGGGGTGGGGGGACGGCAAGAGGGGATGTAACGCACTCACGTGGACCGTGACCTACGGCTGAGACCGGGTCTTACAACGGAGGACGGGCACGGTAAGATGTGACTGAGTGTCTCTGCTCTCAGCCCCCCTTAGGTCTCTAAACACGCCCGGAACTACCCGTGTGAGAGTTCTTCCTTTGACATGGACCACATAATCCAAAGAACTTAATAAATGTACCTGTGGCACTTGGAAGGGGAGACAGCTTGAGGTGCCCCCATCCAGGAAAGTAAGAAGATCCTCATGTTATCATGGGGCTTACAAAGCAAATCATAGCAACTGGGACATGGGGCAGGCAGGCTTTGATAAAGAGGGCGGTAATAATCTAGTACAGGGGCTGGCCATTCACAGCCCATGGGCTGATCTGGCCTACTGCCTATTTTTGTAAATAAAGTTTTATTGGAACACAGCCATCGATGTGCACATCGTCTATGGCTGCTTGTACTCTGGAGAGTAAAAGTGGCTTATGGCTGGAGAGGGGAGCGCCCCGGTATCAGAAGCGTGTTTTCCAGGCCCACCTCCTAGTAATGCGGAGTCTAGTACCATCTGCCGAAACCTAGCAAAGGCCCGTGAGAAGGGGGCAGTCGTTCCTCTCTGGCTGCCACAGCAGGTGCTTGGTGCTTCTGCACCAACTGGAATGAGTTTGCAGCCGGCCCCTCCTTCCCGACAGAGGCTTGGTGACCTGAGGGATGGGTGGGGAGGTAATCCTGGTGGAATTCTCCCGTTTATTCCTTTTGGGTTTTTTAAAAATGGTAATGTACCTTTGAGAGGGAGCGAGAGCACGCGAACAGGGGAGGGGCAGAGAGAGAATCCCAAGCAGGCTCCGGGCTGTCAGCACAGAGCCCAATGCAGGTCTCGGTCCTGTGAACCGTGATATCGTGACCTGAGCCGAAATCAAGAGTTGGACACTTAACCGACTGAGCCACCCAGGTGCCCCTCCTTTTGGATATTTCTATTTACATTTTTGGGTGCTTCACAGCAGAGGCTAGCCAGAGGTCACTTTCTGACCCCCAAAAGGATTATGCTGCAGAACTTTGGTCCATGGCTACTATCCGTTTAGCCAGAGAAATGGGATTGGGAATAGGGAGAAGTATTTAAAACTTAATTTTGACAGAAGACGGTCCCCCAGATCCCACAGCCTGTAAGTTTATTCTTTGTTTAAGGAGCTGTGTATCCAATCAGTGGTGTGCATTCACTGAAGTCATGTAAATTTTAAGGCCGTATCAGCATCTTTCCGGCACGGTCTTACCTGCCTTCCTTCTGACAAATTCTCTTTTGGGGAGAGGGGTGTCATGGTCTTGAGCCAGTTTTTCTGCTGGAGTCGGAGCTCTGGTCTGTGTCACTGTGTTGTCTGGCTCCCTTTTAAAAGTATGGTGTTGGGGGCACCTGGGTGGCTCAGTCAGTTGAGCTTCTGACTTCAGCTCAGGTCACGATCTCACAGTTTGTGAGTTCAAGCCCCGCATCGGGCTCGCTGCTGTCAGCATGGAGCCCACTTTGGATCCTCTGTTCCCTTCTCTCTTTACCCCTTCCCCACTCATGCTGTCTCACTCAAAGCGAATAAGTGGTTTGTTTTTTTTTTTTAAGTATGGTTTTGCAGTCACTGCAGTTCACTGGGACTGGTGAGGTCGTTCGTTAGTTCTGGGACTGGTCTCTGTGCCACCTCAGGAACGCGTCACCTATAAGTCAGACTGCTTGCTCCTGGCATGTCTGACTCCACGGCAGGTCCTGGAGCACCCTGACTGTCACCCTCCTCCCTCCCCATTCTTCTGCAGTGGCTGCCGCATCCAGAGTCCTCCTGGCACGCGATGCAGGTTCTCTACTGCTATAGCTCGTGAGCCAAGACAGGTACCTGCCGCAGAGTTCTTCCACGGGTCTGACCGCTAGGGCAGCATGGTGTGACAGGAAGTGCCTTGATCTGCGCCAACCAGTCTTCCCTGAGATCCATTTTCTAACCGTTAGAGCTGAGAATGAGTTAAGTTTTCTCTATTCTGCAAAATGGAGACGTGGATCTCTGCCTGACCTAGTCCATAAGGCTTTTGAGCACTATCGTTTCTTCTAAAGATACATCGGTGACGGCGTAAAGTGCGGAATGGAGGAGGATGGATAGACAGCTTCGTGGCAGTGACAAAGGAGGTTAGGTTCCGTGAGGGCTCCCGAGAAGGATCCCTATAGGGAGATGTGCCTCAAGGGCCAGATGCTGCTGTCTCTGGGCGAGATTATCCTTCCTTGAACTATGTGGGCAATATAGTTAAGCACAGTTGAGCAGAACAGTGACAGGTGCTCTTTGGTGCTTTTATTGTTCTGTTATGTGTAGAATGCTCTTCGGCCAGAGCAAAATCAACACATACCCTGGTTATTTAATAACAAGGAAAACGCCACACACCAAACCCGGGTGAAAAGATAAATAGAAGACGAACAACTACTCTCCCGTGACAGGTGGCAGGTACCGAGGGGGCGGGGCCCAGAAGGGTATTAAGGTGAGGGGTTTATCTGTAATAAGGAACTTTGCAAAACTGAAATCTGAAGCCAAAGCTGTGTTGCTGGGTGTTGAACCCATCCGACCTCCCGTCGTGGTGCTTGGGGGGAGGTCAGACGGGTTCCAAGTACAGCCACGGCGAGGAGGGCTCAAAGCCATGGCAGTCCTGACCACTGGGGGGAAGGTCGTGGTCCCATCTGTCTGGTGGGGGGAGGTTCAAATGGATTGCCAGATGCAAGGGGTCAGAGGGTACCTCCAAATTCTCCAAATTATGGCATTATAAGTTATAGAGCAGAACCCTTAGATCCGGGGAGTTAGGGTGAGCCGGGAGAAAAGAGAGGGGAGCCAGGAGGAGAAAAAGGCAGCCAAAAAGAAGCTTGGCTGCCGCCCCCAACCACTACCAGATTTGTGACTTCCTTCTGTGGGCCAGCTGGGCACAGAGCAAGGGTCACCGGGCAGAGCATCATATCTTGAGAGCCTCTTAGATTTCTGTTGTTCTCCTGAGCCTTAGCGATCATTGGTCTGAAAAAAGACCTGCCTTCTTAGGGGAACTTGAGGGGAACTAAAAAATGTTTGCTTGTTTTTTTTTGTTTTTTTTTTTTTTCTTGTTCTGTCACTTGAATGATTTGGAGAGTAGATACCCTAGTTATACTTCCACGGACGGAAAACTCAAGCGGGGAGGGGATGGACGAGAACCCAAGAACATCTTGTTCCTTTTGCACTCAGGTGGTAAGGAGCTGACAACATAACTTCCAATCCACACATGCGTCGCTCATTTTTTTTCTTTGGCCTTTATACTTCCTTCTCGCACCAGTCTCCTTTACAGCCATGTATACTTGCTGTTTGAATTGTTTCAGAGCTGTCCTGATCGGAATACAAGCTCCTTTAGAAGTTTGCCCTGAAAGTTTATCTTTGGGGTAACTGGAAACAACTTCCTTCAGGAGGGGCATAGACACACACAGAGAAAAGAAATGGCAGGTGTTTCTATCCCGTTTCATACATCTGGAGGCCAACACTTGGCAAAGGCCAGTGCCTTGTTCCCATACAGTGTGATATGGGATGGGTCCGAACCAGTTCTGATTGGTGCGAGGCTCTTGCTTCCGGCAAGATGGGAAGACAAGTGAGCCAGGGACTCCGGAAGGGCAGAATTGCCCGCTGTGAATGCTCACAGGCCCGTAAGGTGGAGAGCCACTGTGGTTCCAGGCACCCAATGTTTATTGACTTGAGTTTCATTAAAGGTGAAAATGGAAGCAACCCAGAACCTCTGCATAATTTTATTAGTAACGAACCATCTTCTGACTGCTTTTCTTCCCATCAAAGGAAGGGATCGGAGAAAGCAGGTGCTTTAGATGAGTTTTCATCAGGCCTGGACCTAAAAATTAGGGTCAGAGGAAGCAGTCACTAGCTTAAATAGTCCAGATGGACAGCAGTTAAGGATTAGGAAAGTAGATACCAAATTGTGATCAAGGGTCAGTCTGTGTCTTCAAAGGTTCCTGCAAGCTACCTGCTGTATTTGCTAAAAAAAATACAGTTTAAATCCCAGATTCCATCCCTTCCTGTTGGCATCCCAGGAGCACACTGGCATTCATGCCATCCAGGAGGTTTGAGAAACAATATTTTAACCTACATGCAAAACTAAATGGACAACTTGGAAAAGTAAGAACTTGCTTCAGTGTTTATGTGCTCAATTCTTCAGGGTTACCAGGAGGATAGGGACTTGTCAGCTTCCTCTCTTGCCCCTGCCTGCTGCTGCTCATGCCTGAAGCTGAAGGAGATACACAGGTATGTCTGTGTAAGATGCAGAAGGGATGTGCAGTTTCCTTTCTTTAGATTTCCTTCATATGGGCAGCTGGATGGAGAAGTTAAACCAATATCTTATCTCTAGGTATTTCCCCAAGAAGATGACATCCCAGGAGTGAGAGTGTGGGGAATAGAAGCCCCACCTGGGCAAACTATTCAGCTACCTGTTCCAGACTATCTTATCCAGATTCTTCGGGGTAGGGGGCTGCTGCATATAACAAAGAGGTTCTGCACCTTCATTCTGCCATTGCTCCTTTTACAGATAAGTCACTCAGTAACCCCTCAAGGAGGGCAGCTGATGAGGAAGGAAATGGGGAAGTCCATTGGTGGGGGCGCTGATGAAAAGAGATGGAGGGAGCTTGACCAGAGAGATGACCAGGGAGTCTGATGGGGCAGGGCAATGGGGCAGCGGGCAGGGCCTTTTGGAGAAGATGGTTAGGGAGGCAATTGGAGGGTGATGGTTGGGATGGGAGGCTAGTAAGGGGGGAGCCACTGGGGTAGGGTAAGACCTAATTATTTCCAAGGTTCTAATCATAGCCATACCAAATTCAGTCAAAACTTTCCCCGTAAGCACACCATTACCTTTTCATAAAAGGTGATGTGAGTGGTGATATGTCAATCTCTAAAAAGGCCTGTCTAAAGTGCTACCACCCACTGTCACTGGGTAGAACTTGCTCTAATGACAGGCAAGGACCTCTAAGGAAATGGGTTCTGTGAAGCCTGACGTTTTAGAAACTGTAATAGAAGGTGACAGCGGCCATTACGCAACGTTGGTGGAAAGTGCCTGAATCTTAGGCGTGATGCTGGGTAAGAAAACTCCCCATATTGCTCAACCACACACATTCTCAAACATGTGTTTCTTTTTGTAAAAGATTGTACAACATAGCCAGTGCACCAGAATATTTTCGGATGCTGTTTGCCATTTCTACTTTTTAGAAGTAGATTTCTTACTAGAGTTGCACTTTGTGAAGCTCAGACCCTGTAACAACACAGTCTTATACATTGAATGACAAAAGGGAGCCAATAACAGTTCATTAAAAAATAACAAATTATTCTCTTTCATTTAAGAATGAGGACTATAAAAAATTAGTGATCTAGATTGATTCGACTTTACATGAAATACTTCTGAGGTTAGTGAAAGAATATATCCTGCGGCTGACAGAATATATTTTATTTTATTTTTAGTTTATTTTATTTTTGAGAGAGAGAGACAGAGCACAAGCAGGGGAGGGGCAGAGAGAGAGGGAGACACAGAATCCGAAGCCGGCTCCAGGCTCCAAGCT
Source organism: Panthera onca (assembly GCF_046562875.1). Lineage (NCBI taxonomy): Eukaryota > Metazoa > Chordata > Mammalia > Carnivora > Felidae > Panthera > Panthera onca. The sequence goes on from NC_138349.1 coordinate 10,623,883, forward strand.
GTCAGCACAGAGCTTGACGCAGGGCTCAAATTCATCAACCGCGAGATCATGACCTGAGCCGAAGTCTGAGGCTTACCTGACAGCCACGTAGATGTCCCACAAAAGATATGTTAGATTGCAAACATGGATGATATTTGGTTTTAAAATTATGCTGTTGCTTCAGGAAAGTGCTCATGCTTCACCACAGAAAGATACTCTGACTTTAATCCCCTAAGAACTGAGTTTGGGAAATCCGGTCTTTGGAGTATGAGTGTGATAAGGTCATGATAGAGGCTGTGGTCAGTTCTTCATGAAGCTGCATGAGGCCCAGGCAGAATCCACGCCCCCCAATTCAACATCCATGTCCCCCCTACCTCCCCCTGACCACTCAGAGCTGCCCTCAACATGGACATCTGAGACCTAACCATTTGCTCTGTTCTAGAACCATCTCCAACCCCCCTTCAAGAATTACCTGCCTTTATGTTTTGGTCTCCATCCCATGTCTGGCTTCCCACCCCCGAACACTTCCTCCTTCTGCCATCTACAAACTCAACTCCCTGCCAAGTTCTGAAAACCCTGCAACCTTGACACAATCCTGATGGCCAGTCCAACCCTAATAGGAGTTATGGTTCTATCAAAGGAGTCCCCTGCTCCCCAGTCATCCCCTTGGGCCTCGATTGGAATGAAGCTCTGTTCTCCTCTCTCTGGAGGTTAGATGGACCAGGGAGAGAAGCGGCTCAGGCCAGATGGTGTGCACTGGGCTAAGAACCTGTCCTCTAAAGTGTAGCCATTGGTAGCTTTGAGCAGAGGAGAATCATCATAGCAGCGGGAGACTGAGGAGCTGAGAGCCAATCCCTCGAGTGTTTCCATTTCCTTCCTGCACATCCTGTCCCTGCCATTATCCACCCCTGTGGCTGGGAGCTTTTGACCTTGATCAGCAGGTTCAGTGCAACATCAAGCCCTCAGACCCAGCCCCGGCCCTGTGTTTGGGTGAGTGGGTGGGTAAGGAGACCGAACCCAGGTTCTAGTCTCAGGGTCCCATTTCTCCAGCAGATGCTGCCTTATTTCCCTATGAGTTCCTTGCTCACAGGGGTCTGAACATCCTACCTTTGAACTGAAATAGTCAGATGAATCGTTTCCCTGCCTGCTTCCCACACCTACTTGAATTACTGACCCTCTCAGACCCTCAGAGACAGTTTAGACGTGGGCTACTAGGGCCTTTTGTCTGGTTATTCTTCTTTAACTCAAGGTGGGCGACCACTTGGCAAGGAGTGCTGCCCCGGGGGCTGATGGAACCTCCCAGGGAAAAGGCCGGACCAGAACGGGAAATAACCGAGGGCAGCTGGACCCAAGTCCATCAGATGAGGGGAGCTGTGGGTGGTGGTAGGGGAACAACCTTTGATGTTGGAACAGGGGTCAAGTGTGAGGCTCCAACTGGTGTCGAATCAGAGTTTAGGAACATGGGAAGGTGGAGGGGATGGTACTAAGAGGTGAAGTGGTTTGGAATGAGGGCTCCAGAGATGAAGGTGCCGAGGGTGTATTTATTAAGTGGTGACCTGTGGGTGAGGGACGGCCTGCCTCGTGCACCGGGCTTATCGTATTTCTCATTGACACACCTTCAGATCTGGACCCACATTTAGTGCCCGGCATAGAGCCTAAGGGAGAACTCTTGGAGATCGGGTGACTTCGATGTGACCCAGAACATAACATTTCTCCTGTTTAAAAAAAAAAAAAAAAATGTTTTTAACAGTAGGCTCTCCTCTACACACTGTGACACAGAAATCTTGACTGAACTCCATGCTGACTATCGACTACTTTGTCACCGGAAGTAGTCTTTCCCAGCCTCCTGATTGTTGATGTACCAGGAGGGTGACTCCCCTTGGTCCTTTGGTGGCCTCAGGACTGAAAGATCCCCCTTCAGGTTTTAAGCTGAGGAGGTCGAGGATCGTCACTGCTTCTTGCCAGATTCTCGCATCTGCCAGAGGCCTTCTCGTTGTGCAGCATCGTGGGAACGGGGAGGGATTTCGGCACCTCTGACGCCGGGGGATAATGGGGCCCTTGATCATTGGAAGAAGTCTGTAGAACGTCTCTTGCCAAAATTACCTCGTGAAAGGCTGCCCTCCAGAATACGCTGCTCCCTCGGGCCCTCCTAATGCTGCCCCTTTTAACCTTTGACCTCACAGCCGCATGGCAGAGTGCCACGACTTGTCCATCCATCCCCCCCGTCCCCAACTTCGCTGTTTCTGGGAGTCGTGGTCTGTCGGTGAAGGCAGAAAAACAGGACTGAATAAGAGGAAGAGTGGGGCAGGTGGATGCCCGAGCTGTGCCAATAAACCGTCTCCACTGGGTGGCTCCGTGTCTTATGTTCGGGGCACCTACACCCAGGGGTCGTGAAACCCACTTCCTACCTTATACCAGCCTGGCTCTGCTTTTCTGTTGCGGAATCCAACCATCTGGCAGCAGTTTTAACTTCTCAGTTCTATTACATCCAATGTTTCTCCCCGGTTTGCGACTGGCCCCTTCTTGTGTGTGTTCAAGGATGATGCATTTGTTTACTGGTTCGCTCACTCGACCAGGATTTGTGGAGATTCTGTTTTGTAGTGAGTACTTTTCTAGACTCTGGAGATACTGTGGCGACTAAAATCATTGCCTCTACCCTTGCCATCTTCACCAAGTGAAAAAATAAAAGACTCAGACAATTGCAGCTGTGACAGATGGCAGGTGGGACAAGGCAGGAAGCTGAGAAAGACGATAACAGGGGGACTTACTTAAGCGGGGGCGGTTGGAACAGGCCTTTCTGAACAAGTGACGTCGAAACTGAGATGGAGAGATGGAGAAGTCTCCAGACAGGTGAGGGATTGAAGAGAGCATTGCAAGCAGTGGGAACAGAATGTACCCACAGCTGGAGAAGGGAAAATGCTGGATGTGTTGAACTCCAGGGGAGCCAGTGGGCCTGGAGCATGATTTCTCCAAGGCAAAAGCAACGTCAGGTGAGGTAAGTAAGGTAGGCATGGGTCAGATCATGCAAAACCTGTGGGGGAAATTTTAAAATTTGTCCATGCAAATTCTTTGGTACTCATCCCTTCAAAAGGCAGATTCTAATTCCCTTCCCCTTAAGTGCAGTCTATCCTTAATGACTAGAATGTGCCGGAAGTGACGATGTGTGATGTTCAAAATTAGGACAGAAAAACACACTGTGGCTTCCTCCTTGCTTGCTCTTGGATCGCTTGCTCTGGCAGAAGCCAACTGCTGTAATCTGGAGATACTCCAGCAGCCCAGCTAAGAAGACACACATGGCTGAGATCTCCCAGTGGCACATGTGAGTGCGCCATTTTGAAAGCTGATTCTCTTTCAGCCAATACCTTGACTGCAACCTTATGGAGACTGAGCCAAACCTCCTAGCTAAGCCACTCCTGAGCTCTTGTCCCACAGAAATGATGAGCTACTAAGTGTTTGTTGTTCTGCAGCAACAGATAACTGAAAGAGCTTGGTGGACTATGTGAAGGGACGTAAATTTTTGTAAGTGGAAAGAAAAGTCATCGAAGAGTTTTGAGCAGGGTAATTACATACCCAGAGTTATCTTTTGAAAGGCTCACTCTGGTTGTTGCATGAAGAATGGTTTGGAGTTGGCCTAAGGTAGAAGAAATGAGGCTTGTGAGGCTGAATCAGTCAAAATGCCTTTGGCTACAAGTGTCTGAAATTCCCAGCCCAAACTTACTTAAACACTAAGGACATTTATTATCTCATCTTTTAAGTAGCTCAGGTTTAGGGTGGCTCTCAGGTTAGTTAATCCAGAGGCTCATCAGTATCATCAGGCCCCTAACTCTTTATGTCCCTGTTCTGCCTGTCTTGGTATGTTGGCTTTGTCCCCAGGCTAACTTCTTCCATGGGGACCAGATAGCTATTGCGATTTGTCACATCTAGAAATGACAAAGTCCCATTGAATTAAAGTCCATATCTTCCTAAATATCTCTTCTTAGGAGTGTGGGAGCCTTTCCCAGAAGCTCTCAGCAGATTTTCCCTCATATATCATTGATAATAATTGCATCACACATTCATGGCTAATCGATTCCTGGCAGGGAAATGACCAGCATGATCGGCTGAGACTAGACATTATGGTGGCCTGGAGTAGGATTGCAACAGTGAGCTGGAAAGAAATTAATGGATGAGATATATTTTATACAAACCAGGAGGAATAAAAGAAGGTTTTGGGCATGAATCACCAAGAGGATAGAAGTACCATTTTCTAAGGTGGGAAGCCTGAGGAAGGGAGCTTTGGGCAAAGAGTGAAATCGAGTTTGTCATTTCCATGGACAGGGCTCATCAGGCCCACTTTGCTAACTACCATCATCCCTGAAGGATACAGAACCTTTGCTTCAAAGATGGATTCCCTAGTGAGAAATGTCTAACACCATTGCAGGCTGGCTAAGAAAGTACGGTTAGTGAGGGAGGCCTTTCTAACGAAACCATAAAGGCTGTAGCAATTTCTTTATACTCATAAGGCTTGCTTTAATGATTATTGTTGAGGACATTGACTGATACTGTAAACTATACCATGGCTTTCATTGGGTGTCCTTAGATCATTTTCCCTTCATCGGACACTTTCATTAGCTCTCTTGGCCGCCAGGCACATTGTCTTACAATTTCCATGAATAATAATAATGTGACTACTTGCCTCTAGGTTATACTTTCTATTTTTAAAGCTCTTTGTCACATTAATGGATTGATCCATAAATGTATAAACGCTATGTAAAAGAAGCATGCCCATCACATTCCATACCCTGTATTATTTTAAGGTAAAGACCAAAATTCTAGGTGATAACTTCATTTGACAAACATTTATTGAATACCTACTGTGTCCCAGGCACTGTCCTAGATGTTTAATCACTATTGTTGACTGTCGAATGAATGGACTTAGATGTACTTAGCCAAAGAAGTGATGATAGGGCTACGATCCATGAAAAAATGGCATTTTTTCTCTCTGGCATAGTTTCTTCTTTCTAGAAATGATGGCAAAAAAAAAAAAAAAATCACCTTAGCCCTTGATTCTGGGAATTTACAAGAAAACTGCCAGAGATGAGATCTGTTTGAATCTTATTAGGCACAAGTCCTATTTCTGTCTAAGGTGGAAACATGATGCCTGCAGAGGTGCAAACGCTTTACATCAATTTGAGATTTGGGGTCCTAAGAATGAGCTCCAAAAGCCTGAACATAAATTGCTGCGACATTGGGTTTGTCTGGCTGGACATTCCATGCTTAAGTCTGCAGATCAACTGAATACATTCCACCAGTCTTGATTTTTAAATTTAATTTTCCTTAATTTATTTCCTTCCATATGAAATGAGCTTGTTTATCCATTAGTTTTTGTTTTTGTCTGTTTTCTACTGAGACACTAGCCCTTAGAGGAGTGCCTGGCACACAACATGAGCTAACTTAAATATTTATTGTGTGAATGGATGAAATCCCTCTCCTGATCGAAGTTTTCCTGACTGTTCAGCTCTCCTTTTCTGGATTCCAGCTGCCCTAAATATTACATAGTAAGTTCCTCTCGTTTAGGGCTTAACTGTTTAAATCATCAACTAATATTGGTACCAAACTGTAAGCTCCTCATGTCTAGGGATCACGTCTTATACCTCCCCTTAAGCCAACCCCCCAAACTCGGATAAAGGGAGTCCATCAGATACTAGCTGGTCAGCAGCTCAGGGTGTAAGGCAGGTAGAAATTCAGGGAGGGAGGGCCCTCTTTCTACCCATCAAATCCCCAGGAACAGCAGACATCAGTGGCTCATGTGGAGAATGTAAGTCTAGTTTCCAAAACAAAACTCACCGGCTTCAGGAGGTTGATTCATTTCTAGGCGGTGGCCCTCAGCTCTGGAGCTATGTGGCTTTGTGCGCGACCGAGCAGTGTCATAAAATTGTCAGTGGTGTATGTGGCTTCGAACCGAAATTTGCTGCCAGTTCACACCCTCAGGAAATGCATAACGGATTTAGATTTGTGTGTTTTTGAGGACACCAACAACCAAAAAAGATGTGGAAAACATGAAGCCATAACATGTGCTCTCCACCCATTAAGGATGAGAACAGACACTGACGGCAAAGAAATTGCTGGGTTAGAGATGGGAACGAAGGACTGGTTTTAGCCTAGCAGAATTCTGGTTGCCGTACTCTTGAAATTGTGCGAAAAGAATCAAGATAGATGTGATCAAAATTAGGAATATACTTCTGTTATTGATCTTTGGTGGGGGCGGGGGCGGGGGGGTGCCTGAGTGGCTCAGCCGGTTAAGCGTCTGACTTCGGCCCAGGTCATGATCTCACAGTTCGTGAGTTCGAGCCCCGTGTCAGGCTCTGTGCTGACAGCTCGGAGCCTGGAGCCCGTTTCAGATTCTGTGTCTCCCTCTCTCTCTGACCCTCCCCCGTTCATGCTCTGTCTCTCTCTGTCTCAAAAATAAATAAACGTTAAAAAAAAATTAAAAAAAAAAATGGCTCCTGGGATATCCAAAAATGTATTTGAACTAATTCGAGACACTCAGAAAAGTTGTAAACACAGCACAGTGTGTTTCAATATATCCGTCACCCAGTTTCTCCTAATAGAACATTAGCATGTTATATAATTATAGTATAATGTATAGGACAGTATATAGTATAACTATAGTATAATGATCGGAACCAGGAGATTGACATTGATCCCATACTATTAACTAAGCCAAAGACCATATTTGAATCTTGCGGAATTTCCCACTTATGCCCAGGATCCCACGTCGCACTTACTTATTCTTTCTGCCCAGGCTTCTCCAAGCTGAAATAGTTCCTCAGTCTTTTGTCTTCACAACCTTGACCCTTCTGAAGATCACTCACCACGTCTTCTGTAGCTTAACCCTTAACTGGGGTGTATCTGAAGTTTTCCCACGATGGGAATGAGGCTGTGCAGAATTTGGTGAGAAATGATGTTTTATCCTTTGTTGACGCACCTTGTTACTGGTGATATTTACCTTGATCTCTTGGTGAAGGTGTGGTCTGCCGGCTTTCTCCCCTACCTTTTCTTCCCCAGTTAATAAATATCTTGAGGGAGCTCCCATGAGACTAAGCGGATTCTGTTTCTGAAACTCCCATCCGCTAACGTTAGCATCCGTAGCTGTCGTAGCTGCAATAATGATTATTACGAAGTTTGCCTATTGTTACCACAACTTTTTCTATTTCTTTTTGTCCTTCTACGCTTACTAATTGGGATTTTACTCTAAGGAAAAGCAGTCTTTTCTCCTTAATTAATATAAGTCAGCATGGACTTGGGATATTCATTCCGTTCAGTGAGTTATAATCCAGCGTTATCCTAATTTGTTTCGTGGCTCGAGATGTTCCAGCTTGAGCCATTAGGAGCTCCTCTGGCTTGGCTCTTCTGTTCCATCAACAAGCCCTTATCATTTTTTGAGCTCTCCCTTATTTTCTGGCACCACAAGACATTCCGGGCTCCTCTTGTACTTTCTCTGCCCCAACCCTGCATTCTCTGGGTGGCTTTTAAATGGGAGTAACTATGGAGCCCCAAGTCATGACTCATGTAAGCCTTGAATTCAGATCTGCTTTGTTCAGAAGTCAGCGAACCACTAGGAGACCTGATGGCCTGAAATCTGTCAGGCTTGGGCCAAAAGATGATTTTAATAATGCACGAACACTTAACCCCACTTTTGAAGTTTGGAGATCTATTTCACAGCACGGGAAGACCTGGTCCAGGGGCATTTCTACCACACGCCACACGGCCACTCCACAGAGGGACCGAGTCGGACTGAATGTACTGCTCGCAGGCTTACTGTGGGGATCAAATGAGCCATGCATGAAAATGCTTTATAAACTGTAAAGTGTTGTAAAAATGTGAGGGGTTGCTATTATCGCTCCTATAACCAGTTATTCATTATAATCATGGTGGAGTTAGAATAAGCCTGAAAGGTCATTCCATCTAATACCTGTGCTTTACAGGAAGAGAAGCAGAAGCCAGATGGGTTAGGTGACTTACCCAAGGTTCCAGGGTAAAACGGAGGCAAGAACTTAACACCTCATCATGTCTTCTCCCCGTCGCCACATCTGCTTTTTTTAACGTTTGTTTATTTTTGAGACAGAGCACGAGTGGGGGAGAGGCAGAGAGAGAAGGAGACACAGAATCCGAAGCAGGCTCCGGGCTCTGAGCTGTCAGGACAGAGCCTGATGCGGGGCTCGAGCCCACAAACCACGAGATTATGACCTGAGCCGAAGTCGGATGCTTAATCCGCTGAGCCACCCAGGCACCCCCACAATATCTACTTTTCAAGCAGATTTTTCATCGCCAAACCTGGGAGGAGCTACCACGAGTTTTTCTTTTAAATACGTCCTTCCACAACAGAATTCAGGTAGACTAAGGAAATACATCACCACTGTCAGCTTTGGAAATGTCACTTTAAAATTTTCCTGTATTCGTTTTTACTCCTTATCCTTGGCTCTCCCAGTAGGGCTGAGCTAATTCATCTCTGAAAAAAAAAAAACAAGACAAGATAGGTTATCTCTGTTCTCAGAAAACTATCTGAACCTGGTTCCAGTTCTGCTGTGAGGGGGCTCCCGCACTCTGTGGCATTGGCTAAGTGACACCAGACATCTGGATATTTAGGAACAGGGAGGTGATTGCCTACGTGTTTTCTATTTCTCTTCCAGATGTTTGGAATCATGAAGACAAAGTCTCTGTCTAGAATATTAGGGAAGGAAAGGTTTTATTTTAAAAATGGTATGCATTTTCAGGGTATCTCAGAATAAGGCTTTTTCTTTTTTTTTTTTTCCTCTCCTGAAATGTTTGTTGAGAAGGAACTTGGAACTTTAGAAATGTTTGCTTCATTGGATCCCAATTTCAAACACTTTCCATTAAGGGGCGCCTGTGTGGCTCAGTCAGTTGAGCGTCTGACTTGATTTTGGCGAGCCTGCTTGGGATTCTCTGTCTCCCCCTCTACCCTTCCTCTGCTCTCTCTCTCTCAAAATACATAAATAAGTAAACTTTAAAAAATTTTTCCATTAAAACCAACAGTGGGTGCCTGTTGTCCTTTGGTGTTCAGTACCCTTCTTTCCATTAGGTGACTGCTTTCCCATCCTGTGTAAATCTGGACAGTTGTGATATCCTGCCTCTCCTCTGACTACAGATATGGATACAGGACCAGGTCTTGCTAACCTTGGCGTCTCATCTTTGCCCATGATCATTGTGAAGGACTGATCATGATATTTGTGTTTCTGGATCTCACTATATCAGAGCTGGACCCCAGGACTTCATAGTCAAGCAAACCAATAAATCCCTTCTTTGCTTAAGCTAATTGATTGAGTTTCTGTCTCTTGAAACCACCAGAGTCCAGACTAATTCCAGGTCCTTGTCTTAGGAACCGTCCGTTTTACCTGCCTATTGAAGGCAATCAATAAATGTATGTTGAATAAGTGAGTACATCAGGGATAAATAGAGCCGGGTTTTTTAGTCCAAATATGTGAGCCTGTGGTTTTAACCTGTTTCTTCAGTGGTCATTTATCAGGGTACAGGAGAAAACTGGGGGAATGGAACCGTTTATTTTTGAATTATCAGCAGCGACATAACTCAAAGAACCAGAAGAAAGACAACTAAGGTATCTGAATAATTCACAAACTGGATAATTAGCCTGAATGGTTAGCCTTAGCAGAAATTCCACTGCTCAGGAGCTCTTTGTCCAGCCAGTTCCTACAATCTGTCTCATTTCATTACATCAGATTTTTAATGAGAAGGGAAGGGGAGGAAAAAAAAAACACAACAAAAGACACTCATTTCTTAGAGTTCCACTCCTTTCTAGACACAGGGCTGGCTTCATGGGCGTGACCTCAGCAGCCCCACTGGGCCTTGTGCTTAGAAAGGGGCTGTGCTTGGCTTAATGCTCTGCCGTGGCCAACTTGAAGTTCTTAGTAATGCTGACTAACGAGTCCCACAATTTCATTTTTCACAGGCCTTGCAACTTCTGTAGCCAGTCCTGCGGAAAACTTTGTTTTCTATCAATCCTCGTATCAGCCTGAGGACACTGCGTCATTTACCCCATCTTTCCAGACACAGGACCTGGATAAATGACCGGCCTGTGGTCACACTACAGAGCCAGGATTTGGACTCACGTCTGTTTGGCGTGAGAGCCTCTGGGCTTTCCTCTGCCTCCTCCGCTCACACCCAGGTAATAAGAGGGGTCCTGCATTCAAGGGCCTTCATTTAATATCAGGCGGATAACATGGAAAGCATGAAGTTCATGAATTCCAGGATCCTCCAAATAAGTATAATTGGACAAGAAACTTCTCAAGTTCTTTTTTTTTTTTTTAAATGTTTATTCATTTTTGACAGAGAGAGAGAGACAGAGCATGAGTGGGGGAGGGGCAGAGAGAGAGGGAGACACAGAATCCGAAACAGGCTCCAGGCTCTGAGCTGTCGGCACAGAGCCTGACTCAAGGCTTGAACCCACGAACTGTGAGATGATGACCTGAGCCGAAGCTGGACGCTCAACCAACTGAGCCACCCAGGCGCCCCTTCTCAAGTTCTTTTTATTCATTTAGCTGGCTGATGTTTTTTGAAGGCCTAATATTGCGCAAGGGCTCCCTATGCATTTTTATTCATTCAAAAACAGGTATTCATCGAGCCCCTGCTCTGTGCTAAGCCTGGTTTGAGGCTCTAAGAACAGGACGATGAATAAAGCTGGCGAGATCCCGGCTTTCATTGAGTTTATGTGTGTGTGTGACAGAGTGGGGGGGGGGGGACAGCGGGAGTTGACAGTAAGTACGTTCACCAACAATGGGATAATTTAGGATGTGCTAATCCCGATGGAAGGAACACACCGCACGTCGGAGATGGAGTGAGCAGGGACTCCTCCCTCCCAGGAGTCTCGGTGCGGCTGGGACATGAGGAATCCAGCCGTGGGGGAGACCAGCGTGAGCAGGTTCCTCGCAGGTACAAGGGTGAGTGGAAAAGTCCCTGGGGCCGCTTTGCGCTGATCCTCCCCGAAGCTCACATCACCGATGAGGAAACGAACAGAGACGTGGGGAGGTAAAGAAATTCGCCAACGTCCCCTGTTAGGGGGAGACTGAGAATTAAATTGGCTCCAGAGCCGGCACAACGGAGGGCTCTCCTCTGGCCTCCCTGGAGCCAGAGGCCGTCGGAGGAACTTGTGTTAGACGGTCATGGGAAAAGAGTAACCGAGACCCCCCCGGCTGCGGAAATACTCGTTGCAAATGTGCATCATGTTGTCCCGTCTTCTTCTTTTTCCTTTTTAATTCCCCGGGGCAGTCTGTTTCGCACGGACCCGTGAAGCCTAGTGGACGGTTACAGTTTAACGTGGGGCGGCGGTGGGCAGAGAGGTCTGCCGCTCGGAGCCCGGCTCCAGCAGAATGGCGGGAGGTCAGCCTGGCCCCACGAGCAGCCCGTGAGATGCTCGGGCCAGCAGCCCTCATAAAGGAGTGGACCCCCTGCCACTTGAACCGCGTCCTCGGAAAGCCCTGCCCCAGTCACCGGGCGGACGGGGCCGCTCAGCTGGGCTGCTAACAAGTGGGACCCTGTTGCCTAATTTCACCAAAAGAATTGCCAGAGCTCCATCTTGCTCTAAGTCCTGCAGAAGAAACACAATCGTTGCGTTCGCCGCCTTGCCTGAAATCACTCTGGCTGGATTTTAAAACCAGTCACAACTACCAATAAGAATTATTATGGGTGTGTGGGCAGAAGATGCAGTCACTTAAGCAGTGAATACTAGCGATCGTCACGCAAGAGAATCAGACAACCTGGACCTTCAATGTGTACTTGTGATTTAGCCAAATGCACTAAGATGTGCATTTGTGCTTGTTTTAAATCACTGATTTCAGTGTGTCATCATTAGCTGCTGGGTCATGGCATTGCTTTCTTGCTTTCGGCTGTCAGATTTCGTAAACAAAAGCACGAGTAAAATGCGATTTTGGGGGCACCTGGGTGGCTCAGTCGGTTCAGCAGCCGACTCTTGATCTCAGCTCAGGTCACGATCCCAATGTTTGTGAGACTGAGCCCCACGCTGGGCTCGGTGCTGACAGCGTGGTGCCTGCTTGCGATTCTCTCTCTCTCCCTCTCTCTCTGCCCTTCCCCCACTTGCCTTGCTGTGCTCTCTCTCAAAATTAAAAAAAAATTTCAGTGGGATTTTTAGAGCATGTCATAAAACATCTCCATATCATAAAGCCGGAGTGGATTCCTGGATGTAAAAATTACTATTTTTGACAGGTTCATAAAATATTTGGTATTTTAAGTTCCAGTGCACCTTAATGACAGCAGCCCAAAGAGCAGTCGCTTCTTCTTCTTTTTTTAAATGTGTATGTATTTATCTTGAGAGAGAGAGAGAGAGCATAAGCAGGGGAGGGGCAGAGAGAGAGAGGGAGAGAGAGAATCCTAAGCAGGCTCCACACTGTCAGCCCAGAGCCCGATGCAGGGCTCGAACTCCTGAACCAGGAGATCATGGCCTGAGCTGAAATGAAGAATGGGACGCTTAACCTGCTGGACCACCCAGGCGCCCCAAGAGCAGCCCCTTCTGACTTCTGACGTGGAGAACGGAGCCCTAGACGTACACGCGACTCATCTGGCAGTGGGCACTTTGTCTTTTCTGGCATCATTCTCGGGTGGGTATGAACTAAAACGTCCTTTATAAGATGTCAAACGCGGCAGCAAATGCGTGGTCCAGTTTGGACTTTGTAAAGATAGGTGTCCGTGTGCAATTGTGTTTTATGGGGGTTGGCTCGGTGGCCTCCCTTTAGGAACGCGCATTTCTTGACATCGTAGCGCAGACGGGTCCTCTCAACATGTGCCCATCCGGGGGGCCAGGGGGGCCTGGACGTCAAGAAATAATATTGCTAAGGTACTTTCGTATACAGTCTCCTCCCGCCCCTGCCAAGTACGTTAGTCTTATTTTTAGAAGGTCTGCTTTGCACGTGGGAGTCTGGTCCCTGCTGAAAGGAGCTTATGCGAAACTCACCCCGGGGTGAAGGTGTCTGGGCACCTGCTATCGGTGACGCCGGCCAATTTAGGAGTGAGACCCCCAGGCAGGTAACAGTCTTATTTCTCCGCCCTCCCCGTCTCATCTGAGCCCCTCTCGAGCTCTCACCACTTTTGCCTTAGCGCATCCTATGCATTCAATGCTACCCTCCTTTTACTTTGCTCGGTGTGGATAATGTCACGGTGACCTTCTTGCATATTGCCCCTACACGCTGGAGCCAAGTTTCAAGTAATTATACCTCATTTGGCTACAATTAGGGGCTCCCACCAGACTTAACACATGCCCGGGCAGCCTGTGACAGCTCAGATTTGCGAGAAATGTCTAGTTGCTGGTTTTACCACGTGAGAGGCGGCCCAGCCCACGCCCGGCCCCAGCGCAGGTCGTGGTTATGATATCACAAATAACAGGACATCTGAGGGAAGTGGCATCGTCTCATCTCTCAGCAGAGAGAACACACAGAATTGCTCTGAAGCTGGCTCCCCAGCAGAAACCGGAATGTTCTGCCGGGCTTACCCGATTAGCCACTTCAGGAAGCAAATTGGCAATCACGACGAATCGGGTCAAAAATAGTTTTCTTAAGCTTCCTTCTTTCTCTCCCAGAGAAATGAAGGTAGTGGGGGACCTGCAATTAAAAAAAAGAGAGAGAAATCTTCTTTTCCTGAGCACCTAAAACCACACCTGCTCTCTAATTGCACAGACCATGAAAAACGCTGCGCTCAGCAACCCCGGCCACAATTCCCCAAACACCTACGGGCTCTGTGCCTTTGTCGAATGTCCCCGTTCATTCTCTCCAGATAATCACCAACTGAATCAGAATCATGCCCAGAGTGATTCTTTCCCACGGACTCTGCCGTTATCGGGAGAGCCTTGGTTCAACTGCACGGCGTCAGCTCAAGGTCATTCCGTGTTGTTGGCATGAGCGTGTTGATGGTACCCACATGCTTTCTGCTCCGAAGATGATCGCTTTCTCTGATTAGGTCATGTTCCTTTTGCTCTGCCAGTTCACGTCCAGGCGGGGATGTGGTGGGGAAACACGACCCACCCCCCCACCCCAATCCAGGCAATGTAGGAGTTTGTGTTTCTGGGTCAGGGGATGATGTCTTCCCTCTGCCATGCCTGGCAGGCAGCCTTTGGTGGAGGCTGCCTTAACACTGACATGTTTGGTAACTTGAGAAAGAGACGGACCAATCCGTTATCTGCTTCGATATCGCTTCGCAAGCTTCGTGCCCAGAGTGGCCATCTTGAATTGATTGCCCCAGTGACACAAGTCAGAAGCGAGCTCCCTGCCAATCCCTCCTGCCAGCAGATGGCTCCAGATGAGGTCATTGTTTTGACAGTCTCACAAAAGAACCCCAAACAGCCCGGACAAACCCTTACTCATGTTGGATCATCCAGAACGGTTGTGAGATGAAAAATGGATTCGGACCAAAACTTTGCAAATGTGAAACACCACCAAGCTTCTGACTCCTCACATCCAGGGAAACCCCGACAGGGGGCTGGAGAATATTGTTCTGGTTCCCTCCCAGCCTCTCCTCTGCCCTGGGTGTTGGAACTGCTTGGGTGGCTGTGATTTTCTGATTAGGGGAAGACAATTAACTCAAACCTCAGTGACCGCAGGCTCCATTGAGAAGCATCTTGGCAGCCTGGGTGCTGATGTTTTTGGAATACTGTGTTTTTCACCAATTCCAAGGGTGTATGTGTAGCAAGTCACGTGACCCCAAAGTAACACTGGAAACGCTAGAATTAAAGCACCCCCTGGGACTACTTATCATTTGGGTTGGGAAATTGGGCAGGCGCATATCTTTCCAAGTTATTTTCTAGGATGACCATCGTATCTTGGCTTCCAGAACGTGCATCCCTTGACAGCAATCCTCGAGTCCTGAGCACTCATCCAACTTAACCTTGTCCCTCAGGCTTTCTCCCGAAGAAGGGACATCTCCCCTGTCTCAGATCTGTGTGCTCATCAGAACCCAGGGTCAAAAGCGGGTCACTTTTTCCTCCTTCTTGAGGTGGCAGTAGGAGCATTGGGTTAAAAGTCTGTTTTCTACCCTTAGGTTTTGGTTCTGGAAACTTGTGAGGGCAAAAAAAACCCAGACTTGGGCTTTGTATTGGTGTCCCACAGCTGCCATAACAAAGTGCTGCAAACCGACAGAAACTTATTCTCTCACGGTTCAGGAGCTAGAAATCCAAACTCAGGATGTCAGCAGGGCTGGTTCCTTCTTGGGGGCTCTCAACAGAGGGAGCATCTGTTTCGCACCTCCCTAGTGGCCTTGGCTCACAGAGGCACAATTCCGGCCTCTGCCTCCCTCTTCACATGGCTTTTTCCCCATGTGCCTGTGTCCAAATTTCTTCTTCTAAGGATGCCAGTCACTGAATTAGAGCCCACCAGTCGACCTCATCGGCAAAGACCCCATTTCCAAATAAGGTCCATTCATGGGTGCTGGGGCTGGGGCCTGCACCCATCTTCCGGGAGGACACGTTCAGTCTACTGTGTCTACTCGTACATCCAGCCCCGGCCTCCTCTTGCCACCTGTGCAGCTTCGGCAGGTCGCGGGGTTTCCTTCTCCGTGAAATGAGAACACCAAACTAGCCGATCTCCTGTCGTGTTCTCTGTTGTACATTCTTGTTCGGGATGCTGCTGTGTGCGTTCTGAGGGCACCTCGTCGGGGTAGGGAGAAATAGCAACCCGGGAGGGACCCAAATTGTAAATGTGACCCTCAAGATCTTTCAATTATTTCACTCCCAAACTGGGCAGTGGTTGGTGAGGGAGGCTGACACCGAAAGCCGTCAAATGCTCCGCCCTCAGACCCACGCGTGGAATTTTATCCCCGGGCATCCAGGGCACAACGTTCCCTGGGCTGGCACTCAGATATCCGCACGTCCCCCGGAGCAGGGAGGGCTCAGAGAAAACCCCCTGATTTCAGAAAGACAAGCAAGGGTCAGGCAGCTCACAGGTGTTCTGGGACCTGGGGCTTGGCCTCTCCAGAGTGGCCAGCAAGGAAGTCAGACCTGAAAGCGTGACCTGGGCTCATAAGGGCCACCCAGGTCCCCCACCCTTCTCTCTGTGTCCCCCTCTGGATAGTGATGCTCTTTTCCTCGCTTGAGTGTTGTTGTTTTTTTTCTCATTCCCAGGGTGGTGACGCCCCATCTGCCGTCTCCCCGCCCCTGCCACCAGCCTATTATTCATCATTTATTCTGGAAACTTCTCCCCGGGGCGCGCAGGAGCCAGGCCCGCGAGGATGAGGTGCGGGCCGCGCAAGGGTGACTTCCCCACGGACGCTTTCTTCAAAGAACTGGACCTACAGGCCAGACGTCAAGGCACAACATGCTGAGGCCGAGGACGAAGGCGTCCGGGAAGATCTGTACTCGTCCCAGCGGGGGCCCCCGGGAAGCCTTCCCCGAAGACGCAGGGGTAAGTGGGAGTCATCAGTGGGCTTGTCAGGAGGGTGAGGCATTCCATCCCGAAGGTAAGTGAGCAGACAGAAGGCGGGAACGGCAAGCTGAGGGCTGTATGACTCCTGTGCCCAGACTGGCGGGTCACGAAAGCAGGGGACGGCCATGGAAATTGCTTCCTGCAGCGTTTCCTACTGATCCAACTTCATCTTAGAACTGGTTGTAAAGAGGAGGCCGGGCTAGTCCCCAGGCTGGGCGTGTTCCACTCCTCACTCTCTGAAGTCCGCGTATAGCATTGAACGGGTTTAAAATATGTGCCGTGATCGGTCTTTCTCAGTTGGCTTCTGGTTGTTTCCAAGGGGAGGTTGGTGGGCAAGCCAGATGCGAGCCTCCCACGACATTCCACCCCAGTGGGAGCACTGACTCCAGAAAGCAGCAGCCTTGGTTGGGGGGCGGGGGGGGGGGGGGCGGGACCTTATAATCCTCCACCAGTGAAGATGCTGCTCAAGGCCTTTGTCTGCTCACCGAGCCTGTGGGGGTCAGGCCTGTCCTTGACCCCATCTCCCAGGCAGTCAATTCAATCTGGCCAGAAGCGTCCGCTTCCTTGAAGAAACCTTAGCTGTTCTGCAGGGCTCTCCTCGCCACCCCGTGTACCCTCTGTGGATCCCTCTAAAAGCCTCTGGGAGAAATGAATAAGCACACCCCATAATTGGTGTTCTCTTGGTATTCTGTTCTTCATCATCATCATCACCATCCCTTCCCATGGACAAGGCTGCTCGGACTTTGTGCTTGACGTCACTATAGTGAGGATGCACATCTTCTCGTATAATCTGCCTGTAAAGGCCGTGAGCATAAAGCTCTCAGGGCCGCCGCTGCAGGTGGCAGGATTGAGACGGGCTCAGCGGCCACACTCTGCGTCCCTCTCCACGTTTACACCTGCTGCTCTCAGCCAGTGCTGGCCGAGTTTGGCGGGGATGCAGACAGAGATGTGGGCCACCCTTTATGTGCAACGTCGGCTCCAGGGTGTCCTGTTGGCTTACTGACGTTTTCTTAGAACCTGCGTAGCAGGCTAAGACTCTTCCTGCCTACCCTGCCTGCCTTCTTGCCTTCTTTTCCTCCCCTTCCCCCTTCCTTCCTTCCTTCCTTCCTTCCTTCCTTCCTTCCTTTTTTCTTTCTTTCTCTCTCTCTTCTTCCTTCCTTCCTTCCTTCCTTCCTTCCTTCCTTCCTTCCTTTTTTCTTTCTTTCTCTCTCTCTTCTTTCTTCTTTCCTTCCTTCTTTCCTTCCTTTCTCTCTCTGCTTGCTTGCTTGCTTCCTTCCTTCCTTCCTTCCCTCCCTCCCTCCCTCCTTCCCTCCTTCCTGCTTGCGTTTTCTTTCTTTCTTTCTTTCTTTCTTTCTTTCTTTCTTTCTTTCTTTCTTTCTTTCTTCTGCTTCTTCTTTCTTTTTCCTTCTTCCTTCTGCAGGGGCAGCTACGTGGTGGTCTGGTGGCTCTGCCTGCCTCCTGCAGCTCCCTGGCCCCCAGTAACTCCCTCGCACAGCTAATCCTTTCTTGGTGTCTGTTTCTCAAGGGCCCAAACCAACAGCCTCCCAGCAACTCTACCAGGAGGGCACGTTTCTCCCTACTGCCCTGATGAGGAAACCGAGGCTCAGAGGGATGGTGTAGCTGGGTTTTGAAACCAGGGATTTCTGGCTCCTCTATCTGATCTTTCCACCCTACCGTGAGGCCTTGTCCTCCCGTGGCACTTGTTCCTTGTGGAGAGTTCTTCCTGTGTTTATCTGTTCTTCTATCAGCTTCCATGGCTTATAGGGTCTTGGTCATCTCTGGAAGCCCAGTTCCTAGCTCAGTGCCCTATACAGCAGGTGCTAAATAATTGTGAATAAGTTCAAATATCTAGTTGCTGAGGTCTTTGTGGCCCTGGCTCCTCCAGAGGGCCCTGCTTTGCTCCCCTGCCCCCCATGCTGACCGCTCTGCCTTGGACCCCAGTGCACCTGCAACGCTCACCATAGCGGGGACTTCATTACTCTAACAGACCACGTGTTCTCTTCTTGGGTCTCCAAATAGAGGCATTGCAAGTCTATTCCTTAAAGTCGGGATGGTGTCTGCTTCTTTCGTATCCCACACATCTACCAGTTGGGGACATCTAGTAGACATGCAGTCAATAGCTTTTGATTGATTTTAATTAATTAACTTGTCAACTTTGTTACATATTTTCCCTCCATCCTGACCCCCACCCTGACATAGACTGTTAGGCTCTAAGGGTCTTTCAGCTTCTGGGATTTGTTCTATTCTGGTATATCTTTATACATTCTCAATGGGGGCGATATTGTCCTGAAAGGAGCAAAAGTCAGTCCTTGGAAGGTGAAAAAAACCTTATTCATTTCATGTATAAAGCACAGAGATACCATATATCTGTGGTATTAAAATTCTGTAGGAAGTGGTTCCAGAAAAAAATCTTAAAAAGTTCCTGGTAGGGAGGTAGAGTGGGGTGGTGGGGCAATAAGGAGAAAAAAAGAAGTTGAATGACACAACCCTGGGGGTTGGATGGGACTGTGGTACAGGGACCGTGTCTGTCTTGTGCACGAGAATGTCCCCTGGGAAGCTGGCACAGCATATGTCAAAGAGTCCGTAATCTTATTAATTAGCCTTTACTGAGTAATTAATTTATTAATCGATCTTTATGGAGTGGATGAATGACAGAGTTGGGGAGATTTTCGAAAAACTTGCTGTATATGGATAGGTTCTACACTGGAGTAGCCAATCTGATCAAATGCCCACCACCAATTTTTCTTTCCATATCTATTTTTAAAATTTTTTTGAAGGTATTTTTAGAGCAGTTTAAGGTTCATAACAAAATTGAGAAGAAAGGACAGATATTAGCTGTATGCCCTCTGCCCTCATACATGCATAGCCTCCCCCCCCCCCCATTATCAGCATTAGTCACCAGAGTGGTACATTTGTTACAACTTATGAACTCTACAGTGACACATAATCAAAGTCCATAGATTAAATTAGGGTTCACGCTTGGTGTTGTGCATTCTGTGCATCTGGGCAAATATATAATAACATATCCATCATTATAATATCATACAGGGTGTTTTCATTGCCCTGAAATTTTCCTATATTTTGCCTATTTATTCCTACGTATCCCCCAACTCTCTAAACCTTTGGCAACTGCTGACTTTTTCATTGTCTCCGTCGTTTTTCTTTTTCCGGAATGTCATATAGTTGGCATCATATAGTATGTAGCCTTTTCAGATTGGCTTCTTTCACTTAGGTTACGTATTTAAGGTTCCTCCACATCTTTTCATGGGTGATAGCTCATTTCTTAATTGTTGGTTTTTGTTTTTCATTAAGATATAGTCAACATGCAGTGTTATGTCACTTTTAGGTGTATAATGATTCAACAATTGTATACATTTCTCAGTGCTTGTCGCTCTAAGTGTACTCTTAATCCCCTTTACCTATCTCACCCTTCTTCCCACCTACATCCCTCTGGCAACCACCACTGTGTTCTCTATATTTAATAGTCTGTTTTTCGGTTTGTCTCCTTTTTTTCTTTGTTTTTTTTTTTTTTCTTAAATTCCACATATTAATGAAATCATATGGTCATTTTTTTAGTGCTGGGTAATATTTCATTGTTTGGGCATACCACAATTCATTTATCCCTTCCCCTAGCAAAGGCTATCTTGGTTGCTTCCAAGTTTTGGCAGTTATAAGCTATAAACACCTGTATGCAGGGTTTGTGTGGGCATAGGTTTTCAGTGCATTTGGGTAAAATGCCCAAGAAGCATAACTGCTAGATTGTACAGTAAGAATATGTTTAAATCTGTAAGAGACTGTCAAACAGTCCTGCAAAGTAGATGTACCATTTTATATTCCCACCAGCAGGTGAATGAGAGTTCCTTTTGCTGTACACCCTTGCCAGAATTTGCTCTCATCCGTGTTCTAGATTTTGGCCATTCCAATGGGCATGTGGTGGTATCTCATTGTTTTAATTTGCCATTTCCCTGAAGACCTCTGCCGTGGGACATCTTTTTATATGCTTGTTTACCATCATATACCTTCTTTGATGAGGTGTCTGTTAAAGTCTTTGGCCCATGCTTTAGTCAGGTTATTTTCTTATTGTTGAGTTTTAAGAGTTCTAAGTGTATTTAGGATAACAATTCTTTACCAGATGTGTCTTTTGCAAAAATGTTCAACCAGTCTGTAGCTTGTCTTCTAATTCTGTTGATACTGGTTTTTGTGTGTGTGAAGCAGACTTTAATTTCATTGAAGTCTAGCTTAACTATTTCTGTGGCGGATTGTGTCTTTCATATCCAAAAAGGCATCACCACCCCCAAGGTCTTCTAGGTTTTCTCCTACATTATCTTCTAGGAATTTTATACTTTTGTGTTTTACATGTAGGTCTAAGATATATTTTGAGTTCATTTTTGTGAAGGGTGTAGGATTCATTCTTTTCATATGACCATTCGATTGTTCCAGAACCATTTGTTAGACTGTCTTTGCTCCTTCATATTGCCTTTGTTCCTTGGTCAAAGTTTAATTGACTTGATTGATGGGGATTTATTTCTGGGCTTTCTACTCTGTTCTATTGATCTGTCTTTCTATTCTTTCACTAATACCACACCATTTTTATTACTGTAGATTTATAGTAAATCGTGAAGCTGGGTAGCTCCATCCTCCAACATTGTTCTTCTCCTTCAATATTATGTTGGTTACCCTGGGTCTTTTGTCTCTCTGTAAAATAACTAGCTGGGATTTTGACTGAGATTGCATTGAATCTGTAGGTCAAGTTGGAAAGAACTGACATCTTGACAATATTGAGTCTTCCTATCCATGAACATGGAATATCTCCCCATTTATTTAGTTCTTTTATTTCTTTCATCAGAGGTTTATAGTTTTCCTCATACAGGTCTTGTACATGTTTTTAGGTTTATGTATTTTTTTTATTTTTTTTTTGGTGCTACTGTCAATAGTATGTTTTAAATTTCAGATGCCACTTGTTCATTGTTGGTATGTAGGAAAACAATTGACTTTTGCATATTAATCTTGTATCTTGCAGCCTTGCTACAATCCTTTATTATTGCCAGGAGTTTTGTTGGTTATTTCAGATTTTATACATAGACAGCCATGTCATCTGTGAGTAAAAAAAGTTTAATTTCTTCCTTCCCAATCTGTACGCTTTTCATTTCTTTTTCTTCCTGATTATATTAGCAAGGACTTCCAGTATCATATTGAAAAGGAGTGGTGAGAAAAGATATCCATGCTTTATACCTTAGTTGCAAAGCTTCAAGTTTCTTATTGTTAAGTATAATGTTATCTGTAGGTTTTTTTGTACGTAGCTTTTATCAAGTAGAGAAAGTTCCCTGTTATTCCTACTTTACTGAGGGTTTTTGTCATGAATGGCTGTTGGATTTTGTCAAATGCTTTTTTTTTTCATCTATTGATGATTATGTGGTTTTTTTTTTAGTCTTTTGATGTGATGGATTACATTAATTGATTTTCAAATATTGAACCAGCCTTACATATCTGAGATAAATTCCACTCGGTTGTGGTGCATAATTCTTTTCCTCATCCTTTTTTTGGATTTGATTTGCTAATATTTTATTGAAGATTTTGCATCTATGTTCAAGAGAGATGTTGGTCTATAGTTTTCTTATAACATCTTTGGTTTTGGTATTAGGGTAATATTTACCTCAGAGAATAAGTTACTGAGTATTCCTCTGGCTTTTATCCTCTGAAAGAGATTATAGAGAATTGGTATAATTTCTTCCTTCAGTGTTTTGTAGAAGTGACCAGGGAACCTATCTGGGCCTGGTGTTTTCTGTTTTGGAATATTATTAATCACTAATTTAATTTATTTAATGGATGTAGGCCTATTCACACTATTTTTTCTTACGTGAATTTTGACAGATTATGTTTTTTAAGGAATTGGTACTTTCATCTAACGTATCAAATTCGTGGGCATAGTTATTCATAGTATTCCTTTATAATACTTTTAGTTTCTACGAGGACTGCAGTGTATCCCCCCCTTTCATTTCTAATATCAGTAAGTTGTGTTTTCTCTATTTTTCTTAGCCTGGCCTTAGGCTTTCAATTTTATTGATCTTTTCAACTACTCACCATGTTTTAACTCCCAACAAGTGAATTCATTTTATACCTAGTCATTCTCACATTTGTCTCATGGGATGGTTCAAACTGGAGAGTTAACCCAGATATCTAAAATCATTAACCTAGTGATTGTATTCATAGGAAGCATCAAAGTAGAATTTGGGTGGAACATTGTCATCAGAAGAAATATTTTGGAGAGATTACTCTCATTTCAAATGGATCTTATTTTGGAAGTGGCAGCTTATAAAGCAGGAACTGGGGGAGGGAGGAACGGCATTCTTCTAGGAAGAGACTAAGAGTTTCTTCTGAATTTTATTTCAACATTAAATTGCAACGTTGAATTGCATTTCTACAGCAAGAGCATCACTTTTACTTAGATTAAGCTTTTGGGTGGGAAGGTGCTAATGGAGATTATGGAAGAGTATAAAGGACCCTCACCTCAGCGCCTGGGTGGCTCAGTCGGCTAAGCATCTGACTCTTGATTTTGGCTCGGGTCATGATCTCATGGTTTGTGAGTTCCAGCCCTGCATCCTGCTCTGTGCTGACAGCATGGTGCCTGCTTGGGATTCTCTCACTCGGCCCCTCCCTCCTCAGAATAAATAAATAAAATTAAAAAAATAATAAAGTACTCTTCCCTCTAACTATCCCTGGGACCATTATTGCTCTTGGGAAGTTTCCTCATGTGTAAAAGTAATTATACCTATTTCATTAGTGATACTTTTATTATACTTATTTTACAGGTGTGTAAAACTTGGGCTTAACGATTTAAATACAGTGTAAACATCTATTAAGGATCAAAACGAGGATATTAACCTAGGCCTAGCTACTTACAAAAGCCAGGCACCTCTTGCCATCACCTGTAGGCTCTATAAGAATTCATGGAGACGTGCCTGGGTGGCTCAGCCAGTTAAATGTCCAACTTTGACTCAGGTCATGATCTCACAGTTCATGGGTTCAAGCCCCATGTTGGGCTCTCTGCTGGTGGCTTAGAGTCTGGAGCCTGCTTTGGATTCTGCATCTCCCTCTCTCTCTGCCCCTCCCCTGCTCATGATCTGTCTTGGTCTAAAAAATAAACATTAAACAATTAATAAAAAAAAAAAGAATTCATGGATTTAAAGATGGCAGGGCTGTAATGTAATCAATTTATTAAGAACTTTCTGCTTTTGTTGTTTTCAGACCATAGCATCTTAATTAAGTGGCCCAGAACATCGTGACCCATCCAGATGACTAGAGTTGGGTGATAAAGGCCCAACAGAAAAGCCCTACTCCTATATTTCCTTATTTATCCTGCTTCTCTTGGCATCTTAGCCTGGGAAATAGTTAAAAATGTCAATAAACATAACATACAAGTAGTATGCCCTTAATTGTTGTTAGTTATTTTTGCCCACACACAGGGTCCTCTAGACTTAGGGTCTTAGTTCCTGGGGATTTTAAGTAGATATATTTGACTCAAGAGGCTGAAATGTTCTGGGAGACTTCTGTGTGTGTGTGTGTGTGTGTGTGTGTGTGTGTGTGTGTGTGTGTGTGTGTGAGAGAGAGAGAGAGAGAGAGAGAGAGAGAATCCCACTACTGTTGGTAATTGGAGTGAACGTCATTCATGCTGATTGAGTATGGCTACATCATTTGTGACGTAAAAAGTCAACTTTCTAAATGAAGTTATTTACTGATCCCTCCTCCAAATTCAATGACATAGTAGGAAAGGGGCAGGGGAAATAAAAGTATATTAAAACTTCTCCAAGTCTGCAAGGCACATTTGTTGGCATGCTCGGACTGCAGAGCCTCATCTCAGGACAGGATCCTTTTTATGCTGGAGTTCTCTATCAGTCTGGATTTGCACAGGGAAATGGAACAACTCTAACTATTCTAGGAATAAAGGGCTTTAAGCTAGGAATTAGGGTTTATATGAGTAATGGAAGAGGTTGGGTCACAAAGGTCAGAAAAGTTGCTACAAAAAATCAGGAAAGCTGCACCAGAAGTTTAGGGAAGTAGATACTGAAGACCTCAGGCTTCTCAAAAGCTTCTAAGGAAGTTGCTGTAGTTGTTAAGAATTCTGCAGAAGAAGTTTCTGCCAATTGGCTTAGTCTGCAGTAGCAGAACAGGTGATTCACAAGTACTGGCTGAGAAGCAACTGTGGATCTCACGTCTGCTCACATGTCTGCTGTGAAGAGAAGAATGGCCTGTGTTCCCAGCGCACCATGCAGGTCTCATTGGCAAACCCTGACTTGGAGCCACACAAGGGAGGGATTCTGGGAATTGTGGTTTCCCAATCCTTGGAAGGGTACAGCAGGTGATAAAACCATGTTGATAAAAGGCCATTCACTCCAGATGGTGTCCAGGTTGGGCTTTTATGTCAATATTCTCTCTGGTGTCATTATTACAGGCAGACTTGACAGAAGGCAGGTCTAGGAGCCTCCCTTTCGCATGTCATTTTCTCTTCCAGTACCATGGTCTCCCCTAAAGACTCTCCTTGCCTCCCTTCCTTCTTAAACCAGTCACCAGGAGGCCCTCATCTACTTGCCTCGGGTTTTGCTTAACTCTTAGCTGTGGGCTGATTCACTATTAAGTGGTTACCCACCTTTTCATCTGAGATGATTCATGTCTTATAGGGTATCTAGCATTTGTCACATAGTAGGGCCTCTGTAAGTTCCTCTCTTCCCTATACTAGATACTTGGTGGTTTTGTCCATCTATTATCCATTCATTCTTCTATGGGTCAAGCTCCGTTTGCGATGGCAAACATCCCTTTTTCATTCCACAACCATGTGTCCGTTTGGTTTGGATAAGCCTGATCACTGCTTTGGTTCCTTTCTACCCACCCTTGCACCTGCTTTAGGAGTGAGTATATGACTTGGACTGGGACAATGTTTGCCATCCCTCCAGTTCTTATGATTGGCTGAGAGATGGGCATGTGACTCAGGTTGGTCCAGTGAGAGTCAAACCTGGAAATTGTGTGGGAACTATGGGAAAGAGAAGCCCTACCTCCCGCCCACTTTTTTTTTTTTTTTTTTTTGCCTTGGTGTGATTAATGGTGAAATGTAAGCCGAGAGATGCTGGAGGCTTCTTTGTCTCTAAAAATCAGGAAACTGCCTGAAATGAAGCCGTCACGTAAAGGGGAGTCCAGGGAACGGAGAGAGTCCTGACAACTTTGTGGGGTCCCTCGATTCAGTTTGGGCTAAGACTTCTGGACATGCATGCCCGTGGTTAAGCCCTCATTCTTGACCTTCATCCCACAATGATTCTGGAGCCAAAAGTAAGACATTCTGAAGAGCAAAAGGGAAGATTTCAGATCAAGAGTAATACAACCGCAGCCTGTACCGGGAAAAAGGGCAGGGATGTTTAAAAGTTGCTTTAGACACAACGTACCAGCACCATGCATTTCTCATGCTCTTCTCGGACCTTTCCAGAATCTTCCCAGAGTCCTTAACATCTTTAAGCTCCTCTTATACCAGCTTTAGTGAAATTTTCTTTACCTCAAACCCTGGAAGTTAAGAAAAATAAGACATGCCATGTCCGATATTTTTGCTCTAATAATTAACAGTATAAGTATATGCCAGACAATGACCCTACATCTACTGAGACAGTATTGGGTATTTTCTGTTCCAGTGGCTTTTTCATGCTAAAAAGTCTGAGTCCTTACTAATGTTTTGTACATTATTTCAAAAGGATGTATTTCACCTATGGGAGGGCTACAGTAGGCTTGGTGATTTGACCTGTGACTACACTTGTCACGTATTTTAGTGTTTTTGTTAAAGTTTTGCTTTCAAATAATTGAATCTTTAGTATACAGCCTTGGGGGAATTACTTGCCTCTCTAGTTCAGCGTCTGTTATCACAGAGGACTTAATATATGTATGCTATGTACTACAAAATGCAAGTTCAATGTTAAAAAGAGTCCTATGCAGAAAAGCCAAAATGAGGATGCTTCTGAGTTATGATCATAGAAGCCCAGTGTCTGGGTCCAGAGAGATGATCCTCTGTGCTAGTCAGACCACACAGAGCAGTGTGGGGTGTGCTCAGCTGCATGGCCAAATTGCTGCAAGAAACTCTGCAATGGAGCCAAATTCTAAGGACTTTGATAAATTAGAACAGTCTGGAGGAGAGTGGTGGGATACCGGGTCATAGGAAACCCCGACAGATAGTCAAAGGATCCAGGAATGTTTAGTCTGGAACACACAGGGCTTGAAGAGAATATGTGGTCATCTGCTCGTTCTGTGTGGTTCTGAAGGCTGAACCAAGCCAGTGAGTGGTAGGTGAAGGAAGACAGGGTATAAGTGTCTGGGGACGGTCAGAGTTTGAGGGGTTGGCCTGACCTGGCCACCAGGAGACTTGGCGGGCAGAGCAGTTAAGGGCTGCCGTTCTGGGGTTAGGCGCCTTGGTGAGGCTCCTGCTTAATAGATGTGTGACCTTGACAGATTTCTCATTTGGAAATTAGAACAATGATAGTACCCACCACATAGGAATGGTTACGGGGCTTAACCATGGATGGGAAAGTTTGTAAGACTCTGGGCTATGGTAAGCGCAAAGACCACACCTAACAGATTGCCAAGCATAATAGGTACAGTTGCCTAAAAACTTGTTTGTTGACTGACTGAGTGAACAAATGAAATAAATGGATCATTCCTAATGTCTCATCCACCTGTGATTCTGGTGCTTCATCAAAAATAGTATTTTTGGAGCACCTGGGTGGCTCAGTCGGTTAAGCTTCCAACTTTGGCTCAGGTCATGATCTCGTGGTTCCTGAGTTCCAGCCCCATGTCGGGCTCTGTGCTGACAGCTCAGAGCCTGGAGCCTGCTTCTGATTCTGTGCCTCCCTCACTCTCTTCCCCTCCCCCGCTCTCTCTCTCCCTCTCTCTCAAAAATAAACCGATATTTAAAAAAATTAAAAAAGTAGCATTTTCTTTTTTGGGTTTTGATATACACATTTTTATTTTTTCTATTTTCATGGGTTTTGATATATATCATATGCATGTTATATATAATAATTTGTAATTATATGATATATAACAGAAATTATAAATGTATAAGTATATAAATCGATACATAAATAACAAAATATAGTGTTTTATGTGTGTGTGTGTGTATATATATATATATATATACATATATATACATATATATATAGATATATAGTTAAAATTTAAAATTATAGGGAATCAAGAAGCAGGAAAGAGAAAAACACCCATCATGATCTCATCTATCACAAATAGCCACTAACATTTCCTTTGATTCTTTTTCCATATCTTTGCTTACATCATGGGATCACGGTATGTACAGATTTTGTATCCTGTATAGGTTTTCCTCCTCTTCCTCCTCCTCCTCCTTTTTTATTTTGAGTAAACATTACATGATAGTGTGATTGCTTTCGGTGTCTGTTTATTCGTTTGCTACTTCAACCTTGAGCATTGGTTGACCACCTACAATGTGTCCAGGTCCAGAAACAGAGTGACGAACAGGCGATTGTTCTTGACCTCCATTTTCCCAGGTGCTAGATGTTGGGTTCACAAACAGCGAATAATGGGATAGTAATTAAACCCCCCCCTTTTTTTTTTTACCATGTTCATTGAAACGCTTGCCCCAAATGTGTATTATCAACAGTTAACATGTGTTTCTTTTGACCCTTGGAGTAGAAAATCTTCCCCAAATAATCAGTTCGTTTGCCTTTAACAATGCTTGCCTCCCTGCCGTAACCACCCGATTGCTTGGGGCTGCCAATACACACGCTGCTCAGCTAGACATGTTCCCAGACGATGCTTAATTAAATCCTTTAATTATTAGCCACTCACCACATTTGCATCATTCCCTAGCGCTTAGCAGCAGAATCACTTAGGGGAAGAAGCCAGCCTCCTGTCTGTCCAAGTCACTGCCTCATTTAGAATTTTAGCATTTTCGGGAAAGTTGGAATTCTGAAAAATTTTTTGAACTCACCAGCATGTAGCTTTATATTGAGCAAGTCTTTGCGCTTTGAGAATGCCCTTTTCCCAAATCGATAAGTTAAGCCCAGACTTCAAGTTGTACCCAAATATAGGTTCGCTAAATCGAACTCATTGATGAGAGTAGCATTATCAAAGGTAGCTGGAAAGCGATATTTTTATAGCTTTATTTGCAGACCCAAACCCTGGGCCACTACGGACCCTCATCTATAGTGTGAGCGTGTACGTGTCTGTGTGTGTGCTCACCCAGCGCAGTGATGGAAGCTGTAAAGGTGGTTATGGAGGGAAAGAAGAAAGGAGAAACCTGAATTCAATTTCTGCTTGGCCACGGGTTAACTGATGACCCTGTCATTCCCCTTGTCTGGGTCTCAGACTCCCAGTCTCTTAAATAGGTCTGCCCCCCCTGGGATGGTGCAAGAATTAGGTGAGGCAGTAGAAAGGAAAGCACCTTTCAAGTACAAAGAAAAAGGGAAATGGTGGGGGGGGGGGGTGCGAGTTGGCAAGAAGTATGGTGGCCACAAGGGGAGAAGAAACCCTTATATACCTCTTGTGAGGAAAAGCAACAGGGCTGACCACGTGCCTTGTTTCATAACCTACCTTTAATGTGTATTTTACCTTTGGCCCTGGGACAGGGTTGAGAGGCAGGACTGGTGTTAAAATCTCCGTTTGACAAATGAGGAAACATCCTCAGAGTGCCTGAGGGGACCGCCAACGCCCCAGTGCTCATGCCATCCATAAAATGTTTCAAGGCAGGAAAGGAAGCAGAGCGGGTCCATCCTGGGTGCTCTGTCCTCCTCCTTAACATCAGAAAGCAGGAAGCGGAGTCCTGGGGCTGGGCTGCCATAGCATCTGTCCTTTCCTCTTGGGGAAAGTGCCCTTGGTCCTTCCTCCTCGGAGTCCTCAGACATCAGTAGGTGCAGCACCAATGGCTGCCTGTAGACACCTGAGGATATGGCAAGACAGGTGAAATAAAAGCTCTTTCAAGGGAGCAGAGAAAGTATTTGGCCACACTAAGCGCAGATATGGTGCTCAAAAATAGTTTTTAAGTAAAGACTTTGTGCAGATACCCCACTGATGTTCCTATCAGACGCCTTCTTTGACCATCAGATCTAAACTAGCACAGTCCTTCCCTTCTGCCACTGACATCCAGGTCTCCCCCCGCCCCCAGGATAATTTTTCTCCTTAGCACCTCTTACCATCTACCATTCTAGAAGGCTTTTGGTCTACTTGTGGATCGTCTAACTCTTCCCCACTCCCCTTTTCCAGAAGGCAGGCTCAACAAGGCTGGGCTTTGCTGTGTTCTCTGTGGAATGCCCACCCCTAGCACAGTGCCTGGGGCGTGGCAGGCGCCTAGTATATATTTGTTGAATAAATAAATGAGTGTGAGCAACTCCTAGAATCTTCTGACTGTTGTAGGTGATGGAATCTGCCTTAAAGACTATTTATTCAAAAAGACTTAATTAGGAATGATTCTTCTCTGGATATGATGATGTGAGAGCATTTGCCCAGGCTTGTCAATCCTACTTAGAAAAATGTTTTTTTACGAGCACTCTTTATGTGGCTGGGCACCTGGGATTTAAAAGGAAAACAAAACCAAAACAAAATAGTGAATGGAACATGACTCTGCCCCCAGACTATGGGAGGGACAGACAAGTCAGCAGATCATTAGAGTAGTATGTGAGATGATTGGCTTGTTCAAGCTGCTAAGGGAGTCTGGGAAGGGAAGCAAATAACTTACCCAGAGGAGTTGGGAAAAGTTTTAGAGAGGGGATAAAGAGGAGAACTGAAGACATTCCAAACAAGGAAAGAATATACAAAGGCAGGGCATCATTAAAAGGGCAGGATGGCCCTTCATGGCAGTGCAGGTTGTACACTGCACAACTCCACATGTGTGGCAGGGAGAGGGTGGGGAGGAGGGACATTTATATTGTAGTCTATGTGCAATGCGGTGGCCCTGTGAAAGGACTAGGCAGGGGTGCCTGGGTGGCTCAGTCGGTTAAGTGTCTGACTCTTGATTTTGGCTCAGGTCATGATCTCATGGTTCATGGGATCAAGCCCCACATTGCGCTCTGCACTGACAGCGCAGAGCCTGCTTGGGATTCTCTCTCCCCCTCTCTGGCCATCCACCACTCTCTCTCTTTCTCTCTCTCTCTGTCCCTCTCAAAATAAATAAATAAATATTAAAAAAACAGAGAGAAAGGATAGGCAGTTTCAGAGGATAGACAGAAGCACAGAGAAGCTGGGAGGTGGGGGGGGGGGTTAATAGCCATGAGGGACATGGCCGGAGGGTATGGTGGGAGGCAAAGTCAGAATGTGAAGGGCCTTGTGAGCAAGGTAAGGAGTTTGAAGTTTCCTCTCTAGGCCATTGAAGGTTAATGGCACAAAAAATGGAAACAAGAAGGCTCAAAGCGGCATGCTGTGTTCCAGGTGTGACAATAAGGGTGGTGTGACATGATCTTGTGGACACAGGACCCATTTCCCTGTCCTGAGTGATTCTGAGCAAAGGAAAGCCATAGAGTCCAGACGCGGAGCAGACGACTTACCAGTAGAGGCATCAGGAAGTTCAGAGACCTGAGGTTCCGAGGGTCTTCTCCCCACCCGTCGGGCCCCTGGAGGAGCCATCATCACGGAGTGGTCCATGGCCTGAGTCTGGAGCCCCATGGCCTGTAGGTCACAGGAGCAAGATCCTTGCCGTGAGCAGGGGGCAGCCCCTCTTGGGGTCTTCTGTTGCCCTGGGAATAGATGTCAAGCTCGAAAGTTGGAGGCGGAGCTCTCAGAGCCCTGGGAGCTGGTCAGCGGGGTTTAGAACCTCTGTCCCTTGGTAGCTTGTTGGCTTAAACGCGCTCATCCCCCCTTCTGAACCACCCCACTAACCAAGTAGATCTTGCGCTCCTGTTCGCAAAATTCTTGTTCTTTCATTTTGCCCAAACCTCTGGTCCCCTCAACCTCCATTTTGACCACTCTTTTCCCTTCTTCCTTCCTTCCTTCCTTCCTCCCTTCCTTCAATGTTGCTGTTCCATCCTTGATCTATTTCTTTTCCCATTTCCTGTTCTTTCTCTGCCTTCTCTCCCCACTCCTGTATCTGTCCACATAGGAGTGACTCCCAACGCCAAGGGTCTCTCGTGCCTGATGTCAGGCCCCTTTCAACAACCGCGTCTTGACCTCTCCACCTGGATGTCTTCCTGCGGGCAGAACTCATTCCCCTTGCAAATCTGAACCTTCCCATTGGTCTTTGCATGGTGAACCGGTTGCCAGTTACCTAAGAGCTGGAGCCAGAAACCTGTGGTTGCTCCTGACGCCTCCCTCCTCTGGACCCACAGCCGAGCCAGTGGACTATCATGGTCTGTTAGCTCTGTGTTAGCTCTGCCTGTGCTATCTCGTTTCCAGCCTTCCCCAAACCCCTGATCTTGGTTTCTCCATCCTGGCCTGGATTACGGTGGTGGCCTCTGAAGTGCTTCTCTTGCCTTTACCTGAGCCTTCCTCCACGAGCACCGGGCCCTTCCCGCCCTCTGGCTACACTGGCTCTGGGCGCCTTCAGGAGCACAGCCCCGCTTCCCCGCCAGCGTCATACCTGGCCCTGCAGCTCCCACTCAGGACCCACAGGTCCGCCCCACTCACACTGCAGCCCCTCAGGTCACGGCACGCAGGTAGGCTCACCACGATGTCTTTGAACAGCGGCTCCCTGAGCTTGGAACATGTTTTCAGCGACACTACCAAGGGCCCCTTCCTTCCCCGCAGTGTCCTGAGAACGGGAGCTCGTTACCCAGGCTGGCCTGACTGCGGGCACATCCCTCCTGGACGAGCAAACACGTCAAGAGCTCAGATATTGGCCTATTCAATTTTGTCGGGCATGTTTTTGGCAGCCCCTTCCATAAAAATTGAATACATAAGCGTCATTTTCTTGTTTGAGAGCCAGATTGGTAGATAAACTCAGGCAGATGATGCCTCGTCTCTAGACAGCAGACTCCTTATGGAAATTGACGGAATTCAATAATTTCTCTCCTCCTTCCGGCGTTGACTGTGTAAGAATGGATTCAGTAGGATTCTGTATCCAAGATAAAGAAAGATTTGGCTCACATGCTTCTTTTTTTTTTTTCTTTTAAAGATTTATAATCTTAAGTTGCCATTTACATTTATATGTATTTAAAGTAAACACCACGGCAGCTGGTGGGAAACGGCAAAACGTCAAAGAGGCCGTGGCTTGTTTTTTAATTAAAGCATATCACGTGACTTCGTTCTTCTGCGTCCTCTACCCTTAAATCATCATTTGTGAAGAGACCTTGAAAATGAATATATGGTTTTCACCTGCAAGAAAATAGGGGGGGGAAGGGGGGCAGCCCGGCCTGTATTTTCGAAGACCCCCTTGGATGGTTGGCCCCCTTCCCCACCTGCGGCCATGATTCAGCGCGGACGGGGGGTCGAGTGTTGGGGCAAGACCCCCTTTGGCCGATTGCCCCTGCCCCTCGGGAGGTCTACACCGGGTTGAGAACGATCCCTGCTCTGAGCCACGACTGCAGGGTCCTGCAGGTCCTCGCATCGCTGTTCCCGCCCGCGGTGGGGAAAGACCCCCGAGTCACTGGAGCGCTCCTGGCGATGACGGAGGGTCTAGGAGCTCCTGGCGACAGGCCTGACAGCGAAGCCGGTTCCTCACGCGCGGTGGACTCACAGCGCCTTAACATGATGAACTCGAGGAGAAGTTTGACACCATCCCGAGAAGCTCCAATGCTGAATATCACTGTCTCTCTGTCTTCACGGCTGTGCTTCTGGATACATTCTATGGTCCAGTCCAGCCCCACAGTGAATCGCACCTTAGGTGTGAAATTTTCTTCTCCCGACCCCCACGTGATGTACATCTTCGGAGCCGCTGATGTTAGCTTCTCATCACCCCATATGTCCTGATGGCTGCGGCGGGGTTCCAGAAGCCGGGATGCTGAGGCAGGCTGCCAGAGACCCCGGGCTGAAGAGAGACGTCCTCAGGGGCCGCCCGCCCCAGGTTCCCAAGGTCCTCCTTCCGTACAGAGCCCCAGCCTGTGCTACCGTTTGTGACCAGGATTCTTCTCTCATGGAAATAAATCTATTTTCTCTTTGTAACAAGCGAACAGCCTAGTGCCACGCTTGCAGTCTTTATTCTCACGTGGTGACATGCTCTTTTCTAGAGATGATCAGAAATGATCATTTGTGGAATACTTACCAGGTACAACTGTGGGGTTTCGTGTCCTCAGGCCACAGCGGATCGTTCCCTCCTTCTCGGGGGGGCTCCGGGGACAGCCGTGCCAGGGCTCCTGTCCGGAAGGGACACCAAGCAAGAGGGGCAGGTGTGTACAGACCTTCATTATCCGAAGATACTTGGTTCTAGAAAAAGCGAAACCATTTAAAACCAAGCCCAGAATTGCTATAATATATACTGAAAGACAAGGGCACGAAAAGCCAGGAAAGTAGGTTTACTGTACCTTAGAGTAAGCAGAATGTAGGTTATCGGGAGGCAATGTGCTGATTTCTTAGTATGAACAAAGAATTAAGAGAGCGTTGGGGCACGCGAGGCATAATTTTTTTCTGACAAAATTGTCTCGGAGTAACAACCCCTTTATCGCTGACCTTCGTCATCTAGATCACAAAGAAGGTCATTCTGGCACAAATGTAAGAGGCCATTTCTATTTCCTCCTGAGCCCCTCTTCATCTTTGGCTATTTATATCTCCTGCTCCCACTTTGCTCCTTGTGTCGTCGTTCTGGATGACTTTCTTTCCTTTTCTTCATTTGTTAACCGGCCCTGCTCCACCAGTTATCAGCGATTGAGGGCTCGGATCTGAGCTGTTCTAATTTAATCACACCTTAGCTTTATATAAAAATGATAGTGCGAGGATACGTCTTCTAATCGTATGGTCCATTTTGTCAGTTTGTTCATGACTGTTTTCCTGCACTGGTAACCTGTCCTTATCCACGAACCCTCACAACAGAGAGAAACTGGGGGCGCCTGGGTGGCTCAGTCGGTCAAGCGTCTTGACTTTGGCTCAGGTCGTGATCTTGCGGTTCGCGAGTTCGAGCCCCGCATCGGGCTGTCTGCTGTCAGTACAGAGCCCGCTTCAGATCCTCTGTCCCCCTCTCTCTCTGCCCCTCCCCTGCTCTCTCTCTCAAAAATAAATAAACTTAAAAAAGAAAAAGAAAAGAAAATCAACAAGGTTTAAAAAGAAAAGAGAGACAAACGAAATACCAAATGTCTTCCCCGCAAAAGGGATGAGCAGAGGTAGAGGCTTGAGCTAATTGTTACAGAAATGATCTAGATGTTTGCGCTGCGGGCTCGAGGAGATGTGAGCATGTTTGCGTCGTGCTACAGTCTTCAGAGCATCACGCCGTTCCTTGCCAGTATTGGCCTCACAATTCCCTGCAGGGTCAGAGATGACAAGCCCATTATACAGATGAGCCTCGGAGGGGAAAATCGACATGCAGGTCGAGGCCAGCGCTGAGCTTCCAAAGAGGCCCCTTAATTTTAAGAGCGTCGAGAGAGCCTGGAAGGCCGAAAGGAGCCTGGATAAGCAGAGAAAAGCGAGGGGTTCCAGGTGAGGGGCCTCAGGTGGAAATAAGGCAGGACGCACTGAATGATGAAAAATTCAAACAAAATAGCAGATACGGAATGTGTAAAAGGAGTTTTGAACTTTGTATGTCAAACGACGGGGCTTTTAGTATTTCATGGAAGAATCTGGGCTGGCGGCTCAGGCAGGGCTTTATCTTTACCTCCCCAACTGTGGTGAGTTCCATTGTCCCCAGCCCTTATCTCCGGTAACATAGGCCAGGCAAACTCTTGAAGTTAAATGGAAAATGCTCGTTTTTATCCTGCAGCAACCAGCCTGCCAGATAGCATCTAGATAAGGCACCCAGGCCCTTTCGCAGTGCTTCATACACAGCAAATGGTTTTTGGCAATAAAAACCGACCGTCAGTGTAAAAAGAGCTTAGAAAAAAAAAAATCTTTTGAATTGTTATTTTTCCCCGAGGCTTTAAAGGAAGAAAGAAAGTTTACTTAAAGGGGAACACTTTTCCATAGACTCTAGTAGCTAGTAATTTGGGCCTGTAAAACGGTATTCCAATGACAACCTGCCCCAAACGTCTTGAAAATCACTTTTGACCCAGGGAACAGGCTGCAGGAAGCCACTGTTGATATATTTAAATGAATCCAGCTGGATTACTCTGATGTATTGATCCAAGGGATGTGGTGGGGAGTCTGGGGGACAATGCTTGAAGTCGATCCAATGCATTTTGAATAAAAGTTTATTTTATTGCCACTTTTATTAAAAGCCCTAAGACTTTTAAGACTGGGGCAGTGGGGAACACACGGCTGTCTGGGGCGGCCGGCTCCTGCCCCTCCAGGTGCCTCCAAGGGGGCCTTGAGCACAGGTCCTCTCCAGCACAGATACTCCTGTGTTCCTTCCCTTTCAAGGACCTGGACTGGGAGAAAAAAAGAAAACAAAAAAGAAAAACCGGGCATGCTCAAGCCTGTAATGATTTCCATGAACATCCCTTAAAAGCTTCTGGATTCTGGAACTTCCAGCAAAATCCTGGAGCCCCCTCCTCTCTACTTGCCTTCGGAATGCTGAGCGGGACCTCGTCTCCTCCACGGCTGGTCTTACAATCTGCTGACCACCATCACTCATTTCTCTGGTCTCCCAGGCTGCCAGGGCTCACCCTCCGCGCCCCCAGGCTGATCTCAGTGTCCTGGGAAGGAACCTGTGACAG
Organism: Panthera onca; assembly: GCF_046562875.1. Lineage (NCBI taxonomy): Eukaryota > Metazoa > Chordata > Mammalia > Carnivora > Felidae > Panthera > Panthera onca. The sequence continues at coordinate 10,660,022 of NC_138349.1, forward strand.
GCCTGTGCTTGCCACCCAGGCCTCCTTCGGGAGACCACGACCCTTGCCCGGACCAGGCAGCCATGCTGAGCCTTTTTCTTTATCAGCTTGGGGCAGGGGCAGTGTGCCACACGGGCCTCCTGATGGCCAGGGGTTTTCTTCTCCGTGGACAGTGTCAGCCATGGGCAGTGGTGGGGAGCACGAGGGCAAAGCCTTGTCTTTCTCAATATGCCAGAAAAACCCACAACCCTGCCCCCAAAGCAAATAACCCAACCCACTTTGGACAGACCACCGAGATGTGATGAATTTGAGGGCTCTGCCGCTTGTGAGCCAAAACCATGTTGAGAAAAAGCAGAGCTATGAGGGAGGCAAATAACTGACAAAGACAAAATGGTCTTTTGCGCAGCCTGGAGGAAGCCAAGCGGGAAACTGTTGCCGATGAGTTGCCCAGAGCAGGAGCACTGCCGGGACCTATCTGTCCAAGTCCTAACATTCTGGAGTAGTCCTTAGTCAAGGAATGTGGCCCTGATGCCTCTGGGGTCTGGAACAGCTTTTCAGGCATGGCCCATCAGAGATTCTGGGAAGCGAATGATTTCATGTTTTCTGATGTCTGGGCTCCAGTTAGAAGGACTGTCACCCAGCGGATGGATGGTCCCAGGGAAAATGGAGGAAGCTGCCCTTAAAAATGCCTATTGTGGGGACACGTGGGTGGCTCAGTCAGTTAAGTGTCCAACTCCTGACTTTGGCTCAGGTCATGATCTCACAGCTGGTGAGTTCGAGCTTCTCTGAAACATCAGTGTGGAGCCTGCTTGGGATTCTCTCTCTGCCCCCCTCTCCTGCTCTTTCTCTCTCTCTCAAAATAAATAAACTTAAAAACAACGCCTGTTGCCATCCCCAAAGGCCACCATCAAAACCCAGTGGAGTATAAAATGTTCCTTTCAAGCCTTGACACGGTCATGCCGGTAACCAGAGTGTGGCCCAGGTCAAACTCAGTTGCATCCAAGGAGACCTGTTGCTATTGATGTAGCCTTGTCTTACCAGAGAGATGTAGTTAGTAAAAATAAGATCTACCCTTTTTTCTTAGCCCTTTCGTTATTGAATTTGGTGGATAGAGAGGAATTTTGAGTAGTGATGTTGTCCATGGTTCTTTAGTCTAAACAGAAATCATTACTTTTTGGACAAACATTTACTGAATCGTACCATGTGCCAGGAATTGTGCTCGATGTGGCAACTGTGGCTCTTTTCTTAGGGCTGTATTGTCCGTGGAAGAAGGACAGATACGTAAATAAGTCCAGTGCCATGTGGTAAATGCTTCCCAGATCTGTGTCCCATCCAGGCAGGCACCCGTCTCTTTCCTGTTTTCAAATTCTTTAGCCAACGAGATCGCTACCGTCATCCTGGGGGATGCATGCAAACGTAGTAGCGGGCCCGGTGGGCTTCCTGTATGTTAGAGTCATTTCTAGGTCTCCCGTCCGTGGCTGATGGATTTCTGGACTGATGCCGGCTCCTCACCTGGGCAACCTATATTCTGGCTCTGTCGACATTTAACATGTCACGGTGGACCAGACAGAAAGATGTGGATGGACTTTATGAACCCACCCACCTCACAGCTTACCTGGGGCGGGGGTGGTGAGGCAAAGCTTACTTGGTCAGCCATCGAAGAATGCCTATCATGAAGCTATTAAAGAAGTGTTGACTCCCGCTAATCTGCGAAAGAAACTTCGTTGCTGAAGGGAGAAACCAATTCACAGGTTGCACTGTTCTGCGTGGAATCTCGTGGTCAGATTAACTGCAGGTCATGTTTCTTCTTTCTGTGCCATTTGGAAAGCAGCCCAGCGTGAAACCCCACTGGGATACACCAACCAACGTCTCCACCCCTGGGCTGCAACGAGAAGGGCATTTTCCAGGCACAGCCCCCTCTAGGTGATGGATCTAAGGCAAAACTGTGCTGCCACAAAGCACGGCCCATCCTGATTCCTGGCCAGCTCTCCATGGGCACTCGACGTTTCCATAGTTGTGATGAATTGAACCGGGAACTTACTGAAGGTGTTTATGGCATTGCAGTATAGAGAGAGGGAATCATCTCTATCATTCTATAGAAAGCCTTCCAAAATTAGAGGCCAAAGCATGTCCCAGGAACACTGGGTCTTAGCTCCCAAAGGAAGTATCTGTAGTCACCCCTTAGTTAATCGCGAAAGATTCTGGCTAGTTCGGGTCACTCGCGAGGGGGTCAAAGCTGTGATCTCCACCGTACCTCCTGATCTCACGTGAGGAGCATCTCTTGATTGCCACAAGTGTGTTTTCTGCTGGCGGCAATTTTGTCAGGGATTTATTTGATTGTTTCCCTAACAACAACAACAAAAAAACCCTAAACGCTATTTCTGAAGATATGGTGAGATTTGTGAGATTTCCCTGTGGCAATTTGAGAAGTCGGCCTTAACTGACACCAGCAAAATGTTTGGCACTGGGGATTTGCAGCTCCTGTTGGAACAGATGAAAAGCTTCTCTCTGCTGTGAGCATTTCATATTTGGTGAATGGTCCAATTCATACATAAAGTCAGAAGCTGAATTCCAAGGGGGATGTTTCCGTCTTAGGTTCTAATTGATTCTCTTCTTCCCCCTGCCTAGAGATGATTGGGTGTGAAACTTTTTGTTTATATAAGGGGGAAAAATCATGGTGAGTCTTTCCAATGCTGTTGCTCCGAGGGGAAGTTAAAAGTACTGTGCACGCATTTAAATGCTACAGCACTTTATGAGGTAGAACATTTGTGAGCATTAATTATTACCAAGGCTGATTAGACATCCTTGGGTCAACCATAAAGCAAGTTCAGAGGCCACTCTATTCACCAGGGAAACAAATCTTCAGTAAAACCAAGTGTTTGGAGAATGTATGGGGCACCGCGCTGTCCAGAGTCAACTAGAGAAATTCTACTTTGGTATGTATTAAATACTGGAGTTCCATTTAAGACTTCACTTTATTTTTTTAAATGTTTATTTATTTATTGAGAGAGAGAGAGAGAGAGAATGAAAGGGGAGAGGCAGAGAGAGGGAGAGAGAACTCAAGCAGGCATGCTATCAGCGTAGAGCTCAACATGGGGCTCCATCCCACGAACCATGAGATCATGACCTGAGCCGAGAGCAAGAGTCGGACGCTTAACCAACCGAGTCACCCAGGCACCCATAAAACCTAACTTTAAAAGGGGCTCTACTTAAAAATGTTTAGTAGAACAGTTGTCTATAGAGTATTGCTTCTGTCCTCCCCCAATTTTTGCATCACCTTGTTTCTCTTCTCAAGGACATACGCTCATTTTGAAAATATGCAATTAAATATGCTCCCACCCATTGTCACTTTCTGTAATACCCAGTCCTTTTAGCCAGTTCTTGTGGCTGGGGAAGCGTTGCTGAGATCAGACTGGAGGAGGCTGAAGCCCACGGACCCTGGTCATTGGATCAGCAGGAAAATAGGCTCTATGTACAGACTGTACTTTGCTAACAAGAAGTGCCAAGCCTCGAGCAAAGAAAGAGGAAGCATTTACCCTTAAAAGGAGATCACCACCACCTGACGGCTTTATTTACTGCTAAATTAGCAGGACGTGACCGTATGGAACCATATATACCAAAGGGTTTTGACCTCCTCAAAATTGTAACCTTTGGCAAGGCCTCATTTATTCCAAAGATACTGCCAGTTCTTTCTATGAGGTGCCTTCAGGATCCGTGCCACTAACATTATCCTCACGGGGGAGTACGGCACAGCTCTCCGGTGATGCGTTGGAGTGGAAGGGAGCCACCAGAAATCACAAAGAGTCAAACTGGGTGGATGAGGGGGTCATTAGCCTGGGTAATGACATTTTAGGTAAAAATATATAAACACCAATTTCCCCCCTGGGGATCATTAACTGCTTCTGAAGAACTTATATTTAAAAAAAAAAATAGTTCTTTCTCTCAATCACTGCTTATTGAACCTCTTCCCCAGGCGAGTCATTTCTCTTCAGTTACTACCTCTTACTGTTCTCCAATGAACAACACTTTGCCTCTTAGCTAATGTTACCCACTGCTTCAGAGCAACGTTTCCACGCCGGTCCCTCAAATGAAAACCCACCGATCGCCTGAGGGGGTCTCAAACCTTTCTTCAAGCTGCCATATTTCAAATTCAGGTTCCAGAAATTCTGCCCGCGTTCCATGTATATGGGAGGTTGGCCACAGTCTGCAGTTACTCTGGGCTATTTTTAGAGCACAAGCTACGCCAGCACGTTATTTACATTGGTCAAATTAGATGGCCACTTGCCAGTGGCCCCCTTCCCTCCTGAAATGCTGAAAACACCTTCATTCTCTTGCTTCTAGGAAGCCCTAGGCTTCTCAGGACACACGTGCTGTATAATTGCAAAAGAACACGAAGTATCTCAAGCATCCGCTTACGTAATCCATTCCTTTTTCTCAGAAAGAGCCATAGATACAAGCCTTAGGTACCCACCCCCCCATGATAGTAATCATGTTGCCAGACTCCTGGGGCATCGAGAGTAGGTTCTGCTAACCAAAACACAGAACAAATTCTAGGAGACCAACAAGGATGTCGGGTACAACACCATTCCCTTTGTTTCTGTCGGAAACGTGATAGTTTGCCTTCATTTTCTTGCTTGTAAAATTTGCTGGCGAGACACAGGCCTGCTTGAAACGCGGGGAGGGAGACAGCATTTCCAAACTCATGGGCTGAAATGAGATGAAAATTGCGAAGGCATGATGCACACAGAGCGGCGGAATGGCTCCGTAACGTTTTCTAGCTGACCAAGTGTTTTAAATATCAAACTGGGAATGTTACCCAAAGTTTCAACACATTTCAACATATTATACACTACATGCCACGATTAGTCAGTTCGGAACAGCTTGAAAAATTGCACAAAGTTCAGTGGATGACCCAGTCACGTGAAGGGTAATAATATAGCCTAAAAAAAAAATTCCTCCATGCCTCCCTCTTTTATGTGAGAACCTTATTGCACTGTATAAATTTGACTTTGTTAATCTTACAGTTTCATTGGCTGGTTGACACTTTTGCTAGTGTTTCAGATCTCTCCCTCTCTTTTCTTAGGTAAGAGTGCAATACCAAGGCCCCTGCATTTCAGAAAATGGATGTAGTCCTTGACTTTTGCCCATTCTAATATGATCATTAAGTAACCCCGGAGGAAAATGGAACACTTTGAACAAGCGATGTGAAGCAGATGTAGCTTCAGAAGAAACATTTAAAAACGTGCATTGGATATGACGTCTTTTCACATTTCAGAAATCGCCAGCACAGTGGATTGTTTAAAATATATGAAGTGAGATTTAGCAGCTGGGGAACACTTGTTTATCTACATCATAGTGTTAAATCCCAATAAATGTTTTGAACAACGAACTGATATGTAACATTACCAAATAACTCTTTTTAAATGAATGTTGTTAGATCTCACGGCCCAGCTGAGTTTTGTAGTATCGAAGGATCGTGGGCCACATGGTAATCCAGGATAACATACAATAGCACAATTGCGATAGCAGTATTTCAAAAGTTGTTAACTTTATTTTATACATGGCGGTGAGATACGTCCTGAGCAGGACCAGTCGTAGAGCCTTGGGTTATGGATTAGAACTACTTCCCCGAGTCAGATACATCAATTGAGGGGAAAGAATCAGAAGACCTGGTTGGTGTTTTGCGACCCAAACTACCTGTTGTCTGTTTACTATTCTGTTGTGTTAGCTTGTTATAGCTCGGGTCTAGCATGGTGTCTCGGAGTTTTGTTCTCCCAGAGACCGTAAAAGGGTCAGCTACTGCTAACCTGACTCACTTCAATTTCTCCGGGGGGCCCTCGTGTGGTGGCAAAAGTTGATCTTTCCAGTCTTATTTTCCAGGGCTCTTACATGAATATTATGAAAGTCTCCTCCTCCTCTCGGGCCTGTTGCATGATGTGGGCACCGAACCCTAAAAATTGGTTAAGAAAATAAATACCACGGTAACTAGTGTTGACAGCAGGTATGAAGCTCGGTCACAAAATCTGGCGTGAGAGATACAGCTTCGTTATTTTTCTTATTCTGGGTTCATCTTTTTACCCTGGGTTTTGTCTAAGGAAGTGACGGGAGGCTGATATAGTGTCAAAGGGGTATGTGTGGGCGCGCCCAGTTACGGCCGCCATCTCTCCACGTTGGCACCTGCCGAGTCCTTCCTAATTAGGGCTAGCTCTTGGCCACCAGTCAGTGGCTCTCTCTCCTTTACTTATCTTCCCATTTACAAGGCCACCCCATGTCCTGTGGCTCTCTTCACTGTTTTCATACTGCATAGGAGTCATTTTGTGGCTTCAAAAGCACTTGGGAAATAGAATACTTGTGAGGCTAAGTCCCCATCCGCCTAGAAATTTCATGCTGTCATTTCTTTCCTTCTGGGGACATTACCAGCAAACAGATCATAGGTGTCCCCTGCTCCTGGATCCCACAAACTTAACTGGGGATTGATTCCTTCCCAGGACTAGATTGGGGGATGGCTCAGGGGGCAGTCGGGGTCTTTATTCTGAGGCCTTCAGATTTTTGCCTCCTAATTGGACTCTGTCGGCCTCCAGGAAACGCTTTTCTATTCTTCTGTTCTTGGGGGGCATTGTGTTGTCACTCACAAGTTCCCTTCCTTCATCTCTGTCCATACCATCACTTATCTTCCTCACGTTATCTGAGATTTTGAAGGGAAAGGCAAACTGACGGTTTGAGAAGGACATTCTGAAGAAAAACGTTGCTAAAGATTTCAAAACATTAAGCTATTGCACATTTACGGATCGCCGGTAAGCCAGGCACTATGTCATGTGCAAATATTTTCTTCCATTTTCACCACTTATAAAGCAGACATCGTTAGCTATAAAAATACGTGTATATGCATGTGCATGTTAAGCGTGTGTGTGTGTGTGTATTTGGAAATCTAAACTCAGAGAGGTTAAGTAACTCATCCAAAATCCAGTCAGCGGAAAAAGGTGAACCAGGTTTTGCTGATTCCAGAGCCCAGAATCTGTGCTCTAAAATAGAATCCCAGGGCGCCCAGGTAGCTCCGTCGGTTAAGTGTCCGACTTCGGCTCAGGTCATGAGCTCACGGCTTGTGGGTTCAAGCCCCACGTCGGGCTCTGCGCTGACAGATCAGAGCCTGGAGCCTGCTTCAGATTCTGTGTCTCCCCTGTCTCTGCCCCTCCCTGGCCTCTCCTGCTTGCGCTCCGTCTCTCTGTCTCTCTCTCTCTCTCAAAAATAAATAAAAACATTTAAAACAAACGTAAAAGAGAGGAATCCCTAGTGATTCTGATATGAGTGCTCAGGAAGCAGCCCGGGCATCAGGATTTTTGGTTAAGGTTCCCAAGTGATTCTGTTCAACCAGGATTGGGAAAAATGACCGTAAACTATGTACCCCATAGATACACAAACACCATACGGATCCATCACACCTTGTTTGATGCTATTTGTCAGAGACGGATCTTTGGATTTCATTCCTTTTTGTCTCTGAAAGGTGAACGGGCATCTGAAAAGAAACTATAGCCAGAAGAAGCATATATGTCATCAGGATTTTGAGCCACAGCATACATCCTCACTTCGTATCTTTCTGTGTGCCAAAATGATTCCTAAATGCTCATGGGGTAAGATGACTCTCCAGTCATCTTGGAGGGCAATGGGAAAGAAAGCCTTTAGAGAGAGTAACTGTTAGATTTTGATTTAAGCTCTTCAAATTACCGAGCAGTGCTCCGTGATGCCGCTTGGAAAATTTGTTTGAAAAAAAAAAAAAAATCTTTCTTTGGAACATTTGCTGAGGGGTGGGGGGAGTCGGAGGGCTATTTTTACCACTTCCAATGGAACTCATAAATGATCTTCTTCCAAAAGAGCTAATTTCATAGGAGGCTGGAGAAGTCAATAAAGGCCTTAAATAAGTTGAACTTCTTTATTTTTCACTTAAAGGCCATACTCAATTGTAGCCCTTGTTAAAAGTTAAGCCGGGAAACGTCTCTGAGGAGAAATTCAAGCTCTGCTTCCAGCTTGGACTGGTCATGAATGGTGATTATCTGCCTGTAATTCAAATCATATGTGCCGCCCTTGTTTTTTGCCCTCCTCGAGATTATTTTTCCCCTTTTAAATCGAGCAAAATAGTCCTTGGCTTAGGGCAGACCTGTTCACATAAAGACATGAAACGAGATGGTGTTCCAAGACCTCAAACTACAAACCAGATTTACAAATCTCCAGTGAAGATGAGGCCCCGTGTGACCACATCCGTGACGAGCTCGATCCTATGCAGTTCAGCCTTCCCCCGGGGACTCGTGAATGAATACATTTCAAAACGTGAAATTGTCAGAAAAATACAAATACGGACAAAACAGAGTCAAGTGGTTCATTTGTATGCTGGTGACAGGGACTCACTTTATACACAGATGGCCTAATTTTGCTTTTGTCTCCAAACAGTTGAACAAGGAGTGAACAACCAACGTGTCTCTAGGAACGTTTCCTAACATCTTGATGCATCATGTCACTGTGGACAGTGTGCGTAGATATTTGGTTTTGGTTTTACTTGCATGCGAGTTTGGCACCTTTTGAGACGGAGCTTTGGGCCAGGCAAGGCAGCAAGGGCTGGTAGGGAGAGCTTGTCACTGAGAATCACCGTAGTGGGGCGGAGGCTCGGGACTGTCCCGGGTGGCTCAGTTGGTTGAGCGGCCAACTTCGGCTCAGGTCATGATCTCATGGTTCGTGAGTTCAAGCCCCTCGTCGGGCTCTGTGCTGACAGCTCAGAGCCTGCAATCTGCTTCGGATTCGGTGTCTCCCTCTCTTTCTCTGCCCCTCCCCTGCTTGCATTCTGTCTCTCTCTCTCAAAAATAAATAAACGTTAAAAAAAAAGAAAAGGAAAGCATGAGATAAATTTCCTCAGGCCCCTCCCTGGTCCATACAGGCACACAGCCATCAGCAGACCTGTCAACTGCTTGACCCTTCCACACTTTCCTTGTCATTTGTCTCAGAGCATTTTTTTGTTTGGTTTGTTTGTTGGTTTGTTTGGGTTTTGGTTTTCAAAATGATTCTCACTGTTATATACCAGATTTCTTCAAAGGGTCCCCAGTGTTCTAAAAATTTTAAGACCCTGTTCTAAAAAATATGTTTTAGCTTGTGTTGCCATAGAAAATTATTTCTCCCCTGCCCCCCCACCCCTCGCCGCCAGCTTGCTCATGAAATAGGAACCAGAGCTTGACTCTAGCCATGTTTTGTACTCTTCGGTAACTGGATCGGTCCAAGGACCTGTACCACCCTCTCCTCAGGCCCGTCCTGTCTGTTCCGTGCGTGTGAGAGAGATATGTTTACTTGGGTATATGTCTTCGCACACTTGCTCGTTGTCCTCAGATGTCGGTATGGTCCAACCAATAGAATGAGAGTTATAGCAGATCTCTTAGTTGTGACCTTACACCGCATTTTGTGATAATGCAATGAAATCTACATCTGCCTTTCCCATACTGGCGTATAGACATGACCCACTGGAGCCATAGGAGGAACAGAGACCAACACAACGACAATAACAAACGAAAGCATCATCAGGCACAATTCAGGAATGTTAGAGCTGCGGACTTCTGATTTTCTAAGTTTATAGGTTAAGGAATCAGGCAAAATTAGGTTATGGCCATGGATTTTGGAAATAAGAGGGATAGAAGGAATCAGGGATAGGCAGGTAAAGGGAGACGGAGGTGTAGGCTTTATAGGGCAGCCTTAGAAGCATCCATCCCTCCATTCTACGGATAGATCACGCACACTTTGGGTGTGTCTTCCCTCCTTACCTCTCAGAGAAAAGGGTTCCAAGATCTAGAGTCAGGCTCAGGCTCAGGCTGCTATGGAAAGAGCAGGGCTCCCAGTAACCTGTGTGTCCAGGAGGGGGTGGGAATGAGAAGTGCCCCCAGTTGCTCATGAGCAGAAGCCCTCCCCATCTGAGTAGGTTCAGGAAAGGTTTTAAACTCAAGGCTTTCCCTGTGTTAAGCATCCAAGTTCCTCCTCTCCCTTGGAATCATGATGGAACGAGAAAGTAAGAGTCAACAACAATCAGGTGGAAGACACAAACCCCTCCAGTGTTTCTGGGAGTTGCCATTATGGTGTTCACTGTGTTAACGATGCCAGTCCATGGTAGAGCATCAGAGGGTACTGTTTTGGTTTTTTTTAGAGAGAGAGAGAGGGTGAGAGAGCAAGCAGGGCAGGGTCAGAGGGGAGTCAGACATGGAGCCCAGCGTGGGGCTCAATCCTACGACCCAGGGATCATGACCTTTGCCAAAATCAAGAGTCCAATGGTCAACCGACTGAACCACCCAGGCGCCCCCAGGTGGTACTTCTTGTGCGGTTCTGAGGCTATAGAGGCACGTGGGTTAAAATAGCTTTTAGGGAAAAGTGCTGCCTTCGGAGGCATTTTACCTATTTCAGATCACTAGGGCACCCTCTAACACATCAGATGTTTTTTGGTTTTTGTTTTTTTTCCAGTGAGTTAAGACATGTGCCTGGGTGTATCCTCAGTTCTTTAACTTACCTCTAGAGCGATGGCTGTGTGTAATCTCTAGGATTTTCCAAAATGAATCCCAATGCCCTTTGAATAAGCAGAGACCCGGGCACTCAGCAGAACAAATTTAGCCCTTAATTCCTCGGCTGCAGAGTCAGCAATGGCCACGCACAACCTTGGGGCTGTTGGTGAGGGTTTTCGCACAATCTAATTTAGCACAACGGACACATTCCAAAGAAAAGAGCGAACATGCCTGGCTCATGTTTGTTTTTACAAAGTGAGCCCTGATTTTGTTAAAGAATGACAACGGAGGCGTCTGCAACTGCAAGGAACATTTTTGTGCCTTGTTCCAACCCAAATTTTCCAACAGATTTTAATGCAATTCCAACCCTCCCCCCCCCACCACCACCCCCGCCGCCAATGAGGGAAATCTGCTTTCACGATGAGAAGTCAAGTTTCAACGAAGAATAATAATCTCTCTGCAACTCAGTTACGAGTAATTGAGAAGTGGTTTTAGAAGAAGCGGTGGCAAATATTCAGCACACCGCAGCGTAGGGGACGCCAGGCCTGGGAGGGTGAGTGTGGTATGAAGGGCACGTTCCCCTGACCCCTCCTGTCACATCTCTGCACATGAACGTCAGCCAGCCTTCCAGTGTGGCTCCTTGAGCAGGTATCCGGGCACTGAGCCATGTGTGGGGAAGAAAAACTTTCGGTCCCCGGGAATAAAGGGACCCAGTCGTGTGATGCGTAATTGCACCTTGGACTGGGCTTTCTGCACTCGCGCTCAGGCAGACACACGTCTTCACAATCGAAAATATTAGCAATTGCAACCATGGAGGAAAAATGGAGAGGGTATCCTACGAGTTTCTTCATAGCTTGAAGTGAGACCAAATGCTGCTTAACGTAGGAGAGATAGGGGCCCATTTTCCCTTGTGTTAAAGGGCCCTTTTGGCAGAGTTCTGAAAGTTGTTCGACTAATTACAGTTAACGTTGGCTCCCACCCTAAGTATTTACATCCTCATACTCTCTCTTTAAAATTTTTTTTAACGTTCATTCATTTTTGAGAGACAGAGAGAGACACAGTGTGAGTGGCGGAGGGGCAGAGAGAGGGAGGCACAGAATCCGAAGCAGACTCTAGGCTCTGAGCTGTCAGCACAGAGCCTGATGTGGAGTTTGAACCCACAAATCGTGAGATCATGACCCGAGCCGAAGCCGGACGTTCAATCAATTGAGCTACTCAGGCGCCCCAACATGCCTCATACTCCTTATTCCTTTTTTTAAAAAAATTTTTAGGGTTTATTTATTTTGAGATAGAGAGAGAGGGAGCAAATGAGAATGAGCAGGGGAGGGGCAGAGAGAAAGGGAGACAGAGAATCCTAAGCAGGCTCCCGCTGTCAGTGTAGAGAGCCCGATGTGTGGCTTGAACCCACAAACCATGAGATCACAACCTGAGCTGAAATCAAGAATCAGGCGCTTAGCCAACTGAGCCACCCAGGCACCCCCTATTTACTCCTTTTAATGTTATTACCCAGATGGAGTCTCGGGCCCCCAGTTTACGCAGCTAGTAAATTGAGTCAGGATTCAAATCCAGGCCTCCACCAAAAGCATTTTGCTGGGTCTGAGTGTTCACTAAAGAAACGAGTTCTAAGCATCCCCAGACCATTGGTGGAACTTTGACATGTCTGCTGATCTTTGAATCATTTTTTTTTCATCAGGAGGATCGTTAAGGGTAAAACCTAGAAGTCCATCTATCTGTAAGACACACACCTGGACAAGGGAAACTTCTGAGCCTTTTCATTTCCAGTGGCTTTTTACGTGGAGCCCAGATTTCCATGGCTTCCTTTGACACAGGTCACGTGCATGCCAGTTCGGGTGGGTAGAATCAGGGCAGGTTATACTAAATCAGGGTTGGGTCGGTTAACATGACCTTTTTCAGTAGAAGCAACAGCTTGGAAAGTGTGCTCCTTTGTGCCATGTTTTCTTTTCCCCATTTCCAACATTTGGATCATTTATTAAAAAAAGGAGTCCTTCTTTTCCTTGCTTTCTCTAGGACGTTATGTTCTGCAAAAATAGAAAACAGTGCAAAAGCCAAATGTTGACACCCAAAGCCACATCGCCCACAGGATACCCTAGAGGTTCTCTCGCACAGGTACTAAACATCACACTTGCCTTGTATCTGCATACAGTGCATGAGAAAGAAAACCCCCATTTGAATTAATGGAAACGCAGTGGCTTTGATTAATGGGTGATACGAAATTTGGTGAATAATTAATTATGTAAACACACAGTTTTACATGTGGTACCAATTCAAAACATTCAAAAGGACACCTACCGGAAAGGCTCTCCCTTTCACACCATCCAAAAGTCTACTCAATTCTCTTTGTTAGAGGTACACTGATGGGACCAATGTTCATTTGTTCGTTCATTCGTTCGTTCGTTCGTTCCTTCCTTCCTTCCTTTCCTTCCTTCCTCAAATGTTATTAACCCAGTCTTCCTCTGAGTTATACTAAAATAATTGGGATTGAAATCATCATAGACTCCCCCCAACCCCCATCTAGGTGTGTTGAGGTTGTATGCTAACCTCTAGCAGAGACATTTCACTTCTGTTCACATTTATTAAGTATCTACTCTTTTTGGGGCTCTGTGTCAAAGCAGCCAACTCATGTTGCCGATCAGGTCAAACACCTGTCGGTTAGTTTAGAAAACTGGCTGATGGTCAAAAGTTCCAACTGGAAACTAGACAAGTTAATTAGGAAAAATAGACAAATAACAGTCACCCTGAAAAAGAAGAGCAGTGAGAGAGATAAGCCCCACCAGACATCAAAACATGGTAGAAACCGTCTGTAATGGAAATAGGTTGGCATTGATACATGAATAGGCAGACTAAAGGAGCAGGGTAGAAAAATCCAGAAAGAGATCCATTGGCGTATAGAAACAGTATGTGAAAAAGGTGGCATTTCACATCGGTGGAGGAATGGCCAGTTTTGCGAGTGGTGTTGGGGTGGGTGAGTAGATAGCCATTGGAAAAAAACAAAATTGGATCCATTCCTCATACCGTATGCCAAGGTAAATTCCAAGAAGGTAAAATATTTAAATATAAAAACTGAAGCTATAAAACTGTTAGGAAAAATATTGGCAAATCACGACCTAACTTTGGAACGAGTGAAATTTTTGAACTATTAACTCAAGTCTAGATACAATAAGGGAAAAAACACGATGAATTTGGTTGAATTGACATTAAAAGAAAAATACAAAACGACTTTGTGTTAAAAAAAAAAAAATCAAAGAACCAAAATGAAAGACTCCATGAGTGAGATAAAAACACAAGTGACAAACTAGGGGAAGTATTGGCAACTTCTGTCAAGGACAAATTTTATAGAAAGAGGCTAGAGAGACAAGCAGACAATTAACAGGAAAAGAAGTACAAGTCTCTCTTCATTGTATGAAAAAAGGCTCAACTGTGTTTGAAATAAGATCAATGTCAACTGAAAGCCACATCCAGATACCACTTCTCATCGGTTAGATGCCAAAATCCAAGAGGCTGACAGCAGGCTCTATTGGCAAAGCTGTAGGGACAAAGTCAGCCTCAGATGGTGCTGGTGGGAATGTGAAATGGTACCATCCCCATGGCAGAGGCTTTGGCATCCTTCAGCAAAGTGAGGCACGCCTTTACCGTATGCCCCAGCAATTCCGTTTCTAGGAATCTCCAGAATATCCTGGCGAAAATATGAAAAGACATAAGCACGAGGTTGCTCACTGAAGCACTATTTATTTTATTTATTTTTGTTTTTTTCTTAAGTTTATTTATTTTGAGAGAGACAGAGACAGCACAGTGGGGGACGGGGAGAGAGAGAGACAGAGGGAGGGGGAATCCCAAGCAGGCTCCACACTGCCAGCGCAGAGCCCGATGCAGGACTCGAACTCACAGAGCCAGGAGATCATGACCTGCACCGAAACCAAGAGTTAGAAACTTAATTGACTGGGCCACCCAGGCAACCCCGGAGCGCTATTTATAAGAGCAAACGTCCATCAAAGAGAACCGATTGAATAAACTGTGGGACATCCACTTAAGGGAGTACTGCACCACCATGAAAAGAAATGAGTGTGGAAAAAAAATGAATATGTACATTATATATATTTATATATTTGGTTCTTTTCCAATTGGAAGCCAGATAAATGTCTTAGGAAAAACAGATAAGTCACAATTGCCAAGACAATCCTGAAAAAGAGGAAGAATGAGGGGGGTAAGCCCAACCAGACATCAAAACATGGTAGAAACAGGTTTGGATTATAGAGACTTTCCACACACATGCTCACACACACACATATCCACACTATTTTTAGGTTCCTTGTATTAAAAAAAAAAAAAACAAAGAATAAACCATTTAAAAATGATTACTTTGGGGGAGAGGGGAGGTCTAGTGCGGAGAGGACAGAGACGAAAGCTAGCCTCATTAAATATGTTTTATAGATTTGACTTTGGAACCACGCAAATGTTTTACATCATCATGAAACTGAATTTCACAACAGAATTTAAAAAAAAACAATCTCTAAAAGGTGAGAAGAGAATGAAACAAAATAAAACTAAGTGTGTATTGCGCCGGCAGCATAAACAGAGAGGGACTCCACCAGGCGATTTTAAATATGGTAATCTGACTGTGTGTCCCTGGTGAGTATACACTCTAAAGGCAAAAAGAACTTGCAAAAAGAAATCTTAAATCGTTTTCAGTAATCATGTTGTTGGTGTCAGTGCTTCTAATATTGTTCTGAGACTGTTGCAGTCACGGTATGGCATAAAGCAAATGAATAATCATGTCGGTGTCGTTGAAAAATGGGATTTTGACGAGAGTGTAGATACAATTGTAAGACTGAGGAATTTAAGTAAAATCTTTTGATTTTGATTGTGAATTAGGCGTATGAAATCAAATAGATAGATAGTTTTTTTTTCAAGCTCTGTCCACTCAAAAGACCTAGAGCCAACCAGCCAACCAACCAACCAACCGAACAAAAACCCAAAACCCAACGACCTAGAACCAATGACCAAACCAGCAGCAAAGAACGCACCTAGACCCCGATTTTCATTTTGCTAAAAAGCTCTACCTGCCAAAGCTTCTTGGCAAGGTGGTTGATTCCTGGTTTGGGAGGAAATAAACAAGGCCAGCCCGGGGCAACTTGTCATGACTGAGAGTAAGGAAGCTATCAAAGACTAGAAGGGACATGTCAAAAGAACTCAGGAGCCAACCTGCAAAAACTCCCACAGGGCAAATATTTTAACATCAAATAGCGATGATAACTAATAGGATTGAGACCCATCAAATACGTTTGAATCCATGAGTTCAAAATGGTGCTAGAAAAATCACTTGAGCATTGGATTTGGAGAATACAAGGAAATCACTCATTATTTTGAAAACTGGCAGGTAGAGAATAAAGCATGTATCCTGTTTGTTATTATTATTATTACTTTTTATGTAAACAGTACCTCAGGAAACTAGAGTTGGTAAGAGGAAATGGCTCTTCATAGACGTGTTACAGATAATGGAGGGGGGTAACAAGGAATTAAGCCAGTGAGGAGAGAACCTCAGCTTCTGATGTTCCTTCCTGGGGACCTAGACTGTAGAAGGGAGGGCCTTTTGAAAACCTTAATGACTTAATGGATCTGGGCCGTGGTCCTCCCTCAATGGCTGCAAGTGTCACAAAAAGAGAGACAACCCAACTGATGGAAGAACACGCTGCTGATCCACGAAGGAGTCTTGCCAAAATCTGAACTTGAATCGAGAGACTAGGATAAAACCTGGAGACTCTAGATCCAACTACAACTACAGGAGGTACAGAGGCCAGACAGAGGAACATGTGAATTCCATGGGGACGCAGTCATCAAAGTGCAGAGCATAGGGGACTCCATGGGACAAATGACCCAGTTTCTTCCACAAAACATCTCAAGGATATAAAACAGAGAAATAAGGGGGAACCAATAGATTTAAAAAGACTTTAGAGACTAATAACCCATCACATTGCGAGGACCTAATGAGAATACTTCTGCAAACAAATAATTTTAAAATGTCTAAGATCATTCAAAAAATATCAACACTGGGATATTGACTACATAACTAGGTGGTGATGAGTTATTACTATACTTCTTTTTGGATGTGGTACAGTTATTGAGGTGTTTTTAAATGTCTTTATCTTTTACAGATATGTGGTGAAACATTTATAGATGAATCGATATGATATATTGCTTTAAAACAAATTGTGATTTGAGGAGAGATATATATGGGTTATAGATAAAATAAGACTGGCTGTAAATTGATAATTTTTGAAGCTGGCAATGGTACTTCCTGTTCATTAAATTAGTCTCTCTCCTTTTATAGACATCTGAAATTTCGGTAATAAAAATTTGAATCAAAGGTAGAGGATAAGAAAAGGATAAAATGGCCTTTCCCTCATCTCAGAATACCTTTCTCCAGGTCTAATTCGCAGTCCACACAGAAAATGAATCTGGACTTTCAAATTTCCCAAATGGACCGCTAACTTTAAATGTAAAACAAAAAACATCCAGGGATCTTTGTTTCAGTTCACTTCAAGTTTATTGCCATCACAATAATTAAAAAAAAAAAAAAAAAAAAAAAAAAGGAGCCAAATAAAACACAAGCTATCTGGGAAATGGTTTCAACACATTCTTAAAATTTCCTTTTCACAAAAGACTTGGAAATGTCAGTGCTAAAAAGAGGCAGCTTTAACCAACCACCACAAAACGATCTATCCCAGATAATTAGAACTCTTCCTTCTTCCCCTCTCTCTTTCCCATCTGTTTCTTTTTTTGAAGTACTATCTTTTTTTAAATTTACAAATCGCCATTGATAAGACTGTAATAATTGTCAGAATCAGAGTTTTGAGGCATGCATAAAATAGTAATGGATTTACCTGTTCCTTAGGTTGAACTCATTTAAAAATTTTTTAAACGTTTTATTTATTTTTGAGAGAGAGAGGGAGATAGAAGGTGAGCGGGGGAGGAGCAGAGAGAGAGGGAGACACAGAATCCGAAGCAGGCTCCAGGCTCCGAGCTGTCGGCACAGAGCCCGACGCGGGGCTCGAACTCACCAGCCCCGAGATCACAGCCTGAGCCGAAGTCGAAGTCGGATGCTTAATTGACTGAGCCACCCAGGTGCCCCGAGGTTGAACTCATTTTAAAATTCAGGTTCACACGGAGATTCTATTCTCTTATAAGTCGAAGTGCATTATTCATGGCAAAATGCCTCGAACTTTGACTTTTGCAAGCTGGTTGTTTTGAAGTTTGAACACAGGGTCTGGTTGCTTTGAAGAGCAACCTCCAAATGGCATTGGGGGAGAGGGGGCCTCACTGAGTGGGGGGAAGATGGATTACAGCCCCACCTGCCTCGTCTGCTGCCATCCTTGAGTTCCCAGGTGGACCACTGGCCACTTGCATTTGGGTGAGAGCTGTGATTAATTTTATGATTAATAATAACCACAATTTCTCTCAGGAAGGCGTCGTGATGACCAAAGAATGAGAAGTGAACGTTGGGACTCGTCTGCAACGGTCCGTGTCTTTGTCATGACACCTCAGAAACTTGTGATGAATTCTGACCTGTGATCTGGTGACCTGTTTTGCATTTTAAAGATAACAGTTTGGGGGGGCGCCTGGGTGGCTCAGTCGGTTAAGCGTCCGACTTCGGCTCGGGTCATGATCTCGCGGTCCGTGAGTTCGAGCCCCGTGTCGGGCTCTGTGCTAACAGCTCAGAACCTGGAGCCTGTTTCGGATTCTGTGTCTCCCTCTCTCTGACCCTCCCCCGTTCATGCTCTGTCTCTCTCTCTGTCTCAAAAATAAATAAACGTTAAAAATAAATAAATAAATAACAGTTTGGGAAACCAAGTAAACCACCGGGGCTGATACCGGCGATGGAGGGTTATTTGAGGGCGAGGCATCTCTGCATTCATTGAGCGGACCAAGATTGAGGAAGCATGAATCGTTTTTCAAAAACTGCACCAGGCGCCGTGGGAAACGTCTCAAGTGAAGTCTGGCCTCTCAACACGGTCGGCACTTAGCACGAGGAGTTCGACAGAACAGCACCCCAAAGTTTGTATTCTAATTAAATGTGGCTGAGAGAAAAGGATCTGAGATTTCAGACGAGTTGGTTTTCATAATTTCTGGTCTCCGGGGGGACAGTTCAAGGGAGGATTCCTAGAAAAGGTTGTACTTGAGCTGGGCTTTGAAGGTTGGGAGGACATAGGCAGTGGTGCATGTACACGCTCACACAGGGGCCCCTGCAGGTGTTCAGCTGTCTGGGGGAACGGGGATGAGTCTGGGGAGAGCGTTTCTTTTTTTAAAAAAATGCTTATTTATTTATTTTGAAAGAGAGAGAGTGCAAGTGGTGGGGGCTGGGGCCGGGGGTGGGGGCAGAGAGAGCGAGAGAATCCCAAGCAGGCTCCGAGCTGCCAGCACAGAGCCCCACGCGGGGCTCGTTCCCACACATGGCAAGACCATGACCTGAGCCGAAATCGAGAGTCAGATGCTCAACCGACCGAGCCCCCCAGGCCCCTGGGGAGAGCATTTCTGATGAGAGAAACGGCATACAGAGAAGGCCAGAAGGCAGGAAAGTAGGGCAGTGTCTGAAGAACAGGGACACATTTGTTTACACCTGACTTTCTCCATCCACCCTTTGGATTTTTGGATCACCGTCCTTGCCTCCCAGGCCTGCCTGTGTCTGCAACGTTTCTTCCAAAGACCGCCTCAACTCTCTCTGTTGTAATGGAAAAATTCTTTCCGAGGGCTTATGAGGATAAGTCTTTCAACTCCACTTCTACAGTGACAATGAAATGATTTGATTACGAGTGACCGAGAAACAGGATTTGTTTTCTGAGTCTCTTGGTTGTCGGCTTCATTTTAGAGGAGATAGATCGTTTTAAGAAAATTCACCGCAAGAGCTGCAAAACCTGCTGAATTCGTATTGAACGAACTTCGCTGCAAAATATTTATCTACTTGACAAAAGGGATGCCAGGTCCCCTCGCAGTGTTTGCAATGTAGTTTCTTTTGCTACAGTTTGGCTTACATCAAATTTCGAGGTCCAAGCATGTGGTATGAGGCACGCTGTAATGCAACATGGAGAAGAACAACACCGGTTTGTCTCCATCAGTTAGTTTTTATGTCAGGCACTTGCAAGGGAAGGGCTGGGTTCCTGGCTCGAACAGGTGGTCCTCACGTGTGGCGTCCAGGAGCCAACGTTCCAGATCCCTAAAATATTAGAACTTACGTTTGCGTGTGTTTTTATGAGAAAGACTCTTCCTGATGCTTAACATGTAGGTGGACAGAGGTACAGAGCGATAATTTTAAAGCAAGCATACGCAAATTCGGGTTGTGTGTTCACAGAGGTTGTTCTGGCTGGCTTACGTTCTGATTGGTAAGTGGCTGGGGTGTTAGACGCTTGGAAAACCGCCTTGCTGGTGGCCTCGTTTAAGCTTCTTGTTCTTAGATTAAGAGCAAAGGGGACCCACTGAAGAATTTTAAGCAAGGGAGGGGCGTGATCAGGGGGACATCTTAGTGAGATGGCAGAATGGGTTGGCGAGGGGTAGGGCGACTAGTTGGGAGATAACCAGTCTAGTACTCTAAGGACTCTACAGTTGTGAGACAAAAAGCCGGGACCGGGAGGTGTCACGGGCAATGTAGACAGACCTGGTGCTCTCAACTTGATGTCACGTGTGGTGCAATTTTTTTTTTCTTGTTGTTTGGTTTTCTGTGTTCTCTTGTGCCCTCTGGCTTTAGGGTTCGTCCAGCAGTGTGAGGAGGCCAACATTGTGGCTAAACAACACTTGCCCTAAAAAGATGGCTCATTTTCTGAGAATTTGAATAGAGAAAAATGAAAATCCATTTAATACTAAAATGTCCCTTGTTTGCTGAAAACAGAGACTGTAGAGCCCTTGAGTCGTGACTCCAACTCGGACACCTGTCTGCTCACTGTTGGTCTCCCTCACTCGGATGTGAGGGCAGAGACTGTCGATTGCCAGCCCAGGAACCGACTCTGACACGGGGGAGGAGCTCAATAAATCTTTCAAGCGTGCTCAACTCTGGACTTGCCCACGAACATCAATCATCCTTGTCCTGAAGCTGCCCTGGCCCGTGTTGTGGGAGCGATCCGCCGACTGGATGGCAGAGCTCAGCGTCTGTGCCCCAGGCCCCAAATAGTTCTGGAGAGCTCTCCTGTGTCAAAACAGCCGCCATGTTTCCACGCGTTCCCCAGCCTATGGAAGAAGAGAAGAAGGGAAAATGAAATGTAGGGGTGTGGTGCCCAAATGGCCACGGGCTTGGCCACGAGCAAGAGGCTGTCGTCGCCCCTCAACACGGCCAGGAAGGACAGGAGAAGGGAAGGTGCCAGCGAGGAAAGAGGTGGTTGCGTTTTTGATCATGGGCCAGTTATGCTTTTCACTTCTGGTAGGGTTGGATTTTACTTTTATTTCATTTCGACTATTTTAATTAAAAAAACTTGTTAATGTTGTATTTGTTTTTGAGAGAGAGAGCGTGAGCGGGAGTCGGGGAGGTACAGAGAGAGAGGGGACCAGAAGATCTGAAGTGGGCTCTGTGCTGGCAGTACAGAGCCTGACACGGGGCTCGAACTCACTAACTGAAATCATGACCTGGGCCGAAGTGGGGCGCTCAACCGACCGAGCCACCCAGGCGCCCCTGAATTTCTTTTCCTTGATTTTGGCAATGCGTTTGCGCTGACCTTGAAAGCTGCTTCGGGACTCCTTTGTATCTTTGGGCGCATCTTAATGAAACCTTATCAGGGGAGTGGGTGGCTCAAGATAGACTCTCCAACAAGGTAAAATTCCACTCTGTGGTGGAACACTTGAAAACCAACTTCCGGTACGACAGCAAGGGTTTTATTTGTTTTCGTGGCAAGTGGGCTACCCTAGCTGTTTTTTTTTTAATGTTTTTTTTTTTTTAATTTATTTTTGAGAGAGAGAGATAGAGTATGAGCAGGGGAGGAGAAGAGAGAGAGGGAGACAGAATCCCAAGCAGGCTCCGTGCTGTCAGCGCAAAGCCCGATGTGGGCTTTCGAACCCACGAACTGTGAGATCATGACCTGAGCTGAAACCAAGAGTTGGACGCTTAACTGACTGAGCCACCCAGGCGTCCCTTCCTAGCTTTTCCAGCTTATTCTTCTGTCACTAACCCACCACCCTACTCTGAATTAGGGCACAAAGGCTGGTGGATGTGGGCCTTGGCGCTGAGCTGCACAGCTGAGACTCAGCTCACTGATGACGTCTGCTGGACCACTGCACCGGCTCCGTCATGCAGTCGGGCTGAATGGCGGGACCGTCTACTGTCCTCCTGCTTCGAAATTGGTGCCCATATCCGCGTCTTAGTCTAGACGGCTTTTAAACTGGGATCCCCCCAGCAGTCATGGCATGGTATATCTGTTCTCTGTTTTTAAATTTTCTGAACCGATTCCGCAGCCATTTTGACAGAGGAAAATTATATGAAGGGATTATTTGTAACATCAGGATCCTCCTAGGCCTCACCAGCACGTGGCATCAGTTCAATCCACCAGGGTCTGACCTTTGGGACGTCCATGTGGCGGAGAGCATTGGGCAAGAGTGATCCAGTTACAGCCCAAGATATCTTGAGGGATAGAGATCCTGACTTGATGACAAGGGGTGACAAGCAATTGGACCCAAGGCGTGATTTACATTGCGTTATCGGGGCGAAGGGTTACGTCTCGGTTAAAGCAACAACGACAACAAAAACTGCCCGTTTTCTTGGAACTCCTGCAGCACAGAGTGGAGAACAGCTGCTGGAATTAGAAGTCAAAGCTGGTCTTGACTTCGACAATGACTTGTGTTTTGTGTCTGGTGCCTAGGAGGCACTTAGTAGATTCTCGATGAGGATTAAATTAAGAAAAGCCTTGGGCTAGGTACTTAATCTTTCTAGATTTCATTTTTGGTACCCATAAAAGAGTAAATGTGGATCACATGATTTTGAACGTCCGTCCCTTCTCCAATGGTCTGTGGCTCTGATTCTCTTTGTAGGAAGGCACACCGAGGAGAGAGAGAGAGATTTAATTAAGCAGAGTTAATTAAATCAGCATATCTTAAATGAGATCAGGCAGCTAAGGCATCCTTTTAATCAGTAACTTTATAAATGGTTAGTTGGCGGGACCCTGGGGAGTTTCAGAAACACCAAAATGACCAACAAGGATTCAGGGGTCACTGTGGTCAGAGGTTGGCTGTAGTGGTTTAGTCCAGTATGGGTGGTATAATTTCATAGTTGAGTACATGGGTCACACTGCCTGAGTCTGAGTCCTGGTTTTGCCACTTGCTAGCCTGGTCCTTGGACAAGTGTCTGCTCCTAAACTTCAGTTTATGTGACATGGTGGTAACAACACACCTTTCCTCATACCATCCCTGAAATGTCACTAAAACTCTTGGCGCAGTGCCTGGCGTGGGGTAGAGGCCAAACACATACTTGGGGGACAGATAAAAGACATGTTCACTGTGTACCCAACGTCGTCCAGAAGACTTAGCCAAACAGTTCGAGCAACGGCATTCCGTGGAGTTCCCTAGCATTAAGAACGAGGAAGAAGGGGCTTCTGGGTGGCTCAGTCGGTTGAGCGTTCGACTTCAGCTCAAGTCATGATCTCACGGATTGTGAGTTCGAGCCCCATGTCGGATTCTGTGCTGACAGCTCAGAGCCTGGAGCCTGCTTCGGATTCTGTGTCCGTCTCTCGCTCTGCCCTTCTCCCGTTCATGTTCTGTCTCTTTCTCTCTCTCTCAAGAATAAATAAAACATTAAAAAAAAAAGATTAAAAAGAACGAGGAAGACTACCTCAAAATATCTTTTGTAAAGAAGATGCATTAAGAACGCCTGTATTCTTCTGTCCCGACTCAATAGTCGTCTGATTAGAATATGATTTTCCTTATTTTGAGGAGGGACTGCATTAACCTGCCAATGTGATC
Source organism: Panthera onca (assembly GCF_046562875.1). NCBI lineage: Eukaryota > Metazoa > Chordata > Mammalia > Carnivora > Felidae > Panthera > Panthera onca. Next base: position 10,683,466 of record NC_138349.1, read on the forward strand.
ATTCCAGTCTGCGAAGAGTTTGCTGGTTTCTCATTACAAACTCACACATTGGCCTTCTGGTTGTAGACCAGTCTTTTGTGAGCTTAGTTAGTAAGAGTTCATTGTCCAGGGTTTGCCAAATCTGCTGAAACTGACTTCCTGGAGGAACACAGTAAGAGTTCTTGACATCTTGAACTGAGGTCCAGACCCCAGGGAGTGGCCTGAAGGACACTTGACACTAATGGAAGACACTGTCACCGTGCACCCATTGACCCTCTGCCTTTCTTTGGGTGAAGGGTCCTCTGTTGGGACTACTGAGGCTATAAAGACTCTGACAGATACAATCTAGGTGTTCGGTCTCTCACCATTAATGCTGAGCCTCTAAATGCAGAACTTACGAAGGTCCAATAAATGAAGAAGGAACTCTTACCTTGGACCATGATTATAATCTCCTTGTGTTGGTTGGTGCTAAGCCAAGATAATTGCATTTTACTACAGTTATGAAATAAATACAGAAAACACATGAAATATTCAGTAAGATTGCAAACTTCGAAAGAAAATATTGCAAATTCCAGGGCAGTGGTTTGGATGCCGCTGCTGGAAGTCATGTCTCCTCTCCCTGCCCTCACTTCATCCTCACAGATATCCTGCCACAGGGATTTAAAACAAAGAGAGCCTCATTTTATGATGAGGGATTTGAAGCTCAAAGAGATTGAGAAGCACCCTTCAACTCTTGTTTGTTTCGGGGCAGAACTAGGGCTCACTCCCAGAGAACCTTGACATCACGCCTGGATCTTTTTGTCTTTGCATATATTCCTGGGGTTCTCTTTAGTACAAATGTGGGTTAGAATATGCTGGCCAGAGGTGTTTGTGACTTTTATGAAAATGTCAAAGGCAGAATTCAGAAGATCCCTCGTACTTCTGTAACATAAGGAAGGCTGCAGTTGGACATTCAGAAAGAGGCAGAAGGTCTCTTATGGGATGTCCTCAGCCACGCTGAGTTTCTTGTACTCAATACCCCAAGACGTTTTCAGGTTCACGTGATGGTGGATGGCTAACCATTCTTCTTGTTCTGCTGGGTTCCTCGTGTGAAATTTGCTCAAACGGTTATTTAAAGAAAGAAGGGTAACACAGGCTTACACATTGATTTTGATTCCTTTTGTTGGTTTGTATGAAACAGGAGAAAATTGCCACCAAAGCTCCTCTTAAGCGCCTCTCAGAATTAGCACGTGCCAACCCTGTGTGTTGACAAGTTCCTAATTTCACCTACAAGAATCCAACAAGCGTATTTCCTATAATGGCTTAGATTTCTGTTTCAAAAAACCAGCACTACATTGTCAGAGGGGAACCATTCTGGGTTTCTAAAACAAAACAAAAAAAAAAAACAAAAAAAACTTCACATCCTACCTCTCACCCCCGTCAGCAGTGAAAATACAAATAAATGTCAAATAATGTGCTGCCTCCATTAAGGCAGACATCACACTTGTGACCAGTTACCTGTGAGAAGGCACAGGCACAGTTCAAGGCTGGGTCATTCAAGCTCTGTGTTTATCATTCCAATTCCACAGAGTGTGTGATGGCCTGGGAGGGGTGGAGGGAGGGGCCTCACAGGCACTGGGAGAAGCCTGATAAGCAACACGGCACTTTCCACTGTCATTACCAGGGTTGATTCCAAATGTGCAAGCTTTGGATCCAGAAACCGTGTAGGTGCAATTCGGGAAGGGTTGGTTCCTCAAACCCTCATGTCGACTTCCAGAGCCTCTACTCGCCAGCATGGAATCAAAACAAAAGGGAGCGTCTAGCGTACAAAAGGGCACGACCCAGCCTTCTCCCTGGATTAGAAAAACTCCCCGGGGGAGTCAAATATTCCAGAGTCGTTCGCGAGCAATGCATTTGGTCAGTGCTCTGGAAACCAAAAAGGCAATTTCGTGTGAACTACCAGTTTTCCCTTGGGAAAGTTCCCGGGGAAGTGTTCTGTGGGCCTTCCTGACGCCACTCTGAATTATTTTCACTCGTGTTGCGTGTAGAAGCCATGTGCAATTTCTGTGCAGGCAGGATTCTTGGATGTCCCTTTGTCTTTCCCCTGATTCAAGTCAAGGCCGTGTTTGTAGGGCGGACAAATCACTATTTAATGACATTTGAGACCCGCAGAGAAGGTTTCCTGCTCTGTAGGCACAGAACCTAATAATCTTCGCTGACAGTGATTTCTTTTTGTATTTCACCTAACACGTGTTTATGGAACCAATCAACATTTACTGAGTACTTAATGTATGCCACAGGAAAAATAGTACCAACAACAATGATCATAATAGCACAAGGGTGTCTTGATCTTCAGTGTTTTCAAATATTTCAGGCAGATGGCTAAAACGTTAGACGTGCGTTATTTCATTTAATCTGCATAGCGTTAGCCCAATATCCATCCCGTAGACGAGGCAGGTGATGGCCGAGCACGTTAGGTGACACGAATGCTACCTAACTGAGTCAGACATAGTTGTCATCCTTCAGGAGGCTCAATCATTCCACAAGTCTTTATCGAGCACCTAATATGTGCCGCTGGAGATACAGGGGTCCTCAGGAGGCAGCAAGTTCCCCGACTTCAAGTATTTTCCTTCTGAAAGAATATGAAACGTGCATAAGTAACTCTAGTATTAAATGGATCAAAAACGCCAGATCGTCTTGCATGGAAACCACATCTCAAACAGCATCTGTGAAACCCTAACTGTGTCATTCAGATACCTGACTGTTTTGTAAGAGGGGCTCAGCGGCTTCCACAGCCTTCCTCCCTGCACCTGCCTATTGTCTTTCTGACTCACTTCCTGTGTTCCTACACCTGATACCTGTACAGCCCTGTGTTACCATGAAGTTATTTGTGAGACAGTTTCCCTTGGAATGGTCTTCTGTTCCCTGTGCCGGAGAATTCCTTTTCATTTGTTTTAATAGCTCTGTTGAGATACAATTCACATACCATGTAAAGTATACAATTCAGGGGTTTTTAGTGTATTCACAGATACATGCAACTCTCACTGGGATCCATTTGAAAACATTTTTATCACCTCAAAAGAAACTGTCAGTTCTCGTTTCCTCCAACGCCTCTGGTGCCTAGAAACCACTAACCTGCTTCCTGTCTCTAGATTTGCTTGTTCAAGAGATGTCATACAAACGGAATCATACAGTGGCCTCTTGTGAATTACTTCTTTCACGTGGCCTGCTATTTTCAGGGTTCATCTTTATTATACCATGTATCGGTTCCTTTTTATGGATGTTCCTTTTTATGGATGAATACTATTCTTTTGTATGGACATACCGCATCCTGTTTTTCCGTTCATCATTCGATGGACATTTGAGTTGTTGCCACGTTTTGGCTATTATGAATAATGCAGGTGTAAACATTAATTTACAAGTTTTTGTGTAGGCGTGTGGTTTTCATTTCCCTTGGGTGTGTACCTGCAACTGACGTTGCTGAGTCACGTGGTAATTTTTTGTTTAACCATTTGAGAAACTGCCAGACTGTTCTCTAAAGGGGCTGCACCATTTTGCACTCTTGCCAACTGTGTATGAGGGTTCTGATTCTCCCACATCCTCACCAGCACTTGTTATTATCTGTCTTTTAGATTATAGTCACTCTAGTAGATATGGAACTGTATCTCACTGTGGTTTTGATTTGCATTTCGCTAATCACTCATGGTGCTGGGCATCTTTTCACGCGTTTGTCTCCTTCAAAGGGATATCTGGTCCCATAACTAATCTGTGCATGAGAATTTCTTGGGGGAAATTTTAAATTTTTATTTGGGGGGGCGGGGCAAAGAAAGAGGGAGACAGAGAATCTGAAGCAGGCTCCCCCCTGAGCGTCGAGCCCACCCCGGGGCTTGATCCCATGACCCTGAGATGATGACCTGAGCCCAAATCAAGAGTCGGACACTTAACCAACTGAGGAACGCAAGTGCTCCCTGGGAAACTTTTATAAAATACAAAAAAAAAAAAAAAAAATCATTCTAGACCTTAAGAATCTCTAGAAGTGGAACCCAGGGATCTGTATGTTTTTTAAACAAAAAAATCTCCCCAGGTGGTTCTGATGATTGGCTAGGTTCGCGCTTTGCTGTTCTGAACATGTCTCAGCACTAGGTGGGCCTTTTCTGTGGAGCTTTTAACACAATGGGTGACCAGTCACTGGTGTCATCTTCCTAGAGCTGTGGTTTACACAGTTGACTCATAGTGTGACACACATTTTATATCCTGACTAGTACACAAAATGTATGTGTGTATATGTGGGTTGGTATGGGGTGTGTGTGTGTGTGTGTGTGTGTGTGTGTGTGTAAAAACTGAAACAAAAATGTTAGGTAATAATACCTATTCTTATTATAGAAAATATATTTGGATTTTTTTTCCATTTGGGTCTATCCTCATTTGCTCATGAAAACGTTGACCAAAACTTATGAATTAATTAACTTCTTAATTTCACAATAGCTATGGAAAAGCGGCAGTCTTAGCATTTGAAAGTCTTGAAATTCTTTGAATTTCAAGATTCTTGAATCTTTGAAAGTCTTGGCATTTCCCCCACCACCTCCGCTCTGGAAGCCTCAGTTTCCCTTTCTGTGAAATGAGGAGGTTATGAGATCAGATAGTCTCTAAACTCTTGGATTGTGTACATCTGTTAGCTAGTAAGAGTCTCTTCAGTTTTCTTTCACTGCTATGAACTCTCTTCCCCTGGCCAACGTGTTGTGGTTTCCAATCCCTCATTGGTTCAATCTCTGTACCTCCAAGTTCCCTGTGCCCCTCTTGCATCAGGAAGGGCCAGCACTGACTCCAACAGATGCGTCCTGTACCATGTATAACTCAATAAAATCAATCATCTCCTTTCTTACACTGTTGTCTGCTGTTTGTTTTATTGGCAACATGAAAGAAAAGAAAAGGAATCACTGATTAGTCTGTACAAGCAATGTTCTTCTCTTCATCAATCATTCAACAGGTATTTATTGAGTGCCTGCTGTATGTGTAATGATCTGTGTGCACTGGGTAAATAGCAAAGTCTTGAAGAATCCTTTTTTTAATGACTAATTTCTTTTCCATCTCCACGTAGAGATGGAAGAAAGAATGAGGGCGGGTAGAGGTTACTACACGGTGTTCCAGTTGTGTAACACACTCCGAGTCTTTGTGCTGAGGTGGAGGGTGGGGCGAGAATAACACTCTAACTTATATTGTCTATCGGTTGGGAGGGGCAGTCTCAAGTTTTAGCTTAGCTACCAGTAAAGACAGTCTCATGAACATTCCCAGCTCTGGATTCAGGATTCTTCTGGTTGAAAATGACAGAAAACCCAATTCAAACTGGCTTAAGCCATCCAGGGAGGTTTTTGTTTTGTTTTGCTTTGCTTTGTTTTTAATTTACATCCCTGAAAAGTTCAAGGTGCCAGCTAAATTCCAAGGATAGTTGATGCTGTGAGGACTTGGTTTCCCCCATTTCTTGGCTCCGCCCCTCCCATGGTATTGACTTCATTCCATCTGGTTGTTCTCACTATTTTGGGTTCGCCCCTGAAGGTGCCAACTCCAGACCTAACCTCCTTTTGGTGTTGACACGGAAAACCCTGCTACTACCCCTGTATTTTCATTAGAAGTGATGCTGTATCTCGCTATGTATCCAGGCTTGGGCCTGGATATATCCACCCCGGAGGTGGATGTGGACTCCCTCCAGACGACGTGGTCTGAGCAAATGGGGAGTATACGCTCAGTGAAGATTGGGGATTGTTTCTAGAGAGAGAGAAATGACTGTCATGGAGAACAGACCTGTCAAATCTTAGCCGGAGTGTTGGGGGATGGGAAGAGGCTTATTCCAGTGTCCACAATTTACAATGTGGAGAATGGGACTCTGAAAGGAGCAGCGAGCTGTATGAGGCCCTGCTGCTAATCACCTGTGTGGCTTTGACTTTGGGCTTCCTCTTAAATCTTTCTGCCATTCATTCATTTAACAAATGTTTTTTTAAAGAACCTATAAAATGCCAGCTATATACATGGGGTATATCCGTAAATAACACAAAGGTCCCTCCCTTACGGTGAGTCCAGTTTAGCAGTGGGAAGGGAGCTGCGGAGTCTTTAAGAAGATGCAGTTTTATATGGGGTGGTCTGGACAGCCCTCAGTGGGGCAATGATATTTACACAAACATTTGAAAGAGGTGAGGGGAGTTGGGTAGGTAGATATCTTGGCAGGGAGAGAAAATAGCTCAGATGCCCTAAGGAGGGTGTTTGCCTGGCTTATTGGAGAAAAAACAAATAGTGTAGCTGGATGGAATGAGAAGGGGGAGAGAGAAGGTAGAGGACAGAGATATAAGGGAAGGGGACAATTGTATACGACTACTAGGATTTTAGCTTTTACTCTGACAGAAATAGGAAACCAGTTCAGGGTTTGAGTGGGTGAGTACCATCATCTGACACTTAAAAAAGACAACTCTGGCTGTTTTGATGAGAACTTGGGAGCAAAAGTGGAAGTAGAAGGACCACTTAGGCGCCATCACGATCATCAAGGCGATGCTCTAGAGTCTGTGTTGGCCCAGACCAACAGCAGTGCAGGTAGTCAGAAGTGGTCAGGTTCTGGATGTGTTTTTGAAGGTTGAGTCGATAAGCTTTCATGACAGATCAGATATGGCATAGGAGAGGAAGGGACGAGTCAAGGCCTCCGGCCTGAGCAAATAGAAAAGTGGAATTGCCATCACCCGAAATGAGAAAAGCTGTGCGTGGGGCTGGTTGGGGAAAGAGATTGAAGATTCAGTTTTGGACGTGGCGTGTTTGAGATTGTCTACCAGACACGCAAGTGAAGATGTTCAGAAGGCAGTGGGGAAAATGCAGTCCGTGGTTTGGAAGATGAGTCTTGGGAGTATATTATGGAAATAGTCATAATATATGGTGTTTCAAACCATGAGGCTAGATGAGATCACTGATAGAATAGCTATAGATAGAGTAGAAAAGCGGGCTAGTGACTGAGCCCAGGGACCCTCTGACGTTGTCATCATGGTTAATGTTATATGTCAACTTGACCAGGCCACAGGTGCCCAGATTCAATATTATTTCTCAGCGTGTCTGCACAGGTGTTTCTGGATGAGATTAACATTTGAATTGGTGGATTCAGTAAAGTAGATTGTCCTTTCCAATGTTGATGGGTATTATCCAGTCCACTGAGGGCCTGAGTACAACAAAAGGTAGAGGAGGAAGGAACTCAGTTCTTGTTTTCTGCCTCACGCTTGAGCTGGAATATCTGATCTCCTCTTCTTTGGGCCTCAGACTGGGGCTCGCACAATCAGCCCCCTGGGTTCTCAGGCCTTTGGACTCAGTCCGAGTTATTCCACCAGCTTTCCTGGGTCTCTGGCTTGCAGATAGCAGATCATAGAACTTCTCAGCCCCTATAGTCACATATAGCAGGTCATGGAACTTCTCAGCCCCTGTAGGCACATGAGCCAATTGTCGTTGGTTCTGTTCCCCTGGAGAACCCTGACTCATACAAACACTAAAGGGTGGGAGAAAGGAGGAACCAGAAAAAGAAGTTGAGATGAGGGAACAACGGGGAAGGAGGAAAATTAAGAGATCGTGGTACCTGGATGCCAAACGAAAACATGTGCCATGGCAGACTAATCAACTGGTTCAAATACTTTTCATGGGTCAAGAAAGGTGAAGACTGAGAATGGAACCATTGGATTTAGCAGTGTGGAGTTAACCTTGACAAGAGAAGTTATTGGAGAAATGGGGAAATCTAATTGGAATGAGTTTAAGAAAAAGAAGGAAAGGTTTGGAGATAACAAGTTGACTAAAACACCAATCATTTATCCGGTTATGATTTTTCTATTTGGGCAGAGCTTAGCAGACGCCGCTGCCCTTGGCTTCCTACAGCAAAAGTTGCCCAGGGGTAGCTCATCGGGGGTTAGAAAATCCGCTTCCAAGATGCCTTACTTACATGGCTAGCAAGTTGGTGCTGGCTGTCACCTGGGAGCTTAGGGAAGGCTATTGGCAGGAATCTTGATTCTCCAATTGAGCCTCTTCACAAGACTACTTGGGCTTCCTCTTATCACAAAGTTGGGGTACAAGAGAGAAAGTGGATTTCTTAATGCCTAGGCATGGAAGTCCAAGAATGTCACCTCTCCTGCATCCTGTTGGTCAAAGCAGTCACAGATCCAGCCTAATTCAAAAGGAGGGAATCTAAGCTCTACCTCTCGACGGAGGGAGAAGCATGTGCACACAGGAGCAGATGTCTGTGGCCATCTTCTGAGATTAACCTCATGCATGTACCTAGAATAGAGATTTTTATTAAAAGTAATACAATTTCTGGGAGGAAAACCCCACCAGGAAAATGGCACAGCGGAAATGTACAAAGGGAACAGAGCTATGGAAGCGTGCCCCCCGATAGCCTCACTGTCGCTCTATTGGGCAGACAGTCTAACCCGCCATAGACTGTCTTTACTTGTGTATTTCCTCATCTGCGTGTTCACCCTTCTTCCCTCCTTCCTCTCCTCCAGGCTGGGATGATAAGTAAGGGATATACTCTTTTCTCCCGCCACATTGTTTCCCCAGATGGGCTCTTGTCCTTGACGGCAGTAGGGCTGCCCTTACCCTTATGACTTGATCAAAGAAGCGAGAAGCATGGAGGGTAAAAGCTTACAAGTGGCTTGAAGCTTCTCAAGACCATGCTATCATCCAAGAAAAATGAGAGAGGGCTATGTCTGTCATGAACCTGGAATATCAAGGGCAGGGGCCGGTCAACGGTGGCCTGAGGGCCAAATCCAGCCCGCTGCCTGTTTCTGTATGGCCTGTGGGTAAAGAATGGTGTGTACATTTTTAAATGGATGGGGAAAGACAAAGAATAATTAAAAACTCTATGGAGGTTTGGGGCGCCTGGCTGGCTCAGTCGGTAGAGTATGCAGCTCTTGATCTCGGGGTCGTGAGTTCAAGCCCCACGATGGGTGTAGAGATTACGTCAAGATAAAATCTTAAAAAGAAAAAAGAAAAGAAAATTGCATGGAAGTTCATTTTCCATGTCCATAAAGTTTTATCAGAATACAGCCCTATTCTTTCATGTAGGTATCGTCTATGCCTGCTCTCATGGTATAATGACAGCGTTAAATAGTTCTGACAGAGACTGGATGGCTTGCAAAGCCTAAAATATTTCCTATCTGGTCCTTTATAGGAAAAGTCAACCAACTCCTACCCTTGGGGCATTTTGTCTGCAGAAAGTTGACTGAATAATATTACCCACATAACCCCAATTCATTATCACAGTTTTAGAAGATACTGGAGGTGGCATCCGTAAACACATCACTAATAACGCCACTAAGCCCTGCCGGGGAATTCTTGTATCCATTCTGAAGGGCCTTGAGCTGGACCAAGGCATTTGGTCACTAAGATGTGCAAATGGCCACCCTTCCCATAGATCGCACTGGATTCTAAGAAATCAGTTATAAGTCTCTCTCAAATTTCTTTTAAGCCCGTGACACTTGGCATCGATCCTCTGGCAGGGAGCGCTCAGAGGAATTGGTAGCAGGAAAACGGAAAATGGAGCTCTGTGGAGTGGCTCATCATTCGAAGATGTCTTGTGCTCTTGTGGATGTGCTGCTCATGACAGTGGTTTTCGTGACATCCACACAATGGCGCTGGGTTTTCTGCTAGTAGTTTTGCCCCTGACTTGTCAGCTGGCCTCTGCTCTGACTGGTGTTTCTGAAACCCTGCCACGTGGAAGGATTCGAACCTCCTTGCCCCACAGACAGCACGACACAGAGACTACAAGTTTGAGGGTCACAGAGATATTGGTTCGAACCCCCAGCTTGCTCACGTAAATAGATCATTGTCCTTCACGAGTTCTGTAATCTTTCTGAACCTCCGTTTCTTCATGTATAAAACAAGGGTGATAATTCCATGTACTTCGAGATTGTCCTGTCAACCTCACGAATAATCGAGCACTCGCCTGTGTTAGCTGTTACTGTAACATCCAACACAGGCACGTCTCCTATTTCTATGGGCTGTTTTAACATGTGCACCTGGACACACACACACACACACGCACACACGCTGCTGGGAATTGAACTAAAAGAATTTTAACTTTGAACTCTTTCCTTCTTTGTTGAATGAATCACTGCCCATTATCTTTATGATACAATCATGTAAAATGCCGGTGAAAGTTGTTTCCATGGACCATTAACTCTTCAGGTAAGATTTTCCCTGTCTTGCTACTGAAGTTTGCATTAATGTTAAATTGAAATATTTAGAAGGTAATTACCAAGAGAACAAAAAAATGCTCTGCTGGTACCATGGCAGTCATGGGAACTCTGGGGATACCTGAAAGGGGTGACTTCATAGTTACAAGCTGTAGATCGCTATTTACAAGGGCTTAGCACATGCTTGCCTGTACCTGGTCGTAAGGACAGCTCGGCCCCTTCCCCAGGGGTCTCTGGTCTGCATCTAGGCAGATGTGACTGCAGAGATGAGCTTAGGTACAGTTTCTGAGGTGAGAGTTTCTCGATGCTGGTTTTAAATGTGTTGGACCTTCTGGAATTAGGCTTTAATTTTTTTCTTTCTCTTAATTTTCTACCTCTCCAGTCTTTTCTTCTTCTTTCTTAACTTTATCTTCCAACATTGTTATTGAACCTTTCATTTCTGCCCACTGCCTTTTAACTTTGAGATTTTTTTTATTGTTCCTCTTTTATGACGACTCCTTTTTTATAACCTCTGATTCTTATTTCATAGGTGAAATAATTTCTGTTCACTTTCTGAGGATAGTAATTATAATGCCCCTTTTTTTTTTCTTTAACATCGCTTTGATTTCCCACATGTTTATTTTTTTAATTTTGTTTGCTTTGATCTCTGGCTTACAGGCTTTCTATAAGTTAATGGTACTCCTTGATTGTTTATGTTTAAGAGTGTGTGTGTGTGTGTGTGTGTGTGTGTGTGTGTGTTATTTATATGTTCACTCACTGTGAGTTGATTCAGCTTCTTTGGGGGGAAACTAAACCTTCAGCACTTCTGGGTGTTTCTGTTGGGGTGGTCAGTTTTCTAGAGAGGTGCCTTTCCATTGGCTGCCTGGGAGGTATGAGCCTTTCTGTCAGATTTTCTCATTGTTGAGTGATAGAAAACAGCTGGAGTTTTCATGGTCTTACTATGTGACTTCCAAGTATTGTTTTTTGTAGCCAATAATGCTACTACTCCCCCCCCCCACCCGAAACCCCACCCCAGATCTCTTTTTCCCATTTCTATGTACCCCTCTCTAGATATCAGATGCTTTTGCCTCTGATAGTGAGCACCTGTCGCTTTTCTCTGGAGAATTTTCCATAGGACACTGGAACACTTTGATGATATGTTCAGAGTGGCACGTGCCTGGAAATTCACGTCAACTCTCCCCAACCCCAGGATGGTCCCTGGACAACGGCTCTCAAGGAGGGAGCACGGAAGCATAGTAGTCTTGGCTGAGGATGGGGGCAGCTGTGAAGCTTGACTTAGGTTTAGGCTTAGGGTTTGGTGGAGCTTTCTCCAAAATTTCCCAATTGTTTGGCTTCCTCCCTCCTTCCTTGTCCTGAACTTCCTTACCAGTCTCCCCCGCAAAACTTAACTGTGTCACTTTCCTCCCTATTAGGGGCTTTTCCAGGAACTTGCTTTAAGACATCCCATTTTCAATATGGCATCCATGCCTGAAGTCTTTCTTCCAGGCATCTCATTTCAAGCACCTGAAAGCCAGTTAAGTGGGAGAAAAATTACACTTACAAGGTATAGCTCCAAAGGATAGATCTTAGATCTTAGATGGGATTTATCAGGAGGAAGAGTTCCGTTTATTAGAGACTTCCTGATTGGGAGTAAGTTCACTGTCCCCACAGGCATACAAGCTGAGGCTAATGCTCATTTCATGAAGTGTTTGAAAACGGGGATTCAAACAATTCATGGGAGGCTGCCCTCAGATTCTGTGGCACTTGTATTTCAACATGGGACTTTCTTAATGAAATAATGTAACATAGCAGCAGAAAAACCTCATCGGGGAAGCAAATTTTCAATTTTGAAGGTTTTTTTTTTCTTCCCAGTACCACATGGTGCTCTTTTGAGATTGTGTGTATAATTAGAGCTTGTGCGATTGTAGAGAGGTGCCCATGTGTGAATTTCCCAACAGCAATTATGGCTTGATTAAAAGAGTACCCAAACAATGGCAGTGCAAATGCATTGACAGTAAGTGCTTTGTATGTTCTTGGCATTTCTCTGCCTCACTTTCATTACCAAGAGTGTAAGTCAAAATTAAATATCCATACGCTTCCAGAATCATGTGCCTGTAGCCCATTGTTCCCGGGGTCTGTTTGTCACCTCTCCAGGGTCGGTGTATGCACACGGGACCAAGCCTGCTGATTCGGCCCTCCTGCTTCACCCACAGCCTCCAACTCAACAACTGGACATCGTTTTCAACCACGAAGACAGTTGGGCTGGGCTCAAAGGCAGAGCTCTGGTGATTTCACTGAGTACAGTTGTACAGGCTAAAGGCGTGCCTCTGTCAGTGAAGACTGAGCTTTGAAACTGAAGGTCAAGGGTAGGGATACTATTGTCTCAGTCACCCAAGTTGTCCTTCATGGTTGTTGAGAAATTTGGGCAGGAGAAGTAATTCTGTCAGCACACGAAGGTACTTGGGTACTTGGTACTCAAGTCCTTAAAAACTTGGAGGACACACACACACACACACACACACACACACACACACACATTTTATCCTTTAAGTGACGAGAAGTTTCTCTTTCAGAAAGTAAATATTACTGTCTCTGCTGCCATTTTCTTCCCGCACTGCAAAACAGTAGTGCAAAACCTCTAAACAAATAAGCAAACCAACAAGTTAGCAAGCAGACATTAAGTGGAGAAGCTATGGGTCCCCTAGTCTTGTCTGACCCTGGAGGCGTCAATGCAATGGGGATTGGCTCCCGTCTCCACACTACATCCTGACTCCGGATACCCAAAGTCACTGCGCTCCTAACTTCCCTGTGAAATGGGGAATGAACGAACTAAGGGTTACAGTTCCTTCCTTCCGTTCATTCAGCCAGTCCATCAGCAAATAATGGTTGAGTCTCCACCACTGTCAGAGATTTTTCCAGGAGCCAGGGATATATGATGGTCAACAATACAGGTGTGTTCTCTGTCCTCATGATCCTTCCATTCTAATGAAGGAGTCAGTCATAATTTGATGAAATGTGCATTGGTAAGGAGAGCTCTGATGACAGGTACGGCAGAGTAAGGGGCAGGTCATGGGGGCTGGTGCTTTGGAAGAGCGGTCAGAGAAGACTCTTTAAGAAGTTTAGCAAAATGGGATAAGGAAGTGACCCAGGTGACTATTCTGGGTGAGTGTGTTCAGGCAGATGGCACGATTAATACAAAGGCCCTGAAGTAGGCTTGACACATTGAAAGAACAGCAAAGAGACCCATATACAACAGGGCAGAGAGGTGCCAGAAGTGGAGGGGACCAGCCATGCCAGATCTTAGAGTCCGTGGAAATGAGCTTGGTCCTTCTCTGAATGAGGTGATGAGCCCCGGGAGAATTATGAGCAGGCGTGTGATATGATGTGATTTGCATTCCATAGGAACCACCCGGCTGCTGAATTGAGAATGGTCTTAAGGGAGATAATGGAAGTAGGGAGGCAATTTCAAATCTCCTCCGGAGAGAGGCGATGGTAGCATAGACCGAGGGCAGTGGGATGATTCAGGATTGTTCTTGGAGACGTAACTGACCTTTTTAGAGTGTGAGAGAGGAGCCATAGATGATGGCACCGGGACTTCCAATCTGTGAGCTACTGTCTGGTGGGGCCATTTACTGAGCCTGGGCATTGTGGCCAGAGCAACGCTACCAATCCTCCAATTTAACTTCAGTGGAATTCATAAGGACACTGCCTCGGGGACACTCTGATGGCATCTGGAGATGCATGCGTTTTACGTCTTTGATGTCTGGCCCGTAGTCTTCTCAAAGTTTTCGAAGATAGATGGTCTTACCAGATCTTAATGTCCATAAGGATAAGCCCTCCAAGACCGGAGGCTCTCACTTTCCCCAATTCTGTCTTTGGACTTCAAACCCATGGGTAAAGGCAAGTCCTTGCCACCCCCGTTTCTGTAAATACAACTTGGGACACCTTACCCTCTGCTTGCAAGCTCCTATTGGCTTCATACTGCCCTTGGCTTCCAATAACCATTCTCTTGACCTCTGCAAGCCCCACTCTCTGTACCCCACCCCCATCTACCCATGCAGCGGACCCCTCCCCCATCTCCCTTCCTTTCTCACCAGGCAGAGACTCAGGGTCAGTGACATCTCTGACCGCATGCAAACACGAATCTCCAGCCCTGGGTGGATCAAATACTCCACTAGCCCTGTTCTTCCTAAGCTACGATCTCTCAATATTTTTTTTATTAAATTTTTTTAATGTTTTATTTATTTTTGAGAGAGAGACAGAGAGAGAGAGACAGAGTGCAAGTAGGGGAGGGACACAGAATGGGGGGAAACACAGAATCCAAAGCAGGCTCCTGGATCCGCACTGTCAGCACAGAACCCGAAGAGAGGCTCGAACCCACGAACTGTGAGATGGTGACCTGAGCCGAAGCCAGATGCCCAATGAACCGAGCCACCCAGGCGCCCCTAAGTTCTCTCAATATGGATAGAGCAACTTCCAGGTCTGGTTGATGTGGTTCTGGGTTCAGCTGGGCCTTGCTACTCATCTGCTATCTTTGTCTTCTTCTATGGTGGGCAGACACCTAGATGACTCCCGGATATCCTACTGCTGGTGTTAGTGCCTTGAGCATGGGCAGGATTTGTGACCTATTCTACCAATAAGATAGAAAAAATGATGGGAGGGGCGCCTGGGTGGCTCAGTCAGTTAAGCATCTGACTTCGGCTCAGGTCGTGATCTCGCGGTCCGTGGGTTCCAGCCTCGCGTCGGGCTCTGTGCTGACAGCTCGGAGCCTGGAGCCTGCTTCGGGTTCTGTGTCTCCCTCTCTCTCTCTGCTCCTCCCCCATTCATGCTCTATCTCTCTCTGTCTCTCAAAAACTAATAAACGTTAAAAAAATTAAAAAAAAAAAAAGAAAGAAAAACTGATGGGATGTCACTCCCATGAGTGTGTCCCATTGTGTAAGGATCTATCTTAGGGTACTGGAGTGAGTCACTCACTGTGACTTACATGATGTAAGTGACTTTTTTGAAAGGCTATGTCTGAAGGAAATCTGGGGACCTGAGGGTGGCCTCTAGCAGACATCCAGCAAAAATGTGAGGCCTTCGGTCCTACAGCTGCAAGGAAATGAGTCAACAACTTGAATGAACTTGGAAGCAGATTCTTCCCCAGTCGGATTTCCAGATGAGAACACAGCCCAGGCAGCACCTCAACTGTAGCCCTGTGAGACCCTGGGCAGAGGACCCAAATAAGCCATGCTCCACACCTAACCCCCAGAACTTCAGGCAATAACTGTATATGGTTTTAAGTTGCTAAGTTTATGATAATTTGTTATATAATGGTAGAAGAGTATATACTGTCTTTGATCCCTTTGTCATTTGCAAGAGATGTTTTCAACCTTTGATACCTTGTCCTCATTCCCTACTTCATGCCCTTGCTTAGCTGATATTAATATTAATATATTAATTATAATAAATTAATAAATAAACATTAACATATAATATAATTTATTATGTTATAAATTATATTAATATTAACTTAATTCTCTAATATTAAGCTGATCTTAATATTAGAGAAAATGCAAAGATTGGCTATGAAGTCTATTCCCTTTCTTCTCTATCACCTCCAAACTTATTTAGGTGTTCCCCCGTCCCTCCTCTCTTTCTCTGTCCCTGGACCATCCTCTCCAGTCACGACTGGATTCAATCTCCCCAGGTCACCCAAATACCTTCTTCCGCCCTCCCCTCCCTATGGATTTCATTGTTACACCTCTGCCTGCTTCTTCCTCTCATCCTGTCTGCAAAGCTCCTTCTCTCTTTCCATTAAACAACCGAACAGCAAACACACAGAACAAACAAACAAAAAATTTCCCTTGACCTTGCTGTGCTGTCAAGGTGTAGCTCTTACTGTCTCATTCTCTTTACTACAAAGTGCTCTGAAAAAGTAGGCTCCATGTGCGTGAAACGTGCTGTATCTTGCCTGTCATCCTCGCCACTTCACGGAGGACGCCCTGGGTAAGGGCCGCCATAGGCTTCTAGATGCCAAATTTCTCTTCTCCGTCCTTACCCTGGGTGAGAATTGTGAGTCCTTGGATACTACCAACCGCTGTCTTCTGGAACACTCCCCTGGCTCATGTGAGACTGTTCCCCAGGGGTGTCCCCCATGTGTCCGTGGGTTTCTTTCCAGTTTCCTTCATGGTTTCACCTTCTACTGTCCCGCCCCCTGGGGGGATAGAAAAGTTTTTTTGTAATTGATGGACTCCTAAGTTTTATCTGTTGTATTTCTCTGGTATAGTTAATCCCTGTGGGAATTTTTATAGGTGATTCATCAATTCTTAATTATCTACTCTAAATCTTTTGGGGTCATAAAGAGATTTTGTCCATAATATATTGCCTAATTTGTGTCTTCCGCTAATAGGAAACGATGTTAATTAGAATGAGAAAAAAAATGCAAATTATTCTTAGCATTTTTCTGGTCTCACAAGGAGGGGAGTAACTTGCTGGAGGCAGAGGAGAAGGGCCATGTGTGCAAATGGAGTAGAAAAGCGGATTACGTGGACATTCAGTTGTTGGTGGGTTGCTTATGTTTAATGGCGCCATTTTATTCAACTGTCCTACCGGTATAAAATTTTTTTCTACAGTTTCAAGGATAATCTGCTTCATGTTTTCATGTTTAGGAATCATAGAAATCTAACCCAAGCATTTAGACCTCTACAGTTTTCCCGACTAACCTGAGTTTATTAAGAAGCAAACATTTACCGATCACTTACCAGACCTATGACATTCTACCAATCGTGTCGGTAGGCACTGTTAGGTCCAAGTTATAAATGAAGAAACAGATGCAAAGAGCTCTGAGCCCGTGGGCCAAGACAGGGCTCCAATGCCGATGTCGATCTCGTGGCAGAAATGCTCCTGCTCTGCATTTGCTCCGGGGTCTCCTCTCACTAGTTACGGCAGAAGCTTACATTTCCCAGCATCTGTCCCAGTGACTGAGTTCTGGCCAAAGAAATGTGCGTGCAGTCACGTAAGCTGCCTTCAGGGATGGTCTTTGAAGCAACCCAGGCAACTTCCAGTCCTGTTTCCACCTTCTGCTGTGACATGACGAGCTGCAAAACCAAGATGGGGCAGCTGGGATCATGGAGTCACCACACGGAGGGGAGATAACTGGGGAGCTTCCCACGCCTCACTCAGCTTCGCATCCTAGAGGTACAGACTTTTATTGTGTTAGTTGGCTGAGATTTCCGCTGCAGCGTCTAGCACTGCTCCCTTCGAGAAATTGCTGTGCCATCGGGGTGATGTTAGAATCAATGCTTGCTTATCAATCAAACAGCAGCTACTGAGGAAATGGATAGGGTTTCCTCTCTTTGGTGAGGTGACATCTGAGCAGAGACTCGGATGACGTGGGGACTCTTCTGACGTGGTGAAGAGAGGACGGGGAGTAGGAGGAGCGGGCTCTCAGGGACAGGGAAGTGTCAAGGAGGCCATGTGACTGGGGTAGGGTGGGCGATGGCGGGGAGGACGGTGAGGGATGAAGGCAGGTAGAACTGATCACGTGGGGGCTTTGAGGCCATGCTAATAACTTGGGACTCATGGAAGGTGATATCTCAAATGACCTGAGACAAAGTCACCGTGACCGCTCTGGAGAAGTCTGTCCCATGACTCAAAAACCTGGCTCTGGTGATAACAAAGAGCCCATTGCCAAAGATGCCCCTGGAGAGCTTGAGTGAAATTATTTAAAAAATAATCTATTGTTTGTATGAGATCTTAGATGTATACATGTGACTACATTTATGAATTAAATATTAAAAGTATACATTTGAGTATATCATCTACCTCTTTAATATATACTCACTCGATCACTACATTACAAGATATATTGTGACATATAATATAGATTATGCATTTATTTCATAGCTCATTTTTTTAAATATAATTTATTGTCAAATTGGTTTCCATACAACACCCAGTGCTCATCCCAACAGGTGCCCTGTTACCTGCCCATCACTCACTCTCCCCTCTCCTCCACCCCCATCAACCCTGTCTGCTCTCAGTATTTAAGAGTCTCTTATGGTTTGCCTCACTCCCTCTCTGTAACTTTTTTTTTCCCCTTCCCCTCCCCCATGGTCCTCTGTTAAGTTTCTCGAGAGATGCATAGAGGCATATTTCATAGCTCATTAAGAAAATGGGAAGCTGCCTTTTATTAATGTTGTCTTCTATGCAGGGACATACACTTCTAATATATTTATATAGGTATGTCTTATGTACTTATGCAAAGCTGAAAATGAACAATTTGGCTTTTAAGCAGCTGAGTAGTATACAACCCAGAAGCCACAGACCTCTGGATCTGGTAGAAACATACGAAACGAACTCCAATGTTCTTATTTTATAGACAAGGAAACGGAAGTCCGTCCAAGGAAGTTAGGCAGCCTGCTGAAATCACACAGCAGGTCGGTTTGCTGCAGGGCCGTGATTTAGGGTCCGCAGTTCTCCCTGTGTGGGGCTCCCTCCCCCAGGGATGTCCAGTGTTGCAGGCAAAGACGTACGAGTCACCCGTGCTGACACTTCGAGCCAGCTTAGCCCCACTCCCGGACTCTACGGATTTGCGTATTCCTCTTACAGATTCATCTGCAAAGACTAGCTTCTGTTAATTGGGCACCTACTATGTGTGGGAGCTGGAGTCCCCCCCCCCCGCCGAGCCTGGGCTCCCAACCAATGTGCGTACTGCCCTACCCCTGCCTGGCCCCGGCACTCAGCAAATGGTGGTTTGTATTTTTGAGGTTGTGTGGAACGAAAAATGACTTGAGGGCACAAGGCGAGTGTGTGAGCGTCACTCCAAGCCAGCCTTTTATTCTTGGAAGTTAAACCTTCTGGAAGGAGTCCGAGGTGTCGTTCCCGCCAGCATCCACACGAGCCATGCTGTCCTTCCTGCCTCATCTTGCCCAGCGGCAAGCTGGCCCTTCTCGACAAAGCTGTGTTGTCTGTCGTTATCAGCTGACCGCCCGGGAACCCTGTAGCCTCCCTGACTCCAGCCTTATCTCCGAACAGGACACCCTCCCCTGCACATCATCGGGCTGTTGGTGATGCCAGCCCCGCTCCTCAATCGGGCTCTATTCATCTGTGACCTTAGGCGGGAGCAGGGGAGGGACAGGCCAGCTGCCCCCTTTCCACCTGAGCGGCTGTGATATGAAGCCCTGATTCGGAACACTGAGACGCCCCGAGCCTCGCCGCGCTCCCGGGCACCCGCACCCCTGCATGAAAGGCCCTTCTTGTTCTGGGGTGTGCGGCCAACTGTGAGATAGCCCCCAGGATGCTTTTCATGTGGCCGCATCCAGGCGCCCCCGGCTGCATTTTAATAGCCGAGTTAAAGGTAACTTGATAGGCAGATACGCCCGGAGCCTGGACTCGGGCCTATATTCATTTATCCTTACTTTCTAAATGAAAATCGCTGCCATGGCTAATTTCCCCTGCTTTCTTAAGTATCTCAGTGTGCCATTTAGCAAGAAGCTACATTTATTTTGTAAGCAAGAAACGAAAACTCCTGAAATATCATTTGATTCATCTTATCATACCCACCTATGGGTTCACCGTCGATCTGATAAGTCGTGGGGTGCAGATCACAGGATTCCTGGCTATCATCTCATTGTGCCGTCCCTGCCCTCTGCCATGCTCTATCGACTCCTAGAATCAGGGCTAAACGAGTTCACGAATCTCTTCAGGAGACAGAAGGATATCGTAGGTTATCTTGAATTTGTATTTTACTCTGGGTATCTGTGCTGCCAGTGGGCGAGAGCTCTCAGAGAAAAACCCTTGCTGGGCGACCTTGGTAGAGGCACATGCCTCTCTGAGATTTGATCCTCTAATCTACAACTCGGAGGGTCCGTGCACGCTGGGACTGGAGATCAGCTTTTGGGAAGAGGCATGAGGTTCGGATTCAGGTGCCCGGGGTGACCAACCATCTGGGTCTGCCTGGGACTGAGGGATTTTCTGGGCTGGTCACACCTGGAAAGTACTGGGTGACTGTGGACAGCTGGTCACCTTGTCATGGACCATGTTACTCTTTCTAAAAACTTTGATCAGTAAAATCCACAGGATGTGTGTAACATTTGTGTTATAACCACGGGTGTAACCAACCCATGGCTTGGTTACTGATGACTGCCTTTCTCAGTCTGCAGGACACTTTCAGGAGAAATGGGGGTGGCCACTGTAACAAGAGGCTGGAACCTTGGCTCTCCACCGGTGGTGTTTAGTCCTCACAGGGCCCAGGGCATGAGTCAGGCCTGACTGGGGTCTAGAACACCAAGTTTGTAAGAAGAGTGATTTCATTCAAAACGCCAGGAGGATCCCTACAGAGGGGCATTGGATCTGGCCAAGCTCCTTCCCCTGTCCCAGTTTTCTCCTTGATTGGCTGGTGGTCCAGCCGATTGTCACATGCAGCTCTTCCTGGGGGGGGGGGGGGGGTGGTGGTGAGGAGGCTGCTCTATAAAGGGAAGTGGTACCTCTACATTTATTCGATCCTTTCATTTATTTTTAGGAAATATTTACTGAGCACTTACTATGTGCTCTGGGGGTAAAGTGGGGAGTAAGATATGGTCGTGTCCTCAGGATGCTTAGGGTCTAACAAGGAATGCAGTACCAGAAAGCTGAGGGTTTCTAGGAGGACGGGAGTCCAGGGTGACGGGAGCCCAAGCAGGGCAGCTCCGCTCATGCAGGGACAGCTAACAAAGGGCAAAGTCCCCCCTTCCAAGCCCAGCGCTGTGAGCCTTCCCGCTGCACCTGTAACCCATGACTGCTGGGTATTCCTTAAATGGGCGACAGCCTAGGGTACGTTGTGATGATCCTCTTATCTTCAAAGACTTCAAAGACAAAAACCTGGGGCGTTTTTCCAACGAGGAAAATGCTTCTTAACACCCACCACATGTGGTAGCAATAACCTCCACTTTCTGAGCACATTTAAAAATTTGACAGATCTCTGGATAATTACCACATCATTTGGTAAACGAGTATTTCCAACCAGTCTCGGAGGAGTAACTCAACGCCGGCTCCTCGTCAGGGCCCTGACGCCCTCCGCAGCTGAGCTAGGGACAGACCTCTTGGGACACCTGCTTCTGCCACCATCACGCCTGCCACCAAGCAGCCACAGTGGGGACTATGGATACGCCGCTGGAGCGTAGGCGGGGCAGAGTCTGACTCGGAGTGCCACTGCCCTGAAAGACTTGTCTCTGCAGGTGGCCGTTCCCTCCCTGGAGGTGAGCGGGCTGCATCGGCCTCAGGTCTGCTGCCTCAGTGGGTGGTGACAGACACAACCTCGGGAGAGCGCTCTCCTCCTACAGCCGGCACAGTATGGCCAGAAGGGGTGGGTGTTGGAGTCAGCGGGGGTCGAGCCCCCGGAGGAGAGACTCGAGGCATCTTCTTGACCCTCTCTGAGTCCTGACCTCCTTACCTGAAAAGAGGAAACAAAACCTACGTGGCCGGTTATCGTGAGAATCAATAGATGCCAATCGGAAGGCCAGAGGGTACTATTTTAGGCTCTGGAATCTGTGTGGTCTCTAGGGACCACAGATGCTGTGGAAACAAACGGTTGCGTTCCAATAAAACTTTATTTACAGGGGCACCTGGGTGGCTTGGTCGGTTAAGCGCCTGACTTCGGCTCAGGTCATGATCTCACGGTCCGTGAGTTCGAGCCCCGCGTCGGGCTCTGTGCTGACAGCTCAGAGCCTGGAGCCTGTTTCGGATTCTGTGTCTCCCTCTCTCTCTGCCCCTCCCCTGTTCATGCTCTGTCTCTCTCTGTCTCAAAAATAAACATTAAAAAAATTTAAAAAAAAAAAAAAAACAAAAAAAAACTTTATTTACAAAAGCAGGCGGCAGGCTGGATTTGGTGTGTGGGTTGTGCCGCTGGTCTAGAGCGTCTGTATCAAAATGTAGCACATGGTAGATAGTAAGTAGAAGCTGTTATTATTATCAACCCTGTTGCTACTCTGCTCATTCCGCCAGGGTGGCGGGATGACCGTAGGGCAACCACAGGGCCTTGGTTGAATTGCTTGAATCCAGCAAGACACCTATATGATACCAAGAATACACAATATAGGAAAAAAACAAGACTTTAGAGAGGCTTCCCAGGTGCTGCTCCCCTGAGCACATTCTGCGGATTCATTCACTTGAGCCTCAGGCACATTTTATCATCATCATCCCCATTTTGCAGATTAAAAAAAAAAAAAAACGGAGACGCAAAGATCTCAGTGACTAGCTCAAAGCATCGGCTAGAATGGAAGCCTAGAGGATATGGCTTCAGAACCCAGATAACGTCTGTCATTACTTGGAAACCAGTAGAAGGTGACACTTCATCCCATGATTCCATACATCGTATCTTTGCCTCTCCCTCAAGCGTGATGCCTTCCCGGGGATTCAGGGACTCTGGCCTTGCTCGGCTTGCTGAAGAGCTGGACCTCTGGCCTCAGCTGGGGTGGATTCTTCTCCAAGGGCGCCTCGCCCCCTGCCTGAGGCTCTAATTGCTGGCCGACGTCGGAGATGCTTGGGTTGCAGCTAAATGCACAGAGCACCTGGCTGGCTCTCATTTACTGGCGCTGATGAAATGACTTCCGGGCTCGTGGTGCCGTTCCCCCGCCGACTGCTTTCCCTCTGCCCATTAGCAGTGGAATTACTAGAACCTGGAAAAGGTCTGCTGGGAGAGAAGTAACTCTGACTTCGGCGCGGGGGTCGGGGCGGGGGGGGTGATTATTTCATTTTTACTATACATTATGTCCCTTAAAACAAAACAACCCCTAGACACCATCTCATTTTGGAAACCTCTTTCCCAATCCCCAAATCCAAACTCTGGCAGATTTTGGTGATGGTGAAATTTCCGCTTCAAGTGACATGTTAGTTTCGCAGGCGTTGCTGGCCATCTTTCCACTGCTGCGTGTATTCCCCTCTGCACTGAGAGCACTCCGTCCCTTTGAACTTGCCTCCGGCACCTGGGATACGTGTGTGTGGATCGGAGAAAGCAGGGAACAGGCTTTGCCCCCACCCAGGCAGCTTCACAGTGGCAAATGAAATCAGAAAAACAAAACAGTCAGTTCCTTGCTGGAGACATGGGACATCAGCCCCAGTCAAGGAGAAACAGCCGGTGCCCTTTCGTTGGGCGGCCAGCTGAGCAGGGGGCTCTCATGGGTCTTTTCCACGTTTGGCGCGTGATTCGTCCTATAAAGAAGAGGGTGGCTCTCCAGTGAGCCGGGCCAGGGGCTACCCGGGGAGGACCGGCCTCGCCTTATCTCTGTTTCACTCCTGTCTTTCTAGGCTGGGGGTCCTTGGGTTCTAAACATTCTTTGGTGGCATGTGGGGAGAGATTATTTTTCCATGCGTGGTGGGTATTCCCTTTGAGGCCACACAGTCTGCCGTTTCAGAAACCAACGCTGGGCAGCGTGCCTCTGCCGGGTTTAGCTGGAAATGTCGGCATCCTCGGTGCCACTTACCGAATCAAAGACGGAGAAAGCAGCTAGCCCAAGCCAGGTGGCATCCTCGCCCGCACACAGATGCAGCGAGAAGGGGCGGGGAGACATGGAAGCAAGGTTTATGGGAGCAGATCAATCCGGGATGCAGGGGTGGGGTTGGGGGGGCGGGGGAGGGAGTCCTCTGGATAAAAATAGCACGCACATGAACTCCTGCCCCCCACTCCGTAACGATCTCTCTCTCCGCTGACTAGTGTTTGGCTCCTGGAGGAACAGCGGGAGCCGAGACTGTTACTCAGCTAGAGAGACATGGAGGGAGCCCGCCTGCCAGGTGGGCTTTCCAAGCCCGCGCGGCTCTAAACTTCTCCACATGTGAACAAGTGTTTACAGTTTTAAAGATGTGTTGAGTAATTGCACATGCGAGATATCTCCCCCTTTAATGCTCCCAGCATGTTCCCAGGCTTTCCAGAGAACACCCTGGTTGACAATGAAATTGTTTGCCTTCCCTGCGTCGGGCTTAAGGAGGCACTGTTTTGCGTTGAGATGTAATTGGTAGCACTCCTGCCTTCGTAGTTCAGGTTTAGCTACTGAAAATGACTGCCTTAATCCACTCTTTACTTACCCGGATTTCGGCTAGAAGCCCCACGGAACCCCCTTCGCATCACAGCACAGAGTGGCCGTTCTTAAAACTCATTTTGAGGCTCTCACAACATCTCAAAATGCTGGTTAAAAAACAAACAAACAAACAACAACAACAATAATACCAGCTCACTTTCAAGCTCCCCCAGTTTTCAAGAGTTTTGAAGCCCCTCAGAATACTGCAATGTGTTCTTTTGCTGCTGAAAAGTCACTGAAAACCCGCCTGTTTTTACGGAGGGGTATCTGATTCTCCTCTCCCCCCTCTCTTAATCATTCCTTGCTGTCTTTATTTTCATGGGAAAATAGCTGGTGTCACCTCAGGGAGAGAACGCATTCTGCTTCGCTTGTTATTTTTTATAGTGTTCTTTGTCTTCTCTCTGGCTTCCAGCAAAACACAGCCAGAATGGTTTGGCAGGTCACTTTGCATTAGTAAAACTCTGTGTCAGCCACAACTGAGGTCCAGAGTAAAGGACTAATGTCAGCTTGCAAGTTGGAGAAACGTACTGAACCTTACAACCGGCTTCCCGGCGGCCTTCTTTTGGGATTCCGGGGGCGAGCAAGACCAGCGGGACGGACGGCACCCTCCCTCCATGTGTCACCTGCCTGCTGGTCCTCCGGCCGCCCCAGGATCTCGGCCGTCTCCGCTGACAAATCACGGAGCTTCATGACCTGGCTGGTGCCTATCAATTAACGTCGGGGCTACAATCGTTCCAACTGGAAAATTGTTTTACTACCGTTTTGCGAATTTCCCAACTGGCCATTTTGGCGTCTGAGACGCGTCTCTGAGAAGTAGGGCCCAGGGGGACTGTATCCTCCCTGCTGGCCGGGTAGCTCTGTCCCTGCTCCAGCCCTGCTGCTTCCACTCTTCCATCCGGCCCTTCCGTGGCCAAGCGGATCCTCACTCGAGACACGAGTGCCTGTTTGGAGAACAGACCTTCCAGTTTCTCGGGTCTTTCCAACCTCTGCGCCTGAGGCTCGGCTTTGCTGGAATCAGACATCAATTACGTTTCAGTTAGAAGTGAAATCTTGCTGACGCTTCTTGCACGGGATCCCTGCCGCCCCTCCACCCGAGCCAAGGGTAGGGCAGCCTGTCGAGGAGCCCCCTTAGTAGGATGGTCTGGTGGGGAGGCACCTGGAGCACCCCCCGTCTTCTCTTTCCCCTGCACCCCCCTTCCCGCAGCTCTAGTGGTGGAAGCGGGGCACTTGTCATCTTAGGGTAGTTATTTGTTTCTTTGCCATTTTGTGAGGTGGCTTCTCGAGAGGAGTTTCTGTGGTTGCTCAGTTTTGAGCAACTCCCAAAACAGAAGATCTGGCACAGAGCAGGTGCTCGGGAAACATCGTTTGAACGAATCCTATCTTCTCTCTGGACTTGTGCCTATTTCTGAGATTGGTATTAATCCCGGAATTGGCATTAAGGATAAAATTCCTACAAAAGGACCGGGCTGGGAACGGGAAGCTGAAATCTAGATATAGCCTTTGGAGGGTCTGGGGTCAGGCAACAGAGCGGTCAGCCCCGGGGAGCTCCGGTGTGGAGCAGAGTGGTGATCCGTGGGCAGTCCTGGGAGACCCAGACCGGGTGGAATTGTCTGGCATCATTCATTCCAGCACACAAGGACTATCTGGGCCAGAGGCCCAGACACTGGGTGGGGTCCTGTGGATCCAAGAAGGAACAAAAGAGAAGCAGACACTGTCCTCCTGGTACATACTGCCCACTGAGGAAGACAGACGATAATATGTAAAATTAATAATTCTGAGAAGTGCTAGGAAGGAAACGCACCTCCCCCTGCCCCAGCTGGAGTCGAGTGGACCCTAATGCAGGGGTCCTGGGAATAGGAGCAGACGGGGCAGGAGGTTCAGGCCAGGGCTTTGGCTCAGCGTATCGGGGGGCACGGGTGGGTCAGGAGTGGGGGCAAGGCAGGGATGAAGTTGCAAAGGAGATTGAGTCTTGAACCCAGAAATCCAGGCTGGAGCTCCTTAAATGCATCCCTCCTCGAGTCGGGATTGATGCTGAGGGAGACAGGGCTGACCTTAAAGTTCAGGCCACATTCATTCATTTGCTCGTCCATCAGATGTTTATGGTGCATCTATCACATGACTGAGACTGCTACAGTTCCCCAGCAAAATCAGCGCAGTTCCTGCTCTCACAGAGCTTGTAGTCTAACGAAGAAACAAGCAACTCGTAATTTAGACCGATTTATCTGATTATCGACTGCTGGAAGTGCCACCAGGGAAAGAAACAGGAGCCTGGTAGAGTAACCAAGAGGTCTAGCCAACTTAAGGTGCCTTCTAGGGAGGTCTCTCAGAGGATTTGACATTTGCCTGGAGCAACTGGCCTGGGGTAGAGTGCACAGATGAGCATTCTGGGCACACAACACATGCAAAGGGCCTGTGGTCTGCACAATGATGATCCCCCTCCCCCACAGATGTTCACACCCTAATTTCCAGAACCTGTGACTGTCTTACCTAACATGTCAAAAGGAACTTTGAAGATTTAGGCTACAGACCTTGATGTGGGGGAAATAGGCTGAAGATCCAGGTCACCTCAATTTAATCATAATCCTTCAAGGCAGAGAAATGTTCGCAGCCACAGAGAAAGGTTTGACAGTAGAAGAAAGGTCAAGGAGATGCGGTGTTTGGAGATGGAGGAGGGGCCATAACCTGAGGAATGCCGGTAGCCTCTAGAAGTTTGAGGGGCAAGGAAACAGATTCTTCCCAGAACCTCCAGAAAGCCACAGTCCTGCCGAACGTGGACTTTAGCCCTGTGAGACCCGTGTGGGGCTTCTGACCCCCAGAACTCTGTGGTGATACATTTGCGGGTTTTTTTTTTTTTTAGTTTATTTATTGATTTTGAGAGACAGCAAGTGTGAGTGGGCAGAGAGAGGGAGAATGCCAAGCAGGCACTGTCGGTGTGGAGCCGGACGTGGGGCTCGATCCTACAAACCGTGAGGTCATGGCCTGAGCCGAAATCAAGAGTCGGATGCTTAACGGACCGAGCCAGCCAGGTGCCCCACGTCTGTGTTGTTTCTAGCTTCCCTTATAGGAAACCCCATGCAGGCCAGGAGCAGGAGTGAGCTTGGTCCGCTGCAGAGACCAATAGGGGCTGGTGTGGCCAGACCGTGTATGTGAGACACACACACAGACCATTTAGGTGATTTACGCAGGGGAGGGCGGACACAGCAGTGTGACTGCGCATGTGGCGACTTCACTTGCGTGTTGGGTGGAGAAGGCGTTAGAGGGTTAGAGGGCAGGTGTCGGGGAGACGAGTTAGAGGCTGTTTGAGCGGCCCTCACAAAAGACGGTGGGAGCTCAGACTTGGGGGATGGCAGAGAAGAGGAGAAATAGTGGATGGGTTGGCCAACTCTCCAGAGGTGGAATTAGCCGCACAGGATGGTTGATTGGATTCGAGGGGCAAGAGAGGAGGGGGATCAGGGATGCCCCCAGGTTTCTGGCTTGCACAGAGACTCGGAGCAAAGGTCGAGGGAAGCTGGGAAGGAGACAAGCAGGGCCCCACCACCCCCGGCCACCGCACAGATGGCCCCACCTACCACTAGCAAAGCTGAGCATTGGGAAGCATCTGTCATCTCTGAGGTCGACAGAAAATCCTCTGAAAGGCAAGGAGAATGGCTGTTACAAAGCCCACGGGTTGGGACTCTTTTGGAAGATGCGAGTGTTAGAAAGACCAGGTCCCAATGTCTTAAGCCGGAAGAGAATTTGCTTATTTTGAAGCTGAAAGTTCAGGGGGTCACATCTGGCTTAATCGTAGCTGGATTCAGGGTTCCATCTCCTGGCCTCACTTCCTCTGTGGGGCTTCATCCTCCACCCCTGTCTGCCAGCAGCCCCTCCCCCAGCAGAGGACAGCAAGTGTCCTTGCCCCCGGATGCCCAGAAAAACTATTCTGGTGATTCTGAGTGGACCAGCCTAAATCAACCGCCCCCACCCTCCCGCTAAGAAAGCCGTGGGACAGGGGCAGGGAAGGAGCTGAATGGCCTGGCTTGGGTCCTGAGTTCCACTGCTTAGCTGTGGTTTGAGAGAAGGAGGCGTGTAGGTGTAAATACAGGAATGCTACAGCAAAAGGGGCGGGTAGGCCCAGCGCAGCTGACCCCACCGCCACCCCATCGACACATCCACGATCCCTGGGTAAATACTGATTCATAGCAAAAACGTGTGTAGCCCCCAAACACAGGGCGTATTGACTGGGAAGTACGTGTAAAACAGAGCACTGAGTCACTGGGATTGGTTGTCTCCTTCCCGGGCTGTTGGTTGAGATTCACATTCACAACAGGCAAAACGGAAATATGGGGTTAGAGGGACCAGGAAAACCGGATGGGGAAAAGCAAGTGGCAGGGGCGCCTGGGTGGCTCAGGCGGTTGAGCGTCCGACTCTTGATTTCAGCTCGTGTCATGATCTCACGGTTCATGGGTCCGGGATGAGATTCTCTCTCTCTCTCTCTCTTTCTCTGCCCCTCCCCTGCTCTCTCTCTCTCTCTCTCAAAATAAATAAACTTAAAAAAAAAAAGTGTCTGAGACCACTGAGTGTAGGGGCAGCAGAATATTCTGTGGGCATCACCGGGCTTGTCATCCTGAGTGCTGGCCACATCTCACTGGCCCTGTCGCTCTTTCCCTTGTTGCCGAAGAGCAGTGTCCCAATGGATGGGGGTCCTTTCTCCCCCAGGCACTTTGTCCCTTGAGCTTAAGTGGCTACTTCCAACTCCCCCCCCCCGCCCCTCTTTTAGGGAGGGCATGGAGAGCTTTGATCAGCCTCAGAGGGCTGCATGGTTTGAGCAGACATTGCTTGAGGGGCTAAAATCACAGCGGGACCCATCTTGGCCCTACCAGCTTTGGGTGAGCCCAGTAACTAAGCAACTGACAAAGGCACCACTTAGGTCTGAAGGTTCCCTGCGGAGCACCGAAGTGTGTCCCATCTAAGAGGTTCTAACAAAAACAAAGTTAAAACCTTGGAGCCTGGGCAAGAGACATTGTAGGCAGGATAGCTCCTGGGTAGTTTGGGCCCATAGCAGACGCCATTACGGCCATGACCAGAGCCCCTCAGACCTCGCCGTTTCCCAACACGCTCAGAGTTTGCTACAGCAAGCAACGGAGGCTCCCGGCTGAGGGCACTCTGTGGCTGGAGTGTCTGTCCCCTGCTAGGGCAGGCTGGAATGTCTGGCAGGTGACTGTCCAAGGGCAGCCATCGGCCAATGACTGGGCTGTTGGCGGGGGAGGTGGGGGGGGCTCCACAGTGGCCTCTGCTTCCGGGAGGATATCATCTTGCAGAGTCCCCCCTGGGCAGTGGTGTGCTGGCAGACAGGCTCTGGGGAGGGAACAGAGAAATCTCCGTGGTTATCCAACCAACCCCCCCCACTAACAGTTAGGAGAGATGTTGCTTTGTGTGTGGCCCTCGCTGGTAGCACCGGGGCTTTGGTCTTGTTTGCAAGGTCCGTGCTTGAGGGTGTTGGCACGTGGGGAGCCAGCACCCCTTCGGATCCCGACTCCCGGAGGCCCCGCTGCATGGTCGCCTCGGCCCCCCTGGAAGCTGTCCGTCCAGCCCCTCCCGGGGAGACCCTTTCCCACATGGCCTCAGAGCTTCTGGTCAGGCTCTAGGAGCCCTGGGCAGCGGGCTGAACAGATAGAACAAATGGCCCCCAGTTCGCCACCAGCGTCACCTTCTGCAACGCACCTCCCTTCTGCGCTGCCTTCCCTCCCAGCAGCAGAGCTCGAAGGCTCACCGCGTTTCTACGGCGAAACAACGTCCCTTGTTTGGAAATACGCAGAGCTTCTAAAATATGCTCCTGTGTTTTCCTGGATCGGGGCATATTGTAGAGTCCGGGGATTTATTTACAATGGAGAAATTGTTTTTGCGGATTGTGGTTAAACAAAAAGACTGTTTTTGGAGGGCTGAGTAAAGGAGACATTGTTTATTATATTAGTTATTTGGTCGCACGCTGGAAAAGGATGTTTGCGGGGGCGGGGCGGCCAGTGAAGGTAATGGTCCATTTCTTTGGGCCAAGGGAGCCAGAAGTGAAACACTGTGACCTCTATCGTTGTCCCTTCCACAGGGGCTCCGAGGCGCTGGCACCCGCCCCCCCCCCCCCCCCAAGCTCCACGACAGGAGATGTGCTGCCCGGCCCACCTTATCTTGCTGCAAAGCTTTGCCTCCAAGGGGCTCTCAGCACGCGGGAGACAGAATATCTTCTTCGCCGGCAAAGTCCCCAAGCAGCGGGAGGGAGACCGGAGCCGGTCAGAGTTCACGGGATGAAAACAAGAGGCGAATCTCAAATCTTTACATTGTTACCGTCACCTCTCGGGAGCTTTCCCAAGTGGCGAAACTGGGGCACAGACAAGGAGAGCTTATTAACAAGGCTCGGTTCTCCGGAGGATCCAGGCAGTAGTCTGCTCTTGGGAAGATATGTCCTTACTTATTCAAGGAAGTTGTCATCTGCCAAGCCCTAAGCTTTATGCATTTTGAATTTTTATTTTTGCGGGGGGAGCAGAGCTAACTTCAGTTATTAGGCATGTGGGCGCGTGGGGCGGGGGTGGGAATGGGGCTTGTTAGCCTAAATTACCTACCCCACAAATGCCATTTTTACACCTTCAGAGGTCTTGAAGGCTTTTCTGTCTTTCTGGAGCCCTGAGTGAAAATATCCCCAGGACGTGTGTGAGCTCCTGAGTGAAGAGTACTCTGTGAACCTGCTAAAGCTGTGGGAATTAGTTGCCTGCCTTCAGGAGAAGGGTCACAGATGTGCATTCGGGGGAAAAGCAAGGGAGCTAGCTGGTGGAGACGGCGTGTGGGTTCCTCTCCTCTTACTTGGCGATTTTTCCCAGGGCAGGGCGGCATCTTATTCAATATAGCCCGTGGGCAGTGCAGACCCATAGCCCGTACTGTTAGGGTCCTGGCCATGACCACTCAGCCCTCCCTGTTCTCTTACGTACTAATGGTTTTCTACTGCAAGTGACTCGGGCTCCCAGCCTGCTCCAGACTGATTGAATGTGTCCCCCTGGAATTCACGGGTTGACATTCCAACCCCCAATGTGATGATATGCGGACGTGAGGACTTTGGAGGGTGATTAGCTCATGAGGGTAGAGCCCTCGTGAATGGGATTAGTGCCTTTATAAAAGAGTCCCCAGAGAGACAGACCCTCGGTGCCCTGTGCCAGTAAGGACACAGCAAGAAGATAGTCATTTATGACCCAGGAAACGGGCCCAAATCTGCGGGCACCTTTTTTTTTTAAAGTTTATTTATTTATTTATTTATTTATTTATTTATTTAGAGTGTGTGTGTGTGTGTGTGTGTGTGTGTGTGTGTGTGAGCAGGGGAGGGGTAGAGAGCAAGGGAGAGAGAGAATCCCAAGCAGGCTCTGAGCTGTCAACACACACAGTGATTCACGGCTCAAGCCCACGAACTGTGAGATCACGTCCTGAGCTGAAATCAGGAGTTGGAGGCTTAACTGACTGAGCCACCCAGCTGCCCCTGCAGACACCTTGATCTTGGACTTTCAGCCTCCAGAACGGTGAGAAATAAATGTTTGTTAAAACGGCCCTCTCGATGGTATTCGTATCACGTGGCGTGAGTGGCCTGAGACCCACCTGAGGGCATTCTTCAGCTGGACGTGTGCTTGTCCCATTCTAGGGCCCGCTGAATGCCTGGCAGGTGACCTTCCAGGGGCAGCTCTCAGATAAATACCCCAGCTCCCCAGGACCCTCCACCCTGGGGGAACATCCTTCGGAGGCCCCAGCAGGCACCTGTATGCCGTTAAGCAGCTCTTGGGAGGGGACTAAGCCCAGAGAAGGCCTTGGTCTGTAGCACCTGCCAATTTCCGTGGTGTAAATTCTCCCACTGTGGAGGAATCCAAGTTACTAACAGATGTCACTGAGCTCAGAGCTGCGGAAAGATGCACACAGTTGGCTCCTATGAGTCAGTCGCAGCCGCTCCAGCACGGTCCTGCCAGCGGGACGGAGGCCCAGCTGCCCCTGGCGCTAACCTGCTCATTAACGCGGCCCGCACTGGCGTCCTTCCCTTCCCTGTCTCCATCCCCCACAGCCTCCCGACGCTTCTTTGGATCACCTCCCGAATAAACAACTTGCACCGAAATGCTTCTTTCGGAATCGGCTCTTGGAGGAATCTAAACTAGAACGAGATGATACTCATCATCTGTTGTTCTTTGAGCCAAGTGGGCAGAATTCTGCACCGAAGGGACGAGGTGCGTGTGCTGGTGGTCTGGTCCCAGCCTCGCTTTCAGCCTCGCTCCCCACCAGAGCCCGGCGCCTTCCTCTGACGTCTTCTCCACCCACCACCACACGGTCCTTCGTCGCCTGGCATCGCCCCACGGGAGCCTCTCAATCTTCCATCATTTCCTTTGTCCTAATTTGTATCCAGCCTCCTCTCCGAGGCAGGTCCTGGTCTCTCTGGGCACAACGAACCTCTTCCTCCCTGTTTCGGTGACTGTTTTGGACCATGGTTATGACATTTGCTGCGATGCAGCCTGTATTCCCTCTTCTTGGGTTTGTGACCCTCCGTCACTGCCCTGGGAGCCTGGAGGGCAAGGGCCGTGCTTGGAGTAAGAAGTCTCCAGCCCAGGCAGTGGCTGGGCCATGTCAGTGAATGTCTGCTGAAATACACGGGCCAGGTACTGGCCCGAGTAGTTGACTCTCCAACTTCTGCTTGAACTTCTCCCAAGTCACAGGCCAGAGCGTTCCCCGTCTAGGAGCAGGTGGGCACCGTAGTGGAGTGAGCCCAAAGAGGTCAGTCCAGAGGGGGTGACTGTTCCTTCCTGAAGCGGGAAAATCTACCAAGCTGCAAAGAAAACCTTTCCAGTTCCTCTCAGGGTGTGTTCAGCAGAGCAAGTGGAGGTGAGATAGAATCTCAGTTCCCCAAATTTCCCTCTGATGAGAGAATAAGGTCACCTGGCAGTCACCATGGTCTAGCAAACATTCTCTGCTTGGCAAGATCACGGGGGGTGGGGCGGGGGAGGAGGGGGCACGTTAATTTTTTTCTTACACCCATTAGTTCATCAAGTATCAAGTGCCTGGTCGTGTTCAGGGATTAGGAGGCTTTGTCTGAAGAGCTTGGGCCCCGGGCTTGGCTCAGTCTTTGCCACAGGCTGGAAGGCTTTGAACACAGCATTCAACTCCCCCTGTATCTCCATCTCCGCTCCTGTAAAATGAGGATAATCTTGGTGTCTACCTCTTAGGATTCGGGGGGAACATTCGAAGCAGGTGACGTATGTGAGGTGTTCAGTGGGTAACACGGGCACAGACAAGCGTCCAATATGTATCGGCCATTATTAGAGTAACAGCGTGGGCCGAGCCCCGTGCTAAGCTCAACGTGTGATCGTTTGAAGAAGATGCAGCTTTTGCCCTTGGGAAGGTCACGGTCTAGGGAGAGAGGCGACGACGGGCCAGTGACCCCAGTGCAAGGTGCTGAGTGAGAGCGAGGTCTGCAGGGGGCTCAGGGGGGCCCAGGAGAGCAGGCACATGGCAGCGGGTCCCCAGCCACGAGCTTCCTCTGTCTTCTGATAAAAAATGTTTAGTTTGGTGAAAACTCTGTCCCTTCAATCCCTACTGTGGCATGATAGAGGAGGCTGGCTGCGGCAGAGGACCCAGGACACGGGGGGAGCACGCAGGCCACGGGGGAAAGGCAGGGGCTATCGATCATGCCATCTTCCCATCCCCAAGACTGGAAGGTACGGTGGAGGGGGTCACAGGGTCCCCTGTGCTGGACAGCGAGTCCCCGGAAAGTCAGGAAGGGCTGGCTGACCCCTCCCGAGAGCTCCACTTATTCAGATGGACTCTTGGACTTTCTCCCAAGTACTTAAACTTTTTGATTTGTTTAATCTCGGAAATAAATCATAAAAGGGGAACTTTCTTACTCAATTGCTAGTATCTCTTGGCTCCGTGAGAAGCTAGAAATGGTGTTCTGTATGCTGCTTTTAGGTCCGAGGCAACAGTGGGGGTCGATTTTGCTCCTTGGGGGCATCTGGAGACATTTGAGGTGTGTGTGTGACACAGGCACCCAGTGTGACAGACACCAGGGACACTGCTGAGCATCCTATAGGGTCCAGGGCAGCCCCCGTCACACACAATTATCTTCTCATTTCCAAAACGTGAACGGTGCTGAGGTCGAGACTCTGTTCTAAGAGAATGAAAAGTAAGGGGTGTGTTGGGGCGTCCGGGTGGCTCAGTCGGTTAAGCATCCGACTTCGGCTCAGAGTTTGTGAGTTCGAGCCCTGCATCAGGCTCTGCGTTGACAGCGTGGAGCCTAGTTGGGATTCTTTCTCTCCGTCTCTCTCGCTGCCCCTTCCCTCCCTCATGCTCTCTGTCTCAAAATAAACAAAGAAACTTATTGGGGCGCCTGGGTGGCTCAGTCGGTTAAGCGGCCGACTTTGGCTCAGGTCATGATCTCACAGTCCGTGAGTTCGAACCCTGCATCAGGCTCTGTGCTGACAGCTCGGAGCCTGGAGCCTGTTTCAGATTCTGTGCCTCCTTCTCTCTCTGACCCTCCCCTGTTCATGCTCTGTCTGTCTCTGTCTCAAAAATAAATAAACATTAAAAAAAATTTTTTTTTAAAAAAAGGAAAAGAAAAGTAAAGGGGGTGGGTCGAGGGGGGGGCGCTGGCAAAGAGCAAGAGAGGTGGGTAGGGTGTGAAGGGAAACACTCTGCGGTATTTTTCAAGCCTCTAAGGAGGGAATGAAGAAAGATAACACTTTAGACTCCACTCTATTGAAATTTGATTTGCTGGTCAAGTCCATTACTCAGGACAGTTTTGGATCTAGTTTGTAACAGGAGGCGCCTGGGAAACAGACCCACGAAGATGCTAGTGAAGCCTGGAGACAGCGTCCACGGTGCAGCCGAGGCCCACGCACAAATCACCCTCTGACGGCAGCGGGAGAGATCCCGCCGTCAAACGGCCGGACAGGACGGCTCGCGAGCTGTGGCGGGTGGAGCGGAAAAGCGCCTGGCAACTATAAATAGGTCTCCCCCCTCCCAGCAGCAACAAGCAAGCAGAGTTCAAAATAAACAGGATGTCCTCCTCCCAGGAGGCACGGATGACGCTAATTGATTTGGAGGCCCGGCCCCGGACGGCAGGCAGCTCTCTCGGCAGAGGATCTGGGCCGCGGCTGCGGTAAGACACCTGCTCCGCTTCGGGGTCCCGGGCGGTCTGGGCCACTGCTCCCCACGCGGCACTCGCAAAGCAAGTGGCCTGGAAGCCTTTGCCCCTTGGCGGGTACCTGGCAACGCCTCCCCTTTTGAGGCGGCTGAGCATTCCGGGGCCATCGGTTGCCATGCAGGCTTCTTGTCGAGGTGGGTCTTGCTCGAGTGACTGTTTTAACATCTCCTGCTTCCAGACGGCTCCCTTGTGCCCGGCTGTAAGGACTCTTCATTTCCGTCTTCGGCTGCGGGGCATTTCCGACGTAGCTGGTCCAAGAGAAATGCAGTCAGAGTCAGCCACCCTGCACTGATGGTCGCCACACCTCCTGCGTGTCAAAGAGGCCCTAAAGCTTGTACAAGGCACCCCGCGCCAGGCAAAGACCTCATGTCACCCACGCATGTGGATAGAGCCTAGGAAAACCATAGAAGGCCCTATGGGCCAACCTCCATCTTTATCCAGTCTGGTCACTTAGATTAGTAAAAATGTCAACATTTTTTTTCAATCATTGATTTATTTTAATGTTTCTTTTCTTTTTGTATTTTTTTAAGAGCGAGAGAGCAAGGGAGAGAGAGAGCAGTAGAGGAAGAAAGAGAGGGGATCTCAAGCACGCTCCATGCCCAACGCAGGGCTCAATCTCACAACCCTGAGATCACGACCTGAGCCAAAGTCAAGAGTAGAACGCTTAACCGACTGAGCCACCCAGGTGCCCCCGTTTTAATGTTTCTTGAATGCCTACCACGTTCTTGACCATGCACTGGATGCTGGAGATGCCCAGGAGGGGTGGCGTTGAGAACAGGAACGAGGTTAAAAACACATACACACGCTCTCGCGGAGCCTCCCACAAGGACTGTGCGTAAGACACGCGGGGGCCCCACTCGTTTGTGAAACAAAGGATATGGGGTGTTGGAGGTGGGACGTAAGGTAGAGGCGGGTAGCAGCAAGGTGAGGTCCCCAGGAGGAGTTGGGCACTGTGCTAATTTTCTTGGAATCCCAGCAAGCTATGCGATTCAGTAGAATATGGGCGTGAAATCAACAGTCCATTTAAAATGTCTTACGTAAGATCTGGCAATCCATTGGCAGACTTGGTTGGGAACATTAGGGAAGGTTTCGTTTGGTTGGTTTGGTGTGTGTGTGTGTGTGTGTGTGTGTGTGTGTGTGTTTGGGTTTTTGGTTGTTGTTGGTTTGTTTGTTTGGTTGGTTGGTTGGTTGTTTTGCCGGAGTCAGTCTGTTCTGTGTCTGGGCAAGCTGTCACATTGGTTTCTACTCCCAGGCCAGTTCTGGGCCCTTGGGGCACAGATGGTTTTGAGGAAGAATCGGTACTGGCCAGGAAAGCGTCCCGTCTGATTACCGCTGTCTGCCAAGGTCTCGGGAGAGTGGAGTCTCGAAGTGTGTGGCACGCCTTTGCCATCCAGGGTAAAACCATGACCCTTCAAAGCACCCCCCAGGGTGTGTGAGTCTCTTCTCCTGCCGGTACATAAGCTCTGGTGGGGTTCCCATCCTGTCAAAGTGGTTCTGGAGCAGTAACCACCCCCTTCACCCCAAGGCAGCAATGGGGACGCTCGTGGGACAGGAGGTGCCCCCGCAGGTACAGTGCTTCCTCTGCACGAGACACGAGGCCGCGTCTGGATGCTCCTGCATTTCTCTTCATTTCCACGGCAAGTGGCACTTTGCTTGTCCCTTGAAGATCTCTGCAGACGGCTCACAGGCTTGCTGAGACCACACGGCTCCTTAAAGAGTCCCCCCCAAAACCCCGATTTCGAGTGTATTGCTTCACTTTCTCTTCTCCTAACTAATCATTATTTAAAAATTTATTGAGGGGCGCCTGGTGGCTCAGTCGGTTAGGCGTCCGACTTCAGCTCAGGTCATGATCTCGCGGTCCGTGAGTTCGAGCCCCACGTCGGGCTCTGTGCTGACGGCTCAGAGCCTGGAGCCTGCTTCGGATTCTGTGTCTCCCTCTCTCTCTGCCCCTCCCCTGCTCGCGCTCCGTCTCTCTCTCTCTTTCGAAAATAAGTAAATGTTAAAAAAATTATTAAAAAATAAAACTGCATTGAATTGTGGCCACAGTAACCTCATTTGACATATCTAGAGGATCTAAAATAACAGCTTCAAGTGCTTTTGAAATGTGGTTAGAGAAATCTTACCTCAAAGAGGATTTTGAGAGGAATTTGTGGAACATTTCTAAACCTGCAGAGAAATTTCTTACCACCCGTGAGTGACTCTAGATCAAATATTCTCCGCTTTACTTTGAAAAAGTAATGTCCCTTATTTATTTTTCTAAATACGAAAGCAAAACAATATGCATTAGAGAACATTTGGAAAATATAAAGAAGTACACACACGAAAATAAAAATCGTCTTTGTTGCCTCTGCCAGGGCAATAGTCACTGCTAACATTGTGGTGTTTACGTTTCCAGTCTTTTTTTGTAAAACTGATATACATTTGAAAATAAACTTTATGGAAATACACTGTATACATTTGAAAATAAACTTTATGGAAATACACTGTATAGCTATATCCTGTCTTCTCAGAGAGGTTTTCCTGGACAACCCTATTTAAATAGCCTACTAGCCTTATTTTCAGCCCCTCATCCTACTATATTTTTCTTCCTAACACTGACCTTTATCTTAATATCCAGTATATGGTGATATTACATCATATGTCCATTTGTTTATTGGTTTATTTCCACCATTAGGATGTGAGCTCTAGAGAGACAGAGGCGATGTGCCAGTCATATCTACAACACCAAGGCCGAGCAAGGTGCTTGGAACATAGTAGGGGATCAGTAAAAACATGGTTGAGTAGGT
This sequence comes from Panthera onca, assembly GCF_046562875.1. Classification (NCBI taxonomy): domain Eukaryota; kingdom Metazoa; phylum Chordata; class Mammalia; order Carnivora; family Felidae; genus Panthera; species Panthera onca. Next base: position 10,721,615 of record NC_138349.1, read on the forward strand.
GAATTAGTGGGTTCTTACTAAAAGTATTTAGTTTGCTATTGGATTACTTATTGATCTTTTTCACAGAATACGAGACCCCGTGTCCTTACCTTGACAGAGAGCACATTGTCTCTCTCGTTCCTGTCCAGACCCTCCTCCCCTCCCCTTCTCTATTGCTCTGGCGATGAGTTCATTGTTGTCTCTTCTTCTGCTCACAGGCACCCCTACATTCAACCGCTGTGCTGCCATTGAAGGTGGTTCCTGGCCTTCCCTCGGGGAACCTTAGCTGTCCGCTGCACCTTCACTGGGGACCAGCACATCCTGGTCCATTGCCTGTCGTGGGCTCATTTTCCGGGGTCTCTGCTGCCTCCTTCACTGACTACTGCCCCCCCTGCCAGCCACCGTGGTCCCTTGACACTGTGATCATTTCTGTGCCCTCACCGCTCTGGGAAGCAGGGCCTTGACCTCTCCAATTACCTTGGGATTACAGAGAGACTCCATCATGTTCCATTTTCCCTTTAACCTGTATGTAGCAGTCAAGGGCAAGGGCTTTAGCACCCCTACACCTGGACTTGAGCACTGGTTGCTGAGTACTAGCCACAGAGCCTGGAGCAAATTATAACCTTTGTGGACCCCTAGCTTCTTCATCTGTAAGATGGAATCAAACTCCAAATGTGATCGTTATTACTTTTAGCACATGATGAAGAGGTCAGTCCATGCTGTGAAATACAACCATTTCCTCTTGCCCTCCCTTCCCTTGAACTTCACACTCCAGCCACACAAACACCGTCTACTGTTCTGGGCTGTTCCCCGCAGCTGTGCCTTCGCCCGTTCTCTCCCTTTTGCCCAGGGAGGCCCTTCCCTCCCATCTCACCCTGGCCACACTCCGACACATCTTCTAAGAGCCACCTTAGAAGCCACCTCCTCAGGAAGCTCCCCACGATTGCCCTGCCCTCCTTCGGGACCCACGGCCCCGCTAAGGCTGTGACAGCTCCTGGTTGGTAATCACTCACAGTCCACAGGGCATGTCTCTACCTGCACGTTGGCCACTTCGTGGTTGGGTTGTCTGTCTTCCTTGCTAGACGGTGAGCATCTTGAAGGTGAGGGCTGTGTCTTACTCTCTTCCGTTCCCTTGCACCAGTACTGTGCCTGGTCCCTAAAAGCTCAGGAGCCATTTGTTGCTCTCCAATGAGTGGCATGGACCGGCTTAGAGGGTATTTCTCTCCTGGGGGATCCTCTTGACGTGGAGTGCTGACGGTGGGAGCACAGAAATGATGAGCAGCTAGGGACAGCAGCAGAATCTGCCCTAGCGATTAAGAGGAAGACACACACAGTAGCCAGACCGCCTTGGCCTTTCGGGGGCAGAATGGAAATGGCTCACCCTCGCAGGGCGGCCCTCCCACGAGAGCTGGCCCCATTTCTCTCTTTCTGCTGAGGATGGCCACATTCAACATGCAGAAGGGATAGAAGCAAAGACACATGTGTCACTCCCAGGCGGCTAAACGCTCCCAGCTCCAAACAAGGCCCGACTCAAAGGATCAAAGCCTGCACATGGCCAGGCAGTGACAAATTTATGAAGTCCCGTCATCCACATGAAAACATTGTGTATTTTAATCTGCCCGGTGGAAATAAATCAATCTCGAGTTTCTGTAGAAGGAATTGCAAGTCAGCTACACTTCTCCGTAAAGAGGGAAGTGATCTGCTTAAAGCAACTTTTCCATCTTTCAAAGAATCAAGGTTTTCTTCCCAGTGGAGGCATCTAAATGCACCTTCGTTTATCCCCTTTTACAAAGAGTCTTGAACATCTAGCTTGCGGTGAGTATACAAGCTTTGTTATTACACTTAGATTTACAAACAAAATTGTTGGCACAGGAAAGCCTGTGGTAGGTAGGACAGACCACCCATAAGTATGCGTATGAAAGCCCAGTTGGAAAATCTCCTTATGTCAGCCAAAAGTGTGACTGCATTTCTAAAAACTTGGCTGTGCTCTTGGTGGTCGAAACAGTGAACCTTTTTGTTCATTGAATGCTGAAAAAACAAGTATGCCAGAGTGCCTTTTCCTAAAGGGTTTCAAAACTCTTAGCTATTTTTGACTCTTTCTCTCAGAGCTTGAGAACATTCAATAAACGTGAATCAGAGATGTTTTATTGTTTTGTGTGCACATCGGAGACTTCAGGTCATGGCCAACAAGTGTTGGCCGATTTGCCAGGCATGTGCCTTACAATGGGGTCTCTTTCTGCCCGTGTCCTCTGGCCACAGCGGGGACAGATGCTCAGTGTGTGCGCTTCGCTTCTCAGGGATGTGGGGAGAGGTCTGGCCGTCGGATGGGAGGGAAAGGAGTGTGATCTTTCATCCTGGAGAGTCCATTGTGCAAGACGGCTGACCGAGTCTTCACGCGTGGTCTGTGGTGATGGGAGACGGAAGCTGTGTCTCCAAACTGTGGAACTAGTGACTGGAATTTCACGAGCTTGCTTCTTCCAACCAACTGGGCCAACAAATACATACATAGCATGTATATATGTAATATAGTTGACATATTAATTACATATATACAACGTGTAATACTATATGGGCACACGGATATGTAATATTTTACACAGCAGAGTTGACATAATTTCTCTGGTATATTTTTATGTTTTTGTCATGACCCCTGATAGACTGAAAAACATTTTTGAAACCGTTTTTTTTTTTTTATGAAAAAGTAATTGCACCTGTAAAGGTAAACATTCAAAGAGTACAAAAGCTCTTCCATAAAAAATAACTCTCCCTTTCATCCTGGGTCCCCAAGTCCCTTCCCCATGGCAATCACTGTTAACACTTTTCTTTTAAATGAATCTTTCTAGAGTATGTCTATGCATACACACACACACACACACACACACACACACACACACACACACACCCCTTCAAACCATACAGCCAGACCAAATGCGAGCATACTGTATTATTCCCCACTTTTTCCTCTTAATGATACATTTTGGAGATCCTTCTCCAATGCACGTGTTCACTCGCCTTATTCTTTTTAATGACAGGGTGGTATTCGAAATCAGATGTCCCACAATTTAATGTACCAGCCCTCAGCCAAGGGCACACAGTCCATTGTTAGCTTTCTGTTATGATAGACAGCAGTGTTATGGATCTTCCACGTAGGAACTTATCTCTAGGAGAATCTCCTAGATGTGGTTCATCAGTGTTAATGGGCACATGCTCGGCAATTTATTCCGACTGCTATTGTTGCATCACTGCTTTCTATAGCCATCCAAAGAGGTTAAGCCAGTTTCCTCACCCATCAGTGGGGCTGAGAGCACCTGTTTTGCTCTTCCCTTCATAAGCTCGGTGTGTTTCAAACCTTAGTCTTTGCCAGTTTGATGAACGAGAAATGCCAGTCAACGTGAACGCTTTTGAAGACAGAAACCCTTTATATAGCTTTGCCATGGACATTACAACATCGTGGGCCTTCAACACTCCTGAGACATCGTTTGGTCCAATTTTCTCAGTTTTTCAGTTGAGGAAGGAATGCCTTCTTCCGGTCCCCGCAGCACCACCCCTGACCTGCCCCCTGCCAGTGCAGAACCAGCAGCCGAGCCAATGTAGGGCCAACACAGGCCTTCACACCTGTGGAGCCACCGCTCCTGGTGAGCGACATCAGACCAATTACTTGACTCTTTGGTGAGCAGAAGTGGAGGTACAGTACCTGCCTCATCATCCACTGCTCTTGGGAACATAGATCCTCTGTAGGCAGAGTTTGCCCGCACACCTCACCTCAGTGATGTTTCCGATACTGGAAACTCTCCCAACGGAGGTAGCAAAACGTCCTTTTTGATCATGTGAGAGAATTTCTGAAATGTTTGTCTCCTGGAGGAGGCAAGGCATCCCTTTATTGTCTCCGAGGGTACGAGTGTGAGATATGAATGATTGATGGCAGATCCTTCCTAAGAGGGAGGGCCTTTGTTTTGGGGTGAGGGAAAGAGAGGGCAGGCAAGGGGAGGGCAAGACGTGAAGGCTAATGGCGTTAGTCTGTTCAGGCTGCTAGAAAAAAAAATCATGGACTGCGTGTCTTCAACACCATATAAATATAAACACCATTTCTATCTCACAGCTCTGGATTCTGCAAGCCCAAGATCAAGGTGCTGGCAGATTGGGTGTCTAGCGAGGGCCCATTTCCTGCTTCAGAAATGGCCATCTCTTCACCGGATCCTCACATGGCAGAAGCAGTGAGGGATCTCTCTGGGGTTCCTTTTATCAGGGCACTAATCCCATTCATGAGGGTGGAGCCCTCATGGCCTAATCACCTCCCAAAGGCCCCGCCTCCTAATGCCATCCCACCGGACATTAGGATCCAACACATGAATCTGGGGGAGAAGTGCAAGCACGAGCACGCGGTCTGCAGCGACCAGCTCTGGTCCTCTCCTCCCTAGTGCTGCCACTTTGGACAAACTCCCTGATTCTATCAAGCCTCAGTTTCCTCATCTGTAAAATGGGGATAATTAGACTATCCACCCCTTAGGGTATCCGTGAGGGCTCATAAAGTAGTATGTGGAAGGCATTGGGCACAGCGACCGACAAGAGGTCCTTAAGCTCTGGTGTATGAAGACGTCCACATCAGTGTTATTCACGGCTCTCCAGAGTTTGTTTCTATGACCTCTTCATCTCGGCCACCTCTGACCTTTACTTTCTTTACCTGCACTCAGAGATGCTCAGAGACGACTCTCCTGGACAAGGCATCATCTAAAATAAGAACGTCATCAGAGAAAGTGACTCCCTCCTGGAAGACGTAAGCAGCGTCCCAGAGGGAGGAAGGCGAAGACCCCCTCCTGCCCAAGAAAGACCCAGCCCTCTCTCAGTGGTGCTGAATCAACGCTCGAGACTTAGGTGGTGTGGTGATGTTCGGAGCCTTGGTTCATCCAAAGGCGTCTGGGAGAGGGGAGTCGGGATTTATCTCAGCTTCCTCAAAGCCAACCACTGGAGTCCTTTGGGTCTGTACTCAACATGGGGTTGTTCTGAACCCGACTGACATTCTCCACTCATGTTTGATTTCAGGAGCTGGCACCCTTGGAGATAAAGCCCGTGTGGTGAGACAAAATGGCCACCTAGGAGGCTGGCTGGGATAAACAGCTTTTCTAGACCATCAAAATGTCAAATAGAAACTCTGTCCTCCCAGTATTTTAAATCTAAAATATTCATGTCACTTTCTGTCTTCTCTAGTAATGGGACAGTCTAACTCTTGAGTTTTTGAAGCTGGAGTTTGGTTGTAGTTCTTGGCTTTGGGTGTACAAAGTGTATGAGTGTGAGAGTGTGTGTGTGTTTGGGGGGGGTGGTTATTATCATCCCTTCTTATTAGCCATTCTCTTCACACCAGTAGGAAAACTGGCTTCCAGGAGATCTGCTGGTTTCTAGGGACTGTAGAGGACACATTCTGTGTGCCCAGGTTGCAGGTAGGGTTTCTGTAACCTGTGTATTTTTTGGCCTCCTCACAAAAACATCAGGTCTTTTTGATAGAGCTGTAACTGATGCTACATCCGCCCCTTTGCTAGAAAAGATTCAATGTAAAGATTAGTTATAGGAACAATAGCCCCTTTTCACCTCATTTTTATGTTACACATTCTTCTGATTTTGCTAGCCCTGCCTCCCCCCCAAACAATCAGGGCTCTGTCAGAAAGCTTTCAACCATGTTCCAAGCACACTTAAAAAATAACACACACACACACACACACACACACACACACACACACACACACCAAGCACAATGTGGGCACTTCACAGCCAGCTTCATCCATAGGAAGTGTGTAGAAAAATATAATTAACTCTTGTTTTATTAAGAGAATGTAAAGGGCATGCGGCTGGTGGTTAACAGATCAAGGCTCTGAAACCAGCGGTGCCCCCCTTGCCGCAGGGGTTGTTGCCTCTCTGGGTCCTGTTTGCTCAGCTGTGACATTGGACTGAACGATCTGGATCGGGGATGGATCCCCTCCACCCGTAATACATCTGAATTACGACACCATGCCACTGTTGTCCTTTCCTTATGTTTTCCTTATTGGCTTACTTGCCTTCTTTTTTTTTTTTTTTTTCCATTTGTGGAGATTTATAAAACAAAATAAAAGGAGAAAGTAACAACCATTTTATTTCTAGCACCTTAAACGGATACGCTGGCATTATGAATCCAGAATTTCTTTCTTTCCTCTTGCCCTCTTTTAAAAATCGTGCTGTTGATATGCTAAATATGATATATGCTCAGATTAAACAAAAACTCATACACTGGATGCAGAATAGTACCAAGAGGAAAGTTTTAAAAAGTGCACGAAATCCTACCCTCAGGAACAAATATTCCGAATATAAAGTGAACATCATTTCTTCCATACACACACACACACACACGTATTGATAGACGTACTAGGTGGATCGATAGATGTCATTGATAAAGATGATTTCAATCTGTACGTATTCTTTCAGTGACAGGTGGTTAGACGGAAGTGTGAGTATAATAAAAGAAATTCTGAACTGAAACAGAAGATTTTGTTGGAACCACATGTGGGGTGTTTTTGTTTTTTGTTTTTGTACCTATGAAAGATTATTTTCTAAAAGAATTCTTCAAGGCTAAAGATGTAATTGTGGTGTTTTGGAAAGTGTATTGGCTCATGTCACTGGGAAGTCCAAGGAGAGGGTGTTATTCTAGACGCAGCCAGATCCAGGAATGGCAGTGAGATAGCTGGGTCTCTAATTCTCCCTTCACCCATGTGTCTTGCTGTTCCCTTTGGCTTTGCTTCGTGCTCCGACCAGCTTCCTCCACGGGGTCGCACACATCACGATGCCGCTCCGCGCTTACATGATGCTGAACCAAGAGACTGGAGTCATTGCAACTTCTTTGTTTAACTATTCGTTTCAATCGTCGTCAATATTCACTGGCTTCCTGCTCGATGAGGTAGAACACTAGCGTCACACTTCTGCCTCGTCTCTTTCTACTAGACACCAATTTTGCTAATTACTATGTTTACATCACCCAGGTTTATAGCGTTAACCTTTATCATCGTAATTCCTGTAGCTGTTTGGTGTTGCTTTGACACAAAAACAAATTCAGTGTTCACTATGAGTCATTTCAATATGGTTCTCCATTCCTGATGGCATGATTTGGCCTCATCATAATTGGTTGGATTTTGTTGTCAAGCAGCTTTTTCAAAACTGTTCGTTAGGACTGTATACCCCATGGTTTTTCAGGTTTGAGACTGTCTCCATGTTGCGTTTATACTTGGATGGTATCGTACCTACACAAAATTTTCTTGGGACATCCTTTATTTTCTTTGGGTATTTGCGATTTTGCCAATGTCTTCGAGCTTTAAATTTGCTAAGAATTCTGAGACCAACTTGGTCCTCTCCCCGCCCCCACCCCAACACTTACACGCACTTTTTTGCCTGAGGAATTATTTCCTTACCATTTAAGTTGAATAACTTAAAAAGGATATGTCTTAATGTTAAGCATTCTCTTTCACATTTTCCTGGAATACTGTATGCTCTTTCAGTCAGAGGAGTTGGGTCTTTCTTAATAGAGGGATGTCCTCATATGCTATATGTTTAAATGCATCTTATTATGGGGCACCAATTCTTTTTATGTTGGATGGTTTTATTTTTTCTGCCTTCTAACTTATTAGCTTTATTCATTGTTTCCCATCTTTGAATTTTGTAAAAGTCTGTATTTAGCTTGATTATTTCAAACCTCTATAACAGTAATCTGAATTCGTATTTTAGTTCGTGTTTGCCATTTCTGGTATTCTTTATCTTGCGGTTACAAGTTTCCATCTATTGTCTCTTTTTCTTTTAGCTTAAAGAACTTTCTTCAGCGTTTCCTGTATTTTCACTTAATATATTGTACTGTACTTTAGATTCTAAGATTTTCATTTGGTTCCACTTCTCTGCTGAGATTCCTCATCTTTTTTCATTTTACTAAGACGGTATATATTTTTTAAATCCTTAAACATACTTTTACTAGATGCTTTAAAGTCTTTGTCTACTAATTCCAACATTTGTGTCAAATTGTGATCAGTTTCAACACCTGTTTTGACTCCTGGATATGGGTCACATTTTCCTATGTCTTTTCACATTTAGTTTTGCCTTGTTTTGTTTTTATTCTAGCCTGAACGTTGTGAATGATATATTGTAGAGACCCGAGATTCTGCTATCTTCTTCTGAAGAGTGTGGAGGTTTTTTTTTTTTTTTTTAACTTTGTTTGTTTGTTTGTTTGTTTGTTTGTTTTGAGAAAGAGATAGGGAGAATGCACACAAGCATATGCACACACATGAACAAGACAGGGGCAGAGAGAGAGGGGGAGACAGAAAATCCCAAGCAGGCTGTCAGCATGGAGCCTGACATGTGGCTTGACCTCAAGAGTCATGAGATCATGACCTGACCATAAATCAAGAGTCGGACACTTAACCAACTGAGCCACCCAGGTACCCTGTGGAGTTTTGTTCTAGTAAGGAATTAAATCACTAGTTAATCATCTTGAACTTGTGGAGGCTCCGTGTTTATACTTTTATACTTTGTAAGGTGGGTCTGTTTTGGTTTTGCCTTTTATCTAAGGGTGAATCTTTAGTTCTAGGACATAGTCTTTATTCCTAAGAATGGCCTTTCTGGGATTTCAATGAAAAACCTGAAGTATTTGCCAGGACTCTGTAGTTTGTCAGGATCCAAGCTCAACACTCTGTCTACCCTGCTATGGTCAGCAGCTGAAATCTATGCTCAGCTTTTTTAGTCTTCTAGCTGTTTCTTTCTGCTAACCTTTGAAGTATCTCTCCCCATGTGCAGTTCAGGGGTCAGCCAAAGATTTGGGGAACTATTATATGCATATTTGGGGGCTCTCCATTAAGGTGTTCTCAATTTTTGGATGCTCTGGCAGCTCAAAATTCCATCTCCAAACACCTCAAGTCAGTAAGTTTGTGGTTTTCTGCTTGAGCTTTAGCCACTCTGTGCTCTGTGGACCTGAGAGCTCCATCAAGGAAGAAGTCATACAAGCATAGACCTTACCCAGTGCACCTCCATCTTTCAAGAATTGACTCCCAGTTCTGTCTGATTTGGGTTGCCCTCCAGCATCCTTAAATTGTTGCTTTTTAGGGGTGCCTGGGTGGCTCAATTAGTTAAGCATCCAACTCATGGTTTCGGTTCAGCTCACGATCTCATGGTTTCATGAGTTCAAGCCCCACTTTGGGCTCTGTGCTGTCAGCACCGAGCCTGCTTGGGAATCTTTCTCTCTCCCTCTCTCTCTGCCCCTCCCCGACTCGTACTGTCTCTGCCTCTCTAAAAATTAATAAATAAACTTCAAATAGATAGATAGATAGATAGATAGATAGATAGATAGATAAATTGTTCCTTTTTATATTTTGCCCAGAGTAGGTGCAATACAAGCTGCTCCACCATTACTGGACTTGAAACGCCATCAATAATAAATTGTTACTGTCCTCATTTTGGTTTTTTTTTAAGCCTGAACCTCCACTTTTATCTCACTTGGTGGGGTTTCTATTTTTTTAGGATTATTACTTTTTAAAAAATGCTAGACATTTCATTTATTCAGGAGCACTGCAACGCCAAGAGGGTCTGCCACATTAAGATGGTGTTAGCAAGAGAATTAGCCCAACTTGGCAGCATGGCTGGGTTGTTTCCAGTCATTTCCAATGTCATATTCCCCAAAGTTGTGCTATCATCAGTTCCTCCTTCTGTACACAATTGTATCAATTATAACTCCCTTCGTTGCAAATGGCGCAAAATCTATCTCAGATCGGCTTGAGCGTGAAAAGGAAAATGATTGATGTACATGACTGAAAACTCCAGGAATATGTCATTTCACACGAAATCTGATCCTGGAGCTCAAATATTGTCCCCAAGACCCAGTCTCTTTCTCTTTTTCTCAACTATGCCTTTGGTACAATGTGAGCTCCATTCTCAGCAGATTGTCACCTCAAGGTGGAAAGATGGTCCACCCATGCCTCATTTTGATCTGGATTTGAGTCCAGTGGGAGTAGGAGGTACTGAATGCCTCTCAGCAGGAGCCATGAACTCTCACTGGCTCTGACCGCAAAGTCACTTAACCCTGAACCAGTCACTGTGCCAGGAAAATGTGATCCTCTCATTGGTAGGCTTGAGTAAGTAGCCTCCTCTGGATGCACAGTTAGACTCGGCTCCACTGAACCACGTGGACTGATGGTGCAGGAAGTGATTTCCCAAAGGTAAACTATCATAGTGTCAACAAAAGAAAGGTCATTGAACTCTGGAAGACCACAGAACAACAGGTGTTCTCTATGACAGAGTAGTGTGTTGGGTGGTTGATTGGTTCCAAGTATTATTTTAAAATTCAAAGGTCCTGAATGCTAACTTCTATGCTCATCATTTGATTTAAGGGTGTGTGTCAAGACTTATATAAGAACCACCCTGGAAGAAGCCACATGAGTCTCCCAAGCAGGAAACCTGAGATAATCACAGAAAGGCGAGATGCTCATATGACCCAACTTCCATTTATTTTCTGCAAAGATGAACCATTCCAGGATTTAAGTCTTTGAATTTTATAAAATTAAATAGAAAAGTACTTCTTCTGGGCATTGGGATCAAACATGCATTTAAAAATATTTAATATTCTAAGCAGAGGTACAGGGTGAGGGCCCATGGAGGCTACAAAGCCCTCTGGTTATCTCAGATCATTCTTTCTTATTTATCTCTGGTTTTTAAAGGAAATAAGACTGTATTCTGATACAGTCTGTTTGTGCAAAACTTTAAATCTTTAGAGAAATATGCAAGAGAAAAGGATCTGAGAACCCTATCTGGAATTTGTTTTTGGTAAACCGGACAGAATTAGAAAGAATAGATTGAACTCTTGCTAGGTAGCATGAAAATGAAATTCTCTGTAGGACAGAACAAAGCTGGTTTGGCTGTGTTCTTTCTTCAGGGCACTTCGCTTTATGGTCTCTGCTTCTTGTCACTTCTCAGGTTATCTGGGAACTTTTAAAGCAAATGTGTAGACTGGTTAGTTTCTCTTAATCATCCTTTCATCCTTAGCCTGGATTGTACTGTCCTGGTAGATAAAGAGGTTATCATCATGTTATGCTCATATCTAACCTCTAGAAGTTAAAAATAAAATAAAATAAAAAAATTCCACATCTGAAGAGTATCCCAATTTAATGTATCGAGGCCAGGCTTAATCTGAGAATTTTAGGATTAAGAACAGGTTAGAGACCTTCAGAAATGCTTTTTCTTCTTGAGCCTCTGACTCATGTTTCTGGGATATTTCCATAATATCCTTAACTGGCACACTAGCCTCTGTCCTAGAGGTCAAGAAGAAACCCAATGACTATTATCTTTACAAGCCTTTATAGCAAAAAGTCTTGGGTTTGGGGGTCCCTCACCACAGAGGGAGGGGCAGATCTGGGGATCTCGCTGCATGCTATGAAATTCCCACTGTTTCCTAAATATTATTTGTACTCAGTTTTATTTAAAAGACAAATATTTCACATTTGTAGCAGATAAGGAAATGGGAACCTAAAAATTTAAAAATAACCTCTTGCCAGCTGCCCAAGATTCAATGGTTCACCAGACTTTTGGGGGTGAAAAGGGTTGCCTACCACGGTGGGGGGTCTGAAGGTGTCTGCTGAGCCTACTATGGTTTCTGTCCCAGGACCGTGCCATTTTGAGGGTATCCTACCACATGACCCACTTGCTTTCTGGGAAACTAATGATGCCACATGATGAGGAAGCAGGCATTGCAGGATGGCCAGGAGCTTTCACACCAAGAACTTGAGCAAGGCTGCCTTGCTAAGGGCCCTTTCAACCTCTGGGTTTTCTCCCCTCCGATCCAGTCTCTGAACCACAGCTCATGTGCTTTTGAAAAAGCACACCCTTGACCTTATCACTCCCCTGATGAGAACTCAGAAGTCACCTTGTACTGCACAATAACAGCACTCCAGTGGTGGTGCCTACTACCTTCAGGAGGAAGCCCTAAGTTGTGTGCATGCCTCATGAGACCCTGGTGGTCTGGCCTCCTCAGCTTTCCAGCCTCTTCTTGGCCTGGCCCCCTCCAACAGGGGGGCTGGGGATGGGGAATGTACCTTGTCCTCTCCTCTCTTGTCTGCTCCACTGGCCCAATGCCTGCCCCGCTCCCCCCGCCTCCCTCTCCCCACCCTCCCACCCATCTTGAAGCTCAGATACTGGCTCTCCAGGGGATCTCCCCTCCCTAAAACTTGAACCAGAGTGCCTCACCCAGCTCTCTCTCTGGACTGACAGCTACTGTACAGAACCATCTTCAGTGCCACCTCCCTGGGGCCCCTGGAGTGGGCCTGGCATGTGGTAGATGCCCAGGAAACATTTGTTGAACAAATCTGAACATAGTTTACAATCCTTTCACAGGTAGGGCTGGGAGACAGAGCAAAAACAGTTGAGAGCTGTTTCGTTTCCTTTTAAAAGAGTTGTTTCTAAAAGTGTTATCATTTAAGAATCTGTGTGTGTGTGTGTGTGTGTGTGTGTGTGTGTGTGTATGTGTGTGTTTGTGTGTTTAACATCCTTCGATGTCTGCCACTTTAAAAAGGGTCTCTTTTGATCTGTGAATCAAGATCTCAGGATGGAACGTCAGAGAATAAAAAGCCCTGGGAACAGTTCATTCGAATTTGACGTGGTGGAAATGACTGAATGGGCTTCTCACCTGTTTATAAATAGTGATGAAGCACTTTCTTCTAGTTTCTTTTTTTTTTCTTTCCCTTAGAACATCTTGGCTGAGGGAAGTGGAGGAGAACTTAGAAAACGGTCCCTTGAAACAGTCATTAACTGAGAAATGGTGTCAAAGGAAAATATCTGCCTTATAGAAATACGGTGTAGTTATCACCCATATGGGATGCATTTTACTTGAGTCAAAAAGTTTCTGAAGAAAAGAATCCCATAAATATACAAACTGCTTCATTTTGTTATCCAACTCAACTCACAAGTGCCACAGGGAATTTAATATAAGCAGCACTGGCTTTTGAAGACCACACCTACATTTTTATTACTGTTGGCATATTTACCGAAACATGTAGCGTAGATGGTTGATTGATTTCCATGCTGTTTTGCTGAGCTCAGGTTTAAGTCTTGGTTTCTGTTCAAAGCTGAGTTTTGTCTTTGGGACTTTATGTGAAAGATATTTTACCGTATAGGAATAGATCCATTTTGACTTTCATTTCTGTAAGTAGCAGAACTGCTCTCGGAGCCTCCCTTTTATGGCTAAGGTGTTAAAATTCAACAGTGCTAGCGAGAGGATCTTCTGAGAGTCTCTGAAGTGCCTCCCAGTTGTCTTTCCCTTGCTGGCTTAGAGCCCCAGGGCAGGACCACCTGGGTCAGGGTCGTGAACTCACATGACTCTTTGATACGGTAATGGCCATATGACCTGCTACTTACCCAAACATAAAAATAGATCTTGCAGGAGCTTAGTCTGGGTTCAGAATCCTAGGCTTGCATGAAATTCACATGTGGCTCACACTTTCTGCTCTCTCTTTGCCAATGCTGGAGCACGATGCAGTTAAAGAGAAGATAAGCCCCTGGCCAGTTGAATGGAAAACTTGTAATAAAATGAATATCTCACCACTAAACCTAGATCTCTTTTCACCAACTCTGAGCCACCTCTGACATGACCAGAGGTCCCTGGGGGAAACGTTCTGGACCTGCATCAAGCGGAGAAACTATTCCAGCAAAGTTAGATTGTGAGAATTCTTCTTATTGAAAGGAGCTCTTTGTGGAAAGGAGGGAGGGAAGGGGGGGGGCGGGCTTGGAGCTCAGCCCAATAACTCCCTGCTCTTCTTGCAAAACAATCCACCCAGGCTCCAGGATCCGGAGACCACAGTGATCCCAATTCCTCTCCTTGTGGACTCTCAGGAGGGTCCAGGTTTGTCTTACCTGTTGGTCTGATCTGTCCGGTCTTCAAGTTGTTGTGAGCCTGGGAATTTTTAGGCAAAAGCTACCATTAGGCCCTCTTAGACCTTGAGGGAAGGAATGACCAAAACAAATGTCCTCAGGAGGCTTCCCCAGAGAAGACCATCTCACTCAGACGATAGGTTTAGGAACAGAAGCCCCTCAGACAAAAATCTTCCGTGTTCAACACTGCCTGTGGAAACGTCTAAGGGAAGAACTGTGATGGAGACTGATATGCATTGACATTTGTCCTCCAAAGTGTCCAACACTCCATTTTCCTCCTGATGTGGTAGTTAATCGCTGCTTCCTTGTGTTGAGCACTAAATGAAATAGTTGATGTGCCTCTAGGAGCCATGTTCAAAAATACATCCTAAATATGAGAGGTGTCCATTCTGTGAATCCCACAATAAAAAGGGAGGGAGGGATGGGAAGAGAGAAGCAACGCAGAGAAAGCCAGATGGATGCTTCTCTCCCAGTTCACATTGACTCAGGCACTTGTTCACTGAGGGAGAGTAACCCTACTCTTCCTTGTCTCCCATAATCCACTCTGCTTCACTCCCATGCCCTGCACGTCTCACCGACAATTGAATGTTTCGGTCTGCTTCAATTACTCCCGTACTGCCCATGCCTACACTGTTTTCTGTAAACATTTGTGACATGAACTAAAATATTTAGGAAGAGATTACATGAGAAATGAAATGATGAGAGTAATTGTTCTGAATGGCGTTAAATGGGTGAAATCGATTTAGTAGCTGAGGGAGTAAATTCATCAGCTGAACTTGACTAAGGAGAACTTCCTGGAGGGTGTGGAATTTGAACTAGCCTCTGAGAGTAGGATTGAAGATGGGGCCTGAAGGATACAAAGACTGAGCAAGCAGAGACAGGAAATTATAAGGAGTGGTCCTAGAATTCTGGGTAGACCAGTTAACTAAGAAAGCTAGTCAAGCAAAAGTGGAAAAAGTACACAATTAACCAAAAAGTTGGACTAAATTTCAGTGAAATCATAAATTTCCAAACTTTTTGGTCTGTTTCTTTGATATTTCTGCTTTGTTTCCCCTCCCCTCCCCTCTCTGACTTCTCAGTTACGTGTTAGGCTTCCCTTTACAGTATTTTCCATGGGTTAGGAATCTATTGGTTGAATGTTCCTAGGTGGGCACTAAGGAGGGGTGCAGGTGGTATAATTCTTAAAATGGGGGGTGGGCGGTGGTTCTCGGTGACTGAGGTGAACTGAGTCTACCATCTGAAGGAGATGTGATGCAAATGGGTGAAAAAAAATGTGCTTCAAAATATATGGAGCAAAACCAAAGTGAATTTGATATGATTTCATGCGACTTCTCTATGTATGTTTTCAAAGGAATATTTACGAGGAAAAAAATACACTGCTTTTAAAAAATAGAAATCTCCTGAATGAGGGCTGCCAGTGTGGACCGATGGGATAATTCATATCATGGCGATGGCTCAGTTACCAAAAAAAAAGTGTTAACCGGTGGAGAATGCAGTCAAGTTCAGAACGTTTCTCAGGGTTCTAATGATAGAGCAAATGCAATAAACAGCAGCACATTTCCTGCATTACTATGCAAATCGCACTACCACGAAATTAATAGCTGTCATGTGTTGTGTTTCCTGGTTTCTCTTATCCCTTTCATTTTGGGATCAGAGATTAAGAAAAAAGGCATACTTCTATTATCAGTCAACTTTTGACGACATGTATTTTCACTCTTCTTGGCCAACCTCTGGTTCACTGACACAGACTTAATGGAAAGAAATGATAGTACTATTAAAAAATAATTATGGGCTTAAAATAGCAGCACATTCTTAACCACCATGGTTATAATGGAGATGGGTTATGATTAGAACCTTGAGAGCAACTGTGAATTATCTTCCTTCTGCTGTTTGGGGGGGCAGGGGGAGGGGTACACATTGATTCTGACCTGATCTTTTTCCTTTCTGAAATTATTTTTTTGGCCGGAGACAGAATTTAAAGATAACTTTGCTGTGGCATGCTCTAAGAAGCCCGCTGGATAGCTTATCAGTGATTCCCAAGGTGTGTGGGAGGGTGAGCTGCACAGCAGAATTAGCAGGGGGACTGGTTCGATGTAAGGTCCCCAGGAGATTCTGATATAGCTTAAGGGGACCGTTCACATCGCTTCCTGCCAGTGGGAACAAGTTCCATTGGGTTCCATGATATTCTTTGGGTATCTTGGGGATATAGAAGAGTTGAGAGCTGCCAGCTTGAATGGATTTTACAGCTAAAAGAACTAGGCCACTGTTATTTAGCATTCATGTCTTATAGGATAAGATTAGTGGCCGGTTATTGAATATTGAGTACCTGCCAGGTACTTTGCTAGGCGCGTACGTCCAGCGTCTAGTCTAAATAGTGTTCTCCCTGTATGGATGAGGAAGTGGAAATTTGGCAAAGTGTATTGTCCGAGATTCCAGCTAAGTGACACTTTGGTGGTTTGCATCCTAGCTTTTCTGGAGCCAAAGCTAACCAAGGTCACTGTCAAATCCAACAACTGGGTCATGGCCCTCTAATGGGCAACTGGTTTAACGTGTCACTATCTCTTTCTGCGTCCGGGTAACAGCACCCTGACTCTCCTTTTGGGGATTCTTCCTCCCTTGCTCTTGGTTTCTGTGGCCCGTTCTCACCCACCAACTCCAGGGATGAGCACCTTTCCTAGCTAACACCATCTCACAGTAGAACAGTATACCTCTCTTCTGGCCCACGACCTCTCCTTCCCTGTTTCTTGTTCATTAAAAAGTGTGCACTGCTTAAACTGATGTGTACCTGCTATACCTACCCGACAGTTTGATGCATCCTTAGAGCATAGAGACAATACAGCAATCTGGGCTTGCAAAACTATAAAGACGCTTCGAACAAGCCCATAGCTCAGATTCTATCATCCATGAAATGGGACAGTCAGTGTATTCTCAGTTTACTTTCTAAGGCAATTTTGAGAATAACCTTACATACAAGATATGAAAAAGTACATTAAAACACTCTCCAGGGTAGTCATTCTGTGTTATTCTTTGCAGCATGGGTTGGGGGAGGCGGTTCTAATGGGGCTGAGTGATGAGGACCTCTTTAATCTAAAACCATTCTAGGCAGGGGGTGGTCTAAAGTCTCCTGGGGCGGGGGTGGGGGGTGGGTGGGGTGGGGACCTAGTGCAGGGCAGGAGGTCTCCGTCCTTCCCCACCACAGACAGCATGGAGGACAATCACAACCTGTGGCAAAGCCCAGATTCCTAACACCTCCACGCTCCAAATTTTCTAGAATGTGAAGCCTTCCGTGGCTATGTTGCCAAAAGCAGGAATGGGGTATCAGCACCAGTGGCTCCTCTGGCCTGAGGTCTGGCTTGGACAGGAGCAGGTGGAGAGTGACGGAATCCTCTGCCCTCCCCCCCAACACACTCCACGTCTCCACTCCTCTCTCCCTTACAGATGGATGTGCAAATGGGTATAAATGGGTTATTAGCAACTAACCGGAAATCTGCCATAGTTTTCTTTAAAAGTCTTTAACAACACAACTGTTGAAACATAAACTTAAGCAAAAATTACCTGCCATGTAGTTCACACATGAATTTGACCCACCAGTGGGTTGTGACCCTGCAGATGAGGATCGCCCATGGCGGGGGGGGGGGGGGGGGGAAGACAGAGATATGCAGCAGGAGAGATGGGGCTACCATGGGTAAAATCATCTGGGAACCTGCTCCTTGCAAAGATCACAGGTGTCCCTGGAATTTCAGAGTGAGCCTCCATTTGTTCGTCTATGAAATGGGTGTAGTATTAGGACTGGAGACTGTATGAAAGCACGTAGCCTGCAGACGCTCAATGAATGGAAGCAAATCTTCCTCTATAGGACGCAACAGTGGAGCGCTTTTCCGGCTCTTAGGGACTCAGAAAGCATTATCGAGCAGCGGGTTTTCTGCTATGCGTCCTGCTGGGGTGTCAGAAGAAAAGTGGAAACAAACCCAGCATATGAGGCACGCTCTCCTGGAAGCTCCCCACTAATAAGGAAAAGAGACACAAACCTGAGGAATTCCACTATGGCTACGTGTGGACAAGACCTACATAGAAAGGCAGAGAAAGTTCCATGGTGTGGGATTTGCAGGGGAGGGGAACAGGTAGGTGATTGTGTTGAGCCAAAATGGATACTGTTGTGATGCTTAGCAGCTCCCTTCCCTCCCCCCAGAAATTTCTGCCACTCTACCTTAACACATCTAGGATGGTGCAGGAAAAAAAAACAATTTTTTTTTTTAGCAGGTTTGGCTCCTGGGAACATAAAGCCATTTCTTGGTGCCTTCCCAGGGAGCAAGAGAAATTACAAGGGTGTGCCTGCACTGATTACCAAGAAGTTGAGACATGAGCCTCTATCAAATGCATATGTTCCCTGGCTAGGGATAATTCCAGTTCAGCCTTTCTTGCACAAACACTACCAGGCATCAGCGTCATATACGGCCACGCAAGAGTGCCAGGTTCCTGTCTTCCTTGAAGAACTGTTGCCCTTAAAGAAGAGAACTAGATGCTTTCCTTCCTTATGGCGGGAACAAAGAAGCCAGTGACTAATGGCCTCTGTGCCCGGGTGCTGCCTGCCCTTTGGAGGGCAGCGTTATCTCGCCTCCTTTGTCTGGCAGGGCTGGGCCTCGACCTGGGAGCCCGAGAGCTGGCGGGGAGCACCAGCTTGTCGGGTGGCTGCTGAACGCGCAGGCCGGCCAGCCCTTTGTCTTTCCTGAAGCTGCACCGAGCAGCCTGGGAGGCTAGAGAAGATTTGGCTGCATCCAAGCCCCACGTGGAGGAAAAGGCTGCAACAATGGCTCAGTTGAAGCGATGATCCACGGTGTGGTTGCCAGCGTCTGGTCCAGGGGTAATGACAGTTGGTGTGAGTCTTTCGCTCAGGAGCCCTATAATTAATGCGCCAACACGAACAGAATTGGACCTGGGCAGCCTTTCTCCTAAAACTGGGTCAGGGCAGGGCAGCCCCAAATGGAGACAGGCCTTGTTAAAACATTGGGACAAATAAAAGCCCAAGCCGGTAACAGCCCCACGAGCTTCTCACTCAACCATTAAGGAAAAGGGACTTGCATTGTTTGAGTGCCAGCAGGTTGCCGGCTCTACACGAGACTTTCAGTGAGTTGCCTGATCCAGGCTCCTAACGATGTAGAAAGTGGGTATTATTATTTCCATTATGTAGGTGAAGCAAACGCTCAGAAGTTAAGAAAGTTGCCTGAAGCGGTTGCATTAACAAGCCCGGTAGAAGAGCCTGGTCCCCACTCAAACGCGCCAGACTAACGCCATTTTCATATGCTCTTTTCTAGAATAATCCTCTGTGAGTCCAGAGACCAGGTTTGTTGTTTTCACTGTTGTTCCCTCTGTGCTTAGCCCAGCATCCGTTCTCCTTAGGTATTTGCTGATGATCAAAGACCTGCTCGTAGCCATGATCTTAGGCCAAGCGTAGCAGAGAAGGAGCCCGGGACCCTCCCATGCAGATGCTACAATCCAGTAGCTGAGATGTCCGCATTTATTGATCTCCTGATGTTGTAAAGTGCCATGTTGGGAGCCACAGTGGGAGACAGACGGGGCATCTGTGGGGCACCGGCTTAGGGGGCACCACTCACAGCAGAAGGGTGTAGAGTAAAGGTAGAAGGAGGGTCCTACCTGAAGGTCTCCATCACCACACTCTGTGAAAGCCAGATCAGTGCTCCATTTGTCCCTTTCTTCTGTGTCAGCTCTTGGTAAGATACCATTTGAAGAATAGACACTGTGGTCTAAAATATAATCAGCCTTCTCGGTTTAGGGGATGCAGAAGCGGAGAACCAGGTGATTTGCGGGGACCCGCCCAAGACCACCCAGAGGTTAGTGGCAGATCCAGAATCGCACCCCGCATCACGGGGGACAAGTCTGGGCTTTCCTGCATTCCACCCTTCCCTTCTAAGCACCAGACTGCGAGGCCCCCTCTTGGTGAGGTATGGCTGCAGAAAGACCCAAGCATCCTTCTCGTGAGAAGAACTCAAACTGTCTTTCCCAACAGTAACCACTAATCTATCTGTTGAGGACTTATTGTATGCCAGGATTGTTCTAGGTGCCTTTCAAGCTTTGTCTCATTTAATCCAGGCAGAAGTTCTACAGGAGAAGCACTGTTATCATTGTCTTGCAAATGAGGAAGACTGATCCTCAGTGACTCCTTGAGATCCCGGCTGGAGAAACCCGGGATCTCACCAAAAGCTGCTTCTCCCTTAAGACTGCACTGAACACAGTAATAATCAAGCCATGTTTTCTGCACACTTTGCCTTTTTCTTTCCTGGTTATTGTGTGTGTGTGTGTGTGTGTGTATTTAATCTAGTGAGGCATGCTTGAAAGAGCATAGGCCAAGAGATCCGGTTTATTATTCAGCCAACAGTTTCAGTGCTGACTTTCATATGAACCTTATCAGTGTCAAACCAGAGTTTACTAACACTTTGCTAACTTATAAACAGGCTCCCACACGCTCACTTTCATGCTTATACAGAGAAACACATGTAAACATTTCAAAACATTTCTGGTGGGTAATTAATTTTTTTTCCCCTTTGGGAAAATATCCAATTGATGATGATAATGAGGCAATGCATATTTTGGAGATAAATAATATCAAAATGGGTAGCTTTGGTCTCTTTCAGGGGATTTTGGATGCGTAGAAATTGTCATTAAACATCTGTATCCTTAGAGATCCATTTTTCGGCATGCTCTGAGGCATGCGCTCAGGAATTCGAGATGGAAGACGGGGACCGGTCATGAAATTTTTTGGTTTATTTGGAAACTGTGTGCCTTCTGGAAAACTGAGAACTTTTGGCAAGGGGCGTTCTTTGTTTTTTCTAAGCCCAGTGCTGTACTTCCAGATTTCTTCCTTGTTGTTTCTGTTCTCCTTTTCCTTTTCCCTTTCTCTCTCTTCTCTGCGTGGGAAAGGTAGATTGAGAGGCTGGTTGGGGGAAAGGAGGAGCATGTTTTTCATGGTTTATGACCCCAGTGCTTTCAAAGGGAGAAACAGTCCTATCTGGGCATCCTCTCTGGGTCTGCTGCCTTTGGAAGGTGTCTCTTTCCAGGAGGAAGCCCTGTGTCATAATGGCTTGCTTCTCTCTAGCAACATTAAGATAGCTCCAACTCTCCAGTTGAACATTTTTGCCTAAGTGCTTCAAGAAAGACACCAACAAATTCAAATCCGTGACCCGCAGACTCAGGCGTTGTGTGTCAACCATCAGTTTTGACAACCGTTCACCCTCGGTTCAGATGGGGCACTGGAAGGGTCTTTAAGACATTCCCTACCTCTCCTTTTTTTCCTGGAACATAGTAGGGTTGCACTTCCCCACCCCCCTTTGAAGTCAAGCATGACCTTGTGGCTTGATTTGGCCAATGAAATGTCAGTGGCAGAGCCAGGAGCCAGAGGGCAATTTGCCACGTTCTCTTTCCCTCCGTGGTAGCAACCAACAGTATTTCAGTGAAGACTCCATCAGTCGGAGATGCCTGGTCATCTGTGGTGGCACATCCTATGTGGTATAAGTACTCAGTGGGTGGGGAACTAGGCCCAGATGTCCACCCGTGGAGAATTTCTTGGCCAGGTGAGGGTTGCCTCCTGAGGCTCCTTTCCATTCTAAGTTCCCAATCACTGTGAAACTCCAAGTTGCAAGTTAACTTTAGGGTCTCCATAGTATTTTTTCTGACTTATACTCAACGATTCTGGTGCGGATTTGATTACCGCCTCTTATTAGCTCTTCTTAGCCAATTAGTAACCTTAATGAGCCGAACAGTAACCTTTCCAAACCTTGCCCACATCATTTCATCTTCCTGAACCCCAGCTCCGAAAGTCCAAACGTGCGGTAGCAACAAGGTCTGCCTGTCCTACGGCGCCTTTGAGGAATCTCAAAGCCAAAGCAAGATGGCACAGTGGAGGGCCAGTCCAGCCCTCTACGGGTGGAAAGCGGTATCATCATCCCATGCTACAAAGGTGCAGTCCAGCAACTCCTGTTTGCTGGGATGGGCGGTCCAAGGGCTGGTATATGCGGTACACACGTCCTCGTTGGGTCCGGGGCTCTGCTTCCTCACGGGATGAAATAGACTCTTTCTGCACCCAAGAAATGGAGCCCCCCATCTCCTCTGACCAGTGCTGTCTGTAGTTGGGCTCTTTTTACTCATTACAGGTGATGCACCTTGGCTCAACCATTTGCAAAGTACCCAATGACATCTGAAGGAACATTGTAAGGCCAGAAGGGTCACACACAAGGTCCTAAGAGAGCATTGGTCCTTTTTCTATCTCAGAGCGTTCACGATCCCCTTCAGTCATTGGTCCCAGCGTGTCCTGCCTGTGAAGAGTCCAACCCCAGGAACCCGTCACTTTGGCCATTTCCTAGTCAGTGAGAGCAAAGCATTTACCAACTTCTGAATGCCTGTCTTTCCTGGGGCGCCTGGGTGGCTCAGTCAGTTGATCGCCCGAATTGGGCTCAGGTCGTGACCTCGCGGTTCGTGAGTTCAAGCCCCGCATTGGGCTCTGTGGAGCCTGGAGCCTGCTTCGGATTCTGTGTCTCCCCCTCTCTCTGCCCCTCCCCTGCTCGCACTCTGCCTCTATCTCTCTCAAATATAAATACACATTAAAAATAAATAAATACATTTGAATACCTGTCTTTCTCAGTAGATAGATTCCTTTTCTTGGCTATATTCTCACTAATTTTTATTGTCAGTCTTTTGCTGTGGAGTAGATCCTGAGCTTCGACCCTAAGTAAATTTATTGTATTTTTTTTTTTTTTAATTTACATCCAAGTTAATTAGCATGTAGTGCAATAATGATTTCAGGAGTAGATTCCAGTGATTTATCCCCTCCACATAACACCCAGTGCTCATCCCAACAAGTGTCCTCCTTAATGCCCCCTTGCCCATTTAGCCCATCCCCCCCACCCACAACCCCTCCAGCAGCCCTCAGTTTGTTCTTTATATTTAAGAGTCTCTTACCCTAAGTAAATTTTTTAACCCTATGTAAATTCGGGATGTTTCAAGACCCACCCCCGCCCCGCATTGCCTTTTCATTTTGACCTGTCTTTTCAAGGTAACATTGTTTCTATTTTCATACACTGGGCATCACACAGAGATTCGGAATAACTCAATTCTTCAATTCCTTCTCTCCCCTCTTTTTCTCCCTCCCTCCCTCCCTCGCTTCCTGTCTTGTAGTGTTCTGACCAGCTCTTCCTGCTGACCCTGGCTCCTTTGGGGAAGCCATCCACTGGACATCTTCCAAAGCAGTCCCTGAGAAAGTGATGGTGGTAACCTCCATAGACTCTTGCTTGGAACCAGCCCCCCTCGAACAGGTTGCCTCCCCATTTGGGAGTGTGGTTCCAGAGCTCGGCAGGCATGTCGGGCCAAAACGGATTCATCCCTAAGCGTGGCCACAGCGCACAGAGAAAAGCTCTTTCCCTGCCCTGGACCCCCAGCCCCAGCCAAACAGCTTCAGCTTATCTCGGAGAAGATTAGAGGGCCTTTGGCTCATCGCTGGCTTTCTTTCGATGCCAAAAGGCCTGGCCGATCAAAGTTGACACGACTTCACATAGCTAGCGGCTTATCTCCGGTCTGTCCTGAGACTGCTGACCTCTCAATTAAGGTTTTAACAGCTTCTCTTTGGGGAGGAAAGGCTCGTGGTATGGAGGACAGTTTACAATGCTGGACTGCCGGTCCTGACCCCATGGGCTGGGCAGCTTGTCGTGACTGCTTACCATGCAATTAGGCGATGTTTTTCAGTTCCCTTATAAAGAGAAAAAATGTTATTTTTACTGAAAATATCTCCAAGTGTCCTAAAGCATTCTATTTTTCACATCTAATGAGGTGACAGTGGAATGTGGTAGATGACTAGGACTTTATCAAGCTTCAATGCTAACACGCCTCTCAAATCCAGAGCCTCATGGCACATCGAAGGAGACATTGGTTATCCGCAGCATTGGATGATTGATGCATTTCGGTGGATTCCTCTGCTTTCTCACGGACACCAGCCCCTCAGCCCCCGTATAGTTTCAGCCTCATCGGAGTTTTGTTGGAAATACGGCCTGCTAGTTTGAAAGGCTTAAGTTGATTCAATTGAAATCGAAAGCCGGACAAAAATATTTTGTGCCTTGGTACCGAAAATTTTCCTGAAAGATGTAAACTTGTCAGGTGAATGTTGTAAACTGGTGAATTATGGGGAAAATAAAGATACAGATTTTTTTTTTTTTTTTTACTAGCAGATAAATTCCTTTTATTGGATGTTTGTGCCACTCATCCTGGAAGATACCAGAGACTCCTGTAACGTGTCTCTCTGCTGGAGAAGCTAACACAGTAGTTAGGAAGCTAGACTATTGCAACAGACCAGGGTTCAGGCTTTGAGGCAGACAGACCTGGGCGGGATTCTCAGCTTTGCTCTTTGTGATTTCCACCCCCCTCCCCAACCTCTCCGAAAGAGTCCCTGTTTCTTTGTCTGGAAAATTGGAAGAAGCATCCTCAGTGCTTCTCGGGGTTATGACCAGTATCAAATGCTGTCCAGTGCATGGCACATGCTGAATGTTGTATGAATAGCGAGTTGTTTCATTGGGATTTTGTAATCTCTGCAAAGTTTGTTGTGAGATTGGGGGTAGGATATACTGAAAGGCAAGGAAGCAGGAAGCCCTTGTTGGAACAGAAGCAGACAGGAGTGCAAGCTGAGCATTGAGGGGACAGCTGGTAAACCCTCAGGAGCCCCTTGTTGGCCAGCTGATTTTACGTGTGCCTTCTCTCCCCGTATTTCGTATACCTTGTCTGCCAACCGGCTTGCTGAGAATTCCTGAGAAAGCCACAAAGTTAGTTTTCTGTATCTGTTACAAAGGAGGGTCAGTTGTCATTTCCATCATAAAATCCATGCTTCATGGATCTAAAGCTTGGAATTTAGAATGATATGGGGCTTAAACTCTGCTTAACACTTTTGATTTAGAACCTCAGAGAACGAGCATTCTTAGCCCACATGGCTGATAATACCACCGCAGGCTGTTTGAAAGTGAATTCTGTATCTGGCTTTGCACGGCTTTTTCAACACACATTCTTTAAACAAAGAGCCATAAAAAAACCAACACTTTTAAAAGTCACATAATCGGCCCCATTTGCGTTCTTGGTGGAAGAATGACTGGAGACTTGAGAGGTTTCATTTTCATGCCTTTTAATCCTGACTTTCTGAAATGACTACCTTAGAGAAGGAAGGTTTAAGCAGGGGAAGGAGAGACATTTGAGAGGCTACTTTCTTAGCGTCTAGAGGTATATATTTAGTTCATCTATATTTTTATACGGAATTTTATTTCAAAGATAAAAATGTGTTATATACAAAATCAGTACATGTTTTGTCTTTTGGGTATGCATCAAAGACATCCTACAGCTAACTATGCCTCTGTTAGCAGACGGATCCAAAAGCATGTTATTTAAAAATAACGGGATCAATATCCCACGGGAAGTATCCAAGGGCCAGGATTAGCAAAGAATTTTAATATTTTGTTGAAAAAAAAACGATTGCTCTGATTTCGACTTTGGAGAGAAACGGAGACATGAGTATGCGCAGAGAAGTATCCAAGGGAAGGCTGAGAGTTTGAAACACCTGCCGGAAATGCTCAAAAAACTCCCCAGTGTTGACTATCACACATTAATGCTTCTGTATGGGGTCTGGGTGAAGGTGACGAGGAGGGGGAAAGATGATGGGACTCCGTCTTCATTTACCTGCCGTTTGGATTGTGAGCAGGACAGGTCATGGAAGGACTGGCCTGGGAAAGACTCCTTGTCCCCTTCTGGAGAGACACGGCTATCGCTCGCAGCCTTTTACTTTTCATTTTCCGGGGTCCAACGCGTGTATCTTCCGACCTTGGGCTACTTGCACGACAGGACTCAGCGTCTAAGAAAAGCTGTCAAAAAGCATTTAGACGGGGAGCTTAGTTTCATGACCGGTGAATTGGCTTCCGTGGACTCAGGCTGGTCACAAGGGGCCTATAACCTGCTCACAGGCCCTAGTGGATTTCTATCTACTAGTAGAGATGAGAAAGCTAAGGTAGCCTGGCCGCTTCCCAGACAGGTTGAAGAGTAACGACGATGAAACTGAGCAGCTCCCTCTAGAGACTCCAGAGGCAGAGTCTCCTTCCCTGACCCCTAGAACCTGGCCCAGCCTGTGGCTTGCTTTGACGAATGCAATGTGGTAAACGTTGTGTACGTTCTGGGGTCTAGGCCTCAAGAAGCCTTGCAGCTTCTGCCTTTTCCTTCTTGGAATGTTCCAGTCACTGCATAAGAAAACCCAGACTAGATTACTGAATGTGGAGAGACCGTGCAGAAAGAAAGGCCAAGCTGAAGCCGGCACCAAGGCCCTGGGCATGTGAGTGGGGTCGCCTTAGTCTCCCCAGGCCCAGCTAAGCCACTGGATGACTGAAGTTGCCCTGCAATGAAATGTGAGCCCAGGTAAGAGTGGTTGAACTGGTCAGTCAACCCACAGAGTCAGGAGAAACAAGAAATTATGGTTTGAAGTCAGGGTCCGCAGGCCAAATCTGAGCAGGCACATGTTTGTGTAAATAAAGTTTAATTGGGAACACCACGACCCTCACTTATTACATATTGTCTACGGCTGCTTTGGAGCTCCACAGCAGAGTCGCGTGCTTGTGACAGAGACCATATGGTCCACAAAGCCTAAGCTATGTGCTCTCTTGCTCTTTGCAAAGGTTTGCCCATCCATGTTTTAAGCCCCTAAGTTCTGGGGGTTGCAACAACAAATAACATAGAGATGGGGTGTATCCGTCGGTGTTCTCTACAGAAACTGAACCAATAGCTGTTGGCTTACATGATTACAGAGGCTGAGGAGTCCTAAGATCTATAGTCAGTGAGAGATGGAGACCCGAGATTGCTGATGATGTAGTTCCAATCTGGGTCCGGCCGCTTGAGAACCAGCAGACCCAATAGTGTAATTTTTGGTACCAAAGTCAGCAGTCTCAAAACCCAAGAAGAGCCCATGTTTCAGTTCCGGTCTAAAGCCTGGAAAAGACTCATGTCCCAGCTCATAGTCAGGCAGGAAGAATCCCCCTATTCTCGGGAGGGCCAGGCCTATTTGAGGTTTACTCAGAGAGGGCAATCTGTTTTCCTCAGTCTATCAACCCAAATGTTAATCTCATCTAAAACACCTTTGTAGACACACCCAGAATATGTTTGGCCAAATATCTGGGCACCCCATGACTCAGTCAAGTTTACCTGTAAAATTAACCACCACAGTTGGTAACTAAAAGTGAGGTGTTTCGGCAACAAAAATCTAAATTAATGGCGTTGGCTCTGGACAAGGAGGTGGGCAAGAGATGGGAAGGATGCCATCAGTGGGATCTGGAAAGAAGGGGAGGAAACTGCTATTGGCACGTGGAGAAAAGAGAAGCCCAGGCTATTCGATGGTGGAACAATAGTCCCAGATGGTGCAAACTATCACTCAAGGTGACTTGGGAGGTAGAAAATTACCTGTTGAATTCACAGATCTAGCCAAGGAAGTCTCTAGACAGAACATTGAGAGTGCCAGTTGGCTACTCCGAGCTGTGTGTGATAGTGTACATCAAGAGAGAGATGAGCTAAAGACCTGCTAAGTTTACAGGCAGAATGTAGAGGCAATGTAAAAGGCTCAAGATGTGCTTGATTAGAAAACATGACTGTCTCTCATTTCCAACACACGGCCCCCCAGCCCCAGCCAATGAAACATTGTGTCCAAGTGAAGCAAGGCATGGAGCCCAAATCCATCAAGGGTGTGGCTATGAGATCCCTTATTAGGATCTTGGAAAGCTTGAAGCTTATGCCTAAAGGACCCTTTAGCTAGACAAAGGGCTTCTAAGATTTTTTTGTGAGAGAGACAGAGAGTGCGTGTGCATGCATGTGTACACACACACACACACATGAATAGGGGAGAGGCAGAGGGCAAGGGTGGGAAAGAGAAAATCTTAAGCAGCCTCCACACCCAGCTTGGGCTTATGCAGGGCTCGATCTCATGAACTGATATCATGACCTGAACTGAAATCAAGAGTAGGACACTTAATCGCCCGAGCCACCCAGACGCCCCAGGCTTCTAAGAATTTTAAGGGAGTATCCTACAGCAGGTCCACAGCCCAAAGGAGAGAGAGACATGTCTCCAAAAAGAATAACAGATGTGATTGTGTGGCCACTGAGATTCAACGCCGATCAGACTTAAGGGAAATTTGCTAAGTTTTAAAGACCTAGTGTTGGTGAAAACACTCCCAACTTGGATGTAAATGGGAGGACACATTTGAAAATGAAAACAGTCTCTGGGTCCCCAACTTTCTAGGGGAAGGAAGCAAGCAGAGGAAAAATCTATTCAACTGCAAGCATGTGCCATTTCCTACGGAGAAGGAAGGACTACTCAGAGGGCAGAGCCAAGACCCAGGGAGTGGAGCCAAGAGCCAGAGAGAAGAATTGGTTACAGAGCTGCTCTTCTATGGACTGGATGTTTGAGTTCTTCCAAAATTCCTATCTGGAAGCCCTAATCCCCAATGGGACAGTGTTTGAAGGTGGGGCTTTGGGAGGTAATTGGGTTTGCGTGAGGTCACGGTGATGGAGCCCCCATGATGAGATCGGAGCCCTCATACAGGGCTGAGGAGATTAGGGCTCGCTCTCCTCTCTCTGTCATGTGAGGATATGAGAAGACAGCCATCTGCAATCATGAGATGGTTCTCACCAGACACAGAATCTGCCAGTGCCTTGATCTTGGACTTCCAGCCTCCAGAGCTGTGAGGGTGTGAACAAATGTTTTCTGTTTAAGCTCCCCCAGTCTACCGCATTCTGTTACAGCAGCCCTAACTGACTGAGACGCGGTCCAAGGGAGAAGCGGACCCTAATGGAATACCGCTTGATTGGAGATGAGAAATTTGTGCCTGGCTAGATTTCAGAATGCTGTGGGTCAGCAACTAGCACGTGCCTTCCATTCTTCCCTATTTCGGAATGGAAACATCTACCGTGGTAACACTCTCTGCCAAGTATGTTGCCAACGTGGGACAGATAGGAAGGCTGCCTAGTTTGCAATTTTTGATTCCAGAAGAGCTGCATCTGAAGAATTGCACCTGAGGAACCGCTTCCAGGGCATCTCAGCTGTATTTGCATTTAGATGGTCAAGTCTCTGGACTTTGAGGCCAAAACTGACACCGCCATAAGATAAGATCACGAGGCAGGGGGGTGAATGCATTTTTTGTGTGGGATCAATGAAAATAAGTTTTCAGTCCCTCCTATTAGAAGATGGAATTTATCCCATCACCCCTTAGACTGGTTGTGACTGCCTCTGGCCAATGGGATATGCTGGAAGTGACACGTAAGAGTTTCAGAGGCCTGGCAGCCTCCACCTTTGCCCTCTTGGCACACTACCACTCCATGGTAGAAACCCCAAGCTAGATACCGAATGATTAGTGGCCTCATGAAGAGAGAGACATGGCCAACAACCAGCACCAAGGCCCCAGATATATGAGTTAGGCCATTGTAGTCAACTGGTTGACTGAGTAGTCAACCTACAGAGCCACAAGAAGCAATCAATTATGGTTTTAAGCAACTATATTTTGGGGTGGCTTGTTACATGGCAAGGAATAACTGATACACTCTCCAACTAATTATTTTCATGCTCACATTCAACTGAATGAAATTCAGAAAGAACAGTATGGTTACATTTGCCACTTATGGAATAGTCATTATTGCATAATTCCAATATAACCTCTTTCTTTCCATTAAAGTCTATCAGAGCCACAGGCACTATTCCAGTGAAGTGTGTATCTAAGATTGTGAAAACATATTTGGATCCAATAGCTAAACAGAACAGTTCTAAGCCCACAAGGCAAAGCATTTTATTTGTGTTAATAAATATATACTCGTATATTTATTGTTTAAAAAATTACTCCGGGGACCTTTGTTCCAAATTAGGAGCAAGAGTTTCCATCTCAGAACCTACCTGGGACAACCTAGAGAGATGTATTCAGCTTAGAAAATACTGGTTAAGCCACACAAAGTGAGAAAGCATCCTAGTCAGCTGTAACAATATTGTCACCGCGACGAAGGCAAAGAGGAGTTTGGGGTCATTGTTTTAAGCATGGCTGACTGCAGTACTTGCTTCTAGAGAATTAAAACAGAGATGGACGTTTGAACAAAAGTCTCCATGAGTGACTAGAGCTTTCTCCTTCTCATTGAAAAAAAAAATGCATAAGTAGTGATGAATTTCCTTGTCACTACGTTTTAACAGAATGAGGGCACATCGAAGCAATAGGAATGTTCAGCCAGCCGCTGGGTGGGGGGGTGGGGGTGGTTTCATGTGTTTACTGGCATCCTGCCCACCTCTAGAATTTATGTGAGTCATTTTCGTTTGTGTCTCTGTTTCTGTTTGTAAGAAGGGGGCTTCTTCCCCCACCCAGGGCTTGACCCATTTCAACCCGAGGCCGTTCTTAGCACGCAGGCGCTGATAACTCTAGGATTAAATAACTGTTTCAAGGGTTCTCCTGGCGTTACTCATTCTTCCTTACTGGGGTTCGAAGGGCAGATCTGCTGCTTGCTGTGGGCCCTTGGGCAAGTTATAAAATCTCTCTGAGTCTCAGCATCTCCCCTATGGAGAAAATCCCTCCCCCTTATAGGACAGGTGTGAGTATTCTAGACAGTGTGGGTACAACAGCTCAGGTGGTGATGGTAGTTCTCTTACAGGGCTTTTATGTGAACCTAGTAAGTTAATACTTGTAACGCTCTGAAAACGTTGGCTCGCACGTGGTCAGAATTTGTTAAATAAAAGAAAAATCTTCTAGATGCTGTTGTAATCAGTAGACGCTGGGCCTCCAGGAGTTTGCCTTCAGTCGTATACATGAAGCAGAGTCAAAACCCTGATCGTTTATGACCAAGCCCAGTGGGCAGAATGCAGCTGTGCCCTGCTTCCATGCCATCCCCACGCAGTGGATGCCTGCTGTGTGCACTGTGCCAAGCATCCTGGAGAGCACAGGGGGGGGGGATGTAAGCATCGGAGAAGGAGAGCTTCGCAAACCGCTACCTGGGTGTTCCAGGACCATCCAGGCCAACTCAGCGGTAGTTTGTTTGGATGGCCATAACAAAATACCACAGACTTGGTGGCTTATAAACAGCAAGCATTTATTTCTCACAGTTCTGGAGGCTGGAAAGTCCCAGATCAAGGTGCTGGCAGATTCAGAGTCTGGTAAGAACCAGCTTTCTAGTTCCTAGATGGTCATCCTCTTGCTGTGTGTTTGACCAAGGGAGCTCTCTAGGGTCTCTTAAAAGTTTAGTTATTTATTTTGAGAGAGTGGGAAAGAGAGAATGTGGGGCAGAGAGAGGGGGAAAGAGAGAATCCCAAGCATGTTCCACGCCATCAGTGAAGAGCCTGATGGGGGGCTCGATCTCGCCAACCACGAGGTCGTAACCTGAGCCGAGAGCAAGAGTCAGACACTTAACCCACGGAGCCACCCAGGTGCCCCTTTCTGGGATCTCTTTAAAAGGACACTAATCTCATTCATGAGTACCCCACCCTCATGACCTCATCACCTCCACGTACCAGCACGTCGAGGGCTAGAATTTCAACACATGGATTTCAGTGGGACACACGTAGTCCATAACGGCGCCCATCCCCCTTTCCTCTACTTACTTTGGGGGGCTCCCTGTCCCAAGGGTTATAGTGTTGGTGGGATTGCCCATCAACGTGTCTTCCCTTTTCTGACCAAGAGGTGGCCTCAGACCCATCTAGACCAATCAGAAGCTCTCTTTCCCTGGGATCAGAATCTTCTTCCCAGTGGTACTGAGACCCCACCCCCCAGTCTAGTGCTGACCACTCTCTGAGAGGGTATCGAACCTCTGGTGTTGGGGCCCGGAGATGCATACATTTATCATTCATTTATCACAGGCCCCGAAGAATCGTAACCCGTGAGTTGGAAGACTGGTTTCTGGGGGCCACCGATAACAGCCCGTGGCCAGACTGAAAGACTCACATGACAGCCCCTACACCGGTGTTTTTCACACTGGGAGCTGGTTAATGAAATTGATTACTGGGTGGTAACCAGCACTTTTAAAGATGAAACAGAGTACAAGAGAGTGCAATGGAGTGGAGCGAAACGGAAAGGAAAACGGTGTCGAACAGATAAAATAAGGGTAGCGTTTGGTGAAAATTTCAGTCATTTGCATGTGTGCTGGTTTGCAATGTCAAGTGTATTTATTAATGTATTTTTACCGTGGGTCTTGGCCAAAAAAAAAAAAAAAAAAAAAAAAAGGTGAACCCCTGTCCTGAAATGTATTTCTCAAAGCTCCGGTACCCCTGGTGACACTTCACCACCACCAAGCGTGGCAGTGGACGCGGGGCCACTGCCCTCCGTGCACGCAGCTCTGCGTTTGACAAATAAGAAGCCGGCAGAGAAGGCTGAATGCTCGCTGAAAGCGGCTGCCGGAGCAGGAAGGCTGAGCAGTCCGGACACTGTGCAACCCAAAGGGCAGAGGAGTGAGGCGCAGTGAGCTTGTGCACCAGGACGATAACCTGGCAGGTGCATCTTTCTGGCCCCTCTGAAGACCAAACGCTCATTCCCTCTCTCAGCTCACATCGCTGGAGACCACCAAAGGCCTGTGGCAGACTGCTTTCTTTCCTACAAGCTCTGTCAGCCCGGCCACCCAAGTCAACCCTCTGACGTCGCAGCGAAGGAGGAGCAGGTGGACGTTGAACCCCATCTGTCGGACCCCACGCTCGGCCCCGCGGTCCTCCCTGTCCCCTGGGATGATGCTTCTCTCTGACAGACTTCCACTGCTGTCTGTCTGCTCAGGTGGCTGGCTGTATCTTTTGACCTTTTCTGGACCCTCTCACTCTGCACCGTGACAGAAGACGGCAGGGACCGTGGGAGGTCCATCCCTGGTGTCTGTTACTGGGAGGAGATTAGCCTTGGCCTGGTGCGCAAAGCTGCTGGGGAGATCGATTCTTTGTCTTGTCCACACTCCCCAATCCCATGGCGGTGCTTATCAACAAGGAGGCTCGGGGCCTCCCCTTTGGGCATGGCTGTTCCTCGTCGTGAAACAAAATGAGACGCTGATTTGGACAGCCCAGACACCTCTCCCCGCTCTTCTTGTCCTGCCCGGTGTCCCCACTGACTGAGCTTGAGTGGAGAGAAGGCGAACATGATCCTCACTCTTTATCCTGTCTGGAGAATCCAGCTACCCCTTTGTGTGTGTGTGTGTGTGTGTGTGTGTGTGTGTGTGTGTGTGTGTTGCGGGGAGAGGGTCTTAGGAGGAGAGGGAGGACTGGGGGAGAACCCAGGGACCACCATGTGTCCCAGCTCGCGGTTTGTCCCCTCGGACCTGCCAGAAAGGTGTTTGTTTCCCTGTGGAAAGACTCACAGACCAGAGCCGTCAGCAAGATGCCCTTTGGGCCAGGCAGGGAAGGTTCAAGGCTGAGCTCAGCCTCTGTAGAAAATGACCCTTGTTCCCTCTTTCCATCTGTCCATCCATTTGAAGCCTTTACCTGGGAAATTCTATGTAGAAAAATGAAGAGTATGTTTTAAAAAATGTTAAAGTTGGGGCGCCTGGGTGGCTCAGTCGGTTAAGCGTCCGACTTCAACTCAGGTCACGATCTCGCGGTCCGTGAGTTCGAGCCCCTCGTCGGGTTCTGGGCTGATGGCTCAGAGCCTGGAGCCTGCTTCTGATTCTGTGTCTCCCTCTCTCTCTGCCCCTCCCCCATTCATGCTCTGTCTCTCTCTGTCTCAAAAATAAATAAACGTTAAAAAAAATTTTTTTTTTAAATGTTAAAGTAATTTTTAAAAATTTGATGTAACGTTTAAAAAGTGTTAAACCACTAATATGCACTGAGTGTGTGTGTGTGACAGAGAGAGAGAGAGAGAGAGAGAGATTGTTCTAGAAAAGTGGCATTAAGAGGCAGAAAAAGCTGAGATCTGAGATTCAAGAGATACAGGCATGAGCCCTGGCCGTACCACTTGGATCTACCTCTGAACCTCAGTTTTATTCTTCTGTGAAATGGAGGGAATTGATAAAAGCCATCGTGGGCTCAAGAATGTTTGGGCAAACTCCTACCACGTGCCAGAAAACACACGGGAGCTTTTCACACACGTGAATCATTGCACACCATTGCACACCATCTGCACCGTTGGGCAGAGATGATGTCCATCAGGCAGGTGCAGGTAGGAAAAGTTAGTTTCGGGGATTTTTGCGGGCTAGCAGACTGGGTCTCCTGGATGCACATCTCTGCTGCACCACGGTTGCCCCCGGCTTATATGAACCATGAAGATAAGGCTGTGCGTGTGCACCATTCATTCATTCATTCATTCGTGCGGTAAATATTTGTTGAGTGCCTGTAATACACCAGCCACTGTTCCAAGGTGGGGATACGTTGGTGGAGAAAACAAATAAGGTCCCTGCTCTTGTCAAACTCCTCCTTCTTCTAGAGAAAAGAGACTATAGGCAAACAATAAGGAATAAGCTAAGAATAAATGCTGTGAATAATCTAAAACAGGCAATAGGATGGAGTAGGTTCAAGGGCCATTACTTAGAAGGGACATGGCCTCCTTCAGAACAGTAATATTAAAACACAGGCTGGATCCCACTGACTTCAAGGAACAAATACGCTCTCCCAAGTGCCCCAAGGCCTTGGATGCCAAGTGTCCCATGATTCTGGAAGCTTATCTTTATAACCACCCAAGCTGTTTGCTGCTAATCCTAGGTGGTTTTGTTCGCTGTGATAGAGGCGTGTCTTAATCTCCAAAAGAAGATCAGATAATGAGATTAAGAGAGGCCAGCAGAAAGAGCCAGATACAAGGTTTTAGGCCAATTTGAATTCAGTGCAGAAAGAAACATAAAGTATCAGCTAAGTAAACCATGATTTTTAAAAAATGAATAGCCCATGTGTGCGTGTGTGTGTGTGTGTGTGTGTGCGCGTGCAGATTGTGTAACATTTCTTCCCGTTAGCAGAAATTGCTCTGTGGCCAGAACTCATTGATGGGATTCGGCTGCCATCCCCTCTCCATCACATAATACCTATTGTCCCTGGGACTTTGAATCACTAGGAGCTGAGAGCCGAGGTCATCAGGGTCTGGGTGTAGGGGGGACTCAACTGGACTCTGGCTCCCAGCTGCAGAGCCGGATTCACCCCCTCCCAGCCCCACACCAAGGCCATCAGGCCCTGTCTCTGCCATCTTGCATTGTCTTTGGCCTTATTAATCACTTCCCTGGTATCTCGGTGTCCCTGGAAAGTACCACACAAGTGTGCGGGCAGCACGGTCCTCATTTTCACTCAGCAGTTCTCGCTGTCTGTGTCTCTGCCGACGGCTCAGGGTTTTCATGCTACATGGGGCCTGAGAAATTATGTTACTCAGCAGTTTGATTTAATGGATTTATGTACTTAACTCTTTAATTACTTAACGGGTTTGGGCCACCAAATCCTTTCTTGCAACAAAATTTCACGCAGACTTCAAAACTGTGAAACAGATACACGTGGGTCAAAATGCCTCAAAATGCCCAGAGCTCTTCCCAGAGGCCCAGTTTGGAAAACACCCGTCTCGTCCAAACCCCTTCCTGTTCTAGAAGGGCCAGGAAGAGCAAAGCCTGCTGTTGGCTTGGGGAATTGGTAGAAAATAGGTGAATGAGCGCAAAACACCAGAAAGCAGACCAGCGGTGGCATGAGTAGGGTTGCTTGGGGCCGGGGCGGGGTGGGGGGGGGGGGGGCGGTTCATGGCAGGCTGGTCCCAAATATCACTGCAAGTGAGGCAGACTGGGGGAAAGTACACTGGGTTACAAGGCTGTGTGGCCCGGGGTAAGTTTCCCAACCTCTCTGGGCCTTAATTTTCCATTTGTGAAATGAGGTGGATGATAATAGGGTCTACGGCACAGGGTCCGTGTGACAAATACAGGAGGCAAACTGTCTGAAGTACTTAGAATAGTGACCAGTATATGCTCATTGAGTCCCCAGTAAATTCTGGCAATTGTCCCTACTGTTGCCGCAGACCTGGTAAGGACTCTTCTCCTACTTCTCGCCACAGGAGGCCACACCGCATTCGCCCATAACTACCTGGAGGGCTATCTTCTGAAGACCCTTGGGAAGAACTTGTAGGACAAACGTCTACTGCTTGCTAACAAGCGTGTGCTATAGGGGCTCTCTGCTGGGCACTTGATCTGCCTTTTCGTCATTTATTTTATTTTTAAGTTTATTTACTTATCTTGAGAGAGAGCGCGAGCAGGGGAGGGGCAGAGAGAGAGGGATAGAGAGAGAATCCCAAGCAGGCTTCCCGCTGTCAGTGCAGAGACCAACGTGGGGCTCGAACTCACGAACTGTGAAATCGTGACCTCAGCCAAAGTCAGACGCTTAACCGACCGAGCCACCCAGGCGCCCCTGCATCCTTGTCATTTAAATCTCACACCAAACCAATGAGATGAGACTGTTTAAGTTCTCAAGGAGGGGACACCGAAACTCGGGGGGGTGGGGCACAGCCCTCTAGGCAGGTGTGCAGCTCAGGTGGGCAGAGCAGCCTGACTCCCCCCTCCGGGGGCAGGGAGAGACAGCATGACAGCGAGCAGAACTGGGCCACTTCTTTGGTCAGCAAATTCCTCCCTCCTGCAGGTTCTGGAATAGAGACCCTGCTCCATTGTGAACCATGTGACCTCCAGCAGCCCTCCTCACCACTCTGCCATCCAGGTTCTTCCCTCACGAAATGGGAACATAGGCCCGCCCTGTGTTCTTGTAACGTGCATGGATTATGCATCATGTTCGCCACGCAGCAGGATGGGAACTGCAAATCCAGAGACTAGGAAAATGCACTGTTCACACCAGAGGCATTCTTGCCGTTTGGGCTGGGCAGGCTTTACGGTGTCGCCGTAGAAACTCTTGAGACGTAAAACTCTCGTGTTTTGAGGAGCGGTACCACGATTGTGCTGAACCCTCGTTCACAGCCACACTTTGGACAGAAGGGAAAGGAAGCTCGCTGTGTTTGTAAAGGGGCAGAGTGCAGATCCGAACCTGGGTCTGTCTGAGGAGCTCCGATAGTTCTAGTACCCCACGTGACCCCCTCGGGGTGCGGGACGTGGCAGAAAGAAATAGCAAAGGGGGTGTGATGGCTTGGGGCTTGTGCGGCTTCCTCTGCCTCGTGTCCTGCCTTGGCACCGGGACTGGCATGTGTAGGGTCTCAGGATCTTTGTTGAATTGTGTAGAAAGACACGGCCGACGTCGTTCCTGCCTTCTCCTGCCTACGCCCAGGGAGTAATTCCTGGGGCTCCCCGAGGAGACAACTGCCAGGTTCTTTCAGCCTACCCGAACCACACACCCATCGATAGCTGCCGAGACAACCATTCCCCGGGAATCCTAACGCTTACAGCAGCCCGATCTTCGTAAGTAGAGAAAAACATCTCTCCCCAGCTCAGCCCGTGCAGATGGGCTCATTTTTCAGTGCTCTCGGCCAACAGGTCGACTCTATGCTTGATTAGGGTAATGAGGCTTATGCAGGCTTCCTCTGTCCCTCCCCAGCCCCTTGGCTCAGAAAGTTAGCCCACTGTCTATCAATACTGTCTGGCACCAGAAGAAATCCCCTCTCCCTTCCTGCACCCAGCATCTTGTTGCCTGGAAACCAGGGCAGAAGCCTAGAGCATCTTGGGTTTCTTTTTAATTTTCCTGCCAGGTCCCGAAAGCAAGCAGCGTTTGTTTTAAACGGAACCTTTGCCCTGTGGAGACTTGCCTTAACCTTGCCCACAATGATTTCATCAACCTGCATAAACGTCATGTGGAGAGACAGGGACGGCCACTCCCGGCTCAGCGTCATTTGGTTACTGATGCACAGAGTCATAATTAACAGCGAGGGCTGAAGATGAATTGTTTCAGAGGGAGCCAGGACCAGGATCCCCGTGTGTGCCCGCGAGTGTGCGTGTGTGTGTGTGTGTGTGTGTGTGTGTGTGTGTGCACGCGTGCATGTGTGTGCCCACGCACATGTGTCGTAATTGGCAGCTTTGTAACTCGCAGCTTGCTGTAGCCACACGCAAAAGGCAAGAGAGATTTTTCTTTTCTCAAAGAACAAAAGCCCATCTTGAAAATGAACGTCCTTCAAAAGCCACACAGTGCCAGACAAAGGCTCTAAGACTTTGCTTGGCTCACCCCGCCCTTGCTGCACCTCAACAGGAATGGGAATCATCTGCAGATAGAGCCATAGGAGAGGCAAGGATCTAGAAAGTCGTAAGTGGGAAGAGAATCTCCCCGCCCCCAATCCTTTGGCTGAACACGGAGAGGGCCTGCCAGAGTTTAAGACTAAAGCTGGCTCCCGTCCCCTCGAGTGCATTCTGGCTCATGTCACCTGGATGCTGTGCGTTCCCAGGGCCGAGAGGCATTTCATTTGCAGTGGGTAGGATTGGATTTTCTATCTGGTCCAGGGAACGCAGGACCCAAAAATATGAAACCTTTTTCGGGAACCAGCAAACGAGGCTCCAGGGAGGAGGCCACTTCCTAGGGATTATGAGCCAAACATCTTGACCTTCACTGAACCTGGCCACCCAAAGCACTCTCCCGTTTTACAGATAAGAATAAAGAGGCCCAGAGTGGCCAAGTATCTTGCCTGAGGTTACAGAGCTACCGGGCAATGGAGCCGGAACTCGAACTACAAAGCTTACTCAGAAATCATTATAAGGAATACTTTATCTCACTTCCTCGATCTAAAGATCTTTTAAAAAAAAAAATTATCTTTGAAGGAGATACTGGTCTTCGAACACAATAGTCTTTTGGAAAAGTATTATCACTCAGTGAATAAATTGAAATACATCTAATAAAAGACAGATATATAATGTGTCCAAAAAGGTCGATTTGCTAGGTCTTCTTGCTAGAGTTTTTAAAGTGCTTTGATGTACTTTTTGCGGAGAGATGGAGGTATAGACTATTTTCACTATCTAACTGAATCCGGGTTTCCTCATCCCATGATTTTCCTAGAATTCCCTTGTCGGCGTTTTGGGGGATCCTGTGTGTTTAGAGGCATTTTCTCAACAGCGGTCTTTCTCTTGGCTCGAAGAGTATTTTAGAGACAAAACAATGTGAAGACAGGGTCTCGTATGCTTTCCCCACAGAAGTGGGCGAAGTGTTTCACCACCAGGTCGCCAGGATGTGCTGGGTTCATAGTCTGCTTCTGCCGGTTTCTCACCCCGTGTGACGTGAAGCACATCGATCACCCATCCAAGCCTCAGTTTGAAATCTGTGAAACGGGGATGGCGATGGTGCTGAGTTCGTGCAAAGTGTAGAAGAATTAACACGCAAAGTGAGGAGAACGTGCCTGACAAACAAGGACTTGAGAAGGGGTAGCCGCTGTGAGTTTATCATCAAAACAAGAGATTGGAGACCGCAGGGCAGACTAAGTCTGTGGTACAACTCAGGACTAGAAAGCAGAAATTCTTAAACCTCAGGGAGGTGCTCAGAAGGGGCTTGTCCTGATACGAAGAGGATTTGGTCACGGACCCCTGTTTCACGACTCGTATATCTGTAAACAATTTTTTAGGTCTTTAAAATAGGACTGGCATATAGGCAGATGTCTCCATGGTACAGGAAGATCTTGTCCACAGGAGGTAATTCCTGCTTGAAAGCACAACACTCTAAATTTCAGTGAGAGAATTTGAAATTATGACCTTAAAGAAAAAAAAAAACATGCAACCCCAGGCCCCTTGAACAGAACGCTTCCTTCTGCTACGTTCTGCCCATGCAAAGACAGTAAGAGTGATTTTGTTGGGGGCGGATCCTGTAAATGCCAGGAAATGAATTCTTGTCACTTTCGTGCACAAAACACACCCTTTTCATCTTTGCAGCTCTTGCTATGCCCTGTGCAAACGCCACCTGGACCCCTGCGTGAGTCCGGCAGGGCGTGGAGCGTTAAGGGACACAACACTCGGAAGAAACAGACCTTCCTTTCTGAGGGTGAGTTTCTGGGCCCACCTGTCTTCCTGTGCATCCTCCAGGACTCTGCTGAGCTTCGTCACCCGGCCCGGCCCACCCTCAGTCCCCCAGCCTCACGCAGCGGGGCCGGGAATGGGATTCACACCTCTGTGCTGTGGGCCCAGACAGGATGCTAAGGCTGTGCACAGCGCCTGCATTCCTGCTCCTCCTGGACCCCAGTCACCCTCGGAGCCCCCACTCTACCTGCTACACACAGCCCGGGCTGCGCCCCTGAGCTCGGTAGAAAGAGAGCTGGCTTTCTATAGGAAAGACACTGCCTCCTGCCTCTGTCCTTTCAAACCGCCTTGTCTTCCTCACCCCAACCTCCCCCAGATAAACCCAGCTCAGCAATTTGCTAAAGAGGATAACTTAATATGTTTCCCTTTGAAGGGAATGGATTTGCATTTTAATGCGGGTTTCCTGGAGCCTCGAAAACCATTAGAGACACCTAAAGGATTGCGTCTAATGGTGTGAACCTTAGGCGCCAAGGCCTAACATCTGGGTTCCTAATTTTAAACATATGGTTTATTTCAAATCATGCCATCCACCAGCCGGCTGCTCCGCTCCTGCCAGCCTTTACCTCAGCCAAACACTTAGCACCTTCGCTGCATCAAGTTAACCAGTTCTTCGGTCTCAAAGTAGTTGTCCTCACCGCCGGGCGGGGAGGAGCTTCGGGCTGGCTGGCAACAGGTGCGGTTTACGGCCACGGACGCTCTGCCAGCCCATTGCGTGGCACCTTCGTGGCAAGCCTGTGAGCGAGGGTGTCCCTGCTCCCACTTTTCAGACGAGAGCAATGAGCGAGAAGTCAGGAAGGTTAAGTACCTCGTCTGAAGTCGCCAGACTAGACGCCTGAACTCAGGCTCCGGCTCGTGTGATGTTATCCATCACAGGGCACCCCTGGCCTGGGCAGGAGAGACCCTGAGATCTATTTCCAGCTACCAGCGGTGACGAGAACAATGGAAACCAACATCCACCAAGCAGTTACTCTGAACCCCGCGGTGGGCTTTGCGAGCTTTGTCCCAAGAACCTAACGCGGAAGGCACTGACCTCACGCTCGCGGTGCCACGAGGAACCTGAGAACTTTAGTAACTTGCCAAAGCCAAGGGCAACGGAGCCGTGCGGTGTTCTTAGCCGCCGCCTTTTCTTGCTTTGCGGTTGACTCACTATGTGACTTTTGGCAAGTCCCTTAACCTCTGGAAGGGGAGGGGCCGTTCCTCGCCTGACAAATGAAGCCGTTGGCCTGGAAAATGGTGAAGGTGCCCCCCAGGGCTTCCACGCGGACTCCCCCGTGATGAGATCAGGAAGCGGAGCCAGCCTGGCCAGCCTCCCATCTGTACTCCCAGGGTTTATTTATGCTCCGTGTCTCTGGCGACAACTGCTAGACCATATGGGCCGGCCTGGCATAGGACGGCCTCAGTGACAGCCCCGGGGGCTGAGGTTCTGGTGCCGCTGAAGGAGGGAATTTGGTCCTCGCGTTGCTGGTCTGTTGGAGGGCTGCAGTCCTGGGTTGCGCCCTGAGCAGGCACCCGCAGGCAGCTGCTCTCGCACAGACAGCCCCAAGGGGCAGAATCCTTGCTGGCTGCCTCTGCTGCTTTTATTGCTTCATTATCTCTCAAGTCAGAAAACGTGAGGGCTGCGGCTTTGGCTGCAATCTGTTAACCTGCCAGCTCTCGGGGAGCACAGCCCTGGCTGAATCCAGCAAATTATGCTGTTCCTCGCCTTTCTTAACTACCATCTTATTGTGCATACCCAGGGCTCAGGCATCATAGATGCCCTTCTCTTCTCTGTCCCCGGTTCTGCCGACAGCATTGCTCTATTGCGCTGAGAAAGATTTTGTAAATTCTAAACGCGGTGTGCTCTCATTCGTTGCCCTGTTCCTTTTTGGTTGTTCATGATGATGACTTCAGGAGAAAAAGCACCCCCAAACGCCCAGAAACTGAAAGCTCACAGCATTAATCTGCACACCTCTGGCGCGGTACTTAACAGGTTGTTCACAGGCCCTGCGTTGGCTCTCCCAAGACCCCACCTGGGGAAAGAGGCTCTGATCTCACAGTACTGCATAGAGATGGAGCTGGCTTTTGTGCCTGTGACAAGTACTGAGGGCAAGTGTGACATCTGTACGGAATGATAAAGCCTGTTTGCTTTTCTGTACTAGATTAAAGGGCTACTTCTTCTGTTCCAAATTCTCCGGCAATACCTGGAAAAACTACTGGAAATTTGTTTCAAAGACTTGGGATTGTACCAATACCTCTGTTTTTAAGAGGCTGAAAACAGCCAGAGACTTGTTTTTCTTTCTCTATGCAGAGGGGGAATTCCTCCTCGGAATAATGGTATTGAAAAGAAAGAAAGACAAGAAAGGAAGAAAGGGGAAAAGGAAAAAAAAAAAAAAAAAGCTGTCAAGGGCATCAGGTCTGCCCAAACTGGACATCGCACAGGCCCTCTCTTTTGGTGGGGGTGGGGGTGGAGGGGGGCTTTAATTCTCTCCCCCAGAGTTCGTGGCTCACCCCAAGAGGCATTGAGCTGGGTGCCTGGGGCTCCTTCTGGACTGTGTCAAGTCCAAGGGTGCAAAGTATGTAAACAGCACCTGTAATTGCGACTGCTGTTATTATCCCTAGTGAACCTGATCTTGGGGCAGCCTGATCGCTGAGGCGTCGCTCACACAAGCCAGAAACTCGGCCTCCCACCCTCCGAGCTGCCTCCTGGAACAGGCCTAGGTCTGATGACGATGATGGGATTAGCGCCGTTTGCTTAGTTTAATTTCGGATTTGTGCTAGCTCTCATAAGATCGGCACCGTTGGATGGTTGCAAGACTTTTTCCAACCATGGTTCTTGTAAATCACTTGAAACGCCTGACTCTAAGGTTCCATGTGTGGCTGGGCTCCGGGGGGCAGCAAGGAGGAGGAGGAGAGAGAAAGAGAAACATAGGAGAAGATCGGCCGGGAGCATCAACCCGGCAGCCGAGTCGCCGTAGGTGTTGGGACCCACACCTGGACTCAGGCGGGCCAATCAGCTCGCTGCCCCTCCAGGAAGACAGACCGGGCTGGAGCAGGGCCAGGGAGGGATAAAAATAATTGAGAGGCTGAGGTGTGCATGAGGACTAGCAGGCGAGACGGATCGGGTCTTTGAGTCTGGAATGATGATGACCCAGGGAATGTAGATATAAGCCCGTAAATGCGTGAAGGGAGAAATACGACCGTGTTCACATGCCAGAAATCTCTACCAGGAAGAAGAAACAGTCCCCGAAGCTGGAAAGAGGTCAACTGTGAGACTGAACTCACACAGCTGCCTTTGTGCCACGACGTGTCAGGTTTGGGACCTTCCCAAAAGAAATGATGAGGTCCTCAGCAGTGGGAGGTCCTAGGTGCGTGATGACGCGGTGAGTAGGTCCTACCCAAGCGGGGAAGCCCATGAGCGACATTCTCCCTTCTGCCGGCATCATGGAGTGCCCCTCTGTGCTGGGCACTGTGGTCAGTGCTGGGGACAGAAGCGGGGACAGAAGGCTACACGCGGTGCCTACCACCGAGGAGCTGGCACACGATCAAAATCCATTACAGTCATTGCTACAGTGGGGTTATGTGTAAGATCCAGTGGGAGCACAGGAGAACGGGGCTCTGAATGGAGCCAGGAGATCAGAGAGAGAGTGATGGGGGGAGGTTTGCTGGATGGACAAGTGAGGCGGGCTCATTAAGTAACGGTAGTAACTACCATTGGTTGCGTATCTACTTAGTGCCAGGCGCTGCACTAGCAATGGGGTTTAATACTGTGTAGTCCAGTAGAGTATGGTGTAGTGTTGTGTAGTGTAGCACAGCAGAGTGTAGCATACGGTATAGTATGGTATGGGATAGTGTAGTGAGGTGTTATGTAGTATATTATAGGATAGTGTACAGTATAGTGCAGTACAGCACAGTGTAGTATATGGCACAGTAGAGTAGAGCATCGTGTAGTATATGGCACAGTAGAGTATAGTGTGGTATATGGTATAGAATAATATAGTGTAGTATAAGGTACAGGAGAGTAGAGTACCGTGTAGTATATGGCACAGTAGAGTATCGTGTAGTATATGGCACAGTAGAGTATCGTGTAGTATATGGTACAGTAGAGTAGAGCATCGTGTAGTATACGGCACAGTAGAGTAGAGTATCGTGTAGTATATGGCACAGTAGAGTAGAGCATCGTGTAGTATACGGCACAGTAGAGTAGAGCATCGTGTAGTATACGGCACAGTAGAGTAG
This sequence comes from Panthera onca, assembly GCF_046562875.1. Lineage (NCBI taxonomy): Eukaryota > Metazoa > Chordata > Mammalia > Carnivora > Felidae > Panthera > Panthera onca. The sequence continues at coordinate 10,765,664 of NC_138349.1, forward strand.
AGCATCGTGTAGTATATGGCACAGTAGAGTAGAGTATCGTGTAGTATATGGCACAGTAGAGTAGAGCATCGTGTAGTATATGGCACAGTAGAGTAGAGCATCGTGTAGTATACGGTACAGTAGAGTAGAGCATCGTGTAGTATACGGCACAGTAGAGTAGAGTATCGTGTAGTATATGGCACAGTAGAGTAGAGCATCGTGTAGTATACGGCACAGTAGAGTAGAGTATCGTGTAGTATACGGCACAGTAGAGTAGAGCATCGTGTAGTATACGGCACAGTAGAGTAGAGCATCGTGTAGTATACGGCACAGTAGAGTAGAGCATCGTGTAGTATACGGCACAGTAGAGTAGAGCATCGTGTAGTATACGGCACAGTAGAGTAGAGCATCGTGTAGTATACGGCACAGTAGAGTAGAGCATCGTGTAGTATACGGCACAGTAGAGTAGAGCATCGTGTAGTATATGGCACAGTAGAGTAGAGCATCGTGTAGTATATGGCACAGTAGAGCATCGTGTAGTATATGGTACAGTAGAGTAGAGCATCGTGTAGTATATGGCACAGTAGAGCATAGTGTAGTATATGGTACAGTAGAGTATCATGTAGTATATGGCACAGTAGAGTATCGTGTAGTATATGGCACAGTAGAGCATCGTGTAGTATATGGTACAGTAGAGTAGAGCATCGTGTAGTATATGGCACAGTAGAGTAGAGCATCGTGTAGTATATGGTACAGTAGAGTAGAGCCTCGTGTAGTATATGGCACAGTAGAGCATAGTGTAGTATATGGTACAGTAGAGTAGAGCATAGTGTAGTATATGGCACAGTAGAGTATTATGTAGTATATGGTACAGTAGAGTATAGTGTGGTATATGGTATAGAATAATATAGTGTAGTATAAGGCACAGTAGAGTAGAGCATCGTGTAGTATACGGTACAGTAGAGTATCGTGTAGTATACGGCACAGTAGAGTATTGTGTAGTATATGGCACAGGAGAGTAGAGCATAGTATAGTATATGGTACAGTAGAGTATAGTGTGGTATATGGTATAGAATAGTATAGTGTAGTATAAGGTACAGGAGAGTAGAGTATCGTGTAGTATATGGTACAGTAGAGTGTGGTATATGGTGTAGTGCAGTACAGCATAGCGTAGCATATAGTATAGCATGCTACAGTATTTGTGCTGTAATACAATATAGTACAGTACAGTACTGTGTAGTATAGTGTATAGCGTAGTGCAGTATAGTAGAGTATAACACATAGTATAATACAATACAGTAGAGTGTAGCATAGTACAATATAGCATAATACGGTACAGGGGATAGTATAATCCAGTATAATATAGTGTAGTGCAGTATAGTAACATAGATAGTGTAGTAGGGTATAATACAGTATAGTACAATACAGTATACTGTGGTATACTGCAGTTTATAGTGTCGTGTAGTACAGTGTAGTGTTGTGTAGTATACAGTGTAGGGCAGTATAGTATACTATAGTGTAGGACAATGTGGTATGGTACAGCACAGTAGAGTGTCGTATAATGGAGTATAGTGCAATGGAGTACGATACAGTATAGTGGAGTCTAGTATGACATAATATAGTATATATAATACAGTATAGTATAGTACAGTATAATGTAGTATAGTACAGTATAGTGTACTCTAGTATAATGTAGCATATAGTATGGCATAGTATAGTATATATACTATAGTACAGTACAGTACTGAGCAGTATAGTATAGTGTAGTATAGTATGACATCGTGTAGTATATACAGCATAGTATAGCTTAATGTAGTATAGTACAGTACAGTATAGCATAGTATATGTGGTATAATATAGTATAATGTGGTATAGTATAATATAGTATATATTATATATTATATAGTGTATAGTATAATATAGTATATATTATATATTATATAGTATATAGTATATAGTATATATATAATTATTATATATTATAGTATATATTATAAGTATATATTATAGTATATATTATAGTATATAGTATTATAGTATAGTATATAGTATACTATAGTATATAGTATATATATAGTATATATTATATAGTATATATTATAATTATATATATAATTATATAATTATATATAATTATATAATATTATATAATATAATATAATATATAATAGTATAATATAGTATAATGTGGTATAGTACAGTATAGTATAGTGTACTATAATATAGTCCAGTATGGCATAGTATAGTATATATAGTATAGTGTAGTACCGTATGGTACAGTACAGTATAATGTAGTATAGTATAATATTAGAGGAGGCCAAGCTACGACCCAGGACCGATCTATCCCTAAAGCCGGCCCCTTGGCCACAGTACCGTTTGCCTTTCCTACATAGAGCGTTAATCCCCAGGAAGGCAACAGGAATTGGGCAAGAGATGGGCATTAACAACGATTTGGGGCTGTCTGAACATTCTCCCCCGTCTCTGAGGTTGGCATCTCAAATAATAGTGTTGCCTCCAGCCAACCATCCTCTCTGCCGTGGGTAAGACAACCTCTGTCTGGGTAAGACGACCGAGCAGGAGTGCTCAGGCGGGAGCCAGCCAGGCAGACCTTAGGTTGCAAGTGCTAAGAAATCTCCCCAGGCAGCCAGCCCTTTCTCGTCCACAATCGGCTTTGCTGAAAGCAGCCATCTGAGTCTCTGGTAACTTAAACTCCATTCTCCTTGGAGAGAGGGTCAACTTTCTGCATTCTCATCCTTAACCCCAGGTAGTAGGTGGCGGGCACGGAATATGAGGCGGGGAGGGGTCGGCCACTAGGTCTGTTTTCCTCCGACACTGAAACTTGGACTCTGGAACATTCTTGCTACTGGCTTCTCCTGGGATTTAGAAACTGGAGAAGACAGGGCTGCTAGAAAATGAAAAATGATGAGCAGAGCAATTTTCCTCATGAGCCCTGGCCCCAGAAGGACTGTCAGTCCTTGCTTTGGACGCAGGTCCTTGTCTGTTCTGTTCTTAATTTATCCTTGCCGATCTGCCCAAGTGTAGTTAAAGTTAATGGAAGAGAGGAGAGCGGAGAGGCAGACAGACTGGGAGGCGTTCAGGCTGGGCTCCTGAACTGCCTGCCCTGGAGGTAACGGGGCTACATAGAACATCGCATTCTCAGAGAGAAGCATGCCTGTGCCAAGGGACCCTTCATAAGGATCCGCTGGGAAATGGGCCTGACCCGCCTGCCCACGCCCCTGGGAGGGTCCTGTCTGTGGCCTCCCTCTTGCTGGCTCTATCATTATTCAAACTCTACAGGGGAATTTTGGACACAGTGTCCACAGTAGAAAGGAGAAGAGTGGCAGACAGTGATGGTCTGTGTCAACTGTCTATCCAGTTGTATCCATATTGGAACAGATTTGGGTTTTCCAGATACTGGGCAGTCGCCAACTCCATCCTGTGGCCTGAGAGTCAGATGAATAATGACAGTGATGGAGAGAATAGGGCATAGGAACTCTGAGGGTCCTACCCCAGGCCCTTTGCATCACTTGCCTGAACTCTTTAGTGCATCCTGGTCCCCACTTGCCCCCATCTGGACTCCCCCCAGATCCACTTTCTACATGGGGTTGCCCGTGCAAGTGCTCTGAAGTGCTCATGTGACGGTGTGGCTCAAGACCCTTCCATGATCCCCAGCTATGGGACTAAGTCCAAGATCTTGAATGTGGGGAGTAAGGTCCCCCAAGATCTTCCCCCACCTGGCATCCAGCCAAGCTTCTCTGCCACCTTCCTGCCCCCTGTGCCCCCTCTGCCAAAGCACAACTCCTGGAACTTCCCGCCTTTGCCCCTGACCTCGTCTCTGGATTCAGCCTTGCTGCCCTCTCTCCCTGGAGTCCTTCTCCGGGACAAGCCCTAAGCCTCCTTCAGTACTTGGCTTCACATGCCTTGTTCCCTAGGAACCCGTCTCCAGCCTCCATTTCCCACGGAGCGGGTTATCCTTTCTCTGTGCTCCAGCAACGACCTGCGTCCACCCTTATTCCCACTGACAGATGTCTTCATTCCCTGCCCAGAACTGGTGCTCAGCGAATATTCACAGAAGGAATGGGAGAAGAAGGGAGGGAGGGAGGGAGGGAAGGAAAAAGGAGAAAGAGAGGTCCCTTTCCCCCACTACCATAGCTTTTATTAACACATGGCAGTTGTCATTCGTTCCCACATATGTCCCCACCACGGCCAGAGAAATCCTAACAGAACCTAAGTCAGACCATGTACCTCATCACTTAAAACTCACCAATGACTCCCTGTCTCCCGACAAGGCCCTGCCTGAGCTGGCTTTGCCCCTCACCTCTCGAATGTTCTCCCTCCCTCTGCTCCAGACCCACTGGCCTCCTTGCAGCGCCTGTGCCCGCTGCAGGGATGATACCACCCCCAAAGGCACAAAAATTGGTTCTTGAGAGCAAAAAAGATGTCACTGTTTTGACTTACAAAGTGTATGTATACACCCAGCACGTAAACAGAACACTAATATACCTGTGGTTTTAAAATTTCACTAGGGGAGCAATTTTTAAAAAGTCTAAAATGGCTCCCTCGGTGGGTGAAAATTCAAACAAACAAACAAACAAAAATGTTGAGAAACACTGCCTAAGGCACGCCAGGAACAAAGCACCCCAGGGCCTTTGCAGTTGCGGTTGCCTTGCTCAGAATCGTGCCTGGCTCACTCCCTCCTCTCCTTCACTTCTTTACACACATCCCATCTTGGGGGCATGTTCCCCAGCCACATAGCTAAATAGCGGTGCCTCACATTTCCTGTTCCTATCTGCTACTTTCTTCCCCCGGAGCCCTAGCCTATCTGGCACACCGTGTATTTTGCTATATTTTACTTATTTTTCTTGTTTATTACCTGGGAGGTAAACCGTTTTGTTCACAGCTCTGTCTCCAGTGCCTAGAATGAGCTCTGGGGCAGAGCGGGCGCTCAGCCAGTGGCTGCTCCACGACCACCGGGACGGGGCAGGCGTGGGATGGGTACTTAGTGTACCAGGGACCGGAAAGGCCCGTCCTCGTGCCTGTTTCAAAGTTCTCCCCAGCTGTGACCTGGGGAAATGCTGGAAGGCAGGCAGCACAGGTGACCTGAGGTCAGAGAGAGGAAGACGGGTGGAGATTTCTGAAAACACAAGCAGCCCTGGCCAATTGAGAATTAACCGAGTGCGTCCTGTCGCCTAAGGTGGGATGGATGCTGGGTGCCGTGTTCTCGATGCCTGCACCCCGCCCCCACCCCCTCCATTGGCTGTGCCGGGAGTGGGCAACAGGGGCTGCGGGAAGGGTCTGGGAGACCCCCCCGGCCCTGGTAATGGCCCACTCCTGCGTCCCCACCCACGAAGCCCAGCAATAACGCAGAACTGGGGACAGAGGTTACAGGCGGGAGGTCCCCACCGCCCCTGCTGACAGACCACGCTGGCCAACTTTCCCGCAAGACACGTGGGCCTTTAAGGTTCACCCCTCGCCAGCCAGTCCTTGTCATCAGGACCTGGACGTCTTCCTCTGTAAGCTGAGCACAGAGCCCACTCCCTGACCATCGTGAAAACTTCCCGCTGCTCAACTTTGTCGTCATGTTTGTAACGAGCAAGAGGAAGCCCCGAGCCAGGCCCCTGTGAGCTGATCAACTTCTGGGAAACTCGAGGCCGGGCTCGGACTGATTCATGGTCCTTCGGTACGACTACGCCAATTTCTTTGTACCGTATTATGAATTATTTATAATCCTTCACAACATCAAAAGTCAAGGTTCAGGGGCGCCTGGGTGGCGCAGTCGGTTAAGCGTCCGACTTCAGCCAGGTCACGATCTCGCAGTCCGTGAGTTCGAGCCCCGCGTCAGGCTCTGGGCTGATGGCTCGGAGCCTGGAGCCTGTTTCCGATTCTGTGTCTCCCTCTCTCTCTGCCCCTCCCCTGTTCATGCTCTGTCTCTCTCTGTCCCAAAAATAAATAAAAAACGTTGAAAAAAAAAATTTTTTTTTAAATTAAAAAAAAAAAAAAAAAGTCAAGGTTCATTATTAAGTTCGTCTTACCAAGGAAGGGAGTCACACGCTCTCCAAAGACATTTCGGACCCGAAGTTGTTCAGTCAACGTGTGTAGGCCAGCAACTTCGTAGATAATTACTTAGACCCTCTAAGTCTTTGTTTCCTTTTCCTCTCTCGTACAAGAATCGTGTTTATCCCTAGTGAACCTTGAAACAGTGGTTTCACGTCCCACCAGTCCCAATCAGCTGTCCTCCTTCTTTCTCTTCCCTTCTCTTTGTGTCTTTCGAGACCATTGCTTTCTCGTCCTCTCCGCCCCCATGCCATTCTTTCCCCCTTTTCTCTGCCTCTCTGTTATATTTACCATTCTTCTGATGAAATTTATAATAATTTTTTATTTAAATGTTGAGAAACACTGCCTAAATCTGGTTTGTGCCAGGAACAAACCGCCCCAGTGTCTTTGCACTTGCTGTTTCCTTGCTTAGAGTTCTGTTTCCAGAAATTCTGTTTTCCATAAATCGATGGAAGCTCATTGTAAGAAATTTGGGGAAAAAAGGCAAAAATCCAATCCCTCGTTGAGAAAACTATATGTGTATGTATTCTAAAAAACATTTAAATGTGTAGAATTCTCATTCTCTCCCTTTCTTCTTTTTCTTTTCTTTTTTTTTAAGTTTATTTATTTTTGAGAGAAAGAGAGAGTATGCACAGGAAGAGAGAGAGAGAGAGAGAGAGAGAGAAACTTATAAATCATGAGATCATGACCTGAGCTGAAGCCAAGAGTCGGACGCTCAACCAACTGAGCCACCCAGGCGCCCTTTCTTTTCTTTTCTTTAAACATGAGATGGACAACATACCAATTTTATAACCTCTTCCCCCCTCCCCCCCTCACTTAGTGTTTTGTGGCCATCTGTAAAGTTCCTATATCTTTGGCTACTTTTCCACAACACGTTTTGAATGGATGCTTCGTATTCCCCTCTAGGGCCGAGCTATACTTTATTAAACCCATCCTGTATTGTTGAACTTTAAGGTAATCCTCCCCGCCCTTTTTATTGCTATAAATAATGCTGCGGGGACACCCTCCAACAAAATAAATCTTTGTGCACACTTTGGCTTTTTCTTAGAAGGAATTTCTGGAGGTGGGGTTGCAGGTCATAAAGTATGAATGCTTTTCACTCTTGTTCTTAGACCCATCAGTTCTCGGGAGTGAGATGCGTCCCGCGGCCGCCATGGCAGGGAAGCCTATTGAGTCAAGTGAGTTGTCAGCGGCCCCTCTCCCGTTCCTTCACATTTGTTACTGGCTTTGGCTCTGAGGATCCCCTTTCCTTCTTCTTTGGGGAGGCAGGGATCCGTGCCAGGGAGCAGCTGTATACCTGTGAATCCACATTCCCGTTCATGCTGACCCAGGGCTAGGAGTCTTCAAAATCTGCTGGAAAAATCCTAGCAATGCCAAGTCCTGGCTGGAGTTGCCATGGTGACAGACAATGACAACCCTTTATCCACCGCGCCCCTTAAATCTTTAGAAGCTCTCCAGAGACGTCAGACACTAGGGAAAAGTCTATTTCCTCGGCGGGGCAGTTTCCTCCTGTCCCATCCAACTGGGGGTCCCGTGTGGGCAAAGCTAATGACCCGCAAGATTTCTCATGGATCTTATAAAGATACCACTGCTGGGTTTTTGTTTTTTTTTTTTTTTTCTGGCGTCTCCCCTGCTTTCAATATATCCTAGATAATCCTAGATTTCCAAAAGTCAATCTAAACACATGCCTAGGGCACTGATGGAGAAGGGGCATTGAAACAAGAGAACAAAGAACAAATGAAAATGACCCCCTTGAGTCAGTCGGGGAGCGTGTTAAAACAGTTTCGTATCAAAGAAATGTAATAAGAACAAGGTCATGTGCTTTCTACTCATTATTTCCAACAAAGCGTTGAAACGGTCATGAGAGGGGCGCCTGGGTGGCTCAGTCGGTTGGGCGTCCGACTTCAGCTCAGGTCACGATCTTGCGGTCCGCGAGTTCGAGCCCCGCGTCGGGCTCTGGGCTGATGGCTCAGAGCCTGGAGCTTGCTTCCGATTCTGTGTCTCCCTCTCTCTCTGCCCTTCCCCCATTCATGCTGTGTCTCTGTCTCAAAAATAAATAAACATTAAAAAAAAAAAAAAAAAAAAAAAAAAAAGAAACGGTCATGAGAGAGAAGCATCAGAGCTCTTACCTTTATTCTGTGATTTAGCATTTTCTTTTGAATCACATGTGGGGTTGTATTGGACCACTGATTGAAGAGCCCTGGTCCCAACCTCCCAGTCCCCAAGCTACTGGGGAGACCTCCCCTCACCAATGCCAGGCAGGCCAAGGCAACCCCTGACCTCTCCTCTAGGATGGGGCCTACGCACATCAACTGGTGGCTGTTGTTGGCCTTGGTGTCCTGTCTACCTTCCGTAATTTAACACTCAAAAATGCATTATTCGCACAGAAAAGACTTTTATTGCCATTTACACACAAGGAACCTGAGAAAGTCAACCCTCTCCCTTCAACCCTCCTTTGTTCTTGGTTGCTAGGCATTCTATTGCTTAGGACAATATTTACTCTTATTTATTTTATTTGCCCTTGTATTTGAAGAGTCTGGGCAGCACCCGGGATGCTGGGGCGGGGGATTTTCTGGGGGATAAAGTGTTCATGAGGCAGTTTGTCTGTGCCTGCGTCTCACTGCTCAGTTCTTCCCACACGAGGTCAAGGCCCTGGTTCGGTGCTTTGGTCTCTCCTGGAAGCAGCGAGCGTGGGGTTCCCACAGAAGATGGCGGGTTCGAGGGGAGTAGGAAAGCCGTGCAGAAGTGTTGGCCAGTTCACCACCCCTCTTCAATTATTCACATTGCTGGTTTTCTTGGCAAGATAAACGTTTTAAAACAAATAGTCGTATTATTAAAGACTCAGATAATAATATGTGAATAGAATTCAGAAGTCCCGCTCATTGCCCGTCCCCAGTCCCTTCGCGTGGTAACCATCCTGTACGAAATGGTATGATTCCTGATTTCGCAAAGCCCGCAGCTCCTCAGAACTAATTCTAGGGACCTCCTGGGGGTGGGGTGGGGGTGCAGATCCAAGAGAGACAGGCCGTGGTTTCTACACTTAAAGAAGGCTATGAGGCTTGGGGTCAAGAAGACCTCGAAGAAGTCTCTCTAAGGACAGATTTAAAGGATGGGTTCGATTCAGGGTTGCAGGTTATGATCACAACCATTTGAGGAAGCGAAGGGAACCCTCTGTTTCTCTACTCACAACACTTCTGATACCGAACGTGTAGGGCTTCTCCCCCCACGGAACAATTCTCCAACTCTGCAGACACTAGCTGATTTTCCTGCAGTTGAGTTCTGTCACTACCTCCCCAGAGTCAGCGCAGACCCCGCAGGGTAAGGACTCAGTCCCACAAGACTGCCACCACTTCAGATGCCAGTCACAAGTCCCAGGCTGTCTGTCACCTGGACTTTTGACTGGCTCTAAGTCGGGGTCCTCACAACCTCTTCCTCGGGTTTGGTAATTTGCTGTAACACCTCAGAACTTAGGAAAAACACGTTCACCTGTTTCTTAGAAAGGGTAGAATAAAGGCTATAGATGAATAGCCTTTCATCTTTAGCTGGAGCCAGATAAAGAGGGACACAGGGCAAGATCTGCAGTTCCCAAGTCTGGGCACTTTATGTCCCCATGGAGTTGGAGTGTGGCACCTTCCCAGCATGTGTATGTGTTCACCAACGTGGGAACTCTCTGAAGCCCATAGCTTAGGGACTCTTATGGAGGCATGATCAATCTCCAGCCCCTCTCCTCTCCCTGGAGGCCAACTGGTGAGTGAGGCTGAGAATTCCAGGCATCTAAACACGGCTTAGTCTTTCCGGTGATCAGTTCCCATTGTGAAGCTATCTGGAGCCCACCAAGAGTTATCTCATTAGAGCAAAAGTTTCTGCTGTCACTCAGGAAATCCTAAGGGACTTAGGACCTCTGGGTCAGGAACTATGATCAAAGACCAAATATTAGAAAAACAGATGCTCCTAGCACCCCTATCTGTCAGGAGGATACAAGGGTTTTAAGAGCTGTATATTGGGAACTGGGAGCAGAGATGTCATGGCATGATCCAGGAACCCATAAAATGTCATACAATATCTTTATCTCCAGCTCTGTTCTCCTTCCTTCACGTGGACTTTATTCTCAGACTGCAGGTGGCGCGTAGATCAAGGTGGTGGCCCACAGCTCCAGGGCCCAAGGTCCTTCCAGGTAGAGGCTGTGGAGAAAAGAACACGTCTCATCCTGTTAGCTTCTGAATAAGTACCTGATTTATTCTGATAGGACAGACTCGGGATATGAGCCAGTCCCTGAAGCAATCACTGTCACCAGAGATTGAAATTATGCTGACTAGTCTGAGTCACACGCTCAGAGAGGAGATTAGTTGTTACTCAAAGGAGACTTGGGGTTCCAACCAGAAGAGGGGTGTATTGGCACTCAGAGAAAACTGTAGAAAATGGCCTCCATGGAGACTCTAAATACAATGAGATCTTTGCCTGTCCTACTTGCAGGAGCCTGTTCAGGAGCAAAAGTCTACACTAAAGAGATTATGTCGAGCAAAGAATCGTCACTTGACTCCAGGGAGTTGGTCCCTTGTGGTCCAAGAGCTCTGGGGGGAGGTGGGGGGGTGTTGATTTAGGAGGGAGCAACCTACTTCAGTCAGAGGATCCCAGAGGCTTCTGAGGAGAAGCTGGTTGCTTCATGCACAAATCCAAGCCCGGGGGCTGGAGATAACTGAATTGTTCAGGCTTCTGGAGAGATCAGTCATCCGGAGAATCAGGATACAGGAAACCCAGGGAAGCGTGTTCAGAGTTTCTGGCCTGATATCTGGGGGGGCTGCGGAGTGAATTGGGGGCCCCTGCCGTTGGCCACGGCCGAGGCAGCCACACTCCGGCCAAGAGGACGCTGAGAAAGAGGGTGACGTGGCCCAGAAGGCACAGAGGCCCAGAAAAGAGACAGCAGACAGAAGGTGCTAGACCACACCTTCAGGAGTGGCCTGAGGACAGAGTCCTACTTCCCTGTAGTCCGGCAGGCACCCAGCCTCCTCTCTGGGGACACAGAGTGGGTTCACCCCTGCAGCTTTTGGAAAAAAAAAAAAATACAGGTGGAGACTTGAGATTTAAGTGTTTGCACAGAAAGACTATAGAATGAATATGTTGCTTTTAACTGACAACTGAGAGTAAGCAGGGAGAGAGGCCCCTAGAGGTTCAGGTGGGGAGTGGGTCAGGCAGAGGAATCGGGGCCCGGCTTGGGGAGTGGGCCAGGCAGAGGAGTTGGCCTTTTGAGCAGTTATACTTTGCACTGAAGCCATTTGGGACAGAAATATTTCAGAGTATTTCATATAGTGCTGTGCCTCGTAAAACATGGGAGAAAACGATGATGTATCTTTTTGTCTCGGAGTTGTCATCATGAGCGTCAAATACAACTATACCTTCTGGAGTGTACAGGACATTTGACAAAATCAGAAGTTCACACAACTCTGGACTGAGCGTCATTTTTCTTTTTAAGGAAGTTAACTGGAGAACACTCAAAATCTGGGAATAAGAGGGAACATCCTCAACCTGCTAAAGGGCATCTATGAAAAGCCCACAGCTAACAAAATGGTAAAAGACTGTTTTCCTCCTAAGATCAGGTATAAGACAAAGATATTTGTTCTTGCCATTCATATTCGACATTGTAGTAGAGGTTTCATTCAGGAAAATTAGCCAAGAACAATAAATAAAAGGCATCCTGATTGCAAAGAAAGACATAAAACTACATTTATTTGCAGATGATGTGCTTTCATGTATAGAAAACTCGAAGAAATACATTAAAAGACTATCAAAAGAAATAAATCAGTAAGATTGCCGAATACGAGATCCATATACAAAATTAATTGTATTTCTATACTAGCAATGAACAATCCAAAAATGAATTAAGAAGACAATTCTACTTATCATAGTATTAAAAAGAAAAAATGCTTAGAAATAAACTTAACCAAAGTAGTACAAGATTTACACTGAAAGCTATACAACGTGATTAAAGAAAATTAAATGATTTAAGGACCATGCAAATGAATGGAAAGACATCTTTGTTCATGGATTGTAACATTGTTAAAATGACAATACTGTCTCAAATGATCTATGGATTGAATGAAATCTTTTTTTTAATATTTATTTATCTTAGAGAGAAAGAGAGAGTACAAGCGGGGAGAGGCAGACAGAGGGACACACAGAATCTGAAAGAGACTCTAGGCTCTGAGCTGTCAGCACAGATCCCGACGCAGGGCCTGAACTCACGAACCATGAGATCATGACCTGAGCCGAAGTCGGATGCTTCACCGACTGAGCCACCCAGGCGCCCCCAATGAAATCTTGATCAAAGTTCCAACTGCCTTTTTTTGCCCCCAAATTGACAAACTAATTCCAAAATTTATATGTAAATGCAAGGAACCCAGAATAGCCAAAACAATCTTGAAAAAGGAAGAATAACGTTGGAGGACTCAAATTTCCTGATTTCAAAACTTACTACACACTCACAGTAATCAAGACAGTGTGGTACCAGCATAGGGAGAGCCAGACCAATGGGACAGAATTGAGAGTTCAAACATGGAAGGCTGCCAAGATCATTCAATGGGGAAAACAGACTAGTCTTCAACAAACAGTGCTGAAAGAACTG